>NC_080090.1:8968750-10170000 GCF_950005125.1 Chionomys nivalis
ACATGGAAGTCAGCCAATTTCCAGCTCATCTCAGTTTAGAAGAAGGGAGGGCAGGAAAGACTAGCTGAGCTGTAATCAACACAACTCAGCACAGAAACACACCAAAACTTTAGGCATAAGAGCTGGAAAGATGGCTTAGTGGATAAAATGTTTGCCATCCAAGTATGAGCACCAGAGTATAGATCCCAGGAACCCCAGAAAAGCCAGGCAGGTGTGCAGCCACCTTTAATGTCAGCACCCAAGAGAGAGAGAAAGGGGATCCCCATGGCAAGCTGGTTAACTATAGTAGTAGATCAGCCAGCTCTGGGTTCAACTGAGAAACCATGCCTCCAAAAAAAAAAAAGTAGAGAGCAACTAAAGACATCCTGCATCAATGTCAAGCCCATATATGAGCATGTGCATCTATACTCACGTGTGCCCACATACATACAGACCACATGCTTAAAAATAAAACAGGGGAGAGGGAACAAAATGATCAGGAGTTCAAGAAACCTGGGCTAACTGAGCTCATGTTCAAAGGCAGGGGAGAA
This sequence comes from Chionomys nivalis, assembly GCF_950005125.1. NCBI lineage: Eukaryota > Metazoa > Chordata > Mammalia > Rodentia > Cricetidae > Chionomys > Chionomys nivalis. The sequence continues at coordinate 8,969,281 of NC_080090.1, forward strand.
AAAGAAGAGAAGGGAGCTTAACTAATCAGTCATATACACTTACAACGATCTTCATTTCAAAGAACAGGAATAAATGCTGCTAAGTGACTGACAAATGGGGGGATATCTATTATCATTTATGCTCAGATTGAAGCACCTGAACAACCCATACTGGCAAAATACCTGCCAGCCCACCTTTGGTTCCCTGACCGCCTCAGATACTGTGTTAGATAAGTAACCAACTCATAACTTTAAAAGACAAAAGAAGAGCAAAGCCATCCTCTCACCATGGATCAAGAGAGCAAAGACACACTCCCTTCCCACAACAGTACCAAATCTCAAGCCCATAAAGAAAACCAACTCCAGAGAGCGCCCTTGCTAATAAAAAGAAAATGATGGAAAAAGTATGAAAATGCAGGTATGAGGGAAATGCAGTGACTTTGGCTCACAAAGCATGCCTACTCCATAATGTTCTCAATCATAAGAAATAGTTCTTCCAAATCGCAAAGTCAACAGGTCTTTCTGAGAAAAATTCCTCCATGAACCCATTAACCTTACCTCTTGAAGCTCCTTTTCTTTCCCCTTAATTTTCTGTTCCAGAGAATATTTGGCACTCTCTGCATTCTGTCGCTGACAACTCAACTCCTCAGTCAAAGTTTTCAGCTTTTGTTCCAAGGTAGTACACTGATAACAGATAAAAATGTTTCACACAAAACAAGTTACTCAATGAAAGAAGTCAAATTTTGTGTTTTTAATAAATTTTAGGCCAGGTCAGTGTGATGATCCATACCTTGAAACCCAGCACTGAGGAGGCAGAGCCAGACAGATCTCCAAGTTCAAATCAGTATGGTCTACATAGTTTAGTTCCAGGCCAGCTAGGGTTACATCGTAAGGCACAATTTCAAAAAAATAAAACAAAAGAAAACTTCAGTCCCTAAAGTCTATTTCATGTTTACCACTGTTTTGATCTTTATATTTCATTTAAAAAGTCAGGTTTATATTCATTATCTAAATCCTGTGGTCACTATGATTCTATTAGCATGAATAAAAATTTGAAATTTATACCGAGTATGTATGAAATTTATACTGAGGAAACAGCACAATGATGTTAAGCATCAGTACATTTTAAAATACTTCCCAATGTGTGCCCTGGGACAGGGAGGCTGTGGTCTCAGAATGCACCAGCACCACTGCACGCCAAGCAGACATCAAAAGACAGCATGAGGCCTGAGAGAGCTCAGTAGGTCAGAGCACTTGCCACACTAGGCTGACAGTTTGACTTCAATCCCCAGATCCCACATGAAGAGCTGAATGTGATGGTTTGCATTTGTCAGCCCAGCAATTCCATGGCAAGATGGGGTTGAAAACATAAGAGGTGCCCAGAAATTCTTGGTCCAGCTAGGATGATGACTTGCTCCTGAAAGTTGTCCCCTGACCTTCTTCACATAGAACATCAGTAAGTAAACATAGTGATTTGTGAACTATCAAACAGTTAGAGCAAGCTCCCTACCCTCCTATAAGAGCATCTTACAAGCCTATTAGAGACAGAGGGTTTTGAGTCAGTGTCTAAGTAAGTAGTCCTGGCTGGCCTGAAACTTACATTGTCCAAAGTGGCCTCAAACTCAGGATCTTCCATCCTCTACCTTTCTTGTGCTGGATTAAAGACAGGCACCACCATGACCAACCCATAATGAATTTTTGTGAGAAACGTTAAATATCACACTACTTCTTTCCATAATACTCCCATTATACCATTGCATTTCTAAAGGTTCACAGAATCCCAGAAAAACCACAGCTGTTTTTAAATTATGCTCTCAAAAGCAACAGAAAGAATATGTTGTTGCTTTCTTACATATATATACAGTTATCTGCTAATTTTAAAAATATTAATTACATGAAAACTTAGGATATTCTCCTAAAGTTAAATTTAAACAAATTTGTATTAGTCCTTCAAGTGGTGAGATTCATTGCATGTCTTGAAGTCATTCCTTTAGTTCAAATCCTTAATGTTATGAAATAATTTTTCCATACATTGTGAATATGTCTTACTTTCATTGGTTAATAGAAAGCTGACAGGCCAGTATCCAGACAGGAAGTATAGGCAGGACAGCCAGACACAGAGGACACTGGGAAGAGGAAGGGCAGAGTCAGGGAGATGCAAGCCAGCCTCTGATCAAGCAGGATAGAAAATGAGGTAACAAGCCATGAGTTACATGGCAAAGCACAGATAAGAGATACGGGTTAATTTAAGTATAAGAGCTAGTAACAAACCTGAGCTATCAGTCGTGCTTTTATAAGTAATATTAAGCCTCTGTCAACTCTGCCTACACCTTAAAATGGCTGAACCTCCAAAATCAGTATTTTAGTAATAAGAAAACTTTGTGGGGGCTGGAGAGACGGCTCAGCAGTTAAGAATGCTGGCTATTCTTACAGAAGACTCAGGTTAAATTTCCAGCACCTACAGAGTATCTCACAACTGTCTATAACTCCGGTTCCAGGGATCTGACAACCTCAAAGACATATATGCAAGCAAAACACCAATGTACACAGAATAAATCAATCAATCAATCAATCAATCAATCATTGAAAAAAACCTATGTTATTAATAGGGAACAGTTCTCCACTCTAAAGTGCCCTGATTTAGTAAACTTCACTTGTATTTTCCTATACATGTGTTAGTGTGCGCACAGGGTATGCATGTGTATATGAAGGTAGACATTTGCAGGTGCACATGGAGATCAGAGATCAACATCAGTATCAATGGTTCTCCACCTTAGGTTTTCAGGTAGAATCTCTCAATGACATTGGAAGAGTTCACTATTCAGCTAGACTGCCTAACCAGCCATTACCAGGGATCCTTCTGTCTCTGCACCACTGCCCTCCTCACCCTATTCCCCTCCCATGCCAGTGCTAGAATTACAGCATATGCAACCATAAGCAGCTATTTTTTAATTGTTGTGTGTGCATATATGACAAGGGGTGCATAACACATGCATACAGGTCAGAGAACAACTTTTGGGAGTCAGTTTTCTCTTCCTATTATGGGTTCTGGGGATTGAACTAAGGTTATCAGGTTTCTGCAGCAACTACCTGTACCTGTTGAGACAATTCACAGATCCTATCTGCATATATATTATGTATGCAGGTAGTTTAAGCCTGAGTGTTGGGAGTAGACTAAACTCCAGTCTTAGGCTTGTGTGAGAAGCACTTTACTGACTTAAGTCATCTGTTCAGTCAACCATAGTCTAATTTAACAGTACTGTGAGCACTGTATTTATTAGAACTCTGAGAATTCAGAAGAAAACACTATGCAATATTTGCTGGAAGACAAAATGTCAATTATTAACTAATTAAAGATGAACAGTACCAAATTGGTCAATGGTGACTAAATGATTCTAGAAAAACTGTAACTCAGATGACAGCCTGAGCTGTGTCGGTAGCACAGACCTATAATCTCAGCACTCAGAAGGCTGAGACAGGAAAATCATCCATTTGATGTCAGTCTGAACTACACAGCGAAACCCTTTCTATACAAAAAACATTAACTGCCTCACGTGTGTGCTCTATGTATGCAGATGAATGTCCAGTTTTTACTTGGGTGCTGGGAATCCACTCAGGCCCACAGCAAGCATTTCACCAACTGATTCACTTCTCCAGTCTCAGTAAACATTTAAATTCTTGAGCCATTGAATCAAATTCACCCACTCCCTCAGACATTAAGATACCTTCATTGCTATAATTATTTAAGTTTTTAAATTCCCAAGGAATACTACTATATGATTTTTAACAATCAACATAAACTTAACAACTAATGATTGAGAACTCATTGTGTCCTCCACTGTTCTAGACTGTGGAAAAACAACTAAACCACCTAAGACTGGTATCTGATGGGTGACAATATCAAACAGAAAAAAAAAAAAAAAGAAAACCAAGCACCAATGTAAACAAACTCTTGGCACCCTCTACTGGCACTCCTTCACAGTGCAGCGTATTCCTAAGGGACCACAATCCTTTCATTTTAGATGAGGACATTAAAACAGACCCTTGAAGGCATTTGTGCTTCATTCAAACATATTTTGAATCCTACTGTGGGACCAGTGATGCACAATCCATGTGTAAGTAAATGCCCACTAGATGTCATGTATGCTCTATAATACTCTAACACGGTGGTTCTCGACCTTCCTAATGTTGTGACCCTTTAATCCAGTTCTTCATGTTGTGATGAACCCCAACCATAAAATTATTTTGTTACTACTTCATAACTGTAATTTTGCTACTGTTATGAATTGTAAATATCTGATATGCAGGATACCTGATATGTGACTCCTGTGAAAGGCTCATTCATCACCCTGGTGTCGTCCTTGTGGGATAATGCTCTTGTACCCTGTAAAGATCTGTCACTTGTATTGGTTTAATAAAATGTTGACTGTCCAGTAGCCAGGCAGGAAGTAAAGGCGGGGCAACCAGACTAGGAGAATTCTAGGAAGAGGAAAGGCTCAGTCTGTAGTGGCCACCCAGACACAGAGGAAGCAGGATGAAAATGTAGCACTGAGCCAAGGTACCAAGACACGTAGCTAAACATAGTTAAGAATTATGGGTTAAGTTGTAAGAGCTAGTTAATAGTAAGCTTGAGCTAATAGGCCAAACTGTTTATAATTAATATAAGCCTCTGTATGTTTCTTTGGGACTAAATGGCTGCGGGACCAGGCAGGACAGAAATTTCAGGCTACAGGTTGTAATCTTCCAGTTGAAAATCACTGCTCCTAAGTACACAGAGCTCAAGTTCCTGCAACTATGTAGTTTATGATCCTGAGCACTCTTTTCAGCTTTTTCAATTGTAAAGTATGAGTGCTAGGTTCCAAGTTAGCAGCTGTCAGCCTAAAACTCCTTCCAGCCTTCAACTATAGTTTGTAACTAGTTGGAAAAAGACCCAAACAACATTCAATCACTTGAGAGCACAAGAAGAGTATATTAGCTCTGCTTTATTTAATAAGCAATTCTAATGACACACAACATAATGTGGTGTCAGCACAACTTTAATAAAGTCATATTAGGCACAAAAAGAAAAAGTTGAACTGAATTTTCAGTTGGGTAGACTTGAAACTGACTTGGGGAGAAAAGGGAATCCAAAAGGCACTAAAATAAAACTGAATATTAAGGACCTGGAGGAATAGTAATAAGATGAAAGCCAGAGTCAGAGTCTCAGCACTCTCCAAGTCAAAACAACTAATAATCTGATTAGAGACTTCACCAAATATGACAGGTAGCACAAAGAACCTTTCTCACCAAAAACGAGGCAAATATCATAGAACAAAAGTATTGTTATCAGTAATAATACTTCAAATAAAAAGAAAAAAGAGTAGACATGTTCTTACCTCACAGCAAAAATACTGCTTCTGAACATTAGTTTGAAATAAACTTATGAGTGGGAAGGCAGAAGCAAAATAAAAGAGAGTTTAAGAGTCCATAAGCGTAACAGTACTGGGGAGAAAACAAAACAAACCTCAACCAGAAATACCCTTCAGGAATGAAGAAGAATCAAAACATCTTTAAATAAAGGGAAACTAGGAGCTTGTGGAGAGCACACATATCCTAACAATGGAACAGGAAGCACTTTAAGCAGAAAGGTAAAGATCAAAAATGGAACCCTGGAAGAACTTAGAAAAGAAGAAAACACAAGAAAGCACTAATCTCTGACATTTTTAAATGTCTAACAATTGTTGTAAAACATTAGTTCTAAGTGTAAGCTAAAAAGACATTTAAGACTACTATAAATGGAGGAGGAAAAAAACAAGGGAGGCAAATGTGTCATATCAAAGCTAGCAAAATGAGCACACAATAACCTATGAAGCCTGTAAAAATTTATGTAATCCACTGAAAGGTTAAGAAACACAGCAATAAAAAACAGAAGCAGAAAAGGAAAAGCAAAATGAAAATCACAGGTTTAAGTCATGGCAAATGGTTACATTAAATATAAATGAGCTAAATTCACCAATTAAACAGTGAACCAAAAAAGCATGACCTAATTGTATGCATAACATACTTCAAAGAAGACAACATAGCTAGAATGAAAATAGGACAGAAATTTGACCACTGAGATAAAAATTGCAATCACTGTAATTCCCTCAGTAGAAAAAACATAATTCCATTAATTACTGAAGAAATTAAAATATTAAAATTTGTATGTAAGAAACCTCTAGGCCTGGTTGATTTCACTGAGGAATTCTACTCAATCCATGAAGAAAAATATATCAATGGCATTTTCTTGCAGAAAACAGAACAGTTCCTAGTTCATTTTATGCATCTAAGATTATCCTGTTAACAAGTATCTTATAAAGATGGAAGGAAAAAAGAAAATGTCAAACAATAAATATCTCTCATCAAAGTTAGATACTCAAATCCTTAAAAAGTCATTGGGAGATAAAATTCACATCTATGTAGAAGTTACATGTCATAATCATGTGGGACTTTTCCTAAGACATAAGGTTCATTCAAATATCTGAAAACCAATCAGTATAATCTGCCACATTTGTAAGTTACTACCTCATATAACTTAAATATGAACCTTCAATTATCTTAAAACAAAATTGTAATTAGGGAAGAAAAAGGAACCTGCCCAGGGAAAGCAAAGAGACCCAGGTCTACGGAAGTAATTTTCACCTATAAACTCAGAAATATTACTTTTTCCTTTAGCAAGGAAAAAGAAATCCATAGGGATACCTCAGACATGGTTTTTCAGGCTTCTCTGTAACTCTTAATAGTCAAATGAAAGAGCCATAAGCCAAGAACATAAATGATGACACTAAAAGAGCCCTGAGGAAGATGCCAGAAGAGAGTAGATGGCAAGAAAACACATGAATCACAGGAAAGTGGGTATTTCAAATAGAATGACAAGAGAGATTGGGCCCAGAAAGCACCAAATCCATCATAGTTGGTTTTGAAAGGTAATTCATTTCTCCATGTTACTACATAGCAGTGTGTTTATTATTTTTTAAAATATTATTATACTACTCGTCTCTAGATTTATTTCATTGCTGTTATACTCTGTCTCTGCAGGGCAGTAACTTTTACTGCTCTACACATCCCAAGACTAGAATAATACTGAACATACAGCAGCACTCAATAAATAACTTAGTGTTATTAGTGCTAATAAATAAGAGAAAAAAACAGACCAGAGGTTGGTTTGAGATAAAGTAACAGATCCTCAAATAATGACCTCACTCAAAGCCTTAAGAAAAGTCTTTGTTAGCATGCATCTACTGAGTCCCAGAGCAGATCATGGAAAGAAATCCCATCCTGTGTCCAGAAACTATCCTACAGCTTCAGTATTCCTCCGATTCCATTTGTGTGACTTGCTCAGTGTCACTCAGCTGGAAAGACACTAGCAAGACAGGTCCCCTTATCTACCCAACCACAGACAGCCTACTAGCTCGCCTACATCAGCCAGCGTGCAGCATGCGCTTTCAAAGACCTTTACAAACAGTTACTTTATAAATTTAGGCATAAAAGATGACAATTTCTCAATCATTCTTGGAAAGTCAAGTACCTTAGTTGCTGCCTGGTCATACTGTGCTGTGGTTCTCACTAGTTCATCCCTGGTTTCGTTCAAAAGTTTCTCTTTTTCAATTAATTCCACTTTCGTTTTCTCGAGCTGTAGTTGTAACTCTTGAAATTTATTCGCTTGGCCTTTCATTTCCTTTTCTTGTCCTTGCAGGCGTAGTTCCAACTCATTCATCTTGCTTTTTAGGTCTAAAAGCACAAAAAACATTCCAATTTAGATACACAAAGACATACATATACTCACAAAATGTTCACAACTTATTTATTTTACCTACTCTTAAATCTTTGGTGAGATAACTCTAATGTACATTAAATTAGATTTAATGTAGAAACTACATTAATTGGATTTAACTTCAACAGTCGGCATTCCCATTGACATGTATATTTAACTACCCTATTGAAAGCAGAGAAATACATCTTCTTGTGTCTTCACGGAGGAGCAGAGCAAGCAGCACCTTATGGAGGTGTAGTGCTTACCAAAAGCAATGCCCTGTGTAAAGTTATCACTTGACTTTAGACACTAGACATTATTATTTGCTTTATGCCTATGTCAATGCAAACTTGTGCTAGGCAGAGAGATGCTCACCTTCCTACAGTACCTGGGAGCTTTGCCTCCACTGAAGATCAAGACAGTGCAAACCTCTTATACTGCCAAATTAACAACCATATTCCTCCCTTTCCCTGCACACATAGTCCTGGCTCCAATGGCATTGGCAGTGTGACAGCTCTCACCAGCAAGCACTGATGATGACTCTCAATACATCACAGCCCTGGAAATCATCATAGTCCAAAGAGTAGATTCCAAAACACCACCTGGTATGCTTGGCTGTTAGCTGTAGCATGGTAAATCAGCCAAGGTTACAGGTTTGCTCCCATATGGACAGCCTGGCATGCCACACCTCTGGCCAAGGCTGCTCAGACCACAGGCCCATTCTAAGTGTCTCAACAGAGCCAGGTGAGAAACATGAAGAGTGCAGACTTGTAACCAACCTACTCACTTTGCTTGTGAGAAAATAAGTCAACGCCTCTCAGACTACTTTAACAGCTCACAGTGCCATGTTTTCAATATAAATACAAGTTCATTCCAAAACTGTCATGTCATTTGTCATTACAGAAATGGAAAGTTTCACAACATGAGTCTGGAAAGTGAACTACCAATGTGTCTAACAAAATATACAATGCACATCCCAAACTGAAATGATCTAGGAAAACCTCCATTTAAACTAAATTTATGTCAGAAAGTTACCTTGATTCTGGGCCTTAACCTGCTCCAGAAGCTGAGTATTGGGATTGTCACTGCTGCTGCAATCTCTTTTCCCTATCTTCTCTATCTGCAGATTTGATCTGTCAGGAGTCACTTCTTCTTCCCCCCAGAAGTGAGAAGCAGAGGCATCTCTCTTAAGCGGGGTCTTCAGAGAGCTAGATGAAAAGTGACTCGGGGTCTTTTCCTGTTGCCAAGAAAATACTGATGAAGAAGCCTGATGTCTTGCAATGTCCCGGTGATTCATGGTGGCTTGGGGAACAGGCTGGCTCACTTTCTGTAAAAATAAAAGTCCTTTAAAATCTCAATTTTCTTTTTAATTTATCTTTTTACCCCCCAGTGATAGGGATCAAACCCAGGGCCCTGAGCATGATCGGTAATCACAGTACTGTAGACCTATATCCCCCAACCTAGAAATCTCAATATTTAGGGCTATTTCTTTTCAGACAAAACACAAAACCACAACTCCATGACGATGATGCTTGAACAGCATACTAATATTGAATGCTAACCAGGTGTAGGGCATCATAAATCCCAAGACCCAGTAGTACAATGTCTTAACAGTCAGACTTCTCATCACTGAAGAACAAGCAATAAATACCAACTGAGGTGCCATCAATTCATAAGGGTTAAATCTTGGTACTACGTACCATTATTCACCTTCATCTTAAATTCTAAAATTGGATTTCCTTTGCCCAGGTACTTTTACACTAAGTATCAACCTACAGAACTGTCACAAATCTCACATTTCATTATCTGGTAATGCAGTCCAGAAACATCATGTGGATGTTTTATAATCAACACTTGCATGTTGTGGTAATTCTATAGCAAGCACTTTTCTGAACACTGGAGACGTTCAATGATTATAGGATTCACATTCCTTATAGAGCAGAACAAGCACCAAATGATAAAGCACATGTCTCTAGAACAAGTTGAAGAATCTTACTTTTATTTATCTTGGTAAATAGTGCCTTTGGTACAACAGTCCTGGTGACCTCAAAGCAAGGTTTAAGGATGTGTAAAGAAACAGGTACCTTTTGATCCTCAATATTTAGTTACATACTTATAAATTCTACCTTAAGCTATTTGAATTGTGTCATCTCACCAAATTTCTGTTTGGCAGTAATGTACCACTGATACCAAACTAAGCTGTTTTGGGAGGCTTCTATTGTTGTTACTGTTTTAGAAAATGACGTAACATGCACAGCACTGGTGAAGGAGTCTTCCAGATCAGATGTGAAGGTGGCCTCTAAAGTAGCACAGGTTTTGAAATCCTACATTTTCACCCACTTCTCTGCTTAGTGACCCATCTCAAAACTAGAGTTTATACCTAAGGGTACAGCAGAGTGACTATGTGCCAGCATACATGAAACCCTAGATTCCATCCACGACACAGCAGAGTGGGTATTGTGCCAGCATACATGAAGCCTGAGATTCCATTCACGACACAGCATAAAGCAAGTTTAGTGGCATACACCTGTGATCCCAATACTGTGCGAATAAGGAAGGTGGTTCAGAACTTCAAGGCAATCCTCCTCAGCAACATGGTAAGTTTGAGGCCAGTCTAAGACAGGAGACTGTCTCAAAACACAAAACAAACAAAAAACCTACTGGCAACTATCTAAATGAAACGGGACACTGTGTTGCCAACATTCTCCTCTGAAGTGAGAATTTTACCAATAAACTCACAGTTCTTATAGTAACTGCCTTCCATCAGAGGAGTAAGCCAGCAAGTATCAGGACAAAAGAATAATTCCCTAGTTCTTCTCTCTCCAAATACAGTCCTTATTCTCAGGGTTAATAAAGAATTGGTGCCCCATGAACATTTAATATTTGTAGATAAAACTAACCTCACCTAGTGTCTTTACCTTTTGTTTCAAGACAAAGTCTTAATGTAAGTCAGGATGGCTTAGAACTCAAGATTCTTCTGCCTCAGTCTCTTCAGTGCTAAGATCACAAGCATATTCTACAATGTCCAGTTTTTTCCCATCTAGCTTTATTTATTTGTGTATGTATGCAAAGGATAACTTTGGGGAGTCAGTTTTCTCCTTCCCACATGGGGTTCCAAAGATTGAACCTATAGTCAGGTTCGCAAAGCAAGTGCTTTTTCCTGCTGAGCCATTTTGCTACCCCTATTTTAAAACAAGCAAAAATAATCACCAACAATGAGCCCTGTAGTTTTTCTCAATGTGAGAGAAATATACCAGCCCTAGACAAGGCAGATCACTCTTCTTTGCTACAGAAAAGGGTCTCTATAGATGCATCTTCTTCTGCAGGAACCACATGAACTTACTTTAGCATGCAAAGTTTTAACCTCTGCCTCTAATCTTTTCCGTTCTTCAACTTCTTTATTATATTTTTCTTTTAGATCTTCGTATGCGGAACCTAAACACAGACAATCAAATAAAATTTTTATGTCAACTAATCATTTCATGAATGAACACATCAGCAATGATTGCACTAAGTCTTGAAATAAGTACCTTAATATGTAACAGAAGACTGAAACAACATATCAAGATCCTAATCACATTACTCAAACATGAAAATTAAGGTGTCTTCCATATTCTGAAACTTTTAAAACATACTGCAGAAGGTAAAATGTAAGGGTTACTGCTTACTCCTAACAGCTCAACATAATTCAACATGTAAACAAACGTGCAACTGGGGATATTTTTGAAATACCAAATTAAAAGCTGAATTCAAATATGGACTAATTCATTTCTCTTGAAGAATTTAAAACCAAATAAAAATCTTTACCGATATAAGACTGGCTTGGTGTGAGTGGAACTGTAGCAAGTTTCTGTGGTGTGCTGCACGGATTCAGAGAAACATCTACAGACTGTGCAGCCTGGCGGCTTCTTTCACGGTCAGAGTTACACCTGTTCAAAAGAACCCGAGATCAATAAGCTAGATGAAAGCAAAGGCTACAAAGCACAAATGCTATACATTCCCAGAGAACAAAGCGTATGCAAAACTTTGCCTCTAAGAATCCTTTTATCCAACAGACATTTAGTGAGACGTAAATTTTAAGCCAGATGTAAAATGTAGTACCCCTGTCATCAAAATATTATGAGGACCGATTATCATAAGTACTATAGCAGCAAAGAAGTATAGAGGACTGGGAATACAGTCCAAGCAAAATTTTTTTTTTTGCTTTTTCAAGACAGGGTTTCTCTGTGGTTTTGGAGCCTGTCCTGGAACTAGCTCTTGTAGGCCAGGCTGGTCTTGAACTCACAGAGATCTGCCTGCCTCTGCCTCCCAAGTGCTGGGATTAAAAGCGTGCGCCACCACCGCCCGGCAGTCCAAGCAAATTTTATGTTCCATCTAAATCAAAGAAAAACACAAAAGAGCTCAGAACTTCAGAAGCACAAGTTAAGTGATATTCTTAAAACATAGGTTGTAATTATGAAACCAGAGACATTAGTTATATCATTTCAAAACAAAAGAGCTGGGGTGGACAGGATGGTTCAGTAGGTAAAGGCATCTGTCACCAAGCCAGACCCGCTACCAAAAGCTGTCCAATGACTTCCACATATGTGCATGAACACACAAATAAATGTAATAAAAAATTTAGAGACTTAATATAGAGATATATGACATTTTTAAAAGATGTACAAACTAAGTCAACATAGCCAGCAAGAAAGGAATATGGCTAGAAATGGTATCCATCCATTTAGGGGCTCTTTTGTTCCATCCAGACAGAAATTATAGGTAGGCAAGTGAGGGCCTCTGGCAACTTTAGTTTCCCTGACTATTTGGCAAAAGCAAGGGGTGGCAACTGATGCCCTCTAGTGTTTGTCTTTCTGTACATTGGGACCCTTAGCCCTGCAAGTATTAACAACTCTGTGAGAGCCTAGTCCCTCACTCAGCCTTTGGCCAGGCTCTCAGCTGGGGGTCTGAGACACTGGGCACTGAAGTCCACACAAACATTACTCAGTTACCGCTTAAGTTCCTGTTCCAGTTTTTCTATTTGTTTTTTGCACGAGCTCAGTTGACCTTCTTGAAAATTCATTTGTGACTCCTTAACTTGAAGTTCATGAGAAATTTTCTGCCTTGTTTTCTCCAGATTTTCACATATTTCCATCAATCTTTGATTTTCCCTTTTCAGGTCTGCACCCTCTGTTTTTCCATCTTCAACCTAACAGAGATTGTAGACAAGAAAATAATTTTGTTGTGTACTTAGCAAGTATTATATGTAAGTCTGACTCTAAAACTAACTTTATGAGGCATGGTAGTAATAAACCTCACCCTGGGGTGGGGGAGGTGATGCTACAGAAACAAATTTAAATAATCAAAACATTGAGTGTATAGATAGAAAAGTTCTATAAAGTTACATACTATATTATCTTTTAACATCCCTTCAAGAATTTGAATATAAAGGGCTGGAGTGATGGCTCAGTGGATATGAGCAACTTGCTGCTCTGCAAAGGACCTGGGTTCAGTTCCTAGCACTCGTATGATATGGCTCAAAATTGTCTAGAACTCCAGTTCTATGGGATCTGATGCCCTTTTCTGAGCCCTTAAGCACTACACACATGGTGCACATACAATCAGGCGCACACAACACATACACACACGAAGAGAATTCTAATATAAGCCTTGTAACTTGTCCTAAACACTTCACTTTCAAGTTTCACTGAGGAATCCAGTTATTTTAAGAAAAGAACAAAAATAAAACCTTCCATGAACAAAACTATATTAGAAGCCATAATTGTACTACCACAGAGTTGGCTAACAGGTTGACTTTTTAAAGAAGTCTTATGTTTTCATTTAACTCCCTGAAGGGATGATGTTGAAAACACCAAAGTAAAAAGCTCACTGTCTGAGAGCTCTCTCCATCTGAACTGTAAAATACCATAACAGCTCAGATCTGAAGTTCAGACACTTGACCTTACTGCACAAGGCAAAAAAGCCATTTCCCAAACAGATGTTCAAATGAAATTAAACCCTAAATATCAGCAGGTGGGTAGCAATAAAGCCACAGATGAAGAAACCAGAGGCAATCTAAAATGTCTGAGGGAAAGATGATTATCACCTGGAGATGACAAGATCGCTTTTCTACAAGTGAACCAATCCAAAGGCAGCAAACTGCTTCAGAAAGTGATTGATACCTTCTGCCTCTGCTTCTGCAGTGCGGCTTCCAGAGAGTCAAGCTGAAACTGCCTCTGCTGCTTTTCTTTCTTCAGTTTGTCCAGCTGTCCTTCAAGCTCTTGAATTTTCTGAAGAGCTCTTGTAGGGAGACCTTCCTTCCATTCTTCCAATGCCCAGCTCATTCTGTTTATTTCTCAAGCATTCATAAATAAACTGAAAGGAATAAAGTCAGTTAAGGAAACTCAGAGATTATCTAGCATACTTATTTGGTTTCTCTTCATTTGTTATTTTTTCAGTTTTAAGCTCCTACATAGCTATGTGCTTTATTTAAACAAATGTTTTGCTGTAATGTTTCCAGGTGAAATAGCCCCTACCTAGATGAGAGGAAAGCACGCCATTATTTCACAGATGTTCTTTTCCTTCTTCACGCCACCATCACTCATCCTTTACACCCCTAGGCAGGCCTTTTCTGAAATCCCTAAACAGTGCAGTGCATCATTTCCAGTCAGTTTCTCACAAGATGCCCAGCTCTTTCCAGGCTGGTATTTGTTAAATTAATACACATACCAGCCAAGAGTGGATGCCAGGTTACTACAGAAGCGGTAAAGGTACACTCCAGTGGAACATACAGTGACACAAAGCACATTTCAGCAGCACCATTGTCACTTAAATAACACGCAACCTTAAGCCAATCACTCAGTTATTCTTTGTGTCCTGGTTTCCTCATTTGCAAAAGTTGGCAACATCCTAGATCATCGAAAGGGCATCTCCTAGTACATTTTTCGTACATATTAACTATTATGTCAGTTCGCCTATGATACAAAAAGAACCGCAGATTACTGCCTTCTGAGCCCCTTCTGTGCATGAATGTTCAAACAGTATCTAACTGTAAATATTCTGAAAAAACTATATCCAAAACATAAAGAGAAGCAAGGACCCTGACAGGGCGGGTATCAAGCCTTGAAAACTGTTTTTCCTGCCCAGGGGGGAAAGAAAGGGGGGGGTCCTGTCCCAGATCTCAGAAGACATCGGTAACTCCACAACAAACATCTCACAGGAACAAACATCTCACAGGAACAAACATCTCACAGGAACTGCTGAAAGGAATACTCAACGAACAAAGGACAATTTACAATTTACCCTGCTCTAAGATCTAAGAGATGCCTTGTCCATTTAAGAGTGGAGAGTACAATGCACCAAAAAGATCATGCACTAACTTGTTTTAACAATCCAGCCAGTCACCGAAATCATGAGAGTCAGACGCCACAGCCTTATCCGGGGGTGGAGGCGCAAGATTTAACCACAACAGTCGGGAGACAGAGACAGTCAGCTGAGTGCGAGGTCAGCCTGGTCTACAGAGCTAGTTTCAGGAAAGCCAGGACTACATCTCGAAAAGAGAGGGAAGGAAAGACGGAAAGACAGACAGACAGACAGACAGACAAAAAGTGGTGCACGCCAACAAGACAAGAGAGAACAGCCCAGAGACGAGAAACAAGCAAGGGAAACCGGCAGGCTGCTTTTCTAACTCAAAATTTCGCAAACAGCTACGTCACGTTTGCAGTCACACACGTACACTTTTTTTTTTTTTTTTTTTTTTTGGTTTTTCGAGACAGGGTTTCTCTATGCGATCGCCGAATCGCCAGGAGGTGCGGACAATCCAGGTCTGAGACATCTAAATCCTATCCCTGGAGCCACAGTAGTAAAACCAACAAATGGGAGAGGAGGTAAGACGAAACTCTGAGGCTCGCAGGGTCCGCATGGCAGACATTTACCCTGCGGTGAATTACAGCTATGGAGTAGCAGCGGAATAATTTTCTGGATGGCGGGGGAGGTCACCACGACTCGAGCAAGACGCGGAGGGCCCCGCGTCTGGCCCCCGAGGAGGCTCGGCCGGGTTACGGCGGCTGTTCTTCCTCACGCGCTAGTTATCCGGCCCGGCACCCAGGGGTGACCCTAAGCCGAGTGACGAGGAAGTTTCTAGAAGCCATGAGGGGCGGCGCGCCGCGGGCGGGGGTCTCCGGCCCGGGGAGGCGGCCGCGCGTGGGGCCGAACGGGGAGGCCGGGTTGAGAGGGAACTGCTCACCTGCGTCCCTCACAGAACGGGGCTCCGGGGTCCGTCAGCCCGGGGCTCCTCACCGCCGAGCGCCCGTCCTCACACGACGCCGCTCCTCGCCGTCCACCTCAGCGTCGTTCAAACTGCCCGCCGCCGCTGCCGCCGCCCCTCTTCCCCGCGCTCATTTCCGGTCCCGCCCAGCTCCCCTCCACGCCGATTGGTCGTTGGGATACGCCTCCGACTAATCCGCTCCCTCGAGCTCCGTGAGCCGCCTCTGATTGGCTCTTTTGGACAGCTGTTTGAAAACAAGCGTGGCCGCCGCGGAGCCTGCGCAGACGTCCGAGGCGCTGGCGTTGCCTAGAGACGGGCGCCTCGTGAGCTGAGCCGCCGGCCGCAGGCTGGAACAGGGTTCTATCGCCTGGCCGCTGGGCGAGCAGGGGAGGAGGATGAGGCCTGCGCTGCTGCCGCTGCTGCTGCCGGGTGGCTGCTCACACGGTCTCCGTAGGGCCAGGGCCCCCGGCTCGGCTCTCTGAGGCGAGCATCACTATGAAAGTTTTAAGTCAGCTGGCGCGCGCCTATCATGACAGCCTTGAGGATGTTCGGAGGACAGCCTGATCTGCGCATTACAGGACAGCCTGGGATATATACACGGTCCTTGTCAAAAATAAAATAAATAGCTGTACTGAGGCGCAGAATAACAAAATAATCTGAAAATGAATCTAGACGTGCATCCAAAATCTCACTTAACTGCTTACCTCTCACTCATATTTTCAAAATGAATATGAATCATTAGCTGGCTGAGAATTGAGGGGAAGACTTTCCATCAGACTCGGATATTCACAAGACCCTTAAAACTGAATGTACTCCAACCCTTTTATGAAGCCTAGGTTTGTGTGTGTGTGTTTCCATATTCAAAAATGAGCATCCTTTAATGTTTATACACAGTTTCTTAGTGTTTCTCCCTCATGGCATTTTCATGAATAACGTATGTCTCCTCTCCCCTAAAACCTAGTCTTTCCAGCTCGATTCCCCCTCCCTCACCCTGTGTGTGTGTGTCTGTGTGTGTGTCCTTGAAATTCATTCGGGTTGCTTACAGGAGCGTGGGTAAACTCAAGTTTTGTTTCTGACTAGTCTTCCCTCATCAGCCTTTATCTGTTAAGTTCTCCGTGACAGGTGAGATCCGTAAGCCCTTCCCCAACAGATAAGCCTCTACAGGTGGAACAAACTAGAAACTGCAGCTGACACGTTCCCCTCCATAAATTCCAAACTCCCTCTGTCCCCTTTACCTTCCATTGGACTATCCCTGCAGCTCAGCCTGCATCTGTGTCCCCTTTCCCTGAAATTGTCCTGATCCTTCAGTACCCAGTTCAAAGGCAGCTTTCTTCAGAAACCCTCCTGTTGGCTAGTCTCATGTCAACCTGAAACAAGCTAGAGTCATCTGAAAAGAGGGAGCTTCAATTGAGAAAAAAAATGACTCTGTAAGGCCCAGGTTTAAGGCATTTTCTTAACTAGTGATTGATGGGGGAGAGTCCAGCCCATGGTAGGAGGGGCCATCCCTGGGCTGGTGGTCCAGGGTTCTGTAAGAAAGCAGGCTGAGCAAGCCAATAAGGCGCACCTATACATGGCCTCGGCTCCTGTTTCCAGGATCCTGCCCTGCTTGAGTTCCTGTCCTGACTCCTTCAGTGATAAACAGTAATCATGAAGTGTAAGCTAAATAACCCCTTTCCTTCCCAGGTTGCTTTGGTGACGTTTCTTCATCGCAGCAATAGTCACCCAGACTAAGATAGCCACCCTATTCCCAACCACTCTTATTTGTTTTCTAGATCTTTCTCATAGCTTAGTTTTAAACTTTCACTTTTAGGGGTTTTCCATGTCTTAGATTTTGTTCCTCCAGATCAGACTCAAAAGTTCCTTTAGAATAAAATCCAATTCATCTTTGCCACCCCAGTGAAAACTCCCTTGTGCCTTTGCACATCGTAGTTTGTAAACCAGATCAACTTTGGAGTTAAAACTGCAATCTGGGGTTGGGGCTGATTCTCTGCCTTCCCTGAATCCTCAAGTAGAAGAAAACAGCCAGAAAGGAAGCCTTTGAGGGGCATTGCTGCCATCCGATTGCTTTCTGCTAGCTCTGGGATTTGAATCAATGTGACCACAACACCAGGTACTGTTCCACTGGTACTCACGATAATCACTCTGTTGTTTATTATTCAACTCAGGAAACAGAACTAGAAAAGCAATACAGGGTTTTTAAGTTTGGGTGCAAACTCTGCATTAATTAGCAGATGACTGTCTACCTACCACTGGATAGCCGAGTCTTGTGCTGCATTGTTTTATAGTAAGCAATTAAAATTTTCTGATACGAGGAAATTTATTCTAGAAGCTCTATAATATTTCTTGTCTTCAGTTGTTCAGGTATTTGGGGTGCTGGAAGTTTAAAGATGGGCCCCACCCAGTTAACAATATGTCCTTAGACAACCAGCTTTTGCCTCCTAGCTTTTATCATTGCCAGTCCCGTCTCAGAGATCCAAGTTGCCATCTGTGAACCACTCATCCACCACTTGCTTTCTATGACCAGCCCTCCCGTCTTTTCTTCTCCAGCTTAAACTGCAGCATTTGTCACCAAAACCAACCCCATTGCCCGGTTCCACCTCCCAGATGTGTGCATGCATCTGTGCAGTTGCTCTCGTGTTTCTTGGGAGCGCTACTGTGTGGACAGGGAGGGAAAAGACTCCTAAGACTGTGGATACTCGTGGAACGTGACTAATAACTCAGCCTCCATGTTACTCCCCAGAGATTGTTCCACCTCTTAGAATTTTTCCAACCTCGTTTAACTCTACCTTCATGCTCACCCTCCAGAGTGGAACTCATCTCATAGCTCACAGGGAATTTAAGATATCACACACAGAATTTCCTGTCACCCAAACAACCAAGGGAAACATTTCTATTTTGCCAGGTTCAACTGAGTTAGGTAGCACACTTTTCTCCGGAGTTCCCCTTCTTGATGATGCCTTCCAAATGATCTTAACTACTTCCACTTTCCTAGAATGCCTAAATATTTCCCTTTAAAAGGAAATATTTTTGAATTGGAGAGGTGGCTGAGCAGTTGAGCACACTTACTGCTCTTGCAGAAAACCTGGGTTCAGTAGCACCCAGCTGGTAGCTCACAGCCTCTTCTGACTCCACAGGCAGCGGGGATGCACAGGCATACATGCAGACGAAACACGCATGCACCTGTCCTCTCTGTTCCACCTTCCGCTTCTGTGATGGCGGTGTTTCTGCTTACATTGCATTTCTTCAGAGAATCATTAGGATAACTGTTACACACGTTCTAGTCAAAAGCACTTTTATATAAAGATGTGTCTCTCTGAATCATGGGGATAATATGGTTTATTTCAGCAACATCTTATTTTTTTTAATCTCATAGTTTTATCTATTTGAAGACTCAAGGCATTTCATAGTGAACACTTTTGCCCAAATAATTATGAGATTCTCTCTCCCACTACTGTCAATGTCCCAAGAACGCCACCCAGCTGGGTGATAGTGTGGTGATTTTGGTTTGCTTATTTGGGTTTTATTTAGAACCAATTGTTGGTATTGGGTAGAATATATTTTTCCATCTCAATTCCAACTTCTATGTGTCCATATGTTTTAGTTGTTTCTATTATAACAACACATTATTTTATTGTACTATACCCCTTTTATACATCAAGATCTTTTATCATAATAAATTTACACAAAACACACATATTTTATCTATGAGGTACAATGAATTTTAACAAGTGTATACACTTCTTTCAACATTTTTAAAGTCACAGTGCAAACATTTTTTGACATGACAGTGTCCCTTCCCCAGCTGTCTAGCCCCCACTTCGCAGAATCAGACAGTCACTGACTCCGTGGTCAGTAAGTAACAATTTACAGGACATTGCTGTTTCCTTTGGTTTCGGGAGACTGGAATTACACAAGATGCACTGTTTGAAGTCCGTTTCTTTCAGCATCTTACACAGACATCATTATTGTTACCACTTTGGGGTTTCTTTTATTTCTCAGTATTGTTGCTTTGCATGGACATAAAAACAGTCTATCCGTTCATGAGACACTTCGTTGTTTCTGATTGAAAACCATTTTAAGAAGTTCCTGGAACTTTTATGTTCAAGTCTTTGCCTCATCATATTCACATAATCTACCTGGTAAAATTAGTTGAGAAATATTTTTCTGCTCATCTCTGGGTTTGTGTAGGATTTCTATTATTTATGCCTTAATACTTAGGCCTGTAGTTTTTTCTGGGGCTGCTTTAAATTAGGAATTAAATTTGTTTTGGTAAATACTCCCTTATTTTTTAGTTTTAGTTTAGTCTGATAATTTGTTTCTTAAAAGAAACTTTTCTATTTGTTTTTCTAGTTGCCTTAAGTCATCAAAATTATTGATGCATAACTTTTCAAATTTTACTGTTATCATCCTTTGAATGGCTTTAATGAACATGTTGCGATTCTCTGTGAGCCTATGTTCTTGTTACCTAGTCTTCCTTCAGCACAGCTTTAATTTTATTGACCTTTTTAAGAATCATTTTTGTATAGCTGAGTATAGTGGTGGGTGCCTGTAATCCTCACATTTAGAAGTTGAGGCAAGGAAAGTGAGGGCAACCTGAGCTACGTAGAGCCATCCTGGGCTTCACTGGGAAGAGAAGAGTCTCAGAAACCAGAAACGGCATTTAATGGGTTGGCTCAGTCCATAAATACCTGCCTAGTGAGACTGGGGACCTGTATTTGATCTCCAGCACCCACATGAAAACACAAGGAGTGTCCTTGTTGGAATAGGTAGGCCTTGTTTGGAGGAAGTATGGGCTGCTAAGCTAAACCAGCATGTATATTATAAAGGTATCTTGATTTCAGAATTTGGGTCTAAGGATATGTTGCTTTGAAAAAGAGGTTCTTCTTTTGTTTCCACAGAGAATGAAAACCTGTGGATTCATTCCAGGCTAATGTGATTTGATGGATCAAGACCCCCTGAACGGTTGCCTTGAACACCCCTCAAAAAATTACTTTGCCCAATAAACAGCAGGAAGCAGTTTGAAGAAAACTATGCCCATACTCCAAAATATTGTTTATAAATGTTTCTTTACATTTAAAAGGGTATAGAGATGTGATACAAATTTAAGGTCAATTTTGTTATACTGTGTGTGTGTGTGTGTGTGTGTATTTGTTCTTGATTAAGGTATTGTGTTTGTGCGGCTCATTTAAGAAGTTAATGTATAATCAAGAAATATAGGTTAAAAGATAATCATCTATAATAGTCAACCTTATAGTCATGTTGGTTGGGTTTTCTAGATATATAGAGATTTATTTCAGTTAGATAGGTATTCTTCAAATCTTTCAGAGACCTTCAGAATATGGCATTTAAATTGTTTTAAAAACAGGATTTTTCATGACTATGGGACACATCTGCTCCTGGCAGTACCGATTACTTCAAGAAGAAGATGGGCATTGAAGAGGCTCCTCATGGAGTTGGTTAGCCATTTGGGCAAGAAATTCTCTTGCCTCGACTGCTTGATGAACTGGACATGCAGGACCCACAGAGAAATTACTGCTGACCTTGCCAAAGTGTAAGACAATCCTTTGGGGTTCCTGCTTCATGAAAGACTCCGCCAGACATTCTGCACAACACAGAAGAAAGTGACTGACAAGCTACCAATATAGGTGGAACTGTCTTTGAAATTTTCTTCTTTATGGAAAAGTCTGCTGGATATGATGGGTCTGTAGACTAAAGATGGTTGCCCTAACAGTACAGAAGAACTTTGGGTGACTGTTCAGGCAGCAAGATGTCTCTGTCAATTCTAGAGTTTTGGAAGTTGCTTACAATGCACTTCCTGTTTACTATTATATCCTTCTGGAGTCTTTGATGGAGTTAAAGAATAAATAGTTATAGTTACAGTTTTCCTTAGATATGATAAAAGATAAAGTAGATATAAATATTATAACTGTATTTCTTGCTTGATGCCTGTTTTGTTGTATGTAATTTTACTATGTTAAAGTTAAAACCTTCCTTTTTATTTAAACAGAAAAGGGGAGGTGATTTGATATTTTCCTCTATATGCTGTGATTACCATTGGTTAATAAAGAAACTGTGTTGGCCCTGTACCAGAGCTATAGGGGAACAGAGCTAGGCAGGGAAAACTAAATGGAATGCTGAGAGAAAGAAGGGTAGAGTCAGGGAGAAGCCATGGAGCCGCTGCCAGAGACAGGTGCTGGGAACTTTACCTGGTAAGCCACTGCCACGTGGCGATACACAGATTAATGAATATGGGTTAAATTAAGATGTAAGAGATAGCAAATAAAAAGCTAGAGCTATTGAGCCAAGCAGTGTTTTAAATAATACTGTTTCTGTGTGGTTATTTTGTGGTTGAGCAGCCAGGAACCAACAAGCGACCTCATCACAACACCCAACATGCTTTTGATCGTGGTGTTTATCACAGCAACAGGAAGCAGACTAGAACAGTGGGTTTTTTTTTGTTTTGGTTTGGTTTTTTGTTTCTTGAGACAGAAGCTCCATGTCCTTGCTGACCTGAGACTTGCAGAGAAGTCCTCCTGCTTCTGCCTCCCATATGCTGAGATTGCAAATGTACAGAAATCACACAGCCTGAGTGAGCTTTGAGAACTGTCATTCAGGGATATCTCTCTCTCTCCCTCTCTCCCTCCCTCCCTCCCTCCCTCCCTCTCTCCCTCCCTCTCTCTCTCTCTCTCTCTCTCTCTCTCTCTCTCTCTCTCTCTCGGTCTCGGGATTGTCCTCTCCCTCGATGCCATTCTTTACCCTGCAAACACACCAAGTGGTGCGTGGCCAGAATCAGAGATCCAAGATTTAGCTATTTGAGGTCTGGAATTTCTGTTTTATGTTTGTTCCTGTGCATCTGTGGTGGATTTGCAGCACCTCGGGTCTTGATCATGTCGGGAAAGTGCGTCTATTGCTGAGCTACATTCTCAGCCCAGGATCTCTGCGTTACTGCTTCTCTGCTCCTGTGTCATGTGTATCTTACCTTTCTCAGCTTCCCCCAAATTCTGACACCTCTTCTCCCCTTATCCTTCTATTTATGGGGTTTCAAGCATGTAAGTGGACTTTTCTCTCCACCTGCCTGTTCCCAAATAACCAACACAGAGATTAAATATTAATATACTTATTATTATAGTTAATTAAATTATATTTAATATCTAGTAGGACTTTTAAACTCAAAGTCAGAAATGCAGAAAGCATGTAAAATAATTATAGTTTTGGGGATACCGAAAGGCTTATAGAATAGCAGAAGCTGGGCAGGAACCATGGAAGGTGTCTCTCTTGCTGGCTTCATCAGGAGCCAGTCCTGCCAACACTTTGATCTTGGGTTTCTTCCTTCCAGAACTGTGAGACAGTATCTGTTCTTCCGAGTTGCAATGATTTGGGTGCTTTGATTTAGTATCTCTGTGAAATTAATATGGAAACCAAGTTGGAATCATCTGCCAAACTACAGTAGCAAAAGGCCCAGCAAAGGCACCAGTTCAGGATGGCACCCTCTAGAGCAGAGAGCAGCCCTCCCTCCCAACTGTGTGCTGTCAGCACCTCCAGCCTCATCCTGGAAGCTGGGAAGTACAAGCCTGGGGCCAGCAGTGGAGGCTTGGCTGCTTTCACTGTCACCTAGATAACCCTACTTCAGGCTCTACTGAGTAAGCTGTGGAGTCGGGGGAGGCATCTAATGACAGACCACGAAAGGGTTCCAAAACACGTGTTGCTACCTCATGCATGCAAACAGCAGAGAAAGGAGCTATAACGGTAGCGTGAGGTTTGTCAGCCCTGACTTGTCCTAAGCGACTCTCTCTGTGACAGATGCCACCAGAGAAAATAGGTCTGAAGCTTTGTATCTTGTGAAAAAGCTTTTACAAACAGTATGGTTCAAAGAAAAAAGCAACCAAAAGCCAGCCCTGAGGGGAGGGTATGACAGAATCCCTTGTGGAGGAGCCAATGAGACAGACACTGGTCATGGGCAGGGAGGTCTAGTGTGGGTGGGAGCTGCAAGAATTGGTGTGTCAGCCATGACCTCATAAACAGCTGTGCGGCAGAGGCACGCTTCTTATACCAGCTCGCTCTCTCTCACTTTTATTTTTTACTATTTTATTTAAAACATTTTGTTGGGGAAGGAGCATTGCTTGCCACAGTATATGTGTCCACTCTCACTGTCTGCCTTCTTGAGGTAGGTCTCTCTTGTTTCTGCCTGGCTGTGCTCTCCAGGTTCTCTGGCCTGTGAGCTTCTAGATGATTCTCCTATCTCTGCCTTCTGAATTTCTGGAAGATATCTTGGATTGCAGGTGTGCGCCACCAGTCAGGCTCCTGATGCCTGTTACAGGGCTCAGGTTGTCAGGCCGAGTGGCAGGCACTCAGCCAACCTCCCAGCCCCATCCACTCCCTTCAACCAAGTCTTCCTTGGCTTACAGCAACCGCCATCAATACAGTGCCAGAGGAAAATGGATCTGAACAGGTTAAGGTAGACCACAGCCAATCATTTTTGCGGCATCCTCACGGCCCATTGTGGTGTTAGCCAAAGATGTGTCCTGCTGCCGTGTGGAAGTATTGCATGACTTTCCCCGGGAGAGCCACAGAAATGTGTGTCCACCCCAGATAGGACACTGACGGACCAAAGAGAGGTCTCATTGTGAGTCCAACTTACTGAACCAATGAGTTTCTTGGTTTACTGGCTTAAGGACCTCAGATGAGGGATTGTTTACAAGAGCATGGGTGACCTGGACAGTTGCATCAATGAACAACCCCACCCCAACACGGATGTGGACTCAGAAAGCTATTATCTCTAGAATTCCCACCCTAGTCCACTTTTCAACTTCCACATATTCTAGACCCACTGCCCTCACAGGTCTGCGTGCCACTAGGGGGAGTGCGTGCTGTTAGAGCTGAAGAGTGGCTGTATCTCAGGTGGGTCTCCTGATGGCCCCTCCCGTCCCCTGTGAGGACATGCTAGGAAGACCGCTCTTGTGAGGCTCTCCAGGTGGGTGAAGATAGTAACGCTGTATCACGTCAGAGAACAGAGACCAGCGGGGTCAGACCGCAAGCATTCACGTGCAAGCCATAGGGCTCTGGGTGTCTCCGGAACGTTCTTGGATACCAGCACCAAGCGCAGCCTGGAAGCGAGGAGCAGCTGTGACTTCCTGAGGCCGTCCTCAGCAAGTGGACTTGGGAGCCAACAGGTGGGTGCCCTTCTCACACGCATGGTGGCAGAGCAAGAAGAACCAAGCCCGGACACTCACTGCACCAGCAGTGACAGTGACCCTTCCGTGGGCTTTTCCAGGATCTTCCTTTTCCTCCTCAGCACTTTGCTTCCTGGATTATCACGAAAGAAACTTCCGGCACCCAAGTCTGTCTTGTTCTGTTTGGAGAACACAGAGCAAACAGAAAGCTTTCGGTTTTCACATGTAGGAAAGGGGGTCGCCTCCACGATGCCGCCAAACCACTCCTGCCGTGGATCGGAGCCTCAGCGGCCTTCTCTGGGAAGCCAGAAGCACAGTCACTGAGGGGCTTCCTCGGATTTGTCCTCTTTCACGTTAGGGCTCAGGCTTGTCGCCATCATACCTAAGCTTCCACGGGGAGGCCAAGCACTTCATGGCAAGAAACTATTTTCAAGACCAGATTAATTAAAAATCTTTTGAGCCCCTGCAGGATAGAGGGGCTTAGGAATAAATATTAAATATGCAACAGAGGTATGTGATTTAATTACATCTTACTACAAAGTAAATACTCACCACTCCATATGTGTTGGGTGAATTGGTCACAAACAGCAAAGCACCACTCAGATGTGAAGTCCTTGAAAAGGGAACCAAACTTGGGAGACCCCTCTTTTCTTCTCACCACTAGGTGGCTCTGTCACACAGAAAGTCTCGGCCAACAGCCTGGTCTCCTTGGCACCTGCAGCATCTCCTTCCTTGTCCATGTCCCTCCTTCCTCCTGTCCGTCCTCTTTCTACAATAACACTCGCTGGTTCAAAGGAAGGGATAGAAAAGGCAGCAACCTGTAGTCCTGATGGCTACTTAAAGCTTGTCCCTAAAGAAATATTAGCTGGAAATAAAGAAGTAAAATCCCTTAAAAAATATCACCATTAAAGAATCACAGAAATTCTTAACACATGACTCTTACAATAGTATTTTCTATAGAGTAAAATAATTTGTATTTTAAAATGTCATGGCTTGATGGGGCGCCTCACAAGTAATGCATGCCCTAAAGCATATACAATCCCTGTTTGACCCCCATCACCATATAAAGAGTATTTCTAACTAAAACATTTTAGTAGAATTTTGAAGGGAAAAGAGTTTGCCTAGTGCCTCTGTCTTTGAAAAGTTTTAAATTTAAGACAGGACTTTAGAAATTATGTTTTATGTTATTTTCTTTGTTACTTGGAAACCTGTACCTCAAAGGAAGTGATCTCTACAAGTCCAGCTTTTCTAAAGGACAATGACATGTTCACACTGGACAGATAGGCGTGCTCAGGACGGTCTGTCATCACATGGCTGAGCTAAACGTCAATTTGTGGATGGCTCGTTTCAGTAAACATCATGTCTAAAGCACACTATTTCCTCAACCACTGTGCCCACGTGGTTAAACAGCTTGGAGTAAAAGGCGAAGGACTTCTCTGAACCAGCAGTGACCTCAGAGTCCCAAGGAATGGGGTAGAAAGCTTTTGTCTTGTTTTTGATCTATAGTCCTGGCTGACTTCTAACTTACTGCCATTTTCCTACCTCACACACCCAGATCCTGGGATTACAGGGAAGCCCAGTCCTGGCTGGAAAACATACTTCTAAAATGATTAAGTCTATAGTGAGTTATGGCTTCAGATTGTTTTGGAGTACTGAGATGCATGAAGTGTCTGTAAGGTTCGCAGAGCAGATCTATGTTCCTGACTGTTTTGTCAAACCCTACAGATGTGAGGAGACAGACCACAAACCTAAATCGTGGCCAAATAAATTGAATATAGCTTTTATATTCACGTACACAGGGTGTCTCTCCCTAACTCAGGTTTCAAGAGATCAGCATAGAACATGAGGAAGAACAGGGTTTTTGTAGCTCAGGAGTAGGGGGTTTCCAAATGGGGGGGGGTTGTAAGGCGAATAAACGGCATTACAGAAACAGAGCATAAGTGTAACAAGTCAGTCACAACAACCTCCTGAGGCAAAGGCATGGCTGCAAAGTGGTCATAGCACTTTTTTTTTTTTTTGACAGGGTTTGTCCTGGAACTAGCTCTTATAGATCAGGCTGGCCTCAAACTCACAGAACTCTGCCTGCCTCTGCCTCCCGAGTGCTGGGATTAAAGGCATGCACCACCATTGCCCAGCCATAACAATTTTTTGAAACAAAGGCATGATTGCTGTTTCCTGTAACAGGCTGTACAGAACCATTTGTAGTTAAGGTTACAGATGGGGCATAGCCCGATCCTCAAGACAGAGGTTTAAACACAGATAGGAATGAACCTAGTTTGTCTTTATACGATGCCTTCCAAGCCAAAGATGGAGGCAGGCTAGTTTATCAGTTTACCCAAATTTCCTATCATCTCTCCAGTTAAACATGAATGACATTATTATTAGCTGGAATAGAAGAGCCAGGGTATACTTAATAAATCACGTTAATCTTTCTGCACCCTCCCACAGCTTTGGTAGTGTGGAATACATACATGGTCGCAGAGTTCCACATCAAACAAGTGGTTACCTCTTCAGACTGTCCTTAGGCAACTCACACTTCCTTTTTCTTTTTAAATATTTTATATTATGCATATGCATGATTGGTGTGGGGGGGAGGCCTGTGTGTGTCTCTGTGCCTATGTGTGTGCCCCTGTATGTCTGTATGTGTTCCTGTGTGTGTCTCTGTGTCAGTGTGTGTGCCTGTGTCTCTCTGTGTCTCTTTGTGTGTGTCTGTGATCTCTCTGTGTCTGTGTGTACATGTGCACCCCTGTGTGTGCCCGTGTGTCTCTCTGTGTCTCTTTGTGTGTGCCTGTGATCTCTGTGTCTGTGTGTACATGTGCACCCCTGTGTGTGTCCCTGCATGTGTGTTTGTGTATCCGTGTATCTTCCTTTATCATGCTCCATTTTGTTTCTCTGGCTGAGCCTGGAGTTCACTTACTGGCTAGACTGATTTGCTAGTGAGTGGGCTCCAAGACCCTACTGTCTCCAATGCGGCTCTGGGGCTGCCCTGCTCGGATTTTTTTATAGGCACTGGGGATCCCAACTCGGGATCCCAGGCATGAGCACTTTACCCACTGAGCCATCTCGTCAGGGCTCCTACATTTTAAGGATCCTATGCCGCCTTGTTGGCTGATGAAATGGAACTACCTACAGTCAGCTTAGACAGGGCAAGACTGGTCCCCGGGGATGTAGGATAAGTACTGCCGCTGCTGCCGCTACTGGCCATCTAGTGTATCAAACAGTGGTGAGCTGCCACCGCTGAGGCGGAAGACAAAGAACCTGCAGGCTGCCAGCGCGCCTGGAGGTGGCATCAGTGTTAAATGTGAGAAACCAGAGGTTTAGTGAATGTGGAAGATGTGTGTCTAAGTGTGGCTCAAGCATCTGTTCTAGTTCTATCACACATGGGGTAGGGTAAACCTACAGCTATTTACTTTTTAGTAATGCTTGTCAAAGTTTTTTCAGAGAGCAACCTTCTGAGGAGAAAAACAAAAAGAAACAAAATTAAAAATTCACCAAAACATTAAGCACATGTTTCGACATCTCAGTAAAGCAGATGAAGAGCATGCAGGATGTGTGACGTGAACAGCAGCATCTCCGTCCTCCGTGAGGTCTGTAGTCACAAAATGGAGAAGGTGTACTTGGCTAACCAAACTCCAGAGTTGTTACTTGGTTTTCTTGGACAGATGTGACACAGGAAGCAATGTCAGGAAGCGGAGAGAGGTGGGTGCTGGTGCTTAGTGTACTCTCCTTTGTATTCGGTCCAAGACCCCAACTCATGAAATTATGTCACCCACATTCACAACAGTATTCTTATTTCAATCATCCTAATCTAGAAAACTCCTCACAAAAACATTTTAAGAAATGTTTATCCTTAGCCATCAGGGAAACGCAAAACAAAATGACTTTGAGATTCCATCTTATACCTATCAGAACAGCTAAGATCAAAAACACAAGCGACCAGGCGGTGGTTGCGCACACCTTTAATTCTAGCACTCAGGAGGCAGTGACAGGTGGATCTCTGTGAGTTCGAGGCTAGCTTGGTCTGCAGAGCGAGTTCTAGGACAGGCTCCAAAGCTACAGAAAAACCCTGTCTCAAACAAAACAAAACAAAACAAAAACCCCAGTGACAGCTCATGCTGGTGAGGATGTGAAACAAAGGAAGCACTCCCTCGTTGCTGATGAGAATGCAAACTTGCATTTAGTACAGCCACTTTGAAAATCAATATTGTGGTTTCTCAGAAAATTGAGAATTGACCTACCTTAAAACCCAGCTATGCCTCTCCTGGGCATATACCCAAAGGATGCTCCATCCTACCACAAATACGCTTGCTTAGTTATGTTCATAGCACCAACTGGAAACAACCTGAATTCCCTCAACTGAAAAAATGGATAAAGAAAATGTGGTATATTTACACAATGATGTATTATGCAGCTGTTTAAAAAAAATAGCATCATGGGGCTGGAGAGATGGCTCAGAGGTTAAGAGAACTGGCTTCACTTCCAAAGGTCCTGAGTTCAATTCCCAGCAACCACATGGTGGCTCACAATCATCTGTAATGAAATATACTGCCCTCTTCTGGCCTGCAGGGACATATGCAGGCAGACCACTGTATACTTAATAAATAAATAAATCTTTTAAAAAAATAGCATCATGCAATTGGCAGGCAAATGGATGGAACTAAAAAAGATCATCCTGAGTGAGGTAACCCAGAACCAGAAAGTCAAACATGGTATGTACTCACTCATAACCAGATATTTCCTGTAAAGTAAAGGATGATCGTGCTACAATCCACAGACCCAGAGAGGCTAGGTAACAATGGGGACTCAAGGTGGAAGGCATGGATTCCCCTGGGAAGGGAAAATAGAATAGATTTCGAGGGCGAACTGGGGGCGAGTGGGGATGGGAATAGGAAGGATCAGGTAGGAAAATAGGAGAAAGAAAAGAAGAAAACTTCTCACAGACATGCCCAGAGGTTTGTTCCCATGGTGTTCCTTAATCCACCAAGAGTGCTGAAGACATGGTTGAGTGGTTAAGAGCACTCACTACCTGCTCTTCCAGAGAACCTTGGTTCAATTCCCAGCATCAAACCCGGTGAATCACAACCTTCTGTAACTCCAGACCCGGGGGTCTGAGGACACCAGGTACACGTACACACACACACACGCACGCACGCACGCACACAAAGACAAAACACCCATACACATTAAATAAATAAATTTACAAATAAAACTTAAAACAACAACAAAAGCCGGGCGGTGGTGGCGCACGCCTTTAATCCCAGCACTCGGGAGGCAGAGGCAGGCGGATCTCTGTGAGTTCGAGACCAGCCTGGTCTACAAGAGCTAGTTCCAGGACAGGCTCCAAAACCACAGAGAAACCCTGTCTCGAAAAACAAAACAAAACAAACAAACAAAAAACAACAAAATCTGAAAAATAAACCCCATCAAGTTGATAATCTATAGCTAAACATTTTTCTCTGTCCTGCTGGTCACCCCGGACTGGTCTCTTCCTCACTCGTGGGACCCCACAGCTGCTTATGAAGCAACACTCTGAGGCTTAATATCAATTACAATTGTTTACCCAGTGGCTCAAGCATCTTACTGACTAGCTCTCACAATTAAATTAACCCATTTCTATTAATCTGTGTATTGCCATGCCCCTGTGGCTTACCGGTTACTCCAGCATGTTACTCCTTTCGCAGCTACATGGAGTCTCCCTCACTCTGCCTTCCTTCTCTCTGCATCTTTGTTTGGATTTCCCACCTAGTTATATTTTTCCTAGTCATTGGCTGGAACAGCTTTATTCACCAAACAATAAAAGCAACACATACTCACAGCATACGGAAGGACATGCCACCTCAATAATCCTGGTAAACCATTGCATAAACCCACAGCAGTTTCTGTGACTGTCTTAATTTCTAGCTAGCCCTCTCTTCCCGACCCAGAAGACACTGGTCTAGTATCTATTGATAATTCACTTCCTTCCCTTCCCCGTGAGCGTGTCCTGAGTTCACCGGCATCTTTTCAACCCTGAAACAACTCGTGCATGAACAGCTATGGGGTGCTCCAAGGTGGCCAGCCAAAAGGATGAGCACAGACCGTCACACGTAGCTGGGCGCTGAGCACCGCACTGCGGTTTCTATAATACCCAGAGTTCTCAGCGCTGAGCACACAACTGCTTTTTCCATAATACCCAGAGTTCTCAGCGCTGAGCACCGCACTGTGTTTTCCATAATACCCAGAGTTCTCAGCGCTGAGCACCGCACTGCATTTTCCACAATACCCAGAGTTCTCAGCACTGAGCATCACAGTGCATTTTCTATAATACCCAGAGTTCTCAGTGCTGAGCCTCACAGTGCATTTTCTATACTATCCAGAGTTCTCAGGGCCGAGCACCGCACTGCGGTCTCTTTTTTTGGTTTTTCGAGACAGGGTTTCTCTGTGGCTTTGGAGCCTGTCTTGGAACTAGCTCTGTAGACCAGGCTGGTCTCGAACTCACAGAGATCCGCCTGCCTCTGCTTCCCGAGTGCTGGGATTAAAGGCGTGCGCCACCATCGCCCGTAATACCAGAGTGCTCGGGGCTGAGCACCACACTGCGGTTTCTATAATACCCAGAGTTCTCAGTGCTGAGCCTCACAGTGCATTTTCTGTAACACACTCTCAGGCTGTCTGCTCCATTATCTGGAAGAAGAAGCGTGTCCAAGAGACAAAAGAAGAGGAAAAGTTGGAGAAACTTTCCTTTTTGTCTACTCAAGACTCAGCAGTCAACGTGAAATGCAAGCAAATCACAAAGGGAGGAAAATTACAGTTTCCTCTTCTCTTGGAAGCTGGAGAAAGAGGAAGAATTAAAGAGCCTAGCTTTTCCTCCCCTGGGTGGTTCTGGCTGACCAGATCTGACAGATGATGGTATAAAATTACTCCTTGTATTTCCTTCTGGGAAGGATTTCTGGGATTCTAGAACCAGAAAACAGAACATTTTCATATTTCAAAAACCGTTTTTCAGATGCACAAATGATTCCTTGCCTGGTCTCATGAAAGCATCAAGCATAACTGTGTTCGGGAAGGGCGTGGCAATAAACCCCTGTGATCCCAGCACTCAGGAGGCTGAGATGGTGTGCAAGCAGCTGCACACGCTTGTACTGACTTCTGCACACCTATAGGGTGTGAAAGCCAGGACCGGAGGTGCTGGTCACACAGCGCCAGTGTGCCAGCCTTGAGACACGGAGCAGATTGCCCAGCCTCCCTTCATCTTCTTCACCTAGCAGGGTTGTTCTGAAGATAAAAAAATGATCTCCATCAAGTCCTTAGCCCCAAGTCTCATGGTGAATCCCGGAAGGAAGCTTGATGCTTCTGGACCTAATGTGTCCTCTGTGCTCCTGTGGTTCCTGCTGGAAGGCTGAAGGTGGTTTCTCCACTCAGAGAGCTCACAGGGTGTGTGACTTCATCTCAGGGAAGGCTATACACGGAGGTGGTTGTTGCTTAATTTGATGACTCAGACTGTTTTCTTTCTTTCACTCCTGTGTTGAAAATAGAAATTTAGGTCAATGCTTTACCTGAGGCATAAGCATTATGAACTGGTCAACTGTCTGAACAAAGAATGTGACCTCTGGTGATGTCCGATCATCTTGTCAGCTCCTCAGCTGATGTTGACTTTGGAAAACTGAGGCACGGACCTATATAGAGAGTTTGTGTGTGGCTCTTTAACCTGTTAGCATAGATTCAAAGTCGGTGTCTTGAGTCTTTTATCCCCAAGCCCACCTGAAAGGAAAAGTTAAAAAACAAAACAAAACAGAATCTCAGGCTTCTTCTGTTGAATTAATAGGTGATCTCTGTGTGTAGACAGCTGTGGTAGTGTTTGTCACCTCACATGACCATGGGACAGTGTCCAGGAAAGGTTGCCACCAAGACACTGTTGAGAGGAACCATGTGTTGGCTAGGAAAGACCAAAAAGTGAGCGGCTTGCCCAGCAGAGAAACCCAATCTAAAGAATGGCTCGGACAGGCTAATGATCATCCAGCCCTAGTGAACAGTAAATGAGCAACCAAGTCGTCAGCCCAAAGTCCTGCGAGGTGACTATTGCCTGTTG
The DNA here is from genome assembly GCF_950005125.1 of Chionomys nivalis. Lineage (NCBI taxonomy): Eukaryota > Metazoa > Chordata > Mammalia > Rodentia > Cricetidae > Chionomys > Chionomys nivalis. The sequence goes on from NC_080090.1 coordinate 9,002,511, forward strand.
TTATGACTACGTGACATCACTTTATCCAGACTGACAGACCTTCATTTTCCTTTTCTTCTCCCTGCTGCAGAAGCGCTGTGTGCTGGCTTAGCAACCTTGGGCCAGCAGGTATAGAACATGTTGGCTCCTGCTGGGTGGCAACAAGTTTGTTTTTCTTGATTATGTAACTTGAATTCCTTTACCAAGGAGGGATTTGGAAATGAATTGTTAAATTGGATTGCAAACAAGTATAGATATAGTCCAAGAAAGCGCAGGGTTGCCGACATGAACGTCAGTGAACGTGGACACCCCCCTCAGACTGCTACCCACCCAGCCGCTCTACCAGGAGGTGAACAGTAAAGCATGTGGATACCGGGGAATGCTAGCCAGTATCCAGCTGCAGTTTACATGAAGCATTAAAATGCCTACTAAGGATTTTTGAGGGGAGATGTTTGATCTGCTCAGCCTTAAACAGCAACCTTTTCAGTCAGGGCATCTAGGCACCACATTAAGTGTGCTTTAAACCCTAACATCGTGTTAAAACGTCTTGTAAAAGGTTCATATTAGCGTAGGTTCAAAGGCTCCAGGTTCTAGGCAAGTACTTACTGTCTGGAATGCTATTTAGAGAGGTTCACATTGTTCTGAACTTCCTGGACAAACTGGAAACCCACAGCAAGGACCAAGCTTGGAATAAGGCACTCCATATTCCTGCCACTTGAAGGCACTTCCTGCTCCCCTTCGGCTGGCAGGCCATGAACAGTTTGCTGCTTCTACTTGAATGATTCATTGTGGCTTTTCAGCCCTTCAGGGTCTGCCGCCAGCCAGGTGTGACGGGGAAACATGAAGGCTTTCCCAGAGGTGTGGAGTGTGTGAAAATAAGAGCGGGTGATGTGGACTGAGTTAGACGTTGAGCAAAGATGGCATCAAACAAATACCAGCACACCCCAAAGATGGGGGTTTCAAGTAACTGAATGAAGAGGAGGGTTGCTGCCATGACCCCTGGGCCAGCAGTGTATCCCACCACGTGGGGAAATGGCAGATCAGTTTCAAGAGTTGTGTACATCCATGCTTCCCTGAGCAACAAAGACAGAGGGGAGGGTCCCCTGCACTAAGCCATATCCAATGGCCCCAGGTCAGAATCCTCTGGGGGGGAGGGACTATGAAAGAGGGAAGTAGTATCTTGGGACCATGCATATGTGCGTATGCGTGTGCACACAAGTGTCTAGAAGGGGAGGGAGGGAGGGAGAGAGGGAGGAAGTGAGAAGAGAGCATGAATGAGAACAGAACTTCTCGTATGGGGTATCTGTAAGTCTGCTTTGAATTTTAAGTAGAAAACTAATACAGACAATCCTAGAACATTAGTTATTCAAATAGTAGCCTTGCTTGTTGGGGGAAACTGTTAACTTTTCTTTTCTGCCTTACTCTTGTACCTTCACAGGAGTAAGCCAAAGGATGAAATCCTGGAGTGAGGTGGCAGGAACAGGGAGGAGGGAGAGTTGAATTTTAACTCCCTGAATGGGAGATTAATTTTCTTGTCGGTTCAAAAGTTCTTAATGAAGGCATGCTGCCAGAGCCAGAGTGGCACAGGCTGGGCTCCAGCCACACTGGGGCCTGTCCTGACCCTGAGGGAAGCAGAAGGCTGTGTGCATCTCCCTGGAGGGAGTAGACAACGTTCCTGAATCTGGTTCCTCCCCGCATCGTACTCACCGCCACCTTTGTGCCCCTGCTGTCCTCTGCTTGGGATTCTCTCTCTAACTCAAACCCCATTTGGCTTTGGGGACCAAGCTAGGGTCCCCCAGAACCTTGATCTAAGAGACTTAACCTGCGTGACGCGGTTCTTCCCACCTGGGTCATCAAGTGGCTGTAGACGTGTCCAGCTTGTGGCAGAAGCTTCAGGTGAAGTGAGCATCAAGAGGCAAAATCGCTTTTCCTTCCTGGACGTATGCTGTTTCTGTTTGTTTTTAATGCATATGATCTCTCTGCCTGGATTTCGTTATTGTTTACAGCACCCACCGAGGTGGAACCAGACGAGTGGCTTCTCACGCCCTTGCCCTTGGTCAGTATGTTGTTTCCACTGCCATATCCTCTGCCCAGCAGTGCAAGCCTGTGTTTGTTTGTTGGTTTTTGTAGAAGTCCCCTGGCATTACAATTTCAAAGCAATCCAAAGAATGGAAGTTATTTCTCCAACTAGCTGAATGAACAAAGAGAGAAACCAAGACAAGAAGGGTGTGTTACAATCCCATGCTCCCCGGCTTTGGGGATATAGATAGAAAAACAACCTGGAAGGAATTATCAGAAGTGTGCTGCAAAGACACAAGGGGCAACCCTTTGTTGACAAAGACCCAAACACCACATTTTCTTCTTAAGTCCCCCCTAAGTTTTAAAGTAACAGTGGCAACACAACAGAACTTCCACAAGAAAAGAAGCAATTCTTCTTAAAAATGCTTTTATTTTTAAAAAGCTGAACACACTATGTTGGATGCCATTATGACATGTCTGATGGAAGTGTGTGTTTATGGATCTCCTCCTCCACCTCCCACACCCATGAGAGAGAAACAGTGCTTTCTGGCGAATCTAGACCTCTCTGCCTAAAGGAAATTGAGGGCAGCCAACCTGCCAGGGTGAGCAGAGCTGCTGGGAACACACAGAGGACTCGGAATCTCCTTCCTCCTCATCAGTTCCCACCACTGCTCTCTTCTAGGGGACTTCAAAAGGAAACGAAGCATCTGGGACTGAAGTTACAGTCTGTGAATGACCCTCCTTCTCCAACTCGTGGTGCAAGTCAGTCAGAAGGAGATCATTATCCCAGAAGGAGGTAAGGAAGAGCTGCTGCTCTTCGCTGCCCGACTCTCTCTCCCTGCTTCTTGTAACTGCAAAGATCACCGGCAGCTGCTACATTTAATATTAGCTAAAATGATATTATAGACTTATTTTTAGTCTGCTTCCAATGTGTAGCAACCTAGATTTTACAAACTTTGGGAACTTTAGCATAATTCTGGCTAAAGTAGTCATCTGACCACAGTTGGACATTGGCGTTTCCAGTGACCTCCCCGCCTTTGTCATGGAGAAATACACAGTTTTCCATAAACACACCAGTAAGTACTGAGCGCCCTGGAAAATGATTGAGGCACTGTCGCTCCCAAATTATATTTCCTCTGACATTTCACAGTAGTAACTGCTCTTTTGTTAGTCCAAAAAAGAAGGGGAAGAAAAGGCAAAGTCTGTTTGTGCGCATGCTGGCCTTGAACACCTAGACGGAAATGGGGCTCAACTTCAGCCTTCCTAGAACAGGCCTGCGTGCCTTTAGAGTTATGACAGAAGAGTTATTTTCAGGATTCATAAACATCCAGTGACACACCTGGATACTAATTTGTGGGAACATCGCCATTAAGAATTTTGGGACAGTCAAGTTCAAGCACAAAGTATTCAACATCCTAAGAGGAAAGGGGGGACATGAAGTGCTCCCCTGAATCTGAGGGGGCTCCAAGAGAGTCCGGCCAGCACCAGAACTCCACTAGCTTCATCTCCTCTCTCCCTAGCAGGACCTGCTTGCAGCCTCCACAGCAGGATGGTTGATGGCGAGGTGTTCACACTTTGACAGCATCCCACGCTTACATTTTAGGACATTCTACCTTAGAAAAATATAGGTGATACGGTGTTTATGCCAACAATTATCTAGGACAGAAATTCTATTACATTCCAGATGAGGCATGAAAATAGAAACAAGCAAGATAGTATTTAGAACAGTGGTTCTCAACCTTCCTAAGGCTGTGACCCTTTAACACGGTTCTTTGTCTTGTGGTGACCCCCAACCATAAAATTATTTTTATTGCTACTTCATAACTATAATTTTGCTACTGTTATGAATCCTACTGTTATAAATAATAAAACACAAAATATTTGTGTTTTCCAATGGTCTTAGGCAACCTCTGTGAAAGGGTCCTTTGCCCCCAAAGGGGTTGCAGCCTATAGGTTGAGAACCACTGTTATAGAGGCTGGCTTGAGGGTGCACACCTGTGATCCTGCACTCTAGAGGTAGAAGCAAGAGGATCAGGAATTTAAAATCAGCTTCATGGTGAGTCTGAGTCATTCTAGGCTACATGGCAAGCAAAATCAGACAAACAGTCTAGATTCTTATCAGGACACTGCTATTGGGAAGTTAGATTTGCTGCCCACATTTTTAAAAAAAGACTACAAGAGGCAACTTTGTAGCTAGGTATGATTGGTAAATTTTTCTGTGTTTGTTTGACTAGGTCCTAGGACCCAGTTGGTGTTGCCATAGAGGGCTTTGGTAAACATGGTTTATATCTATAAGCAGTTGATTTTAAAGGCAGGAAGTTATTCTGAATATCCTAAGTTTTCAACCAATTTAAAGGGATTAAGGACAAAACAGAATTTCCCAAGAAAGAGAGAAAAATTTTTCCCTAAGAACGCAGTTTCAGATTTTCTACCCAAGAATTTGCAGCTTGCCAATCTACCCAGAAAGTTTCAGATTTGCCAGTCCCTAAATGTGGAAGTTTGCCTGTCTATCTCCATCACTCTTATTATATCATCTTTGTCTCTACCATTTATTACCTATCTGCCTGTCATCCATCTCCATCCATTCATCAATCCATCACCCTTCATCCATCCCTTCATCCATCCATCCATCCTCCATCTTCCATCCATCCACCCTTCATCCATTTAGCCATCCATTTCACAGTCAATTTACTTTTCCTTCCTATGCTATGGTTTTATTTCTCTGAAGAACCATGATGTACTGTGATCAGGAAATAGTCTCCAATGAATAAAGAGCCAATTATGTAAAAAGCAGAGGATAACCTGCTCCCTGTAGAAGGAAGAATACACCCAAAGACTCTGGAACCCCAAGAGGCCATCAGGTGGAAGGAAGTGAAAGGCCAGGGATGTCAGAGGTGGAGTATACATGTTTTGAATGCATGTGTCTCTGAGTTCAATGCCCCCTCTGTGAGGGAAGGTAGAAGAAGAGGAGAGAGAGAGAGAGAGAGAGAGAGAGAGAGAGAGAGAGAGAGAGAGAGAGGAGGAGAATGTTTTGAGCACAAGTGACCCAAAATGAGGCTGGCGAGATGATGCAGAACTCATGAATGCTGTTAGTTTGGAAGGAAACTGCTGCTTCATGGAGAAAAGTCTAAATGAGAGTAGGTAAAGACCTAAAAAGGTAGGGTGGTGATGCTGTGGGGAAAGATAGCATTTGGCCCAGCATGTGGGCAGAGTACAAGTTACAAGCTGATCCAAGTGGGGTTTGTGAAGAAGGCAGAAGGTGAAAGATGAAGAATTTTCCCGATGTCTGGCTTGGCTGACTGAGTCGTGGCTCCTGAATGCTAAACCGAGAGAAGAGTAAGACAAGCTCAGAGCTTTGTCCAAGTCGTTCCTGCACCTATCGAGACGTCTATTTCTGCCCTTTAATCTATTTGTGTAATTTATAATCTTTACTGATTTGCCTTTGTTAAATCATCCCTGCATCTTTGCTCTAAAGCCACTTGATTGTGGTGAGTGATTTTTTTGGATGAGTTCTTGAATTCAGCTGGTCAATGTTTTATCGAGAATTTTTGCATCTATGCTCATCAGCAAGATTTCTCTATAGTTTTCATTGTTTACTGAGTCTGTCAAGTTCACAATATTAACAACCACACTGACTTAGTTCCCCGCCCCCCCCCCCATCATTTTCACAAATACCTGAAAGAACACTCGGGGTGGGGTGAGGGAGCTGTTTCTTTTGGTTTACAGTTTCAGAGGGTTTGCTGCCCTTGTTCCTGGGCTGAGGGGAGGCAAGCTGCCATAGCAGGAAGGCCTGCTCCACACAGATGTGATCATGTGAACGTTTCTCAGGAGTTTAGAAAATCGGGTAGAGAAGATGCTCTCCTTGTCCGGAAGATCCCTTCACACAAAGATGGCCTCGCTTTATAGAAAATAAGGCACTCGTTCGGCAGACGGGCAGGAGTAGGAGGCTCCTGCCCGTGGAAGGGCCCTGTCAGAGTAGGGGTAAGGAGACTCAGTGTGTGTACTGAGTGTTCCCATCTGATTTTCATCTTTCTAAAATTTATTTATTTATATTGTGTATTTATTTGCGGGAGGACAGGTCATGTGCGCAAAGGTAAAAGGAAAGCTTTTGTAAATCTGCCCTCGCCTTCCACCATGTGGCTTCCAGAAATCAAACTCAGGCTTGGCAACAAGTGCCGGTGACCGGCTGAGCCATGGCTGGCCTGTTTCTAGAGAAGGTTCATGTAGGCAGGCCACTGAGTTTCTATTTAGATTTTTATGCCTCCTAATTCTTCTTTTATCCCTCTCTCTACTGGTACAAATCTATTGTGATTAGCTAATAATCAAGTATTTTTAATGGAATGATCCTAGGAGAAACAGATTATCGGCAAATAATCTAAAGAAGAAAAAAAAAACGAATTGAACTGGGCTTCTTGTTGTAAGCCTGTAATCCCAGCTACCTTGGAAGTTGAAGCCGGAGGATCCTGTTTGGGAAACAGAATGAGGGTAACTCAACTAGACACACACACACACACTCTCCAATAAATAAAATAACAAGTCACTCAAAATAAAAGAGTAAAAAGAGGGCTGGAAAGTAGCTCAGTAGTGTACATCCATATGCAAGGCCTGGGGGTTCAGTCCCTCAAACTCCTAACCAAACAAAAAGCTCACCCCCAAACGGAACCACTAGGAGTAAGGCAGCTAATTTTTGTGCAAGGGCAACTGTTGGACTCTAGCGTCCAAACACCGAGGAGGAGTCGCCCCCAGAGACGCATCTCACACACCACAGCTGATGCAAAAGCATGAGGATTTTATTAATTCTGTCATGACAGGGTCCCCCAGCATTCGGGAAGCCGAGGGACCCCGAATAGCTGGTACAGTCTACTTTTAAAGGGGCCACAGAAGCAAGGGGGGTTGTTCTTTGACTATTCTGATTGGCTTATTCGAAAAGGGCTATTACCAATAATTGACTGGAGAGCTGTTGCCAGATCAGGTGAGGTAAGAGGTCATTTTGACCCCGTTTCCCAGGGGACTGAACAAGACATACGTATATGGGTGATTGTTCAGGAACTGAGTGCGTGCGAGTGTAGCTGTTAGGTCCTTGGTTCCCAGGGGAGGAGGGGAAGCACTATGGCACAGAGGCTGAGAGGATTCAGAATTGTCAAAATGGCTTCAGAATTGTCTTAAAGTCTTACACAACAAGCATAAAGACTGAGGTTTTTGGACTTGAAATCCAAATGACAGACTATGGGCCTGGGCATGTATACAAGTTTGAGAAGTTATATATAAACTTAATGAAATATCAAAATAATTCCATGGTATTGGCATTCACAGGGAAAAGAAGCCCTCATCACATGTGTGGCTGATTGCTTTTAGTGAGCGCTCCTTCCACACAAACCACACAAGTATGTTTAATTTGGAGTTTCATGTGTGCTTTCTCCAACGCTGAGGTACCCTGAAGTTACTCAAATTTTAAATTACAAATGCACACCCCAGATGGTGAACCGCAGGGTGTCCCTGCCTCCACTTACCAAACACTTGGAATATAATACCGCAGCACAGCGCCTGGCTTACATGGGTGGACTTGAACTCAAGTCCTCACGCACGGGCTGCAAGCACTTTGCCAACTGAGCGGTCTCTCCAGCCCCTATTCATCCGATCTTATTTCAATAAATGCTTCTTGAGATGCTCCTAGATCCCGCACGGATAAAAATACCCCTGAAATAGTTTCCAGTGGAGGAGAAACACAAGGAAGAAATGACACAAGCCTGGGAGGGGAAAGGTGAGGGGCAGCGGCAGACAGCAAGGCCAAGGAAGAGAAAATGGGGATAACAGGCTGCTTCGACAGGGCGGTCTGGGGAGGTCGATGGGGGTAATGAGGTGAGTGACAAAGTCAGAAACTATCCGGAGGAATGCAGATCTTTGCAGAAACCATGGTAAAGGCCAGGATCCGGGGGGGGGGGGGGAACATGTCCTGTGCATGCGCAAGCAACAGCGGGGGGGGGGGGGGGGCTGCCTGGATCATGGGACAGTATGAGCTGGGGAGAGGAGCTAGAATCATGATTAGAGCAAATAGCAGCAAGACCTTCTTCATCCGAATCATCAAAAAGATGAGTTTCTCTTTCGCCATTTGCAAATGTTCGTTGGGGTTGGACAAGGAGCGTGGCGGGCAGAGTTCTTGCCAGTGTGGCATGGAACCTGGGCTACGTCCCCAGCAAAGCATTCGCCAAGCCTAGGGGCACACAACTGGAGTTCCAGCGCTCAGGAGGTTGAAGCGGAAGGATGAGAAATTCAAGACTGTTTTTGGTTATGTTGTGAGTTTGAGAACAGCCTGGGTTATAGAAGACCTTGTCGTAAAAACAAAACAAAACATCCACCCCCCCACACCGCCCTGTTTTGTTCAATCCCAGAAAATTGGAGGTGCCAACCATGAAATCTTCAGGCACCGTCTAGCCTTGGCATTTCTCCAACCTCTCTGATTTATGATGTCAGTAGATGTCACACTTGCAGCAGAAGGCATCTCAAAACTGAGCTTCCCAGGTGATTTGCCTTTTCCCACTGGGCCCAGCAAACCGGTCCTCTAACTGCCCTTGTCGGCCATGCCAGAGCCAGGCACACGGAGTCACTCCCTCATTCTCGGGGAAGAGGCCAGGAAGCAGCCTGGTCTTGAGCGGGGCTTTGACTCAGCACTGCTGGATTCTCTTACACAGCCTGGTCCATCCTGTGGTCACCCCATCTCACCCTGCAGTCTCCGTAGCAAGAATATTCTTCAGAATGACATCCCAAACATGACTGTCCACTCCCCCAGAGGAGGTTATCCCACTCTCTGGTCACAGTGGAGGGCTCTTTCTCACGTCTCAGAGGGGTGCTATGTACGGCCATGGCTACTCATGTTGGAAACAGATGGAACATTTTTCTTAGTTTCTTTCTAATCGTTTTTGAACTTGTCATTGGTCTTAAAGATTAGTAGTTTTTGCTCCACAAATCTGGTTTAAATTATTTGTTGACAACTTCATGTAGGTATTTAAACTACACAAAACAAAACAAAGTCAAAGATGTATGAGAAAAGCAAGAAAAAGCGGTACCTTTTGGGCTTTTGTTTAAACTTAGCATACAGGACTTACTAGGAGATGAAACAGCTGTCCATTAAATGGGAATCCAGTCAGGGCTGGCAGTGTGTACTTGACATCCCTGTGAACAGGAGATTGAAGAGCAAGACTGAGTGTCTGAAGTTAGCTGGGCTGCATAGGTAAAACCCTGTTTTAAAATGAGGAACAGGTCCAGACCTGGTGGTGCACACCTTTAATCCCAGCACTCGAAAGGCAGAGGTAGGAGGATCTCTGTGAGTTCGAGGCCAGCCTGGCCTACAGAGGGATTTCCTTGACAGCCAAGGCTACACAGAGAAACCCTGTCTTGAAAAAAACAGAACAAAACAAAAACACAGACAAAAAAGTGCTCCCGACGGGGTGGGGGGAGATCAGTGGCAACCATAAGGACCTGGGTTTTGTCCTCAGCACCCGTGGGTGCAGAGTTGTGTGCTGTCATCCCACTGCTAAGGAGGCAGAGCCAGGAAGATCACCAGGGCTTGTTTGCCGGCTAGTCTAGCGGGGTCAGCAAGGCTCAGGTCTCAGTAGGAAGGCCTGTCTCACAGGGAGACGGTGGGACATGCTTTTAACCCTAGCACTCAGGAGACAGAGGCAGGAAGATTTCGGAGTTCAAGGCCAGACTGGCCTATAGAGCGACTTTCAGAACAGCCAGGACTGTACTGGGAAACCCTGCATCAAATAACAACAACAATAACAACAACAAAATTCCTGTCTTCAGAAATATTAGGTATCAGGAAGATACATACTATCCTAATTCTGCTGTCTGGCCCTCACACTCATGCATACGTGCATAGCACATGCATACTAACACAGACACGCGCGCGCGCGCGCGCGCACACACACCATCCTGCTACCAGTGCTCATTTCCGGCAAGTCCTCCCCTTGCTTCTCAGGTGGCACCTCTTCTGATGTCCTTGCCTGTCTTCCCTCCATGAGGATACAAGAAAATCACCTTTTGTAAAGACAGTGAGTCCCACTGACTCAGGGGCCCTAGTCTTCTGACCTCAACTTAACCTTAATTATCTTCTTAAAGGATAGAACTAAATAAGTCATATTGGGGATTAAAGGCTTCAATACAGGAATCTGGGAGGAGCACAGCTCACTCCATAACCCGTGAATACTGTTACAGAGAGCTATTTTAGAGCACTATGCATGGCACCATCCCTGTCCCTACAGCATGGAAGCAGTGGCCACTGCCTCCTTATTTCTCTCTGCAGCTCTCCAGCCTAGTGACACTGCCTTTGCTGGAGTGAAAAGCCAGGTCGTGGGATGGACTTAGACGAACAGAGAGATCCCTAAGCCTTTGCTTTTGCTAATGAGGCTCTTTCCTGTATGGGCATGGTCTCAGATCTCCCAAGTCTAGCTCTGTTTATGAGAGCCTTCCTTCCCACTCTGGGCTGATGACTCAGCCTGATTCTTCTGTTGGGAATGCAGATGTAAGGTTTGGTTCCTGTCCACTTTGTAAAGGCATAATTAGGCTGGTGATGATATTAGGTGATAGACTAGAACCAGGTGTGCTCCTGAGGGTTTCTACACGCTGAGGCGCAAGTTACCAGTGCAACCCGGTGAGTGCACGCTGTGGGATTCCCCTCTTAGAGATGAGGAAACTGAGGCTTGAGAAATGTGGACTTTTTTTGGGGGGGGGGGGCTTGCCTGGGTATGGTCAAAAATAGAAGATGGCATTCCTAGCCAGAGAGAAAAGCAGAGTTCCTGTGGGTCTCTGGCCTCCATTTTCCTTCCCTCTTTTTTCCTCCCTTCCTTTTGCAGTACCTAGGATCTAATTTGCATACTGGGTAAGCACTGAGCACTGAGCAGGTCCCCACCCTTGTCTGACATGAGTTCTATGGCATGTTCTTTTTCCCCCTATAAAGACTTGAGATAGGAATTGAACATGGTAGCATACACCTTTAATCCCAGCACTTGAAGGGCAGAGACAAGTGAGTTTGCCAGTCTGTTTTATGTGGGGAGTCCAGGCCACCAAGAGCTACTTAGGAAGGCATTGTCCAAAACAAAACTGAAAACAAACAACAACAAAAAAAATGAAATAGGCTTTTGATCTTTGTAAAGATACTGAATCCATTTCCCTTGCCTACCAGATCTTTTAACCACGGATGTAAATAACTATAGGTTCCATTTTAAGGTGATTGTTCCATGATGACAGTCAAACTAAGACTGCCTTGCAGAAGAGCTCCCAGGTGTGAAGGACCCTCTCTGGATAACGGATGTGTTTCTGCGGCACGGCACGTAGGGTAAGCTCTTCGTTGACAACATGCTCCTGCAAGGACACAGTGACAGAGCACGGAGACAGGTAAGGTGTGTGTTGGAAGAGCCGTTGGCTATTTCTGCCAACCACAGAAGGGCTGGAAGGCAAAGTTGGAGCCTATGGGCCTGGAAAGTCAGCAGATGATGAAGAAGCTTACACAATGGAGTTAGTCAGTGTGTGTGGCCTAAGGTAAAATTAGGGGAGACTAGTAACAATATATACAAATGCATAGGCTGAAACCCTTCATTGTACCTAGGTGATATTTCTTTTAAACCTTTCTGGTAGTGTCACTAAGGTGTGTAATAACAATAGCAACAACAATACATGCATGGTTTGGGTCTATTGTGCATATATTACTGTTATTGGAATTCTAAAAAGTAAACAATTAGCTAAATCTTGTACATTTTTATTGGAAAAACTCAGTGCTGTTGCCTATGGTGAGGCTGCCTTTTGATGTTCAGACACTGATATCCTTGCATACGCGGTCATCTACAGATGCCTGAAGAGCCAGCCCAGCACCCAGACAGGAGGATGACTCCATCTGTACTTTTCAGCTCAAAAATCTACATCCCAAACATCTTTGACATTCTCTCCAGAAGGATATAGGAGAAATATCACATCTCTACAAGGGCTGGGTTGACAGGCACAGAATAGGGCCTCTCTCCAGTGCTTCAAACTAAGGGACAGTCCCTTTGGAAAACAGGGAGGCTTCATGAGATGCCGGCAAGAAAAAGAGAAATGAGACAGAGAGGTGGTGGGAGCTTCTGGAATGAGTTCTGAGACCTAAGAATGAGAGGGAAGCATGTGTGACAAGAGGGGACCAGGTGCTCAGCTCCATAAGTGGATGAGAGAGGATGCTGAACACACGCTGACTAATTTCACCCCGCCTATGTGTGTCCGTCGCTTTTCCTTGCTTCTGTGGCAATTCCTGGCTACAGCAACTTTAGGAAAGGAGGGTTGACCTTCAACCACAGTTCATAGGAAGTGTCCATCTCGGAAATATCCAGCATGGCTGCTGTTCGTGGCAGAGGAAGAAGAAGCATGCAGTAACTGATGGTTACATTACCCCAGGAAGCACAGAGAACTGGGGGTGACTCTCAAGTTCTACCCCCAATTACCCACTTCCTGCAGTGAGGACCTACATTCCAAAGGTTGTACAACCTGATAAACATTGCCACCAGCTGGGGAGTAAGTATGCCAATATATAAGCCCACGGAGGTGACACTTCACATAGCAATAAACCTGTGTCTGCACAACTTTGCCAATGATTGAGAACAGCGTGACTTCCTGGCCAAGCTGATCTAGGGAAAAGGTGAACATCATAGGCCGACCATCGTTCGCAAACTAAAAGCCCTCGAAGATGCCCCAGGAGAAGGAGGGATTTCTGTCTCCTGTGTCAGCAATGGTTTTCTGAGAACAGTTGCTAGGAAGCCATCTCTAAGGGCAGAAGTCATTGGCTCTCACCTACTGTGGCACAACCTCTGGGATTGTCACGCATACTGTGTGTAGTCTATGTTGGCTTCAGGAATAGAACTGTGAACCATGTGTGGTTGTAGGTGACAGGTCTTCACAAACAATCAAACAAAACCTCCAGATAACCAGAAGTTCACTTTCCAGTTTCCTCACTTGGTTTCATTCATCTTGTGACATCATCTTGAGAGGGTCTAGAATCATGGGAGAAGGGCCGCTGAGCACGCCTGTTGGGGAGGTTTCTGGACAGTTAACTGGAATGGGAAGACTTGCCACTGTGGGTGGCGCCATTCCCTGACTGGAGAAAGGGAGTTGCCTAGCAAAGGTGCACCCACTTATCTCCCTACCTCTTGGTGGCAGACGCAACGTGAGTGGCTCCCTTAAGGCTCTAGCCTCTCTGACTTCCCCACCACGACACACTGGAACTATGAGCCAAATGACCCTTCCCTCCCCATTTTAAGTGGTTCTCCTGAGGGCCTTTTATCACAGCAACAGGGAAACGAGTAAGACGGCATGCTGCACAGGCAACACAGTCTTCTGGGTGTGTATGTGGGGAGGGCTGCACTTGTATTCATATGCATGTGAATAACCCTGAGCACTGTTCGTTCTGATTTTGAGACAGGGTCTTTGTGGCCTGGAGCTTGCTGAGAAAGCTCCAGGAATCAATCCACTTGTCTGTGCCTCTTCAGTGCTGGGGTTACAAGTGTGTGCCATTATGCCTGCTGTTTTTTTGAAAACAAAAATAAAAAAAAAAAAACAACCGCATGGGTTCTAGGTTTTGAACTCAGGGCCTCATGCTTACAAGGCAAGAACTTTATTGAATGAGTGGTCGTCTAGCTCTGTCAAGCATTCCTAAATGGTCTGTAGTTAGTACTTTTCACAGGTATCAAGAGTCTCGTCTTATCTTATATTTTTTCTGTATGCCAGCGGCTCTGACCTGCAACCCAAGCACAGTGTTTCCTGAAAGACTCCTGTCCATTAGATCAACAGCATGGGCAAACAGCGGCATGGTACTGTTTACACACAGCCTGGTCCCGTTCACACCACGGTATGTATTCTGCTGTGCAGGGAGAGGAACTCCTGACACGCGGTGAGCCGAAGGAACCAGCTTCCCCATAGAGATTATGTGTGAACACCACGTCAGTCCATGGTGTGAAGTTCTAGGACTAACAAGACTTGTGCACCAAGCAGAAATCAGCCCAGAGGGGACACAGTGGCTGGGAAGTTGGCTCCAGGGAATTTCCTGCAGTGGGAGACACTTTATCTTGACCTGGGTCGAAGTCACATGTGTGAGAGGTGTTTGAGCTACATATACCTTAAGTTTTGTGCTTTTTACTGAATTTGGGTTGTAGTGCAGTTACATCCAGTCTAAAATATGATACATGGTGACACGTGTGTGCATGGATGTCCATCTCCATGAGCAAAAAGAGCCCTCCTCCGTATAGCTTTGAAATGTATATGCATCCCCTAAAGATCATCAGAACTTTTCAAATAAAGCCAGCCTACTCTCCAGTTTTAAAAAAGTTGGGGTGTGTATTGTGTGTGTACAAGTGTATGGGTGCATGCACACGTGGGAGCCAGAGGTTGGCAGCAACTTTCCTCCTCGGTCACTCTCCACCCCATTTATTTATTTGTTTGTTTATTATTTATTTATTTATTTATTTATTTATTTATTTCTTTATTTATTTATTTATGAGACAGGGTTTCTCTGTGGTTTTGGAGCCTGTCCTGGAACTAGCTCTTGTAGACTAGGCTGGCCTCAAGCTCACAGAGATCCGCCTGCCTCTGTCTCCTGAGTTCTGGGATTAAAGGCATGTGACGCCACCGCCTGGCCTCTCCCCCTTATTCTTTGAGGTGGTCTCTCATTGAGCCTGGGACACACTGATGTGACAAGTGGAATTTTCCTGTGTCAGCCTCTGCAGTGGTGGGACTGCAGGTGAGCGCCACCATAGCTGGCTGTTTGCATGACCGCTGGAACCAAACACAGCTCTCCACGAAGTGCCTTTCTGCCTGAGACACACACGCACGCTCAGAAATTGCTCTGCTTTCAGGGACACCAGTGTCTCTGGAGGTGTGAAAGCAATCCATTAGTGAGTAGAACATAAGGGAGGTGGGCGGAATCATGCAGGGCCTGAGGTTCTGCTCGGCATCCTGTATTTATAGTCAGAGCCAAGCTTCGAACAAGGAGATGGATTACTCTGAACAAGTTAATGTCCATGAGTTCCTAAAACTGTAAATCTTTAAAGTAAACACAAGGTGCATTGCTTTAGGTCCTGTCAAGCTCATGCACCCTGAGGAGACGGCAGAGTGCGGATTTACCTAATGGCATGTTTGCTTACACACGCACACAAAGAGGGGAGGGAGAATGTATTTGGTTTCTTTTTAGTTACCACAAGTTGTATTCTTTGTGTGTGTGAGTGAGCATGTGTTATGTGTGTGAGTGACCATGTGTGCGAGTGAGCACATGTATGTGTGTATGAGTGAGCATTGTGTGAGTGAGCATGTGTTTGTGTGTGGTGTGTGAATGAGAATGTGTATGTTGTGAATGAGCATTGTATGTGTGTGTGTGAGAGCATGTCGTGTATGTGTGTGTGTGTGAGAGCATGTCGTGTATGTGTGTGTGTGAGCATGTGTATGTATGTGTGAGTGAGCACTGCGTGTGTATGTGAGAACAAGTATATGTGTGTGTGAGTGAGCATGTGTATGTGTGTGTGAGGAGTGTAGGTGTAAGTATGTGCATGAGTGTAAGTGAGCACGTGTATGTGTGTGAGCATTGTATGTGTGTGAGTATGTGTATTGTATGTAAGCATGTGTGTGTGAGTGAGCATGTGTATGTGTGTGTGAGTGAGCATTGTATGTATGTGTGAGTGAGCACGTGTATGTGTGTGAGAGTGTGAGCATGGTGTGGTGTATGTGTGTGGTGCATGTGAAGAGCCCAGAGGTAGGCACTGGGAATCCTCTACTCTCCACTTTATTCTTTTGAGGCTGGGTCTCTCCCTGCACTGCAGCCCATGGAGCTCAGGAGGATTTTGTTTCCTTGTTGAACAGGCTGCAGTCAGTAAAGTTCCAGTCATCCCTCTGCTTCCAGCAGTGCTGGGTTACAGGCACAGGTGAAACCACAGCCATCCATGACGAGTGCTAGGATCTGAACTCAGCTCCTCATGTTGATGCACCAAGCACTCTGCTTTTTTGTTTGTTTGTTCTTTTGAGACAGGATCTACATAGCCCAGGTTGGCTTTGAATTCACTGGCCCCAAATTCATAGAGGTTGTCCTGACTCAGCTTCCTGAGTGCGGGGATGATGAACGGAAGGCAACATGCCAGATTTCCCAAACTTCTCCCATTACTGAGCACACGAGCTCTATATACTGAGGGACACCCTTGGGTTCACATTGTGTTTTCTCCTTACGGAGAGTTAAATCTCAGCAGGTTAGCATATGTCTAGCACACACAAGCGCCAAAGTACAACTTCTAAGTCACTAAAAAGTCAGCTTCTCTCTCTCTCTCTCTGTATGTGTGTATAAAACTGAAACAATCCTTATTTGTGTTGTCTTCCTTGGATCCAACATAAAGCCAATCAGTCACACTTCATAGGTTCTTAAAATTAATAATGGCTTTTACTTTTATGAATGAATAAACTGGTTTAAAATTAAAAACAAGTATATAGGGCTAGTGCCAAGTCTTGGCTTTACTGACAGCTGCAAACACAGTGACATTCATTCACCGGACTCCCGCATCCACGCTGGTGTGAAGGCAGCATGAAGGCAGCTTTCCCAGCTCTGGAATTGCCCAGCTTCTTCCCCCACAAACATGCCTGCATCTGGAGGAGACACTCAAGCAAGCTCAGACAGGGTGGCACCCAGGATGCAGCTGATCCAACCAAACCCTGTCCTTGATGCTACATCACACTCCACTGACAAAATAAACTCAAGCCTCAGTAAGTGGCTTGCTCGGGGTCACATGGCTGGTCACAGGCAAGATCCAGTTTTTGTATCTGCCTGGAAATCCTTTACTCTCTCTTTAAGACCACGGTGGCCTCGGGGGCTGTGCTCTGCCGGTTGAGTGTCTTGGGAGTCACAACATCCATGTGTCACTTATTTTCCACTGCGAAAGATGCCTGGGGGCCTCCTGTGCCCCAGAAGGACACAACCAGCCCTGCCGGCACTGACAGCCTTTAGGTATCTTATCCTCGAGCCCAATCCTGTTTCAGTCAAATGTCTGGGGGCTAAGGGCTGCTCCTGTGCAGGCTCTGTCCTTTATCCCATTTCAGCAGCGCGTGTTCCTTGGTGAGACAGATCCTTCCTTCCGGCTTCCTCAGCCTTCTCTGAGGCACGGTGATGGTGTGCATGGCTGTGAGGAGTATTGCCCACACTGGCAGCCACAAAGTGAAGTCCTTCCTGAAGACTGGTGGAAAACTCAGCAGACCCCTACAGAGATCAATCTTTGACACTCTGAAAAGCTGACCCTCTGGAGTCTGAGTTCTTTGCCTTCCATCCATCCCATTTCCTCCCCTCTGGTCCTCTCTGATTCTTGTTTCTGCAGACAGGCAAATGATCAGAAGCCAAGCACTGTAGAATCACGCGGTGGGCACAAAAGACTTAATAATTTTCTTTCTTGTTTTGAGGTAGGGTCTTGCTATGTAGTCCAGGCCACCCTGCAACTTGTGATTTTCCTGTCTCTGCCTCCAGAGTGCTGGCACGGGCCACTGGGACGGAATAAGGCCTGGAAGTTTTGTGTCCTTTACGTGTACAGTGAAGTGATTTGACATTATCTTCTGTGACAAGAACTTCAAGGTCCTTGAAAGGACTGGGCTGAGACTTCAGAAAGGGAACAGATGCCAAGACACGCAAAAACACTTTAGAAATACAGGAAAACCCTTTCATTTCCCAACTACCAAAACCAAGGATAGGGGGTGGAGGGCTGGGATCCTCCTGAGTTAACCCCTGGGTCAGCACCTCAGTGGGGCCTAATACAGGTTCCCTTCCCTGGCTGAGTGCTTTTTCCATTATACCGGCTGCGCCTCAGTAACCCCACCTCCGAAAGTGCTAAGGCAGTTCCCTCCCAGTGCCCAGGCGGGGTGGGGCCCCTCCGTGGCATGGAACAAACCGGGAAAACCACATATTCCAACTCCCAGCACACAAAGGCTGGTTGGCCGTGGGGGCGGGGTGGGAGGACCGGTACTAAGTCTAGCTCACTACTTGGAGATCCTGGGATTCTGAGCAGGGCTCCGAAATTGCCTGTTCAAGGAGGCCACCCTACTTTGTCCTGTCCTGTGTCCCCTGGGCGGTGGCGGCAAGACCTCCCCCAAATAAATGGCCTGTTCTAGCTCCAGCGTCCCACCCCCTAGCTGCCTACGGAAATCTAGGAGGGACGGTCCTTTCCTTTCCGCTTTCCCATCCACCCCCGGAGCGTCGTCGCACAGCTGGGTTGACTTGGGTCGCCTCCCCCTCTCCACTTCTAGTCTATCTTTCTCCAGGCACTTTGCTTCCGTCCACAGCCCCCCACCTTGGAGGGAAGACACGCTCCAAAGCTAGCCCATTAAAAGTGCACGACTTCTGCCCGGTCAGCCGAAGGAGCTCCCGCAGCCCGGCATTCCTCGGATTCCAGCGCTGTGACGTCCCTGGGGACCGTGCGCCCGCAGCGGGGGAGCCCGGGATCCACTTTTCAGCGCTGGTGCGCGTCCCCGAGGCTGGCGCGCGCCCTCCCCTGCCGCCGCATTCCTAGCCCGCCCAGTGAGCACCCGGCGCTCTCCCCGCCTCCAGGCCCCCAGAGCAGCGGAGCCCAGCCCGGGGCGGGGGAGCGCGGCCAGCGGCGCCTGCTCGTCCCCTCCCACCCGGCCCCTTCCTCCGCCCTCCCGGCCGCTCGCGCTTCCTGGCACTCGGGTTCTCCCGGCGGCTCAAGTTCTGCACAACTTCTCCTGGCTGCCCAGTGTCGCGGCCGCGGGTCCGGGCCAGCTCGCTGCGCTCTGCGGCTCAGCCATCTCGTCCCCAGGGCAGGTCCTCGTGGAGCGTCTGGCGCCACTTGGCCGCTGGCGGTCCCTTTCGGCGCCCCACCTCTCTGATCGCCCCGGCCCCCTCGCGCGGGACGGCGGTGCTCAGGTTCTTGGCCCTTTCTCCCCCCCCCCCCCCGGTTCTCCCGGCGCGGCGGAACCCTCCCCGTGCCCTTCCTCTGCCAGCTCCTGGAAGCCAGTGGTGAGGACCTAGGCTCCCCGATGGTCACGGCGCGACACCCGGGGCACTCCTGGGCCATGTAAGCAGGTAAGTCAGCCGGGCGGGAGCAGATGCTGGGGCTGCGCCAACTTGGGCTCGAGGCTGGGGACGCCGAGGTGCGCGGTGGGGGCGCCAGGTGGCCAGCCGCCGGGCTTCTCTTCGAGTGTGGCGCTCGCTCGTCCGGGAGTGGGCTGGAAGGGGAGATCGGTCTTCGACTCTGGTTCAGCCAAGACATTGCCTCTAACTCGCGGTTCTTTTCTGTGTGTGGAGAGGGAGAGAGTCCCGGGAAGAGCAGGCAGAGGGCAGCTGGAGGTCTCCAGACCTCCCGGGCACTGGGGAGCGGACGTTGCTGTAGCGCTTTCGAGCAGGGGAACGTAGCGCAGCGCCCTAACCTTGCCTCTGTGCCTCCTGTGGGGACTGGGTTTGCGAGGGGGTCCTTGTGCTCTTTCCCCTTTCCCCAGCCGTGTTGCCAAACTCTCGAATCCCTTGGCTCCTGCTTGAGTCGGACAGACAGACGCGCCAGGAAAACTTGCGGCCCCATCACCGCAGACCAGATTTCCACCTCGAACTTTGCGGGTTCCGAGAGTAAATAGCTCATTTTCCCTCGTGACCTCACTCTAGTTTTCGATCTTTGCAAATGGGTTCCCTACTTTTTCTGGTGGAATCGATGAGGTGCGCTGTCACTACCTCCCTTTGCCTCAGTTCTTGCCCCTCAGATCTTGTCGCCCCATCCCCATCTACAACTAGGGGAGATTTGGGGGGCTTTGACTTTAGTAGGTCCAGGGATTGGCTGTAACAGGGTCCTGCTGGAGGCGAGTTATGCTCAAACCGCTGGATGAATGGATGGTCTGAAGTTTACAAAATACACTGATTTCTTGAAATGGATTCCCTCCCTCATTCATTCAACAAACTCTCAGTGTTGAGGCTTCCCCTCTGCTAGGAGATCACACTGCCAGAGTCTGCAACGCCCTGCAGGCAGCTCGTGGGCGGATGGGACCGTGTGCCGCGAGAGAAGAGTTCTGCTAGAGTCGGGGAAGGCCAGGACCTGGAGGAAAGCGGTTACCTGCATCGAGGGAATGATGCTCAACAGAGGAGTGGTTGGGGCACTGACTCCAGAAGGCGGAACAGCTTGGGCAAAGTGAGGGGCGCGGAAGGGGGGTGCAGAAAGTCTTGGATAAGGACCTGGTGGCTAGAGGGGCATGTATGGGCAAGTTGGTACAGTGTTGTTGGCATAGTTCGCCCCCACCCCAGCAGAAACGAAACCGGAAGTTTGTTCCCCACTTCCCGTGACCACAAGTAGCTTCCAGGGATCAAAAGCTTCCCCCTTGGACTTACTCCTTCTCCTTGATGTCTCCCCTAGGCGGTTCTGTGGGGTGACAGGTATGCTCGTTGTTAATTGACGCCCCCTGGATCTCAGTATCCCAATGAGGACCGTCCCACGCCACTACAGAACCTTGTCCAGAGAGAGCTTTGGGCGTGGGCAGAACAGCTTGGCTCTTAGAAGTGACAGCTTGCTTTGTTTCCTCTTTGGTGCTGGGAACCGAACCCAGGCAGGGCCTTATGCTCGCCAGGCAAGTGCTTCGCACATCCCTGCCCTCAGTCTCTTGAGCTGACCCTGGATAATATGATGTCCTCTTATCCGGTCTGGGTGCGTGGCTGGCACGCGTGTACGTGGCCGAATCCGTTCAAGGAAGTGGCTCTGTGTCTTTTTAAGTCATTGATTTTTTTCTTTCGTGGAGTTGCCTTTCCTTTTTCTGAACCCATGGAAACTGAAATCTTCCGTCGTTGTGAGCAGGTCCGGCACATCCTGCCTGCAAAAGCTCCTCACTGCAGGAGAGGCTGTCCACAATCACCTTTCTGTGGGACCTTTCCCTGGACTGAAGTGCTCTCCCAATTCCTAGGGACTGCTCCTGGCCAAGATGCCAGATCCCCAGCCTTCAGGTACTTCAGGCTGGTGCATGGGAATGGCTCCCTACAACTTGGGGGGTGTTTATCCAAGATCCTCTCCCAGCCTTTCTGTGATCAAGCAGTTCTTTGATGGAAAGTCTGGAAGCTGGAAGGTGGGGAGGAGGGTGGGCCTGAGGGAAGTGTGCACCAAGAGGCCCTACCCTGCCTGTCTCAGGGCTCTGTGCAAGTTCCCTTGGTTGGTATGCACATACTCATAGTACCGCAGTTATTCATGTTTGTGTGTGTTATGTTGCATGGTCCCCTGGGAGAGAAACACCAGTTAGGGAGACTGTCTTCATATTGGAACACAACGAAGAATTCAGAGTTTTCAGGGAAATTCTTCCTTGCCCGTGGACCAGCAGAAGTCTGGACCTGAGGAATTCCCTAGCACACATGCTTTCTACTGGATTAAACCCCAGCAGGGATGCAAGTATCAGACCCTTCCTAGCAAATTGAGCTCACCTGGGTTCCAGAGCCATGCATCGTGTCCGTTTTTGAAGAAGCATTTGGTCACATTCTTGCATTTGAACTACTCATTGCTTGGTTACCTAGTGCTGTGTGTGGTTTTCAAGTCCATCCTGGGCCTTGGAACACTGCTAGGCACTTGGTTGGAGGTAAGGCAGGAGAAAAGATAAGATGAAATACTTAATTAGCCAATTAAGGAAGGAGGGAAACAGACACCAACGCTTCAGTAGAGAGGAAGCGTGTCTGAGATGAGCTTTCTGATCTCTGAGACTGAGTAAATGGATTTAATTTGCCCTCCTCCTCCTCAGAAAGGCTGATTGAATGGTCCCAGGAATGGGCGGGGCCAATAGCTGCAACCGCTTGTGGAGTGTGTGTGTGTGTGTGTGTGTGTGTGTGATTGAAATACAGCTAGACTTGAATTCCAACTCTGCCATCTAAAATGTCCTTCACCTCTATTTACATTGCGTGTACGTGTGTGGGCATGCCTGTGGAAGTCTGGGTTGGGTCTTTTTTCACTGTTTGGGTCCCAGGGATCAAACTTTGTCAAGGTTGGCGGCCAGCATCCTCCCACTGAACCATCCCGCCAGCCAGCAAGGCTCTACTGTCAGCTTCTTCATCTGCAAGGGGCAGCTCGCTAGGGCATCTCTCCGACTTCCGTGTGATGCTGTATAGTGTACAGTCTGAAAGACCAAGGCAGGATGGTGTCTGTGTGTTGGCGGCCTCGTATGTGGCCGTGAATGTGTTCTTTGTTAACTCAGCAGCCTGAATTCACATGTGTGCCAACATACACATAAGCTTTGTTCTTGACTTTGCTTTAGACTATTGGCTCACAGCAAACATGCGGGCTGGCAGCTGCATGTAGTCCTTCACGCTGAAGGAGGTCCACAGTACCCCAGGCGGTAGGAAGTACCCCAGGAAGAAGGCAGGGAAAAGACCTCGTTTGTCTGCTCTTCTCCGTGACAAGGGCCTAGTGTGTTGAGCAGGGTCTTTGCATTTCGAATGCCGAGATCCGGTTAATTAAAGGATGTCAGGATCACTGCCTGTGTTTAGCAAGGGTGCAGAAACTAGCTGCTCACAAAGGCGTTCCTCGGCAGCCTTCAGCTCCGTCTTTGAAGCCCCAACACAGAGTCAGTTTATGCTAGAACAAGGCCGGCCACAGGTGGCTTGAATTTTGATGTTGCCTTTCATCCAAGAACCCTGAAGTATTTGGCAAACATGAACTCATTGATCTTCCTATCAACTTCCTGGGAGGAAGCCCGTGAAGAAAGGGACTCAGGCATCATCAGGAGGACAGGTGTGTCCTTAGTGCAGTATGGATTGTGACCACAAAGATCTGGGTAAATTCCTCACCTGCGGAATTGTGTGCAGGCTGGGAAGGGTCAGGAGGACAAAGCCCAGAAAAATGTTTCACCAAGATTTTTACGGTTGGGAGGAGAAAGGAAATTTATTCTTCTTAGACTTACAGTGCCTTTTTGCATGTACACATGAAAATATGTTATTCACAGTTCTGAATTAAAGGATGTTATGAGAAGCTTGTGTATGCATGGTGAGGTTGGCTGAGTCTGAGGTGGGTTATAAATGGGGTATTGATTTCGCAGCCCTGCCCTGCTCTTCCCTTCCCTTCTCTTCCCTTCCTTTCCCTTCCCTGCATTTCTTACTTTCCCTATCTGCCATGCGTTTGTTTGTGGTGGTCATTAGTACGTCAGCCTTACATATGAAGTTTGATATGTGATAGTTTAGGTTCATCCTCAGGCAGTTAAATTAGGCCCAGGTCAAGATTGCTTTCTGAGCCTAGTCCTTCAGCCTGACCCAGGGGACCTCTGTAGTCAGAGATCCTGTATTGTAGCTGGCCGCCCCACCAATGCTTGCTGTCTTCCAACAGGGAGAAAGGATGCTGGTGAGGAGGAAAGCAGAAAGGGGTAGTGCCTGTGGCACAGCCTCTTACAGTTAGTAAATTACCATTTTGGGTAGCTAGGGGGGTGGCTCAGTGGTTACCAACACTTGCCGCTCTTGCAGAAGACCTGGGTTTTTAGCACTCTGTGAATGTCAGCTTCCAGGGATAAGACACCCTCTTCTGACTTATGTGGCACGCCCATACAGATGAGCGTATACACACATGTACATAGAAGTAAAATAAATCTTAAAATACCTTCTTCACTTTTGTAACGTTTGCGCTCTTAGTGTGTAGCTGCAGTCCTGACTTCGAAAGCCTTTTCGGGGACCACTGCCTGTCTACTTTGCCTTACAGCAGATTCCACCTGTGGGTCTTGACCCCTTTGGGGATCAAATGACCTTTTCACAGGGGTCGCCTAAGACCATCAGAAAACACAGATATTTACATTACTATTCAAAAGAGTAGCAAAATTACAGTTATGAAGTAGCAATGAAATTAAATTTTGGTTGGTTGGGGGTCACCACCACATGAGGAATTGTGTTAAAGGGTCGTAGTATTGGGATGGCAGAGAAGCTCTGACTTATAGGGATTTTAGCTCAGAGAAATGTTATTCATTGTTGAAAATTATTGGGAGCTCCTCAGCTCTATGGTCTGTGTGAAGATGTTTTGCGTCTACACAGTATATTTTAACTTACGTATTCTAAATTTCCACTTTAGAAGTTCCTTTCTTTCTCTCTTTTTTTCCATACAACTTTCCTCCGTTAGCTGAGACAATAAATCTGAAACCCTAGAGGGTACTAATCAGCTGGGGGCTTCTGAAAACATGGAAATTCCTGCACCATCCCCCTTGCTCTCCTCGGCTTTGGGGTAAGCTTGAGAATTTCCTTTTCCGGGAGCTCCTGTGTGTTGCTGCTGCCTCCCGTTTCCTGAATAACTGCACTCTGAGAATGACTGAGCAAAGATCTAACCTGCCCTGGTCCTCAGGCTTGCTGTGGTAGTCTCTCACTTGTTCACTCGTGTGTGCGTGTGTGTGCGCGCGCTTGTGTATGTGTGTGTGCACACATATGTATACATACATATATGTATATATAATCTATATGTATGTAAAATATTATATATGTCATACTTTATGCTTGCTTGTCTCCTGACATGCCATTCTTAGCACTGAAATTAACCCTTTCCCTTTCCTGTTACAAGCCACAGTCACTAGTTGTGGCCTTCAAGCTGGCCTCTTTAGCGTATTTCCAGCTTGCTCTTCGCTTTGTCCCTACGCGGTAGTGTGTCCCAAGACTGTTAAGAGCTGTATCTCACATGTTCTCCAACTACTGTTTCAGGACTGGGGGAAGCATAATAAAAAGTTTTTATTTAGGTACTAAAGCCGTTGGCATCTCATTGCTCTTGTGGCTGGCAAAGCTTCTCTCTCAGGGCTGCCTTCCCACCTCATCCGCTGCTTTGCCCTCTTTCCACACTGGCACTCCCGCCCTCCTCTGCGCTGGGCTTACTTCCCATCCTTTCCCAGAGGGCCCTGTTCCCTGTCTGCCTGCCTAGCCTGTCGGCTAAGCCCACCTTCCCTGCTGCTGGTCCTCTCCTCTCTGGGGACCAGGCGTGTGGAGTAGGTATATCCCAGGTTGTAGCTCAGACTGACGGCAAACACACAGCCCTTGGGCCTCAGCCTCTCCAGTACTAGGGATGTTTTTCTTTGTGGGCCCCTAACACCTTGACTCTGTGCTCTGGCAAGTTCCATCCTATGTACACTCAGTTTACTTTTTTGTCAGCCCTCCCAGGCCTATCCCTCCTGGACCCTCTCAGAAGGGATTGATCTCTGTGTGGAGACTTCCGAGGAGCAGCTGGAGCAATGCTGCTGTTAGTGCCGGTTTGCAGACAAGGAATTAGATTAATTTCTAAAAAGGTATTATACACTTGGTGAATGAACGCCTTTTTGAGATGCAGACCTGAGGGTTAGAAGTACATTCTGCTTTGGAATTTATTGCTTATTCTCTAATGAGCAGTCATAGTCCTAGGACAAATACATCTTGTTAATGACTGTAGATGATTAGAATTTAATTTTTGAAAAGCTTATTTATATTATTTTATATGTCTCAGTGTTTTGACTGCATGTTTGTATGTATACCACATGCATGCCAGGTGCCCACGGAGATCAGAAGAGGGCATCAGATCCCCAGAAACTGGAGTTACTGATGGCCTTTAGCCACTATGTGGGTGCTGGGAATCGAACCCAGGTTCTCTACTAGAGCAATCATTGCTCTAAACCATTGAGCTATCTTTTTTTAACCCCCAATTTAAAAGATTAAGCATATCTGTGTTCCTATACACATTTTTGATGTGGGAGGGTCTTCTGTTTTGTGTTGATTTCATTGGTTAATAAAGAAACTGCCTTGGCCATTTGATAGGCCAGCCCTTAGGTGGGTGGAGTAGACAGAACAGAATGCTGGGAAGAAGGGAAGTTAGGCAGATGCCATGCCTCTCCTCTTCAGGGCAGATGTGATGGAGCCAGCCGCCAGGTCAAACATGCTGAATCTTTCCCTGTAAGCCACCACCTTGTGGTGCTACACAGATTATTAAAAATGGGTTAATCAAGATGTGAGAACTAGACAATAAGAGGCTAGAGATAATGGGCCAAACAGTGTTTAAATGAATACAATTTGTGTGTTGTTATTTTGGTGCATAAGCTAGCCAGGCGGCCGGGAGCTGGGTGGCAGGAAGCGGCCCGCTGCTCCTTCTACACATTTTATTTATTCATTTATGGAAATAAATCACACCTGTAAGATACCATCCAAAGTTGGTATCTTATATTATTTATATTATAATATTTTTTCTTTGCATGTTAGTGTGTATGTATTCTGTGTATGTGTATGTTTGTGTGTGTGTGTGCAGGGGCAGGTGTGTGTATGTTTCTGAGAGGCTCAACTTTATGTGGGAAGGTTTCCTCAATAGCATGGAAGCTGAAACATTCAGCTGAAACCAGAACTCAACAGTCTGCCAATCTAGCAAATCATCTTGCTCCAGGGATCCTTGTCTGTCTGTGGCATGCTGGGATTGGATGGGCTGACACGCCCACCGGGCATAGACTGGGTGCTAAAGATCTGAACTCAGGGCCTCAGACTTGCTGGATGATGCTTTATGCGCCTCCAGCCCTAAGGGTTGTGTCCTTAAGGTTCTACCTTGCCCAGATTCTTCAGAAGCATGACTGTGTTTGCTCTCCTTTTCAGCCCTTGCAGATGCGGTGACTGGGAATGCTGCAGACAAGTTACAGTTTAGGAGCGCTAGAGAATTGAGGCCAGCTAAGTGGTTTTTGCAGGTTATCTCTGAGAACTCTGTATCCCTCCTGTTCATTGTTGTTCTGCACCTCATGCAAGGAGGACAGGCCACTAGCATCCTTCAGCGCTCAGCTCTAGATTTCTGGTGTGTATGTGTGTGTGTGTGCGCGCGCGCGCATGCGCGCGCGCATACACACACACATGCAGAACTCAGAGGAACATCTGGACTTCCATCCTTTGGGCGCCTTCTGCACTTTGTTTGAGGCAGGGTTTCTTACTGGCCTGAAACTTGACCAAGTAGACTACCCTGGCCGTGAAGTTCTGTGGATCCTTTCATCTCCTCTTACCACCCCACCATCTATGGGACACACTTGGCTTTTTATGTAGGCTCAAGGGTTCAAATCTAGCTCCTCATGCTTTAGTGGCAAGTACTTACCAAGTGGTCTGTTTTCCCTACCTTAGCTATTAGTTTGATTTTACTTGCTTATTATTGAGACAGGCTCTCTCTATGTAGTGCTGGCTGGCCTGGAACTAGCCATATAGGCCAGGCTGACTTCAAATAACAGAGATCTGCTAGCCTCTGCCTATTGAGTGCTGGGCTCAGGTGTCTGCCACTGCATGGACTATTAGTTATTAGCTTTAATTAAAGGGTGACGGGCTTGCCTTCCTGCTTATGACCAAAGCAGCTTGCTTTCCTTACAGGACTGAGATAGGTGGTGACGACAGCTGGGCATGTCCCCAGGTCATAAGATCGGCTCTTGCCGTTATTTCTGTTCCCAGAAAGAAAGGGGTTAAAGGAAAGTCATGAGTCACCTATAGATGGTGTTTGCTCCTCTGAATCCAACCTCAGACAGACACCTCCCTCCAGTGCTTCAGATTTATAGCCCACTGGGCCTGGGCCTCTGTCAGGCAGCAGGTGTTTCCTGAACTGACTCAATATTTCCCACTGACGGCCATGCTGTTTCCTTGCTTCTGCATCCTAACCCATTCTGTGCCTGCCCAAGCGGTCTCCTGGGGCCCTCAAACACCACTTTCCCTGTGCCGGGTCAGGCCTCCCTGCCCTTGTGTTCTTGGCTGTGACTTTTACCCCCTGATGTTCGGGTCTCCCTTGTCAGGCTCTCCACCCCATCAGCCAGCTCTCAGCTGCATGGGAACTGTGCCTGCCTGTCCCTCACAGGATGGCCTTTCTCCTGCTGTTGACACCTGCAGCCAGCTGCTCACCAGACCTGCCTGTACCAGCCCTTGTGTTATTGTAGCCCTTCGGTGAGGGCGGCCATCAGAGCATCCTGTTGTGTCCGGGAAATTCTGCTGTGGCCGCTCATGATCTGCAGAGCCCTTCTAAGACAGTTCTGACCGTCCCACTCTCCCACTTAAACCTTTCTTGCTGGGTTGTGGGTCGTGGGCATCCAGATGTGGAGAAGGGTTTAAAGAGTCACACAAGGGTGAGCATCAGGCATGGACATCGGCACAGAAATGTGCTATTGTTTCCCAAGTAAATAGTTACTTTAAACATCCCAGGAGCTGAGGGGATGGCTCAATGAGTAAAAGGTTTGCAGCCCAAACATGCGTTTGAATCCTCAGCACCCACATAGAAAGCCAGACTTGATAGTGTGCACACTTGTAACTAATGCTGGGGCTGGAGCGTGGAGACAGGAGGATTACTCCGACTCTGAACAGCCAGTCTAGATTCCGACTAAACATAAGGTGGAAGAAGAGAAGGGATGCCAACCTCAGTCCTCCGCAGGCAAGGGTACATACATGTGTATGTACTTGGGTACCTGCGTGCACATGAACACACACACACACAGACATGTGCTTACACCATATGTTTACACACACACACACACACACCCATCAGTTGGCAGAATGATCCAAGCTGTCTAGCAATTGATCTTTCCCAGCTGGTTCGGCTGGCCTCAGCCTCCTGGCTCCCTGTCACCCTCCTCCAGATATTTCCCTTGGCTGAAAGGCTGTTGATTTGACTGATGATTTTACTGTGACTTTTCCTTTGAATCTCTTCTCATTCGTATATATCATATATATAGAGAGAATATATATGAATATATGAGTATATATGATATATATATATATTCACATTTTTTCCTTTTATCAGATCATGTAGTAAGTTACTTGGAAATAGGTGTTTTTCTAATGTTGACAATCTTCCTGGAATGAACTTAACTTTATACACACATACACACACACACGCACACAAGATTTGTTAGGGTGACATGTAGGCTTGGTCTAGCTAGTTGAACAATGACTGTCTACCAATGGGAGGTTCGAGAATCTACTAGTTCAGTCCACAAGGCTGGATGTCTCAGCAGGTCTTCAGTGTATGCTAGAAACCCAAAGAAGGAGGCTGAAATGCTGATGAGGACTGAGAGCAAGCCAGCAGAGAGCTTCCTCCACGTCTCTTATGTAGACTTCCAGCATAAGAGGTGGTCCAGATTTAAGGTAGATCTTCCCACCTCAGAAGACCTGGATTAAAAGTGAGCCTTCCCATTTCAGAGGATTTACCCAATAAAAACGTCCTCACAGGTGTATTCAGATGCTTGGGTTTTAGATAATTTTAGATGTAGTCAAGTTGACAACCAAGAATTGCATCACACCCATTAACCCAAGGGAATCTTAAGGAGATGGAATGGCTATTGTCCTTTTGCTTCCTTGCCTTGTCCCTTAATGCTGGGGAGTATATTCTGGTCTCTGTGGAAGGATCTGTGAGCGTGGAGTAGTACACCTGGTTGAGGAGCATCCTGAACTGCGCAGTGACTTCTGCCACCCATCTCTCTGCTCTGGGATGGAGAGGTGGGAGGTCCTTCACAGCAGTGACTTCTGCCACCTCTCTCTCTGCTCTGGGACGGAGAGGTGGGAGGTTCTTCACAGCACTTCTAGGCTTCAGTTTGCTTGGGTCCGATAGTCTCCCCAGGACTACTAGTAGTCAGAACGAAGGATGATGATGCAATAGGTTTATGAAGGGTGGACTTGCCTGACAGTGGGGTCAATGGGGACAGTTCAAGCAAAGAGATTTCACTGAAGACTCTGGGAGACAACATTGTCGCTGACATGGGAAGATGGGAATCCTTGGGGTATATTTGCCCTCAGTGTTCTCTTTGTAACGTCATGGAGGTCACATTCCTAGCAGCCCTGTCCTGCGTCGGAGCTTCAGAGGGTGAGGGGGGACAGATGCACAAATTGAAAGCGGGTGTAGATAACGACAAGCAGCCGGTCTGATGGCACTTGAGACACCCTGCAGAGCCACATGCAAGGACTCTCTAGCACTCTGAGTGGCTTGTTTCCCTGATCTTGACATTGCCCTGTGAACTAAGGATGTCACCGGGCTGTTACAGAACGACTCAGAGAGGCTAAGTGGCTTGTGGCAGAGGCTGCAAACACCATCCAAACACTGGTTCTGCACAACACCACTCGGCGCGGGGTGACTAGGTGGAGAGCTGGGTGGGAATCTGGGCATGAATCCAGAACTTGAGTTTGTAGACTCTGAGATGGCTCAGGTTTCTGAGTATCGTGTTACGGGGAATGATATCACAGTAGGTAGAGTTAGTCCTAGTGTAAAAGGTTAAGATTTTGGAAACACTAGGGTATGTATCGAATAGTGTAACAAGTAATGGTAGACGGACAGCTGCTTGGAAGGGTGTGGATGCTCAGGTACTAATAGGTATTGTGAGTGATAGCCTATGTTTAAAATGACTAAGGAAAGGAAAGGGAACAATTGTACCTAATGGCTCTTAAGGACCAAAGAGAAACACTACCTAGAACCATCCATCACAGCTGTTTCGGTCACTAAGGGACTGCCAGGGACTAGTGCTCTCGACAGCATGATTAGATTCCATCTTGGGTTAAGGGAAGGCAGTGTAGTAAGGAGCCATCATTTCCATCAGATTAGTTGTGCCGACTTGTAAGTGCTCCCTGAGGTTTGCCTGTTGATGTCCCCTCCAGGAGGGGTAGGAAGGGTCACTGGACCCTCAGCTGGGATTCCAGCTGCTCCCTCCGGCACCTCCCAGGCTGCTGTCTGCGGTTCTGCCCTAAGAGCATGTGGAAGTGGTAGAGTGTACAAATCTCTGGACCGTTACACTCGAGGAGGACTCCCATGTGTGCTGCCATGGAGACGTTGTTATCCACCCCAGGTAAGACTTTCCAGGCTGCAGTTGCTTTGGGGCTACCCATGCTCTGAAAGTAAGCCCAGGGCTCCCCAGATTGAATCCTAGTGGAGTTATTTTCGGGTTTCTCACTGGTGCCCCTTTGAAGGGAAAAGTAGACATTTATTTGAGTCTCCCCAGGAAACGAGTTCTTGGCATAGCCAGCAGGATTATGGCAAAGTCAAGGATGAGACTGACAACTGAAGCTGGATTGACGTGCGTGAATTCCAGTGTGTTCTCCTTCCCCACGTGGCATCATGGCGGTAGTTGTTTGCATCCTACCTGGGTCATGAGACGTGTAACTGAGGCTGAACCATTGGGATGTGGAGTGACTTAGAGGTGGATGGGAGATCCCAGGGTGGCCATTTTCTTCCCCCTGTATGGAGTGACATTCCTGCTCAATGATGGGGTTCACTGCATTAGGTGGAAACCCCTAAGAGTGGTTGATGGTTTAGAACAAATATTATGGTCCCTGAAAGCAGAACATAAGGATGAGAGTGTCGGCAAGCTGCCGTGGAGGCTGCCTGGCCGCTGCTAACGTGTAATGAGATGTGTAACTCAGCCAGAGATGGCTGCTGAGGGGCATTGCAACAATAAAGGGACATTCTGGACATGCGACTGGTGGCCTCCAACACAGCTTCCGACTTGAGAAGGAAAGGAGATAACAGGCAGATGAGATGGAGAAGTTGGCTTGCCCCTTCTTCCAGTTGGAGATGCCCCACTTTGTGCCTCTGAAAGAAGGGCCAGTGCAGATGCCAGAGGCTGTTCCGCTGCGGTAGACCTGGGTACCATGTTTCTTCAGTGTTGTCTCTGTTGCTGAGTTCCGAGGCCTGGGATCCTTGCTTGGAATGTGAGGGAACCGGCTTTGAGATCACTTTCTCAAGGTTGCTGTTACAGCTGCACTGCTTGTCGTGAGACGGTGGCCTGAGACCTTGTTATCTTGCTTGTCTTCTGTTTAAAAAGAATGTTTCACTAGATAGATGTATAATGCTACCTCTGAGCGTTTTACGGATTTGGAAGCCAGTTTGAGAGATGTACAGATGCATCTAAAGGAATGAGCATGGTTACGGAGCTGGGTGCAGCTGTGGAATTCTTGGCAGCATTGTGATTGGATAGAGCACAGATAATATTCCTCAAGGTGACTGGGAATATTCTGAAGTTGCATCTGGCTGTAAATGAGAACCCGGTACCCAGGAGAGGATTGCCGCCCTGTAAGGTGTTGGCCAGGGAGGCCATGAAAGACACTACAATGATGAAGGCTGTTGATGTCTTGGTTGTGTGCCAGGACTAGATGCTAAGACATAGCATGCTTTGGTCTGGCTACTGCTCACCCATGCTCCGTAAGCAAGCCCAGTATATTTATTGGTTCCCTGGTTTGTCTGGGTACTTGATTTGTCTCCTAGGTGATTTTTTTTAAGATCCTGTCACGTGGGTAATGATTGTCGACCATCACACTCATCCCTTAAAGCATGGCAGTGAGGACTGTTCACACATGTTTCCCTAGTTTGTTGTAGGAGGCCACTTGTTCGTTTCCTGACTGCCCAGACTGCCGGAATAACCACCCAGAAACTTTATTAATTACAAGACTACTTGGCCTATTAGCTTATGCATATTTCTAGCTCACTCTTATCTCTGAAATTAACCCATTTCTATTATTTTATATTTTACCACGAGGTTTCTGGCCTACCCGGCAAGGTTCCAGCTGATCTGTCCCCAGTGACTACATGGCATCTCCTAACTCTGCCTTCTTTTTTTTTTTTTTTTTTTTTTTTTTTGTTTTCGAGACAGGGTTTCTCTGTAGCTTTGGAGCCTATCCTGGAACTAGCTCTTGTAGCCTAGACTGGTGTCAAACTTACAGAGATCCATCTACATCTGCCTCCTTAGTGCTGGGATTAAAGGCATGTGCAACCACTGCCCGGCATGACTATGCCTTCTTTCTTCCAGCATTCAGTTTAGTTTTCCCGCCAAACTCTATTTCTGCTAAGTCACTGACCAAAACAGATTTATTCATTAACCAACAAAAGCATCACACAGACAGAAGGACTTCCCACATCACTAGTTCTTGTTGAATTATCTTTAGGGTAAATGTCCATGAGCAAGATTGGTTTGAGTGTCTAAGCGAGCCCTGAGTCTTACAGACGGAATGGGGTTCAGTCTCTGTCTGTGAAGATGAAGGTGCCTCCCACCGTTTGAGATCACTGATGATCTGTCTGGTTATTTTTTGATGACCCAACAGCACTTGATGATATAGACGTAGTCTGTCCCAGCCCGTAGTTCCTCTGACTCCTTGCTTTCACGTTTGCAGGTAGTGAGTGGGTTGTTTGCTCCTAGGGTGGGGTTTGAATGAAGAATGTTTCCGTGTGAGGGAAGCGCTCACCACTGAGCTTCAACTGCCTTTGTGGTCTGTTGCAGAACCCTCTGCCAGATACTCAAAGGCAGAATGGGTCATTCGCTAGCTTGACCTTTTCCCTAGCCTCGCCCTTTCCCTGTGCCCACCACTCTTTCCATCATTTGAAGCAGAAAAATCTGAGAACAGATTTTACTGTGTCGTCCATGCTGGTCTCAGACTCCTGGGCTGGAGCCGTTTTCTCACCTCAGCCTCCTCAGTATCCGGGAATAAGTTTATACTGCTACACCTAGAAATGTCTGTCCTATTTGTATAGTATATATGTAAAATTGCTAAAAAACATATTCACAGCCAGGCTGTGATGGCACACACCTTTAATCCCAGTGCTTGAGAGGCAGAGGCAGGAAGATCTCGGTGCGTTCAAGGCCAATCTGGTCTGTATATCGAGTTCCAGGACAGCCAGGACTGTAACACAGAGAAACCCTGTCTCAGAAAAACACAAAACAAAATAAAAACAAAAAACAAACAAACCCATATTTTCAAATGATGGTGTTCAGTGGGGATTAAAAGGTATATATATGCACACGTACATATATACACATGCACATACACACATACTGTATATGTGTATTGTATACATTTTGTTGATGGAAAAAAACGCATAAGACATCAAATCATACTCAATTTCTGGTGCCTGCTGACTCGCCGTACATAGATACCACTGATATTTTCTGATTTTTGTCTTTCTACAATTTCTTTTTCTATAAAAAAAAAAATACCGGCTAGTCTATAGCTTGACACATTTCAGTGACAAGTTACCGTCATCAAAACTGTTTTTGTTTGTTTGTTTGGTTTTGTTTTTTTTTTTGTCCTGGTAACAAAATGAGTTCCAGCATCTGGTGACTGACATTTATTTATTCTCTGTGCTCCGTGAGTGCTGTAGGTAGGCTGCAGCCCTGGACTTGGTGCTTAGCTCTGTAGAGAAGTTTTAAACAGAGCCATGTAGGACGGCACCTGCCTGGGCTGTATCTTTTCCTCGCCTCACCCACCCAACAGTGTGGTGTGAATCATGTCTTTTCTTTGTGTGTTCTGAGATGGATCTTGACTAGCCCAGGCTGGCCTCCTACTTGCTATGTCATAGATGACTTTGAACTTCTGATCTTCCTTCTTCCACCTCTGGCGGTCTGGGAGTGCAGGCCGGGTTTACACAGTACTGGGGATTGCACCTAGAGAGCTTCCTGCACGAGACAAAGCACTCTGGCAGCTGAGCCACCTCTCGGTCAGGAATCACGTGATTTGTGTAGAGCCGCTGTGCGGAGTGCAAGTGTCCTGCCCGCTCACATCTCATCAGGCAGACTATATCACATGCTAACATTCCAGATTATTGGCTGGAGGACCCATGCCGTCCCTTCGGTCTTTCCAGACAAGGCACAGGGAATGTAGGATGGGCAGGGTGGAAACAAGCATGGGTATCAGTGACTCTATCTTGTATTTTACTGTAATTGAACTATTCTCTCGGAGCCCAGTGTTGGGACTTGGTCGAGGTTCGACAGTTGTAAATAGGGTAGCTTGCAAACACCACGGAGCAAATGACATTTACTTTACTTGGAGTATGTTCTCCTAGGGTACGGCTTCCAAAGAAGACTCTGGGTCAGAGGACAAGCCTTGTGGATCTTGTTACATGGACAGACGGCTCCCTGGGGCTCTGCCAGCTTAAGGTGCCACTATTAATATTTGAACGTGTAGCCTTCCCAGTTCTTGTTGGCCCTGGGTTTTGCAATCACTAATTGCTTGTGAGATTTTTAGAAAGGTTGATATGTTTTTGTTAAGTTGAACAAAATGATGATTTAACTTTGCTTCCTGGTTTCTGAAAGTCTTTATAAACACTTCTCATTCTTTTTCTTTCTCTCCTTGGCGTCATACATTTTTCTCAGTAACTATTTTTTTTTTTTTTAGTAGTTAATTTTTCTGGGTCTTTGAGATAGTGTTTAATGTATCTCAGGCTGACAGAAACTTTATTTGTAGCCCAAGATGACCTTGAACTGTTGACCCGCCAGTGTCCACCTCTGGAGTGCTGGGATTACAAGAGCGCACCACACATCTGGCTTTGGTAACTGTTCCTTGAAACACATCTAGTTTTTGTTTGTTTGTTTTGTGTTTTGTTTTTTCAAGACAGGGTCTTTCTGCGTAGCCCTGACTGTCCTGGAACTCTCTTTGGAGAACAGGCTGAGCTCAAACTCACAGAAATCCACCAACCTTTGTTTCCCAAGTGCTGGGATTAAAGGCGCGCACCACCATTGCCCAGCCTAGTCCTTATTCATATATAAAAATAGAGCAGTGGAAAAACAAAACTGAGAGTTTTTTGACTGAGAAAGTTTTGTAATCTCACGGAACAGGGTAAAGGGCACACACACTTTCAGCGCTCGGAATGTGTTGCATGGTTGCATTCTGAGAGAGAAGGTTGGTTGCTCTCTGGGCTGGCGTTTGATTCCAGGGCTTCGGGATTTGCCTGTTGCTTTGTGGATTACACACGGCCAAAAATACTATGTACAAATCAAGAGTGGCCTTCCTACAGTGTTTGTCCAAACTGTAAGTGACCTCATTTTATTACCGACTGTGTCCTCTCTCTTGGTTTATTTTGCAAGTGTCACATTCCTGTCACTGTCCTTGTCTTTCACTTAGGAACAGTGGTGTCTAGACGAATCTGTAAATTCCAAGACTCTGCCAAGGAGGCAAGAACACTTTCAGGGCAGACCACGCCTTTGTGGTGATTGGCAGAACTGACTCTGTGTGTGCGCGTGTGAGTGTTCATCTGTCCATCCATCTCTACATGTGTGGGCATGTGCTTGCACATGCCTGTGTTCATGTGGAGGTGAGGTGAACATGGAGTCTGGAACTCATGCAGATCTTTCACCTATAACAGAACTACAAACATCTCCTGCCTCATTTCACAAAGGAATGCCAAACATCCTCAGAACTCAGGAATCCATTCTCTTTTGTGAGACGCGGCCTAGGGAAAGCTTGGAGCTGTGTTCCATCCCTGTGGGAAGTGACTTGGGTTTATTTGAGTGGTCGTCGTTGCTGCCTGTTGGATGGTAGCTGTGACCATCAAGAGTGTAAATGTTAGAACATGGATAAGGGCTGAAGAAAAGGTTCGGGTGTCTTGCTGTGAGACCTTTGGAGTTCAGTTTCTGCTGTGGGTTTTAATTTAATTTCATTTTGGGTAAGTCTTCCTGAGATTCCCGTTGTTTTGTGTTTTGTTTTTCATAACCTACAACATATCGACTGACACTGTTGTGTCTGGACGTGTGTGTGAGTGTGTGTGTGGAAGTGCACACTTGTGTGTTCCTGAAGATTATTAAACCCAATGCGTCACACACTGTACCACTGAGCTATATCCCCAGTCATAAAACATGTTGGAAGAATTTTCTTTGTCCTATTACCCCCTTCCCAATACCTTTGTTTGAATTAGATTTATAAGTTTTATTTTTGAGATGATAATAGAATTACATTCTCCCTTCTCTTTCCTCCTCCCAACCCTCTCATACACCCTTCTGTGTGTCTGTGTATGTTGTGTACTGAACCCAAGGTTTTCAGTCCCAAGCATGTGCTCTGTTAAATTAGGCTAAGATGAATCCAGCTAGTTTGGACATGTGCCTGCAGGAGCGGGTTGAGTTTTTGTGAGACCTAGCCATGCCCATTGTTGCCCCACAGTGTGGGAACGAGCTGTCTTCTGTCCCACAGAGCACAAGCCCTGCTCCTGACACCCAGAAGCTATTTTGTTTCAGCATATGATTGAGGTCGTGACTCAGTTTCCTTTGGCTGAGGTAGTTAATCTTGTAGAATGGGATTCCTGGCTGCGTATTTCTGTGAAAATTGACTTGAATTTCATTCTTGAAATTTGCGAACTCTGCAGTTGAATTAGTGGTCAGAGCAAAGGAGACACTTCTTGAATTTCTCTTAGAAAAAAAAAAGAAAACTGGTTCTTGGATTGTTTTTCTTTTTCTTTTTTTCTTGTTCGAGGAACAGTTCGAGCAGGAAACCTAAACAGGAGATTGAAATTTGGTTTTTGGACTGCTCTAGGTGGCACACGCCTTTGATCTCAGCACTTGGGAGGCAGAGGCATGTGGATCTCTATGAGTTTGAAGTCAGTCTGATATACAGAATGAGTTTCAGGACAGCCAGGGCTACACAGAGGAACCTTGTCTCAAAATCCATGTGAGTCCCCAAATTGTATTGTGTTAGTAGTTTCCTGTGACCTCTGACCCTTATGAAAAATGAGACTATCATAACGTTATACTTATGGCGGCATTAACACTGGGCAGGAGGCTCTGAAGTCAGTCCTCCACAGCACACGTGCTGAACATGGTGGCAGTCTCTGCCCTTGGGAGGCTGAAGCAGGAGGCTCAGAAGTTCAAGGTCCTCCTCCCTTATGAGCTGCTGTGGGACAATCTTTTGGTGCACTGTGAAGATGTGTCTTTGCCTTAGCTGTTGTCTGTTGATATAATAAAGAGCTGAACGGCCAATAGTTAGGCAGGAGAGAGTAGGTGGGACTTCCCGGGAAAGAGAGGAACTCTGGGAAGAAGAGAGGTGAGAGACCACAGTGAGACATGGAGAAATGGAAAAAAGGTAACAAGCCACGTGGTAAAACGTAGATTAATAGGAGCAGGTTAATTAAGTTGTAAGAGCCAGTTGGAAACAAGCCCAAGCTAAAGGCCAAGCTGTCGTAGTTAATAATAAGTCATTATTTGGGGGCTGCAGGCCAAGGACGTCTGACACAGTTAGCTACATGAATTCCTGTCCCCTCTGCCCCAGTAAACCCTGCAAATCTTGCGGGGGGGATTTTTAGTTTACCCTTGCTTTTTTAGTCTTGTAATGGGCAGCACCGATACTGTAGAGCTCAGTACGCATTCTTGGGCTGCACGCACGACCTCTGTGCCTCTCTGAAGGGTCCTTTGTCTCCTTGGGGAATTGCAATGTCTTCAGGGTTTTCGATTTCCTGACACCCACAGGGGCAGACTTCTTACAGTACACATCTTACATTAATTTGTTTTGAGAATTCCATAACTTACTTTGAAATAAGTTGAGGTGTGTGTGTGTGTGTGTTTATGTAGTTCTGGACTAGAGGTTTCCAGTGTGAAGACAGAGCCATTGACAGAGCAGAGAGAGCAAAGAAGGAAGAAGCTTGGGAGAGAAGTGAATGACTTCCCGGAGGAGCTTCCACTGAAATGGGGGTGTCTGTTGGCGGGACGTGTGTCTGGGAAGAGCAATTTCCCAAGACACCTGTTATCTGTCTTTTGACCCCAGGATAGAGGTAGTATATCCTTACCCAGAATGCTAGGTTCAGGAAGGGTTTCCAATTGGAGGGTTTCTTGATTGTGGAGTGCTTGCACAGACTATCAGTTGAACGTCCCTAATGTAAAAATCTAAATTAAAAAAAAAATATTCCAGTGGCTTTGCCTTTGGCAGCTCTATTCTTCCCATCATCATATCCTGAGGGCCAGGCTGGGGAGCTCTCTGCTTGTGTCCAGTGTTAGGAAGGCTGTGCGGCGATAGGACGTGCACCTCCGTTTTCAAGACGTCGTCCAGCTGAAGACGATGTCAGTTGCATTCAAAAGTCTGTCAAGCCAAGACTGAGAGGCCAAGGAAACAGCGGGAGGGATGCGGAAGCTGAGACAGCACTGGGATCTTTAGGAGACTAGATAGTGGCACGGATTGCACGCCAAGGATGTACGAAAAAGCATAAGATGAGAGAAGGGAGACCTCCAGATGCTGGTCCAAGGACCCGGCCTGTGACAGTTTCTTCTCTTTGTCCTCTTGACACAGCATTGTTGCCTGGAAAGGATTGTCTATGAGGGATTGTCTAGATCGGGTTGGCCTGTGGATGTGTCTGGGCAGGGGCAGGGTGGAGACCTCACCTTGATTTATTATGCTAGGTAATGTGGGCGTCACCATTCCCTAGGCTTTGGTCTCAATTTGTGTAAGTGCAGGAACTGAGCTGAGTGGCAGATCTCATGGATGCGTGGATTCTCTCCTGACCTTGGCTGTGGATGCAAATGCATCCAGGTCCACCAAGATGGAGCACACCCAAGAACCAAGAGCTAGTTAAGCCTTACTTCTCTGCTGGGACAGGCCTGTGTGTAGCAATGGCATTGTTGCCCAGATACAGCTTCTCAGGCTCCCGTCCTTGGGGTTCCTATCTCAGTCTGAAGTCAGTGCCTGGCCAGGGGTGCATTTTGCAGATCTCCTTTGCATCTACAGCTGCTGGCCCTCCTTGCCCCACCCAGTCTCAGCTTACTGGCCTTTGTAGGTGTAATTTCAGTGTGTTCAGCTCTAGGAGCTACCGAGAATGAGGTTGCAGGTTAGGTCATTAGAAATACCTTGGTGTTTATCTTCACACATGGTTGCTGTTGCTCACAGCAAAACTTTCACTGTTTTGCTTTCCGCTGCTTCTCCTCTCTCATCTTCAGTTTTCCCTGTCCAGTGTTTAAAATAGCTGAGAGCCCACTGCGTGCATCTAAGCAACCTTACCTTCCCACCCGCAGGCGCAGGCTCAAGGAATGTGGGCATTTATTTATTTATTTATTTATTTATTTATTTATTTAATGCTGGTTTAAGCTAAACGTAATTAGGAGGGCATTTGCTTCAAAACTTGTCGTAATGGACTACTTGGATATATGTCCCTTAGTCCTGACCTCCGAGCCTACATACGCGTCACTTTGAGAACACAGGTGCTTGCTTGAATTAGCAGTTTGTTAAATGAGCTGTTTTCCAGTATATTTTTGAAACACGAGCGCGGTGTAGATGCTTCTTACTGCAGATGAGACCTGTTTCAGATTTTGGATTTATAAATATGTACACAGACTGATTGTCAACAAAGCACCCCTAACCCAAGCATTCAAAATCCAGACTGAAACCAGCCCTGGTGTGCTGCAGGTTTCCAGAGTACTGGAACTACTTTTTGAATCTTTAGGGTAACAGATGAATGACAGGAAACAGTTTCCTCTTGTGAGGAGATGATCTAAGCATCTTGCAGGTTAAAGAGAAATAGAAAGCATGTCTTGCATCATGATTTTGTGTGGATTTAGTGAGCAATGGGCTTCTGCCGTGGCTGGTTCGACCCACTGCTGACCTGCCTGCCCGGTGCGGTGGGATGAGGAGGAAGCTTTTCTCACCCTTTAAAGCATTTACCGTGTGTATGTGTGTGTATATGTGTGTAGTCCTGTGGCCACTGTGGATTGATTTTATTTATAAAAAGCTATGAAGGGATTGGGGGGGGTGTAGTGGTGCGCACCTTTAATCCCAGCAGTCGGGAAGCAGA
Organism: Chionomys nivalis; assembly: GCF_950005125.1. Lineage (NCBI taxonomy): Eukaryota > Metazoa > Chordata > Mammalia > Rodentia > Cricetidae > Chionomys > Chionomys nivalis. The sequence goes on from NC_080090.1 coordinate 9,042,944, forward strand.
GGCAGGTGGATCTCTCTGAGTTTCTCCGAGTTTGAGGCCAGCTTGGTCTACAGAGCTATCAAAAAAAGAAAGAAAGAAAGAAAGAAAGAAAGAAAGAAAGAAAGAAAGAAAGAAAGAAAGAAAGAAAGAAAGAAAGAAAAAAGAAAACAGTAAAAGAAGCCAGTAAGTGGAGTGGTGGCATCGTAACGCTAGTATGGAGGGAGGTGGAGGGAGGTGGAGGTAGGAGAATCAGAAATTCAAGGTCATCCTTGACCTCAAAGTGAGTTTGGGGCCAGCCTGGGCTACATAACACCTTATTTAAAAAATAAAAGCAAGAAAGGTGTTCTGTCCTTTTAAAGAGACGCTGGACTGGGACTTTCTGCAGACTGTTTGTGACATTCTTGCTCTCAGCCTGTGTAACCTGCAGGCAGAGGGCAGACGCTGTGTCATTCCAGGGACCTGATGAAGTGTTCAGGGCGGCGTGCGAGGCATGCTCCACAGTCAAGTGTGGACCCAGAGAGCTGCAGACTCATGGCACCTGCCAGAAGCCTGCCGCGGAGTGCAGGTTGTCAGCCGTGGAGGTTGAGGTGGATTTGATGGAAAATGCCATGGAACCCATTCTGTTCTCGCCTGGGGTGGAACCTTTTGCACAGTGGTTCTCAGCCTTCCTAATGCTGCGACCCTTTAATAAGTCCCTCATGTTGTGGGGACCCCCAGCCATAAAGTGATTTCATCAGTATTTTATAACTATAATTTTATACTGTTATGAACTGTAATGTAGATATCTGATAAGCGATCCCTGAAGGAGTCATGACCCACAGGTTGAGAACCACTGCTTTTCCACTGAACTCTGTATTTTTTTAAAGTTAGTGTATAAAATGATGGGTTTCCTTGTGATGGTTCATATCTAGATAGCCGCATAGCTGTTCACGCTCACACTCCCATTCATGAGTCCCTTCCCTCTCTCCCTTTCTCCCCTCCCTCCCTCCCTCCCTCCCTCCCTCCCTCCCTCCCTCCCTCCCAATACTTTGTTTTCAACACACACACACACACACACATACACACACACACACACACACACGGTTAAATCTATGTTCTGCGCGTGAGATAAAGCGTGCAATGTTTCCTTTCTCTTCCCTTCCTCTTTCTGTCCAGGCCCTGTTCTCCGTTCATGTGTGGACTCAGAACTTCTTTCTGCCCTTAAGGTCTACGTAGCGTTTTCTGTTGTGCAGGAGCCGAGTTCATGAATTGCCACAGTCTGGAAAGCCACGGAAGACGTCTGAGACTTGTGTTGTTCGTTGCTATTGCATTTTTTTTTTATTGTTTTAGATGTAATTTCTAGAGAGTCAACAACAAAACAAACTGGTGTCTGTAGAAGGAAGTAGGTAGTCAGAGGTGTTCCTGAAGGCCTGTTCTAGCTCAGCTGGGGTCTGTGGAGCTCCCTATGGTGCTCTGTGGGGTGCTCCCTGTGGTACTCTGTGGAGTGCTCCCTGTGGAGGTCCCTGTGGTGCTCCCTGTCCGAGGTGTTCCCAGTGGTGCTCTCTGTGGTGCTCCATCCAGGCCTGGCTCCATTCAGCCTCTCACCCCCTCCCCAGGGGAGGGGCAGGCTGGTTTTCAGTCCTCCCTCATTTTCTTTTCTCCCAAGTGCTGGTGGTAGAACTCAAGGCTGTGCTAGGCGATTCTTCAGCTGCCGAGCTATCCCACAGGAGTTTTGTTCCTACTTGGTGACATAGCTTTTTAAAGTTATTTTTATCCTATCCGTGTGTGTGTGTGTGTGTGTGTCAGAAGTCAATGTCAGGTTTTTTCTGTCATCTTCTACTTATTCATCTATCTATCTATCTATCTATCTATCTATCTATCTATCTATCTATCTATCTATCTATCATCTGTCTGTCTGTCTGTCTATCTATTGAGGCAGGGTGTCTCTGAAAATTTGTTGTTTCAGCCAGGCTGGCCAATGAGCCCTGGATCTTCCTGCCTCTGCTTTCCCCACCCCCGTCCCTCTGCTGTCCACACTGGGGTCACAGAGGTCCAGACTCAGGTCTTCCTGCTTGCACAGCAAGCACCTCACCTGTGCTGAGCCATCTCCCCAGCTTCTTCTTGTTTTGTATTTTGAATGAAAGATTTCCTGGAGTAGGAGAGCTAAGACTCCTTGGGGACGTTCGCCGTCTGGGTAGATTTGAAGACTTCCATTTGCTATCAGACTAGGAGAGTTCGTACAAGTCACGGCCTCTGGAGCCGAGCGGATCCCTAGGCACGAAGAGCTGAGCGCATGAGCAGCGTGGTTATACAGAGCATGCCTGGGCAGGAGAGGTGAGGTCGCCCTGGCTTGTGCATTTCTTCCTCCAAGCCCTGTCTGGAATGTGTCTGTGTAAACGCGGGAGACTTCAGTGTGTTATCAGTTGTCCTGCATGACACACCACGCTGCAGGCATGGAATGGGGCTGGGGGGATGAAGAAGGCCTGCCTGGGTGGAGATGGGGGGGCTATGGCTGCAGGGTCAGATCCTTGGGGTGGGAGGGATGGGCAATGGGATAGTAGATGAGGTATTGCACATGCAGGTCTCTTTCTTCCTTCTTGAGGTAATTTTTGTTTTGTTTTGTTTGAAAAGAGAAAGAATCAAGGCCGACCCTAGCCATTTCCTTTGCTGTCTGAAGGGAATGCTTTATGCAGCCATTTCTTCATTTCGCCTTTCTAGTTCTGGTTCAGCTGAATGGAACTTTACTTTTTTTTTTTTTTTTTAAATCTAAAAGGTGGGTATGGTAGGGCAGGCTTCCCAGCGCTTGGGATTCAGGTGGGAGGATCGCTGAGTTCGAGGCCAGCCTGGACCGTGTCTTCAGAAGTTAAGCAGGAGAGCTACTGCAGCTGTCCTCGTCCCTGACTTTCCCAGCTGCCCCACACCATGCTAAATTTAGAATAGTGCTTCTATGCTGGAGTCATCCGTAGAAAACGATGCTTCCCATACCCCCCACTCAGACTCCCGGACAGTGACTTCCATAGTTTGGTTCTGAGGAAAGCATGCTGCTCCCCATGCATACCAGGCAAGCAGTCTACCTCCGGGGTACATTTCACCCCTGTGACTTCTTGCTTGGGAAGAGCCTTTCCAACTTGTATTTTCAGTTATAAAGACACACTAAGAGAGAAGATGAGGAAGAGGGGAGAGGGAAGACGGAGGAGAGGAGGAGGGAGGGGAAGAAGAAGAGGGGAGGGAAGAGAGAGAAGAGACAGTATCAGCCCACTCCTCTGCATGGGGAGGCTAGAGCTCTTTGTCCTCAGACTTATTTTTTGAGACCCTGGAGTTTGCCACTTGTCTTTCTTTGCCCGTTCCTGCCCAGCTCTGCCATTGTAGACACTTGCTGCCAGGCTCTGGTGGGTGCTGCGAATTGAGCTCAGTCCCTCATGCCAAAAGGATGACTCTCTGGAGAGGACTTGAAAGGTGTCTCCAGGAAGGGGAGGCTGTGGGAGCCAGAAACACAGGCAGAAGGCATGCCTTAAAGTTCGGGGCATGTTCTAGAAGATAAGGACAAACTAATGTGTCTGGTGCTTCGTGTGGGTGGAGTGGAGATAGGATGGGAATTCCCTTCCAGCTGAGATTTGAGGGCAACAAAAGAAACGTGTCGGACTCTGGAAATATGAGGATTTTCCTAGATGAGCCATCCAGTGCTTCCTGTCTTCCCAAGGTTTTTTCTTTGCCCCCCCCTTTCTTTTACCGAAGTTAATCCAGTGTTTTCAAAGATCAGTCATTTTTCTATCCCCTTGATTCTGTTCCCAAGGAAAGTAAATACTCACAGCTCTGGTGCTGAGGTGTGCACTTGGGCAAGCGCTCAGGAGTAGGCAGCTTCACACGCAGGTTAGCAAGCCGCAGGTTAGCAAGCCGCACTGGGTTTGCTCTGCTCCACTGCTGATCAGGCCAGAATGATTTCAGCAGGAAGGTCGGTATCTTAACCAACCATCTGGCCCAGGAATGCAGTGTCTGGCAGCTGGCAGCAGCCTGCTACCCACCCTCACCCGTGTTCCAGTGGGGAAAACAGTGCATTTTTGCTGCCCACTGCCTTCCTTGCAAAGGACTGTCTAAAGGGATTGGGTGCGTTCCCCTTTGTTTTCAGCCTCTTAACCGAAGGCCTTGGAGACAAAAGCCAAAGACCTGGTACAGCAAGCCCTATCCAGGTTGGCCTTGGGTTATAAAAGGGGGTGTGTGAAGAAATTAGGGAGCAAGTGATTTACTGCCGTGCTGGGCCTTGCCCACTGTGCACAGTGTGGGACAGGGGGCTTCCCATGAGCATCTGGGTGTGGTGGGTGGCTGCTGTGCCATTGTGCTTTGGAAAGGGTTCAGGAGAGCCTTTTTAAGGGACTTCGTGCTGAGCTCTTGGTGGGGGCCTCCGGTTTCACATTCTTCTCAGCTTAGCCAGGAAAAGTTGAGTTTTGGCAAATGTCATTCCTAGCCATAGTGAGATGTCACCGTGTCTCACGAGAGGAGGAGGAAAAGGCTTTTTATGAGGTTAGTGATGGACTGAACACAGTTTTAAACTTCAGTAACTCGTGTGGATGGTCTTACCCCTGAAGCAGCCTTGTACCACAGGAGGTGCTTGAGCAGTCAGAGGGTCCTTGAGGGACCAGCCTGGGTCATTAGGATGCGAAGAAGTTGCTTCCTCTTTATTCACTGCTGGAGATGCTGGAGGAGGTGGGCGACCTGCTGACTGGAGAGACCCAGGACCGGGCAGACTTTGGGGATGGGGTGACTTACCATACCACCTGTGCACACTCCTCAGGTACCTGAGTTAGGTAAGGCCAGTTTCAGGGCTCCCAGTGCCTGTGTCTTACTCTGTGTTTTCCTCAGTTGTGTTCTGACAAATACAGCAAAGCCCCTGGCGCCTTCAGTTATGTGGCTGTATAGAAATGAATTATGGGGTAAAGGCTTGGTCTAGTGATAGAGGACTTGGTACATATAGGTCTTATTTTCAGGTTTGTTTGGGGACCGTGAGTCAGACCCTAGCCCTGCCCCCAAAAGGCATCATAGACAAGGCTCCATGGGTTAGGGTGCAGCTCAGTTGGTGGGGTGCTTGCCAGCTCTTGTGAGGCTATATGGCTTCTGTCTTCAACATTACAAAAATTGGGACTTGTGCCTCACATCTGTAACCTCAGGACTTGGAAGGAGACAAGAATTCAAGGCCAGCCTACACCTCATGAAACCCTACCTCAAAAACACTAGTTACCCCTCTAAAATTAAATGTAAACTTATTTTGAGGGACCTCAGATTCACGGAATCAGATGCCATTAATATAGTCAGTCTTCAAATCTACATTTTATCAAGCACCCACCAAATTGTAAACACCAGAGATGACAACTCAGTCCATTTGGTATTGAAAGTCTTCCTCACATGATCCATCAGTGGGTTATTGGCCCAGGGTAGTTCCTGTGACCTACAGGGCTCCTTTATACTGTACCTTAAAATTAAGACCTCCAAGAGCTCGAGGGTGTAAAGTTCTCCAGTTTAGTGCCTTTGAAAAGGGGTGCGTTATCTGGATCAGACAACCTCAGGCTAGTTCTGCCCCCTGGGGCTGGAGACTGACTATTCTTTTTAAATTTTATTTATTTTTATTTTATATGCGTCGGTGTTTTTCCTGCATGTATGAGGATGTATGAGGATAGACAGTTGTGACCTGCCACGGGGGTGGTGGGAATTGAACCCAGGTCCTCTGGAAGAACAGCCAGCACTCTTAACCACTGAGCCATCTGAGACGGACTATTCTTGATACTCCAGAATTTTCAGCCTGGGAGTCTCAGGGCCCCCAGGGTCCCTTTTCTGAGTCACCCTGGGCTAAAGGAAGAGAAGGACAAACAAGGAGCGCTGGGGAGACGGCTCAAGGAGGAGACTTCCAAGGCTGGGTGACCGTGAAGATGATACTGGTGATAGTTAGTGGGATAACAACAATAACAGCAAAGCCAGCGAGCGACAAAGGAGCCCTGCTCTCGCCTGCTCTAAATATTTTGAACATGTTATAACAACCCTGTGAAATAAGTACTGCTGCTGTCACCCCCAGTTCACCAATGGGGAAACTGAGGCAGAGTGCCATTAGCTAAGGTCAAGATAGTGGTGGCAGATGGGGGATTCTGATGCTCAGATCCCGGTGGCACAGGCAAAGAGTTCAGGTTGACCGCTCAGATATCTGTACCCCTCCCTGCCCCCATCTCCACAAAAAAGATGGCAAAGCAGAGAGTGGGGCGGCTCTGCCACTCCTACCCCCACCCCGACATCACTTGGGCCCCAGCTAACTGTCGGGAGGCTGAAAGTCAGCTCAGTGCTGTGAGATTTAGTTTTATAGAACTAATAGGAATCAGTATTTGTGTGTGTGTGTGTGTGTGTGTGAAATAGTCTAAGTGGTGGGATGACGTTCAAACCTTAGTGTAAGATTTACTATTTTTATAAGAGTGTGTTTGCATGTGTGTCTGTTCACCATATGTGTGCCTGGTGCCCATGGATGCCAGAAGAGGGTATCAGACCCCCTGGACCTGGAGTCCTAGTTGTAAGCCTCTGGTAGGTGCTGGAAATTGAACCCAGGTCCTCTCTGAGAGCAGAGTGCTCTTAACTGCCGAGCTATCCCTCTCGCCCCAGGCCTTCAGCTTTTTAGGCGGAAATGGGCCAAGGGAATAAGTTGTGGGGCTTTTAATTCCGTTGGGTTTGCAGCTATTTGCATAGCATCTGGATCAGAGGTGGCGCTAAATGTGTGGTGAACAGAATCACGCCTGCCGTCTTGTGCTCCGGGCTGTGCTCTGTGCTGTGCTCCAGGCTGTGTTCTAGGAAGTGTTCTGGGCTGTGCTCCAGGCAGTGCTCCAGGCTCTGCTCTGGGCTGTGTTCTGAGCTGTGCTCCAGGCATTGCTTCATGCAGTGTTCTGGGTAGTGCTCCAAGCTGTACTCTGGACTGTGTTCCAGGCATTGTTTCAGGCAATGCTCCAGGCAGTGCTGTGGATTGTGCTCCAGGCTCTGCTCTGGGCTGTTCTGAGCTGTGCTCCAGGCATTGCTTCATGCAGTGTTCTGAGTAGTGCTCCTGGCTATGCTCTGGGCATCAGTTTAAAGCAGTTGCCTTCAACTACCCCTTAGCCTTTTCTGCTTTGCTGCCATTCAGCCAAGTATGGAGGTCAGATACACTTCAAAGCTTAAATTGCTTTAGTTTGTTTTGATGTTGACTAGGCCTCCGGTGGGGGTGTTTTTGCTTTTAGATGTTCTTTCTGTAGGAGTTTTAAAAGTTGAAGTTCAGAAAAACATACCCCATAAAATTTACTGTCTTCTGGGGCCTGGAGAGATAGTTCAGTGGTTAAGTGCATTTGCTGCTTTTTCAGAGGGCTGGAGCTTGGTTCTCAGAACCCACACCATACTGTTCTCAGCCACTTGTAACTTCAGTTCCTGATGATCCCACACCTTCTGTCTCCGGTAGGCACTGCCGCACAATGTGCTTGCTAACGTGGACATGCATGCCTGCATGCATGTGTATGCATACCACACATGCATACTCGTGTACTTGCACATACATTGTTCTTTAATGATACCACCTCTGCCTTGTGTATGTATGTATGTGCATGTTCATACATGTTCATATGTGTGCAGAGCAGTGCACATGGAGGCCAGAGGACAACCTCAGGTTCTGCCCACCTTGGTTTGAAGCAAGCTCATTTGCCAGTACCTGAGGCTTGTAGGTTAGGCAAGACTGACTGGCTGCTAAGCCCAGAGATCTGCCTTTCTCCACTCCTACAGGTCACGGCTCCCAGCCCAAGTTTTCGAGGCTTGTGAACTAGACATACTACTCTTACCTCTGTGCAGGAAGGGAATCACTCCAATTGATTCTTCTTCTCAGAGTTGGAAGAACCCACCCAACAAACCTCAACTCAAGAATCACTAACCCAAAGTGAGGCCAAAGCTGGGAACCCACATCTTTGGTCTCTGTGCTTGGAGAAATCTCTCGTGTTCCTTGAGCATGCTGGCCGTGGCATAGATCCACCCAATCCAGAAGGCCTCTAGCTGTTTATCCGGCCTGACAGAGGGGCTGCTCCGTGTCCTAGGGTATGTTCCCACGGCCTCGGAGAGAGCCTTTTGAGGTGAGGTTCTGAGGACAGGAGAAAGGAAGGAGCTAAAGGGTTCTGCTAGAGGCAGAGCCATCATGGGGGCTGACTTTAGTGTACCGAGGCTTACAGCTGCATAAGAACGGCAAGAAAACATTTCCAAAAGTTTTATTTATGTTTTATTACTATCTCCTATTGGTATTATGTGAACAAATATTGGTGAAACCTTGTAAAAAGCAGTAAGATCCCTAATATTCTCAAATGTCACTGAGGAGCTGAGGGTGTAGGCAGCGGTGTAGGGTTTGGCAGTCCTGTGTCAGGCCCTGGATCTGGTCCTCAGCAAACAAATTAACAAACAACACCTCCATTGCGGGAGGAGCGTTCATTTATACCTGGAGACGTGTCTCGAAGTTCAAAGGTAATGTACACATAGTTTTTAGGATTTAATAATCTAGACTAAATCTCTGGTGAATCAAGATGAATGAAACTCCTTAAAGTTTAGCACTGGCTGCCCTGCTGCCCCTGACTGGTAGAGGGCTGAGGTGGGGTTCGCCTTACCTGCAGCTTTATAGACTGATAGGGCTCTGAGGTGGGGTTCTTATCTGCAGCCTTAAACAGGTCACGTTCTTGCCTTCCCCGCTATGCAGTGTGGGGGGTTGGGAGGGCAGGGTAGGCATGCGGGGCATTGTTAGGCAGCTGGTTAATGGTTAACCCCTGCAGTATGCCACACACACACCTAATCTTCATTGAGACCTACGACTCAGAGTGAATAATGGCTAGCCCTTCCTCCTTTGACTGAGACTGTTTGACCTTGCATGGCTTATTCTGTGAAGGTTGTTTTTCTTCTTTTGCAAATAGAATTTACATAGCTCAGAGGTTTTTATGACTCACGCCTTGCAAAGAAACCAGGTGGTATCCATGAATAGTGTGCTGTCCTTTAGAGACCTGCAGGATGATTGCCACGGACTCCGTTAGTAAACACGAACACAGCAGCATAGTTAGAGACCAACATAAAGGGATCTTTTCCTCCTCAGTAGGAAACGTGAGAAAAGCACCGCTCTTGCTCGCAGACACAGCATGGAACTGTTTATGGGGACTCTGGAAGGGAGAGAGATAAAAAGGAGCAGGGGCTAGAGAGATGGCTCAGAAGTCAACAGCACTGGCAGCACTCAGGCTCAGTTTCTAGCACACTTATGATGACTCCTGACCATCTACAGTTGCTGATCTAGGCATCCGACCCCTTCTTCTGGCCTCACGGACTCATGTACATGGAGTGCACATAGATTCACTCGTGCACATGCATGCATGTGCACACGCATGTACGCACACACATCCGAAGGCACTGCAGCATGTGCTAGCCTTGGAGCGCTGCTTGCTGCATGTATCCTTGCTGAAAATGCTGGTTGGTCACTACCCTATCAGGAAGAAACAGTTTCAAGCTGACCATCGGTTGTCCCAACTAAAGCCTTTGCCCTGCTTAAACTACTGCAAAAACATTCTATAAACATGAACAATCTTAATAATAGACAAGCTTGGCCTAAAACCGATTCTTAACAGCTTAGTGATGGTGGCAGCGGAGGTGGTGGTGGCATGTGTGCAGTGCTCATGTGGAGGGCAATGGCCAGCGTTGTTCTTTGGAGCCATCTACCTGGTTTGGTTTGGTTTTCTCTCCCTAGCCTAGAACTCACTGAGTAGGCTGGTCTGGCTGGCCAGCGAGTCCCACAGAACCGTCTCGTTCTTTCTCCCCACCTCTGAGCTGACATGTGGGCTCTGGAGATCAAGCTAAAGCCCTTATTCTTGGATGGCAAGCACATCCACAGCTAGGCTGCGTTCCTCAGCTCCCTAGTTATGTGTTTTTAAGAGAGAGCCTTGATCTATAGCTCACATTGACCTGGAACTCAATATGGCCCAGGCTGGACTCAAACTCCACAGCAGTCTTTCCTAGCTCAGCCTCTTGAGTGCTGTGGAGTTTGAGTCCAACCTGGGCCTTGACACTCCACAGACCTCGCCCTTGTTGAGAGGGAGCAGCCATGCACCACCTGCAGAGGTGTGTGTGTCTCTGCCCTCATGAGTTTCCTTTGGAGTTTACCGTCAGCCGCGCTGCCTCTCCTTAAGCTCGGCCTTCCTGAGCCTTCTTGACATGGCTCCCGGTTCCCTGGGTGTTCCCAGTCACCATCTGTCTTAATCACTTCTCCCTGCTGTGGTAGCATTCTCTGAGGAAAGTGACTTAAGAGAGAAAGGCTTTACTTTGACTTCAAGTTCTACAAAGAAGGGTTTCAGTCCATCCTAGCGGGGAAGATAGGCTGGGAACAGAGAGCAGGAGACTGGCTGCTGTGTTGCATCCACGCTCAGGAAGCAGAGAGCAAGCAAAATACACTACTGCATGGCTGGGGTCCCAGCCAGGGAACGATGCCACCCACAGTGAGTGGGTCTTCCCACCTCAATTGAATATAATCAGGAGAATTGTCATAGGTGAGTCCAGAGGCCTGTCTCCCAGGAGATTGTAGATACTGTCAAGCCGTCACTGCCCTTTGAGTATTCCCCTGCTGCTGGTCCCCTGGTGAATACAGATGCTCTGAGTGTCTTCAGGTCCGTAACCACATCACCTGCAATTCTTCTCTTCTTAGGGTTCCCCGTTCTAAAAGCATCTTTTCACGTGATTGACTGCGTGTCTCATGACTTTTCCTGGAGAGACATCTATCTATTCACCGACAGATATAAGCTACCAGTGGTAAGGGAACTATTCTGTCTAAGTCCATCCTGGTGAACCCCTGAGCTAACTGGGGTTGTGTGTAGGAGCATAGGTGCTTCGGGAAGCTATGGTGTTGGAAAGCCCACATCGCTGGACCTGTCTGGACCACTTCAAGGGCTCCCCATAAAAGAGTTTTTTCCCCTTGAGATTGTTCACTGCTCACATGACCTGGGGATGGGGCCTGGCCTTGTGAGTCTTGTAAGTTTAGTGAGCTTACTGATTCTTTAGGTTTTTTGTGAGGTTCTTGAGCCTTTGCTCCCCACTCTCTGGGCTAGATAATGTTTCAGTGTGGAGGAGAGAACTGTACACAGTACAGTACACACATGCGTGTATAGTACACATGTGTAGTAAACTCAGGTCACAGTTAAACTATTGGCTTTTCCCTTTAAACATGGCCCTAGCTCTGTAAGGGTGTCACGTAGAATCCAACTTAAAAAAAAAGTTGTTTTTGTGTGTGTGTGTGTAAAGCGACAAGTCACTTCCTTTCTGCTAGACTAGGGCAGGTCCTTTATGCGAGGGCAGTTAGTCCAGTCCAGTCCTGCTTGATTTCCAGCTGAAATGTTCTCCAGACAGAGTTCCAGGCCCAGTCTTACCCCGGAGGTAGGCTCTCCCCTCGAGGGAGCCCTCCTGTGCTGTGTCTCATTCAACACAACTTCCCCAGGGCTGAGCTGGTGCTCTCTGAGCTGTCTCACGGAAGCATCCGAGCACATGTTTGTGGCCCTTAGAGGTGGGACCAGGATGCTATTCTGTCCTGAGACTCTTTCTCCTGCCTCCAGGTGTGGGAGGATGAATGGGGGGAGAGGACGGTTTGGGGACAGCTGGAAGACAGCCCTTCTGAGACTTTGCTGTACCATCTGGGTCTAGAAGCATCTGTTGGCCGTGGAGCTGGTTCTCAGGAATGTGTTTGGACAGTCAGGGCCAGGCCCAGGCCCAGGGCTCTGATGCAAACATGACCAAAATATTCCCCGTTAGCACAGAAGGTAATGGGTGATGGCCACCTTCCTGATATTCCTGCCTTCCTGAGTGTCACATAAAGGGACACTCTTTGCAGAGATAGGACTGAAGTGGGCAATGGCCATTCCTTTGTGTTCTGTGATGTGGCCCAGAAACCTTGACTTTTCCTCCTTTCCCAGACCACTGTTGGACGGACAGGGAAGTGGAGATGTCCCTGGCTGGGTCCTAGCAGCCATTTCACAATCTACAGGGCAGGAGCATTTGAGGAAGGTTCCAGGGTTTTAGGTTGTTTCTCACCGTCTTCCATAACAAGAAAGAGCCAAGTGGTGTGATACCGTAAACATTTCCGGTACCCTCATCTGCTCTGTGTTTGTCCTTGCCAAAGAGGCTCACACAGACAGACAGACGTATGCAAGCCCTCCTGAGATTGATGATGCGAGCTGCATTTTGAACACACGGGAGTTTTTTATATGTACGCAGAAAAGAGAGTCCCACACTTCTGGGGCGTCCAGTCTCCGCTCTTCCCTCTGCCGAGTTCGTCGTGTGCTCTGTTCCACTCTTGCTGGCTGCCGACTCACTGTAACCAGCTACGAGCCCCGGGGTGTCAATATGTCACAGCACATGCAAAGTGAGGCTGCTTTTGGCTTTTCTTTCTTTTCCGGTCTTAAAGCTTATTTTATTATAGATACACACGTTGGCAACAGTTGATGTTAGATGAATGCCCTGCCCCCATCCTGCATTTAATATGATCTTGGTCTTCTGATTACTCAGAATGATCTCTGACGTCATGCTGTAGTGGGATGGATCTTAAGTGTCGTCCAGAGGCCCATGTGTCACAGGCCATCTCCTCAGCCATTGGCGGTATTTCGCCACGGCTGTGTTTAATTTCCTCTGTAGCCAAGACCTGGATCCTATTGCTTCTGCCTTCCCCATGCTCTGATTACTAGGACGTGCCACCATGCCTAGTTTGTGAGGTACTGGGGACAACCCAGGGCTTGGTGCAGGGCAAGCGAGCAGTCTATCCACCTGGCTGTATTTCCAGCTCCACTTCAGATGTTCTTAAAGCCTTTTCTCCCATGCTCACCACCATCCTTCTGAATTATATTATATAGGATCCACAGACATGGAGTCCTTTCTCTGCCTGGGAAGGGGAAGAATTTCTCTGCTCAGAACAACATTTGGCTGAAGTCTGAGAGGCGATGCTCCAAGTCTGAGATGCTCCTTTGTACATTCGAGTTTATTGTCCCCTAATGTTTTCTTGGATTGATGCAGTGATATTTCTGTTTCTTCTGTCTTTATAAACAAAACCCTCTTTTAAAAAATGATTCTGGGGGCCGGGCGGTGGTGGCGCACGCCTTTAATCCCAGCACTCGGGAGGCAGAGGCAGGCGGATCTCTGTGAGTTCGAGACCAGCCTGGTCTACAGAGCTAGTTCCAGGACAGGCTCCAAAAAACCACAGAGAAACCCTGTCTCGAAAAACCAAAAAAAAAAAAAAAAAAAAAAAATGATTCTGGGGACTGGAGAGGTGGCTCAGAGGTTAAGAGCACTGACTCCTCTTGCAGACGTCCTGAGTTCAAGTCCCAGCACCCACATGGTGCCTCACAACCATCTGTAATGAGATCTGGTTCCCTCTTTTGGCATTCAGACATGCAGACAGAACACTGTGTACATAATAAATAAGTAAATATTTAAAAAATGTTTCTGAGCATCAAATATCTAGCAATGCTAGGTTTGCACACTGGTGTTGGGACATTTGTTTTTGGCTGTTGTTGAACACACCGTCAGCTCTGTCAGTAGGATTCTGTAAGTAGTTAAACATCCAGCTGCTTTCCCTTTCTGTGTCACGAGAAGCAACACCTGGGAGAATTTTGTTCTTAAGTGGTGCACCTCCTCCTCCCCAACTATGAATTCTACCCCAACGACTGGCACACATTGCAGACAGAGCCACCCATCAATGACTTAACACCCTCGTGTGATAGAGGCAAGGTTTTCCTGATCTTCCACTTTACTCCGTTCACCTTTGTTTTTGTGCCACTGTGTAAGTGTCAACAAGTGTGCCTCATTTTTAAAAAGGAGAGTCTGAGGCTGTAGCTCAGTTGGTAGAGAGCGCTTGCCCAGCACGCGTGACTCCCTGGTTCTATTCCTCGGCACACATGACCCCATGACTGCACATGGCAATGCTTGCTCGTGATCCCTGCAATCAGGAGGTGGAGGCAGGAGGACCAGGACACCCTCAGCTGCTCAGGGAGTTTGAGGCCAACCTGACTGATACGAGAATCCCTCTCAAGGAAAGAAAAGGGCTAGTTTGTAAGCCGTGAGACACACTGATGTTTGTGGAGATGGTGAAGGCTTGCTTGCTCTCCAGCTATGGTTCACATGGTCACACTTGAAAGGGTGAGTTTTGCAGGCGGCGTGGGAGCAGCTTCCCAGTCCTGCACAGTCCTGCGATGCTGGAGGCAGGCTGCAGCATCTGTAGGAAAGCTGTCCTTTAAGACCTTTGCCTTATCTTCTGTGAGGTGCAGCTCTTCACGTTGCCACTGACCCAGCCATCTGTACTGTCGGCATCTGCCTCCTCCCAAGGACCTCAGAAAGCTGCTCCTCCCAGTCAAGCTGCTGTTAGCTTCTGAGCCACTGCTCAACATGCCTCGTCTCCACAAAGTGCTTTCAAATTCTTGTCTTACTTTAGATGCCAACTCTAAGCCAACGAGGTTTTCCCTGTTGCTCTTCCACATGGCTCTTAGTCTTTAATTCATCTTCTCTAATGCCAGTCTGGAAGCTTTGGAGACCTGTCATAATATGATCCTCTTTTTCACTATTCTCTCCTCATCTTTCTTCCTCTCGTCCGTGAAGCCATATGTGAATGCCTCATGAATCAGTGTTGTAATGACTTACCTTGAAAAGCAGACAAAATTAATGGATTTTGCTGCAATACTGTAGTTGACTCATGGAGAACCGAGACAGTGAGCCTGTGGTCACTTCTGCATCTGTACACGAAGCTATGGAAGTTCATAGACTTAGTGGTACTATATTTTGGCGGTAGACAATGAGGTGGCCATCGCAGGCAGTCTCCTGTCTCCAAGTAGCTCATGTGCCCCCTCCTCTAAAAGTGGAGTGGGCCCACAACAAAGCATAGGAGCAAGAGATACTTGATGGCCCATTTGGGATTAACCACCTGAAACAGTGTCAAACAGCTTGAAACACTGCCATGCGGGATTTAAACGGACAGGTTTGGACTCTCAGTACAGCAGGATGCTAGCCAATGTGGTTCTGAGCAGTGGTGCAGCTCTCCGTGAGTGTTAAGGTTCATAAAAGCACCCCCTCACCCAGAGGGCTGTGGAGTGTCAACCAAGCGCAGTCCCTTGCAGAGCAAGCCTGCAGGTCACCGGCAGGTGTAGCAGGCCTTGAGGCTGGAAGGCAGCTGGGAATTAATTCTGGTTTGCAGCAGATGTGCAGATTCTTGGGCTGAGGCAGAGGAACAAATCTCCTCTGTCTACAGATTGAGTCCTGGAGGCTGGCCGAGAGAGCTCGCAGCCACAGATGCCTCCAGTGCAGGGAGATTCTTCCTTCAAGTCCTGTGGAGGACCTGAGGGCACTTCTTTCTAGTGATAATTTCATTGGGAGCCCAACACTGAAGTCTGTGTGTGTGCACATGTGTGTGCGCATACATATATGTGAGTTGTACATTCATGCATGCATGCATGTGTGCACGCTTGTGTGTGAGTGCACATGTGTGTGCGTATGTTTGAGTGTGTGTGTTTCTTTCAGACTGCTGCTGCTGCTAACAATGGTCAGCCTTCTGTTGCTTCTTTGTCTGTAGGGCTTGAGCCTGCTGACTTTCAGGTGGCTTCATATTAGGGGGACAGAACTCGCCCTAAAGTAGAATTGAAGAGGAAAAGATGCTATGGAGAATCTAAGCAAAGGGCAGAAGTTAGCGCGAACAGGAAGGAGCTCAGTGGACCCAGCGGATCAGCTGGGTCAGCATTTCACATAGATGGTGAGGTGCCAGGCTTAGAGCTTGGCATTCCAGCGTGTAAGCTCCTGGAACATGAACGTGTTTTGGTTTATTCTTCACCACGGAGTCTAAAGATTGACATGTGCTCACTGCTGGGGGAGAGGGAGGGTTCTGGAAGGTTTCAGTTGTGTGAAGAGGAGAGGAAGAATGCCAGTGAATGCCATGGGGTTGTGCCCAGGGAAATGCCAAGCACAAATGTTATGTAAGGGTGTGGATTATTTGTAGCCGCCACTGACTCTCGGCTCAGCTCTTTTTCTCCATCCTGCCCTGGGCCTCCGAGCTGTCTAGCAACTTGGATCCCGTTGTTCCGATCTTAGGACCTTTGAAGAGTCCGTTTCTCTGAAGTGGCAACTCATCTCATCCAACACTGCCCATGGGCCTCGCGCTCTCAGCTGAGCTGTGTTTTCATTGGCGGAGAAGCCAGCTTTCATGCTGGCTTTGTGCTGACATGCACTTTGTGATGGGTTTGTCACCTCTGAGCAAATCACTGTGCGATGTGAAGGAGAATGGCGGCCACACAGGTTCCTGCAGACAGCTGGAGCCCTGTCACTAGCTAGAGTGTTAGGTCAGGAAGGGCCTCAGACTCTTTGCCTGGCAGTGTGCTTGTCTGGGAAGTGAGGCTGCTGCTGTGACAGGGCTGAGGTATTAGAATAACAAGGGAAGAGTCTAGAGCTGGGGAAGGGTTGCAGAAAATTGTGACCGTGACCGCTGATAAAGTTAGGGTGTGACCCAAGCATTTGCTAATTATAACTTCCCTGTCCACCACTGTATGGACCACAATGGCACCTGTACCTAAGGAGTCTGTAGCCCAGGACTGGCCACTTACAAAGCATGGAAGACATCCGTCTTCAGCCTGGTGATCAACCCCGTTTGTGAGGCCTGCCTGTTTGCAGCTACACCAACCTTCACTGTGAACGTCTTCATGTTTGTGGGCATGCTCACTTTCTCTGTTATCTGTGATGAAAGTCGGGAGTGGAAAGCCTAAATCAGCTGCATTCTGGACTTCGCTCCTGGTCCGCTTCTCCCAGCTCAGTGCCCACTGGCTCATCTTTTCTTCACATAGCCTCTATGATTCCACGAAGAGTTTAACCCCTTTTCCCACGAGGCCTGGATGCTGCAGGTTACCCCAGATGTACTCAGCTAGAATATGACATCTTCATAGATTCCACGGGTGTTCAGTGCAGCAAAGGGACCTTTCTTGAGAAGCTGCCTGGCTGCTGAGTCTCCAGGGAAATGGCCTCCTGCCTCCCGTGAGCAAGAGAGTGAGATTCTCTCGGGCACTCAGACTAAAAGCATAGCACATGCTCAGCCCTCTTTCATAGATGTGGGGGCTGGAGGGATGTGTGTGCCTTTTCTCCTCCCTCCCATCATCCTTTAGGTTAGATCCACTGCTCTGCTCTGTTTGTGAGCGCACGGGTCCCGTTCACTCCTAAACCGCGTGGCGCTCAGACCGTGGTTTCCTTTTTGGACAGGCTTTTGCTTCTCTTTCCTTCTCACTTGCTTGATTGTTTTCCTTGAGCAGCACCATGCCCACCCATCTCCCCTTCAGCTCCTATGAGTGCCACGTGACTCTCCTCACCTTTGTTGGCCCTGAGCACTGCCCTTTTGGAGCCCCTGGCTTCCTGTTCCCGTCTGCACTGGGAGGGGTAACACTTCCCCATAAAGTTATCCAAACAATTTTCCTATTCTCAAGGCCTTCCCTGCCCACCACCTACTCACTTTCCCCCCCCAAACCAAACAATATCTGCCTGCCCAGCTCCGAAAGCCAAGCTTCCAGAAGGCCCATTCCTCTGAACTCTGTAGTGTGGGCCTGCTGACATGAAATTTATAGTGTTTGCGTCTTGTTCCTCTCCTCTGATTTGAAATGAATTTTCAAAGATTTAAAGGGTGGAATCATCTTCATTTTTGTTGCCTAAGCCTAGCCATCTCCCAGCTCCTAACTACTGACTTGAAGAAAGAGAATCGGGCGTGACCAGCCCTAGCTGGAAATCCTGCATGTTGGCTGTGTTTCCTTCAGCTAAGAAGGTTATGCAGGTAACTGGTCCCGTAGTCATAGGCAATCCAGGAGATACTTAAGACAGAAGATGCAGAGCCTAAAAAGAGAAATGAGCCAGGGAGCAGGGTGTTTCCATAGACCATATGGCTTTCACGTGAGACTCTTAGCTTATGAACGGCGTCAGCAGCGATAGCCTTCCAGGTTTGCCCTTTTTGTTTATTTCTGAATGTGTGAAGGCGGCGGTGCTTGTGTGCCTGAAGGGCAAAAGTCAACCTTGGGTCCCCTTCAGAAACCATCGCCCTTGCTAGGATTTGAGGCTCCCTGATAAGGCTTGCCGAGTTAGTGAGCTCCAGGGACCCTCCTGTCTCTGTTGCTTCCCGCTCTCCTCTCTCTCTCTCTCTCTCTCTCTCTCTCTCTCTCTCTCTCTCTCTCCCTCTCCCTCTCCCTCTCCCTCTCCCTCTCCCTCTTCCTCTCCCTCTCTCCCTTTCCTTCTCACATGCACGCACACATACACCAGAATCGAAGCCAGCTCTGTGCTCGTGTGGCAATCATTCTACTGCCTGAACAGACTCCCCCCCGCCCCCACTGGTTCCCCGGGTGCCTTTTGGAAATGAGAAACTTAGAGAACATACATGAACATGAGCGGCAGCAGATAGAGTGTAAGGACAGCAGTAGACAGCGCATACCTGTTTTACTAGGCATTTTAACACTGTGACGGTCGTCACAGGGACAGGCTGTCCAGCTGGGGTCACCTTGGATCCTTTTTCTTTGTGTCCAGCCCCCATCTAGCAAGCAGCTCTACGCTGGAGAGGCAAACTAAGGACTACTGTAGTTTCCGAATCGCTTCATTCACCTTGAGTGTGGAGGGGCAGGTAACAGGGTGACATCCGTGCCCCACACAGATGGTCTGCTTTAAATGCTGACTCAGAATCCTCTTTCCAACTCAAGATTATTGTACTCTAGGAACTTGATGACTCTGGCAAGTCCCCAGCGCTGCGCTAAATGGAGCAGTTTCTACAATCACTTGCAATAGTGGGGTAACAGATGCGCCCCATCTTTGTTCCTGTGCTGTACTGTTTGGGCCTGCCGTTGCTTCTGTGTCATGTGTGTTACCCTGATGGAGAAGTAAAAATAATTTTGGATATGGTCTTTTATTCAGACCTCTCCATACTGGAAACTTCATTTCCTTTGTGAGCCACCGTCTTCGTCATCTTTGTCTCCTTTTTACCTTGCCCCTTTGTAGTGTGTCTGAACTTCTTTGGTCTTTACTTAATCCTGAACTTCTTTGGTCTTTACTTAATCCTTGCCTCTGAGTGGGCCAAGCCCTTCCCTGCCAACCAATGGACCCACCCTGCCTCGCTTTTTCTCCTTCCTAGCACTTCATTCAACCCGCTAGGGAGAGGAAGATTGCTTTTCCTGTTCTTTGGCAAAGCCCAGGCTCCTAGGCCTCGTGCACAAATAGATTTTGAGGCAGTTCAGCCATGTGATGTTCCCGTGGGTATCAGTGTGGAGTCAGTGTCTAACCTTCTCAGAAGCTCCCTGGAGGGCTGGATGGCTCACCACACCTAGACTACAGCTCTGAAGTCACACTCGTGTTTATTCAAGTGTTTTTTGCACTTTGGAAGCTGTTTGTGACTATTACAGAGGGTGTGAAGACTTAGGTACCCTCCTCTCAGGGCTGAGAATTTACCTCATTGAAGCTTTCCTGATGTGCTACGGAGTCACACCTCAGCCTGGGATGAGAAAGAAAAGATCAGAATCTGAGCTGAGTTCTTTCAGCTCTGTGTTTTCCCTTCCTTTTCTGCTCACTCAAGTGCCTGAGAAACGTGATGGATCCTTCAGTCATTTTCACAGTGAAGAAATGGAAGCCATGGCATCTTTATGTTTGAAACGAGGTCTCATTTATCCAGGACCATTCTCGAATTCACTATGTAACTGAGGATGATCTTGGAATTCGGATCCTCCTGCCTCTGCTGTCGTTCCAGTGCTGGGACCACAGGCAGGCCGCACACTTTATACAGAGACCTGTGGGTCCATGGTCTGACATGTGTGTCTCTGCTAGGTGTGAACACACAGAACCAGAAGGCAAAGGTCAACAGCTTTGATTGTATCCAGGGCTGGTGAATGCTACACACGCAATCACGGGCAGTAGCAGATTCAGTATGAAAACAGCAGCAGTCAGACATGTCTGCTTTACAAAAAGTCTGACACAATGAAGATCCTCACAGGAACGAGCTGTCCAGCTGGGCTCACCTGAGCTGGAGTCTTTGCATTTGATAGATTTGGGGGCAGTTTAGGAATGTGTACTAAGGAGCTTGTGGACACCCACCTTTGACCTGATAAACTCTCAGAGAGCCAGGGAGGCGGGGTAGATAAAGAACAGAGAATGGAATTCCTCAAGCGCTAGTGGTTTTAATCAGCGCGGACTGTGAAAAGGAGCACGTGCTGGTTGGTTTCAACTATCAGCCGGACACAGTCCACAATCACCTAAGAAGAGTTTCACAGAGGATTGTCTAGATACTCCATTGGTGCGTTATCTGGGGCATTGTCTGTGTGTGTGCTGGGGATTGGACTCAGGTTCTCGAGTTTGTGCAGCAAGCCCCTTACTGAGTGGCCCGCCCCGCTCAGAAGTTTCCCCGTATCTAAGTGTTCAGGATTAAACAGCTCTACTTCAGAACTCAAGCAGTTGACCTTTGCCCTCTGGTTCTATGTGCCCACACCCAGCAATGACAGAGATGTCAGACCAGTGGGCCCACACAGCTTCTGCTCTGCAGTGGTCCAGGCGACTGAGCAGCCTCCCTTTCGAGGTCATCCATGGTACCAGAAGTGAGATGCTCACAGATACCCTGGTCCAGGTGACTGAGCATCTTCCTTTCGAGGTCATCCATGGTACCAGAAGTGAGATGCTCACAGATACACTGGTCCAGGCGACTGAGCATCTTCCTTCCGAGGTCATCCGTGGTACCAGAAGTGAGATGCTCATGGGTCCTTTACATCCTTTATGGCATTACAGCTTCCGCCCTAGAAGGCAGCAGTGCTGCAGCTAACAAAGGCATCACGTGACGCAGGTTGTCCCGTGTTCCTACTGCAGCAGTGAGGGGTGGGGAGAAAGGTGGGCAGTTGTGGCAGGGCCACAGTGTATGCATGCACAGCAGCTGTTTCGGACCTCTTTTTATCCTGTTATTGAGTGCCTGGCAGTGCTTCCATCAGTGGGCACTGCACAGCCCTCTTACAGGGGACACTGCTTCATACCCCCTGTGGCTCAGCCTCTTCCCTCTGGGGTGGGGACTGTGGGTAATATTTCAGAACTCACTTGATGCCTCATCCTGGCTCAGCCGAGTGATCCCAGATCTGAAACCCACCCTGTCACCACCACGGCTCCTCAGGCTCTGTATTTGTTGTTTTTGCTCCCTTCTGATAAATATGCTAGTGTAAGAACTGTTTCTGTTCTGTAATTGGTGGCTTGTCGAAGGTGCTTGGTTCTTCTGAGCAGTCTGTGTGCTTCCTGCTGTACTCAGTGAAATAATAACAATAACCATGGGTTATAGATGCCAGTCGTGTTTATGGTGTGCTGGGATAGGCAAGCTCGATGTTTCTAGTCTGAAATTGGGAGTGTCTCCAGTGTCCAAAACTTCCTAAGTTATATAATTAGTGGCAGTTCATACGTAAAACTTGGTTGCATGCACAGAATGTGTGTCCATTTTCACATGTGTGTGTGTATATGTATGTGTGTGTTCACATGACATCTAAGTGTGTGGGGGCCAGCAGGCTTCAGATGTCTTCCCTTGGGAGCCATCCACCTTGTTTTTGAGACAGGGTCTCTTACTGGGACCCAGGACCTGTCAGTTAGGCTGGCCAGTGAGCCCCAGGGATCCTCCTGTCCTTGCCACTCCGGTGCCAAGTACAGCATGTGAACACACCACCTAACTTTTGGGGGGGTTGTGGGAATCAGCTTCAGGTCTCCAGGCTACCCCAGTAATTCTTTACCTGCTAAACTGTTTCCTTAGCCTCTTGTGCACAGAATTATTAAATATTGTACTTTAGTTTTAGGCTATATGTGTAGAAGGTGTATTTGAAACACAAGTGAATTTTGTGTCTGGGCTTGGGTCCCATCCCACGATATTTAATTCTGTAAATGCAAATATTTTTTACAAATCTGGAGATCCATACTCTGAATAAGTAGTCCGTGGCCTGTGTTACTATGCTGTGATTGTGCTGAGAGTTCTGTGTGGCTGGTGCCAGCATCCCCTGTGAGGAATGGAGCGGGAGCTCCTAAGTAGCTTTTGTGTGCAAATGACTACTTTAAGTTCAGGCTCCCTGGCTGGGCTGCAGGAGCCAGTGAGCCAGGCGACGGTCCTGGGCACTCAGACCCAGAGAGAGAAAGCTGGTGAACTGCTCGGCCACCGATTGATGTTTGGATAGGAGGTAAGGACATCACTAGAATAAAATCGGTATCTTCTACCATTACTACCTACAGCATAATGAAAAGCTGGCTCTAACTTTGAAAAAGAGACAATGAAGGTCCTGAGATCAGAGTGAGATAACTTGATTGGCCATAAGGGAAGTTACAAGGAAAAAAGGAAAGGACAGCATCCACAAACCTAGGTACGATGCTTTGGAAATTTTTGTTTGGTTTGGTTTTTCGAGACAGGGATTCTCTGTAGCTTTGGAGCCTGTCCTAGAAGTAGCTCTTGTAGACCAGGCTGGTCTTAAACTCACAGAAATTGCTGCCTCTGCCTCCCAAGTGCTGGGATTAAAGATGTGTACCACCACTGCCTGGCTGGTGCAATCTTTTTTTAACTTTGTCAAAAATAAGCCCAACTGGAAAATGCTGAAACATCTTATGGATGCGTCCTCCTGTCTGTGAGCTCTAGGCCCTGGGGAGAGTTGAGCAGATGCGCTCAGGCCCAGGGCAGGAAGGAAACGGGAAAGGGAGGTGTGGAATACTGCTGAGGGAGGTCAGGGGCACCACCTCTCACCAAGAACCCGGCCACCCAGTTCTGTCTTTTTAGAGCCTGTCTCCAGAGTCTGGAGAGATGCGTCTGCCTTCAGTGAAGTTCTCTTGCTTTCTGGGTGGTGCCTGGGCTGCCAAACCTCTCCAGTTGCTTTTGTGATTGTGTTTTTGAAGTCACTTTGGAAGCAGTGCTAATGGCATGCTTGAATTCTCCCACACTCCAGCAGAGTGGTGCAGTGGACGGAAAGCCGTCCAGGTAAGATGCCACACTCGGGAAGGGACCCCATTCTCTCAGGTGTTCCTGATAGCATCCCAGGGCTATCCTGGGGCCCATCCCCAGGGCTCTCTCCACTGTGTCTCGTTAGCCTGCACTGTTTCCTGTGAATGAGCAAGACTAGGCTGTAGGTGGTGTCGTGGGTTCCCCTGGAATGTGGTTGCTTGCTCTTGTTACTACGTCATGTCCTAGATTCAGACCTTCCTCTAAAAAACCCATGGTGTAAGAACACAGGGCCAGATACAGCTCTGGGTCAGAGCTTGTGGGTACTGAGTCCCTGTGTGACTGCGGGGAGAAGCTTGTGCCTCTCTGTCGTCCTTGCTAAGTCTGTAAGTTGCACCCCTTTTATCTGCTTGGTAAATAGGTGCTCATTGTTGCCTTCTGAGCTTTCTGATACTTCTGGGGCTTGCCTCGTCTGGTTCCCAGCTGTGATTAGCTGGGACATCCCAGGACTCACACTGGAGTTGTTGGCACAGGCAGCAGTCAGGACTAGAGTGGGAGAATTGCAGATCCTCCTCTCTAAACAAGGATGCCAGGGTCTTAGGATGCGATATCTCGGCATGAATAGAGAGATGCATCTTCTGAGAGACGGAAGAGGATCCGGTGCCCTCACCACTGTGAAACCAACCGCATCCTCTACTTTATGGGCTGGTGACTGCCCTTTACCTTTTAAACATGCACCCCCTTACAGACTGTTTCCCCACTATAGTTTAGATTTTATTCTCCCTTGTGTAGGGGAGATGGGGAGGTCAGAGGACAGCTTGGTGGGAGTCAGGTCCTGTGGGTCTATGGGAACTCAGATCATCCATGGGGTTGTCAGCAAGCGTCTTGACCCACTTCACCTTCTTGTCATCCCTTGAAACTGGGTTTTAAAATGAAATTAAAAGCCAATGCTGTCAGTGTGACCTATCTAAATGCAGAGGTTGTTGCTGGCTTGATTTTTGAGACAAAGGCATTCATTGTGGTTCCGACTGGCCTTGAGCTCACAATCCTCCTGCCTCAGCCTCTGGAGTACTGGGATTACAAATGTGTGTCACCACCTAACTACCTGACTGACTTTTGGAGACAGGGTTTCACCATGCACCTTAGGCTGGTCTTGAACTCACACCCTTCTGTCTCAGCACAGGCTGGTCTTGAACTCACACCCTTCTGCCTCAGCACAGGGTGCTGGTGCAGGCATGTAAGACCTGGGTTTACCCTGTGATTTTGATTTTTTTAAACCAAATGTTAAACAACATACTTTATTCAGAGTGTACTTTGGATGCCCTAAGAATTTGGGTAAGGTAAGGAGTAAAGTTCCGTAGTCAGCCATCTGAAGGCAGAGTGTCAGAGAGGAGTCTTTTTATGGTTACCTGGAGGGCTTTGTAAACCATGCTCTCCCATGGGCCTCCCTTCTGCTGTCCTTCTGCCTCCTCCAAGTTAGAAAGTGCACTTTTCCAACATTTCCAGAGCTGCCTTTCTTCTAGATGTGAGAGGAATATAAAGCAGAGCCACCCCAAAAGGAAGAGGCTCTAGATAATGGGGGTTCTGCATCTTGGAGCCTTTGGATATTACTTTACACACTGAGGGTAGGACGTCTGTGAAACATGTTTGTTTCCTGCCTTCTCTCACAGTCTGTGCTGGATATCATAGTTGTTAGTGTTTTTGAGACAAGGTCTTCCTGTGTACCCCAAGCTGGCCTTGAACCTCTGGTCCCCATGCCTTGGCTAGCCCAGTGAGGAGGTCACAGTGTGTGCCACCCTGCCTGACCATGCTGGATGATGCTTGGTGGGGCAGTTTTGGAGGCCACTTTCTGCACCATAGAGTAGAGTGTTTCCACGATTGATCGATCACCTTCACCCAGGTTTGGATCCTTTTGGTGAATGTGTCTGTAATAGTTCGTGAGAAGCCACTGGAACCTTGCGGGGCAAGGTCGACAGCGGCTTGAGCTGTGTAAAGCTAGGAAGTGAAGCGAGGGCCGAGATTTATTTCCCTGGACTCAAGGGTTTTATGGTACATGTCTGTGCAGGAGGCCTTGTGACTCCCCGTCGTGGTCTCTGGCTTTATCTGTCTAAGGAAGCTGCTGTTTAGCCCACTCGTCACACAGGCGTCCCTCCACTGCGTCCCTCCCGCCATGATGTCCCCCGCAGCTGTGTCCCCCCTCCACTGCACCCCTTCTCTGCACCCCTCCCCTGAGGTGATGCACAGTACAGCATTTGCCTTTCATTTTAAACGTGGCTCAAGAAGAGTTTTGAAAGGTCATTTATGTGACTCTGTGCACAGGGAAGTTGGAAAATGTGTTTGCGGATAAATTTCATCTTCCCGCTGAGTGTTTGGAAGGGGTCGGTATTTGAAAATGTGCTTTTAAATGCTTTGAAGTCATGGGTGTTTTCTTCAGCAACTGAAGGACTTGAACTTTAGACCTTACAGAGAAGTTTTATGTTTTTAAAAGTGGCTTGGCCTGTGATTGTGATGCGAGTTCCGTGAAGCTCAAACATTTGTAATCCCAGCTCCTCAGGAACCCAAGGAAACATAACGAGACCTTGTCCCAAAACTATTAAAACAGACCGAAGAAATTAACAGTTACATTTTTATCAAACAAAGCCCACTTCCCTCCTGATGTTCTTTCAGGGGAGTTGAGAGAAAATAATTTAAATCTCCCTCTCAAGGCTCCATTCATTTCATATAGCATCTTCTTGGGGACACGACAGCCAATGCGTGAAAGTCAAACTGTGCCCCATGGTTTGTGCACAGGATGAACTAGTTCTGTCAGTTTGTCCGTCCTCACACCCAGATCGGGGTTGCATAGTTCTGTGAGGTGTGCTTGGGAGTCTAAGACTATGGAATGCTGGAGAAATTCCAGAGGCTATTGGTAAATACGGCGCTGGCGGTTAGCTTCTCTTAGCGATTTCAGAGCTCAGATTTAAGTGGGGGAAGTAAACACGCGTCACACAGTATGGGAAATAAAAAGAAGCTGCTCACGGGTAAGGCTTGGATTTTACTTTTCTTCTGCCCAAAGACTCTGCAGGTAATTCATCAAAGAGTAGCTGATTAGACTGTGTCTGGTTGACACTCTGGAACCCTCTCTACTTATGCCCTGTAAGAATTTATTTGATCAACCAAGTGTAGGATCAGAAACCTGGTTTTGTTGTGTGTTGTACACGGATTTTTCTTTGGGCCAGCAGCTCGCAAAGAAATGACATGGAGACTTAATAGTAGTCATGGGAGCTCAGCCTTAGCTTAGGCTTGTTCTTAACTAGTTCTTATAACTTAAATTAACCCGTACCTTTTAATCTATGCTCTTTCATGTGGCTCAGTTACTTTACTCTGTACTGCCTATCCTGCTTCCTCTCCATCTGTCTGGTGACTCCGCCTTCTTCTTCCCAGTGTTCCCTCTCTCTGCCCTGAAGTTCGCCTATCTCCCCTGCCTACCTATTGGCCATTTAGCTTTTTATTACACCAATCACAGCAATATATTTTGATAGTGTATAAGTATCCCACAACAGTGTGTGTGTGTGTGTGTGTCTGTAGCTCTGAAGGGCTTTTTGTTGACAGCTTTATTATTGTTAAAAACAAGACTATAACATACTAGAACCCATAGTTTACAGTTAGTGATCTTCGAGTTTTCAGGAGGGTAATAGGCCCCTGGGGGAGAGGACTGTGGAGTTAAGACTCTGAAGTTTCTGTTTTCCCTCTGTATCCTCTGCTCTAAAAGGCTTTAAAATGTGGTGTTTGCAGAACAACGCCCTGACATATTGTTGTGGGCCCACTAAAGTGCTCTAGCAAATCAGTTTGCAGCATCCTTGTGTGAGGGGTGCCATCTCTGTGAGGTCTTTACCCACAGTAGAAGGACCCCACAAAGGCTGGAGAAGAAGGCATGAGTGGTGGGGAGTTCCTTTTGGAAATAGGAATCCAATCTTTTTTGCCAAAGCACCAATGACCCAAGTAAGCCCTTTCTGCTCTTCACAACAGGGCCCTCTCTTACAGCCCAGAACCAGACCCATAAGGTTCCAAATCCTCCTGTGGGCAGGCCACAGAACCACAGTTGAGGCTCCTGGGTCTGAGTGTGCAATTCTCTGTGCCCTGGGTTCCTGCTGTGAGCAAAAGACCCCAACCCCAAATCCCACCCACAGCTTCTCCTTCAGGGACCTAAGGGTGGGGTGGAGTGAAGACTGCATTGTGTTGGGAGCTTAGAAGCTCAAAGTAATTGCTGATCGGAACCTCCTGGAATGTAAGGCCAACTGGAGACTCTAGATTCTGAGCAGTGCTCCTGACTAAGATAAGGGAATCCCAGGGTCATCTAACCCCTCCCCCATCCCCCCAGGATGGCTGTTAAAGCTATTTATGCTTCAGGTGTCAGAATCAGGGGTTAACCAGCTAGATGCTGGGCTGGGAGAGCCCAGGGCTCAACCGGATTTCCTGTTACACGTTAACACTTTCCATGTGAAAGGGCTTTCTCCACAGGGCTGATGAGGTAGTAAAGTGCTTGTTTGTAAACTCTTGCGGCTGTTTTATGCTGTTGCACAAGCCTAGCGTGCTGTGAGAAGAACCAAGAGGGAACTTGACTGGATGGGCATAGTGGAGAGGGTGTGACTTGACATTCATCCTTATCTCAGGCCTGAGGTCTGAGGCAAGCCTTGACTCAAGACTCAAGTCTGACCAGCAGTCTCTCACTCCAGCACCCACTGTGAACTGTCCTGTTCCTTTCTCCCTCCCCTTCCTTCTCTTTCTTCCTGGATTCTTTGAGATAAGACCTAGTTATTAGTCTGTGCTGGCTATGAACTCACTGTGTGCACCAGGCTGACCCCCAATTCTGTGATTCTTCTATCTCAGCCTCCCGAGTGTTGTGGTTGCAGGCTTTCAGCTCCACTGCAGGCTCAGCCTCCCAAGTGTTGACTTGCAGCTCCACTGCAGGCTCAGCCCGCAGTATCTTCACAGACGCACAGACACATTCCCACTTTGGTCAGGGCTGCCTTTTCTAGGATGCACCGAGGAATGGAAAAGGTTAGCAGCTGAATGAGACGACGTCAGTTTCTCTTGGAAGAAATTCGAGTCGGCCCCATTACTTGTACTGTTATTATTAAGTAAAAAAGTTGCCTTGAGGCCGGGCGATGGTGGCGCACGCCTTTAATCCCAGCACTCGGGAGGCAGAGGCAGGCGGATCTCTGTGAGTTCGAGATCAGCCTGGTCTACAAGAGCTAGTTCCAGGACAGGCTCCAAAACCATAGAGAAACCCTGTCTCAACCCCCCCCCCCAAAAAAAAGGTTGCCTTGACGTCATTGAGCAGGCCTCTGCAGCCTGCAGCAGGGTGCTAAATAATCTGAGAGCTAGCTAACTAAAGCGATATTTTTTTTTTTATCTTTCAGTTTTATTTTTAAAACGATTTGTTTTGCTTCAGTTTTAGTTTTAGGGTGTTGCTAGTTTTTCAAGACGGGATCTCACCGTGTAAGCCTGACTGGCCTGAACGTTGCTGTGCACACCAGGCCGACCCCAAACCTGCCACCTGCCTCTGCCTCCTGAACGCTGAGATCAAAGGCCCAGCCTATTTTACTAAGTATTGCATATGTGAATGGATTTGTGCCTCTGAGCACAGTGTGTGCCCATGGAGGGCAGGAGAAAGCATCGGATCCCCTGGAGACCAGTTACCATGAGCAGTTAGCTGCCTAGTGTGAGTGCTGGGAAATGAACTCTGGTCCTCTGCAAGAGCAGGGTGTCCTCTTAAGTGCTGAGCCATCTCACCAACACCCATGAAACTTCCATTTTTAAAAGGACTTTAATTTTTAGAATCATTTTTAGCTCACAGCAAAATGGAGCCAAAAGTGCAGCTCTCCTCCGGCATAGCCCCCGGCTCCCCGGCCCCACAGTGATGTCCCCCACCAGAGTGGCGCACGTTTTAATAACGGATGAGCTTGGCATTGACAGGTCATTATTCACTTGAACCCGTAGTTTACCTTGGGGTTCACTCTGATTTGTGTGCATGCGCACAGGTGTGATGTGTGTGTCCATGTACACTTGATGGTTTGCACATGCCACATGCCAGTGTGAAGAAGACAGCCTCAGCTATCGACTCTCCCCTGTCACCTCATCTGGGGACAAGGCCTCTTTGCTGTTCACCACAGCACATGCCAGCTGCCTGAGAGCATCTGGTGTGTTCTTGTCCCAACTTCTGTCTCAGCGAGAACCCTGACATGGCGGGTGTGCACGGCTGTGCCTGGCTTTACATGGGTTCTAGTGATCTGAACTCAGGTCCTCATGCCTGCGTGGAAACACTTTACCCATTGGGCTACCCACCCCCACTGTATTTTTTTTTTAAAATTGATTAATTAATTAAAAGGTTACTTTTAATGAGATAAAATTAGATAGCTCCTGTTTTAAAAATAAAAGCTTTAAAATAGAATGAAGACCATGGTCTAGCCTTGCTTTCTTAAGAACACATTTAAAAGTTACCGAGGTGGGCTCCATCAGTCCTTCTGCATGCGTGTGTTTGACGGTGTTCGAGCATCTTCTCTCCCCACTTCCATCGGCCTCCTTTATTCCCTCTGCGCAGCCACTTAGCAGCTGCTCCCACGTATCCTGTGAGTGCGTGGTTTTGCATGTCTGCAGAAAACCTAGCGCCCATGCTTATCTCCTGCTGTCTTCATCCCCCACAGTCTGGCTCTGTTCTTCTGCACAGCTGAAGGGAACCCACAGAGAAGATAAGTCGCCTTTACATTGTCCGTTTCTGCTGCTGGACACCCCGTTAGCTCCATAGGGGCTGCTCAGCGGTGTCTGTGATGTCCTCGGGGCAATGCCCAGGAGTGACAGATGTGGCTGGCTCATAGGCGAGCTTGATCCGCTCTTAGTTTCTCCGAGACACTTCCATAGTTACTTCTATAGTGTTTAAACTGTGTTTGTTCCCATTACCAGTGTATAAGGGTCCCTTCTGTTACACACACACACACACACACACACACACACACACCCGTCCCACTGCCCTTTCCTGTGTGTCTATGCTGTCAGCAAGTGCTCTTACACACTGAGCCATCTCTCCAGCCTCTTACTTGTTTTCCAATGATGCCATTTTTAGTATGGCGAGATGCAGCCTCAATGTAGGGTCTTCCTTCCCTTCCCGTCCCTTCCCTTCCCTTCCCTTCCCTTCCCTTCCCTTCCCTTCCCTTCCCTTCCCTTCCCTTCCCTTCCCTTCCCTTCCCTTTCCCTTCCCCTTCCCCTTCCCCTTCCCCTTCCTCTTCCTTCCTTTCTTCCCTTCCTTCCTTCCTTCTTTCCTTTTTTTCCTTCCTTAATTGAAAGTGTCACAAACACAGTCCTTTCTGTGTGGCTTTTAGTTAGTTCTGTTTTTTTTTGTTTTTGTTTTTGTTTTTTTTTTTTTTTTTGTTCTTTATGTGACAAAGCAATTGTGAAGAGAGCCCCCTGGGGAAGCCCAGCCCAGGAGCCTGGAGCCAGGCTCTAGACCAGAAGGGAGGTGACAGAAGTGGACCTGCTGTGGAGGACAAGCAGGTGCTGTGTGGCAATTGTGTGATGGTTAAAGGCAGAGCTTGGTGTGTGAGTGATCGTTTCCTCGGGAACTTAAGAACCGAGGCTCGTCCACTGGCCATGGCTCGTCCACTGGCCATGAAGTGGTCCACTGAGCAGTGTTCAAGCTCTCCCGTTGTGTCATAGTGTGGGGTGGCCTGGGATCATCTAGGTGTCACATTTGCCTTTGGTCAGGAAGCACAGCCCTGTGGCCCTCACTGCTGGGAGTGGGTGTTATGGACTTTTCATTAAGGTGAAGAATGTATGTGGAAGAGACAGGGAATGCGTTTCTAGCTTTTAGGTACGGGGTGACAAATCGTGCTGATATCTTAAACCCAGGTTAATTTGTTCAAATACACACCAATGATGTTGCCTGCTGAGCTCCTTCAGACCAAGCCTTACAGCCGTAGGTACCAGAGCATCGTCTATGTGGGTAGGCACTCCCCTTTAACTTTCTGTCTTGAAAGTATTTAGGAGGCTGGAGAAGCAGAGCAGTTTGACAGTGTCTGTATTCAACTGCTGTCAGTCGTGTGTGTGTGTGTGTACACCATGTGTTTGTGTGTATATACACGCATGCATGTATTCATACCATTTAAAAATTACAGGCATCATGGCATCTAACCATTTTTTTCTTTTTATTTTATACGTATGGGTGCTTTGCTTTCTTGTATGTCTGTGCACCACGTGTGTGCCCTTAGAGGCCAGAGGAGTGCGTCGGATCTGCCGGGACCAGAGTTGCAGATGGTTGTGAGTCACCATCTGGGTGCTGGGAATTGAACCTGTGTCCTCGGCAAGAGCTATCAGTGCTCTTAACCACTGAGCCCTCTCTCTAAGCCTCCATCCTGACTGTTTTACTCACAATAGAGCTGCTGATATCACCTAACTTCTCTCTCCTGCATAACTGCAACCCCACTATCAGAAATCGCAGAAAATGTCAGCTAGAGAGACAGCTCAGCAAAGGGCTTGCTTGCAGGTAGATGTACTTGAGTTTGATATCCAGACCCATGTAAAAAGGTCCGCCAGGTAGGGTCCACCCAGGAGGATCCCTGGCTTGCCAGCAAGCTGCCCTAGCCATTCATTCAGTAAGCTCCATGATCAGGGAAGAAACTTGTCTCAGATATAAAATGTGGTGGAGAATAGTTAAGGAAGACACTGCCCTTGCCCTCTGACCTCCATAATAAGTGTACATCTGTGCGTGCACACACCGGGATGCTGTACACACACAATAAAACCAAGAAAATTAGCAATGATCTAATTCTCTCTCTCTTAAATTTTAAGCGTGCCTTGCTGCTTCCTGACTTTCCGAATCCTGCCCTTCCCCTCAACTGAATTTAATCAGTATCAACAAACCCCCTTTTATTTTTTCCAATTTCTCCACTTTTTGCCTGGGAAGCAGCTTGCATGGGCTTCTACCCTCCCTTTGATATTTGTTTTTAGTTGTTTACTTGTTGACGGTCCAGACCAATTCTCTTGAATTTTTTTCTGTTGAGATTATCTTGCAAATCAAAGATTCAGAAAATCTTTTATTTTTATTTCTTAGCTGACATAGCTATTTTCTAGAGTCCATGATGCCAGGTTGTTTTTTGACGGTAGACACCTCTGAAGTCTATTTGGGAAGTCATTACCAAGACAGCTGACAGGTTTAGAAAGATGTGGAGTTCAGCCCCACAGCTCCAAACAGCCCGAGACAATAACCACCGAACTGACACTCTTCGCTGCGTGCACATTCTGGTCGTTTTCAGAACAGCAGTTATCTGGGGAGTTGCTATTTCACCATCCGTGTGTTGTGTCATGCTGAAGAGTTTGTGGAGAGATTGTTTCTGCTAGGCTAGCCAGGTACCAAGCCAGCCACATTCTTTCATAGGTGTTT
Organism: Chionomys nivalis; assembly: GCF_950005125.1. NCBI lineage: Eukaryota > Metazoa > Chordata > Mammalia > Rodentia > Cricetidae > Chionomys > Chionomys nivalis. The sequence goes on from NC_080090.1 coordinate 9,075,277, forward strand.
AAGGGAGACACACCCAGACGTAAAGAGCCTGGCTCAGGTGGTGTCCACAGAGCAAACACTTCTCTCTGTTTAAGGCTTTCTTAACGTAGGCATCGACTCTTAGCTTGCCTGTCCTGTGCTTCAGTAAGTCGAGGGGAATTCACCAGTAAACACTTAAGATATTTGGCTTCCCCTCTTCTCCCCCCCCCCCCACTTTGGGTGGGTCCCTCCATATTTTCTGTCCCTATCAGGAGATCAGGTTGGCGTGGCTTGGAAGTAAACATGATACTCTGCCAACATAAAGTGGTTTAGAAATGATAATCTATTTTACCAAGCCAGCATTTCTAGCCATACGGATTTTAAGCTATCATAAAACATGTACCTGCCATGCTCAGGAATGTGCCGAGGGCGAATATCAAAGCCTGCCGAGGGAGGCTGGGAGTGTGTTTTGCTGTGTTGTAGGGTTATACCCTGACAACCTTCAGGAGGCCTGGGGTTCTGGCAGGGAGCGACTTATAAATATCGCAGACAGCTCCTTTATCCATCGACCGATTCCTGCAGGGACCAGTGGTTCCTATGTGTTCACTCAGGAGCAGTGCTGTGCCAGGATGGGTGAGGGGCTCAAGCTGCTTGCACCTGCCTGAGTTAGTTGTCAGCCCATTCAGCGATAACTCTCTGAGCCTAGCAGGAGCAGGCAGCCATATGGAAAAGCTCCCTGCTTGTTGCCGGCTTCTTTGAGAGAAGTTTTCTGGGCCTCCTGACCAGGACGTCACTGGTTCAGGGCGACGGTAAAGCCATTTTGCTTGGTATTTAATGCTTTCATTCTCCGCGTTTGTCATGTCTTTATTTTCATTTGCTGGGACGTCAGGTTCCTGTCAGTCTTGTCACTAGTGGGTTAAACAATCTGTAACTGGGGACAGGGCTTTTGTATCTGTAAAGGAACGGAGCTGTGTTTGGGTGTTCCACACATCTGTCTCATTATTTGTTGAACTAAAGGACACAGTAAGATTTTTAAGGACACTATTGAATCTTTATATTTCAGGGAGTAGGGATATAGCTCACAGGGAGAATATGGGCTTAGCAGGGAAGGCCCTGGATCTGCTTCTCAGCGTCAAAAGAAGGTGGCACTGAGAATCCTATGTTGTAAATTAAAGAGTAGAAATGATCTGTGTTAAATGTATGCTGTCAGCATTCACATCATGCATGGAGTAAATAGTTATTAAAATAAGTATTAAATCATTAAAAAATAAAAAGCTGTAGAAACTCAGCGTCGTAGGGTGGGAGAAAGATGAAATAATGTCCGGTTCCTCGAAGCTCCGGAGCCACCACCTGCGTCCTCACTGCACAATCATTTTCTGCTGCACCATTTCCTCATTGTAGATGTCTTCACGTGTGTGACAAGACACATGCGTGGAGCTCAGAGGACAGCTTGTGGGATTGACTCTCTCCTCTGCCATGTGTGCTTCGGGGGCTGAACTCGGCTTGTCAGACTTGGCGACCAGCACCTTTCTACTCCTCCTGCAGAGAGGGGCCCAGAAAGGATGGCGGTGTAAAGGGGAGTGTGGGGTGCCCTGGGGTCTGGAGGGGCTGTGCACCTGGGATGTATTTCTTTCTGCTAAGCCTCTTCTTCCTGGGTCTTCTCGCGCTTCATCCTGACGAGAGTCGCGCTTCATCCTGACGAGAGTGGGTAAGACATGCGGTCTCTCACAAGTCACTCAGAGCTGCCGCGCTCACAGGCGCTTGAGTCTGAGCCTTCACCTGCCTGAGTGCTCATGTGCACACATGTATGCTGTGTTGTGCACCACCGACAGCTTCCCTTCCAATCCAGTGAGTAATCACATTGTCTCTCTTTCCTCTACAGCTGTCCTGCAGAGTGTCTGACAGACATGGACACCCTTCCCCTACCTTAGTGTGACCGTTCCAACACAGACCTACTAAGGCCGTCTAAGGGGTGCCTGTGCCAGGAGAGGAGAGAGGCGTCCCCCTGCCTCAGAGCCATGCCTTTCGGCCTGAAGCTTCGTAGGACTCGGCGCTACAATGTCCTGAGCAAGAACTGCTTTGTTACGCGGATCCGCCTGCTGGACAGCACTGTCATTGAGTGCACCCTGTCTGTGGAGAGCACCGGGCAGGAGTGTCTGGAGGCCGTGGCCCAGAGGCTGGAGCTGCGGGAGGTGAGTTGGGCGCGTGTCCCTGTACAGGGACAGGAGGCGGGGGTCCTGAAAAGAGCCAGCTATCTGTTAACATGTCAGCACCTGCCGTGTTTTTAGCCTAAGCATGTGTTTAGAAGAAACTGCTGTTCTTAGTGGGCATGAACTGACGGAGCTCCAGTGGCTCAGGCGACCAGTGCTGACGTCAGAGGGAAGGGCCCTCAGCTGGTACGGGGAAGTGGGTTTCCTTCTGTTTCCCTCGTGAGATTTTTACGGGGAGGTAAGAATGAGAGACTTTTCCCACCAAAGCCATTTTTTTTTCTCTTTAAAGCAGCTGAGTGGGTAGTTGGCATTTTGGTTTGATGGCTGTGTCACAAGGAGAAGCCACCCACGTTTGGGTGGCTGCAGCTGCCTTTTGTTTGTTTCCCTATTTCCCCTTACAAAGAAAAGGAGCAAATAGCATTGAAGTGAGAGTGACCCACAGACATGGGGAAGCATTTTTATTTTGTTTTTCGAAACAGGGTTTCTCTGTGTAGCTCCGGCTGTCCTGGAACTCATTCTGTAGACCAGGCTGATCTTGAACTCACAGAGACCCATCTGCCTCTGCCTCCTGAGTGCTGGGATTAAAGACATGCACCACCACCACCCAGATGAAAAAGCATTTTTTAAGAATTAAAAAAAGAGGCCGGGCGGTGGTGGCGCACGCCTTTAATCCCAGCACTCGGGAGGCAGAGACAGGCGGATCTCTGTGAGTTCAAGGCCAGCCTGGTCTACAAGAGCTAGTTCCAGGACAGGAACCAAAAAGCTACAGAGAAACCCTGTCTCGAAAAATCCAAAAAAAAAAAAAAAAAAAAAAAAAAAAAAAAAAAGAATTAAAAAAAGATTAAAATGCACATGCATGCGTTTGTGTGTGTGTGTGTGTGTAGGCTAGATGACAACCTTGGGTATCCTCCGCAGGAGTGTTGTCCTGTCTTTTGAGACAGAGTCACTTAGCCTGGAGCTCACTGAATTGTCTAGACTACAGGGATCCTCCTGTCTCTGTCCCCACCCTCCCAAACCCTGGGACTCCAAGCCTGCCATACCCCGGATGTTTGTGTGGGTTCTGGGAATTGAACTCAACATTCCTGTGTTTGGATGTTACGTACTTTACTGCGGAGCTGTCTTTCCATCCCCAGGGAGAGCGGTAAAACAGGTATTCGTTTCTTTGAGGTCCATGCAAGCCATTCTTCTTCGTGGTTTGTTCGGGTTTCTGAGTCAGGGTCTCACTTTGTTACCAGTCAGGCCTCCGACGTGTGATCCTCTTGCCCCAGACTGCCAGCTGGGGTCACAGCCATGCACACCACACTGGCAGGTCTCCAGTGTGTGGCTGCTGTGGCAAAGTGGCCTCCTTGTTTTCATCTCCCAGGCATCCAGGATGAGACTCTTGTAAGGAGTCCACGCTTGTGCATTTTGAGTCCTGATGGCCACATGACACGTTGGCTGGTTGGCCGCCTGTGGGCAGAGAGTAGCCTACACTGAGTGACCCAGGAATCCTGAGCCTCAGGAAGCTCCGAGACACCTGGGATCTCACTGGGGTTCAGGGGACAGAGGAGGCTGATGGTCCATGTGCCACACCTGAGGTCCAACCCTCCTCCTTGCAGCTTCTTCTGCAGGGTGACCGTAGTTCTGTGGGAGGCTTTTGTCCCTGAACTACACACACACACACACACACACACACACACACACACACACGGCCTCCGTGCTTTGAATCTGGACCTGAAGCCTACGTTAGGCGTTCAGGTAGGAAAGATGAAATGTCCTCCTCAGCAAAGAGAGCTGGATCTTCAGGGAGGAGGAAATCAAGAGCAACCGCCTGCACTGAGGAGGAGGGCGAGGGGATGAGTGAGGGTGCGGTAGGGGTGGGGGCTGGCAGGGTGTGTGTGTGTGTGTCGGGGGAGTGGTACAAAGGCATCTCTCCTGTCTACCAGCAGAGCTCTGGGGAGCAGTGAGAGGTGAGGGATGTTGGGGCACGTGTGCAGTACTGGTTCCTCTCTGCCAACCCTGGCTTCCCTCTGAGAGGTCAAAGGGCAACCCCAGATGATCCTACAACTACCTCGTCAGCTAGGATGAAGGGAGCAGTTCAGAGGCTCCTGACACGTGTGCATTGTTGCGTGATTGGCAGCTCAGTGTTGAGGTGTGGTTCAGCTTTCACGCTGGCTTTGTGCTGGCGGCCCTCAATGGGTTTGTCACCTCTGAGCAAATCGCTTTCTCCTTGGCTCTTCACTTTCATCCTGTGACAGGGAACATTGGAGCTGTGACCCTTCCTGGTCAATCGTAGCTCTCTAGGAGTTCAAGGAACAGGCTCTGTACATCTAACAGGAATGTCTTCCATCCAAAATTAGAAGAGGAAGGGGCTAAACACAGGACTGCCCCCTCCCCACCAATGGGGACTGTTGCCCATTTTAACCTCTTTTCCTTGTACAGATTTGCATTTTATTCAAAGCTATCAGCTGTAGCATTCATCTTCCACGCTTGGCTACTCTCATGTGTAAAGATTTCAGAGACACAGGGACTCAGTATGCATTTCCCATCAAAGAAAGGTGAGTGCACATTGTAGAGGGGTGTGTGGCTTGACTGAGGTTAGTCTAGTGGCGCTTGGTAACAGCTCTGATTGTCTGATGTAGGGACGGACTATTTGATTGACAAGAAAACCTCATTCCCTAACCTGTGGGATCTGCCTCAGTTCTGTAACCTCTTTAACCACAGCTGGGGTTTAAAATGATCAAAATGATCAGCACGGGGTCCGATGAGAATGTGTTGCTCTGCTTTCTGTTGCTGTGATAAAAACACTGAAGGCATCTTGGGGGAAGAGAGGGTATGTTTTATCTTAGACGGTACCGTCCATCATCTAGGGTAGCCTGTTAGGAGCTCAAGGCAGAGACCTGGAGGTAGGAACCGAAGCAGAGGCCATGGAGGGCTGCTGCTTACCGGCTCGCTCTCCTGGGCCCACTCAGTCTGCTGTCTTATACCGCCCAGAACCACCAGTCCAGGGATGGCACTGCCCGCAGTGGGCTAATCATTAACTAAGAAAAATGCCCCACAGATGTGCCCAGAGGCCAACCTGGTGTAAGCAGTTCCTCAGTTAGGATCCCAGGTATGTCTAGGTTTGTGTCAAGTTGAAACAAAACTAAAGTAGTTGGCTCCCTGGGTAAAGGTAGATGCCACCAAGCTTGACTAATGGCCTGAGTTTGATCCCAGAGAGAACTGGTGCTTACGAATTGTCCTTGACTTTCGCGTGTACACATGGCACATACACACCACAGCATGTGTGTGTGCACACACACACAAACACAGACAATCCTGAGTAAGAGGCTGCTCAGAGCAGGTTGTGAGGGGGAAATTTAGGGCCTTTGAATTTTGTGTTGGTTTCTTGTCTCGTGAATATTCTAATTGGAAATCTTAGCTGGCCTCTGTTGTCGTGGTAATACCTTCATTTCAGTAGAAACAGAGGTGGTTATTTCTCAGCCTTCACTCTTAAGTCTTTCTCATTGGGTGTGTTCTGAGGGAGTCTGGTTGCCGCAGGAGAATGCTTGCATGGGATCATGACTGGCTTTATGGTTCACTGTTACGCTGTGGCTTGTTTTCCTGTATTTTCATGGAGACATTGACTATAAGAATGAGGAGAGTCCCCTTGTTAGGTATAGATACGTTCTAGAATCCCCAGACCTATGCAGTATCGAGCCTGGGTGCATACAAGGTGGTCTTCCAGTTTTCCAGCTGTGGAGGACATTGATTTATCTTCCAGAATCACTGGAACATGGCAGGGAGAGCCGCTTTGCTGCATCTGAGGTATTTCTCATTCCTGAGAGAAGCTTCAGTGCTTGCACGGAACTCCTTTCTTCCTCTCAGGCGGAGCCGTACCAGCCCCGCTTCTTGATTGACAGCTGAAATGCTGGGCGAGCTGGGCAGCCTGTTGGAGCTTAATGTGAGATCTTCTAAACTTCTGCTTCTGGCTGGGTGCCTCTTCAGAATGCCTGCATTAAGATCAAGGCTTTAATCCCTCGTAATTGCCAGGACGGCATGTGTAACCCTCACAGATGGCATTAAAGCCATGCCATGGGTCACAAAACTGGTGCAACCAAACCCTCCACAATCTTCTGCCGTGAATTGTTAGTGTGTGCGGTTACATCATGCCATTATAAATGAAGGATGAAGGGTGGAGACGCAGCTCAGGCGTAGGGTGCTTGTCTGCTGTGTGCGAGGGCTGGGATTTGATCCCCAGCACGACAATACAGGGGAATCATGTCAACAACACTGTGAACTATTAATACTTGTTGCCTTTGAGCATGTGAGGTCCGCAGCAGAATGAGAAGGGGCAGGATTCCCTACAGACCCCGCTCTGTCTCCTGCTTTTCTTGCTGCCGACCAGTGTCTGGAAGAGCAACTCAAGAAAGGACTTGCTTGGGCTCGTACTTGGAGGATAGACTGCATTATGGCGGAGTGGGGGAGAAAGGCATGCTAGCAGGAGTGAGCTGGTCACATTGCCTCCACAGCCAAGCAGAGAGCAAACAGTCAGGGAGTGGGGCGGGCCAATAAAACTTCTAGGCTCACCCCCCAGTGATCCATTTCCTCCATCTATCTTCACCTCCTAAATAGTCCACAACTTTCTCGAAGACAGCGCCACAGGCTGGGGATCCAGTGTTCAAACACCAAGCTTATGGGGACATTTCACACTCAGGCAACAGAACTACCTGTCCAGCACTCTGCAGAAAGGTCTTCATCCTCTGGGATCGTTCCACGGTCATTACCATGAACTCTGGCATTGTGGCAAATCTGTCTGTCACTGCAGACATTAGCTGGCATTTTAGTACATATAGACATTTATACTTCTGCTAAAATGCAAAATTTCACTTAAACCCTGGGCGTGCTCACGTGAAAACGCCATCCTCCTGTGACTCTCCCGAGGCTGTTCCATCTCAGCTGGTTCTTAGTCGTTGTTCCTCTTCCTGGGAACTGGTTTTTATGGCCTCCTTTCTTCGTCACTATAGAACTCAAGGCGCCAGAGCCTCAGGCTTAAAACTAAACTACAACGTGGGATTTATGCCCAGAGGTATCCAGAGGGTCAGCTAGGTCGGTACCTTGGACAGAAAGCTGACCTTCTGGGCCTTTGTCAGGGGTATCGGGTTCCTTCAATAGTGGGAGAGGGGGCTTCATCAGCCACATTTCACACAACCATGTGCCAGTGTTTAGTGGTGGAGCCTGGGGAACCAAACTGGGCTGAACTTGAAGCAGTGTGTGCACAGCTGCGCTTGGTGTGGGAGACAGCGCCTTGGACCAGGCATGGGCGGGGGGGGGGGGGTTGCTTGGTACATAGCTAGATGGATTGAGACTGTCAGGGTCTGATTATATTTCCTGTGATGCAACTTGTGGCCAGATGTGGCCAGATAAACCCGTGCTGTACCGTAACCTGAGCAAAAGCCGTGTGAGAAGCTGGGCAGGCTTTCCACTCCTGTGTGGAAACAGCCAGAGGAGGGTGAGAGAAGTAGAGGGCGTGGAGGAGGCTCACGAATGTGCATTCCTTCCTGCAGGATAACTGGGCCCAACATTCTAAGACAGCACGGGACAGAGGTGTGCTGCAGACACCTGCAAGGGCAGTTTGTCTTGAACTAGGAGCTCCCTGCCCCTAAACCTTTTTGAAAAACTTTAACATATATACAAGGTGCCAGGCTTTGTGGTGACATTCTTAGGTATTTTATTATGTGCTTCACCTGTGTTTGCTCTCACTCACTCCTCCTGTCCCCTGCCAGCCCTCCGCTTGTCCACTGGAAATGCTGGGATTGTGAGAATGAGCCACCACACCCGGCTTGTCATGGTGGTGGGACTGAGCCTAGGGCCTTGCGCATGGCAGGCAAGCCCTCAACCAACTGACCTACAACCTTAGCTCCTACATATCTCAGTATAGCTCTACACAATACACACACGCATATATACACACATACATACACATACACACATACACACACATATATACACACATACATACACATATATACACATTTATACATACACACACATATATATGCATATACACACATACCCAAATATATATACACATACATATATGCACATATATACACACATGCATATATACACACATACACACATATAAATACACATACATATACACACACATACACTCAGTTAAACTTCATGGTTTACATACATCACATCACATTTTATTGACCCCTTCACTGGTGTGTCCATTAAGTGACACCAGACTGATTCCACAACGTGGCTACGGTGACACGCACCATTGTCGTCACGAGTGAGCAGGCATCTCCGTGGAGTGCTGACTTAAGTCCCTTTGGTGTATTCCCAGGTCACGTGGTAGTGCCTCGGTCCTGATTTCCATAGAGGCCACACTAGTACATCCACACCCCCAGTGTGTCTGTCCCCACCCTCGCTAGCGTTTGTCATTGTTTCCCCGAGAGTCATTTCAACAGGGGTGCTGTGGAACTCCAGGGAAGTTTTGATTTGCATTTTTGTGGTAACAAGAGGGTGTTGGCTATTTGCCCATGACCTCTGGATGTCTGAGCTTCATCTGTTCATAAACACCTGTTCATTTCATTTGCCTCCTTACTGTAGGGCCTCATTTCTCGAGTAGTCTTTTAACTCTTTCAAAGGATACTTGCACAGCGAACCACTGGGGACGGCTCTGTTCCCTTTGGAAAAGGGTATATTTCAGCAGCAGCAACAAACTCTTACATTACAAATTCAGTTTTCATTAGGGGTGGTTTATTTTGTTATTTAGAACTCTTTGAGACAGGGTTTCTCTGTGTAGTACTGGCTGTCCTGGAACTCACTCTGTAAACTAGGCTGGCCTCAAACTCATAGAGTAAACTCACTCTGTACATCAGAGTGGCCTCGAACTCACCTGCCTCGGCCTCCCGAATACTGGGATTAAAGGCATGAGTCACCATGCCCAGCTAATTTAGAACTCTTTACTGTTTACTGTGGTTCAAGATTAGTACTTAGGGTCTCAGAACTTGTTGTTCTCTGTCTATCTGTGTGTGCATGTGTGCATGCTTGTATGCGTGTATGCGTGTGTGTGTTGTGCAGGAATATGTACTCTGTTCAGTGGTCCTTCTTTGTGTGTGTATGTTTGTGTTTGTTTACTTTTTCCTGGTGTAGTAATCTTGGTGGGTGGGAAGGAAAAGACAGAAATTTAAAAGAATACCCTACAAGGAAGGGCAATACTGACTGTTCCTGCAGAAGACCTGGGTCCAGTTCCAAGCACCCGCATGGTGGTTCACAACCAAACATTGTAACTTTGGTCCCAGAAGATCTGATGCCCACTTCTGTCCTCAGTGGCTACCAGGCACACATAGACATATGCATGCAAAACAATTAAACATATTACATAGATAAATCTTAACAAATTAAAAATTCCTCCCAAAATGGATCAATGAGTTGTTCCTGCCTTCCCTTCATAGTTTGAGTAATATAAATTTGAATGAATATTATGGTTAGGATGAAGTATGGAGCATAAACATACGGCACACATGTCAACACTACTTCTAGAGGAAGCAGAGGTTAGTCTGCTCGGCAGGTGTGTGCTCCCTTCTTCCGCCAGAGGGTTCTCTCCAAAGGGTTCTCTCATAACTCTGGAAATTACTACGCAGCACGTCACAGCTTAAGGATGTCTCAGCTTTTACTTGTAAACATTCCATCACCCCAAGTGCAAGGAGGGACCCCTGTGTGCTGCTGTCTTCGGTGGAGGAATCCGTGCAATGAGGTCGTGCCTGGGACCCTTTCCAGGCAGGTGCTGAACTAAGCATCAAGGCTCCCTCGCTTTGGGCCTGAGCTCAGCCAGTCTCTCACATCCCTGACTCCCGGTGGCCGCGCCAGCATCACACAGCTATCCCGATGTCCCAGAAGTGTCTGCAACAGGACTTTCAGATGGTCTCATGGTTATCTTTCTTGTCTGTCTAAGACCTGTTATCTGTCGTTAGTCCAGCTTCCTTCAGCCTTTTCACAGGTTGCCAATACAACCGATTCCCTTTCCTTTCTGGTTTGTTTTGGTGTGTGGTTTTCACGTTGTTGCTTGTTTTGGAGACAGAATCTCTTGTAGCCTTGGCTGGCCTCGGATGCCTTATGTAACTGAGAACGATACTGAACTGACCCTCCCGCGCCCACCTCTCCAGGGCGGGGGTTGTAGGCCTGTGCCGTCAGACCTGGTTCCTTCTGCCGTTTGCTGTTTTGAGGCAGGGTCTTGGCTCTGTAGCCTAGGTCGACCTCAAATTCATGATCTTCTTTCCTCTGTGTCCCAAGTGCTAGGGTTATGGGTGTGAGCCACTAGTCTGTTTTCTTTGTTTCTGTGTATATTTGTGTTGTGTTGTGTGTGTGTGTGTGTTGTGAGTGTGGACATGTGTGTGTCTGCATATGTAGCCCAGAGGTTGGTATCATGTCTTCTCCTCATTTTCTCCCACGTTGTTATTTATTTATTTAAAGGACCTCTTAATAACTGGCAGTCTGCCAGTTTGTCTAGGCGGGCTGGCTTTCCACTGATTAGGACTGTGTGTATGTGCTGCTGTGCCCGGCTTTTGTGTGGGTGTTAGGGAATCCACACTGAGGTCCTCACCCTGACTTGGCAAGCCCTTTACCAGCTAAGCCATCTCCCCACCCCCCACCCCTACCTGGCATTGCTTGCTCTCTATGGCTCATAGCTGTATGTGTCTGCTTTCTGTCACTGTCTGTGATAACCCGAGGTGACCATCTTCTGGAGAGGGAAGGTTGATTTAGAGTATGGTTTCAGGTTGTCATCTGTTGGTGCTTTTGCTTTGTGCTGGTGATGAGACCGCACACGCTTCCGGAAGTGCACAGAGGAGTAAATCAGGCATGTCACAGTTGCTGGAAGGCAAGAGGGGACAAGAAGGGCTCAGAGTCCTGTGGTCCCCTTCCATGGTAGGATGCATCCTCAACAGGCCTGGGAATCCTGGTACCAGTCTGGGGGCGGGGCGGATCTAGATCTAAACCATGACCTATATTGATGCTAAAAAGAGCTGGTTAAAAGAGTCATCTGATCTGTTGATGAAGTGCTTGCTACGGTCCATAGACGTGGTGGCAGGAATTAGGTACAGTCGTCCCTGCAGCCTGTGGGTAAGACTTGCAGTCACCTCGTCTTAAGGACAAAGCTCTAGGAGTTCGGGGGTTCCTTTGTATGTAGAATCTCACATACACGCGCGCGCGCGTGCACACACACACACACACACACACACACACACACACGGAGAGGGAGAGAGAGAGGAACAGCTGGAAGTAGATGAGCCACAGAGCTCTTCTGTGAGGTGACCTGTGGACCTCGACTGCGTCATGGCTCGTGGTGGAAACACAGGTGGGCTCACAGAACCTGGAACACAAACAGCGGAGTGAGAACGGACCCAGTCGGCTTTGTGTGATTCGACAGAGAAACCCATTGCCTCAACACCAAGGATTGCATTTTGTTGCTTGAGAAGGTAGAGGGAACCCTTTCACCAATGTGAGACACGTACCCCAGCTGGCCTGTGGTGCTCCGGCTTCCACCGGCCAGGGCACAGCTGGTGTGCTAAGAAAGCGGGACCACGGCATCCCTGGGGACTTGGTAGGGATGGCTCTGGTGAGTGGAGGGACAGCCTGCTGCGGTGAGGACAGAAAGAATGCCTTTGGAAATTAAACTTGGTAATGAAAACATTCTTCCGAGGGCAGAGCCCCAGGTGCACTGTAAACCAGCCGAGGTCATAATCAAAACACAAAGGCATCTTCAGAAGTAGCGAACTGGTTCTTTTTTTCGCACTAATCCTGAAACCCTAGCACACGTTCATATAAAGACAGGATTGGGTGCATGAAGGTACCTGTTTCCATCAGTCAGCGAGCTCTTCGTAGCCAAGCTGGTTGAGGCTTCAAGTTTTAGGGTGGTGATCACACTTTCATCTAGCAAATGCCACCCTAATCTGCCAAGAGCCCCTGGTGGCTTTGGAGTCAGCTGAGGAGAGGAGAACCTTCTGGTCTCAAAACTTGGTAGGGGGGAGAAATTTTATCATAATTCACATGTAATAAAGCAGTACAGGGCACTGCTTTCAAAATACTCGTTGAAGTCCCAACAGAGCACGCGGCTTTTGGGTTCAAATCTGAAATGTTGTGCATTGCTAGAGCTCTTAGCTGGCAGGGTTTGTCTTCAGAGTTGAGTAAGAAATTACTCTATGATCGATGCAGGAATTATCCTGGCCTTTCACACAGGGACTCGTCCTTCTGGACTCAGCAAAGAAGTCAGTCCTGGGGCTGGGGAAACTTCAACTCCCACTTAAAAATCCAGTCTTGGTCGGCATAGTTGTAATCCCAGCCCTGGGAGAGTGGAGACAGGAGGCTTTTCGAAATTCACTAACCAGCCAGTCTGTGTTACCAGTGAATCCCAGGTACCAGAAAGAGATCTTTCCTAAAAAGCCAAGGTGGCTGGCTCCTGAGGTAGGGCATCCAGGGCTGACCTCTGGTCTCTGTGCCCAGGAGCTGATATACTCCTGTACATATACCTGCTCATAGTCAGCCCTGTCCCCATCCCTTCACCTGGCACAAGTGGACCCGTATGCAGTTAGGAGAGCTTCACCTGATGCTTCACATAGGTGACTGTATCAGGTGGGGAAGAACCTTGGATCCTTGTAGGTTGGCCCCACATCTCAGAGTTCCGGTGTTGCTGGGGTGGGAGACCTGTATGGTCTTGGACACACAACTGATGCGATTTTACCCTTTATCTAGACACACTACTTCGGCCTTTGGTTTCTCAGCAAGAGCCAGCAGGCGAGATGGGTGGAGCTGGAGAAGCCGCTGAAGAAGCATCTGGATAAATTCGCTAACGAGCCTCTGCTTTTCTTCGGAGTCATGTTCTATGTGCCAAATGTGTCATGGCTTCAGCAGGAGGCCACAAGGTAGGTGTGATCTCCCTCAAGTTCCCCGTAAGGGTGTGGATCACCGAAAGGCTTCCGGTGAAGTGGGGGCATCCTGGCTGCTTTAGTCATATGTGGAGGCAGAGAGGGTGAAGGGCTAGAGGTTGCCTGCCAGTTACCATATGGTTTGACCCATGTGGCTAGTGCCAGCCCTGGTACGACAGGTAGAATTTTGTGTATAACAGCACAGAAGTATTTGCTGGGGATGGTAAGTCAAATAAGTAGGCTAGAATTTAATAAAAGCCAACCATCTAATTCTGTTTTCTCCACCCCATTCATCTCGCCAAACACCACTGGGCTTTGTACTTGAGACCTAGGATGGTTCTAAAAATGGAAATCAAGTTGAGGAGAAAAATGTCGCGAGGGCAAGAGTTTTGGTTATGTGATGTTACATAAACGGGTAGGAAGTCAACAGCATAGCGGAACCGCGGGGTGGCCATGCTATCTTATGTCCTTGTCGGAACTGCAGGTGTTAAAGTTCAGGCAAGACAAGACCATGTTGTTGGTGCTAGGATGACGTACATGGGGCTGTCTGTGTGCACAATGTGCATAGAGACGTCTGTGCCTTGGAATCACTCGCCAGGTGACATTTCTGGAGGGAGCCAGAAGCCCAGGAATGCTTTCTGTTTTTGTTTCTAAAATCTGTTGCTCCGATTTGGGCGTTGGGAATCCTGGAGAAGCTAAAGCCAGTGACAAGCTTGGAGGATGGCAGAGTGCTCCAGTGTCTCTCTGTGGGTTTCAGGACTGTGAGTTTCTCAAATGACAACACGGTTGAAGTTTCCATGTTTCCTGCTCCTCCGCCTCCCCTTCTCCCTCCTGCCCCTCCTCTTCATGAAAAGCTGTTGCTGGTAGTGGCTCGGTGGGTAAACGCCTGCCGTCCAGACACAGAGATCTCAGTCGGCAACCCCAGATCCTGTGTAAAACATGGGTGTGGCTCGGTGGGTAAACGCTTGCCGTCCAGACACGGAGACCTCAGTCGGCAACCCCAGATCCTGTGTAAAACGTGGGGGTAGCACATGGACCTCTAGCTCCAGGGCAGAGAGAAGGGTCAGACAAGGGCGTCTTTTGGAGGTTAATTTGAGATTGACCCATCTCACCCACTGGAGCAATTCTCTTCATGATGGGCGACGCCTGACAAGAGACTGGAGACACTGGAGAAACAAATGGACGAGTCAGGCCCAAGGGTAAGGGGACAACTGAGTGAAGACATAAAGGTATCCAAAGGAGGGGGCTGTGAGGTGGCTCTGGTTCCACAGAAGCACGAGTACCGGTGTTTGGCTGGCAGCAGTGGTTCCTCGTGCTGGAGAGGGGAAGACAGAAGAGGCCCTGGGGTTTGCTGCTCAGCCAGCCTAGCTGGGTTTGTGCGGTCCAGGGCCTGTGAGAGATCCTGTCTGAGACATAAGGCAGAGATCGGCTGAGCAGAGATACCCAACGTCTACACACACACACACACACACACACACACACACACACACACACACAGTATATCAAAAGGAGAATACATGGAGGTACAAAATCAAAGGAGAGAAGAAGAAATGACCTGATGCAATTCTAGACACAAGCTGGCAACAGCTAGGCCCCTCCTAGACAGATGGGGATGAGTCATGAAAGCATAGGAGCTAAAGAGATTAAGGAGCACGGAGCTCTCAGCCGCATTCCCAGCTGGAAGCTGTGTTCCTGAGCCTTGAGAATGTTCACTCCTCCGTGGGTAGATGTGACTCCTGCGTGGACTACCACGGTTCTTTACTTCTCTCCCATCTTGGCCGGGTTCCCCCCAGCAGGGGCTCCTACCCGCCAGGCATTTTCCCCTTCTTATATCCTCCTAAATCAAAGGGAAAATATTTTGCAGCATGCTTTCATAGCAACGGATTCACTGTAAACACATGGTTTTCATACTTTGCTGGGCTCGGAAGGTGAGAAGATGGTTTCTAAGTGAGCAGAGAAGCCCTTTAATTGGCTACTTAATGACTGCAAGGGACGGCTGCAGAGCTGCTGGCTTCTCACACCCTGTGGCAAGCGTGGAATTGATGTCCAGGCCTTTTCCAAATCTTCAATTCAGGAAGGCCCTCTTTAGGACTTCAGTCCTAAGAACACTCTTAAAGGAAAAGGATTAGGGGGTTAGGGAGCTCAGTTGGCAGAGTTCCTCTACACAAGCGTGAGGACCTAAGTTCAATTCCTAGCATCTATGTAAAATGCAGGACAAGGCATGTGCTACATTCATCCCCAGGGTTAGGGGTGGGGAGGCTGGTAGGTCCTTGGAGCTCTCTGGCCTGCCAGCCTAGCTGAAGTGGCAAGCACCAGGTCCCAGAGAGGACCCCCTTTCAAAAGACAAAGATTAGTTCTGAGGAACCACACCCAAGATACACAGACAGACAGACAGACAGACCCAGGAACACTAAACCAAGGATAAATAATTTTTGAAGAGTGAATCTAAGACTCACGGTGCATGCCTGATTTCTTAAATGCATAATTAATTGTCAGATTTTCCTTTTCCCTGGGATACGTGTGTCTTGTATTGCTCACTGATGTGTGGGGGTGCTGGGCTAGTCAAAGGAACTCCTATTCACCCCAGTGAGGTCAGGCGGCACAGCCTCCCTTGCCAGGATGCTATGGTAGCTGACCTTCTGGGGTGGGGCTGTCGGATCTTGGTGGTCAACGCGCTATAGAGTTTACATAGTGTTACTACAGTTGTAGCCAGGCTAGTCCCTCTCCTGCCAAAGACAGTCTTAGGACCCTGTGGGAGCGGTGAGGAGACGTAGGGCCGTGGGAGCGGTTCCAGGTCCCTCCATCTTTGGGTGCTGCTGCTGTGCCCCAGAGTACCCTCTCCTTAAAATCACATCCCCTCTGCCCACCTCCTTTAAGTTCTAACTGGGAGGCTGTGCCCTTGTCTCCAGGTAACACTGCCCAGCAACTAGGAGCAGGATTTTTGATATGCTTACTCTCTACATGGACTTTCTTCATTGGAAGTCCTTCCTGTTTGGGAACAATAAGTTATCTCTCAACCAAGTAGAAATGAGTGCCCACATTTAGGACCTGTGGTCTTTATGTGCCACAAAGAGACCTTTTTTTTCTTTCTTTTTTTTTTTTTTTTTTTTTTTTTGGTTTTTTGAGACAGGGTTTCTCTGTAGCTTTGGAACCTGTCCTGGAACTAGCTCTTGTAGACAAGGCTGGCCTCAAACTCACAAAGATCCGCCTGCCTCTGCCTCCTGAGTGCTGGGATTAAAGGCGTGCGCCACCACCGCCCAGCCCTTTTTCTTTCTGTATGTGTAACAAAGAAATCAGGTTGTTACATTTCTAGACTACGCTGTGGCCCTTTCCTTCCAGTGTTACCTTCAGATCTAGCGCATATTGAGGGGAAAGCCAGATCAGACCAAATCCTGTGTCTTCTCATGAGACAAGATGGTGCCTTTAGATGTATCTATGAGTGTTCGTGGGTGCTCAGTGTATCAGGTCTGTGCCGTCTTCTGAGATAGTCAAGATAGCATGGGTGCCATTTCTTAGTTCCATCTACCTTTTATTTCCTCATGTATATGTGTGTGTATGTATGTATGTATGTATGTATGTGTGGGTATGCATGTGTGGGGTGCACATGCATATGCACATATATGTGTGTGTACATGCCTATGAAAGCTCAAAGTTGATGTAATACATTTGCCTCTGTTGCTCCCTACTTTATCCGTTGAAGCTGGGTTCTCTCAGCTGAACCCTGAGGTCAATGATTTGTCTCGTCAGCCTAGCTAGCTTGCTCTACTCTATGGTATGTCTAGTTAGCCTAGCTAGCTTGCTGCACTCTATGGTCTGTCTAGTTGGCCTAGCTAGCTTGCTGCACTCTATGATGTGCCTAGCCAGCCTAGCTAGCTTGCTGCACTCTATGATATGTCTAGTCGACCTAGCTAGCTTGCTGCACTCTATGGTCTGTCTAGTTGGCCTAGCTAGCTTGCTGCACTCTATGATATGTCTACTCCATCTATCCGGCTTGCTGCACTCTATGATGTGCCTCGCAGGCCTAGGTAGGCTGCTCCATACACACACTTGGCATTTGTATGTGTGCAGGGATCGAGCTTTGGTCCTCACCTATAGCAAGCACATTTACTACTGAGCACTCTCCCTAGCGCCCAATGTTCTTTTTATTTTGAAACAGGGTTTTATTGACCTAGAATTTAACAATTAGCCCCAGGAGTCGGCCTCTTTGGTAGCGTGTGCCCTTGCGCCTGCATTGTTTCCGTGGACTCTGAGGACTGAATTTAGGCCTCTTGCTTTTACCAGCTTCTTCCTTCCTTGGTTGGAAACACTTGTGCTCTCCCCTTAAATTTTGCAGTCTCTTGTGTGTGCACTGTGCGAGTCTACAGCCTGAGTGTTCAGAGTGTCTCTTCTAGAAGCTTCATTAAGGCTATGATTCCATGTTCCTTTACACTTTGCTTTTGTTCCCCAGTTCTTTTGCTTTTTTGTACAATGTCATCTGATGAAAACTTTTAAAAAGACTTATGTTTAATTATGTGTATTAGTGTGGATATGTATGCAGGTGCCCACAGAGGCCACAAGAGGTGTCTCGCCTCCTGGAGCTGGAGTTCACAGGTGGATGTGAGCCCCCAGCCTGGGTGCTGGGAACAGAACTCAGGTACTTGGAAGAGTAGCAAGTGCTCCTAGTTGCTGAGCCATCTCTCCGGTCCTGCTGGGGTTTTAAAGTTTGTCATTGGCTTGGAAGTAGACTCCCTCAAGGAGGACATGCGTTCTTTGGCACATCCCCTGTCCTCCCCCACTGTGGATCATGGACACGTCTCTCTGGTTCTTGAGCACAGCATTGTTTCTGCCAGACACTTTCAAGAAGTAGCTGATGCTAGAGCCCAGTCTCTCACACTGTGCAGTCTGTCTTGAGACCAGGGAAGAAGATGGCTTTCTTTAAGAAGTAGTGACCTGGGGACGGGGTTGCTTGCCGAGAAAGTTGGACTCTTCATCATATGGTGGTTGCCGATTACATCCCATTCGTGTATGTGTGTATGTATGTATGTGTGTGTATGTATGTGTATATGTATGTGTGTATGTATGTATGTGTGTATGTATGTATATGCGTATGTGTGTATGTATGTGTGTATGTATGTATGTGTGTATGTATGTACATGCGTATGTGTATGTATGTATGTGTGTATGTATGTGTGTGTATGTATGTGTGCATGTATGTGTGTATGTATGTGTCTATGTATGTGTATGTATGTATATGCGTGTGTATGCATGTATGTGTGTATGTATGTGTGTATGTATGTGTGTGTATGTATGCGTGCATGTATGTGTGTATGTATGTGTGTATGTAGTGTGTATGTATGTGTGTATGTATGTATATGCGTGTGTATGTATGTATGTGTGTGTATGTATGTGTGTATGTATATGTGTGTATGTATATGTGTGTATGTGTGTATATATGTATATGTGTATGTATGTATGTATGTATGTATGTATGTGTATGTATGTGTGTGTATGTATGTATGTGTGTATGTATGAATTGTGGTACCAGGGTTTGAACACGGGGTCTTGGACATACTGAGCAGACGTGCTCCCACAGAACCACATCCCCTGCCTACATTCCTTTTCAAGTTTGTTTTCTTTCAGTACCTGTTCCATGTTAATCTTCCTGCTAAGCAGCTGGAATGTAGGAATGGGCAGATCTCCGTGCCTTACCACCAAAGAGCTGTAACTCCAAGCAGTTTTTATTTCATATTTTTGATGGATTAAAGGTTGATTTGCATTTTTTTTAAGTTTGTGTTGCTCCCATCTCTACTTCCTGGAGAATGTTCTGTCATTGGTCTGGCATCCAGGGTGCTTGGCAGGCGCACTCATAAACAAGGCTGGCATCTCGGTTCTGCCGCCTGTGCAGCCAGGGTCACATGACCTGATGCTCAGCAAGACCCTGAACTTGTAAGTTCTGTGTTGCCATCTTGAAATCTTTAATGTACTCTTTAGAGGTCTGACGTTTTCACGTTGCTCCAAACTGCAAGGAAGGAGCCCCAGCACAGCCCTGTTTTCTTCCCTTGCTCTCTTCCTGTTGTTGCTGGGGCCTTTTAGGATGGGTGGATCTGAGTCTGCCCTTAGGAGTGTGATCAAAGTGCCCGAGACAGAAAGCTTTTGTGCAAATGGAAGTGTGCCTCTGCCACCATCTCTGCTCCTGGCTCTGGGCCTGGTTGGAGGAGGTCGAGATGGGCTAAAGCTAATGAGTGTGTCTCATTTTCAACTCTTAATTTCCTTGTGTTCAACTGAAGAATGCTGAAGTTCACACCCTCAGCACAGTCAGGTGTGTGCCTAGGCCACAGGGTCACAGGTAGCAAGCTGCTGCTGACTTTCTCTTCTTCCAGATAACAGACTCAGTTTTCGGGGTGTGTGGGTGGGCAGGTGGCTGTCTAGGGAGCCTGTTGCGACCGGAATCCAGAGGAAGAGTTACACTCCCTGGCATTCATGTTGACCCTGAAGTGGCAGTTTCTGGGAATTTTTTGTGTATGGAAGACAGACCAAACACTCAAATAGTCTTTAGGAATAACTAATTTGGTACAATTTATTTTTTATTGAAAGGGAAAAAAAATGAATGCTTTAAAAGCAAATAAATCAGAAACCTCATTCCTATTTCAAAGGCGTCTTCCCATTCAATGTTTGGTTTGATTTCTTTTTATTTCCCTCATGTGTGTGAATGTGTACATGGGTTTGCATGTGCATGAGTTCACATGTATATGCAGGTACATGTGTATGTTTTGTGCATGCATGTGGTGGCCTGAGCATCTCCACTGAGCCCGTAGTGGGTCAGCCTGACCACTCTGACAACTCTCCTGCCTCCATCTTCCAAGTACTGGAAGTATATAGTCCTGCCACTGTGCCCACTGCCATCTCTGTATGTCCGGGGATCTAACCCCCCGCCATGCTGGCAATGCTGCAGACACCTTAAGCACTGAGCTGTCAACCTAGCCCCTGATCTGTGCTCTTTTAGCCGTGGGTGCTTACTGTGTGTTTTACCCATTAGTAAAGCAGTTTACGAAATCAGGTGTGCTAGCCCTCAAATCTTTTCCTTTAACAAAGTAAGAATTTGATCACAGCACATTAAATCCTGGGTTATTATGCCTTTAGTGGCTTGTCATCTGAAACATCTTTAAAATCTGTCAAAAACAATGTGTGTTTTGGAGAGCTATCTTGAAATTCAGCCGAAAAAAATCCTCAAGCAAAACTGTTTTATTTTTCTGAATTCATTGGTTTTCAAAGTTGTGTCTGTTCGTTCATCGACTCCAAAGGCCGTTATTCTAACACTGCCAGGCGAGAAGGACTCAGCGTCTAGCCAGGGAAGTGCCGAGGCTTTGCTGCGGAGAGTTGCTTAGCAATTGCACATACTATACTTGTTTCGAAAGCGGAGTGGAAGGCAATGATCCACCAGCTCAGCGTTTACCTTTAGCGAAGGGGCGGAGAGGACAGAAGCAAAGAGGAGCCGTGGGAAGAAATGTTCCGTCGTGCCCAAGCTTGCCTGCTACGCTTTATGAGGGGTTTAAAGGCTCCCATTTCTCATAAAGAATTCTTTGGATTTGTAGAGGAGTCATTATAATGGGTGGGATTGGGCATGACCCGTTGATTGCAAAATGGGTTTTCCAAATACATACATACACACACACACACACACACACACACACACACACACACACACACACACATATATAAAATCTCGGGATGGCAGTGGCGCAGGGAGTCAGTGCCCTAGGGACCTTTGCTCTCTCCTTGTCCTAGAAGGGCAGAGGACTAGGATATTGAGTTGCAGTAGGGAAGGAGGAGAGCGGAGGGGAGGGGACAGGTCCACTGTATCCACACAGTAAAGGTCCAGTACCAGAGTGACAGCAGAAATGCAAAGAAGGTGTAGACCTCAAGACTGTGAGACCCCCGCCCTAGGCTGTAAGCCCCACAGTGGCTGGTCCAGCCTGACACCAGTACCCATGATGCTCTCAAATTCACATGCAGTGTGCTGTGTGCTAAGTGTCACAGGTGAGTGGGCCTGGTGAGGTGAATGTGGCTTTAGTCCCTGAACTGATAGGGATTGTGTACACTGAGCTATTACACCTAAGAAATGGGTATTCAGATCATTACACCAAGGGCATCTTTTATGTTACTTTGAATGTGATTTAAAAGAATATTGTGTGTACGGTGTGCCTGTGAGATGGATGGAGCTCACTAGGGGACAGCTTTGTGGATTAGTTCCCCCGTTTACATGGGTTCTAAGAGCGGAGCTCAGTTTTCCGGGCCTGCATGGCCAGCACCTTTACCCCCGGGCCATCCTGCCAGCCCTCTTTCCTTCCCATTTGCCAGAGCAGAACACATTTCTCCTCCAAGATGTTTGACTGACCTTAGGAGATTCTGACAAACAGGATCAGTTCTAAAAGATGAAAGCAGTATGTAAGCAGGTAGATGCCATCTTTGCTAGCCTTCTTTCCCGGTCCCCACAGTTACACTGGCAGAGTTATTTCTTGCCATGCCCTCTCTGGCCCTGTAGGCATTTAGGTTGTGACCTAATGGGAAAGTCATATCAACCCATATCTCCTCGGTGACCGGTTGCTGTCCTCCAGTTAAACATCCATCTGTTTTAACACTTTAGCTGAGTGTGCAAGTGTTTCCCTACAAACCTCCTTCAAAGACCTTGTTTGTGTAAAAAGCATCACTTTTGGGGCCAGACTCTAGGTCCTTGTGCTGTCGGGAGAACCAAGGTTCAAGTATTCCAGAATTCTTACGGATTGGTTTTGGTTTCTGATGACCCATGAAGTTTATTCCTGACAAGGACACTATATTATTTTTAATAATATTGAAGCAACTTAAGTGGGCGGGGAGGTTTTGTTCTGCCTCACAGTTTGAGGGAACACAGTCCCTTGTGATGAGGAAGGGATGTCCATGGGCAGCTTTGTGGAGGTGAGAATGTGAGGCGTCTTCCCACCCTCCTCACAGAAGCAGGAAGTGTGTGTGTGTGTGTGTGTGTGTGTGTGTGTGTAGTCAGAATATAATCCTCCAGACTCTGTCCCCCAGTGAGCTACTTCCTTCAGTTAGATCCTACCTCCCAAAGGATCCACAATCCCCAGAAACAACATCACTAGCTGGAGACTAAGTGATCAAGCCCGTGACCCTGTGGGACCATGTCCCATCAAATGGTAATGGGTACTAATTGTTTTATGTCTGTCTTCCCCACCCGCCACCTTCCAAATCCTGAGCTGCCATAGCCTGTCTGAGAAGGAGTCTATCAAGACACAGTTCTTCCAGAATCATAGTTTTATAGCTAAACACAGTGCCACCTAGGTGGCAATTTGCTTTATTTTCAGACACAGAGTGACAAAGGGACGCTGCTCAGTCAAACCGCAGCTTAGGACAGAGGGCCGGCCCTGGAATGGTTTTTAGGTGAAACAGGCTTGTTGACATAGGATCTGTTTGCACTCCCTGTGAGTCTTTGCCAGCTCTCCTGTCCTGCGACTGCTTAGATATGCCACATGACTGCTGGCCTCGGAGGGCTGAGTTTTGTTAAAGAGAAGGAAGTAGCGTAGACAGAGCTAGGGGGAGCAGGCACATCTGTGAATGAGCCTTTCACATCGTGAGCGTTGTGCACCAGTGGGAACCAGGATGGGCTTTGGTTTGAATTCATCTGTCATCTCCAGCCTTGAGCACACAGTGCCAGGCTTTCAGACGACACCGAGGCCTGGAGAAGAGCGGGAAAGGACGGCACTGGAAATAAGCCATGGAGAAGACGCCTGCCCCTGTCAGTTACCAGGTGTGGCCGTGAAAACATAAGAGGCCAGGCCGAGGCATCAGAGGGACATGCTACCCCACAGCCACTCACGCCCCCAGCTCATCCTGTCCGTCATGCTTGCAGCCGGAGGGGACAGGGGATGGTTGGCCTGCTGCTTCCCACCAGCACCGAGATGATTTAGGGCTGCTTAGAGCAATGTGTAAAAATTTTGGCGTAAAATTCGTCAAAACCAAGCAGACACTGGACGCTTTGCAGGGAAACTGAGGGGATGGAGTGATGTTAGAAAAAAGTGCTTTTGAGGAGCAAACATGTGTGGAAGACAGCAGAAACAATGTTTCATATACAGAAGTATATGTTGTCTAAGTTAAACTTGAAGATTTCCCTGCTGATGTCACTGAAATAGAGGACTCGCTGTGAGAACATGGAGGCCGTTGGTACAATTCTGGTGGACACTGATGTAAGTTACTTATTCTAGAATCCTCATGTCTGTTTCCAGTGATACCTGGAGTCAGCAAAGAACTGTTTTGGTTTAACATTCAAGGAAAATGAAATACACCACAGGACCAGAACTGCAGTAGAAGCCCTGGGTGCTGGGAGCCGGGAGGCCTCAGTCCTGGGTACTTGTTTCTGAGTCAGGCCAACACACTACTCAGTGTGGCGTCCGTGCTGTAGTCAACCGGGAGATTATACAGATGTTCTGATTGCCCTGTGTGAGGAACGCAGAAGGGGCCCAGGCAGGTGGCTCAGTGGGTACGAGCACTTGCTGCCTGACCATGGGGACTTGTGTTTGGAAACCCAGCAATGGGGGAATAGAAGTAGGCGGGTCCTGTGAGCACTCACTGGTCTGCTGACCTAGCCAAAAAGCAAACTTCCTGGCTCAAAGCAGTAACTGGAATAACAATAAAGGGAGTCTCCTGATGTCTGTATGTGCTTGCGTGGGTTCACATATGCGCACATTCACATACGAACACTACACATGCAAATATATACTACACACACTAGCAAATAAGAAACGCAGATAGGCGTACTTATATCTTTCCACAATATCAGAATGTATTGACTATCAAATTCATATGCTCTGTCTACGCCTTGCAATGATCTGACTTCCCTTGATAACCGGCCTTCAGTAGTCACAGGCTCTTTTATTCCAATCTTAATTACTAACATTATCAGATAACACATTCCATTATACACACACACCACCACCAGCAGCAGCTGTGCAGCATACCCTGTCAGTGTGTGTGTGTGTGTGTCTGTCTGTCCATGTCCGTCCATGTCCCTGTTTGTCCCTATCCTTCTGTCTGTCCATCTGTCTGTCGTGTGTGTGTGTGTACTTGTCCATGTCCATCTATGTCCCTGTCTGTCCCAATCTGTCCGTACATCTGTCCGTGTGTATGTGTGTGTGTCCATCCATGTCCATTCATGTCCCTGTCTGTCCCTATCCTTCTGTCTGTCCATCTGTCTGTCGGTTGTGTGTGTTTGTGTGTGTGTGCTTGTCCATGCCCATCTATGTCCCTGTCTGTCCCAATCTGTCCGTCCATCTGTCCGTGTGTATGTGTGTATGTGTGTGTCCATCCATGTCCATTCATGTCCCTGTCTGTCCTTATTCATCCTTTCGTCTGTCTGTCAGTCGTCCATCTTTATGAGTCTGTGTGCTCATATCCTGAAAGCAGACATCAACCTCAGGTATCTTTTCTCAGGAGTTTCCTGTCTTGTTTCTGAGCAGAGTCCCTTACTGTCTCACTTCAGCTGGCCTGGCTAAACAGCATTCCTGACGTGGGATCCCCCTCTGTATGCTGTGAATGTGTTTTATTACTACTGGTCAATAAAGGAGCTGCTTTAGCTTATGGAAGGGCAGAAAAACGCCAGGCAGGAAATCCAAATAGAGATATATATATAGAGAGAGTAGGCAGAGTCAGAGAGACACCATGTAGCTGCTGAAGGAGAAAGACGCCAGAACCTTACCAGTAAGTCGCAGCCTCGTGGCAATACACAGATTAACAGAAATGGGTTAATTTAAGATATAAGAGCTAGCTAGGAATAAGCCTAAGCCGTTGGCCAAGCAGTGTTGTACTTAATCTAGTTTCTACGTGATTATTAGGGTCTGGGCAGCCAGGAAGCGAAGGCTCGGTCACAGTCTACACATCCCTGTCCCCACGTCCCCAGTGCTGAGATGCAGTGTATTGACAGTAAATACCTGACAGAGTCCATCTGTGAAGAGGAAGGGTTGATTTCTGACCCCCACATCTGTAGGGGTCAGTTCATGACTGGTCGGCCCTCTTAGTCTTCAGTGGTGGCTCATTGCGATGGGAGCCCATGATAGCCAAGCTGTGCCTCTTTGTCTGA
Organism: Chionomys nivalis; assembly: GCF_950005125.1. Lineage (NCBI taxonomy): Eukaryota > Metazoa > Chordata > Mammalia > Rodentia > Cricetidae > Chionomys > Chionomys nivalis. The sequence continues at coordinate 9,100,446 of NC_080090.1, forward strand.
GGGAAGGTTAGGAAGAGGAAGGGCTGGCTGGGTCCATGGGCCTCGAGCCCCTCCCCCATGACTTGAATCACATCCACCATTCCCCACATATAAAGGTCCTGCCACGCCCCTAAAGAGCCATCCTAGCGATCTTGGGCCTCTGGGGACATTCCCTGTTGAAGCTTCATGGCACTGCCCCTGAGTTTTTAGTTTAAGGAGGACATATTTCATCTGCTTCCTTTCTGATTTCTAATGGGTGGTTTTCAGTTCTTGGTCCTAGACTGAGGAGGAGGAGGAACATGTTTATAGCTATCCCCTCATGGAATAGAAGATGAGAATTATTTCCCTGCCTGACAACTCCCCACCGCTGCCTGCATCTTCAGCGAAAGTTTGCTGCCTCCTTGTTTGTAGTCAAGCCTATGAAGCATCAAAATCTAGTCAACTCTTTTTCTACAAATGACCTTTGTGTTCAGAATTATAAGAACTTTTGGTGCCTTAGGAGATGGCTTAGTCATTAAACAACCTGCTGTGACCCTGAGTCCAGATCCCCAGAACGGTGGCTGTCTGTATCTTGACTCAGAAGACAGAGGATCCCTGGAGCAACCAGGCTGACAAGACTAGCCATATTTGTGAGCTCTGGGCTCAGTTAAGAGACACCATCTCAAAGAATAAGGTGGGGACTAATGGAGGAAAATTCAAAACAACACTTTTTGGGGCCCCCCACATGTATACGAGTGTGCCCCACACACATGAGCAAGCACGCCCACACACTTGTGCAAGAGAAAAATTTTAAAAAGATTTTGTTGGTACTGAGACAGTTAGAAAAGTAGATCTCTAAGGATGAAAGAACACTTACAATTACTCAAGAGCCTGAGAGGGATTTGAAAAACAGGATTACAGGGAGACATTCCCATGCTGAAAAAAACAAACTGGGCACAGTTCTGCCAGAAACCACAGCATGGAAGATACTAGATTCTTGGGCAGTGACATGTTTGCCGGTCTGGTATTTTATCTTTGGCAGTCGTTGATTCTTCAGCCACATTTGAAGATTCTATACGGGAAACTATTCATATCCAGCACTGGCAACTTCATCAGTGGCCAGTGCATTCATGTAGTGTGGCTCAGACTTTGGGTAGGTTTTTTTTTTCTCTTCTTTCCATTTTCCCTTTGAGGTCTGTACTTCTGGACAACAGGAGACATAGACGTACCTATTCACCAGGCAGGCACGACACTGGACATGGGCCTGGCAGGTGCACAAGATGACGTGAAGACACACGAGACACAGGGAGAGCACTCTGCTCCTGTAGAGCCTGGAGTGTCCAGATCCCAAGCGGACTGCAGACAGAGTAGGGGAGACTTCTCTCCATCATTCTGAACAGAAAAAGTACATTCAAGCTGAAGCCCCCATAGTGGCAGGGATCCCAGGGTCTGGCGTGGCACTTGCCTTTTGGCCAGGGAGGAAGCTTATTCTACACTACAGCGTGTGTTTGAGGGTTAGAGATCCAGGATGATGCATTTACAAAAGCCGAAAAGGCTTGGTTCTGGGGCTTTTCCTGCAGGAGGCAGGGTGGAAAGGAGCAGAAGCCTGGTACCTGGTGGTCTTCTCCACCTGCATCCGAAGGCTAAAGCTCACTGGTACCCAATTGTGTTCTCCACCTCCATCTGAAGGCTCAGGGGTCACTTGAGTGTCAAGAGTCCAGCTGCAATAATTTAGAATGGGCTGGAAGATTTGTACTTTTCTCTCTTTTTACCATGGTTCCTGGGGACTATATAAGTAATGAATTCTTTTGCCCCATTCCTCATTCAAACATCTATTTAGTCTGTAGTCTGTATTTCCTCCTCGCTTTGGGTGTATGACATCACTGATGGGAGACAGACCCCTTTGGCAGTGATGCTGCCTTTAGTTAAGGATTCTGAGGAAGAGCTGAGGCCTGTCCCCTGAGTGTCTGTTATCATTCTTCTTCATACTCGGTATGTTGCTACCGGTCCCACGATGCCCCTGACTGCTGGCTACATTTTCAGGCATTTCTGCTGACTTCTTGGCAGAAACCTGGCTTGTCACCGGAAAGACGGTTCCTTGGGCAGTTGACTCATGCTTCTGAGGGTGACTTAAGCTCCTTTTCCCACAGCTGTGGGAGGTCGTATCGTGGACACATGCTTTTCAGGGCAGGAAGGTGTGTGTTTCAGACAGATGAGCTGAGCGTAAGAGGGATGAATACGGTCCTGAAGCTCTAGTTCAGAGGTGTGGCCAGAGCTGGCTCATGAGCACACTGCCTGTCCTGATTTATCTCCTTCTGTGAGGCTGTTGGTTCCCGATGTGGCAGCATCAGAGCTGCCTCCTCTGGTTGGCAGCTCTAATTCACACTCTACCGTACAGGCATGTTTATTCTGTGTGCATGAAAGACTGAAGTTTACCCTCCCTCGCTGTTCGCTGTCAGACCAACCAGCACTCCCCCCCCATCACCACCACCACCTCCACCCCCACCCCCATGTCCCTCATCACCCCCACCACCACCTCCACCCCCACCCCCATGTCCCTCATCACCCCCACCACCACCTCTACCCCCACTCCCATGTCGTCCCCCCCACCTCCTCCTCCACCACCACCACCACACACCTACACACTTTGTGTCGGCGAGATCTGAATCCAAGTGTGAATACATGCTAATATTGAGCCATATCCCCAGTGCCAAAGTGTCCCCTTCCCCTCCTCCTCCCTTTCTTCCCTCTCCTCCTTGCCCTTCATTTGTGTATGTATGTGGGGGTACATGGAGAGGGTATGTTCTCTCCACCACGTGAATCTTAGGGATTGAACTCTGGTTGTCAGGCCTGATGGCAAGTTCCTTTACCCACTAAGCTATTTTGCTGGCAAGCAAAGTTTAAGCCTTTTATACTTGATGTGCAATCGGCTGTGTTTATGAAATTTATTTTAAAATTTACTGTGTGTGCATGCGCGCGCGCGAGCACACACGCGCTCGGAGGATGGGTTTTCAGGAGCTGCTTCTCACCGTCCATCCCATTGAGCGTACTCTGCAGCATACTCCGGGCTAGCTGACCCACCAGCTTCCAGTCAGTTCTCCTGCTCTGCCTCCCTCCCCGCACCCCAGTGTGGCTGGGGGCGGGACCGTGGCTTTTTACATGGATTCCAGGGATCCAGCTGAAGTCGGCATGTTTATATGGCAGTGCTTTTACACAGCGATCCTCTGGCCAACCCAAACTGTTTCTGAGCTGGATTTCTCCATGTTCCCCCATGGTCTTAAACTCCTGTTCTCGGGTGATGCTCCTGCCTCAGGCTTCTGAGCAAGAAGACCAAAGTTACATATCACCCCAGGCCATTTCTGAAACTCCTGCATTCCCTGGACACAGCATCTAACAACCTTAGTGGGAAGTGACTCATTCCCTTCTCCCTCCTGTGTCAGGGCTCATGGAGCCTCCAAGTGCTGATAGGAAAGTCCCCAAGGAGACAGTGTGGGAGCCTGGGCTGTGCAGTACTGGACCGAGGAGGACTGCGGGACCACTGAGAGCTGGGGGCGCTGTGGGGTGCTGTGGACTGGGGGTGGTCACTGGAGGCTGAAGAAAGAACTGTGAGGCTGTGAACGACCTCTGGTGCCTTTTATATGTGTGCCGGGCGGGGGTGGCATGGGGAGAAGAGAACAGCTGACCCGAGCCCAGAGGGTAGCCTGTTCATCACAGGTCGGGGCATGGTGGGAAAAGCCCAGCCAGCAGGAAACAGTGCGAGGCTGGGCTCTGGAGGCCGGAGACAGAAACAGGCAGTTCGATGCACTGCTGTGCTCCCGGCCCTAAGAACTTTACCTCCTTAGGAATCCTGGGTGTTTATTCACCTGCTTTTTTCCCTTTAAGATGAAACTCATAAAGTGTAAGATCCGCCTTGTTAATTATTTAAGCACATGCCAGTCTCTGTTTTGAGTTCATCCACAGAGCTGGACAGTCGTCTCCACTGTCTAATGTTAGAACGTCTGCAGACATTTTTTCCTTCTCCTCTTCCCCACCTTCTGGTGTCTGCCCGTCAGTGGAATCACATAAGATACAGTCTGTGTCTGGCACCTCTGCTAGGTCTGCTGTCTCAAAGTTTGCCTACAGCATAGCTCATGCCAATACCCCATTCTTACTCTTTCTCAGGACAAGGCTCTCTGGTAGCCTAGGCCACCCCAGCTTCCCCACGGATGCGGATGAGATTGTAAGCCTGTCCCACCATATCCAGCAACTCCATCCTTTCCTGTGCCTTTTCACCTTGATTTACAGTCAGCGTTGGCACTTTCTCTCCTTGGTGACTGTAGGTTATGAGGTTATGCATGCTATTCATTCTCAAGGTTTGTTTTGGATGTTTGGGTTTTCCTTCTGAGACAGGATCCCACTCCATAGCCTTGGCCAGCTTGGAGCCCAGGCTTGAACTCAGAGATCCACCTGCATCTGCTTCTTGAGTGCTGGGATGAAAGGTGTGAGCCACTATACCTGGCTCATATCCAGTGGTTTTAAAGTTTTCCTGTTACATCTCTTTGTATGCATGCATGTACACATGTGTGCACGTCACAGCATCTATATGGAAATCACAGGACAAGGAGTCTGTCCTCACCTTTTTCCATGTACATCCCAGGGAGCAAAATGAGGTCATTGATCTCCCTAGCAAGCACCTTTACTTGCTGGGACAGCTCCTCATGTACAAATTTTTATGTGACTTTAAATCCCTTATTTTCTTGACCTCACCTGGAGGCATAATTGTGGGGGCAGTCATGAATATTTCTGTCTAACTTTCTTAGAAATTATGAAACTGCTTTCAGAGTTATGAGAGATTTTAAGGTAGGTTAAAACAAGCTCAAATTGGATATTGACGCCAATCCCACTGTATTTTTCAGGCTCCTGCGATCATGGTTCTCTAGCCACGGCAGGCCTCTGTGGTCCTTTCTAGTCCTGCAGACAGGACCAATGTGAAGGGTCTGTGCCCATTGACACAGGACAGGGAAGTGGAGTCAGGACATTCCCTCCTGGCCTGCGACGTGTTGTGGAAACCGAATTCCTCTTTCACACAGAACCTTGGTTCAATGTAGGCCGCTATTAGGGAGTTTATGGTCTCTCTATGCCATACTTGGAGCCCCTGTAATTTGTTATAATTAACTCAAGAGTTCAGAGCAGAGAGGGTGGGTCACGTCGGGGCTTGCCTTGCTTCTTACGCAACATTGCTGCCATCGGTCTTTCCCCGCTACCGCTCGAGGCCTGTGTGTTTGTGTGCATTTAAACAAACATTGTTCTTTTAAGGAAAAATTGCAGGCCTTTGAGTCACAGAAACTTAGAGTCTTCTTGAGAAGTTATGTGTCTCTGGTGAGAGAAGGTGCGGTGGGAACCATGGGGAGGAGAACACGTGCCAGGGAAATCCTGCCTGTGTGTGTTTGGAAACTGTGTGTGTGTTTGTTTTCATGAGCATACGTCGGTTAGCTTGTGCTTGTGAGTAAAGCCCAAAGACAGGCTTTCCCATTTAAGGCCATCGTTGTCACTTGTGGGACTGGCTCTTTTGCTTCTGTTGGGTTTTCTTTGTGGTCATCTTGTTTCCCATGGTTGTTCCAGTGCTTGCTTTGTTCTGCTGCTGGAGCAGTTTTAATTGACCGTCAACTTCGGACATTCATTAAACATAAAAGCGTTTAGATAGTGCGTAGACCAGGTACCAGACACATTATTATTTATGTCAGGAGTCCTGAAATGAAATTCTTCCCAAGGGTTTTGAGGGCTCAGGGCCAGGGAAGGAGATGGCCAGATAGGTCTCGTTTTATTCCTGTCTAGTTGTAGGGACGTAGAGGGAAAAACCAGTAAGGGCCATCCTGCCCACTATTTCCAGCTGGAGCTGAGAGCAGTCTTCGGAATGCAGGAATGAGCTTCTCCTCCCCTGCTTCTACCCAGCCCCAGCCCAGTCCATCTAGCAGCTCGGCTTGCTCCATCCTACTCCAGAATCCTAGGAGGGCATGTCTTGATTTTGTTCCTCTTACCTTTCCTTCTTATTTGTACAGCAAACCATCAAACAGAAAGCAATGCTTTCTGAGGTGTTCGCCAGGCAAGGAAACGGTGCCAGTACATTCTGGCAAAAAGGCTTTCTGATACTGCTAGTTGTGAACAGAGGTTTCTAGCCAGGATTTGGCAAACTTTACCCTGCTCTTAGTAATCAAGGCAGTAATGACCTTCCCCCACTCCTACCATCCATCCTCTGTGAAGGCTTCAGAGACAGAATGTCAAGATGTCCTTCTACAAATTGTGACATCTGGATTGGCTCTTCAGATGAGAAGTTGACTGAAGTGGATTTTGGCCGTGAAGGAGGGAACGAGCCATAGAACACGTGACGACATTGGGGAAATAGGCAGGCAGTCATAGCTCAGAGTGCCTGCCTCAGGCCACCTAGCTGCAGGCAGCATAAAACAGACCTGGAGACCCTGCAGTGCGTATGTAGGGTAGCCCCAGGCTGAGGCGCACACAGGCCTCTGGGGGAAGGGCCAGCCTTCTCGTGCCTTCCTCAGAAGCATAGGGAGTGGCCCGTTCAATTTTGTTTTCATTTGGGGATTTCAGGGCATTGGGGGAGGGGTTCACCAGAAATACTGAGAATCAGATCCCACCCTCCTCATGTCTGTGGTTGGCTCTGCTTGGGATGCCATCTGGCTTTGGCTTTAAGAAGTGATGTCTCCTTGGACAAAGTCCTCTCCGAGCAGTTTCCTGCTGTCCACATCGGAAGGGCTGGGCATGGTTTTTAAAATCTCTCCCAACGCACTTGCTTAGGATCAACTATCCGCCATCAGTACATGGCTCCGAGTCTCTATGGTATCCATAATCAGAGGACTGTCTCCTGCATGCTTCATCTCTCCACCTGAGGCTGAAGCTCCTCACAGTGTCCTCTTCATCCAGGAGAAAGGAGCAGCAGGAAGACAGAGGAAAGCAGAAATCTCACAGGCTCGGAAGATGTCTGCTGGAGGGTGGCAACCACTTGTACTCACACTCCGCTGGTGCAACACTATAATCAGGAAATGAGGTCAGCCAGCGTTGTGTGGGGGTGGGGAGGGGTTGTCCAGGCAGGCATCCCCAGCGCCATGACAGCCCACCACTCCTGCTTCCATCCTCTCTGGTCACCGTGAGGACACCAGTCAGGGCAAATCCGGGTCTGAAGGCTCTGCTATTGTGATGAACTCTTTCCAGGCTGGAGTACCTCTGCAGCCCCAGGGACAGAGGGATTCAGCGGGGGAGGGGTGGGAAACACATTCTCAAAGCTATGTTCAGCCTTTGAGTTCCTGGCGCCTTGCTCGTGGTTCTGCGGTAGGACAGGCCCTGCTTTGTAGGCTACCACAAGGCGTTTCTCAACCAGAAGAGACAAACGTGAAAGTATAACCCAGACGGAATGTGCAGATTCCTCACACGTGAATTCAAGTGGAGACAAGGGGTCCCAGCCACACGTCTTGAAACACAGAGGCTAACGTTAGGTGGTGGAGGTTTTTAGGGAGTTCTCAATACCTCTTTCAGAATACTCAGCGCTCTGTTAACTTGGCTAAGTTTAGCATTTAAAAATAAACACAGACTTGCAGTTCAGAGACTTAGAGGAGGAAGGAAGTTGGAAACATCGTTCGTGCCATGGAACGGGACGTTCAGGATGGATGACCCTCCAGAGCCAAGCTCGTAGCATCTTTCAGCTCCCAGTCATTAGGTTTAGCAGCAAGGCTCGCTGCTACCCTTGTCTGCATTCACCCGGAGAGACTAGTATTTACTCAATAAATGGATTGTTGCTTTAGATTAAAATCAAAACAAACAAAAGAAATGAAAAGAGAAAATGTGCCTTTATCCCACATGTAGGATTATATCCCGATTCTTACAGGGAGCACTGACGACTTGTAACCTAAAACCAGCCTCTGGGCCTCTGCAGCCTGATGGGGCGTTTCAGGGGCTTTGAATATGAGGGATGTTTTAACATTTCCTGCGAGCTTAGATCCGAAGAGAACCTCTTTGGAAACTTGGCTGTGCTCTGTTTCCTGGCATGAGGATTGGCTGGCTGGATTTTTCCCTTCTACCCACAGTGCTGACAGGGTGGAGTATACTTCCATGAAATTGTATGTTTCCAAAATAGGACCCACGGTTTTACATGCTGCAGTTAGAGGAATGTACCTCTAACCAAAACAGAGAGGGACCCAGCGATTCTAAAAACAGAACGCCAGCCCTGCTCTCAAATCCTACGGGACGCCATTTTTACATTTTACAAAGGGAGCTTTCAGTGGGAAAGTAAACCGAACAAATGATTTCCAGATTAGCCCGAATTTTCTTCTTATGTTTTTCAGTCTTACTAGTAACCGCCACAGTCTCATGCGGTGACAGCACACATCTCTCCGGCTTCCCAGAGGCCTTTGTGGTCTGGATGGCATCCAGGCTGGAGCATACGGCTCTTGCGTTCTGTGTCCAAGCACAACCCTGCACCAACCTGCGTGTGAGGAACATTCCAGTGTTCCTTGCTGTCTGCCTGGAGTCATTGTTTCCGGTCACAAGACGATCTAAATACTACCTGCCACATATGTGGGCTGGGCATTTGGCCCAGTGGGTAGAGTGCGTCCCTAGCATGAAGCAGCCGTGGGCTTGATCCCTGACATTGCATACCAGGCCTGGTGGCTCGTGCCTCTGATTCCAGGACTTGGAGGGTATAGACAGGAGGAACAGGAGTTCAAGGTCATCCTTGGTGACGCAGGGATTTGGGAGCCAGCCTGGGCCATGGATGGACGCCTGAGTGTGAGGCTCAGGCGGAGCATAGCTACTGTTTTGTGGACTTAGTAGCTTCCTTGGTCATTGATCTTGTCCCCAAAAGAGTCTCCTCCAGCATCGTGGCTGGTCATTGTCACTTCCAGGAGTGACATGGGAAACAGTTTCAGCTCTGGCACACAGCATGAGGACGTCCTTACAAACATTTCCCCCAGGGGCTGAAAGATGCCCCATCGGAGAGCGCAGAACGAGCTGGCCTGGCCAGGCCAACCGCCAGCTGTAGTCCCCAGCTGAGGCCTGAGGCCTGGTCCTCCCCCAGGTGGCAGCATATTTTGCATCCATGGTCCCAGCAAGTGCTTCCTAAAACTGTGTTAACACCCGGATGCTCCCAGCAAGTGCTTCCTAAAACTGTGTTAACACCCGGATGCCCCCTGACTTATAAGTGTGTGAAAATAAGTGGAAAGCACACACGACCGAGGGGACGGGCTGTCCCGGAGAGGTTCCAACGTTGTGCTAGTAGGAGGACGAGGTGAGCTTTTACCTCCCTTCCCAGTTGAGGTCCCCCCTCCACCCACTTTGGTCAGTTTTCAGAATACCATTGTAGCTTTCCTTAATAAACCTGACGCTGGGCGCCCTCTGGCCCGAGAGCCCGCTCTTGGGTTCTTAGCGGGTCTTACCATTTGGTTTTCATGCCCTTTAACATGACTGGAGAGGCATGTGGGGTGCAGAGCACAAAGCTGACGCCCTTCCTCTCTCTCCTCGCCCCTCTGTCTGCTCTCATCCTCTCTTTTTGGAAAGTAGGATCTTCAGACTCGAAGTGGCTCGTCTTCAAAGCTGTATCTGCTTCCACAGTGAACTCTGGGCACTTAAAAGGGGTTTGCTAACTTAGGGACCCTCTTCCCGGCTCCGTCTAGTCCCTCTAAGAACTGCTGGGTTGCGGAGATGAAAGCCCTTCCACAAAAGACTCGCAGGGTCTCTTGAAGAGAAGATTACCTGGAGGTAGTGAGGCGCTGTTCCCAGGAGAACTGGCCCAGGGACACAGTGAGCAAGAAGACAGAGGGCACAGAACACAGAACCCTGAAGGGTGGGTGTAGAGCTCAGGGGCCGTACGTCCAGTGCTCCCAGATGAGAAGCATCCCTCCGGAGCCACGGGACTCACTCTCACTGAGCTTCCTCCCAGGAGGTACTCCGTGTTGTCAGTTAGCTGTTGTGGCGTTTTGTTTTAAGACAGGGCCCAGATCTCACTGTATCACCTAGGCTGGCCTTGAATTTGTGATCCTCTTGTCGGAGTCCCTGGAGTGCCGGGATTACAGGTTGATGGAGACACACCTGGTGTTGGTTTTTAAGAACCAGCATTTCATATATTTAAATAAGGCTGTGCGAGCTTTGCCTATAGTTGAGAGGGTGTGTGTTCCTTCATGCGAAGGGCTTAGTGGTGGGCTCCTGGTGGCGTTCCTGGAATGTGGAACATAGGAACTGCGTTTATGATTATAGCCTTGGCTCAGAGGGGAGACAGCCAAGCACTTGGTGAGGACCATTAATCTCTTTGAAAGAAACATGAAAATTGGGAACCATGGACTGGGGAATTGAAGCTCTGCACAGAGGAAATCAGAATGCCAGAGGATATGACTGTGACCTTTCAGGGTTCTTAGTGTTGGATACTTTGATTTACTCTTGTTAGGACTCTAAGTTCATAGAAAGTTATGCTTCGATGTTATTTGTGCAGATTCTCACAAAGGAGCAAATCATTAGGCTTCCTTTTCTCACTGCCAAGTGCTGGCTCTAAACTCCCTAAGACTCAATTTCTTTCTCTCTTTCTCTCCACCCAACCACACATAAACACACACACACAATGCACACACACGCACACGTGCATGCACACACAGAGACACACACAAACACACATATATGCATGCACACACAGAGACACACACGTGCATGCATACAGACACACGTACACATATGCATGCACACACAGATGCACACACAGAGACACACGCACACACACACAAACACAGTGTCCTTGAGTTCACTGGGTTTTGCACTGATCCTGACATTTCCTCCTGTTAGTCTGAGCGCTTTCGGGGTAGACAAAAGTGGCTTTTCATAGCCAGCAGATGACTTTGGCCGTGAGTTCTTGTGTCTAGATCCTTTCCTGTGTGCTGGAACTTGGGGATAAGAGGAATCAGAACTGTGGTGACAATTAAGGGCAAGTTAAGGACAGAGCGTTGTCCACTGAGGGGTGGTCTTCCATGGACAAGGGGACAAAAGCTCTTCTGCTGGTTGGCCCCCAGAGCTGGATGGAGATCTTCCTTGATTCAGCCAAATGTTATGGGCAAGAGGAAAATTCCTGCCTGCATGGTGACTTCTGCAAAACGGTTATGAATTTATCAGGTAAAATTTTAGGTGGGCATAAAAACAAAAGTTAGTTTTCTTTTGTACTTTAAGTTTGATTTAAAAGGATTTACTCCCAGTGTTTGTTCTTCAGGGACAGTCTGGGTGAGAGATGGCAGTGAGACCCCCTCTCAGCAGGAGCCGTGGCCTGGGAGCAAACACCCGGGTCCAGGTTTCTGAAGGTCTGCATCGTTCTGAGAGAGTGGTTTTGGAAGCAGGAGGAACATGCAGTGTTGCCGCTTCTGCCCAGACCTGATCCGCAGCTGCACAGGCAGACTATCTGCATTTTGCTTTCTGAAAAAGCATCCAAGTTAGAAAGTTCAAATCAGCTACCTTTTCATGTGTCTCAAACATGTGAGGTGAGGCCTGGCTCTGAAAAAGACTTCAGGAGAATTCCACTTTATTTCACCAACTAGTGATCTATCTGGTCTACCAGACTTCTGCATCTGTAAATTTTCACGTTTTAACATTAATTTTTAAAATTTTATTCCTACCTCAATTAGGTAATCAAGATAGTCTCTCCACAAGCATGTCAGGTGTTTCTAGATTTTGTCAAATTGACAGTTAAGCCATTGAAAGCAGGTACTGTTAAGTGTTTCTGGGACATTCCCGGTCTCACTTCATCCTGAGGACTCACAAACAAGCCGTCTGATGAGAATGTTCTCACCGTGAACTGGCTTCAGCACCTGTTATATCAGACAGAGGGACACAGGGGCAGAGGTTACTGTCCATCTTTTGTAGCCATGAGGTCACCAGCGTCACCTGCACATCCTGCTGTGAACACCCGGCATGTGTGTTTACGACTGTCCTCTTTTCCCCAAACAGATACCAGTATTACCTGCAAGCCAAAAAGGATGTGCTTGAAGGGCGGTTACGGTGCACACTGGAGCAAGTGATCCGGCTGGCTGGCTTAGCTGTGCAAGGTAAGGCATCTCTGGAATTCCAACTTCTGCTTCCTTACGCTCTTTCAGCGTGAGCAGTTAGATTTGGTGACGTGACCTCTGGCTGAGGCTCTGTGTTCATTTCAAGTTGTGCATTGAGATGAGCGGTGACTTTTGGAGGGGGGTGGCAGGAGGCTGGATTTCTCCAAGCCGCCCCTGACTCAGTCATGCTTGTTTGACTGTGGTTCCATTAGGGATCTAACTGAAGAGATAGTTTTTAAATTGCCTGCAATTGAGGCTGCCTTTGAGAGTGTGGGAGACGTTTTCTCAGGATTATTCCACTGTATGGTGTGGTCATAGTCTGTGCCCTGATGATAGGAACAATAATCTCAAACCCATATTAATATTAATTTTAGTTAATCAATATTAATTAATGAATTGTAGTACAGTCGCTTTAACCAATATCCTGTACTTTACTGTCATAGAATTGAAAAGAGAAACTTAGATTGATGATGGCCATGTGACAAGGAGCATGAATCAGAGTGAGCTTGTCCTGCAACCTGTGCAGCTGTTTCAACCTTCTCTGCATTGTAGAATGTGTTATTTTCTATGTGTCTATGTGTGCTTTCTATTTTTTTTTTTTTTTTGGATTTTTTGAGACAGGGTTTCTCCATAGCTTTTGGTTCCTGTCCTGGAACTAGCTCTTGTAGACCAGGCTGGCCTCGAACTCACAGAGATCTGCCTGTCTCTGCCTCCCGAGTGCTGGGATTAAAGGCGTGTGCCACCACCGCCCGGCTTGGGCCTTTCTTCTTTAAAAGACTTCCCTTTCCGTTCCCTGTGTGTAATGCTCCCCTCACTGTTCATTCATTTGGTATATTCCGGGCAGCCTGGGTGTTGTAAGATTCTTCAGGAAGTTGGTGGACTCAGTCTGGATTCCCTTTCTATTGGCTCCTTGAAGTGAACTATTTTGCCTGGCTGATGAAGCTTGCTTTAGCTCTAGAATGTTTGAAATAGCATTCTCCTAGTCTGGGGAGATAATTCATAGGTAAAGGGCCCTGTGCAAGGATGAGGACCTGAATTCGGATCCCAAGAACCATGTAAAGTCGGGCACATGTGTGCGTGCATTGAAGGCATAGACAGGAGGATCCTAGGGCTTGCTGGACAGAACAGTGGACTTGAGAGTCGGTGGGAGACCTGTCTCTTAAGTACAGTTGCAGAAGCAAGTGAGAAAGATACCGGACATTGGCCTCTTGTCTTCATGAGCCCACGTGGAAGAGTGCACACACGCATGCACACATGTCATTCAACTCTTTCCCTCCCTCCCTCTCTCCCTCTCTCTCTCCAATCCGTATTGGGCCATTAGAAAGTCATGCCCACAGAAATAAAAGAAGTGATTGGAGATATAGCATGTCTGGACTTGAACACAGTCTTAGTGGGTCGTCTTTGCTGTTCTGGGGTCCTCATCCAAGAGACAGTTGTACTTCATTTTGGGGGGAATCGTCACTGTCTTTGTGACTCCGTGGGGCTGGCATTTCTGTGTGCAGAGGCAGCCAAAGGCAAGGCATTTGCGTGGATTTCGTCTACACGTGCCCCAGCATTCCACTGTGAGATGGTAGCTGGGAAGAACAGAATTCCTGGCATCTTGTGACACGTCAGTGTGTTCAGGGGGTGTGAAGATTTTCCAGGTTGCCAAGGGTGATTTACAGTGGGGATTTCCAGCGGCAATGCATTTCCAGCTATGTCCCTCCATCTTAACCTTGACTTAGAAAGTCCCTTTGGCAGACAGACATAGGATACCAACCTGCTACCCAAACAAACAGACACAGGTTGGTTTTCAGGTCTTTAAATAGCCATTTGGGCTTGCTTTCCTAAAAATCAGCTAGTGGGGCTCACATGCCAGCACTGATAGTTGCTAGGTACAAGTGGGGACAACAGGTCCAGCTTGGCATCAGTCTTCCTCAGCGGGGCTCCGGCGAGAATGCAGTAGACGGGTATGTGTGGGCACACGTTTGCCGTGTTTTATTCTGTCCCTGTCTTCATGTAACAATTGCTGATGTTTCCCTGGCTTTTCTTCTCAGCGGATTTTGGAGACTATAACCAATTTGATTCCCAAGAATTCCTCCGAGAATATGTCCTCTTCCCTATGGTGAGTTCATTTCTTTTTTTCCCCTTGGTTTTTTACTTTCCTTGGCTATTTTATTCTTTATTTTGAAATTCTCTGTGCTTCCTGGGGAGGAGGTCTGAGTCCTTTAATATAGGTACAAGTTTTACGAAGCACCAAGAGTGTAAGGGGGCATCTTCCCACGTCAAGACACTTCTGGTGTTTTCCTACCTGCTAGAACCTTGGTAGCAGAGAGAACTAGCACCAAGTCTTGTGGGTTGATTTTCAATCTATCAGTTCTAATAGTGTTTTTTCCCTTTTGATGGAATCTGTACTTTTTGTGGACACAGTCATGTAATCTGCAAATCTGGACTGTGTTGCCTCTCTTTCCTGTGCAGATCTTCATTATTGCCCTAATTATTTTAACTGGGCTGCTAGGCCCATTTGAATGGAGTGGTGGACGTGGGCAGGGAAGGCGGCTCGGCTGTAGAGTGCTTGCTGACTTTGCGTAGCCGTGGGTTCAATCCTCAGAGCCACGAAAGAGGACACGAGATGGGGGGAGATTGCTGAAAGTATACAGAAACCAGTTTAATTTATAAGACATATAAAACATAGGAATAAATGCACCCAAGGAGCTGGAGGGCTCATGCACTGACAACCATAGAACGCTGATGAGAAAATCAAGATTACACAGATGTTCTGGCGCCGTGGCTTGGAAGAATTGGTGTTAAAATGCCCATGGAAGCCAGAGTAACCTACAAATTTAATGCAACCCCCATCAAAATCACAAAGCCGTTCTTCACAGAAATAGGAAAACCAAACTTAAAGTTTACGTGTAGCCACAAAAGATGCCAAGTAGCTGAAACAGTGTTGAGCCAGAGGAAACCAGAGCCATGGACATTGTGCTTCCTGACCCTGAGGTCATTATCATATGTGCTGGGTAATTTAGCTTGACTTAGGCTAGAGTCATTTGGGAGGAGAGAGCTCCAACTGAGAAAACACCAGAACAATGCCTCCATAAGATCGGGCTGTAGGCAAGCTTGTAGGGCATTTTCTTAGTTAGTGATTGATGGGGGAGGGCCCAACCCATTGTGGGTGATGTCACCTCTGGGCTGGAGGTCCTGGGTTCTATAAGAAAGCCGACTGAGCAAACCAGCAAGCAGCTCCCCTCCATGGCCTCTGCGTCGGCTCCTGCCTCCAGGCTCCTGCCCCATTTGAGTTCCTGTCCTGATTTCCTTCAGTCCTGGACTGTGGATGCAGAAGCCACACAAAGCCTTTCCTCTCCAGCATGTTTTTGGTCATGGTGCTTCTTCATAGCAGTAGTGACCCAAAGGAAGACTATGCAATGGCTGGAGACCGACAGCAGCGTGGCGCTGACTTATAGCAGACACATTGACCATCGGCTTGGAATAGAGCCCAGAAATAAGTCCACACATGAACAACCAGATGCTTTTTGATGAAGAGGTCAAGGACAAGCAAGGGGAATGGCAGTATCTACAGTACGTTGTGTTGGGAGAGCTTGGCGTCCACATGAAATGGGATGGAATTGGGGCCTTATGTCACCCAGTGTCTATGAGTCAGTTCCAAGTGGATTAAGATGCAGGTCTAAGCCCTGAGACTGAACCGTTAGAGGAAGACAGAGGAGCTCAAGACCTTGGTCTGGGCAATGGTTTCCGGCATATGACCCCAAGGCACAAATAAGTAAAGAGCAACAGGGTCACATCCTAAAGAAGTTCTGTCCGGCAAAGGACGTCGTTTACAGAGTGAAGCTCACACATGGGAGAAAATATTTGCAAATCATACTTTGGACAAGGGGCTTGTAGCCACATCTGCGGAACTCAAACACGATGCTAAGAAAACACATGACCCTGCTACAAAATGGACACGAGACCTTAATAGACATTTCTCAAAAGAAGATTTTTTAAAAATCCAGGAGATACATGGAAAACACTCAGCATCACCGATTATAAGGGAGTCAGTTTAGACTACGATAGAATACCACTTCATTCCTGCTGGGTTAAGTGTTGTCCAAGAACAGTAGCGAGGGTGTGGGGAGCGAACCTGTGGCTGTACTCGGTTGCTAGGATATATGTTAGCAATGTCCAGGGCAGGCGTGGAAGAGACAAGGTCTCCTCGTAAGTGTATATGGTTATCATCTGTTGTGAAGACCCTTGTCTCCTGGGTCCTCACCAGTCCCTCTTCGTTCAGAACAGTCCTGCTCCTCCAAGCATACGGAACTACCCCAGGCCTTGGTAGTTGGGTGTCATCTCCTGGCAAGCGCCCTGCCAGATCTGTGAGGTCAGTGTTCCCCTGCCTGCTCCTCAGGAAGGCCTTACTGCCTGCCCGTCCATGGGCAGAGGCCATCAGCCATGTCCTGGTCATGAACTTGCACCTACCTGGGTGAGCGTTTCCCAACCCCTTCCTTCCATGTTTGAACTTGCCCATTCTTGTCATGACAGTCAGAATGCCAGGCGTGGGGCCCCCAAAGCAGAGACGTGGTGGCCCACTGTTGTCTGGCACATAGGGTGTGCTCATACGTGTTTCTGGAATGAACCACTGAAGTAAAACTGACTGTTCCGAAGCTGATTGGAGGATAGATGAGGTGTCATCTGGAAAATTCTGCTGCCTGGTTGGTGGCTTCCCTGAGAGGGGTTTTAGTGAACATAACTGAACTCACCGAGAAGGCAACTCGTCAAAGAGCTGAGCTGCAAGCAGCCCCGTGTGCTGTGTGCTGGCTCTGCTTGTAGAGACGGCCACTCACCACATTTTCCCTGTAGCTTTTTGTTCAGTTTGTTGTTGTTGTTCAGTTGTTTGGTCCCAAATGCTGCCCTGGGTCATAGACACCTGGGGATGAAATTGTACAAGAACCACGGCATGCATGCTCCCAGGGTGAGATTTGCCAAATTGGGTTGCAATTTTATAGATCAGGAATTATAATCAGGACCTGGGGAGGTACCACATGGACCTCGGGGGTTAGGAAAGGCTCAGAGACAGCTGGGGAGCCATCTGTATCATGGGGAAGGGGTAGAGCGGAGGGGACAAGGCATGATCAGGACAGGGAGGAAAGAAGAGGTTCTTGGGGAGAGTCAGCTGTCACTTGGCTATAACCTGTCCCTTGGGAGGGGAATCACTGTGGCTGGGACCCAAGGCTTCTGAGAAGTTAGGGTTCTTGGATCCTCATGGTGGCAATTGCTGCAGTGAACAGAGACCGTCCGGGGTGTGGATTGGAGTCTAAAGGACAGATGCTGCGGTTCCCAAGTTCTCTTTACAACAGATTGCCCCGAGACACATGGATAGTTACAGGAAAGGAGACAGTTGATTAGGGGAGGCACAGAAGTACTCCGTATTCCAACTGGGCTCTGGTCCCAAGAGGGGCTCAGCCCGTCTGATGTGATCTTCTGTAGTCGTTTATATAATACCCGTCCCCAAAGAGCTTGCAACACAGGTTTCTCAGAGCACGCTTCCTTGTCCAGATGAAGCTCAGGTGGACTGAGGGCTGCCAGTCTTTCCACCGCTGCCTCCTACCATGTGCCAATCTCTGGAACCTTCTCCTCCATAGCTGTCCTTCCCCTCCCTGAAGGCTTTTGTAGGTGGGTACCACTGGAAAGGAAGCGCAGCATAGGTGTCAACAGAGACATTAAAACATTTAAGCAGACCCAAGGAGATGGTTGAATTGGAAAGCTGCTTGCCCTACCAGCACAAGGACCAGAGTTTGATTCACAGAGCCCACATCCAAAGCTGGGTGCTGTGGCATGCGCCTGGATCCCAGCAGCAGCTCAGTGGGAAGCAGAGAAAGGCAGATCCCTGAAGCTTGCTGGCCTGGTAGCCTGGCCTGGTAGCCTAGCCTGCTTAGCGGAGCTCTAGGGCAGTGAGAGAGCCTGTCTTGGGCAAAGGGTAGAAGGCACCTGAGGACCCCCACATGCATAGCATGTACACATGCACCCCCAACCCCACATGCTCCCCACACCTCTCTTCAGGATAAAGGATTCATCTGGGCCAAACACGTGCCAGACAGGTTCCTATGATGAAGGTATATTCCCGGCCCTTTTTGTAATTTTTATCTTGAAGCAAGGTCTCAAGATAACTCTGAAGTCACTATGTAGCCTAGGTTGGCCTTGAACTTGTGATCCTCCTGCCTCAGCTATCCTGATTCCCAAACTACTGAGATTATTGTTCTTAGATTTATGCTCGCTCTCTTCAAAGTGGTTTGCCGTTAGCCCCAAGTGGAAGTTCATAATCAAATTTAAAGTTAAATAAGTTAGAGGTTGAGTTTGTGGTTGCATTGGCCATACCCTAACTGCTCAGTAGCCACGTGTGTCTAGGGCAAAGATCAGGCATATTTTGATCTCCCTCATCTCCCTGAGCAGCGCTGGAGATGAAGCTGATGGCTGCCCGTGCTCACTGCTGAATTGGGTACGTTCCAAGCGTGGTCTGTAACCCTCATCAATTTTTTCTGAGTATACATCCTGAGTTCGCCATGTCGTGACCTGTCCTGGGTGGTCTGTGGTCTGAAACTTTACCACATAGTCGCTGAGTGGTGCTTAGGCTACACGGGGCTAGCACCCTTACTGGCTACACAACCTCAAACAAGTTAGCTGATGGTTCGAAGCCACTGTCTTCACATCCGAAGTTAGAAGAAACCCGTTCCCACTTTGAAGATCAAGGAGGAGATCCGTATGAGGGACCTACCTTGGTCCAGGGTAAATTTTCAATAACCAGTTATTTGGATGTGTTACTATTACAGTGACTCTGTCTGTGATATGCAAATATGAGCTGATTAATTAATGTCGCTATCTGCATTTTGAAATGCAAACTCAGAAGATAAGCAGAGGGATAAGCTACTGTTATCCAGTTTTGTATATTCTCTATAATAATAGGGAAATTATATGCCATACATCGAGTTCAGTTCAGTCAGTATTTATTTATAACTCACTTTGTGTTATGAACTTGGAAGGGTCATTGTGGAAAAGCCCCATGACTGACCTCTTACAGGATGGAAAGAACTGCTGTCCTTGAGGGACCCAGATTTTAGCAGGTGACGGGAGACAAGGAATAAAATAGAATGGTGTATAGACGGTGTATGTGTGTAACCACAGAAGAAACACTGTAGACAGAACATGTAGAAGGGTTGTGGAGGCCCCCACAGCAGAGGAGCTATGGCCAGGGGAGAGTGGAGACAGGGTGTTTCCTGTTGTTTGGTGGGACTGTGTGGGCAGGAGTCTAAATGGAGACAGTGAAAGCTGTGTTGAGAACAGAAGCCTGCCCGAGGCTCCGAACTCTGAGGGGAGGAGATTTGAAGGAATGGCTGGGTCCCACTAAAGAACGGTCCAGATGCCAGGCCCAGGTGTGGACCTAATTGTGCAAGCAGTGGGGAGCCGTGGCAAGTTCTCAACTTTCTGCTGGAGCTCGCAAAGGGAAGCAAGCATTCCTCCACCGAGGGAGGGAAGGTGGATGAATGGCCCTGTTTGATCTTCCCTACTCCCCGAGCTGTCAGGTGGCATCTCCTCAGCAGAGAAAAGAACAAAGTTAAGTACACAGGCGTTCCACAGGTGTGTGGCCGTGGCACACACCCTGCCATTTGTCATTCAACCCCTGCCACGCTCACACATCTCTGGGGTGTACATACCTCTGCCGCCACCCCCCCCCCCCCACACACACAGGTGGAGGCATTGAGTTGAATATAATAGCAGAAGGGTGCCTTTGGGCATTTTCAGAGTTGGAACTTAGGGTTTAACGGAGCCTTTTGATCTTCACCTCAGCTTGTTCTGTCCCCATATGCCTTTTAGAATCCGCACCTGGTGTGGCTGAGGTGCTTGCAGCTTGTGTCGCAGGCACACAATACACTTGCGGTCTCACTACTGGAAGCTTGCTTATTTCCCAGGGTTCAGTTGGGAGATAACTAAACAGTAAAGCTTGCAAAGACATGAGTTTGGTCCCCAGAACCCACGTGGAAGCAAAGCTGGCTTGCAGTCCCAGTGCTGCCGAGGCAGAACCCAGTGAGTCCCCGGAGCCTTCTGGTTAACTGGCCTGACCTCCCTGGTGAGTTCCAGGCTAGCGAGAGACCTTGTGTTTAAAATCAAACAATGGGGAAAGACAACTAACCCACTAAGGTGGCTACAACAAGAGGCAAGAGCTGAGGTCATTTTACGCCATCTACACATTCATGTGCACACACAAATGCGCACGCGCACACACACACACACACACACTACACAAACACATACCAAGCAATTTAATAGAAGTGCGTCTGGGAGGCAGATGGTCAGTAAAGAAAAAAAAAGCTGCCCAGGTCCCACCGGCTGGGGTAGGAGCTGTGTTGTCTGGGTCCCACCACCTGTGGTAGGTGCTGTCCCTTCTGGGTCCCACCAGCTATGCTAGGAGCTGTGCGCAGGAGAGAGAAAGGGAATGTGTCACTGGGGACGCCTGACCAGGGAGGCACTGACAGTGACCCGAGTGCTCCTGTTCTTCCAGGATTTGGCCCTGGAGGAGGCTGTTCTGGAGGAGCTGACGCAGAAGGTGGCCCAGGAGCACAAAGCCCACAGGTAAGATGGGTAGAGATTGAGACTTTATCCAGCCAGCATAAAACACTGTCCGTGGGGTGGGTCTTCATAGCTCTGCCCACCCCTGGCCTGGGTCACATGATTTCCTAGCTTCTACCTATGTGGCTGGGCTCTGGGTTCTAAGTGGAGCTTGGGGGTTGGAGGGTCTGTGCTTCCCTGCTTCCTCACATCCCCTTCCCTCCTCCCTCTTTAAAATATTTTCATTTTAAAATTGTAGAAATTTTCTAGCCGGGCAGTGATGGCTCATGACTTTAATCCCAGCACTTGGGGGGGGGGCAGGGAGGCAGGGCAGATGGCTGTGAGTTCAAGGCCAGCCTGGTCTACAAGAGCTAGTTCCACCCGGGCGGTGGTGGCGCACGCCTTTAATCCCAGCACTCGGGAGGCAGAGGCAGACGGATCTCTGTGAGTTCGAGACCAGCCTGGTCTACAGGAGCTAGTTCCAGGACAGGCTCCAAAGCCACAGAGAAACCCTGTCTCGAAAAACAAAACAAAACAAAACAAAACAAAAAAAGAGCTAGTTCCAGGACAGGCTCCAAAACTACAAAGAAACCCTGTCTCAAAAAACACACACACAAAAAATTGTGATCCACATAGTGTCTTTTTAAAGCAGACAGCATTATTCACAGGGATGTATCGAATAATTAGTGCTTTAAAGGCTGTGTCTCTTAGTTGGATAATTTACCTTCCCTTTCTTATTCCTTTTTGAGTAAAAGGCCGCTGATCATTAATACCACCTTACCAGGTGCTACCCTCCCTGGTGGAAATGAATGCCATCCCCGGAGACCAGGGCCGGCACACAGCTCGGGGATTTGTGTTAGGATGTTGGTGTTTGCCGCTGGCTTTGGACTGCTACCCATTTCCTCCTCTGGTGCTGTTTTGATTGTAGTGGGATCCCGCCTGCAGAAGCTGAGCTGATGTACATCAATGAAGTAGAACGTTTGGATGGATTTGGACAGGAGACCTTCCCGGTGAAGGTGACACACCTTTCCCGCCCCTGCACATTTCAAAGTTAGCGTGGGTGGCCCTGGGTCAGAATGGCTTCCCTTCTCCATGTCATGTGACATTGGTTGATGTCTTTCTTACCTTTTCCTCCCTGTGACAAAAAGAGATCGGACAAGAGGCAGCTTATAGGGGGGAAGGTTTGCTTTAGCTCACAGTTCAGGGGGTACAGCCCTTGGTGTTGGAAAAGGAATTGAGACAGCCGGTCATGTGGTGTAAGCAACCAGAAAGTAGAGTCAACAGGAAGTAGAACTGGGCGGTAAAACCCCAAGACTCGTCCCCAGTGGCCCACTTCCCCCAGGCGGGTTCCATAACCTCCCCAAACAGTGTGAACAGCTGGGATGAAGTTTTCAGACACGAGTTTATCGGGGACATTTCTCGTTCCGACCGTGGCAGTTAAGAACTCCCTTCAGGTAAAGCTAACGCTTTTTTTGAGCTCAGAGAGTTTGGGATTGAGCTTCAGCAGATCATGCTCGTCTGCTTGGACAGTTGTCTGCGATTAGAGCCCACACAGTAGTGTGTTCCTCCCCTTCAGCTGCCAAGGACAGCTGTCGTCCCGTGGATGCGCACAGCAAGGCTAGCTAGCAGCTTTCTTCCTTTGTGTCTTCTCCTCACTTATCTTTGGATGTGGGGATGATCACTGGTGAGCCAGATTGAAGTGTCTCCAATAGCAATCGTGTTTTGTTTCTGCAGCTCTGCAGAGCTGTGTGTGGTGGGTGTTTTGTGGAAGCCGTGCCTAGCAAATCGTTAGAGTGCATCCTTTGTAACTGCCCCACCTACTGGAGTGTGTGTGACTGGGAGAATCATGAGCCCACCATCCAAACTCAGTCTCGCCTCTCTGCTGACCAACAACTCTTCAAAAGATGGCGTTCTAGCAGAAACCTAATGCAGTTGGCACACCCCGGCGAGCTGGGAGGTGCCTGTGATTTCTGCACACATATTCTTCACTCTGGCTGCTTTAACACATGCTCTGCTCCCTCTCTGGCTTGCTTACCATTTGCGCTAATGACAACTGCCTGCGAGCGGTTGAACAGAATCAAGCGAAGGTGGCCGCATCCCATGAAAGGGGCTAAATGGCTCTCTTTTTGATTTGTTTAATTTTCTTTTGCTTCTCTAATGACCGCCCTTGGTAGGACTGTCATCCATTTGCCTTGCAGAAATGCCTGGCGAGACCATCTGCAGCCCACTTACAGCAGCCCACAAATAGTCACAATATTTTGGGTCACTGAAAAAAAAAATCAGTAAACTTTTCTCAATTTCTACCGAGCCAGCTTTTCTGCCTAGAAGTTGGGGGTTTTGCTCTGGCCATTGTTTGCTTATTTTTAGTGTCTGAGCCGTAGGAAGGGAGGGCACTCAAGCTAGAGGCGAAGTCTACTTGTAGAGCTTGGATATCTTTCCATCTTAAGTGGATTCGTCTAGTCGGTTCTCCAGGGAATTAGTCGCCTACCCTGGAGTGGGAGGACCAGCAGTGCTGATCTCTTTGGGGAACTTGGCTGAACTGCCCGGTTCCCCCAATATATCTGTCCCTGGTGGAGGTAACCATCTACAGACGCTGTGATGCTGGATGACCCAGGATCCTAGGTGGGAGGGGGTGGGGAGTGACCTGCCTTGAAGAAGTTTGCACAAGCAGAGAGCTGAGTGTGCAGGGATAGACGGTGAGATGGATAACAGGGCCCCTGTGTGCACTTCTGTTTAGAGCCACCGGCTTTCCCATAAATGGTTCCCCAAAATGTCCCCAGCCCTCCTTGGGTACCACCTGTCTTTCCTAAAACCTCACATACACTCACATAGCTGCTGACTGAGCTGCCTCTACTAATGGAGCTTATGAGCTCACAGAAGGTTGCTCAGATGTGGCTCAACCCAGGACTATAACTCAAGAACTCTCCTAAGTAGGATGCCCAGCATTTAAGTTTGGTCCAGTGCGATGCCCGTAGCATCCAGTGTAGCACAGCTGCCTCAGGCATCCTTCTGTGCATTCTTACATCATCCTGCTCCGGGAATGGCTCTTCCTGGGTCACTTTTACCCTTGACTCTAGTGTGAACCTATAGGCGAAGCATCTGGGGTATTCGTGTAGGGGCTCCTTTCCCTCCTTTCTCATGGCCCCCACCTTATTTTTCCATGTGTATCTTTCTGTGGTATAACTTATCTTTCAGCTTTTCTTTGGTTTGCAAACCATGTTGTTTCTTCTCCCCCAGTTTCTGGCTCACCCCTCAGCTCATGGAGTAACTCACCCTAGCATTGAGACATAACTTCCTTGCCGCTGCTTTCTGCATGCTGGGGTTACTGGGGTGCATCACCGCGCCTGACCTGTTCTCTCTTTGTATCCTTCCTGGGTTGACCACCAGGCTGTCTTACCTTAACCCTGCTCCCCCAGAAGTCTTGTACTGGCAACTTTGAAGGGGAGGGTTCCAGCTTGGTGCTGTCTCTTGCCTTATAACTATCTCTATCTTTAAAATGACAAATTAAATGGTATGTATTTATTATGTATAGTGTCTTCTGAAACCTGTATGTATGTAGGATGGGGAATCAGGCCAACTCACGTAAGTGTTATCTCACAATCTTAGCATTTTTGTGGGGTGAACAGAAAATCTGTTCTCAGTGGATTTTTGAGAATACAGCATGTCGCTGCTAATTGCAGCCAGCACAGTGCACAGTAGATCCTGGAATTTGTCCCTCTAGTTTAGTTAGAGTTTGTATTGACTCGCATCTCCTCACCCCTGCAGCCTTGCTGCCCCATGCTGCTCTGATGAGATCCACTCCATCTCAGTGAACACAGAATTTGTCTTCTGTGCCTTTCTTGTTTCACTTATAATAATGGCACTAGTTTCAAATGCCAGAGTATCCTGTTTAAAGCCTACACAGTATTCCACTGTGTGGTGTACACGCAGACCATACCATACCTCACTATGTGATGTACACACACACCCTATCACACTGCACTATGGTGTACACACACATTGTACCACACCACACTATGGTATACACACACTATGGTGTGCACACACACCATACCACACCACACTATGGTGTACATGCACACTGTACCACACTTCATTATGGTGTACACACACACACACGTACCACTCACTCCCTATTATGTGGGGTACATGCACACTGTACCACACCCCACCGTGTGGTGTACACACACACCGCACCACTCCCTACTATGTGGGGTACACACACACCCTACTTCCCCCCACGTCTTTCTCCACTGGTCTCTTGGCAGACACTGCGGCTGTTTGACCTTGGCTGTTGTGAAGGCTCAGCAAGGTCACGGTGGTAACAAACGCCTTCTGTTGATCCTCTGCAGGACAATCATGGCAACAGCACACACCTCGGCATTTTCTTTATGGGAATTTTCGTGAGGAACAGAATCGGAAGACAGGCGGTAATATACAGGTAACGTGTTCCTCCCTTGAGAGACTGTGGGCAGGGCCATGGATTGTGGTTATGTAATGAGTTAAGAGCCACACTGGACCGGAGTGAACTCTATTTTCTCAGTTCAGATAAAATTGGCCGTCTTCAGGATTGATGGGGCCAGGGGAAAATTGATACTGCTTTTTCCAGAGGTTTAATTCCTTCCTCTCTGGCTACAGGAAACACGCATTTCAAGTCTACTGAGTCAGTGGTGCAGACCTTGAGAGCAGGAAGAGCGGGCTCTGTAGTCGGTCCTGCTGATTGCTTTTGTTAGGACTGTCTCTGGATGTTTCGATCCAAACCAGATTCTTCCCACAGCCCTGTGCTCTCTGTCTGACCACATGTGTTAGCTAAGGACAAAGTCATCTTTATACTAACAAAAGGGGACTGATTGTCTATAAAAGTGTATTTCAGGGGCAGTTAGTCTGCGATAACAGATGAAACGACTGAGTGCTTTATTTTTATTATTATTATTACTTGGACCCTTTAACCTTCTTTTCCGTTTAGCACAAGCAAACCCTGTCGAGCGGTGTGGTCAGTGTCCACTAGCTGGCTCATTGCATGGTTGCCCATAGCTTCCATGATGACAGCCTGCTCGCCTCTGTGTACCTGGGCAGTCTGGCCCTGTGCTGATGCCCCTACAGGCAAAGCGCGAGCTCTCGGGATCAGTCAGGGCTGCCTTTCCAGACAGTTTCCAACCCAGATCACTGCTCTGCCATCGTTTCTGTGATTTTCCCTCTTTGATTTTTGAAGCTACAACATGTATGGAGACCTTTAGGATAAACGTTTAAGGGCTAGGGAACTGTATCTCAGTTGGTAAAGTCTTGCAAGGACCTGAGTTCTGTTCCCGGGACTCACATAAAAGATGCTGGATAGGGTGACACAGGCCTGAATCCCAGAGCTGGGAGGCAGGCGTAGGTGGAGTCTTGGGATTTGCTGGCTAGTCAAACTAACTTGCTTGGCAAGTTCCAGCCTGGAAAGAGACTGTCTCAAAATCCAAAGTGTATGGTGACTGGGGACTGATACCCAGAGTAGTCCCCTGGATTCCACATGCACATGAACCTGTAGACACACGAGCACTCCTACACACCTGTGTTGCTGAACTCCAGACAGACTGCAGATGTCAGAACCAGTAACCTCTGGCAGGGGTTGTTCCCTCCCCTCAGGAGCTGTTCCCAGGAGGGCGCAGCTGAGGAGCTCCTGTAGAGTTTGGGCAGTTGCTTTGAAGGAATTCAACTGGCAGGGAGAAGCCTCCTGTCTTGAGATCCTGGAAGCAGCAGGTGTCTCTGTCAGGGAGCATTTGAAAAGGGAGAGGACTCAGCGGGCATGTGTGGGGAACAAAGCTCTTCTGGAATGGGCAGGTGATTGGGAGTAAATTTGAAAACTCCAGGTAAGAATTCATCGGTCAGCCTCGGGGAGTGGATTCACTGACTCTGGTTCTCACCAGTGTCTACATCGAATCTTCTCTAAGAAGGAGCAAATCACCCACTTTTTCCTGCTTTAGATAGGATGTGGGACTTGAACTCTGTACAAGAGGCTGGCTCCGTGCATGGATTACAGACATGGAGATGTGGAATCCCTACTGAGTGAGGAACCAGTGGTCTTCCGGGGGTCTCTTGAGAGATCTAACCACAGAATGAAAATCTTACATCACAGTGTGGTGGGGAGCAGGCACTCCAGAAGATTCTTTTTCTGGGAGAGTGGTAGGGAATGTGGAAGGGCTGGGGATGGAGTCCAGATAGTGCACTGTTTGCCCAGCATGCAAGAAACCTTGCACTCAGTCCCCAGCACCATATAAATGTAAGTGTATTGGCCGAAACAGGAGGATTAGAAGTCCAAGGTCACCCTCGACTAGGAGATAAGTTTGCGATTAGCCTGGAGTATTTGAAACTGGAAACTGTCGAAGGAAGTAAGGCAGGAGGAAAGGAAAACCAGACTCAACAGAGATTGGGGTAGCTTCCGTGAGCATGGTGGATGGAAAAGGGACCGGTGGGGAGCCGGAGCTCGGACATCATCTGAAGCCTGAGCCTTAAATGAATGTCTAGGAACCAAATAGAATGGGAGGTAGCCACTTATCTCCTGCTGTCTGGCGCCTGCTTCTGGGATTAGAGTCCTCACAAGACCCTGGCGACCACAGGCCCCACATGTAGGTGGATTCCCTGTGTCCTCCTGCCTGTATCCATGCATTGAGTGAGTCCCCTTGCACATCACGTCTCCGAGAGCTGCCAAGGAAAGTGTGCACATGTGTGTCCTTCCATGACTGGTGCATAGATACAGAAACTACCGTTGGGCATTATCCCCGAAGATGGCACAGTGAATCCAGAGTGCACGCTGCAACAACTTCAGCTATGCTTTGGGGTCATTAAACCATGCAGGGATCACGGGAAGCGCCTCACCCGTGAAAAACTTGGGAGGATGGTAACAAGACCTTTGCAGATTTTTCTCATAGCTACCCATAAAGAAAACTGCATCTCATGAATGAGTGTCAGTGTGTAGATTTTAGATTGAATTATTATCTGTGTGAGTTCGTGTGCATTGATTTCTTTCCATTTTCTCCTTTGAGTGGAACATTTCAGCTAGTCAAATATTTAAAATAGTTAAATCATAATTGTAAGATGAGACATTTCTCATGATGGACACACGGACCATCTTCGAGTAAACCTAGTCACATTTCTTTGGCCCAGGTGGAATGACATTGGGAGTGTCACCCACAGCAAATCAGCCATCCTTCTAGAACTGATTGACAAGGAGGAGACAGCACTCTTCCACACAGTGAGTCCAGGGGTCTGCACAGCTTGAGGAGGGATTCTTTTCTTTAAGCTAACAATGCCTTGCCTCATTCTCCATGTCCTGATACTTGCATGTCCTAATACTTCCAATGTTGGGGCACTATTGTCATCTATGAAGTCTACACTCAAGGACTGCACAGTTAAGTTGCGCGCACACACACACACACACACACACACCTCCTAATAATATTTTAAATATGTTTACAGTGCTAAACTGCCTTCCTAGGTGTCCGGGGGCCCATGCAGCTCATGGCTGAATATTGGGCACAACTCTACTCCGTAAGGGACTCAGTGCTATTGAAGGAGTTCTTTCTAATACTTGCCTGGTCCTGTATGACCTCTTGCAAGCGATGCATATTCTCACTGGGTTTGTCCAGCATGCCATGCCACTCCGGTCACAGCTTTCCTCAGGTGACTCCTAGTTAAGTCACATTGCATTTTCTGTTGCTGACTGACCTGGGTTCTCCATTCCCCTCATGACTCTGGATTTGGGTCCCTTCTCAGGAGCCAACATTGTTCCCCTCGTCATCCTGTCTCTGGTTGAATGACATTGGTGTTAATTGTAGGCCCTGCCTTGATTCAAGAATTGGTTTTGAAAGTTGAGATGAGAACCTGGCAGTTCCTCACTGCAGACCAGAACCTCTGGAGAATGCATTGACAGATGGTCATTTCTGCCATCTTTGTCAAGTTGTGGTAGCTTGGGCTCCATTGACATCACAAAGATTGGTTTGCTTCCTGGCCCAGCGTGTTATTCTGTACTTCGGATGGAAGGAGAGGTCTACTTAGAGAAATCTATGTGAAGTACATATCTAGTCTAATGAATGCTTATTTCTTTCCCATCTCTTCTTTTTCAAGGATGATATTGAAAATGCCAAGTATATTTCCCGGTTATTTACAACACGGCACAAGTTTTACAAACAGAACAAGATCTGCACTGAGTGAGTAAATGTTTAGTTCACCGTCTCTCTGGACGGCTTGGTCCTATTAAATCGGGGCTTCTGAGAAGTCCCGGTCCCGTTTCCAGTCATTCTTTCCCCTTGATCTTTATAGAAGCCATAGGAGGAGTCTAAAGCCAGTGAGCAGCGAGAGATGTTTAAGTGCCGTCTACTGCAGTTCGTGTGCCTAGAGAGACAATCATTTTCAAATTGACTATAAATGCTTCGCTTCCTGGATGGGTGGGCCGCATCAGTGCCGTGCCGGCGCTCGGCTCTGAGTTCGGAAGAGCCCAGCTGTTCCCAATTTGCCCAGGTGCCCCTCCGTGTTAGATGTGGAGTATATTCAGAAGTGGGGAGCGGAGTGATGAGCCAACTTAAAAGAGGATGCTGCCGCTGGATCGGCCTGTTTCCGCTCACAGTTGGCTAGCCCTGCGTGTGCTCCTGGGTCGTGCCATCTGACTGCAAATGAGAGGCCAGGGTAATTAGAGGGGGATTTGGAAGGCACTCCGAGATGGCACGCATCTGTGTGTCTTTTTAATTTAGTTCGGAAATAAAAATGATAAATCTGAGCCTGATTGAGGGCACTTCCTCGTGGCCTGACCTCGGAGACGGCGTGCCGGGGGCCCACTCTGTCAGCGCCTTTACATAGGTTGCTTTCAAAAGGCGTTCCTCAGCGGAGCGCATTTGCCGCTTGGGCCCCCAAGGTGTTTAATTTTGGTTCAAAGAGCATCAGGGATGTAAATGCAAGCGAGGGGCTGTCTTTACGCTCCCACAGTGGGCACATCCAAGCAGGGTGGCATATTGCAGGACGGCAGGTGCCACTGCAGAAGGCAGCGGCTCAGAACTGGAGCCCCAGGTCATGGCAGACTTTTTCCCTCCATGTAGCCCAGGCCCTTTCAAACCAGACATTGCAATTGCTTGCTGCTAGGGTCTAAAAGTACATCTGATAGTCTAGGCCTACCCGCCAAGTTAATAGATGGGTTAGAAGGGCCAAGCAAGGACATAACCATGGCTTCTGCAGACACACTCATCACATGCATATGGTTCCGTTCTGCTCTTGCCTTTGAATTTGTGTGGTGGCCTTGACACCATCAAGAATTTTATAGCTGACTTCTGTGTGGTGGATATGAATCCCTTTGAGAGTTGCCATCTTCTTCTCTAACTGTTTCTCAGCACAAAGCTTCATTGCTGTGTTCAACATTCATGTTTCTTCTGTGGCCTTTTTTAATATCCGTGAACACCGCATGTAACATTGAAAATCAAGAATTCCGTTCTGGGGTACCCTTGCCTTCTTCCTTGGCGAGGCATCCGAAGCAGTTAACCTCATCCTTCCCACATACACATGGAGCTCCATAATCTCAAGTCAAGGGCATTCCTGTCGAGTTCCAGAACGGGAATTGTCTCCGTAACCTCCTCCTCCATCTAGGTCTGTCCACTCATGAGCTGCCCAGGCTCGTCAGGCGGCATCTGCCCCTGCACAGCTGGTCCTTGCCATCTGGATCCTACACCCCAGGGCAGGCAGCACTGGAGAACCATGTTTAACCTGGGAGTGATACCTCTGAATTTGACCAGCTGCTAGAAAGCCACATTACTGCCTTATCCCTGTGGCTTCACCAGAGCAAAGATATTTATCAACAGGCAGGTAGACAGTCAAAATCTCCAAATCAGGGAAGTCTTTATTTGAAGAAGTTTAGCCCGAGGAAAAGTCTGTATCTTGTATTTCCTTTTGTTTTTAAATACTGTGTGATATTGGAACCTCATGATAACCACTCTCAGGAATGGATATGTTCTGGCTTGCACACCTCTCTGTTGTTGTCGTTGAATCAATGCTGAAGTGTTCTCTTTGTGAAAGATTTGCTGGGTTGGGGACATACCTCAGCTATGGAATATTTGCCTACTGTTTGCTGGCTTTGACCCCGAGCGTCAGAACAGAGTTAAAACAAACAGAAAAGGCATCTGGCCTGATAAACATTTGCAGAATGTATTATCTTTATGGGCTCAAACTGAAAAATATTTTCTCTATTTTGGAATCTTATTTAAACTGGAAGCATTTTGAAAATATTTTCATTATGTACCTCCACAGGTTTACACAGGACACTGTTTTAAAAGTTCACATGATGTGAGGTTTTCCGGTCTTTATTTCTCCCATAATATTTCTTTAGAAGTAAGCCTCGTTTTTCTAGTAACAATGAGCAAAGCTCTATAAAAATGTGTGTTCCAAACATTTTGAGCATGAAAGAGAACAAAGGCAGAGCTGTGTTCTTAGTGTTGGTGTGCGGTCATGAGCTGTGTGTGCTGTGTGTTCTTAGTGTTGGTGTGCAGTCATGAGTTGTGTGTGCTGTGTGTTCTTAGTGTTGGCGTGCGGTCATGAGCCGTGTGTGCTGTGTGTTCTACGTGTGTTATGAGGTAGGCTTCGCTGGTTTGGCCTGGCCCCCTTCCCAGCTTCCCTTGTCTGTCTGACCTTTTGAACTTTGGTCAACAATAATGATGGTTTTCATTTTTTTTTAATTTTTTTAAATTATTTTTTTTTATGGTTTTCATTTTTAATCTTTCATATAGACAGTCAAATTCTCCACCCCCAATCAGACGCCAGCCCACCTGGAGCCGGTCCTCACTGGTATGTACAGTCCTCAGTCTCAGTCCGTGGTCTGGCTGCTGGGATAAGGGTTCTATTACGCATTTGAGGGGAGGTGACTAAGGGTACTGTGACCAGAGGAGAATTGCTGGAAGCATAGCAGGTCGTGATTCACTTGCAGGAGGTGTGGCAAACATCCACCGTGTCCCACTTACCCATGAGCACCTCCCTCCATGTGGTTTGAGGTTCTCCCCAGTCTTACTCCAGACCAGAATGATCATACACCTTCAGACCATTGACCATTTGCTCGTCTGTTCTGGTAACGTGCCCCAGAGTCCAAGGAATTCACTGCCATACATAGAGCTGAGCAAACTAGCCAGAAAATGCTTTTTAAATGAGCCGCAACCAAAGGAGTCTAGTTAACGGTCTTTGTCTATTGAACGAATGGAACATTTTCTAATTTCCAGACTTTAGTCAATAAAGCACCTAGCCTTTAGCTGATTTTTGCTTTTTAAAAGCTGTTCTTTTTCCTGGTGCTGTGACCAGGAAGCACAGCTGTATGTGAGTCCCACTGCAGACTCTTTGTGTTTTCAGGGTGACGCAGGGGTGCTGTGGCAGAGCTGCCCTGTTTGTTTTCTACTGGTCTTGTAGCTCTTTAAGGCGTGTGGCTTTCCCACTCGGCTAGATGTGCAGTTCCCTGGTGTAGAAGGAGGTGCGGGCAGGCCTGTTTTTCATCCCACCCGGCTCCCACATGGTTAGCTTTACACTCAAAATACCAACACACAAATTGTATTCTTTTAAACACTGCCTGGCCCATTATATCTAGCCTCTTCTTGGCTAACTCTCATATCTTGACTAACCCATTTCTAATAATCTGTGTAGCACCATGAAGTGGTGTCTTACCAGGAAGGATTCAGCATGTCTGACCTGGCGGCTGGCTCCATTGCGTCTGCCCTCACTTCCCTTCTTCCCAGCATTCTGTTCTGTCTACTCCACCCACCTATGTTCTGACCTATCAGGCCAAGCAGTTTCTTTATTAATTAACCAATGAAAGCAACAGATAGACATATGACCTTCCCACATCACCCTGGAGTCCAAAGACTCAAGCACCAAAGAGTTTGCTCTGCAGCCAATGTGTGTCTAGCCTGTCTTCAACTTCTCCTTTAGAAAGTTTGGAGGACATTTTCCTTCCTTCCTTCCTTCCTTCCTTCCTTCCTTCCTTCCTTCCTTCCTTCCTTCCTTCCTTCCTTCCTTCCTTGTTGTGTGGATGGTGGCTGGAGAGACAGCCGTGGGTGTTGGGAACCGAACTCTTATATTTTTGGTTGTGAGCCTAGCCTTTAACGGCTGAGCCATCTCTCCAGCCTGGGTGCCACTCTGTTGTAATATGGAGCAGCGGGGCTGCGTCCCCGGCACCCGGCCGCCTGCATGGCTTTACCCAAAATAATTACATGGAAACTGTATTCTTTTGAACACTGCCTGGCCCATTAGTTCCAGCCTCTTATTGGCTAGCTCTTACATATTGATCTAACCCATTTCTAATATTCTGTGTGGCACCGCGCGCTGGCTTACCAGTGAAGATCTTAACCTGCGTGTGTCTGGAGTGGGAGAATCATGGCGACTCCTCAACTAGGCTTCTTTCTCCCAGCATTTTGTTCTGTCTACTCCGCCTACCTAATTTTCTGTCCTATTAAAGGGCTAAGGCAGTTTCTTTATTTAACCAATGAAATTAACTCCTCCATCACTTCCTTCCTTCCTTCCTTCCTTCCTTCCTTCCTTCCTTCCTTCCTTCCTTCCTTCCTTCTTTCCTTCCTTCCTTCCTTCCTTCCTTCCTTCCTTCCTTCCTTCCTTCCTTCCATTCCTCCCTCCCTCCCTCCCTTCCCTCCCACCCTCCCTCCCTCCTTCCTTCCTGGTAAGAGCATGGCACAGACTCCTAGAATTCTAGACTTGAGCCACATGGGAATTCCTAAGCTCACATGGCTGTCTCTGACCTCGGTGTGCCTCAGTCTCTGCCCTGTGGGCCTCCTCTGAAAGGACCCTGTCCTCCCCTGGAGCATGGCAGGTTTGCTCACGCGCTCATTCCTTCAATCTCCTCTGTTAGTGCTGTTTTCCGTTACCTTCTTCATCTCATGTGTTTGTTAGTGAGATCAAGTGTCATTTGTACCTGGGCACTGTGATGGCAGAACACTCTTCTCAGGCACTTGTGGGATTCAGAGAGCCTCTCTTTCTTACTTTGGTGAGGTGCTCTACAGGGCTCTAGATTCTGAGGTCTCTTGTCACCTTGTCCTGTAGGTCTGAGCTATTTCTCTGAGTGAGACAGCAGATGTCAGTGTCTTAATGGCCCTTGCTGTTATAAATCTTAACTTCCTTACCAGTTTCTGTCTTTCTCTCTCTTTTGTGATGCCTGTTCTCATAAGTTTTTGTTTGTTTTCTTGTTTTTGACAAGTTTACGCAAACCTCTAGTTATTCCTGGTCTACGGAGTCTTAGCTTAGAAACTGCAACTCTAAAGTCATCTGCCAGGGCTTCTGCGATTATTTAGAAGTCTGAGCAGCGCCTTTTCCTTCTCAGTTCATTTCAATGTTTTTCCTCTCGGATTCATGTTGATTCTGGATCTTTTGTTTTCATAACCTTCCTTGTTCCCCATCTGGTGCCTTGAAACTCCCTAAGTGGACCAGGCTCCCCTCGAAGGCATGGAGATCCTCCTGCCTCTGCCTCCCAAGTGCTGGGATTAAAGGCATGCGCCCCACTTCTGAGTCAGTTGTCTTGAGATGATAGCTCTAAAGCTGGAAAAGATAGGAGACAGACAACCCCTCAGTCCCCCAACATCAAGGCTGCCCTCTTCTGCAGCAGGAGTGGTTTAGAATGGTTTAAATGCCTCATTCAGGAGGAATCTTGCCCAGGAGGGCGTCCTTTCTGAACTAGAGTGTCTCTCTGGCCCATGCCACGTGTGATTCTCAGTGGCCTTGAGACAACATGCATCATATTATTTTATTGGACCCCTATGTAAATTCACTGTGGGGCCCAGTCTAACACAGTCCTGACCCTACACCAGCCTCCTGTGGATCTGTGAACTGGAGCCATGGCCCCTGCTGCCTTGTAGGGAGCCAGTCTTGGATGTAGCAAAGCACGTTTCTTGGACGGGTACGTCCCTTTTGACTCCACCTGCTCCAAAGGCCCCGAGAACCTGGCCAGTGTCCGACATCCTAGCGAACAACCGCACCCAAACATGTGATGCTGGCGTTTTTCCCTCTCTGACCTTGAACCGGTTTCTGCTGTACACAGTGTCACTATGAACTGGGAGCTTAGATCAGTAGAAGAGGGTAGGTCAGAGGGGTGGCCAGCAGAGCAGCTTGCAATGTGCTCCCCTGGGTCAGGGCTGGTTTTCTGACGTCTCCCAGATGCCTTTGCGGCATCCGCAGCTCTGTTTTCTCTGTTTCAGCCAAGGCAGCAGCCGTACATCCTGCCTCCAATGCACGTGCAATGCAGTGAACACTACTCGGAGACCCACACTTCCCAAGGTAACTGTCTCTCGTTCTTCTGCCGTCGTAAGACACAAGGCTGGGTCCCAGGGCACCGCAAAGACACTTGCTGGAAAATGTCAATAACGGTTGGATTTTAACTTTGTCATTGTTTAATTACGGTGGCCAGCAGATTCAATTTGTGAAATTAAGCATAAAAAAACAAAAAACAAAAAACATAGTAGCTGCCTAGGAAGGAAAGTACCCAAGATCTGGCTAACTAGGA
Source organism: Chionomys nivalis (assembly GCF_950005125.1). Classification (NCBI taxonomy): domain Eukaryota; kingdom Metazoa; phylum Chordata; class Mammalia; order Rodentia; family Cricetidae; genus Chionomys; species Chionomys nivalis. The sequence goes on from NC_080090.1 coordinate 9,135,546, forward strand.
AGACGTGTGGCTGGGCCAAGCTAGAGGATGCGTTCTTGTTTCCTTGCCTCCCATTTTTAGTTGGCCAAGGGTGGAGATTGACAGCCCAGCCCTCCCCGGTGTACTTACTTCACCCTCGGGGCCAATGTCAGGAGCTTGGAGCAGCCACATGGTTCCGGGGTGCCTGAGCGAACGAACCTCTCACCCTCATCATTCAGTGGTTTTTCTTACTCTCCTCCCTTCAGGCCCTTTTCTCTGGGTGCTGGGACAAGAATGAACATGGACCAGTGGTTGTGAGGTGTCAGGTGCTAGGCGAGGAACTTGTTGTGTATTGTCTCATTTAATCCTGCAGTAAGCCTGTGGTGCTATTGTTTCTGTACAGAAATAGGGAGACAGAGGTTAAATATAAGAACCGTGTGGGTGCCCCTGCGTGCGTGCATGCATGTGTGTGTGTGCGTGTGTGTAAAACCCTGCATATCCAGAATGTGTGTTTATGTGTGTGACATTGTATATCCAGAGTGTGTGTATATTTGTGTGTGTGTGCATGCATGCGTGATGTGTGTGTGTGTGGGGGGGGCCCTGCATATCCAGAATGGACCTGACTTAGAAACTGGCTTTTGTGGCTCGTGGGTTGGGGAGGTGACTCAGTGGTTGTCTTAGTCGGGGTTTCTATTACTGTGGCAAAACACCACGACCAAAAACAATGTGGGGAAGAAAGTTTATTTCAGTTTACACCTTTCAGGTCACACTCCGTCACTGAAGGAAGTCAGGGCAGGAGCCCACAGCAGGAACAATGCAGAAGGCCTCAGAGAAACACCACTTTTCCTGGCTTGTTTCTCATGGCTTGCACAAAGACCATTTGCACAGGGTGGCAACAGCCACAGTAAGCTGGGCTCTCCCACACAAACCCTTCAAAAAAAAAAAAAACAGAAAAAATGCTCCCATAGACCTACCAACCGTGTGGAGGCATTTTCTTGATTCTTCTTCTTTTCCATATATAAAGTTGGCACAGACACCAGCACAGCAATGCTGTGCAGGAGTGAGCTCCGGAGTGTGGATGCTCAGAATTCACTCGAATGCCAGGTGAGGGTAGCGACCCACCTGAAGTTCCAGCTCCACAAAACTGAGGTGGGATCCCCAAGCAAGATGGCTACTGAGACTCGGCAGCAGCAAGCTCAAAGTGGAGCTGAGAGCCCCTGCCTGAGTGGATCACACAGAAAAGTGAGCAAGGATGACTGCTAGCACAAACATTGGTCGTCCATGCAAGTGCTTACACACGCCCTCATGGGCACACATGCCCCCACATACACACATACCCCCACGTGCACACATGCCCCCACATACACACATACCCCCACGTGCACACTGCCCCCACGTGCACTCATGCCCCCACGTGCACTCATGCCCCCACGTGCGCTCATGCCCCCCCATGTGCACACATGCCCACACGTGCACACATGCCCCCACATACACACATACCCCCACGTGCACACTGCCCCCACGTGCACTCATGCCCCCACGTGCACTCATGCCCCCACGTGCGCTCATGCCCCCCCATGTGCACACATGCCCCCACGTGCACACATGCCCCCACATACACACATACCCCCACGTGCACACTGCCCCCACGTGCACTCATGCCCCCACGTGCACACATGTCCCCACGTGCGCTCATGCCCCCCCACGTGCGCTCATGCCCCCCCCGTGCACACATGCCCCCACGTGCGCTCATGTCCCCCCACGTGCACACATGCCCCCATGTGTGCTCATGCCCCCCCACGTGCACACATGCCCCCACGTGCACACATGCCCCCACATACACACATACCCCCACGTGCACACTGCCCCCACGTGCGCTCATGCCCCCACGTGCGCTCATGCCCCGACGTGCGCTCATGCCCCCCCACATGCACACATGCCCCCACGTGCACACACGCCCTCACGTGCACACATGCCACAGATACGCATGAAAACTGCTTTTGTGGCTCTTTAGGTTCCTTTAGCCACTGTTACTTTTTACTGGAATTAGCTAGAGGGAGGCTTCAGAAACACCTCAGAAACTCTTGATTCTGACCTTTTTTGTCCACTGGCTGCTTGCTGTTCAGAGACCATGGCCATGTTGGCCACGCCGTCAGCCTCGCTTCTCTCTGAATGTTCGTCAGTCCCTTAGGTTAAGAGCCCTTTTCTGATATAGTCAGAGAGAGTAGTTCTGAGGGTGGGGCAGTTTAAGTCTATTACTCTATTAAAACTCTTAACTTTTCTGACCCAAATATCCGGTTCTGCCCTGAAGCTGTGTACAAGAGGCCAGGTCTCTCCAACAAGTGGCTCATTGTCTCCATCTAATTATAGCAATTTGAGACGGTGCCCATGCGATGCCCACGCTGTGCACTTCCTTTGTAGTGCGCTCTGACGTGTTCTGTACATGGACACTTTATCCGAGATAGCAGTTCTTGGTGACATATGCGGGGGAGGGTCAGGGATTTTGCCTTTATATAACCTATTTCAGTCATCCACTCCAGGGACTTAGGGAGGAGGTCTCTTGAAACAGTGTGTTGTGATGGTTCACGTTCCTGTGTTTGACTTTTTGCAGACAGCATTTTCCCTGGGAACGAGGAAGCCTTGTATTGCAAATCTCACAACAGCCTGGACTTAAACTACTTAAATGGCACCGTCACCAACGGCAGCGTGTGCAGTGTTCACAGTGTTAACTCCCTCAGCTGCTCCCAAAGCTTCATCCAGGCCTCTCCGGTGTCCTCCAACCTCAGCATTCCTGGAAGTGACATCATGAGGGCGGACTACATCCCCAGCCACCGGCATAGCACCATCATCGTGCCTTCTTACAGGCCCACCCCTGACTACGAGACGGTGATGCGGCAGATGAAGAGGGGGCTGGTGCACGCAGACAGCCAGAGCCGGTCTCTGCGGAACCTCAACATCATCAACACCCATGCCTACAACCAGCCTGAGGAACTGGTGTACAGCCAGCCAGAGATGCGGGAGAGGCATCCCTACACTGTCCCGTACGCGCCCCAGGGGGGCTACGGTCACAGACTTGTTAGTCCACCTGACCAGATGAACCCCCAAAATAGTGCAGTGCGTAGCAAGCCAGGGGCCAGCTCCATCTCGCACACGGTGAGCACTCCAGAACTGGCCAACATGCAGCTTCAAGGAACACAAAACTACAGTACAGCCCACATGCTCAAGAACTATCTCTTTAGGCCCCCACCCCCTTACCCTCGGCCTCGGCCTGCCACCAGCACCCCAGACCTCGCCAGCCACCGCCACAAGTATGTCAGTGGCAGCAGCCCTGATCTGGTGACTCGGAAAGTCCAGCTTTCTGTAAAGACCTTCCAGGAGGACAGCTCTCCCGTGGTCCATCAGTCTTTGCAGGAGGTGAGCGAGCCCCTTACAGCCACCAAGCATCACGGCACGGTGAATAAACGCCATAGCCTAGAGGTGATGAACAGTATGGTACGCGGCATGGAGGCTATGACACTGAAGTCACTCAATATCCCCATGGCTCGCCGTAACACGCTTCGGGAGCAGGGCCCCTCTGAGGACGCGGGTGGCCACGACGTGCACGGGCTTCCCCAGTACCGCCACAAGAAGACATTCTCGGATGCCACCATGCTAATCCACAGCAGTGAGAGTGAGGAGGAGGAGGAGGCCCCTGAGACGGTGCCTCAGATTCCGGTCCTTCGGGAGAAGGTGGAATACAGTGCCCAGCTGCAGGCCGCCCTGGCCCGCATTCCCAACAGGCCCCCGCCGGAATACCCAGGGCCAAGAAAAAGTGTCAGTAACGGGGCACTACGGCAGGACCAGGGGACCATCCTTCCTGCCATGGCCAGAGCCCGGGTGCTGAGACACGGGCCAGCCAAGGCCCTTAGTGTCTCTCGGGCCGAGCAGCTGGCTGTCAATGGGGCCTCTCTGGGCCCCTCCATCTCTGAGCCTGACCTCACCAGCGTGAAGGAGCGGGTCAAGAAGGAGCCTGTGAAGGAGAGGCCCGTGTCAGAGATGTTCTCCCTGGAGGACAGCATTATAGAGAGAGAGATGATGACTAGGGTGAGTGTCCCCACTCCCAGGTCACTAATGGAGGCCTAGAGGAGGGAGGCTTCAGGGAGCATGCTGGGCCCTAAAGGCCTATGGGCATTTCAGCCTTGATGTCCCCAGATGTGGGTTTGCTTTGTCAAGGAACATCTGCCATCCCATTTCCATTCGTGGCTACGGCTGGTATGTAGTACAGAACATTTTAGTGACTAGGCGCGTTCCAGAGGAAGTTACCACTGAGCCCAGGTCCGTCCCTGAGGGGGTTACCACTGCGCCCCAGTCCGTATCAGGGTTGCTCTATGAGAATCTCACACGTGTGTATGTGCGTGCACATGCATCGTACATGCTTACACACCGCATTTGAAGACACGCCGCAGTGTTGCTGTTACACATGACCCTTCACGGGGATGCACACAGCTCCGAAAGCTAGTTCTGCTGTCGGGGCGAGACCACACGGGGGCAGATGTGTGTAAGCAAGAAAATAAATACCTCTTACAATGAGAACATTGTTGGATTGTAGCTGCTGCTGCTGCTGGAAAAGAAAAACCCTCCACTGCTGCTTTTCCTGGAAACCCTGACCTCCCTAAAAAGCCTTTCAATTATGTAACTAATTGAGCCAGTTGACGGCTTTCCGTTGGATACAGCTGTCAGGTAGTCGGCTTTGTCGGAGGTCATTAGGCTCATTACCGAGTCTTCCGAACTCATCCTTGGGAATCAACCCAGACAGAGGAAGTAAAGGCCAAAGTTTTACAGAAGCCACACTGCTGGGTTGAGAGGTCGAATCCAACCTTACTACTTTAGAACAGCCTGAAGGCATCTCAGCCCCGAGATTCTGGTGATCAACAGGGTGGCAACAAGGGTCAGCCTGGATGGACCGCATGCTTCTTGCTTTGCAAATGGGGAGGGAAATTTTGAAGCCTCTGCTTCTGGGGGTAAACACACACACACACACACCTTTGGCTGGGGATGGAGTGAAATGCGGGGGTGGGTACCATGAAGAGACAGCTTTCCCAGCTTGGAAAAGAGTAATTCATTGGTGTAAAGTGATGTCTCAACACTTCTTGGCTCCAGGCCTCTTAAAAGCTGCCTTGGCTTCAGGAATCCATCACCGTAAGCACTGAGCTTCGAAGTTGGCCCTGACAAGTTGAGACTTAACGATGTCCACAAGGTGTTGTAACCTCATCTTCGCTATCCTCATCCTCTCCTGTTGCCCAGATTAAACAAATAGCCCGCAGCCGGGGCCCTGATCCCGGGTCCCCTGCTTGGAAGCATGGTACAGACACCGAAGAAGAGTGAAGGGCTCCCTGCTGTCTCCTCCCCCAGTTCTGTTTTCTTCCAGGATGGTGGATCACACCGACTGGCAGATCCCACCATTAGCTTTTCGCTCGGGAACTGCATTCCTGTAGCTGTTAGACCCCCTCAGCTCACACAGCCTCACACAACCGGGAGTTCACAGACTGCTATCCTTGAGGTCAATGTCCCAACCTCAGAGAAGCACCGGGGGGGTCATGCAAGGCCACCTGTGCCGGTGACTCCACCACTCAAGACGAATGTTCATCATGAAGTCTGTATTTGTACCGGCCTAGGCAGCACCCACACAGCTTCCCCACTCCTCTATGTTTGGAGAGTAGGAAAGAAGGCTGCGGCAGCCATACCAGCCCCTCTCACTGAGAGAACAGAGGGAAGCCTCAAGCCTGTGTGGAGAATTGGGTGCAGTGAGCTCCCTGTTCGCAGTTGCTTTTCCTGTAATGGAGAGCTCGGCTTAGGACCCATGCTTCAATTCTGCTGCCTCCTCGAAGACATTTCCCACCTTCCAGCCCCGAGCCTGGAGTCGTGTTCAGAGAGCAAAGAAAGCCAGTTCAGTTCAGAAAGGTCCAGAAAGACCCTTCTACTTTGATTTATTTCATTCATTTTTCTGTTGTCCCCACTGCAAAGCTAATGGGATAAATGACAGCGGCACTGAAGAGGCCTGGTTCAGTTATCACCGTATCCAGTTCTCCCGGGGTAGGTAGTGAGCTTTTCCCAAGAACAGCAATCCCTAAGCTCTGGAGGCAGAAGCAGGAGGATTGCTTGCAAGTTTGAGGAGCAGCCAGGGCTGCCTAGTAAGACCCTGTCTCAAAAATCAAACAAAAACAAAACCTTTGAAGCGTTTCAAAACTGAATGAAAGGAGGGGATAGAAAAGAGTTATCTTTCACAAAACTGAGCTAATCAGGGGGTGAATCCAGACGTATCCCAGAGGCCTGCTTGGCACGGAGGTGCCAAGGCTGTTCACTCCTCAGCCACCCATCACATCTCACTGTGCCCTCCTCTCCGATGCCCCCTTGGTTGTTCGTGGGTCAGGATGTCCTGTTGGTAGCGACTCTCACAAAGGCTTCTCACCGATTGTAGGAGCACATTGATGACAGTGAAGCCCATGCCAGCCAAGTCCCCGCCGCCCCGCCCCCACCTTACTCAGCGCCATGTCTCCAACAACATGGCGCCATCAAGATACCTCCTCCAGGAGTAAATTGATTAGCAGTGCAATAAGAAAACAAATCCTTGACGATCCCAGGCTGCCACCTGGTCTATAGCAGTCACAGGCATGTACAAACTGGCATGACATCATTGTGCATCATAACGTCCCCTTGCACACTCTTCCCCGAACATCTAAGACATAATTATTTTCAAGAGCTGTGCAAAGTAGGCTGCCGGCAGTAAATAGGATTTCCGTCCCCCTGCTGATGCCAGGGACGTGAGGATGCTCAAGGGTAGTTCCACACCCGGTTCAGCCCAGAGATGAGGGGGAGATAAGATTGGCTAAGCCACACTCCTGTCCCGCCCTTCCAGCGAGGGGCGGTAGTCAGTACCCTTTGTCTACCCTGAATGGAGCTTGAAGGCTGAAGGCCTGGTGGTTCATGGTCTGGGGCTGGCAAAGCAGGTGTCTCAGGGACTGGCAGTAAGTGTAAGATTCAGGTCTTCATCCTGAGCCCCTCAGAATAGAAACCCCATTTCTTCCTTTGCTGGTGTGTAGAATCTATTCATCAACACGGTGGCTGGTGGGTTTTACGCCCTTAGTGCAAAAGGCCTGTCCTTGTGATGGACTCGGTCCGGGTCATCCTTTGTTTTCTTCCTTCTGTCTTCAGCCCATGTTTTTCTAAAGCATATTGTATGCGCTCCCTTTGTATGTTCTCCTGTAAATCCCGCGGCTAGGTATGTTTGCTGGGGCGTCTATCTTTAGCTTTCTAGCGCATGAGTTAATTAAGAATAAAGGCCCTAGGGTCCTGTAAGAACCGGCCTCCCTGGGCATGGTGGGAATAATGGGAAGCCTGTGTTCGATTTGCCCTGCTAATGGTGAATGTCTGCATTCCTTGGCTGGGGAGTCACAGATTTGGGGAGATTAAAACACATTCCAACCTTCCCCTGGAATTATAAACAATGAGAACGTGTCTTTTCTTGCCGGAAGAATCTCGAGAAGCAGAAGATGGCAGGCCTGGACCCACAGAGGAGGCCACTTATGCTGGCAGCGCTGAACGGGCTCTCGGTGGCCCGTGTCCCGGGGCGGGAAGACAGTCAACACGATGCCACCCGAGTCCCCATAGATGAGAGGGTGAGTGCTGGGCATGTCGGGTGTGACCCCTTCTCTGTGCCTTCAGATTCCAGAAGTCCAGCTTTGCCCAGACCCGTCAGCGCCGCCTCCCTCATGGGTTAATGCTTTCACACTGGAGACGGCGTGGTCCAAGTGTACTGTGTGAAAGCCAACTTTTCAACACCTCCTCTTTCTTCACTCCGGTCTCCACACTTATCAAGTTAGTGTATTGATGCTTTATTAAAAAGTCTAGCCCCAGGGCTGGTGAGATGGCTCAGTGGGCGTAGAAGCTTGCTGCCAAGTCTGACGACCTGAGTTCAGTCCCTGGTACTCACATTGCGCAAAGAGAGAACCGACTTTCTCAAGGTTTGCTCTTACCTCTACACAGCTTGCTCCTCTCCCCAAAATAAACAATTAAACAAAAGAGCAACCTCTAGCAAGCTGTGTGACCTTGGCCTACTCACTTAGTTCTTAACTTTTTAATTGTAAGTGGGGAATATAATTAGAGTTGTTTATCTATTTTTATGTGATTTTAGGACTTAAGGGAAAAATGCACATTTGCATTCTGATGTGATTGACATCCTTGTTTCCCTCACACAATTGAATCTAAAGATGCACTAATTTGAAACACGCTGAGGGATGGTGGGGAAAATATTAAAAATGTTCATTTCCTGCGATGGAACCATTATGTTTCTCTAGGTGTGGAGAACTCTTTTTGTAAGATGAGAAAGTTAATTTTTCCAACTGTCACGTTCAGTGACTTTTGTCAACGATTGCTGTTTCCTAGGAAACAATCATCCAAGGTTTTAGTGTCCCTGTGGTTCCCCCTCAAGGGCTGTAAGGTGATGTGACGGATAGTTCCTTGGTTAGGTACTGGTTCTGTGTTCCTGAAGGGTTAAAGAGGGTCCCCGAAGCTGCCGGCCTGGCTTACCAGAAGCTCTGGAAACTGACTAACATGTTAAGGTGTAGATTTCTGTCTGCAGACACTTGGGATTAGAATGTTTTCTGGATCAGAAGGGACATTGCCCCAATGAATACCATGTAATCCAAATTAGTAATTCAACCAAGGAAGGAATCAGGCAAGTCATGCTGTGTGTGGAGTTTGCTCCTCAGCGCTCTGCCAGTGATGGATCCGTTCAGTAAAAACTGCTCTGAGGGTAAAGGGTGCTTCCCAGTTAAGACTGACGCTGTTCCTGTCAGCAGAGGTCATAGGCGGCACAAGGAGTTTGGATTTCAACGGAAACCTGTCTTTGCAGATTGCAGCTTACGGCTGGGTGAGAAGGGAGTTGGTGGTCAGGGCAGAGACGAGCGCTGTGGGGGCTAGTGCGTGAGGGCGGTAGCCAAGTGGGAGTGCCGAGAACCCGGTTGCCCTGCTGGAACTAGGGGAGCTGATGCCCCGCTTCTCTTGCAGCTCCGAGCCCTGAAGAAGAAGCTGGAAGAGGGAATGGTGTTCACAGAGTATGAGCAGATCCCACACAAAAAGGCCAACGGCATCTTCAGCACCGCCACTCTGCCAGAAAACGCCGAGCGTAGCCGGATCCGAGAAGTCGTCCCCTATGAGGAGAACCGGGTGGAGCTCATCCCGACCAAGGAGAACAACACAGGCTACATCAACGCCTCCCACATCAAGGTGAGGGGTGTCAGAGGCGTCCGACAGGCTATTTCTGCAGGCTGCCTTCATCCTTGCGGAGGTGCGCTAACCCTCCCTACGCCGTGGCGAGCCGGACTGGTTTGTTACTCACAGATGATGGACATGGGAACTCATATCTCTCATTGGCAGGGGTTCTGTTGTTTCTTCCTTATAATACCACAGACAGTTCACTTCAGAGTCAAACCCTAACTTTCAGTGCTCTGTAAGAGCGGGGTGGTTTGTACACAAACCGCAACTGATGGCAGCAGATCCTCAGTCAATGAATGGGGTGTGCGGGTGCAAGATCCCCCCCCCCCAGATTTCATTTGTTTTTATTTTATGGGTATGTTTGCCTGCGTGTATGTATGCATACCATGTGTGTGTGTGATGGCTGTAGAGGTGGGCAGAGAGCATCGGATCCTGTGGAAATGGCGTTACAAGGAGTTGTGGGCCTCCGTGTGGGTGCTAGGAACTGAACCCGAGTTCTCAGCAAGAGTAACAAGTGTTCTTTAATCCCTCAGCCATCTCTCCAGCCCACAGTTTGTGGGATTTCCATTCATATCTCAAATATTTCATGTCTCAGTGTGTCATAGCTTAGCTGGACCCCAGTCAGAATTCAGAGCTGTAAACATGTGGGCACCTAGAGTGAGTGATTTCCGAAACAGCTTACCCTCCCCAATTTTCCTACTGACTGGGTGTGCTTCTTTAGAACCTGGCTCTGAACTCAGGAATGGGAGAGTGTTTCAAAGGCTCCAGCTTAGTCGTTGGCTACAGGACGATTTTATGCAATGTGGTTCACCTGAATGATCTATATGATCAGTAGCTTTGAACTCTCAATCTTCTTGGACTTTCCAACTCTGGTGGAATTGCTAGAAGGTTGCTTTGACCCCCACCCCCACCCAAGATGCAGTTAGATGTCTGGTTTGAGTATCACGCATAGCCAGTTTTCATATGAGACTTGAAAAGTGTGACATGATTGGGTATGATGTTTTTATGCACAAGACATAGATAGTGCTATGCATATACATTTATAGCACACAGGCTTTTTGATTTTTGAGAGCAAGAACAAAACCAATAAAATAATGAATGCCAGGGAACTCTCAAGCAAACCGAAGCTGAGGACGCGCAGCTGCCTCCGATGAAGTGCCTCTGGATTCCGTACAGAGGGATGTGCTCCTGGCCTCTTCCCTTGGCCCAGTCTCTTCCCCATTTTCCATCTGCTCTTCGGAAGCAGCTGCCACTCCCCATAAGCAGTACCCTCTGGGTATTGGTACCCGAGATGGCTCCCTTCCGCGGTATTCTCCGAGGCCCACATTTCATCTTACAGATCCAGGGTAGAGGGCGGAGCAGCTCACGGGCCCAGAGAACTTGCAGAAACTCGCCCTCGGCTTCTGGAACCGAGCTGTGTGCTTCGCCACTGTTTTCTCCCCTGGGTTCCAAGTAGCCGTTAACCCAGAAGGAGACTGAGCTCCTCCAGGGGTGGGGTTAACATCTGCGACTCTCCGGCTGATTTTACTGCCCTCCTGTCAGTACTGGAGGAGGCAGCATTCTCTGCGAGTGGTTATGGTCCCTACACGTTGGGTGCCAGGACAGATAGTGTTTAAGATCCCGGTTCCACAGACACCCCCACCCCACCCCCAGTGAGCCTGTGGATGTTTTCTCCCACCATACGTGGAGAGTGGGTTTTGTTGTGCACCTTGACCTGAACATGTCTGTGTGACAAGACGAGAGCTGATGTTATTTTTGTCAGAATCAAGTTAGTATGTAAATACTAAAATAAAATACATAAAATAAATGAGGAGAAACGTCCCGAACAGTGATGCGCCCATTGCTTCTGGAACCCCCTGGAGATCTTCATTGCATGGATGTGTATAGGGGCTTGTGTCTGTCCTGTCTAGGCACAGGTAAGAAAGAGCCAGACCAGAGATGTTCACCTTGAGAGTGCGACCCCAGTTCCCTAGGTCTGTTTTTGCCAGTGGGATGTTTTTGTAGACTATGTTTTTATTTAAAGTCTATCAGAGAGCTCTATTCCTCATTGTCCAGAATTACAGCCCTTTGGTGGCTGTGGAACTAATTTAATGGTTGTAATCATGCATATACTTAAAAAAAATATAGACTGGGGGCTGGAGAGATGGCTCAGTGGTTAAGGGCATTGACTGTTCTTCCAGAGGACCTGAGTTCAATTCCCAGCAACCACATGGTGGCTCACAACCATCTATAATGAGATCTGGCACCCTCTTCTGGTGTGCAGGCATACATGGAGGCAGAATGTTGTATACATAATAAATAAATAAACATTTAAAAAAAATAAAAAAATATAGACTAAAGAATAGAATCTGTAAGAATGCATTGTACACACTAAGCATAGATGTTGTTTTTATAACATAAATTCTGTTCATTTATGCTTAGGTGTTTGCATATCCTCTTGTGTACATTTATGTGACTGCATGTATATATTTTTATGTGTGGTATGTGTGTGTGTGTGCACATGTATTGTGCACTCCCCCATGTATGCACAAATGAAGGCCAAAGGTAAACATCATTTATCTTCTACATCACTCTTAAGTTTATTATTACATTTTATTTTGTGTGTCTATGTCTTTCTGTGTGTGTGCCCGTCTGTGTGTCTGGTATGTGTGTGTGTGTACGTCAGAGGACAGCTGGCAGGAGTTGGTTCTCTCCTTCCATGACGTGGATCCTGGGGGTCATGCTTAGGGTATCAGAGTTAACGTCAGGCACCCTCACCACCGACCGACTCACCCAGCCCCTCCACCTTATTTTTGAGGCAGGCCTTTGACTGAGCCTGGACTCACTGTTTCCACAGTGTGGCCAGTGAGCCCCGGAGACCCTTGCTCTTTAACCGCCCATCCTTGGGATAACAGGCACACACCACCTAGCGTGTATGTGGGTGCTGGGGATCTTTACTCGGGTCCTCACGCTTGTGCAGAAGGCACTTTGCCTACTGAGCATCTCCTCGGCCCACGTGTACGCTTTTAATCCACTCTAGTTTGCAAGTACTGCTTGTTGTGTGCGAAAAAAGATCAGGAAAGTCTGACTTGCTAGGCTTGCTTTAGCCATTTTGATAGAAAAGTGTGTCATCTACTGTGTATGGCTTCCAGGTCTTTAGGATCGCACCAGTCCACTTGGTCCAGAAGAATTAGAATCGAGCGTGGTTCCACCATCCTGGCTTACTTATCCTTCCCTTTCCTTGCAGGTGGTGGTTGGTGGGGCAGAATGGCACTACATCGCCACCCAGGGACCCCTGCCACATACCTGCCATGACTTCTGGCAGATGGTGTGGGAGCAGGGGGTCAATGTGATCGCCATGGTCACCGCAGAGGAGGTAAGGGTGGCTTGCTGAACGTCCTTGTCCTGGGGAAGGGGTGGCCAGAAGGTGGGCCTGGTACCCATGACTTCGTGTGTCTGCAGATTCATTTTCCACTGGCGTGCCCCCTCTTAGTCTGTGTGTGCCTCCTTCCCCAGTGATGGCTGACAGTGGATTCTTTCTCTTCTCGTTTTCCTTTGGCTCCTAACTCTTTTCTTTGTGACCGTACTTCACTACAACGGAAACTAAACACATAATCAAAACGACCAAACTTGAGTTCATCCAGCGGGCGGCGTGTACCCCACAGAATGGTTCAGGCTGTGCTGGGTAAACACACGGGGCCTCCCAACCCTGGCGCTGCCAGCCCTGCGTGCCATGGTGCTTATCAGCCGAAAGGAGACCAGAGTCACTGCTGGAGGAAAGGGCTGTATTCTTCAGGGAGCAGGAAAAGAAAATGCCTTTTCTTCCTGTGCCAAGGCAAACACAGGTTCTCTGTTGTAGCTGAGGAGTCGCGCTGCACAGACTGGCAGGCCCTCCCCCGCGCGGTGCCGCCTGCTCAGAGCACACCGACCCTGGGGAAAGAGGGTTGGATTTCCTCTCTGTCACACTCTCAAAACATTTTGCTCCATTCCCTTTAATCCTCTTATGAGTTTCCAAGTTACATTTTCAAATTCATTTAGGGAACTAGCTTCATGCATTTGACCAAGACCCTTGGTATTATGAGGCCCCATTCCTACCTGTTATCCAGGGCCAGGAGCAGAGACCTGGGGCACAAAATGAGTCATGGCTGTCCACCATCACCACCAATGGGTACGGGGCACTTGCTTTCTAGAGCGGTTTATGGAGAAATTTGATGAGGCCACATTGCATTCTCAAAGGTCAAATACACTTCTGCACACTCTCTGTCTGACCTTCCACTAAGAAAGTAAATCCTAGGACTGGTGAGATGGCTCACCACCGGTAAAGAGCCTCCCATGGAAGCAGCCACCAGCAGAGCGCCTGCATTTGGATGTTCAGCAGCCACATGTAATCTCAGCACTGGGGAGGTGAAGGCAGGAAGATTCCCCAGCTGGACACTCAGTGTTGACCTTTGGCCTCCACAGGCACACATGCCCAGACCCACATGAATACATACCACATATATACAAACACCCAGAAAGTACATTTTCAAAACTCCTGACACCATTAAACTAAATTAAGGATCCTAATAGATCATGTCGTGGGAAGACTGTTATTTTATTAACCTTTACTTACTTATTTTGTCTCTGTGATGTGGTCTCATAGCCCAGGCTGGCCTTGAACTCATTCATGTAACTCCGTCCATCTGTGTAGACTGTAGGGTGGATGTGGATGCAGCAGGAACTGCCCTTGTCCCCACGGTGTTTACCTCCAGCCGGGGACACCGAAAAGTGAACCAGTAGCACACATGGGGGCGGGCAGCTGTGGCTCTGCAGAGGAGCTGGTGTTCCAGCCGAGGCATCGGTGACAAGCAGATCTGCCGTGCCTAAACAAAGCAGAATCTAGTGATCCGCGGGATAGTCAGGAATGGATCATTTTGTAAAATCCAGAACTGACTCAGGCACTGAGCCAAGTGTGAGTTTGAGGTCTCACATTAACCCACCTTTGTAGGATCGGTATATGAAAGAACAATTAACCCACCTTTTGCAGGATCGGTGTATAAAAGAACAAAGTGCTGCAGACCTAGGGAGGAGACTCAGTCCAACCCTCTGGGACCAGACAGGATGACTAGTGCCCCCCAAGGGACACTAAGCAAGCCAACTGATAGTTCCTTTTTTTTTTCCCCCAAGATAGGGTTTCTCTGTAGCTTTGGAGCCTGTCCTGGAACTCCCTTTGTAGACCAGGCTGGCCTCGAACTCACAGAGATCCACCTGCCTCTGCCTCCCGAGTGCTGGGATTAAAGGCGTGCGCCACCACCGCCTGGCTGATAGTTCCTTTGCTTAGTTAATTATTTAGTGATCCGCCTTGAGACAAGGTCTCACATAGCCCAGGCTGGCCTCAAACTTGCTGTGTAACCAAGGCTAACCTTGACCTTTTGACCCTCCTGTCTCCACCTCCCGCCACACCTGGTTCATGTCGTACTGTGGGTTGGACCAGACTTCATGCATGTTGTCTCTGCATTCTGACCACTGAGCATGTCCCAATCGATCCTCGTGTGTCCCGCCATAGCTCCCTGCTCCTCGTGTCTTCTTCCTGCCTCCCAGCCTCTGCCCTCTATCTGCCCTCAGCCAGCAGCCCCTCCATGCTTCCCACCCACACCAGTGATTGCTGACCCGCACAAAACCGGACACTAAGACTTTGTAGATGGTGCATGGTCTCAGGACAGAAGACAAAATCTGGGAAGAAAGAATGGCACACATGTGGCTGATCTCTGCCTTGGCTGTATGAGCTGGAATAAGCCAGCCAGGCTGAACGAAAGTGGCAGCGTCGGTCAGAGAGTGGTACCCGTAGAGAGCCCTGGGTTAGCAGCAACGTGAGAAGCAGGGTGTGGGCCGGCCACCAGGATCTGCTGCTTACCAGCCTGAAGCCTTCGGTGGCGTTCTGTTCTCCATGGGCTCCCTGTAGGCACCACACAGAGCTCTGGGGAGATGTGATTTAGAAACTGCCGCCTGCTCTCCTGTTCTCGGACCCTAAGGCCAGGAGCAGAGTTCATCCTTGTTTTCACCTGTGCTTTTGTGTGTATTTCAGGAGGGCGGACGGACCAAAAGTCATCGATACTGGCCCAAACTGGGGTCCAAGCACAGCTCAGCCACCTATGGCAAGTTCAAGGTCACCACGAAGTTCCGCACAGACTCTGGTTGCTATGCAACCACAGGGTTAAAGGTCAAGCACTTGCTGTCTGGCCAGGAGCGGACGGTGTGGCACTTGCAGTACACTGACTGGCCCCACCACGGCTGCCCAGAAGACGTCCAAGGATTTCTGTGTAAGTTTTTCCCGGACCGGGTTTCGCTGAGTGCATCAGTAGTCGGTCAGATGGAGAAGAGAGGCAGGGGGACCACGGTAATACCAAAGCCCTGATCTCCCCGCCTCTGCACAGGGTAGAGAGGAGTGATAGATGCCTCTTGTGTTCACTTAACCTTTTATGCATGTCCACAAGACCGTGATAAGCTGATGCTGCATTTATTCAGACTGTTAGTGTCTCAGTAATCATCACCATGTAACATATGCTATGATAGATAAACACCGGCAGCACACCAAGTCAAAGGTGGCAGACAAGGGATAAGAACCGTAGGATTCTGCCCTGCGTCAAGCACCCGCATCAGGCAAATCTATTACATGTATTGTCTTTTCAGGGCACGGATATTATAAGTACTGATTCATGAGAATATGTGGGTGCCCTGAGTGCCGGGCAGTGGCTCAGGGCAGGTAACCAACAGCTATTGTGCAAACTGTGGCCACCACAGAAGCCCTACTGTGTACACATTGGACCACATCAGAACCTTGTTTTATTCTTGATGTGTTTAGAATTGGCATTAGAATGGGCTGAGATGCAAGAACAGACAGACTAAGTTGTCAAGACCTAGAAAACCACTTCACCGGCTCTGTTGGACTCTGTGATGAGTCGACAGAGGACGACGTTTGCCGCTGAAATGGGGACAGGCCTCAATGGGCACAGTGAACACAAAACGCAGGACAGTGGTGAGCAAAGGACCCAGAGAGGTTAGGGTTAGCCTGAGGTCAAGTGACCAGCTATCTAACACAGGGGGGATATAACCGCTCCCTCCCGCCTAACAGAGCTCTTTTTATCCAGTTTGGGGAATCTTCTGCGAGTGGACTGGTTAAAGTTGTCTCCAAGAAGAAGACCCTGGAAACAATACAAGTAGATTGGTTTGATGATTGATAGCCCTACTGAAGTGTGGGACCCGTGAGAAGGTCTAAAGTGTAGTCGAATTTTTAAAACCAGCCAGTTTAAGGAATGCCAGTCTAAGCTACCGAAGGGTACAGGGCCTCCCTTCAGGGAACATGTGTTGCCTAAGAACTGTTTTTGTGAGGCTCTTGATGCAGTGGGGTTGTATAGCACGGTGGAAACACTGGCTGTTGGATTGTCTGAGGATCCTGTTTTCCCCTTTACGTGGCAATAGGGAGACACATTAAGGATTATGTGGCCGCTTTTCTTTTGTACCCACTGGGGCTGTGAACAAACCTTTGAACAGCCCTGCTGGCCTGGGCAGCTGCTGAGAGTGACGAGAGCTGTTCTCGAATCCTCCACCCACAGGCTCGTTGCTCCAGAAGTGGGGCTCATCTTGAATGTTCACGTAACCTGGTGGAAGTGGATTCCCCAAAGCCCGTTTTTTTTTTTTTGTTTTTTTTTTTGTTTTGTTTTGTTTTTTTACATCTGACAGTGAAATCAAGCCTTGGTTGACACTCACTGCTTTGATGAAGGGGTAGGGGGAAGGCAGGGGCAGGTGGCTGCTCCTTGCCCAACAGGAGAAGGCTCTGACTGGCAGGCATTTCTAGGGGACTTAGCGGCTGCTCTGATCCCAGTCTGTTAATAGTATGAAGTGCGGTGAGTAATGTCTAGAATCATCTGCTTGGGGGACTTGGGGATTTGCAGAAGGGAAAACAGAATTTAATTTTTAAAAAAGAACTATTTAAAGAACAAATTCTCCAGTGGACTAATTGACTCCCAGCTGGTCTCTTCTGGATCCAGGAGGTTACAGCAGGTACCAGCCGAATGATTAATGTCTTATAAGAATTGCAAATTATTATGATTGCAAACAAAAGATTTACCCTCATTCCTGGCGCCTCTCCCCCAATCTCCCTGGGTAAAGTTATGTGACACACGTGAGTGACGAGACTCACGTTGTGTCCCGCAGCCTACTTGGAAGAAATCCAGTCAGTCAGGCGTCACACCAACAGTGTCCTGGAAGGCATCAAGACCAGGCACCCGCCCATTGTGGTCCACTGCAGTGCAGGGGTGGGGAGGACCGGTGTCGTCATCCTTTCCGAGCTCATGATCTACTGCCTGGAGCATAATGAGGTGAGTTGTCCGTTTGCCTCTCTCTCTCTCTCTCTCTCTCTCTCTCTCTCTCTCTCTCTCTCTCTCTCTCTCTCTCTCTCTCTCTCTCTCTCTCTCTCTCTCTCTCTCCTTTCCTTCAGGCACCATCACCCTGAGTTTTGAGTCATTGCCTGGAGCTTACCGAGCAGGGTGGGCTGGCTGGCCAGTGAGCCCCAGGGGCCCTCCTGTCTCCACCTCCCCGGTGCTGGGATTTGTGCATAGCATCCTGCACAGTTGTTATTGTTTACATGGTCTGGGGGAAATGAAGTCTGGTCCTCTAAGCCATTTATGCACTGGGTCATGCATGGTCCCAACCTCGACTTCTGAGTGCTTGCTGTACCTCGGTCCCAGCTCTGCACGAGACCCGCTCTCCTGTTTTGGGGTTGGTTCCTCTCCACTGACCTGAGTTTTCTAGATCCCTGGTTCTCTAGCTGGACTCCAGCATGTGCAATCTTCCTTGTCCCTGATCCCGCTGCTCTGTTTAGGCTCCTAACTGGGAGCAGAAGTCAGAACACAGCTGCTACTCTGTACAGCGCGGCTTTATTTGGGGGCATTTGCCCTCGTCTGGCTCGGCAGTGTGTTGTGTAGCGCCGAGGGCGGGAATGCGGGCACCAGCACCAGCCGCTCTTTGCCATCCTCTCACAGGGTATGTGTTATCCCACAGGGAGTTATACTGAGAGTCTTCATTCACAAAAACCTGTGCTAGGGTTGAGGGCAGTGGTTTAGATTCTGCTAGTCTCTGTGTGTGTGTTTGTGCGAGTTCTGGGCATCTAACCCGGGACTTGGCACGCATTAGACTAGTGCTCTCCACTGAGCTACACACCGAGCCTGTTGAGGGTGTGTGTCTGTGCTTTTTAGATGGGTCTTGTTAAGTAACCATTACACTAGGCCCCCAGCCCTAGGCTGCTGGGAGGTTAATAAAGGGGCACCATCCCCTCTGCCTCATGAATAGAATAGCCAGGCACAGGTGAGGAAATCCAGGCGCAGAAGCAGTCACGTGATATACCTGGTGCTGGGTGTCTTTAAGCAGCTGTTTGATGGCAGGAGGCAAGGGCTCTTTCTCTGAGGTCACTTCCTGTCTTCTCACCGTTTCCACCAAGTTTTTGGTCTGTTCTTGTTCCGTGTGATGGATACATCAGTGAGTTAATGGGTACTAAGAGACTCACAGATCTGAGACTAGCTTAAGTGCCACCCTGTCTTGCTGGCTGTGAAAGGCTGGTCTCTGAGCTCTTTGGAGACCAATTAGCCACGTTTGTGAAGCAGTAACTGGAGCTCACGTTGCTCATCACGCTACTGTATGCGTCAACACCAGCCTGGTGCGGAATGGGTGTGGAACGGGGGATCCGGCCAACAGGGCATCCCATGGGCTCCCTGCAGCTCAGAGCGGCTCCATTCCTTGTGGTGTGTCCAAGCACAGTGGACTTCCTCAGTGCCCAGCCGCATGCCAGGACATTCCTGGCTGGTGTGTGGCCGTCCTAAAGGACTTCTGCTCACAATGATAGTCGGAGATGACGAGATGACTCATACCATGGGTTTCCTCTCCCCGGTCTTATCTCTCCCATTTCCCATGGTTGCTGTTGACCAAGGAAAACGGTCCTCTCTGCTCCGTGTTCTTGAGGCCCAGCTCCTCCTGCTCTTGTCTCTGTATCAGGAGATGGGCAAACATGTTTGTACTTTAAACAAAGATGTTTGACAAATAAATACGAAATTGCTATGACCTATTTTTTCTCCCACTCCAAAGTAACCTCCTTTTCCAACAGCTGAGGTTGCCCGTGTGTTGTAATTCAAGCAGTTTTCGTTTTGTCAATGAACTGGCTTTTTCTTTCCCTACACTTTCCCCTGTTTGTCTCATTTTAAACAATAATTGTTTTAACTCTGTGAGTCTGGAAGAGCAGCAGGTGCCCTCACCTCCTGGGCCATCTCTTTAGCCTCGTCGTCTGATATGTAATACAGAGTATTTGAACTTGGGCATGGGGGCGGTGCGGATTCCTGCAGTGAGATTGGTAGCTGTGAGGTAGAGATCAGTAGTTGCAACTCTCCCAGGCTGCTTGGCGGTGCCAGCGCCTCTCTATAGACATCTCTGCTGGTCTTTGAGGATCGGTGACAAAGTCTGCCAAGATTCTGCATATGCCAGGGGCAACTGTGTCCCAATGGTAGTGGTGGAGGTGGTAGTGGGGATGGTAGGGGTGGTGATGGTGATGGTGGTGGCGGTGATGGTGGTGGAGGTGGGGGTGATGGGGGGGTGTAGTGGGGGGTGGTAGGGATGGTAGTGGGAATGATGGGGGGGTGATGGGGGAATGATGATGGAGTGAAGGGGGGGTAATAAGGGTGGAAGAGACCACGAGAGACATGGAAGTGGTAGTGGGGAAGAGTGGGGCGGCAGGGAGGGTGGCAGAGTTGGAGGTGGTTACAAAAAGAGAGAATAGTTGCCTTCAGGGCTAAGGAGATGGCTCAGCAGCCATGAGCGCTCACTTGTGAAGCAGAGCCCCAGCATCCATGAAACGCTGGGTGTGGACAAGCACACTGGTCCAGAGAAGACACGAGACACACATGACACTGATGATAACACCAGATGGAGCAACAGGACACTAGACTGCTAAGGCTCCAGGCTAGCCAGCCTAGCGGTGGTGCACGCCTTTAATCCCAGCACTCTGGAGACTGAGGCAGATGAACATCTGAGGTCAAAGCCAGCCTGGTCTACAGAGCAAGCTCCAAGACGGCCAAGGCTACACAAAGAAACTCATAAAACAAAGAAAGAAAGAAAGAAAGAAAGAAAGAAAGAAAGAAAGAAAGAGAAAGAGAGAGAGGGAGGGAGGGAGGGAGGGAGGGAGGAGGGAGGGAGGGAGGGAGGGGGAGAGGGAGGGAGAGAGAGAGAGAGAGAGAGAGAGAGAGAGAGAGAGAGAGAGAGAGAAAGAAAGAAAGAAAGAAAGAAAGAAAGAAAGAAAGAAAGAAAGAAAGAAAGGGCAGTCTGGCAAGCTCCAGTTCAAGAAGAGACTGTCTGGATAGAATAGCATTCGATGTCCACCTCTGAGTGTGCACGCCATACAGTACGGTGTGCCCACACGAAGGGAATATCTGGGCCAACAAGATGGTCCAGAGGGTAAAGGCGCTAACCACCAAACTTCACAACCTGAGCTTGACCCCCAGAACACACACAAATACATGTAAAAGAACCTTAAAAAAAGGAAAAGAAGAAGAAATAGCTAACTTGAGGAGGTTGAGGCAGGAGGATCATCATGTGTTTGAAGACAGCCTAGACTACAGAATGAGCTTCCCCAAATTTGTCTCAACCTAAATATAAAGGGAAAGGATGGGGAGGGAGGAAGAGTGTTTGGTATTTGTCACTCCTCACTGCTCCGAGAGCCTTGCGGTGTTCGAGTTCGACAGCTCTCAGATCACCCACAGGAGTAAGCTTAAACAAACACAAATTGAATGATACCCACCAGTGACCAGGTTCTCCAACCCTGGCATAGAGTCGATTCCTATGGCCTTGAAGGGGCAAGTCCCTTCCTGGTCCCAGGCAGTGGGCAGAGGCTTCCCAAGGTGGGAGGAGCCCAAGAGAGGCCTCCTGTCTCAGGCTGTGTGTCCTTTCTTTCCCTTGCAGAAGGTGGACGTGCCCACGATGCTGAGGTTTCTCAGGGAGCAGAGGATGTTCATGATCCAGACCATCGCGCAGTACAAGTTCGTCTACCAAGTCCTCGTCCAGTTCCTGCAGAACTCCAGGCTCATTTGAGTTCCCAGCTGCAGCTTCTGGAGGAGGGAGCCAGCTCCATCCTGCAGGGGGCGCCACTTCTGGACAACATCTGCCTCAGTTGGAGGCGGATGGCTGGCATCAGGCAAGAGCCAGAGTTACTTACAAACATCATGTATTATTTTATATGAGATAATTTATTTTTCCGTCTTTGGAATAAGTTTTGTTGAGTTATTATAATGCATTTTTTTCACAATAATATAGTGCTTCTCATTTGAACCACATGTTGACTGATCTGCATATAAGCCCCCCGGGAGGGAAGGTGGTGACCCCATGGGACATTGTAGGCACGGAGTCATAAGGGAACACATCCCTAGTGAAGGTGCAGACAAATTACTAATGCCTCCAGTCAAAAGTGGCAAGAGAAAGAATTCACTCCCAGCTGGAAGGAAGAGAGCCGAGGAAGGCCCTTGCAAGTGTCCCCTTAAACACTGGATCCGCGCGGCTCGCTGGATAGCTGCTTCCCGCTGCTCCTTTGCTGCCCTCATCCCCATGATCTCTCAGTCCCTAAACCTGGGGTGAAAGGTTTAAGGCTGTCCGTGCTGTCTTTGCTGCTAGCTCTGCTGCTCGCTCAGCCCTTGTTCTGGTCCGGAGCTCTGATGCGGTGATGGAGCCCATCTTGTATGCTCCCAGCACCCTCATCTGGTGGCCCTGGGCCAGGCCATCTGCCCTGCTCGGCCCTTTGCCTGACTGAGAGAAGATAATAGAGGAGGGTGGGAACAGCATCGGGTGGGGCCTCGGTGTGGATTCTTAACTAAATAATGTTGCGTGTGGCGGATGGGGACTTAAGAGGGTGAGGTTTGGGTCTGTTCCATCTTCCTATCCATGGCTAAGTTGTTAAAAGGGTCTTAAGGGTAATGACTTAGGAAACTCACATCTGGGAGCCGCCTGGTACTCGGCACAGGGCCCTGGCCAGGAGGCTCACCCCTGACAGGCATGCACCCTGCCTACCTCACTGCATGCCGATTGATTCTAGGCTCTGGCTAACAAGGACTGAGTTGATTCCACCTAGGGCTTCTTTGTTGATGTCTTGAGGCTGGGCCCCAGGCTGACCTTGGACTTGGTGTGTAGCAAGAGGATGGCTCCCAATCTCCCGTCTGTACCTCCCAATCGCTGAGATTTCGGGTGTGAATACCACACACAGGCCATACTCGCCCCTCATGATGAATACTGAGACTGTCTTTTGTAAAATCCTCCACCGCCTACCTTTCCTTGCATAGCCCAGTCTCTGGTCAGTGATGGTATCAACTACCCTCACACTGAAGCCCAGCTTCCTTCCATGTCTTTTCTGAGTATAATTTTCTAATTGTGTTTGTGGAACTGATCGTGTCATGTCTTCCTCCGTAGTTATATTTTCCTTTTCTCGCCCCCCTGAGCTGAAAAGACCAACCAGAAAGAGCATGCCTTTGTGGCTTCTATCCACTCCACACACACACACACACACACACACACACACACATACACACACACCGCCCAGCACACTAGTAGATGCCTATGAAAGCAGATTCCCCATGAGCATCTCTGGAAGATGAGCAGAGCTGCCTTCCCTCTGGGCCAGCGTGGTGCTGATACTGGTATTCCTACAGCATCTGTGAGTTCAGAATCTGAAGGCGGGGCACTTCCACCTTCCCTTCCACTGTGCAGAATGACTCAAGGGGCGTAAGTGATCATGACCCTTGTAGACCTGGCACACTGACATAGGTATTTGGGGGGAAATGGAAAAGCCCGTGGAGGGCTGTCCTTTGAAGACAGTTCCCTCTTTCAGGTGCCACTAACAGTCGGTGCCACTAACAGTTTCATTCTGGGATGAAGAACGTTGATATGCACCTGGCGTCTCTAAGCCTTGTTGTGTTAGAATGTCTCACGTGAGCAGCGAGGAGAAACGATGCCCCCTGAACTCATCACTGGGGCTGTTTCTGTCTTATGCTAACGGAACAAGGGACAGGGAGGACGTAGTTTTCGTACCCATCTTCCTAGCCAACACACTATGGAACCCCAAAGGACAACATCTAAGTGTCCTGCGCTGTGTTTCCTCCTTAGACACTGCTGCCTCTGGTTCTCTAGCACATTCCGGATTCCCTCTCCCACCTCAGGAAGCCCCCATAGATC
Organism: Chionomys nivalis; assembly: GCF_950005125.1. Classification (NCBI taxonomy): domain Eukaryota; kingdom Metazoa; phylum Chordata; class Mammalia; order Rodentia; family Cricetidae; genus Chionomys; species Chionomys nivalis. Next base: position 9,158,970 of record NC_080090.1, read on the forward strand.
TCCGATTAAATCAGCAGCAGGCATTTCAAGTCCTCTCAGTGGCATCCGCATAACAATCGCCAAGGGCCCGCTCTACCTGGGAAGCTAGCCAAGGAGTAAGCCTTGAAGCTAAGTGTATTAAATTAGTTATCTAGTCAGGGTTTTGGATCGGTTTCCTGACAATGTGTTGGGAGTGAAGTTGGAGCTGTCAGAGCCCATGGCTGCAGTTTGGATTTGAAGGGGAAGAAAAATTAAAACGGGAGCCAGTAAGACGTCTCACAACAGAGCACTGGGCCATTCCTCCACTTCTGGTTTGAGGTTTTCATGTTGTGCAGTTGGTTCTGTCCTCCGCTCACGCCCATTTGCATATGCCCACCTTTGTCCCTGTTCAGGGTCCCCGCATCCTGGCTCAGATGCTCTGTGGCGAAGGCCAGGAGTGCCTGGCTGGTCTAGTGGGGCTCTAAGGTAATTCCCGGTGGAGTAGGAGGACCGCACATCTGAACGCACTCCCTCCTCAATGCTCCCCCCTCAGGATAGAGGTGAGAGCAGGGTTAGGCAGCATGCTGGTTGCTTTACTGAGGTGAAGACAATGGGTCCCTCTACTCACTTGGAGGGGCTGCAGATTCTAGGGGAGGTGCGAGGGCATCTCGCGTGGACTGTGAAGCAAGCTTTGGTTTAATGTGCTTACTTTGGGGGACTTTTCTGCTATGAGAACAGGCCGACCCACTCACTGTTCTTCAGTTAGAAGTTACTGCCTGCCTCCTTCGTTCCCTCCCTCCCTCCGTCCTTCCTTCTTTTGCCTGTGTTTTGGGCTCTCTCAGCCACCTCCACTAACCTGGACAGAGGGTCTTTGTGGGACGCAGCCACTCCGAAGCAAGCTACACCCTTGCCCACTGTCAGCTTCAGCTCCCAACTACCACCCCCTGTGTGCAGAGGAGGTCAGCATTTTCCTGTTTTTTTCTAGTTTAATGTAGATTGACTCGCGCTGAGTTCCCGGAAATGGAGGGCGCTTTCTGGACTGACTGAAGCCCTGTCATTTGTTTCTTCCCAGCTCATTGAAGGTTTAATACCACACGGCTTTTCTTCAGCTAAGAGCTGGTGGACACAGGACTGGTTCTTTGTGATGTGGCTACCTAGAGTGGTGGCCTTGCATCTCCTAGGGCTGGGAGCTGCCCCTGCACACCGACCGACATGTGATAGACTGCTGTGGGGTCTTCAGTTGCTTCTTGAAGCACTAGCTTAGCACTCTGTATCCTCTGACCTCAGGCCCGACATTATCAACGGGTCTCAAACATGACCTCAGGCAACCAGCACCCTGTGTCTTCCAATCTGCCCCCTATTTCCAGCGCATGACTAACGGGGAGGGCAAATTTAGTTATTGATTTCTGTCTGGGGGAGATGTGCCGATTACCTGAGGCGAGAGGGCGAGACTACAGGAAACTTAGGATAAACTCAGGGACATGATTAGCCCTGACTCCTGTTGGCGAGCATTTCCCGTTCCTTCTCAGCATTAGGAGCAACTCTGCCCACAGAGTGCCAAGTCTCTGCCGCTGGGCTCTCAGCTTCCCTGTGTCACCAAAGATTCTTCTGCTGCCGTTCCCTGCTGGTGCCCCAGTCAGGCTGCCTTGAGGCTTTCATTTGGTGTTTTCTCTTCACGAGTGGGCTTCCAGCTCAGTCAGTTTCTAATAGAGAAATTTAGGTCTTCCACGGGAACTGTGCACTCCCTGGTGGCCTACAACTTGATGAGCGACAGACTCGCTGTCTCTAGAGGGTAGAATAAGTCACCGTTAGCCCTGTCGGATTGCGCTCTGAGCGAAGCAGTAGAATGGTGCTGGCCTTCACCTCAGCTTCTGCGTCCTTGGGCAGCAAACCACCTATCTTAATACATCTGTGGAACATAGCAGCCACACATCTGGGTAAATGGGCGGGTGTGTGCAGCCACATGCTGCCAACCCAAATGGCTTGTCCAAATGTCAGTTACTCTAGGGGAGCTGGGACACTGGTCTTCCAGCCTGTCCAGTGTTCGGCCTTTCTGCCCTGCTCTCAGCTTTTGCATCCCCATCACAAACTCGGGAAGTGGGCATCTTTATCTAGACCACCCTGCTCAGCCTCTGCAGCCTAATGCAGTGCATGTCTTTCTCAAACTCTCGCTGCTGCGTTCTCCGTTAGCCTGTCCATGACTGGCGTTAGGGAGCTGGCATCCTTCAGTCTTATAGATGGATAATACAGTGCTGCTTAGAAATCACTGCTTGCTGTCCAGATCTCCAATCAGCCTCCTCATTTTAGAGAGAATTAAAGGCCATTGAGTCATCCGGCAAGGGCTGGAGCAAATGCCAACCTAGATGTGGTTAGTAGGAAAGCGTCATGAGAGCTATTCTTCTGCTCTAGCCGTGCCATCAGGGGCATCATTTATCAAAAGTTCCCTGAGCCTGTCCAAAGACATGGTGGGGAGAGCTTAGGTCAGCCCCGAGTTTCCTACCCAAAATTCATTGGGTATACAATTTTTTGAACCCTGACGTGAACTATAGTTGGAAACAATGATGGAACACCTCAGGAAAGGCCGTGCTCTAGTGTTGAGATATACTTCTCCCGGGCTCCTTGGCTGCTGCCTCTAACCAACTGTGACATGTGACCTCTGTGCCTAGATGGCTGCTCCAGAGACTCTGCCTGACACTGCATAGCCTCCTTCCCCCGTGGCTTCTGAGCAGAGTTCTGCCCATGCAAGTCACATGAATTCAAAGTACAGGCATGGCTGTGCAGTGGCTGTGAGTGTTCCCATGGTATGGGGACGAGGTGGCACCCTTTATAATGTCACTGACTTCGTCCCCAGAGCTGTTTTGTCCACTCGGAATACTACCAGCTTTTCGTGCTCACTCAGCTGCTTCCCAGATCAGCAGTCTGAAGCTCACTTTGAATTTTAACCTACCTGCCCATAGAGCCCCCCACCCCCCTACGTTAAATCTGGCAACCATGGTCTTAAACCCCTCTAAAATATCCACATAGGAAATCTTAATTTAACAAAAAATGGCTCCATGGCCTCAAGAAATGTAACCTGGGAAGGGAGTGGCCAAAGTGAAGGTGGCAGGAGGCCAGGCCATCCTCCATCATGTCCCTCTTGGTGACACAGTTGCTCAGCAACAGAAGAAGAAAGAAAAAAAATGTTACTAATATTATTAAAAATAAGGGTAGCAGCAGGGTTCCCTGTTTATTCTGAGGCGCCCTTCACAGGCTTTTCCATGACAGCATTGCTTGGTAACCTGCAGTCTAACCTGCTTCTAGCTTGCTGGACTGTGCACTTCCTTGGCCTCCCTGCTTACTGTCACCTGGTGGGGGGACAGGACAGGTGCACCTCAGGGCTAGCCAGGAGCCCCATGGGCTGTGCTGGGATTGATAGTTAGTCCAACCCCTCTACCTTGTTTGTTCTTCCCCAACCTCCTCCTCCAGGGACCGACTTGGGGGTGGAGACTGAGGAGGAAAAAGCCGAGCATCTTAGGTTGGGATTTTCCGTGCCTGGGGGTGGGACCTCTTGCTCAGGCCTCCGGAATGCTGCTTCAAGTTTAGCCAGGTGCTCTGGTCAGGCACCTGGAGTTCTTGACATTTCTCCAGGGGCCTCCTGCCTCCCCCAACGACAGTGTTAGCTAATAAATACCTTCAGCATTGAACTGAAAACTGTCCTTTGCAGCCGTTTTATTCAGACTCAGACGCTGTAAGAGTTTTTAACTGTAATTTTCTCTGAAGTTCCTTGCCACTGCGGGCAGTCCTAAACGTTTTTAGCCATGTCTTTTCCAATATAAGCTCACTCTTCACCAGAGATGGTTTCCACGTGTGCCCTCCATCCCTCTGCGGTGAGCTGACCTGGCTGAGGGTCCTCTGGGAGGAGGGGCTTACATATGCAGATGACTATTAAAGTGTAACCTGTGACCTGTCACATACACCGCAGGCTAGTTTGTTCACTCGAGTCGCGCCTTCATTCAGTATTTTCATGCTTCCTTTTGCTCTGTGTTCTGTCAAACGTGAATTTGTTTCCTTCAAAATAATGGACATTTATAGATTTTATTTTGAAATGGTGTATAGACACCGCCACCCCCGGCTTAGAAGCCAGCGTGCTTTACAGTTCTTGGTTCAGCCACAGAAGCCTCGTGACTCTCACCAAGGATGGAAGGCAGCGCTAAGTCACGTGTGGTTGGCTTTCAAGGGCTGGCACCCACCATGGTGTACACTGTAGAAAACGCATTCCAGATTGGGACTCAGCACCCTGTCCATAGCAGCCGCTTGCCCCTCGGCAGAGATGGTGGCCAAGCCTCTCTCCTAGCAAACTGCAGCTGAGGGCGGGAATGACAGAGAAGACAAGAGGACATTCCTTCCCAAGTCCCCGATGACCATGCTGACTGTCCCGGCAGAGTTCCCTGCCAAGTGACGCATGCTGTTCGTATCAGGTAATAAGCTCCTGCTTGCCAGCTTCTCACACAGCGCTGAGGTGTAGGGAGCTGACTTTTGACAGTATTTTTTTGCACTGTTTCTTACGAAGTCTTATTTAGCTATTGGTCCTAGAGGATGTCCTTGTCATTGCTATAAAATGTTTCTCCTATGTGCCTTTACAATGTGAGGTCTTCATCCTAACCTGTTTTTGTAAAAGATATCTATTGATTTCTACATGCAATAAACCTTGTTTTGATTGTTGTCAGAGAAAGCACTTAAGTCTTTCATTAACACATCTGCACTACTTGAGTACACTGGTCTCCCTTTCTTTGTATGTTTGTGCATGTGTGGGTGCACGCATGTATGCGTGTGCATTCGCATGTGCCATCCATGCCCACAGAGACCAGAGGCCAGCCTTGGCTGTCACTCCTCAGGAGCTTTACCTTACTCCTGGTCTCTCACTGGCCTGGGGCTGCTGATTCCAGCAAGCCCGGGGGTATCTTGTCTCTGCCACTGGGATTACATATATGTGCCACCAAGCCCCGCTTTGTGTCATGGGTTCTGGGGACTGCACTCAGTTCTTCATATCCACATGGTCAACACTTTCCTGACTGAGCCATCACCCCAGCCCTATGGTCTCTCCTACTTCAAGATCAGTTTGGGGTTGTATAGTGGTGGTGGTGCATGCTTTTAATCCAGAGGCAGGTGGATATCTGAGTTCGAGGCCAGCCTGGTCTACAGAGCGAGTTCTAGGATAGCCAGGGCTACACAGAGAAACCCTGTCTCGAAAAACCATACACACACAATAAGCAGTTTTGTAGGCAAAGACTTCTGGGAAACTGCCTTCTGTGTTCCTTCTGACGTATTTATTTTGTTTGCGATTTCTGATGTCTTCACCGTGGAAGAAACACACAAGGAGCAAATATTGAGAAAGTAGTGGAAACAGCCTAGAAATGGGTCTCTCTCGAGCATTCAGAGAGAACCCTCATGAAGCACGAAGCCCTCCCCCTCCCCACTGTCCTTCACCCAGATACTCTGTTGATACGGAAGGCAGGGTGCTTGCTGTAGGAAACCCACCACCCACGTTCTTGGTTTTGTCCTTCAGCTTTGTAAAAGCTCAGTTCATCCCTAGGTTTAAAGCTGCTTCCCTTCCTGGTCCCTTCAGCCATAGTGTGCAAGCACCCTCCTTGTGCCTCTGGAGAGGTGAGGAGGCTGTGTGCCCTTGGTGAGCAGGGGACAGTGTGGACAACTTCCAACAGTGGAGGGTTCCTTCTCAGTCAGGGTTCTATTACCATGAGGAAACAGCCCTTATAAAGGAAAACATTTGCTTGTGGCTCACATATGATTAAGAGGTTCAGTCCATTATCATGGTGGGAAGCAAGGCAGTATGCAGGCAGACATGGTGCTGGGGTAGGGAGCTGAGAGTCTACATCTTGACTCACAGACAACAGGAAGTGGTCTGAGACACTGGGTGTGGCTTGAGCATATAGGAGACCTCAAAGTCCACCCCCACAATGACACACTTCCTTCAACAAAGCCACACCTAATAGTGCCCACTCCTTATGAACTTATAGGGTCCAGTGACATTCAAAAAAACATAAACAATAAGTCCTTCACAACCCGACTTGTCTTCCTTGTGAGTAGGAATACTGAAAGTCTCTCTGGGGAAAAGAGGGTGTTCATTTCAGCAAACATGGAAATTTTCAGTATTTACTCGAGAAATCAAGCCATCAGCATGGGAGCTGGAGAGATGGCTCAGTGGTTAAAAGCACTGTCTGGCAGCTCACAACAGTCTGTCATTATAGTTCCAGGGGATCCAATGACCTCTTCTGGCCTCCTTGGGCAGTTCATACATGTACTGCACACACATACATACTTGAACAAAACTCGTATGCATAAAAATTTTAAAATGTTAACGCCATCAGCACATGCATATCTGTTAGTCTCCAAAGAAAATATTAACAGAGACGAAATCAGCCTTTTAAAATATTTATGTGTACTTGTGTGTCTGAGGGTACATGCACATGAGTGCAGTGCCTGTTGAGGCCAGAAGGGGGAGTCAGATCCCCTAGAACTGGAGCTGAAGGTGGCTGTGAGCCACCCAAGAGGGTGCTGGAACCACACCAGGTCCCCTGCAGGAGCAGCAGGAGGCACTCTTAACCACTGAGCCCTCTCTGCAGCTTGAGAAAAACAAAAAATCCCTTAAACCAAAGAAACATATTCAAAAAATGTTCACAAGTGCTCCAAGCATGCATCAGAGTGAAGGGGAGCAGGGATCTCAACAGACTGCTGTTTTGTGAGCTTACGTTTTACTTTCCTTAGGTGTAAAAAATACAAAATCCAAGCATTGAGAAGACTGGGTAGGTCTGTGTAAACAACTAAACCCTTTTTTTGAGGCAAACATCTAGACAAATGGATGAGCTTCTCAATCTGTGAACAGGAGCCGTCAGGACGTCCAGTGTGTCACTGGTTGGGATGTAGAAAAGCCCCCAGCAGCTCCCGGGTGGGAGGGAGGAGAGAACCAGTTCTAAAGATTCCAGAGTTATTGGGGGTGGGCTCTAGAGAGAAGGCTCAAGAGTTCTCCACCTTTCCAAGGACCTGATCCTGGATCCCAGCATCCATAGTAGGCAGCTCACCACACTCCAGCTCTAGGGGATCTGACAGCCCTTTCTGCCCTCTGAGAACATCTGTATGTTCATGCAATAACAGTTCTTTAAAAAATTTGATTTAAAATATAAAGTTGGAAACCTTATGAGATGCTGTCCCTCCTAGGCTTGCAGTCCTGGCTCTCAGTTGGTGGTACCATTGTGAGGTTGCGGACCTTTAGGAGGTCAAGCCTTGCTGTCTCTGGGGTTGGCCTCAGGTGCTGTTCTCTGCCGCGTGTCCAGCCAGCCTTCTGCTCGGCCATCATGCATTCCCTACCTACTGCCACATCCTCCCCTCCACAATGGACTCCATCCCTCAGAACTCAAAGCCAAAATGAACCCTTTTCCCCTAAAAGTTGCTTTTGTCCGGGTATTTTATCACAGCGAGAGAGAAACTAAACAATACATCCAACAATCACCGGTAGACCACAGGCATAGGCTAAAATGTTGTTTTCTCCACCTAAAAATAGGAAACAATTTGCCTCCGCCCATTTAGCATCTTAAGCTCAGCACTGGGGAGGCAGAGGCAGGTAGACCTCTGTGAGGTCGAGGCCAGCTTGGGCTACATAGAGAGTTCCAAGAGAGCCAGAGATACATAAAGAAACCCTGTCAGGGGGGGGACGGGGGGGCAGAGAGAGAGAGAGAGCGAAACACATACCCATGAATGCGAGCGTCCCGAGGCAATCAGGACATCTGCACTTATACTCTAAGGTTGAGAACAATTTGCTAAGTGCAGGAAAAGGTGCCCACTGTTAGGCAGCTTGGGTTTGCCTCTGTATCTGGGGAAGGTGGACAGACCTGACCAGTGGTGTCTCCTCCAGGCTGGGGCACGCTTTTCTAATTTCCTGAGAAACTGAAACCTTTCTACCATAAAGATGGTATCCCAAGTTTACATGAGGCTCAGCCACGGCCATGCACTAAATGAGCACTCTTAGAACGCCGAGCCTCGACAGGAAGAACAGGGCCGTCTCTGCCGTCATGCGCTGGAGGGGTAACCGTGCTCTGCATCCAGGAGAGGGTCACTGGATGACTCCGCAGACAGACTGCATTCCACCAGCTCAATCCCACTGTGTGGTGACTGAGAGCCCACCACATGGAGATGAAGGGGAGGGGGACACACTGGTGCTGGCCAGTCACTCAAGCCATTTCCCCAAGGCGACTGTGACAGACAACCAGAGGCCACCTCCATTAAGTTCTACTTGTCATCCAGTGGGGAACTGGCACTCTGTGGGGTGCAGAGACTTTTCTGTGAGCATCATCCCTGCCCTCAGCTTAGGGACTGCTAAGAGGCCCAGGCTGTTGTGGTCCTGGTGGCCAGGCTGGGAGGAGCTGGACTCCTGCTGGCGTGGGGGTAGAGACCAGTGTTTGCTCACAACACACGGTTGGTAAGGAATTAGTTCTTCCTCCTCAAGTTTACTCTGGAGTCTTTCCAGAACAGGAGAGGAATGCACAGGGGCTAGTCCATGGAACAAGAGGGGAAATGGCAGGAAGATGCAGCCTCCATTGCTCAGTATCTCCAGAAGGTGCCAAAGAGAAGCCGGGAAGAGGCCAAGTCCTCCTTCCAGGGAGGGCTCCTAGGCCAGTTGGCTGCTCCTAGTGCCTTCCCTCCTGCCCCTCTCCCTCCAGAGTCTAATGTGAAAGGAACTGCAGACCAAAGAAAATGAACCCCACTCGCGGGCAGAGAACTGGACTCAAGGACTGAAGGAGAAGAAGCCTCCCCCAGCACACATGCGTGCATGTATGCGCACACACATGTACACATGCATGCATGTACGCACAAACATGCACACATGCATGCGCACACGAGCGCATCCTCACAGATGTGAGAAAACAAACACTTTCAAGGCCTGGCTCTTTTATTCTTTTCTCATTCAACTCTATGCAGAACATTCCAACAGGCACGGAGGAAAAATAATTGCGATTTTAAAGCTCAGTCTGCCCCAAATCTGTATTTCATGAAGTCATGCCATGACCTTAAAAAAAAAAGGAACGCTGAACATGAACCTGAAAACTGAAAACGCGGCACAGGCAAGGCTTTGTGGAAGGCTGGGGTGACCCGTGAGGCTGCAAATATTCAAGTCCTATGAGGTTCCTGAAGAAAAGCTGGGGTGCAGTCAGTGGCTCTCGATTTCCTGCTTGATCTCGGAGATGTATGGATGGTCCTTGCCGTGAGCTACTTCCATGATGGCAATGGCCTGGGAGAGGGCAAGACATGGGGCAGATCACCTCCTCCACCTCCACCTCACAGCCTCCTCCTCATCTCCTCTTCACCTCCACCCCTACCTCCACTTCCTCCACCTCCTCCCCCTCCACCCCTAACTCACAGCCTCCTCCTCCACCTCCTCCTCACCTCCCCCTCCACCCCTAACTCACAGCCTCCTCCTCCACCTCCTCCTCACCTCCCCCTCCACCCCTAACTCACAGCCTCCTCCTCACCTCCCCCTCCACCCCTACCTCCACTTCCTCCTTACCACTTCCTCACCTCCTCCACCTCCTCCTCACCTCCCCCTCAACTTGCAGATAACCCAAGAGAAGAAAGGCCTGGAGGGCCTCACCTCAGGACATGCTTCTAACCCACCATTTTAGACATTTTCGACTCACTGATGTTTTCCAGTGGTGACCTAACTAGGTACTATTTCCTGGCGTCACTGAGACAATGGACAGGACATCAACAGAAAAATCACACAACTCACATTCCATCCTAGCCAGACCCTGGTTCTTTATCTGGGATGTAGGGTGTGACCCCCGCTTTCCCAAATTCTCCACAGACGCTTTGGGAAATGTGAGGGGAGGGGGATGGTGTGGGGGGAGGGCTGGCCTATACCATGGATGCAGAATTTATACAGTCTCCCAAAGGATCCACAGACTAACTCTGAAGTCACACTGTACTGCCGACATCCACATAAAACAGAGATTCTACTTCTCGGGAGGGTGACCCGGCTCCCGTGTGGGATCTCAATACGGACAGCAGGCCTGGGTGATGGCTCAGAAACTAAAGCGCTGTCTCAAGCACAGACAGACCTGAGGCCTGGGCCCAGACCCACGTGAGGAAGCTGAGCATGGTGGCACAAGCTTATAAAATAACCCTGGCACTGGGGGTGATGGGTGATCTTTGGGACTCAACGGCAGAGCAGCTTGCCCAAATCTGTGACCTCTGAGCCACCAAGAGACTGCCAGCAATGTGGACTGAGGAACTACACCGGGAGGCTGCCTTCTGCCTCTGTATTTATAAGTACACCTGTACATATGCACATGCACGCCTACACACGTGTACACACACACCTGGGGGCCCTGTGCCTTTTAAAGCTTCCAGCTTCCAGGCTCCTACTTGAAGGGCCACTGAGCACCTGGACTCATCTGAGCCCTCCACGTCAGGAAACTACCTCATTGCTGGAAGAGGAACCCATGTGTGATGGGCTTCCACAAATGGAGATCAGGTAAGTTCATTTCAGAATTTGCCCAGGCAACATCCCAACACGGAATAACTCTCTAGATCCAGCCCCTGATTCAGACCAGGCATCGGATTCTCAATCCTAAAATGCAGGCAAGTGGAGAACGCGTCCCCCAGCTCACCCAGTTCAGCCCCCTTGCTGTATGCGCTCCTATCCTGAAGGGCCTGGGTCAGAAAAAGAGCAGGCTTAGCAGCGGATCCCATCTCCATCTGCAGAAAGCACCCCGGAATGCCACGGCCAGAGGGTGGCCTAGAGCTGCTCCCCTCCACTCCTGCGGTCACCAGCCTCCCCTGGCACAAGGGCACTCAGCAGACTTCACTGCTGGGACGCTCCAGCCCCCCCGCCCCATGTACCTTCTTCAGAGCCTTCTCCCCAGCAGCCTTGTTCTCCAGGCCCAGGTACAGTCTTCCCAGCTTTAGCCACATGGAGGCCACATTGAGGGAGTACACAGGGTAGTGCTTACTGGAACGGGAGGAAAACAGGTCACTCTACAGTAGCCGGGCTTCCCCAGAGTCCACGAGTGTGGGGTGAGCGTGTACACACCGTCAGACACTGTACATGCTTTGTGGTGTGTGTTCTGGTAAAGCTCCATCAGAACTGCTGGGGAAATCTCACCATGATGTGTGCATAAACACACCAGCCCACTGTTCTATTTCAGCTACGCTCAGACCAAGACACTGGGGAAACTGTCAAGCAAATACTGCTTCCAGATGGGCAACAACCAGGCCTCCTCCCTCTCATCAGACAGACAGGCCACACAGACACACGCACACTCACACGCGTGCATGCTCACACCTGCACACGTTCACAGTCTCTGAACAGCCCGGCTGTCCGCTATACCCTAAGCCCGTAGAAGCCAGAACACCCGATTCATCTCTCTCTGCCCTCTAGCAGAGGACCGAGTATCCGGGTCAGGTTTTCTCTCTGCTGTGAGCTCAGGCCTGTTTGATGGGGTTTGCTAAGAAAGAGCCGTTTCCTTGGGAACGCAGTCCAGGATATAGCTGTAGGTGAGCGTGGAAGATGTGTTCATTACAGGTCCATTCTGTCCGCGCTGATCCTCTGTCTGAATTACCAGGCAGAAGGCAAGCTGCCAAGAGAAGCCTTGGGTCTGCAGCTCCTCCAACCCCCGAAGCTTAGAAAGGGGCCAATGGCTACTGCTGTCTGCTTGTGTCCCTCTCTCCGAGGAAGGTTAGAGACCAGTGAACTTCCTCATCACTCCAGGAACAGCCGAAAGGTCAGAGGTCCCCAGTTTAGCTCATTCCAGGAGCAAGTTTGCAGAGCTGGCTTCCTCGTTGGCTCCCCCTGCTGGCCATCCAGGGCACAGTGGGTAAGTGGATGGCAGAGATTAGAGGGAAAGGTCTCTCTCTCCTTCCAGTCCCCAGTTTTAAAGCCTGGGCTTCTCAAGCTCACCAGGATTACCTGGCATACTCTGAGGGAAGGGGACTTCCAGTCTAACGCTCACACTGTTCCGTAGCCTATCCCCCAAATGTCTACTGTACAGGCTTTGGGGAGGCTCTGCCATGATGAGGCCTCCTCAGCCTTGGAGTGGTTGGCCAGAGACCAATGACAAAGCTATGACTTCCTGTCTCCCACATTAATGTCTGGTGACCCTCTAGGGTGGGCCATTTCTCTAAGTCATTACCACTACAGGTTGGAATCCCATCTTGTTTTATTCAACTCTGAGGAGGAGACCCCAGTAACCACAGCTGGCCACTGATCCTAGAGGTCAGTGAGACGCCACTGGCCGCTCAGTGTGAAAAGGCAGAAGGGGGCCGCGTGCATGAGTCGTGGGGGGAAAGGAGGCCTCTGGGATACCCCACTCCCACTTCCACTCACCAGATCACAAGTGCTATTTAACATAGGAGAGGGGTAGGCACCTACTCTAGGTAGGCAAGACTCCTCCCACACGGGGCGGGACAAGGGGCGGATGGGCGACGCTGCTGCCATGCTCATGCCGAGCCACCCAGTTCCACTCAGTGCTCACCTGTAGGGCTTGATAATCTTCTGCCCGTACCTCAGGGCTCCTTCCCAGTCCTGCATGTACAGGCAGACGCCCATGGCCTGGTACATCATGTGCAGCATGTACACATTGCTATCCTCGAACACAGAGCTCATCTTCTCCTGGCTAAGCTCGCAGATCTCCAGCAGCTCACTAGGGGGTGCTGAAGGTCAAGGAAACAATGCATCCCAGGCGGGGCGGGGCATCCCAAGTTGGGGGCAGGGCATCTCAGATGGAGAGTCTCCCCTCACTCTGGGAAGAGTGAAGTCCAGAATGGATAACAGAATTAAAGGGAACTGTAGTTTTCCTTTCAGAAACCAGGAAAAACCCCAGACCTTACTTGCTAAGCAATGAACAGCACAGACCCGCAGTGAGGACAGAGCCTACCATCTTCAGTGAAGCCCCAATGTCACCCAGGCTCTGAGCCTGAGCACCACAGTGTTTCCCCAGGAGCATTTTAGGGAGCTGTGCCCTGTGAAAGCTTCCCAAGCACAGGGTACAACTGCAACCCTGCCTCTCAAGAGCAAACAATATGCCACACGGGCCTGGTGGTGGCTGTTCAGGAGGCCAAGTTGATGTGCAGGTTCAAAGCCTGCCTGGGTTATGGTAGGCCTTCATTATCAGCCTAGATCACATCATAAAAACAGGTCTCAAAACTTAAAAAGAGACCGTGGGCAACACTTGAGTTACTGCCCAGCCCACCATCTCACCATCTTCCCTGTGGATCTCAAGAAACCACTTAAAGGGTGGGGTGGGCACTGGTGACACACACCTTTAATCCCAGCATTTGGGAGTCAGAGTTTGAAGTCAGCCTGGTCTACAAGAGCTGGTTCCATGACAGGATCCAAAGCTACAGAGAAACTCTGTCCCCAAAAAACTAACTAACTAAATAAATAAAAATAAAAAATAAAAGGGTTGGAGACACAGTTCAGAGGCAGAGCATATGCAAGTCTTTAGGTTCAATCCCTAATTCCCAGGTAAGAAAGAAAGGGAGGGAGGGAGGTAGCGGGGGCGGGGGGGAGGAATAAAGGGAAGGTTTTAAATTCTGTCCTCTGGGATGCAAACCCCAAGAACACACTGTGCTACTGTGTGAGACCATGGATTTGGGCGATCAAAACCCCAGACCTGCTACCGCCAAGTGTCCCTGATGTCCACAAAGCTCTCTCCCCATCTCTAGGTGGCAATGGCTGCTCGTCAGTATCCTGTGACCTGAGAGAAGCAAGGTTCTTAGCCCTGTGCCTACCTGTACTAAAACATCAGCACACGGCTCCTCCAGGGGGTAGCTTTCTCCACGTGGCACCCCAGCCACTGTAGTCAGTGAGGACAGCCCTGGGCTGCTGGCATCTGTCTTCCCACAGGAGACCTCCTTCTTTCCGTATTCAAAACCTTACTCCCACCCCCTCCTTCTCCCTTCCTCTAGCTTCCCACCACCCCCTGCCAGTGAGAGACGGCAGTACAACAGACGTCCAGATGGGACACATGGAAAGGTTATATTTGTAGTGCTTGGCCCTTCGGAATTCCTCAATGACGTTGCGCGCGTATCTGACCATGTCTCGGACGGCTTCTGCCTGTGGTGGACTGCTGAGCTTCCGGATTTCCACCTTGGCCTTGTCCTGAAGGGGATGGCCACAGTGTGAGGTGCCCCCTCCAGGGCAAACTGCTCAAATCATCCCTGTGTTCTCGCAGAGGTCGAGGCTCGGGCTGGGTCTATAAGGAACCCTACTCTGTTCACTTTTTACAAAACCATAAACAGGAGCTTTCTGGTCAGTCTCCTGAGGCAGGATCCCAAGAGTGTTTTCTATGGGCGGAGGTCTGCGTTTGCCCGTCTAGACATCAGGAGAGACCAGTGACCAGGGCTGTCCTTGAAAACTCATAATGCTGGCCGTGTATGACCTGGACACAAGTTCACTGAGCCTGACTGTGTGCGGCTATCCACGTGGAGGTCAGCTTCGGACGTCATTCTTCAGGTAGTTTCACCTTGTTTTGCTGAGCAGGAAGTGTGTGTGTGTGTGTGTGTGTGTGCGCGCGTGCGCACGCGTGCCTGGGCACAAGGGTACAGAGGAGGATCTCATGTACCCTCCTCTCTCTCTACCTTATTCCCTTTAGCAAGGGTCTTTCTCTGTACCTGAAGCGAGGCTGCCAAGCCACAAGCCCCACCAATCCCACCTCTGTGTTCCCTATACACATACACCCTCCAGCGCTGGGGTTCCAGCCACACATAGTAACACATGCCCTTTTATATGTTCTAGGGATTTGAACGTGGGTCCTCATGTTTACCCTGAGGTAATCGCACCAGCCCCACTTTGCTTTCTGCGGCTCATCAAGCAAGCTAGGCCAGGCTCTGGTGATCCGCCTGTCCTGCCTCCACCCCCACCCCAGCGCTGAGACTGTAAGTCCACTTCCTTGTGTTTGAGGGCAGCACTCTGCTGAGGGCCATCTTCACAGCCTGGGCCATCACTTCTTTCTAAAGAACAGAAACCCGGTAGAGTCTTCTCCCACCTGCACTGCAGACTGGGGATGTTTCTCCGGCTGAGCAGAGCCTCATCTACCTGGATCCCTCCTGCCTATCCTTGACACATGGGTTAAAAGGGTCAAGATGCCCTGTGTGTGGGGAGAGGCTGGAGTGGGCTCACAGCAGGGACCCAGTACCCTTGTGCACCCTTCTCCTCCGCCCCATCAGCGAACTGACCTTGTCCTTGGTGGTACACTCCCGGCACTCGCAGGTGAAGAAATAGGAGTCTCTTAGCCGGTCGTTCCTGTCTTCTGTTGGATACAGCAGGTCAATATAGCTGGTGAACACCTAGGGCACAAAAGGCCGGACGTCTGCAAGAGGAAACGCAATTCCTACCACTCTGTGGCTTTGCAAACCTCTGACGTGGATGATAGGGAGAGAAAGCAGGCAGGGCGGCCACTGAGGGTCACATGGCTTCCTTCAACCCTGGATCTCTTCAAAGACTGTGGAACTGTGTCCATCTCCCTGTGGTGGCGAGATAGTCTATAGCCTCAGTCCCTAAACCGGGAACTAAGAGATGGGAAGACCTTTCACCTTCTCTCTCCAAAAATCAGGCCTAGGACCTGTCCTGGGCTCAGGGACAGGAGCAAGGACCTCAGGACTCTGCTGGCCCTATTTACTTCTTTATATCCTAGCCTGCAATGGCTCCAGGCCCTCACTGCTGTTTCTGCTAGGTGTGTGCAGGGGAGAACGAGGCCTTACATACCCAGGTCTGTTCACCTGTCCTCCTGACTTCATGCAATAGAGCAGGGGGGCGGCGGGGGCTCTGAGTAGCCTAGGGGGCAGTGCAGTAAACATGGCTTCCAGGATACAAGTGGCTGAGGCCTCACTCAGCAAGAGCTGCGATCCTGACGCCAGGGAACACGGAAGGGTTCCTTCATTCTCCTGGCCTTGCCTGTTACAGAATGGTCTGGAATGAAGACCTGAAGCCTACAGAGAGAAGGTCAGCCCTGGTGGGTGTGCCAGACCTTTTGACTTTGCAACATGATATTATTATATAGCTCATGCCTGAGAATCATGTAATCAAGTTTAAAAAAAAATCACAAAGATTTGATATTTTAAATATGTTTATGAATCTGTGCTGGGGGCCTTTCACAGCTATCCTCAGCCACACGCGGCCTGCTGGGTAGTGCCCATCACCTATTCATAGGGACGGCAATGCCTACATCCCACGTACCTGGGCACTGTCCAAACGTCATCAGTGTGGCAGGGTCCACGGGCCACACTGTCATTCAGTCGGGGACAACAGCACCGGGTGGCAACCAGTCCCTCACTGGTGCCTCCCTGGCTCAAGAGGCAAGCCTCAGGCTTATCTTGGTTCCATCTAATACCTGGAACCCAGAGGAACTGGCTCCTTTCCGTCTGCAAGCAAATAACCCCACAAGTACTGACTTCCCTAAACTGAAGTCACCACAGGAACAATCCACAACTGTACGCCAACAAAGAAAGAGAAACACCAGCCAGCCAGGCCCTGCGACACAGGTGTGGCAAGGAAGGGAGCCTGACTCCTTGCCATGATGGGCAGACAGTGCAACAGAGGGACGCGTCCAGAAGATGGCGACAAAGGCCACTCCAGGGGCACCGTCCAAGGCTCACACAGCCTATCCAGGAGGACAGGCCATTTGTCTCTCTGGTCAGTCTAATGGAAGCCAGGGTTGGGCATTTCACTCTGCTTTGGTTTCAAAGGGGCCCGAGGCTCTTCTCCACACACCACTCAGGAACCTCAGTATCCAGGCTCCAGACTGGACACCCACCTCATGTGGGGCTTAGCAAAGAGAAGGAAGGGGCGTGAATGTTAGCTGTGGACCCCTGAAGAATGGAAATCAAAGCTTTGTCACTTAGCACGGACATGTCCCTCAAAACAGCAGTATCGGTTCAACCAAAACTGAACCTAGAAAGTGTAATCACACAAGGTGGGCACGTGACCACAGCATCAGAAAGAGAAGCAGTCCAGGGAACAGGTGATGAAGTATGTCTCTCTCTATACCCCACATTAAGGAAGGGAGCTGGAGCCTCCTGTCCCCAAAATGCCTCTACCTCCCTGAGCTGGGCATGCACCTGGCCATGGTCCCTTTCTAAGAAGAGAACCTCAAAGACATGCCACTTGGAGCCAAGCATCACCAGGTCTTGCTGGGCTATCTCCTTAACAATGTGCTGTTTAACACTGCCAACTGGACAGGGCTGTACCCACAAAACCAGAACCTTCCTTCATTTAGCTGCTTTTGTTGAACATTCTACTACCACAAGAAAAGTAGCAAGTCCAGACAACGATGTTTAGTTTTGTTGAAGAATAACTCACCAGCCAACTGTCTCACATCGGGGATACACAGACTATAAATCCTGGCTAAGAACTTAACTGAAGGGGGTTGGAGAGATGGCTCAATGGTCAAGAGAATTTGTTCTTACAGAGGACCGAGGTTCAAGCCCCAGCACCTACATGGTACTGTAAACCACAGGCATGCACATGATATGCATACATACATGTATACATACATGCATGCATGGATACATACATATATACAAGGCATTCAGATACACAAAGTAAAAATGAATAAATTTGGGGGGAAAGGGGGTTTAATTCAAATTTATTTCTTGTTTCTGTCTGGCCTAAGGAAATGGTGAGCATCAAGGGACATCAAACCAAGTCCCAAACCTGACAGCCCAGGGAAGGCCCAGGGCCCATACAGTTTGGCTGCATGGGTCACTATGGCGATTCCACGTAGATTGGGCCGCTCTGCCTGTCACAACAGCCTGAGTCCAGTGCCTGACCACCATGTCTTCCATCTCACCTCATCTCCTGGATGGATCTCCTGTACAGCTCTGACTTCTGCCACGGTCCCTTTGTAGGTCACAATAACATTAGGGCAGCAGCTGTGGTTCATCAACGCGACACTGTCAATCAAAAGAGGAAACCCGGTTGTCTGAAGGCTACGGGCAGACTGCTGAACTGACTCACGGCTTACCTGTCTGATGGCTGAGAGCGACGGAGTCTCCGTAAGACGGTTGAAAGTACACAGACAATTATAAGAGAATGTTCTCTGCGCATTCAGAATAATACCTGGCCTTTCTGGGTTTTGTTGTCTTATTTTGTTTTGTTTTTTAAGACAAGGTCTCATGTAGCCCAGGGCGACCAAGAATTCAGCGCGTAGCCAGGGGCGACCTTGACGCCTTGACCCCTCGTGCCACCACGCCCAGTTTCTGTAGTGCTGGAGTCCAAACCCAGGGCTTCATGCATGCCAGGCAAGCACGGTACCAAGTGAGCCACACCCTCAGCCTAACACGTTACTCTTTCAACATATTCAGATAGGAAATCCTCATATGAAACATGATCTCTAAGCGATATGTGAAAAGTAGCATCTACCGGAGTATTCCTTCTGGACAGGCTCAAACAACAATGCTGGCAGCTGGCTGCCCCCAGGTACACACGAGCGTGAGACAAAGGGGCTACTTTCTGTCTAAGTGGATCATTTCTCAAATGTTCCCTTCAGATGTCGAGAAATGCCAGCTGCTTGCGGGGGGGGGGGGGCTGTGATCCCCGCCCCAGGACCCAGAGAAGCACCTCAATCTCCAAATCTGGGAAATTGGGACATGGCCTCTCCCGCTGCTCACTGTCTGCTTTTTAGGGACAGTGACAGAGACTCGCCTAGGCGAGGTGCTTTGAGCTTTCTGATTATATCAAGGTCAAAGTTCTAAGAACAGAAACTTCTAAACTACAGGGGAAGGTGCTTGATCTCACAAATGCTGCCTTTGAAATCACACACTCATGTGATTTCAGCCCCAAAGGATTTTTTCCCCAATTAAAAACGCCCAGCAACTGGGGCTTACGCTCTTGTGGGCACACCTGTCCATGTGAACAGCCACTCAGAGCACCAGCACAGCCTGACCCCAGGAGACCAGACAGAACCCTTCTCTGGCTTGCCCCAGGATGCAAAAAAGGGAAGGGATCTCAGAACCATTGCAGGTGGACTGCCCCAGAGTGCCTGTTGTGGGGGTGGGGTGTGACCCTAGCCTCTCTCCTGCCTACTAGAGTTCTAAGGAGAGTGGGTGACTGGCTTTACATATGGGGTGGACAGGCAGCCAGTTCTTGTTTACATCTGGGGTGGACAGGCAGCCAGCTCTTGGTCTTGTTGCCAGGGAGGTACATCTCCACCTTGTACTACAGCCTGCTTAGATTCCTGACCAGGGATACTGGGATGGCATCAGGCCCCAGGGTGTCTGCTAAGCAAAGTTTCCAAAGGGCATGTTAAGAGCCAAGCAGAGCAGGCTTCTAGAACCATCCTGGAATCTTGGATAAGGGTTAGCCCTCTCTCTCTGTCCCTCTCTGTCTCTGTCTCTCTCTTTCAAACAGTTGAACATGGTGGAGAGGGCACAAAGAAAGTTAGCCAGGCAATGCCGTATCCAGGATTGCCACTTCTGGCCACTATGGGAGACAATGAGGCGGCAAATTCAGACCCCTCAGACATTCATAAGCAGAGGCCAACGTGCAGAGCTCAGCTCAGCACCGAGGTTGTCCAGGTTGTCCTCACAGAATCCATGCCTGTTCTTTTCTCTGTTCTTGTCCCAGCTACAGAAGCCTAAGAGTCCCTGCTGAAAGGCATGCTGGTCCTCAGCAAGCTTCTGCCTGAACTGACCACACCTCGGCTTCAGGGCCAATGCCAGTAGCTCTCTCTCCTGTGAGAGCTGCAGGAACCAGGGTCTGCTCACTCAGGTCCCTTCCTTCTGACTCCCCCGATGCCTGCAGCTGGCAGCAGATAAACACACCAGGAACCGGTGCATGGCAGGCGAGGAGCAGATGGCATCCTTGGCACAGTGTGGATCAACTCAGGGCATACAGAGGCTCCCCTGGCCACCTGTGAAGTAGGGACCAATCACTCTGAATTTCCATGAACAACAGAGCCATGAAGACCTCCACATTAGCTAGCTTTTCAGGGGCATCCAGATATCCCTGAAGTCACAGGGAAAACCACTTGGTAACACTGAAACTTTTCTCCAGTCACTCAGCGTCCCTCTGGCTCAGCATCCCTCCAGCTCAGCGCCCTTCCGGCTCAGCGCCCCTCCAGCTCAGCGCCCCTCCAGCTCAGCGCCCCTCTGGCTCAGCGCCCTTCCGGCTCAGCGCCCCTCCAGCTCAGCGTCCCTCCAGGTGGTGCCACTTTCCACTGGCATTTTCCAAAACGGGCAGCTGGGCAAGAGCTGACATATTCTCTCCCCAAACCATGACTAACTCTTGTATCGGAATTAATGTCTCACTTTGAGCATAAGAAACAAGATTTCCAGAGCCACGGGCCTGCAGAGAGTGCGCTTTCCAGCAGGCCACAGGGTGTTCCTCTCTGCACTGATACTCCTTAACAACAGCCTGGGCCCGGCGGCGGGATGTCACCGCCATTGCTCTGCTACCTGCCACCCTCGGATCCTCAAGTGTAGGGGAAGTATTTTGAAATCTGGCAGACTAAAAAGCTGTCTTAATTTACTTGGCGTTTCATGCCTGCCACACGCAGCTGGGTGGGTTATGTAAAAACCAAATTAGCGCTAAATAAGTACAAAGGGGAAGGAACGAAGTCCGACTCAACCTACTCAGGGAATATCGCCGATCCCAAATGAGAGAGCTCTTCGTCTTCAATGGTGAAGCCATTACAGTTCACCTGCAGCGAGACGGGGAGAAAGAGAGAAACCTCCGGTTACAGCTCCCCCACTGCAGCCGCACAGCACCTCTTCAGCCCGCGCCAAATCAGCCAAGACGTTCTGGCTTGGGGCGTGGAAGCTGCCCTTGCAGCATGGCATCCTCTGTCCAGTAAAATCTACCCAACGGCTCTGAGTGTCAACAGATGGAAGCAGACGTACTGCTGTCAGAGCTCCTCTCTGCATGGCTGCCGGCAGAGCTGCAGTGGAGGGCACTGTGGGAACATGCGATGGGGCTTCTGGGAGGGAAGTCTTGTTCCTATGCTTGGGTAGTGCAGACTGCTTCGGGTCAGGAGCTCCAGTGAGACCACGGTATGTGTGTATACGTGTGTGTGTGTGCGCGCGCGCATGCATGCATGCATGCACACACATGACTTAGATCCCATCCTCAAATCATTTTTCTTAGAAAGGAATCTGGTGACCCAATGTCTACCTCAGAAGGTGAGGTGCTAAGTTCAAACCCTTCACTCATCTATGGAAGTGTGGGCCCTTCCTCTGAGAGGTGAAGAAACCAAGAACCCGAGGCAATGATGTTACAGACAAATCAGTCTCTGGTCCCTCTCTCGTCTTTGAGAAGAATGGCTGCATTTAGAACACTGAGGACATAAGGTTAGAATCAGGCTGGGGAGATGGCTCAGTCAGAGCCCCTCAAGCATGAAGACCTGAGTTTGAACCCCAGAAGTCATGTAAAAAGAACGCTGGGCATACAGTGTAATCCCAGCCCCAGGGAGGTGGAGACAGACCCCTAGACTCCTAGGCTGTCTGCCTGGCCTAACCAGAGAGCCCCAGAACCCAGTGACAGGCCCATCTCAAAACAAAAAGGACAGCTCTCGAGAAAGAACATAAAGGTTGGTCTCTGGCTTCCTCATGTGCATGGGTGTGCCCATGCACGAGCACATGCACACGTATGTGAACACACACTCCCTCCAATGGCAGCTCTCACCACACTGGAGGTCTAGCTCAAGGTGAACAGGCTAAAAGAATGACTATAAGTACCAATTCTGCACATTTCTCTTTCCACAGATAGTAACAAGCATAGCCTGCTGGGTGCTTTACACGAAAGGATGATCAGGGCAACTTTCAGAGGTTAGGAGAGAATCCCACAGGTGTTCCTTGTAAGGACTGAAAAGCTCAGGGATGGACGACTCGGTGTCCTCTCTAAGAGGATGAGAAAGGAGCCAGCACTACAGTCACAAAGCTCAGGGATGGACGACGTGGTGTCCTCTCTAAGAGGATGAGAAAGGAGCCAACACTATAGTCACAAAGCCCATCAGTGATGAGCGCCGAGGTGGCTGGGACTCACGAGACTGCGAGCTGTGAGCAAACCGACTTACTTCCTCCCGCTCCTAGGTTTCTTCCAAAGAGCACTGCCGAACACCACGCTGGGTGCCCCCGGCCCCCCACCTCACAAGCCCTCAGTATCGTGCTAGCATGAATGCTGCAGTCCACCGTACAAATAACCAGGGCTCCCGGGACCCACGGCGGAGTGAGCGGTTCAAGGATGTGTGAGATGTGATGGCATAAAGGGAGTCACGGCTCACCCAGGACGTTCTGACAAAGCCCGGCGTCTGCACACCAGACTACGCTTGCAAATCCTTTTAAAAAACTCTGTGTGAGAACTGGGTTGGGAGTGCTGTGTGGGAGGTTCAAGGACAGCCTCTGCCATTGGAGCTCACCTACCACCTTATTTTACACAGGGTCTCTCGTTTGCTGCAGCACAAGCCAGGCCTGCTGCCGTGCAAGCCTCTGGGGGCTCTCCTTTTCTCCTGCTGCCGTGCAAGCCTCTGGGGGCTCTCCTTTTCTCCATCTCATACTGCCTGAGGACCACAGCTGGGGTGACTGGTGCTCAGGACTGCATCTGCTGGGGTCTGAACTTGGGTCCTCACACTTGCCTGGCCAGGGCTTCCCTCACTCAGCCATCATCCCAGGTGTGCCATTTCTCATGATAAGCTGTGTCTATTAACTGGGAATGTGACAGTTTTGCATAAAATTAAAAGATTACTGGAAAATCTTAGGAACCTTGGGTGCATACCGTAGTAAAGACTATGATAATTTTACTTGCACTACTGAGGTCAAGAAAGAAGAGGAAGAAAAAGAAAGAAGAGGAGGAAGGAGGGAAGAGGAGGGGAGGAGGGGAGCACTGTGAGTTCATAAAATGTCCCAAAGGTCTGACATCCCTAAGTAGAAGCCTGCACTCTGTCTTTTCATCCACCCTGACCAAGTTCATCCCCGGACCTTTAACCACGAGCTGCCAGCCCACATTTGATAGGATGAACTGGGATTTTTCTTTCGTTCAACAAAATTTCTTTAGCATGAACTCCATTCCTAGGTGTTTCTGGCTAGGTACCAGGCAATAACTTTCTCCTGCTGGACTCAGGGCTCACGGTACCCACAACGGCTGGCAAATGCTTGCTAAATGAAAGAGAGATTCCTGGGGTTCATGATGTGAAATTCCTAAACAATCAATAAAAATATGAAAAAAAAACAGAGATAAAACAGATGGAGGGACAGCCAGTTCCCCAGCCTTCTATGATCTGTAGCCCCTTTTTACCCCTTTCTATCCCTCCCCTTATGCTGTGGGAGTGTGCACACATGTTCTCCTATGGACATGCTGTGGGAGTGTGCACACATGTTATCCTACGGATATGCTGTGGGAGTGTGCATGCGTGTTCTCCTATGGACATACTGTGGGAGTGTGCACGCGTGTTCTCCTATGGACATGCTGTGGGAGTGTGCACGCATGTTCTCCTATGGACATGCTGTGGGAGTGTGCACGCGTGTTCTCCTACAGACATGCTGTGGGAGTGTGCACGCATGTTCTCCTATGGACATGCTGTGGCAGTGTCACGCATGTTCTCTTATGGATATGCTATGAGAGTGTGCACGCATGTTCTCCTACGGACATGCTGTGGGAGTGTGCACGCATGTTCTCCTATGGACATGCTGTGGCAGCGTGCACGCATGTTCTCCTATGGACATGCTATGAGAGTGTGCACGTATGTTCTCCTACAGACATGCTGTGGGAGTGTGCACGCATGTTCTCCTACAGACATGCTGTGGGGGTGTGCATGCATGTTCTCCTACAGACATGCTGTGGGGGTGTGCACGCATGTTTTCCTACAGACATGCTGTGGGGGTGTGCACGCGTGTTCTCCTACGGACATGCTGTGGGAGTGTGCACGCGTGTTTTCCTACAGACATGCGTGGGAGTGTGCACGCATGTTTTCCTACAGACATGCTGTGGGAGTGTGCACGCATGTTCTCCTATGGACATGCTGTGGCAGTGTGCACGCATGTTCTCCTACGGACATGCTGTGGGAGTGTGCACGCATGTTCTCATATGGACATGCTGTGGCAGTGTGCACGCATGTTCTCCTACGGACATGCTATGAGAGTGTGCACGCATGTTCTCCTACAGACATGCTGTGGGAGTGTGCATGCACATTCTCCTACAGACCTAAGTGTAATCTCGCTTCCTCCTGGAGAGGCAGTGGTGGTATTTGAGCCAAACTACATAGCAATTTTCCTGCCAGCCTCCCCTCCCTTCTGAGATGTCCCTAGAGAAGAAAAGTGAACTTGTACATTAGAAAAGATGCATGGGCTATGGTTCTTTTTTCCCCGAGACAAACCAGGCATAAGCGCCTTGTTAAAGCTATCTCATAATTAGCATTTAAACTAGATGCAGGCTGCACATCCAATACTCTCTCAGCCGTGCACAGGTTTGCAGTGATTAAAGCAGCTCAGAGGGCTGCAGTCACCTTCAGCTGCCAGCTGCCGCTGCATTACCTGACAAGAGCCTCCTCAGCTGGGTGAAAGGCTCAGGGCAGAACAACAAACACCAGCTGGAGCCGAGGCAAGGCCAGAGGGCAAGGTGGGCACGAGCCACATTTCCTTTGAGCTCTAGCATTTTCTCCGGGGGCACTGGATTCCCCCTAAAACTCACACAAGGACTTTGTGGTGTGTGGGGCTTTGGATGCAGCTCAGTTGGTGGAGTGTTGGCCCAGATCACGGGAAACCCTGGGTGTGGTGGTGCATACCTGTAATCCCTGCACTTGGGAAGCTTGGTGTTATTCCTGGATACACAGTGAGTCTGAGACTAGCCTGTGCTACATGAGAGCTATTAAAAGGAAAACTGAGATGAAGCCGGCACGTGGCACACAAACAGCTTTGAATGGATACTAAGATTTAATCAATGTAAAGGTCATAAGGAATAAATTCCTAGTTGTATGCAGGCATGCACACACCTGCGTGGGTTCCCTCAGGCACACACACACACATGCACACACACATACTAATTTCATTTTCCCACACGTACACGTGACCTTTGATGTGAACATGGGGTGTGATCTGAGCCAAGTACATCAGCACACGGAAGGCCTACCGGCATGCATTGCACTGTTAAAGGAAAGGTCTTTTTGGCCATCGCCTGTGACAAACTTCACTTGGCTGTTCTACCTTCATACAACCATGTCTGAGCGAGAAGAAACTCCTGTATGTACAGTTTCAGAAACTCGGTCCCCACACCTGCCTCTAACATCTTCGGGTGTTGTGATGGTTAATATTGGCTGTCGACCTGCCAGGATTTAGGTTTGCTACAGATACATGCCTCTAGGCATGTCTGAGGGGGACCAGGTCAATCCACGTGGGAAGATCTGAACTGGACATGGGCTGGGGTACGGACTGAACGTAAAGTGTCCTGCACAGTAGCACCGGTCTCTCTAGCCCAGCCACCCGCCTTCCCACCATGGACCGCACCCTCAAATCATGAACCCAGATAGACTACCCCTTCCTGGAGCTGCTTTTGTTGGGTGTCTCTCCACAGCCGTGGCACAGATGCTGAGGAGGGTGCAAACCAGGTGTGGAAATGAGCATGACCATGGACTTCCATCTTAACTCTCCTTACTGGAACCCATGATTCCTTCTGCAGGGAGTACCTGGTCATCGTCACATGGGTGAAATACTCTGCATAAACACTAGGTCTGCGGCTAATCCACGGAACCATTAGCAGTATTGCTCACTGGGGTCGAAGTGGGGAAAGACTCGCTTCTCCCTTCCCTCTGTCATAATGCTTAGTGCACGGTTACTGTTTTCATTCATTTTTAGTATGTGGGGAGAGTGTGTGTGTTTGTGTGTGTATGAATGTGTGTCTGTGCATGTATGAGTGTGTACAGTGTGTGTGTATAAATGTGTGTAGTGTGTATCTGTGCTTATGCGTGTATGAGTGTGTGTGTATGTATGTGTATATGTGTGGGTCTGTGCTTGTGCATGTATGTGTCTCTGCATATGTATACATGTGTGTGTCTCTGTGTGTATGCATGTATGTGTGTGTGTATGACTGTGGGGGATATGAAGGTCAGAAGACAACCTTGGGTGTTGTTTCTCAGACAATGTCCACCTTGTTTTATTGTATTTTATTTTTACTTTATGTGTATGAATGTGTTGCCTGTATGTATGTATAATGCACGCCCTGTACCCATGGAGGTCAGAAGAGGTCATAGGATCTCCTAGAACTGGAGTTACAGATAGTTCTGAGCCACCATGTGGGTGCTGGGAACCGAACCAAGTCCTCAGTAAGAGCAGCAAATGCTCTTAACCTCTGAGCTGTCTCTCTATCCCAGCCCACCTGTTTCTTAAGAAAAGGTCTCTCATTGGCCTGGAACTCGATAAGGGAGCTAGGTGGCCTGTGCCACTGAGTCCCAGGTTTGCACCTGTTTCACAGGGCCCAGGACCTTGTCAGGTAGATACTGTCAGCATTTCCACGTGTCTCCATGAGTACCCTCACCTGGGCAAAGAGCACCACGAGGCTGCTGTGGTCGGGGAACTCCAGGTGTCTGGAGTAGAACTGATGGAGAGCAGCGATGTCGCTCTGGATCAGGTCCTTCTTCTCATTGTCCAGCTTGTCCAGATCTGTGAGAAACGATCTGTTACCACAGAAACCCTGGGTCCCTCCTGCTACAAACAGCAGGGTGGTCACCGTCGAGCCCTGGAGAACACATTCCCCATGACGTGGTCTAAATGAAGAACTGTCTCTTCCTCTATCAGTCAAAGGTCATGCAGGCACGAAATTCCACCTGACCATGAGTAGTGAGGTCAGACAGAAGCAACTGTAGATGACATCCAACCTCACTGTCCCTTACTGGGCCCTGGGATCTGGGTCACCGTCAAACAGCTGGACAGCCCTGATTTAATGCCTTTAGGTAAAGCCATCACCAGGGAACTGAGGAAACAGTCCAGTTGGTAAACTGTGTCCCCCAAGGCTGTCTTCTGGCTTCCACATAAACCTGTATATGTGTGCATGAACACCTGCATACGTGCACAGCACATGTGTGCACACACAGACATCAGTTTTTCCAGACTGCAGAGTAGCTAATACCCAAAACACCCAGCATGCCAGGAGCAGAGAGGACCACTGTGTGAGCCCCGACACCCCACGGGCCAGGAGCAGAGAGGACCACTGTGTGAGCCCCGACACCCCGCGGGCCAGGAGCAGGGAGGACCACTGTGTGAGCCCTGACACCCAGCATGACAGGAGCAGGGAGGACCACTGTGTGAGCCCTGACACCCAGCATGACAGGAGCAGGGAGGACCACTGTGTGAGCACTGACACCCAGCATGACAGGAGCAGGGAGGACCACTGTGTGAGCACTGACACCCCACGGGCCAGAAGCAGAGAGAGCCACTGTGTGAGCCCCGACACCCCACGGGCCAGGAGCAGGGAGGACCACTGTGTGAGCCCCGACACCCAGCATGCCAGGAGCAGAGAGAGCCACTGTGTGAGCACTGACACCCCACGGGCCAGGAGCAGGGAAGACCACTGTGTGAGCCCTGACACCCAGCATGACAGGAGCAGGGAGGACCACTGTGTGAGCCCCGACACCCCGCGGGCCAGGAGCAGGGAGGACCACTGTGTGAGCCCTGACACCCAGCATGACAGGAGCAGGGAGGACCACTGTGTGAGCCCTGACACCCAGCATGACAGGAGCAGGGAGGACCACTGTGTGAGCCCTGACACCCAGCATGACAGGAGCAGGGAGGACCACTGTGTGAGCACTGACACCCCACGGGCCAGAAGCAGAGAGAGCCACTGTGTGAGCCCCGACACCCCACGGGCCAGGAGCAGGGAGGACCACTGTGTGAGCCCCGACACCCAGCATGCCAGGAGCAGAGAGAGCCACTGTGTGAGCACTGACACCCCACGGGCCAGGAGCAGGGAAGACCACTGTGTGAGCCCTGACACCCAGCATGACAGGAGCAGGGAGGACCACTGTGTGAGCACTGACACCCCGCGGGCCAGGAGCAGAAAGGACCACTGTGTGAGCCCTGACCTCCCCTGATCAATTCCTAGTCATCTTGTAAACTCAGGGGAGAAACAATGCTAGGAACATATTTCGAAATAAAACACAAGTCAAAATACAACTAACAGTTTTAGAAATCACCATCCTTACTAAGAGAATGAGTTATTTCTGCCTTCAATCCACCTGATGCAAATTCAATCTGCATCTAAAAGAAGAGAGCGTCCAGTAGAGAAACACTTACGGGATTCAAACTCCTTCACGGCCAACAGTTTCTCTGAAGGCGTCCTCTCCGGGTGGATTTTCTAGAAATTGGTGACAAAATCACAGAGAAACATTAGTGCCCGGGCTCAAATGTACCCTTGTTCTGTCCAAGTGAAGACAACACAACCATGTTCAAGGAAGAAGGCCACTCAAGAGTCCACACTAGGCTCTGAGTCTGCCCGACCTCCAGATCCAAAGGGCTTGTTTTAAAAGCATTTAAAAGGGTCCACAGTATCCCTAACGCCCTAATACCCTGCACACACAGTAGGCTCGGAAATGCTCATTACGGAGAAGAACGGGGCCAGAAAACAAGTTTTTAGGGCCCTGACTTAAAAGGACCACGTCTACAGACAAACCATCCTATTTATTACTTCTCCTTCTAAAAAAGAACAAAATGAAAACCCCCATCCATTTCCCACTTTCTTTAAGCATAGGCTAAAATGATCTCAAATCCCGTATTTCAAAAGGAACACGTTGGGTTGTATCTGCAAGCCCAGCCACACTTGAAACGCCTGCTGCCTTTGTTCTAGACGCCCTAAGAGGAGCTAACAATAGCGAAGCCACGAGGCTTTGAGAACATGAATAAACTTGGTGTTGACAGGAGTTCAAAGGCAGAGCTCAGGAGCTGGCCCGAGGCCTGGGCTTTGTAATCTGGCCATTCAATTTGGGGATACAGGTGGTTGGTCTAGCAGGGCGCTCTCACCTCCCTAGTTAACATGTTAAGCTTCCCCTAGGTAGTTGGTCGTCTGTCTCCCCTAATCCTTTGCGAGTTCCTAGAATACAAATGGTCTGTTTTTTTTTTTAATCACCTATTCCTATGGAGATGAAAAGACGGCCAGGTAACTTTCCATTTAATAGTCGATTAGTGGTAATTATAACAAAAATAAAAGGGAACCTCTAAACTCATCCCGGCACGCGGACAGAGCGGACGGGTATAGGGCACACTTCTGTGAGAAGTCATCCTGCCTTGGGGGGTGGGGCACCTCACTCAGGAAAGCATACAGCTCCTTCTGGGTCCTTAAGATGGCACTGACAGAAACCGTGGGAAGGAGTGGGGAAGGCAGGGCTTGATGTGAAGGACTGATTACCCAGACCTCACATTCACAGCCTCCCCCTGTTCCTTTCTTCCACAGACCATTAGTTCACGGAGAACTGACATTTAAGAAGGGGCCGGTGGCCTTCCCAGAAGAAAACCACCCTCATCTCTGAGCCTCACTCTGCAGACAACTCCTGTTCCACTTACTCCAGTCACCTGACCCCAGCTGAGTGCAGTGGAAAGATGACCTCAGAGTTCTAGAATGTTCTACTTCTGTTTACACACCCAGGATCCTAAATTTGATCTGGGGACAAGCACATGCTAACCATTACAATCATATTCATTTTAGGTTAAAATGACAACAGAGAAGCTGGAAGGCGCTGGTAGGGATAAGAAAGTTGGAGGGGGATGAAGTTTAAGCCTTAAAACAAATCTACAGCTCAGAGATCCACACAGACGCAGACAGCCAAACCTCTATCTGCCACAGGCAGGCTGCCTCCCGAGCTCCTCTATGTTTTGGAGAATCACAGAGACAAGCTCCTTATGTCTTCCCACTGACTTCAAAACCTGAACCTTGACAGACAAGGCAGGCAGTTCTCCAGGGCTTGGGAAGGACTGACCACACTCCGACAAACAGTCGGCGGTGATCAAAAGGACACACAAGAAATGGGACAGGACAGCTCCACACGGCACCAGGATTCTCTGGCCCGCCCAGCTCACATGGAGCTCTAGGAATTCCTGGCCGGGTCTGTTCTTCCACGCTACACAGTCATGACCGTGCTTTTCCATGTAAATAAACCCCCCAAGAAGCTCTGAATTGAACGGGTACAGCTATATTCCTCTTCTGGGGGGGGGGGGGGGGCAATGTCCTACGTGCCCGGGGGAAACAGCCAAGATTGCACCTGAGTGTCCTCCCATTACACCCGGATGGGACTGAAGCGGAACTCCAAGGATACTGAGCCACATGCTCAGCCTGGCTCAGCACCCATCTTTCTGACCTTTAACAAATGAATGCAGCTGAACGTTATCACATTTCCCCACCTGTTTGGCCAGGATCCGGGCTGTGAGCCGCACCGTCTCCGAAGGATTCCAGCTCTCCCCAAAAACAACCATGGATGAGCACTCCAGCTTGTGCAGAGGCCAGTCTTCCTTCTGCGCAGGGGCCAAAAAACAAAGCTGTCAGTGTATGGACACATCCTCACACGGAGACGGAGACACACACACACACACACACGATATAGACAAAGGAACACAGTCACACACAGATGGACAGGCACACAGACACAGACATACAGACATAGGCACACAGTCACACAGAGATGGACAGGCACATAGACACAGACACATAGACACACAGACACACAGACATGCACACAGATACAGACACAGGCACACAGTCACACAGAGATGGGCAGACACACAGAGATACATAGACATAGACACACAAGCATATACACATACACAGATACAGACACAGGCACACAGTCACACAGAGATGGGCAGACACACAGAGATACATAGACACAGACACACAAGC
Organism: Chionomys nivalis; assembly: GCF_950005125.1. Classification (NCBI taxonomy): domain Eukaryota; kingdom Metazoa; phylum Chordata; class Mammalia; order Rodentia; family Cricetidae; genus Chionomys; species Chionomys nivalis. The sequence continues at coordinate 9,189,781 of NC_080090.1, forward strand.
ATACACACACACACAGATACAGACATAGGCACACAGTCACACAGAGATGGACTGGCACAGACACAGATACACAAACACACACACAGATACAGACATAGGCACACAGTCACACATGGACAGACACACACACATACAGACTAAAGTATGAAGAGAATGCAATAAGATCCTTAGTCTAGGTCACGTAGAACACGCTTCCTTTTGGAAAGCTAGGGAATGTTCACAAACTAGACTCAATAATATATTTTAAAGACAGATACAATCCTTTGACTTTAATTCTAGCTCAGTCAAGGTGTCTTTTGTTGTTGTCTGGGGGATGTTTTTAAGGGTTTCATGCTCAGGCTGACCTGGAATTCACTATGTAGTCTCTGACACTTCCTGCCTCAGCCTCCTGAGTGCTGGGATGACAAGCGGGAGCCATCATGCGTGACAGTTTCCTATTTTCTTCTTTAGCTGGAAGTCTGTGTGGGCTGAGACTGACGGAGGGCAGGGCCCTGGGTGACGGGTCTGTCTGTACTGCTGCTGTATTCCCAGCTCTGGTCTCAAGCAAAGACAAACCGCTGGCAACTCTCTTGGCCATTTTGTACAACTCAGAGTCTGCCATGCACCCAGGGCCCAGCAAAAACATCTACTGGGAATCTAGCGATACAGGTCCTTCAGATTCTCCTATTAGAGCAGCTATATCCCTTCGTATCTTGCCCTGAAGTCTTTCTGCCCCTGGTAGAGGGGTGAAGCCTGCAGTCAACAGTGGAGGAGTGAGAACCCAGCTGCGGAGACGAGAGGGTGGCAGAGGACACAGTGGCGCTTTGAAAATCAAAAAGGAAGTACTTTGGGTGAGAGCAAATGATAGCACAGGAGCTGGTGACAGGCACCAGGGAAGGCCGCTGGAAACTCACCTGTCACCCCAATGTCACTACAGACTGATTTCAAAAGGAAAACAAAAACAACAGCCAGTTTTGTGGAGCTGGTGTGGCAGCTTCTCACAGAACAATCAGAGTCAAGAAAAGCAGCCGTCTTGGTTAGCTTTCATTGTAAACTCGACACATCGGAGTTGGAAACTTTAAATAAAGAATTGCCTTGACCAGACTGATCTGTGACCACATCTGTAAGAGAGTGTCTTGATTGATTATGATGTGGGAGGGCCCAGCCTACTGTGGGAGGCACCATCCCTAGGCAGGTGGGCCTGGGCTATACCTGACCGTGCCAGCAGGCAGCTTTCCTCCAAGGTTTCTGTCTCAGCGCATGCTGTGAGGCCCGCACTGACTGCTGTCCAGGATGTATGACCTTGGAGGACAAGTCAAATCAGTCCTTTCCTCTCCGGGTTCCTTTTTGTCTCGGTTCCTTTCTGACCACAGCAACAGAGAGGGAAGGAACCTCAGCAGTGGCAGAAATAGCTGAGATCTCAGGAGCTGGGGCTGGAGGACAGTGGACTACTGTTGGATGCTTGTGGACTTCTGCGAGCCCAGAACACTCTCCTGCGCACACTGGTCTGTGCCGCTCTGCCCTCTGCTTTTCTCAGCTCAGCAAATATCAAGTCCATTCCTTCAGAAGCCTACAACAAACACCTGAAGTCACCCTGGAACCAACAGGACCTGAGTTTGAGCCCCCAGACCCTTATAAAAAAGCTGAGTGAGGTAGGGTGCTTGTAATTTCAGTACCGGGGAGGCAGAGACAGGAGGATCCCTGGGGACTCATTGGCCGGACTGCCCCGCCTAACCGCCTAGCCCCAGGCCACTGAGACCTTACCTCAGAAACCCATGGTGGGCAACTTCTCAAGAATTGCACCCAAAGGTGACTCTGAGTCCACCACACACACACACACACACACACACACACACACACACACACACACACACACCTCCAGACATGGGGAGCAGGGTGCAGACTCATCTCTCTGCCACCAGGGCCAGTCAGCCAGTCAGCTGTACCAAGATTACTACCACATTCCTTTAGCTGCAGGCTTCCTTTTTCCCTTTGCCTCCGGAACACTGAGTGTGGGAGAAGGGCACCCTTAAATAGAACCGGGGTCTCAGCTCAGAACCCTTGAGGTCTTCTCAGCTTGCACAAAAGGCCAACTCCTCAGCACAACATGCAAGGCCGTGAGGACAGGAGTTGTCCCGGCCTGGCTGGCACACTCTCGGTTGCCATAGCATCATCCTTCTCGTTCCCTCTCAAGGCCCGGGCCCCTGCAGCATTTGCTGTCTAGCTCTAGCTCCCAGACTGTCACATGGCTCCCTGGCTGTCCCTGGTCTCCACACCTCTGTTCCTCCATGGTCGCCTTCTCAAGCCACCTGCCCCAAACAGTCCTTTCCTCTCTCTCCCACCCCTCGAGTTCTGCTTCTCAGTTCTCATGACTCCCTGCATATGGCATGATTACCCCCGTTAGAGTAAAGGAATCTTCTCTGCTTTGTTCACAAGTGGGACCCCAGGTCCTATACCCAAGTCCGGTATTCATAAGGCATTCAGGAGGTGATTGCCCCCCACCTCCGGTCCCTCTCCTCCACCAAACCCCAAAGGAAAGACACGAAATCCATCCCCATGATTTACTGCAGCACCTGACACATCCTCGGGGCTCAAGTTCTGTGCCAAGATGCTCGGTGGAGTTAAGTAACACCGTGCCCAATATAACTGAGAACGGGGAGAAGAAAAGATAAGATATGCCCTCGGGAGCACAGGAGCTGTTTTTAGCTGGAGTCTAAACCACAGGGTACAAGGATGAGGCAGACGAGGGAATGGGTCCAGCAGACTCCTCCCTAGCCTGGGCAGCCACAGGGTAGAGAGGAAGGGACGAGGAAGGACAAGCAACACCAGCAGGTAGGACCGAGGGACAAAGGCCCCCTGGAACTCCAGGAACTTGAAAAAGAGCCTGGCTTAAGACAGGATCTCCAGCCAGGCCTTGTGGTATTTAATGCCAGCACTAGGGAGGTAGAGGCAGGTGGTCTCTGAGTTCCAGGCCAGCCTGGTCTACACAGCAAAAGCCTGTCTTGAAAATCCCAGGGTCTCTACACTTGGTTTCCTCGAGTGTGAGCAGGGTTTGGTGTCCCCCAGGCATAAACTCCCATGAGAAAGAAGAGAAACACTGTTTATCAAAATTATTCAATTGTATCGATACAGCATATTTCTTCAAATAATTCATTTAAAATTAATGTTCATGTAAATAATATCTCACACTGACTTTTATGATGGGTCTCTCCCAAGAGGTCCTGGAGCAGGATGGCCACCGGTCTGGACTCCAGAGACCCCCATTCGGACTGTGCTCTGTAGCAGCTCTGGAGGTCACGCAGCTCTTGATCCCTGAGCCCCTGTCCGGGAGGCTGTGAATAACATGATCCTCCCTTACTTAGCAGGTCTGCAGCTCTGCGTCTGTGATTTCACACCTTCCAACGGTGGTGATTGACGAGGCTCGGAGCCTGGGGTGCACGGAGGCCCTTCAAACTGGACAGTCAGCATTCACTTACACAGACCAGGAACTTCATAGGTGATCCTGGGCTCCAGCATATGAGAAGCAAGAGACCTGGCCTGTGGCCACTCTTAATTAGTGTTAGTAATTAAGCCAGCCTTGCTGCTGACACCAGAAGCAGGGGAGGGGACAGAGTGTTTGACTTCAAGTAGTTTGTGACCATGTTAGAACAGGAAGTACAATCGAGGAGACAGGAAATGCAGAAGTCACAACAATGATGTACTTTAGAATCAAGTTTGGTTCATTTGAGATTCTTTCTGGAAGGTGATGCAGGAGACGCGGATTAAGGGAAGATGACAGGTATGTACTCCAATGGCACTGTTCATTTTTAATTGAAAAATTAGGGCCTGAAGAGATGGGTAGGTGTTAAAAATACAGACTGCTCTTCCAAAGGTCCTGGGTTCAGTTCCTAGCACCCACATGGAGGCTCGCTCAGTGTGTAACCAGTTTTGGAGGATCTGACACCCACTTCTGACCTTCATGGATGCCAGGCACTAACATGGGACACAGACATACTCGCGGGCAAAATACCCATACACATCTGAAAAGTTAAAAATTTTGAAAAGGAGAACTCGAATCTGGTAGACGTATCAGCTAGTTTTGAGCATTTTGTTTGCTTCCCGTTTTTATTTTAAGAAACGGAGTCTCATGTAGCCCAGGTTGGTCTAAAACTCCTACAATGCCAAGGCTGGCCTTGAACTCTCGCCTCCCCTCCCAAGTGCTAAGAGAACAGGTGAATGACTGTTCAATCAACTCAACTCGATTCTCATGGTGCTGGGGATCAAACCCAGACCCTTGTGCGTGTGCAGCAAGAACCCTGCCAACTGAGCTACATCCCCATAAGCTCTGCTTGCAGCCTTTACTGAGAGCACTCTCTTCTATCAGAGGTATCTGATTGTGAGTGCGGAACTGTGTCGCGGGGCACACGCACTGTGAGTGAGGGAAAAGGAGAGGTGATTATGACATTGAGTGTTCTGTTGAGCAAATGAGTCTGTCTTCTTGGATAAGGTATCCAGATTTTTGCCGCGAAGCACCCTTTTCTTTCTCTGACGCATAGGGTTTCCACTATTCCAATAGTCTGCTCAAAATGCATGCAGTCTATCTGCCTCATGCAGATGAGACTTAACAGGCAAAACAGCCAGAACATGCCATAGGGCTCAGAACATGCCACAGGGCTTTTGCTCTGCCCCCATGACTGCCAGGAGGAAGAGTGGGAAGAATCAGAGGAACCGTGGCAGCACTGAGCAACTACGACAGAGGGTCATGGGGCGGATTCTGCACTCCCCACCGAGAAGAGATGTACTGAACTCCCATCCACAGGCCATTCTTCCTAGTGGTGATGGTGGACGGAAAGCAGAGTGCTGACCACAGCACATGCGGCTCAGGGCTGGGTAGGAGACCACAGTGAGCTCACAGCACTGTACCCAGGACGCTGGGCCATGCATGGCCTCCCCAACAAAGGCAGGGTCCTATCAGCACAGGGTCAGACACTTCCTGAGCTTCAGCCCGGCACTGCCCTCTGTGCCTAGGCACCTATTCCCCCTAACTCCTCCGGCCATTCTGGTACAATACACTGCTCTGTAGTCATTTAGTTCTTCATTACCAGAGCCTGAAAACCCTCTGTGGCCATGAGCCTGTTTCTTCAGGAAACAGACAAAAAAAGAAAGGAAAAAAAAAAACAGAAAGAAAAAGAAACTTCGGTTAAATCTAGCCTGCCACCTTTAGAAATAAGAGGCTCCAGGAGCCACATCGCAGGTGCCACCTACAAGGATACTTGGTCACGTGACACCTAGTTGAAACACAGAAATCGCAGCTGCAGAGGCTGTCCCCAAGCACCTTGTCCTCAGACTGAGGGACCAGGAGGCTCCACTGGGGCTATCAGAGCTTAGCACCTCTGAACAGTCTTAGGGCTCTTTCCCCCACGCACCAGGGCTCCTCCCCACCACCGCACTATGACACAGCCACCCTCCAGCTGGCCATCGGGGACTGAGCAAACTCTCAGGGAGAGCAATCATTCTGGCACAGATGTTAATCAGTGTGAGACCGCCACAACCGAGCTGCAAACCAGGAAGACCAGAGCATCAGGCACCACAGGGACACCTCAAAACCCCAACACGGGTCAGGATGGTTTGGTGAGATACTGCCACCTTCTGAGACCTATGCAAATACACTTTTGTCGGTGTGCCCAAGGGTTGTGGGGGCAAAGCAGCATGCCACACATTCTGAGATTCTCTACTGCTGAACTGTGCTCAATGTCTCAGGAGTGTGACTCCCCTTATACTGACCAGACGGCAGCCATATTCCTAGGCTAGAAAGATGAGCCTCTTGCTTTAGCCTCTACACAGCCAAGCTTCTATCCCATTGGAATTACCGAAAATCTGCCTTGCCGTGGAGTCTGGTATCATTTATAACAATGCACACACTTGCCCAGGGCATCGTGTGCTCTCCTTCCTGCTCTCCACTGCAGGCACTGTGACCTCACTTGAAGAAAGTGTCACTCGGGGACGTCCTGTGACGAGCCAGGCTCCGAGAGCTTATTACTGGGAACTTCGGACCTGCCGCTTGGCCATGCCTTCTTTCTTGCTCTTTCATCTGGACTATAAACCACTCCTAGGCTTGAGCTACTTTCTCTAGACATGTCTGTCTCACATGTAAACACACAGTCCCTTGAGTGTCCACACGCCACAGCAATCTAAGCACCGTGCCCACAAGAGGTCAGAGCATCTAGAGATAATGCTGGCCCCCCAAACTGGACCAAAGCTCACTTATATGTTTGCTGTCACTCAGGCTGGCCTCACCTTCCGGGTCCCCAATCCAGGCTGCTTTAAAGGCACGAGGGCACGAGCTCTGTTGCGCAGTCATGACCCTCTCTGCTCTGCCGCGCTTGCGGCTGACCCTGGCTGCCATTAGGCTGGGTCCTAACAGCCCACGTGTGAGGAGTCCCGCTGCTATATGAATCCTAAAATCAGAGACCCAGGACAACCAGAGCGCAGGCCACGAAGGCAGCTTCCTACTTCTCAGTTCTCCACATCTCCCAAAATTAGCTGATGACGTCCTTGGTGTGAACTGTCACCCTTGGTGTGATCCCCAGCTAACCCGGCAGTCTCCTGGTGTCTTTCCCACCTCTTCCACGTCACACTTCTGCCTGACACAGGGCTGGTCACTTCTGGGAGGTGCATGCACACACTCCGCATGAGTGGGGAGCTGTGGGGCAGGATGCTAATGACGAAGAGGACACCCAAGTCCCAACCTCTGGAGAAGAGGCCTCCCTCCAGCTAAGCCCACACCTACCTGACATTCTGCATCACAATAAAACGCCTGCTTGCAACGTCCGCATTTCGACAGTCCTTCTTTCCTGGAAAACAGAAAAGGGCATCATAGCAGTGAGAGGAGAGACACAGAGGACACATGGTCATACAGTCACAGGCGCCATCTGTTGCAGCCAAGGCTCACCTTTCCCAAGAAGGTTCACACCACGATTAGCCCGAGGAACAGTAGTGAAGAGAACACATACCAACGCTCACCAAGGCGGCCAAAGAGATCAAGGACACACACTCCAGGTCAGTGACTACAGCCCAGGCCCTAACCCCAGCATCGCCTGTACCATTGCAATCAGTAGGCTGCGGATGCCAGACTCTCACTGGTCCTGGTTTTCTGGTGTTTACTAAGCATCTTCAGAAATCAATGAACTCGCATTGTTACAGCCCGTGAAGGGGTGATAGCGGTCATAGCCTATGAAGGGTTATGGGGACACAGTGCAGAGTTGGCAGCACCTGGTGAGAAACACTTTGCTTAGAGCACAGGGAACACAGGAGCAGAACACAAAGATAAGCCCAAAGCTACGCACAAAAAGTAATGCATGCAGCAAACTGGGATCCGTTCTTGAATGTGGTGTCACGGCATGCGGCTGGCTGGTACGCACATGCACCATGCACAGGTAGCATTCACGGCCCTGCTGTCTCTTCTATATTCTGTCCATGTGGCCTGTTCATTGCACGTGATTTTCCTGTTTCTGTCACAGGATAAGGATGTGCTACTCTGTGTGTGTGTGTGTGTGTGTGTGTATCTATATGTGAGGAGCTATTCTGTGTGTGTATGTGTGTATGTGTAGCTATGTGTGAGGCACTACTGTGCGTGTGTGTGTATCTATATGTGAGGAGCTATTCTCTCTGTGTGTGTGTGTGTGTGTGTGTAGCTATGTGTGAGGCACTACTGTGCATATGCATGCATGTGTGGGTTGAACAGCCTCTGCCTACAAAATGAGTCAGAACAAAAATTGTACAAACCATTGCCAAACTGTCACCAGGGAGAGGCTGATGCAAGGGCATTCCTGCTGCTAGGGGGTGGGTATCTACTGTTGCAGTGTCTGCCATCCCTCCTGCTGGGATCCATTACTGCAGTGGCTGCCATCCCTCTTGCTGGGGTCACTGCTGCAGTGTCTGTCATCCCTCCTGCTGGGGTCATTACTGCAGTGGCTGGCATTCCTCCTGCTGGGGTCACTACTGCAGTGTCTGCCATCCCTCCTGCTGGGGTCACTACTGCAGTGTCTGCCATCCCTCCTGCTGGGGTCCATTACTGCAGTGTCTTCCATCCCTCCTGCTGGGGTCATTACTGCAGTGGCTGGCATCCCTGCTGCTGGGGTCATTACTGCAGTGGCTGGCATCCCTGCTGCTGGGGTCATTACTGCAGTGGCTGGCATCCCTCCTGCTGGGGTCACTGCTGCAGTGGCTGGCATCCCTGCTGCTGGGGTCACTGCTGCAGTGGCTGGCATCCCTCCTCCAATCATCTCCCACCCCAGAAGAGCTGGCACCGGCAGAGAGGCTTACAGTTCCTCAGAGAGATTGCTCATCTTAATGCTGAAACATCTCCCTGCGTCTCGCTGGTCCAGGCACCATATCCCCCTGATGGAGAAGGTGACCCAGGAACATCGCAGAGAACTAAGCTTGACTACTACAGTTTGCAAGGCCGTGCTGACTCCAGGGACCCACTGGAAGTCACGCAGGAGGAAAACATTCTTGACGCTGGGTCAACACAAACACACCAAGTTCACAAGCTTCAGTGCTTCAGAAAGGAACTCACTGAATCAGAGGAGTGAATTCTCTGGCTTGAACCACACACGGGCCCCTCTGAAGGCCCCAGACTCGGACTCCATGTTTGGTGACAGAGAAGAGTGGACAAGCCCTGCCCTAGGTCGATTCTCTGCTGCTGGGATTTGTGAGAACGTAGGGTTTGTCTGGCCAGGGCAGGAACTCAAGGTCAAGGACTAGATGCAGGATTTGAAGCAGAGACCACGGACACTGCCTATGGTTCCCTTTCGTGCCATACTCCAGGACCACCGGCCCGGGGATGGCACTGCCTGGTGGGCTGCACCCTCCATCAGTGAAGGATATGTCCCCGCAGACTGCCTACAGTACAATCTGATGGAGGCAGTTCCTGTATTGAGATTCCCTTTCCTCAGGCATGTCTAGGTTGGTGTCCAGTTGACAAAAACAAACTTTGACACACATGGAAGAACAAACAGTCATGGCTGAGCCTGAACCCAAAACTGAGTTAGAACCTGCACCATGGTGGCAGGTGCAGGTGCATGGGAGAAACAGACAGACCAGAGGTGAGCCTGTGAGGTCCTGAGGATGACTGACAGGAGTCTTCGCAGGGACTCTCTTCTCCACAGGAGCAGGCAAACATTGACATAAGACTCATCTGAAGAGCACACAGAGCTAAAACTTGACTTGCAAAGTAACCTGTTCTGAAAAACCCAGAGGCGCAGGGGAAGATGTGCCAAATGAAAACCAGAAAGTCTGAATGTCCTCAGCAAAGGAGGCCAGCTCTATGCGCGGTCATTAATTACCTCTCAAGGCCCTCAGCCCTGGCCCTGACTGCAGGGGACGCACCAGTTCTGTGACTGTCTGTGCGGGGTGAATTTTATAAATACTTTCCTAGGGGAGGCAGACACCTGCCACAGCCGTACGTGTGGAGGTCAAAGGACAACTCACAGGCGCTGGCTCTCCTTCCACTGTGCGGGTCCCAAAGAGAGATCTCAGGTCATGAGATCTGGCAGTAAGTTTTTACCTGCTGAGCCACCTCCATCTCCTTTTTTAAAGATAGGATCTCACAGAGCCAGACTGGCCTCCAACTGGCAAGGAACTGAGGATGACCTTGAACTTCTGACCCTCCCACCTCTACCTCTCAAGTACTGGGATTACAAGTTCAGCCCCAGTTTATCCAGCACTGAAGATTGGACCCACGGCTTCAGGCACAGTAGGCTCATTCTTCACCTGCAGCACCAACCTGAGTTCACACAGCCGACTGAGGGGCTCACTGGTTCGGAGTCTGTTGGAATGGCACTGAAAAGAACTCTGTGACCTGTGCAGCGTTTCTTAGGGATAAACAGCACCCACGGCGGAACAGAGATCAGGCGTTTACCTGTCCGGTTGACAAACGTTGGCCCTGTGTTTTCCAACTACAACAGAAAGAACTCTAGAAGCTGGTGAAGCTTCCAGAAAGAAAATCTGAGCCTTCTTCCCAGGCTCTGCTTCTCTAATGCATGGGGGATGAGTCCAAGCCTTTCTTTCCCCACTCAGTTGCAGTCCCTTGTCTTCTCTCGGGGCCTGGCAGGCTGAGGGATGGCGGCTGTAGATCATAAGCAGTTAATACTTCCTGAATTTAGTTTCCGCCACTATAACACACTCATATATAGTTCGTACCTCAAAAGTTCACTATGAAAATTAAACGTGCAAAGTTTTTAGTACCCTGTTTAGAACATGGTAAATATTCAATAAATGCTGAGCATTGTGTTATTAGCCTAGTTTGTGCTTTTATGTATTTTTTTATAGTAATATCAACTACAGTAATACCTTCAGCACACCCACTCAGACTCACAGTTATAGGACCGATGTTTTTGAAGCCTTTGTTTTACGGGCAAACAGATAACTTGCTGTGAACAGGAAGGCCCTTTGAACTTAAAGAAGAAATGACTATCTACATAGGGGAAACGAAATGCCATAGGAAATGCAAGTATTTGATTATGAGCGATGGGAACAGAGCGCGGAAGACTCCTGTCGTTGTCTACGGGAGGAGACACACAGTGGTTTTCTCCTGCTTTTAAAAGTCAAGAGCCACGGAGATCAACAAGTTAGGCATGCGATTAATGAGCCCGGCTAGTTAGCCGGTGGCCGTAGGTGCTGTTGGTCCACATGAAAAGGATCCGATTCCAGCCACTATCGACTTTCTGTGCTAAAACGGATGCTTACCGGGTTTGACCATGAAAGGGATTGACAGTGGCGTACAGAGGGCTTGCAATAACAATTACTTTTAACTAACGGTGACAAGTCTGCTCCGCCTAACCGAGGCAGCCCGGACAAATGAAAAAGAGAAAAGGCAAAAGCCCAGCAGTGAGGCCCAACTTCCCCAGAGGCTGAAATAAGACAATCAGAACCAAAGTTAGCTTCCCTCCCGGCGAGGGTGCTCAACTAGCAAGGCCTGTGGTCGGGTTGGCGAGGAACAAAGATGGGAGGACGGTGGCACTGCCCTATTATAACCCTGGTCAGGGGACCAGGACAGCACTCAGGCTGCAGGTTTTTGTGCGACAGTGAAAGATATTCTCCACATCACATATTAACGCGAGGCACAGGTGAATCAGGACCCACGCACAGTGGGGGGCTTCTTCCCAGAGAGGATGAGCCTTCCCCTCGCTCCAGCTTTGTTCTGAGGCTTGTTAAAAGTCTGGCCGCTCCACTGGGGGAGCCAGAAAAAATTTAGGGCACAAGGCACCAACTATTATCCTAAGTTTTCCAAACTGCTGGAACGGAAGCGTGCTGTGCCGGGTGGAAGGCAGGCTGCCCCCAGGAGCCTTAAGAGTTCCTTAGGCTTTCCGGAACCTCAACTCGGGCCAAATCAGGGCTCACGGCTACCATGCTGAGAAGAATTTGAGGATTATCCAGTTCACGATGTAGAATTGGAGATTTCATTAAAGTTATTTAGATCTGGGCTTAAGCATGAGGAATAAGAGAAAGGTGTTCAGAAGAGAGCGAGACAGACACAGCTCAGAGTGGGAGTAGAAGCGTCTTAAAGAAGTGTGCCAAAGGCTGGATGTCCCCAAGTGTGGGTACGGGGCGCCTCATGCAGAAGACAGGATGTCCCTAAGTGTAGGTACGGGGCGCCTCGTGCAGAAGACAGGATGTCCCTAAGTGTGGGTACGGGGCGCCTCGTGCAGAAGGCAGGATGTCCCTAAGTGTGGGTACGGGTATCTCGAGGGAGAACGAGCAGCTAGCTGTCTTAGCTTTTGCCACACACAACATCTGGGCCCTCAAGTTACAACCCCAAAGGCTGCTTAGAGCCCATCTCTCTCCTTTTACCCCTTTTGTAATGAGATAAACGACGCACTCTGGGGATACCTTGGGTGGAAGCATAGTCTGATATTATGAGAAGGTGAAGCTAACAGGACTCTAGGGTTGCACAAGGAGTCCTTTCTCTGTAAACAGATTTCTCCTGGGAGGCCCAGAAAATTGCAGGTTTACCGCTGAGAAGGTAGAGAGGTCTTCTGTGATCATCCGGCTGGAAAGGACCCACTCCCACAAGCTGTCCTCTGACTCACAATCTCTGTCTCTCTACAAATTAAAAAAAATCCTCTAGAAAGAACTGTACTGTCTTTTATATCCTTTGAGGCGAGGGTTTGTGGGGGCCAGCCATGTCAATCTAAGTCTGGGCAGGTCACCCAAAGGAAGTTCTTTACTTCCAACCATTATCATCTGAGACTCTGGCCATAGATGAATTTAAATATGAGGCCCAAGACTCAGTAGTTTACCCTGAAGCAATACCTGGTAGCAGGAAAACACCACAAGCTGAGATTACTCGACCCCCCCCACCCAAAAGCAGACCTATCAAAGGAAATGCCTGCCATTCCAACCGCTGTAGATAGGACCACCTGCCAGTGCACCTCACAGGACAGCCCTAGAAAAATGTCAGCCAATCAGAGGTCCTGAACCTCAGAGACCCCCTCACCGCCACCTTTACTACTATAAAGACCCAATTCTAATTGAGCTTGGGGCTCTCTGGTTATGCCAATACGCTGGACATGCAGAGACTGAGTTTGCAAACTTGATTAAAATAAAAGCTCTTTGCTTTTACATATGGGACTCGGTCTCCTTTGTTGGCTTCTGTGAGAACCCTGTGGATTTGGGCATAACAGGTTGTGCTGTGTATTGACACCATAGCAGATATTACTGGAATACAAGGGATCTGGGGTTCTTTCCGGTCTTTTCTAGGGATGTAAAACCCAGCGAGTGCTTTGGAGACACAAATTCTTTAACAGATGGTAAAAAAGAGTTATAGTTTACACTCTCCAGAATGCAGGGGCTCATAACTGAAGTCCCTGGCCTCTGAGGCTGGAAGGACAGCTGAGGCTGTCACTGCAAACAGCAGCAACCACGCCCTGCAGATTGGTGAAGCGACAGGCAAGGCTGTCCAGGCTCGCAGGAAGGACTCCTACAGGAATGTCACCACAGGAGCTAGCAGCAGAGTAGGAGCCAGAGCCCACATCTGTGAAAGGTTCTTTACAGCCACAAGTGCATCGGGTGTTGTGTGTGTGCATGTGTGCATACGTGTGTGCTTGGACGCGCACAAGCGTGAGGGTGCCCAAAGAGGCCAGAAGGCGTCAGATTCCTGGAGCTGGAGTTACAGGCAGTTGTGAGTTACCTAACGTGGGTGCTGGGATCTGAACTCGAGTCTTCTGGAAGAGCCAAAAGCACTCTTAACCACTGAGGCATCCCTCCAGCTCCAGAACTTTCCATGTTTGTCACAGATTTTAACAACTTCTGCCAAGTGCTAGGGTATAAAATCCTTTTCACTTGTACCTTGGGACTGGCTTGTATGCCTTGGTGTGAGATGCAGTTCTCCTGAGAGCATCCCTCCCTCTCCTTGACAGCTACTCCTGCCCTCTGGGTACCAATGAAGGGAATCAGAACCTACTAGCTAACACTCAAGAGCCCTTGTTATTACCGTAAGCCCTCAATTTGGTCTGGAGATACTGTGAACTTGCCCCAGATAAGCCCTTAGGATTTTCAGATGCACTGTGCTGCAGAAGTGCTCACCCAGCAAGCTTGAGCAGCAAAAGCAAGCTGCCCTTCGCCCCGGAGAGTCACCGGGTTTCTGCTCATACACTGGCCCGAGGACTGGAGCACTATTTTTAAATTTCTGATTGAAGATTCGAGGAGACACAGCTGTATCCTCAGCACAAGTGTGCTTTGGAACGTTCCTAGAACCTTCAAGCCGCCCCTCACCCCCCGTATTATTTTCCTGCTAAAATGCATATTCCATATTACGGTTCAGAGCAGTCTCCAAGAGATGGGGTTTCTTTCTGTTCTATTGTGTCCCGGTAAACGCCTTTGCAATTGAATAGGCGGCCTCTGAGGGTGGCAGGCAGGGAGCCAGCAGAAGTGACCCAAAGTGAGGTGAGGGGCTTTGTGACAACTCAGAGACTAATGAGGCCAGGGTCGGGGGTTCAATCCTGAAAAGGCAGGTACTTCAGTCAATTCCCCTGCCTGAGAACTGCACCCCTAAACTAGTGCGGCAGGTTTTCTCAGAATCCACAGATGTGAGGGCTGCAGATGTGGGTGGGAAAGGCACCTGTGCAATGCTTCCCAAGACAAGCTTATGTGAGGGAACAGGGACCTGGGCATGGTGGCCTCCCACCAGCCCCAGACCTCAGGCCTGGCTGGCTCCCCCAGGAAAGTGACGGCAAAATTCAGCCAGGCACAAGCTGGGTGCCCGGTTCCAGGTCTGGTTAGTTCAGGGGACGATCAGGACACACACACCAGTTCAAAGAGCTGGCCAGAGCCAGAGGGGGCTGGCTTTACAAAGCAGGGAATGGGCTTTTAAAACCCTGGAGCGGCCTTGTGCCTCAGATGAAAGAGACCTGGACCAGGGCTGTGGTCACCTCCATGCAGAATCCATCCTAGGTGCTTGGGGAGGCAGGAAGAAAGTCGGTCCAAAAGAGTGATTATTTCTCCTTTTAATAGTAACAGGAGGCCGGGCGATGGTGGTGCACGCCTTTAATCCCAGCACTCGGGAGGCAGAGGCAGGAGGATCTCTGTGAGTTCGAGACCAGCCTGGTCTATAGAGCTAGTTCCAGGACAGGCTCCAAAGCCACAGAGAAACCCTGTCTCGAAAAACCAAAAAAAAAAAAAAAAAAAAAAAAAAAAATAGTAACAGGAAGGGATGATTAGCCCCAGCACAAAGGAGAGATTCTAAAATGCTGAAACATAGTAGACACTTTCTTGGGCATTTGCCCCCTACTTTGAGCCCTAAAACAGAGTTAGTTCTCACCAATCCTGAGTTTTTCTGAAGGCCAGATTTAAGCTGCAGCCCTGACTCTAAGAGCAATTTCTAGAAGAATCACGGTGGAGAGAGGAAATGGGAGTCCTGATGGCCTGATTAGGTGGAAGATTCTGTTTTCTCTCATTCCTCTTAAATATTGGCTTAATCTCATGCTAAAAGAATAAGGTGTCTGAGCACTCTGGAGCTGTAAGCTACTTTCTGAAGGAGCCCTGTCTATGTGGGTGTAGTGCTGACAACACTGGGTTTGGAGGAAACAGTGAAAACTCGCCCCAGAGACCATGATCACTCCGAGTACTCAGGAGAAAGGTTGGTTTTAGTTCTAGAACAGTGAACAGAATTCGTACCACATCCCAGGGTCCCTCTAACGTTGCAAAGCGCATCCCTTGCATTATCTTATAATGTAATGCATGACAGTCAAGGGACTCGGAAACCTTGAGCGGCCCAGCTCCTCGCACAACAAAACCAGGTCCTCAGTCTGCCGGGTAGTGGGTACCTGACTGTCACTGTCACCTTCCACTAGGTCAGCAGGACAGGTATTTAAAGGCTAAGTTTACAGGCAGAAGAACACAGTGGCTCAGATAAGCACCCCCTGCCCACAGACAGCAGCCAGGGAAGAGAGACAGCCAGAATTCAAACCCATTCTCTCTAGAGTCAAGACCCTGCTTGGCTAGCTCTAAAAACAAGGGCAGTGGTGAGCGAGAACTCCTCACCTGACAAACAGATGGACAACTCCTGACCCCACCCCGTGCTGGGGCTCTGCACATACATACAAGCCCTGAGCAGTCCCCACGGGGCTGAATTCTCAGCCTTCTTCCTGCTAGCCTTGAGCTTGCTTGTAACTGACATTCTTCTGCCTTGGCCTCCCAAGCAGCTGGGATCCCAGGCCCGGGTCACACACCATCCATCTGTATTCCTGAGTGTCACTTTTAGAGGACATCTTTTGTCAGTGTGTTTTCCTCTGACTACTTATTCAATAAACACGGACTTCACAGACGAGGTCAAATCCTCATTAGTGAATACGCGCAATTTCCCATCTAGAAACCGTGATGACTTTAGACCGTCTAAAGTCACACTTCCTCATGTTCTCAGAATGTTTTGCATAGACAGCGTCAGAACAGCATGGGGCACCATACCATCCTCCAATGCCACAGTTCGAGGCAGGATCCAGTTCAGAGAACAGCACCAGGGTTTCACAGTTTCACAATAAAATCAAATCTACTAAAGCCTGTTCTGCCAGGTTAGGCAATGGTAGAAGGAAGATGGACACTGCCAGGAAAAAAACCTGGGACCAGGAGGGCAAAAGTAACTACTCAGGACAGGACATTTTCATCACCTCAGTTCTTGAAGTAGGCCATCTTTGTGAGTCAGATGAAGTATGTGCAACTCTACAGCAAGGGCCAAGAGGGCCTTCGGGCTCTCCCACAGGCTCAGAACAGACACCGTCCTTGTCACATGGTGTCCCAGGAGCAAGAGAACAAAGATCAAGAGAGAGACCTCTGTCTCCAGAGACCAAATGAATATTCTAGTATATCCTAGTACATATAGGTAGTCAACACCTGACTGCAGCTGCGCCTTTCCTTCTGAAGTCAATTAAATCAAGAGTCAGAAGGTACATACATACACGTGTGTATGCATGTCTCCTTTAAGAGCCTGGTGGAAAGTTAACTAGTGACCAAAGCACGTACACAAACACAGAGCTGTGTGCATGCATGTGTGTGTGTGTATGTGTGCATGCGTGAGTGCATGTGTGTGCATGCATGAGTGCATGCGTGCGTGCATGTGTGTGCATGTGTGTAAGAGGGATGGCTTTCGCCTGGAAGTTTTTATGTTTTTAGGAGTTGCCTCCCAGAAGCTGAGGCAAGATCTGGTTCTTCCTAATGTCACCTACCAAGCTGAGAAAACAGCGATACTAATTTAAAACTCTCAAGAGAAAAAAAAATCCCCCCCCACCATACTAAGAATCCAATTTTGTAGAGAGCAAAAAGAAAAACAAATATGACTATTTCTTGGTCATACTCACTCCTGAAGAAATGATGCTTTTCCTGCAAGTGAGCTCAATTCTACGGTCGAGGTGGCTCACTGAACTGCAGCAACTAGACTCCAGCTCAAGGACGGGGGTGGGGTGGGGGTGGCGTGGGGGCAGTGGCTCTCCTCTGAGTGTGGCACATGGACCTCCACGCTCCCCCATTTGGGGACTGCTCCTACTCCTGAGACTCCACAGAGGCGTGTATGGGTCTAATAATATAAACAGGTGAGGCCTTAGTCATATACCAACAGGAGACCAAATTATGTACTCTGTAAGAACTATCGGGCAAAACTAATCCGATTTAATAGCAATCATCGGATGAACTACAGAGATTTCTCGAGATGCAAGGGTCTCCTGAGTTTTATCTCTTGTGTAAAATTGTAGTTGACTTCCAAGGACTCTGGCTGCTGACAGATATTTACATAAGCAAAACAGAAGAGGTTGTGGAAGGGGTGTCTGCCTGGGGGAGGGAACTGAGTGACATTAACAAATGTCAATCAGAAAAATAAAGCAAAGAGAGCACAAACTTCCACAAACAGCAGGACTCGGGAGGCACTCTCAGAGGCGGGTGTGCCTGTGTGCACAATCAGGACACTCCCAGCAGAGGAGAGGCAGTCTCAGCTGTCAGTGCAGGTATTTCATTTCAGGAGAGAACTGGCAGGCACCATGTGTCCCTACTACGCACTCGGCAAGGGCCACACCATCTCACTGCGCACCGTGGCTTCCAGCGAGCACCAGGACCCCTAAAGAAGGCCCCTTCTGCGCAAGGTGACCCGCTTTGCTCCCGTACTGCAGACACCCACACTGCAGCAGACTCCCAGCCACAGCGAGGCTCAGAAGATCAAGGGACCAGTCGCAGCAGCCGTTTTAACTTTGGGAAAACCCAATGCTCACTTCACTCAAACGTCGCAAAGTGGTGCCATGACCCTTTAGCTCTTGGCTCACCAATTCAAAGAGGCACATCACATACAGCCCTTCTGCTGGCCACGGCTCGGTTCTGCGTCTAGTTCCTTTCCAGGTCCCCCCAAGCGGAAGACAGTTCTGGCAGGGAGTCCGGGCCGATATTACTCTAATATTCTGCCTCTGCCCATTCTTTTGTTGTCATACTGTAGAATGAGGCACACGGGTCTGGAAGGCTGAAGGCTGTGTGGAGGGCTGGACTCAGACCAGCCCTCAAGTGGTCCCAGCAGAACCTCAGGTTAGCTTAACCTAACCCAGCATCTCCATTTCAAAGATGAATAAAGACATTGACCTTCAAAGCAAGTAAGGCAGGGTCCCTTCCCCAGGCTTCCCTGGAGGGTCCGGGACAGGCTGAACTCCAAAGCCAGACCTCCTACCTCGGCAAAAATCAGTGAGCACAGGAAGTGGGTGGAAGTGGTAGCCCTGTACCAGGCCAGGTTTCAGCCCCTAATTAGTGCCTGGTGTATACACAGCCACCCTTCTTCTCTGGGCTTTAGTTTCCCAACTGTAAAATGATCTCTTTAAGATAAAGAATGTTTTGTAAAATGAAGGGACAGAGCGGGATGGGGGATCCCCACGCACCTTTCTGCGTCAAAGCCACCTCAAGGCATAGCATACGGATATGGCTACAGCTTCTACACACACAGGTCACATATGATGAACTACAATCAAATATCCTCCCAGTAACCGTGTCCCCCTCACCCGTACCCAAGGAGCGCAGTCTCATGAGAGAGTCCCACACCTTCCCTCCTAAACAGTGACAGACCGGACCGGAAGGGTCTCTGGCTGATTGAGTCATCACTCCTCGGGGGTGGGGCAACCGCCCATCTCGGGACGGCCTGGCCCACACAGGAAGCCTGAGTCAAAGCAGACACGCGTGGGGGCGGGGGGCAGGCCGTGGCTGTGCGGAGCACGGCGCACGTGGCCCCGCGTGGCCCCTCCCTCCCGCACGATCCCCGCACGGTCGCCGCGACGTACCTGGCGAAGCAGCACTCGCAGTGGTGGCCCCGCTCGCCCACAGTGAGCACGCAGGCGTAGGCCGGGCAGGAGAAGAGGAGGTCGCCCACGTGGAAGGGTCGCAGCGCGCGGAGCCCCCGGCCCTTGCCCGCGCTGCAGAAGCGCTCCAGGCCGCCGCGGGCCTCGGCGCGCATGCTGCCGGCGCTGCGGCTGCGCGCTGCGGGGCACGCGCGTCACCGAGGGAGGGAGGGAGTGAGGGCGGCTCTGCGGCCACCGCCGGCCTTCAAGGAACTTGGGCGCCTGGCTCGCACGGGGCGGGTGCTGAGCCCTGGCCGCGCCCCGGAGCCGCAGGCGGGAGGGAGGGCTGGGCGTGGGTGCGCAGGGTGCGCGCCGGCGGGAATCCGCGTGCACCCACCAGGCTGAACCCAGGCGACTGCTCGGTGGGGAAGACACGAGTCCGACGCCGTCCAGGCCACCACCCGCTGTGCCAGCCGCCTGTGTTCGCCGCTTTAAGAAACAGGCTGCTTCAGCAGGGCAGCAGGGGGTGAATAACTGTGGTTTGCAGTTTTTGAGCTGTTCGTGCAAAGAGCACAGATCTCACTTCCCAAGGGACTAGAGTTTATTCTGGAGCCAGTATTAGGAACTGTGTCCAGGTTTGGGTTACCCCAAATTCCGGCTTCCAAGGTTGTAACAGTTTGTTAAAATGTCCATAATAACACAACAAGGAAAGTCATAAATCAAGACCAAAATTACATCCGTGGAACCATCAGGTAGGCTGGCTACAGAAGAGAGGCAACCTCACTCACTGAAGGCCTCGGAAGAAGCCTGACTGAATTCTTAGCCTTTGGGTTGGTGACTGTTATAAAGGTTTTACCTGTTACTCACGAAGATTTTGGGTTAGACACGGGGTAGAGGCAAGGAGTGGCTTTCAAAGGAACTGAAGAGAGCCCAGGTAAAACTGCCATTAAGCTCCAGCCCTGCGACATTCCAGCCTCCCCACAACAGGTTCATCAACTTTACAGAGATGCAGCGCGAGCTCACAGGGTAAATCATAAATTCGGGAATTCGTGGCACCTAAATAAAATTCCTTTAATGATAAAATGAATAAACCTTCCTCCGGGGGCAGGACAGCGCAGGGTTATTTGTTCATTTTATTTTTTACTATTATGTTATAATTTGTTTCTTATGTGTGTGAGCATGTGCCTATGTCATGTATGCTGTGTATGTGTGTGGAGGTCAGAGGGCAATTTGCAGGAGTAGTTTCCTGCTTTCCACCGCATGGGGCCTGGGATTCAAACTCGTATTGTCTGCCAGGCTTGGTGGCCTTCATACTCTGAACCATCTTGCTGGGCCCCTTCATCCAGATTCATAAGCATGGACTAAGTGGGTGTCACTGGACTATAAACTTGGGCAGAGCATAGCCCTGGGTCATTGCATCCCACCTATTTGAGCTCAGTAATAATTACTCTTAGTTACTGGATACAACGGTCCAACCATAGAACCAATCTAACACATCTTACCTTAAAACAGGTATAAGAGCGAGAAACATTTTACATGTACCACTCGCATGTAATGAACGGCATTTTCAGAGTGACGGGTGTGTGACTACAGCAATACTCCTTTGACACAGCCGCCGCCACCTGCTCGGAAAGAATGCTTGTCCCCACATCTTTGCCTGTTCTGTGTTGCTGTCACAAAGTAGCAGAGGCTGAAAGATTGATGAAGAGAGGTTCCCTTAGCTCCCAGCTCTGGATGGCAAAGCGTTTTCTCAAACCTTGGAACTCACTGAACATACCCACCTATGCAGACCTTCGATGTGTGTTTGGGTTCTCATTTCATTTTGCTTTTGAGCCCTCTGGTTTTGGCTGGGGGAGGTGGGGGTCTTGCCAGTAATAAAAAGACTCACACAGAAATAAACAAACAACATGCTTGTAAAACAGTACACAATTGACTGTCTCAAGAGCTCCATGTGCAGAGAGATTGAGTAATGAGCTCCCCCCCCCACACACACACACACGTCCTTTCTCCCTCTCTGTGTTTTCAGTCAGGCTGGCCTCATGACCTTGAACCTTGGATCCTCCTGCTTCTGTCTCCCTGGTGCCAACGCTACAGGTGCATACCACCACACCCAGTTTCTTGGGGCAGTGGGGACTAAATCCAGGTCATCTCGGGGCAGAGGGGACCGTCACAGGAGACACGGGAAAACAAGCGGCTTCATTTCAGAAAAATCCGTATGAACTTGAGTGACTCTGGATGGGGAAATGGGCAGTGAAGCAATAGCCATAAGGTTAGGAGCCTCCATTACGATAAAACCCGTGCTTAAAATAAATAGCCAAGGCTTGGCTCCCAGCCTGCCGGGACAGACCGATGACAGCACCCTCCATGCAGGTCATGCTTGTCACTCTGCCACTCAGCGGTCTCACATTCCATGAGGAAGCTGCAGGGCTGCCAAGGCCAGTCTGCCGGCTCCTCTCCTGTTGGCCCCATGATTTGGGAAAACCAGTGTTGGAAATGAGGTTTTGGAGCTGCCCTGCCTCATGCTGAAATGCAGACATGGCACGGGATGAAGGCCCTCTTTTTCTCGACTGCCCAAGCCTAGAAGATCATCTAATCCATTTGTAAAGCATCCTTCCAGCTGCAGATTAACACGTGGAAGAAACAGCTCTGGGCTAGGAAGTCAATCCCTAGCAGAGAGGACCAGAAGGGAACCAGACCGGGACCACGGCCCGCTGTTGTTCCTCTGGATGGACTTTCTTTGTTGTGCGTGTGCAGGGGAGATCCAGCATGTCGGGGTTGCTACAGCCACAGACAGCTGCCATCTAATCAGGTGTTCGTGCTGTTGTGAGAAGGCACGAGACATTTTTGACGGACCGGGTAACAACATACTGAGGTATTACTAGGGCCGCATACCTAGAGCATGTAAACATTATCTTGTATGGTTAAGAGGGAGACGTACAAATGTGTTGAAAACCAGAGCTCGTGAGAGCCTCCCCAGTTCCATCCCAAGGCCCCTTTAGAGCTGGCAGAAGTCAAGTTGACATGGCCCAGAAAGGACATGGAGTGAAGTGACATGGCCCTACAGTGGTGTCTGGCAGCGAAGAAGTCTGTCTTCCCTCTGAGTCCCTGAAGGGAGCATGACCTGTGACATCCTGAGTTCAGCTCAGGCGTGCCATGTTCAGATGTCTGGACCACAGAGCCATTAGAGGTACATTTTTGCTTTTGCTTTTAAAACGGTCGCGTCCGTGGTTACTTGTCTCAGCAACCGCAGGAAAGCGGTAAATACAAAGTTCCACTGAAATCTCCCAGCAAGAACCAGAAGACTGATGGAGTGAGGAGGGTCTAAGACGACACTGACTGAAAATTCTGTAGGTAGGAGAGCGCTGGACATGCAGGGATAATTGTATTTAACAAATGTTTCCAGAGCTCTGACTGTGTGCTAGGCACCAGTGTAAAACAGTCTCATTTGGAGGACCAGAGACAGGACTCGGTGGCCAAGAACAGTAGCTGCTCTTGCAGCAGACTAGGAATGGATCCCAAGCACCACATGGCGGCTCACAACCATCTCCAATGTCACTCTCAAGGGATACAATGTCCTCTTCTGGCCAGCTAGGGCTCTACAGGCTTGTGATCCACAAACACATAGGCAAACCCTCACTCCCCAACACACACATAAAATTCTTAAACTCCTTTAATCCGTCTACTGGTACGTTATAGGTGAAGGCCTGAACTTAGAGTTGTTTGTGCAAGGCTGGGGCTGTAACCCAGGGGTACAGTGTCTACTTGACATTGTACAAGGCCCTGAATTTGGCTTGATCACTGCAAAATTTACAAATGACTTGTCTAATCAAAGCCAGTGTACTTAGCAAGGAGTCCATGCCCTGGACCACTTCACTGTGATATTTCCCAATGAACCAGAGCCCCAGCCCTAGGCCAGGGACATCTCCGTAAAGGTGGCAGGGTAGAGCATGACTTGCCTGTGCGCAGGAACCAGACTGCACTGTGCTGTGTGGGCCCTGCAGTGCCAGGAAGAATGTGGGCTAGAAGGATCAGATGCTTGGTTCAGAACGGTTGTTTTCATGATTTAGTAGACAATGACTTAGGTGGGGTCAGGGAGGAGACAAAAGTACCATGCAGTAAATGATCCAGAGGAGAGAATGCTGTGTTCACAAAGGGTTCAGGAAGTAGGGTGGGACAATTGTCTATATTCTGTCAATTGTATTTTAAATAAATGCGGATTGGTCAGTAGCCAGGTAGGAAGTATAGGCGGGACAACCAGACAGGAAGTAGAGGCGTGTCAATGAGATCAGGAGAATTCTGGGAAGAGGGAAGCTCCCTCTGCAGTCCTATCCAGACATAGAAGAAGCAAGATGTGACTACACCGCTGAAAAAGGAACTGAGCCATGTGGCTAACACAGATAAGAATAATGGGCTAATGTAAGTTATAAGAGTTAATAGGAAGTCTGAGCTAATGGGCCAATTAGTTTTATGATTAATGTAGACCTCTGTGTGATTTCTTTGGGACTTAACTACTGTGGGAACCAGGCAGGACAGAAACCCCAACAACAAGGAAGGATAGGTTTGAAGACCTTTCCCTTGGCAGGAACTAGTGAGTTAGGACAGGTGATGGGAAGGAACAAGGGGAGGCAGAAGCCATAGAAACTACATCAGAGGAGAAGGAACATTTACTCCACCCAAACGCTCAGCTCCACTTCTCACAGTCAGCCCTGTGTTGATTGCACAGGGGAGAGCTTGGCTCTTGAAGCTTTGCGTCTAGATCAGTGCGACAGCCTCCTCAATAATATGGTGGGCTATTGATAGAGATGCCAGCCAGAGACCATACAACTCTGCGCCTCCCTCATCCCTTATCTCCTGTTCAGCAGCCTTGACTTGCAGAGGCAATAAGATTGCAGAGTAAGCATGAGGG
This sequence comes from Chionomys nivalis, assembly GCF_950005125.1. Taxonomy (NCBI): domain Eukaryota; kingdom Metazoa; phylum Chordata; class Mammalia; order Rodentia; family Cricetidae; genus Chionomys; species Chionomys nivalis. The sequence continues at coordinate 9,213,439 of NC_080090.1, forward strand.
GTTGCTTGGGCTTCAGTAGCCTACAGTGTGGGATTGCAGAAACATCGAGGTCCCAGATCTTCATCATTGAAAAGTCGTGTTGAGGCAGGAACAAGGAAGAAGACCACTCAGAAAAGACTCCCCAGGCCTTTGGTAAGGCAGGATTGGAAGCAAAACCAGGGGCCATGAACTGTGGTCTCCTTCCAGGGCAATCTGGAGGAGTGGAGGACACAGCCACAGCTCTGTCAGCTTGAGGTGTCTTAAGGCAGTAACCTTCCACACCTTAGTCTCACGCAGACTCCAGAATTCCCTAAGTAACAGAAATGGCACCAATCCTCAAGTGTTTCCACAGGAATCAGGAAAATGACTTCCTAGACATCCAATGATCTGAAAAGGCTTCCTCTGTCTCCAGTTTGCACAGTTGAAATTCTGGTGAGAAGTGCAGTCTTTGAGAGAAACCCTGAGAAAAGCACAGAGAGGTTATCTGCCCCTTGTACCATGTTCTGTGTCAGGAAGGAAACACTGTGTTTGAGGAAGGGGACCTACCTGAACTTTATTATTGGACATTTTGGCCTCCAGAACTACCACTGTCACCGTGGTATTTTGTTAGAGCCGCTAGAACACACCGAGACTCCCCATAGCATAGCTGGGGAGTGAGAACAAGGGATGGCCCAAGCTACCAAACACTCCTTGGCTCATGGAGCCACCCACATGTTAGTGGAATAAAGCCTGACTGAGGTGACATTTCTCATCAGGAGAACTTGCACAGTTTCTTAAACACCCCACCTATGGATAAGTTTCTCTTGCCCTGTCTCTCCCCATTCCACATGACTGGGTTACTGCTGTCACTCACATCGACTGCGGATTTCTGACTCAGTACAGTGCTGGAGAAAGAGCAGTCAGCCTTTCTTGTCTCTCTCATCAGCACGGTGCCTGTCTCTCTAGAAAGAAGGCTCAGTAGTTAAGAGTGATTGCCACTCTCCCACAGGGCCTGAGTTCAGGTCCCTGCACCCAAATCAGGCTGTTCACAATGGCCTATAATTCCACCTCCAGGGCTTGGATGGCTTCTCTGACCTCTGGATGCCTGCACTCATCTGGCAGACAGACAGACAGGCAGCTAAATAAATCTTAAAAGATCAGACAAAAAGCTGGGCATAGTAGCACACATTTAATCTCAATCCTCAGGAGGTAAAGCCGGTGGATTGCTGTGATTTCGAGGCTAGCCTGGTCTACATTGTAAGCTCCAGGTCACCCAGGGATACACAGAGAAACACTAAAACACCAAAAATCCAAAAGCTCCGCAGTTTTGAGGAGCAGGTGATAACATCCCTCCTGTGGCTTCATTTCCTTTTGGGATCGCCAGCACACAAATAACAACACAGAGACCTCTTATTAATTATGAAAGCTTGGCCTTGGCTTAGGCTTGTCCCCAGCAAGCTCTTATAATCTAATTAGCCCATATTTTTCAATCTACGTTTCTGTCACCTTTTTTTCTTTTCCTTCATTCTGTGTGTCTGACTTGGTCCAAGTCTTGCTGGCATCTCCCTGCCTCTCTTCTTTCCAGAGTTCTCTCTCTTCCTAGAAATCCTGCCTATTTTCTCCTGCCTAGCTATGGGCATTCAACCAATATTAAATTATTAAACAATCACAATTATTGAACCAATTATTAAGTTATTAAAAAATTATTAAACCAATCACAATGACACTACTTCACACAGTGTAAACAAATATTCGGAAACACCTTCCACTTCAAGCTCTCTGCTTAAGGTAAATCTTTCCTGAGCTGTGTTGTCAGACAACCATCAGATTATACTATATATGTATATACAAATATATGATCTTTCTCCATATATATTATATTATAATATATATAGAAATATATAATCTCTCTTTATATTTATATATAATGTTATATATATATAACAGAGATCACTCACTCTCTCTATAATAATAATATATTTTAATATTTCTATATATATTATTATATATATATATAGAGATCAGACCTCATGCTGTACTGCCTCATTGTTTTCTCATTGGTGAGCCTAGACACATGTCGTGTGTTAGATTCTGCAGTGTTCACTGAGTGACTGAAGCATTCAAAGGACTAATAAAAGTTTGAACATTGGCGACACTGATCTCACAAGCATTCTTCACCAGTGGTGTTTTTTAATTAGTTCTTAGATTTTATTATAGCATAACCAAACAATAAATGCTTCTAATTAGGCAAATCTAGGAAGAATGCAAAGAGATCAATATCACTATTGATCAGAATATTTAAGGCAGCCGCCCGTCGTTACAAAGAAAGTTTCCGTGAGTGGAAAGAAGTGTGTAAGTGTGTTTTCTTGGTCCCAGAACTATAGATGTAGCTGTCAACTTGGAATGTCAGTGGATTCTGAGGGCCAAAGCCCCCTCCCACGCTCCTGCCCTGTGCTGTTGTTATCTTGCTGGCAAGCAAAGACGCAGGCACGAACAGAAATAGCCCTTGCGTGTGAGCTCAACTGCAGTGAGAGCTGAGTTCCCGCATGCATAATTCACAGTGTGACACCTGAGCCCAGCTGCAGGGCAGCGTTTCTGCCAGGCACGGTCACCCCAGAAGAAGCTGTTCATATGGAAGGGGCTAAAAGCCACAGCAATAGCGCATACTTAACTATCTGATTCTTTTGCTTCTTAAATTTCTTTCCTTTTTTCTCTCTTTTGTGCATGTCTGTGTATATGTGTGTGTGTGTGCGTGCGTGTGTGCAAATGCACGAATCATGGCATGTGTGGAGGTCAGAGGACAACCTTCAGAAGCCTGTTTTCTCCTTCCACTGTGTGGGTCTTGGAGATAAAACTTGGGATTTGAAGTCTTGGCAGCAAGGGCTTTTAGCGCCGAGCTGTCTTGCCAGCCCCTAACTCTGTTTCTTGAGTGAGCTGCTGTGTTCAGCTCGCCTATGGGGCTTAAGCTGACTTTGCTGTCATGATTCAGGTATTATAATACTTTTTTTTTTTTTTTGGTTTTTCGAGACAGGGTTTCTCTGTGGCTTTGGAGCCTGTCCTGGAACTAGCTCTGTAGACCAGGCTGGTCTCGAACTCACAGAGATCCACCTGCCTATTATAATACTTTTGAACAGATACTTAATACTGAATAAAAAGGCCACACAGATCCAAGCAAAGACCCTGCTACTGAAATGGTTGGTCCGGAACAAGATTCACGGGCTTTAATTTTTTTTCCCCTTGGAAATCTCACTACTTTCTTATCCATTTAAGAAGAAGAATAAAACCATCATCAACAACAACGTGCAGAATGCAGCAGAGTTCCGAGCTCTGTGACAGTCTCTGCTGCAGGATGGACCACTTTGTTATTTTTGGGGCGGCAGTGTCATCTAGTGGCCGCAGGAGGGGGCTGGATCAGGACCTGACTTTGTTCCCAGAGGCCAGGCACCACCAAGAGCTTCTCTTCCCTCCAGGAAATCGTCATGGATTTTCCGTGAGAGCCGAGAACCCCACAAAGAAGAGGCAGTTGTGAGCCAAGGAAACTTCCGAGTCTCAGAGTGCCGACTCAATCTTTACAGAATGTTTAATACAATTGTTTATTTCTTTTGTGTGGGGGAAGAAAGCAACAGGAACAAAGTACTAATTGCTGTGAGCAGAAGAATGCACTCGGAGGCTGGGCGGGGCAGAATGTCAGCAGCCTTCCCAGAGCGGATGCTCAGGCATGGTCCTGACAGACCGAGAAATGTTTGGAAAGCCTGTCTGTGGCACAGCTCTTCATAGCTAAGAAAGGCTAAGCATAAATACTTGTTACTTGGCAAATTGTTAAGATAAAAGCGAACACATAAGTTTTTTTCTCTAAGCTGGAAAAGAGCATTTCTCGTTTACCTGTTGACACACGATCTTGTGTATTAAATACAGCTTAGACCTAAATGATTATTTGAATCTTTGTCAAAAAGTAAGCACTTTTGTCTCACACACTGTAAGGACTATATTTTACGAAATCTAAGGAGAAATGACTCAGAAAGGTGCCTGCTGACAAGCTGGACGGACCGGGTTCCATCCCTGGAACCCACACGGTAGAATGAGAGAACCAGTTCTGACCTCCACTTGCATGCTATGGTGCACATGTGCTTGTGCATGCGTACACACACACGCATACACACACACACACACACACACACACACACACCTAGATGCAATAAGATATTTTCAAGAAGGAAGTCTAAAGGAACGAAGCATCCTTTCATTTGTATTTCAAAGCATGGTCCTTAGAAAGCACCGTCTGAGCCTCCACTTTCATTTCTGGCTGTGATTGGTTCTCTTCTGCATCACCACCTGAATTGTCTCCTCAACACTTTGTACACTGAAATCAGAGAAATTGAAAACCGAGAGGAGAAAAATAAATTAAGTGGGAAAAATTAAGGAGAGTTCGGAGCAGGTTTTAGAGTCAAAAGTGTCTACACTGGAGCAGTTGTGGGAAGGACAAACACACCCAAGTTGCATGACCTTCATTGTCTCCTGACTTGTCAGTGCCAAATGCCTCTTTTGGATGCTGGAGAGGCTTGGAAATGAGGTTAAAGACAGATCCTGTTCTCTAGGAGTTTAGAATCTAGAAGGGGAAACATATAATTCAAAAACTATAAAAACCACTAGACATTCAGCCTCAGACTCTCAGGGGTGTCAGTCTTGATTGCTGCCATCACCCCAGACAATGCCAGACAGAATGTAGGTGCTCAACAAACACTACCCGAAGGAGGGGCCAATGCAACAGAGGGCGTTCAGCCGTGTGGGATTATAAACAAGCACTCAGGGTCACAGAGGCAGGCGGCTTTCCAGCACACAGAAACTCTTCTAACAGGAAGATGAACTCAGCCCATCGACACACTCTCCCGGATATGCTGTTGTTTCTCTAGTCCATCAACTCCTCTGCCATCTTCTTTAGGCAGAGATTATAAACACAATTCTTAACACCCTGGGCCTCAGGAAAATGAGCAACTCACACGAGAAGAGCACTTGTAGAGAGAGGACAAACATGGGGACTCTTTTAGGCCATTGCTTTGAGGAAGAAAGTATGGCAGGGGAGGCATTCTGGGCGGTGGCAGCAAGAGCCTCAGGCAACATCAGAGACTTTGGATTGTATCTAGTCTTGAGTCATAGATGCGCATAACCTACTTACTGGCAACCCCAGACCACACCTCCTAAGGTTCCTCAACTTCCCAACACAGTGACAGCAGATGGGGACCCAGTGTTCAAACCCAAGAGTCTAATGGGGGCATTTCAAGCCTTTGCAGTATGAACAACTTGTCCTCTGAGCCCCTCGAACCAGACTTCAGAAAGCTTCCTGCATTTGAAGGGCTCTTCAAGGGAAAATGTTAAATACACACTACTAGAGACTTCGGCAAATTTGAGAAAACTTGAATGGCAAGTTGGGGAAATGTGGAAAGGAAGCTCATTAAAGTCATTTTAGTTTTAATGTTTTCTTATTTAAAGTGACTGCAACAACCAACAATTGCTTTTACTTCAGGGAAATAATTAAGCCCATTATCTTTTACTGTTTAGCAACAACTTTTGCGGTTCTTAACCAATCGCACATGATTTCTGCTTCTGATGGGGCATGCTGCTAGAGGGATCCCTTCTCTCCTAGCCGTGGTGTTTAAAAATGGTGCCTCTGTGTGTGTGTGTGTGTGTGTGCGCGCGCACACGTGTGTTCAATATATTCAGAGCATATAGTATACACGTATGAAAATGTCATAAGAAAAACTATTGTATTGCATGATTAGTACATGCTAATAAAAATAAAAATGCTATGTGCCCCCCAAGAAAAAGAAGAGAAAGTAAAGAAAAGGTTCCAGTGCTGGCTAGGTTTTCAGCAGTCTGCTGGAAAAAAAAAATCACAAAACGTAAATCAGTGTATTGCTTATCTTTATAACAATATAAAACTGATTCGTTTTGCAGTGTGGGGCATAGGGGCCTAAATCTGCAGTCTCAGTACTGGGTATGGCCTAGGCAGGGTGGCTATGAATGAGTTCTAGGCTTCCATGACTCAGCAGTGCCCTAATCTTAAAGAAAAAGGAATCTGAAGTCAGGACATTTTCAGATCAGAGTGCCTTTTAAATAAGTTTTTATTGTTTTTAATTACGTGTATGCGTGTGTGTCTGTATGTGGGTGTTTGCACATGAGTGCAGTGCCCACCGAGGTCAAAGGCATTGGATCCTTTGGGGTTGGAGCTGCAGCGGTGAGCTGCCTGCTGGCTGCTGGGAACTGGACTTGGGTCCTCCGTAAGGCCTCACTCTTAACTACTGAGCCATCTCCCAGCCTCCTCATGACTTTTCTGATGGGTTCAGAAAGCAGTACTAAATGCTCTAGGGGAAACAATTGTCAGTCTTCTGCGGACCCCATCACTGTTTCCAAACCATTGCGTTAGTCTTCGGAAGTCAGAGGCGTGGACAACACAAATGGTGTCAACGTGTCCTTTCCACTTTTTGGAACTGTTATCCAAAGGTTGCCGAGTCTTTAAACAAGCTTGTGCTAATTGCTCAGAATTAAAGACTTTGGTTTTTTTCTGGCTTTGGTCATGGACATGGATGTGTATCCCATGGTAACTAACACACCAGATTATTGTAGGTCAGGAAACATGAAGCCACATGTGATTGAATGTTTTTTGGATATTATTATGTTTTTATTCCTTTGTGTGTGTGTGTTCAGATATTTTTATCTATTTACAGAGTATCACTATATAACATGTGCTGATCTTCAACTCACAATCCTCCTGCCTCAGTCTCTTGAGTGCTGGGATTATAGGTGTCACCACACCTGCCTACTTAAACTTGGCTGGCCTACAACTTTTGTTGTAGCCCAGGCTGGCTTCTAACTCAGAGAGATCTGTTGGAACGCGGTCCAAGGATAAGGTCATGTGAGGGGAAGTTCTGAGTGCTTGTGAGACAACGCCAAGGAAACCAAGAAACGTCTTGTGACCTCAGTTTCTCCAGATCGCGGACCGGCTCTTGGAAGGCTCCTCCCAGGTGGCGCAGCTAGGGGGCGCTCACCGCAGCTGTTGCTAATCATAGGCCTCTGTGGGAAACATGTGTCCGTCACGTGTGACTTGTCCTTGTGCTTGAACACCTTACACATGATTCTTCTTCACCCTCAATGTATACATTGCCTGAGGCTCTGGATGAAGTTGGCTGCCGCAGGAGGCTTTAGTCTGCCTCGTTTTTTAGGCTCCATTCTCCCAGGTTCCACCACCAATTAGTGTGGTCAACAGAGATCCGCCTGCCTCTGCCTCCTGGGTGCTGGGAATAAAGGTGTGACACTCTCCAACTGGCTAACATTTGAAATTAAAAACTAAGCTAATTCAAACAATGCCATGATGATCTTTTAAAGGGGTCACATTCCATCTGGGAGAGGCAGACAGTGCTTCTGGAGACTCACGTCCCCGTCATAGAACAGGAGTATGACACCTACTCAGAGGGCGCATGCTAGGATGGATATTTTAAATTTCGACAGAAAATTTGCCTAATTTAATGTTTTCCAACTTTTGTTGAGTCCTGGCAATGCCCCATTTATAAAAGAACAGCTGTTGCCATTTCACCGATCTAGAAGAGGATGGGCAAAACGGCATAAACGGTGAGCTGCTGCTTTTCCAGGCACCCCAGAAAAACCTTGAGAATTATTCAGAGGAAAGATGTGTTTTAGATGGTAATATGTCTGTGATATACATTGCCATGTTAGATTCCAGGGAATGTGCGCTAAGGTTTGGATGGTTTTGGCGGGAACACTGAAGGGTTTTCAATGTTTCTTTTAAATGATATTTATCTCAGGCCGAAGACACGGTTCAGCGGGCAAAGGTGTTCGCTGACGAGCCTGGTGACCTGAGTTAGGTATCTGGACCCACCTGGCAAGGAGGGAATTGACTCCGTGTGGTCCTCCAACATCTGGCAGAACACCATGGCACATACCTGCACAGATAATACATATATGTAATTGAGAAAAAAATCCCATACTCGTGTCTTAGAACAAAAGGGCTACCCGAGTGAACAGAGAAAGGGAAGCTAGGCTCCGGTTCTGGACTCTGATGGATTTGGGGGAAGAGGGCAGAGTACTGAATGCCCATAGGGAAAGACAATGGACCGAGGAGGTGAGTCAGGGGGGAGCAGAAATTAAGACAAATTAGAGGGTTATAAATACAGGAAATAATTAAGGGGAAGTACTTGGCAGAATAGAGAAAGATTCAAAAATTCTATTCAGGATACATAAAAACCAACCTGAAAAAATTAGAAGAAAAATACAATAAAATAATACTGTTTGAGTTGGGATCTCTCTTTTTTTCTGCCTCTCTTCTCTAATTGTCGTTTTCATTTTTATTTTTAAAATACGGACTAGAAAAGAACAGAAATACTAAAGGATCAGACAAAATTAGAAGAAGAGGGGCTTATGGAGGAGGAGGAAGACAGTGGCAGAGACGAACAAAGGCGGCAGACAGATGAAAGGGGGCGAGGGAGCGGGGAGAATGTTCAGTCCGGCCTGGAGGAGATCATTACGGGCTTAAGTGCTGGGAAGTGGACAAAAGCCAGTCTGCAGTGGGGTCAGATGAGAGAACCGGGGAAGAATCAATTTTTTAGCACCTAGGATCACAATAATTCACTCACAGATTCCCCCAGACACTATCACTTTAGTTCTGGTCCTAGCATGTTGAGATTCTGCCTATATTAGTTTTTTTTTTTTTTTTTTTTTGGATCTGATAAATGAAAACCAAAAAAAAAAAAAAGCCCATGTGTAACTTTCTTTGCCCTTATTTTTTTTTTTTTGAACTGAAAAATAAAGAAACGGTAAATTCTCTCTCTGAGCCGACCTACTCACTAGGAATGCCACCACGTAGAAATCTTAATAATACATTCAGTACATGCCGTTTAAAAACAGAAGAACTTGGTTGGCCAAGGTCACATCAGCTGCCTTTCCCGCTCAGTGATTTTGTGTATATTTTATCCATAAAAGACAAATTACTATGAAAGGCTGGCAATATAGGCTTAAGAAAGGCAGAGAACAAAGTGTGTTCTTTGCTCTTTGAATTTCTTAAAATTAAGTTCTTAGGACGCCTGCTGCCCACCTTCAAACCAGCCACCTTGAAACTCCTCTGTGAAACCGGGTGAAAGGATGAACCAAAGAGTTTCACTTATTTAAAAAAAAAATAAAGAAGAAGAAGAAGAAGCTGCCCACGGGAGAGAGAACATTCAAGTCTCCCAGTAGCCATACTTATTAGCTAAATTGAATGCCTGTGGTGGGTCTCATGGGGGCACATGGCACCAGGCTCTTTGTATTACAACTCAGCCAGAGCCTTCATTCCCTTGTAATTAAGGGCAAGGGGCCAGCCAGTGATGTGACGGGAAGCAATTACACGGATGAGGCTGCGCCATCAATACTTTTCCAGAGTCTGTGTGCCTGCACTTGTGTTTGTCCGACTCTCCTGTGGAGCCCCCTGGCTTGGCCTTGGTGCTACGGGTCCAGCCTCCAACTATAACCATACTTAGTCCTGACTAAGTGCTTACTATGTGGGCAGCATTGCTCCAGATTTTGTAGATGTGTGGCCATAATCCATCCTCTCAATCTCTTTCACAGTTAAAGGTTCAGTCCCGGGTCTCCAGAAGCAGACACTGAGATGTGGTGGCCCCAGGATGGACCAGTGGTGCCATACATAGCAGGGAGTAGATGGGGAAGGGGAGGCAGCCAATCAAGAGTATATTTCAAGTCAAGTACTTAGGAGACAGCTTTGTCCTGGTCTTGTAGGTTGGCTCTGATGCAGGCCTGGAAAGAAGGTGTGTCTTCCCATGTGATTGACAGCCTCCAAGAGCAGGGAGGAAGGTGTGCTCTCATGATCTGTAAGAGGAGAGATAGGTACACAGGAATGGGGGACAGAAATATCCCACATCGTCTCCTACAAGGCAGGAGGTGTTGGTATCTCTGCTCCTCTCTAAGGCAGGTCTGGTCTCAATGGCTCACCTCTGAGTCTAAGCTGCTATTCCTCTGTCTTCTGAGTCTCCAATGATTGCCATTTATCAAGAGGAGATGAGGCAGAAACACCACACTTCCCAAACCAGAAACCTGAGCCACCCCAGGGCCTGTGTACCTGGGGAGATGGAAAGCTACCTTACATTTCTCCCACTCCAGCTCAGCCATCTGATAGAAATGGTTGTTTACAACTTAGTAGTTGTAGAGAAAGCTAACACTCACAGAGCACCGGCCACGTACCAGGTACTCTTATATGCTTTACTCATGTGACTTTGTTTGTGCAATTGCTCTGTGGGGGGGGGGGGGGAGGAGAGCCAGGGAACAGCCAGGCATTTCTCACAGCTCATGAGCTGTATGGCTTGACTTGACCTCACATAGGTCTGGCTGGCTGCATAAGCCGGGCTTAGGTCATGTCATGGTACTGTATCTTTATAGGCACAAAGTCATGCATTAAAACTTTAGTTTTTGCCAGTCGGCGATGGCACACGCCTTTAATCCCAGCACTCAGGAGGCAGAGGCAGGTGGATCTCTGTGTGTTCGAGGCAGAGCTACTTCCAGGACAGACTCCAAAGGTACAGAGAAACCCTGTCTTGAAATATCAAAACACACTCACACACTTTAGTTTTCAAGGAGACATTTTGCAAAATTCTTTAATTTGGTGGTGAAGAAATTGACTCAGATATGTAAAACATGTCAGTGATTTTATAAACAAGGAGGGAGAAGATGAGAACAAGAAAAAGAAGAGAGAGGAAGAGAATGATTATATAGAATATGTTCCACTGCCCACGGATACAGCCTTGAGATACAAAAGAGACTTGGGAATTTGAGGAAATTGCTTTTGAATTATATACTTGTTAATATGAATACTCACTTCCTTAAGTGTGGTCTTTGCTTTGTGGTGGGACAGGAGAATGTCTTTATTCTCATCACCATTCAGCAGAGTGTTTAAGATAAAATCATGGTGACAATCTCTAAACTATTATCAAACAGTCTAAGAAAAATATTTATGGGTGTATTGGTGTGTTGCTTACATTTAAGTTTGTATGTCCTGGATTTAGAGTTATGAACCACTGTGAGACTCTAGGTGTGTGCTGGAATCGAACCCAGGTCATCTACAAAAACAAGTGCTCTTTACCACTGAGCCATCTCTACGGCTCCTGGGGAAAAATATTTATTTTTTAGAAAAGAGAAAGTAAATGAGAAATAACCCCTCAAAATTGTTCTCTGACCTCCACATGCCTGCCGTAACAAGCATACACCTGTACATACACAATACAAGAGGAAAGCAAGAATTGTGAAGGGAAAGGAGAAAACTGATCATCCAAGTTGGGGTTTGAACTCTACAGTTCTAAACAGGATCCGTGTGTGTGTGTGTGTGTGTGTGTGTGCGTTTTTCCGTTTAGTGGCCTCCAAAGGAAGTGTCACTAATGGGAGGTGTGGCCTTGTTGGAGTCAATGTGGTCTTATTGGAGAAAGTGTGTCTGTGGAGGCCGGTTTTGAGATCTTATATATGCTCAAGCTACTCCCAGTGATTCAGACCACTTCCTGCTGCCTGTGGGTTAAGATGTACAACTCTCAGCTCCTTCTCCAGCACCAGGATTGCCTGCATACTGCCTTGCTTCCTACCATGATGATAATGGATTAAACCACTAAACTGTAGGTGAGACACCACAATTAAATGTTTTCCTTGTAAGAGTTGCTATAGTCATGGTGTCTCTTCACAGCAATAGAAACCATAAGACACCAGGGGAGGCTCTGTTTAATATGATTTCCTGGTACTGACCTGGTACCGAGGAACTTGAGAGAGATGGGTGGAGAAAGCTCAGAGGGTTCGGTGTGGAGTGACTTGAAACAGGGAGAAAAGAGGACGACCTCACAGAGGTTGCTGCAAAAGTTTTGGGTTAAATAAGTGCTGGAAAGACAACTCAGTAGCCAAGAGCACTTACTGCTCCTGCAGAGGACTGCCATGACCTAGAGAGCTGGGCTTGGAAACCTGACTGGGGGGTGATGGGAGATTAAAAAAGACAGGTGCCAACAACACAAAGCTGGGATTGGGTAAGAAGTACACTCAGCAGCAGCCCAGATTCTCAGTGGGTTTATTCTACACAGCATGAACAAGGAAGAGGGTTAGCTAATCTAGGTAGGGGGTCTCTATAGGGAATCATCTGGGGGGGGGGGCTGTAATCATGCACTTATCTGGCACACTCTGCACGATCTGTTTCAAAAATCAACAGTTTCTCAAGATCCATATTCCAACCTGGGAAGCCCTTGCCATTCCCATGAGTCTACTGTACTGGTCTCCTTGACGTGGTCATGTTCATGTCAACAATACACACTAACTCAGGGCTTCATCTGCTTCTCACAGAGAACCCAGGTTTGATTACCAGCACCCACATGGTGGTTCACAACTGCCTGTAATTCTAGTTCTCTCTGGAAGTGGTTCTCAACCTTCCTAATGATGTGGCCCTTTAGCACAGTTCCTCATGTTGTGGTGACCCCCCAACCACTATTTTGTTACCACTTCATAACTGTAATTTTGCTACTGTTATGAATCGTAATGTAAATATCTGATATTCAGGATGTCTGATATGTGGCCCCCAAAGGGCTCAAGACCCACAGACGATCAGGGAGCGGGGTCTCCCACTTGAGATGGCTGCAACAACCCAAGGAGGTGGCAATGATGTTGCTGTGAGTGCTCGTGCTGGGAGGACAGACCCAGCAAGAGATGGAGAGCTGAGTCCAGGCTGGCTCCACACTTTGTCCTGAATACCCAGGAAGACAGAGCTGCCGTCCAGTGAGAACAGAATAGACCCGAGGGAGATGAGCAGAGCTGTCTCTTAAACTAGCATAGTTTGAGCTGTCTGTCAGCCATCCGGAGATGTCTCTTAAACTAGCTTAGTTTGAGCTGTCTGTGGGCCGTCCAGAGATGTCTCTTAAACTAGAGAGAAGTCCCATGCCTCTGTTAGGAGCCACAACCGCAGAGAGATGACCAAGGCAGTGAGTGTGGATGGCGGAGAGGAGCCGGTAAAGGCTTGCTCTGTGCACATGTTCTGTCCTGTGTGCTCATCCGTGCACTGTTTTTCATTTTGCTTAGGAAAGCATTGCCCTGTCTAAAGTAGAAAATTGATGATTATCCAAAGTACTCTAGACGGCCAAGCAATAACTGCATTTGCAGGGTGTGTTGATTTTCCTCAAGAAACTAGTCTACTTTTTTACAAATGTCTGCCTTACTCAGTACTGGGATGGCTACATTTGGAGTTGCGTTATTATTCTGTTGCTAATCAATAATACATTAATCTTTGGAACTGCAAAGGGCGAGGCTGTGATTAAGGACTCTCTGCAGGGAGTGATCCTTATCTGTGTTGGTTTTCTGAAACAGAAATCAAATTTGTCGTAAAATGACAGTTCTTGCCTCTTTTCTAAGGTTTCTGACTTGATGGATCTCTTTGGTGACAGAGTAAGTGTCTTTTAAGGTGGGGGCATGGGACTAAAGAGACAGACCCAGCAGTTAGGAGCACTTACTGCTCTTGCAGAGGACTGGAGTTCAGTTCTCATCGCCCACATCAGGCAGCTCCCAGCTGCCTGTGACTCCAGTTCCAGTGTCGCAAGCTCATTTCTGGCCTCCTTGGGCAACTGCGTGCATGCAGGCATATATGTGTGTGTCTGTATATGCTTGTATGTGTGTATACATGTGTGATTGTGTGTATATGTATATATGTGTTTATCTGTATATATGTGTGTATATATATGTATATGTATATACACATACACGCATTTTTAAAAAGTATCATTTTAGAAGTTGTACCCAAGCAGAGTTTCTGTTAATGAAGAATTAGAAAAGAAAAAGTGTTCTCCTCTGGTGAAGACACACCGCACATCCCCTGTCGTGTTCAAGAGCAACAGCTGAGCCACCCGGCCCTGGAGCTGTAGCACGAGGATTCTCATAAAATCAAAGCCAGCATTGGCTACATAATGACTACCAGAATAGCCAGGGCTATCATGTGATATTCTATAACAGAAAACAAAATGGGGCCAGTGAAATGGCTCGGTGAGTAAATGTGCTTGCTGGGAGTTGAAAGTCCTCTCAACTGGAAATAAGTCCACACTGAATGCATTCTGTCAGTAATGTTTGAATTTTCTGCCAGGCTATTTCAATGCTCGCATTATTGCTAACTGAGGAGCTGAGCAAACTCGGGGGAGTTTTTCTACCCCTAAAGTGGATTGTAGAACAGTGGTATACAATCTGCCCAGGATAGACATGCGCTGAGGTCATCAGTAGAGAAAACCGTGTTAAATCCACCTTTTAGAAAAAGAAATTGGGTCAGGAAGGTGGCTCAGTGCATAAATGAACCACCCATGCCACCTGTTGACCAGAGTCCAGTCCCTGAAACCCACATAGGAAGCTGGATTTGGCAGCACTCATCGGTAATCCCTGTCAGAGGCACAGACGGGGAGTCTGCTAGAAACTCCCAAGCCCGGTGACCTGAAGGACACAGCAGAAGGGGCTCCCTACTTCACCTAGGGTGAAGGAGAGACCGACTCCTGAAAGATGACCTCTGACCTCCCCAAGTACATGTGTGTTACACACACACACACACACACACACACTTTAGAAATGATTTATAAGCCAGATGTGCTAGCACACGCTTTTAATTCCAGTACTTGGAAAGCAGAGGCAGGTGGATCTCTGAGTTCAAGGTCATACTGGTCTACAGAGTGAATACCAGGACTGCTGGGGCTACACAGAGAAACCCTGCCTCAAAACAGCAGCAAAAACAGACAGAACAAAACAAAAACTATTTAAAAAAAGAAAGAGAAGGAAAAGAAGGAATTTACATCAAAGGGGCTGACTGTCTCATTTAAGATGCAGGGGTTGCCCCAGCTTCTGGGCTTGTTGGTGGTCAAGGCTCCATGCTGCCTGCTGGCTCCTCCTGTCTCTCAGTCCTATTGTGCACACTGCCGTCTTCGACTCAAAACTGGCTGTCTTTGCAGGCTACAGGTATCTTCTAGAGGAACCAGTGGCTGGATTGTTGGCTTTCTTGGAGATACCCAGAAGGCAATCCTTCGGCTGTGTTCAGTCTCACAGTCCGTATACAGTGTCACTCTTTGTGGCCAGAAGGATGCTGTGTGGACAATCTTGTGGCTCCAGACCCCTGATCCCTGTTATTTCCTTACATGCTTACATCTTTAAAGATGTCATGGGTGATCCAGGCAGTGGTGGTTCATCCCTTTAATACCAGCACTCAGGAGGCAGAAGCAGGTGGATCTCTGAGTCTGAGGCCAGCCTGGTCTATAGAGCAAGTTCTAGGCCAGTCAGGACTACACAGAGATGTCCATTCTAAAAAATGAAATAAAACAAAACAACAACAAAAGCCAAAAAGATGTCATGGGAATAGTGCCGGTGGCTAAATTCATGGTTCTGAGCCTATACTTTCCATTGGTGCTCGACAGAGCCTGAATCACTCTGAAGATCCAAACTCTATATACATCCCACTAAGACTTATTCTTAATTTATTTGTTTATTTATGGTGTGTGTGCGTCCATGTTTATGTGTGTGAGCCTGGCCATGAATGGATGCCGAGCAAAAGACAACAACTGGCGTGGGTCTTCACCCCCACCTTGTTGGAGACAGGGTCTCTTGCTGCTCATCACTGGATACTCCAGATCAGCTGGCCTGTAAGCCTCTGGGGATTCTGCCTCCATTTCCGTCTTCCCATAGGACTTCTGGGACTACAGATTCTGACTACCACCTCTGGTTTACATGAGTTGTGGGGATCTGAACTTAGGTCCTCATACTTGCAAGGCAAGCACTTTCCCCACCAAGCCATCCCTCTAGGCCTCCACTGGGGTATATTGTTAAATGGTAGCCTCTTTATGTGTTTTTAAAAAAAACATTATTATTGTCTCAGATGCTCACTCTATTCAGTAGCGACAGAAAACCAAAAGAGCTAATAACAAAAAAAGAGGTGATCAAAAACTCGGGAGACAAAAGGAGAAAACCTTCGTTTCTCCTAAGCTGTTATCTAGTGTAAACAGGAAACGACTTACTTCTATAGATGTTTGTCCTTTCTGTTCTCAGATCAAATGCCTGAAAACATATACCTGGATACCATTTTTTACTAGGACACCTCTGTTATGTATTTAATGGTTGATTCTGTAAGGCGATGCGAACCACGGGTGTATCATGACATGAAGGAGGTGGAGCTAGTGGGGCTGGGGACAGTGGTTGACAAGATGTCCCTATTCCCCAGCAACTCCATGCTACACAGTGGTCACCCTCCCCTTTCTATCCCTCCAGTTCACACGTGAGAGCAGAGGTTTGTGCTCTGTGGGGTGAACCAGAGGATTCGGGGTTGGGTTATTTGCATTGCTGGAAAGAATTATGTCTTGAAATCAGGACAGTTAGTGAGAGCCTCCACAGTGAAAGAGAACACTCCCAGACTTTCTCCCTCACTAGGCTTCCCAGAGTCCAGAAGTCAGGGCAGACCGGAAACCCTTTTTCTGGTTAGCCCAAGAGCACAGATCTCCAAGTGCAGACAGCCAAGAATCCAGTAGAGAGATGACTGAGCTAAACTGCCTCAGAAGAGAGACCATTGCTTCTGAAGTGTCACTTGCTCAAGTTTAATTAGCCCTTTAGTTCCCTATTTAAAAACATAAGATTACTATATATTTGAGGAAAGCTTGTCACAGGGAAGACAAAGACTAAACAACAGAAAAAGAACTCTGAAGGAAACAGAGACCACGAATAGACACAAAACTTGTGTGGTAAAAAGCTGACTCAGAAATATTTTTAAAATTATACCTACAAAACAAGAACAAAACACTATTTAAAAAAGAAAATTCTGAGATTATGGAACCACTTTTGAAAGTTGATTGTGGGTCTGGGAGGCCACTCAGGTGGTGAAGCGATTATGAAGACATGAGTTGGAACCCCTAGAAGCACGCAGTTAGGTGTGGTGACATGTGTCTCTAATATCACCTCACTTGTGGTGGCTAGAAGGCAGAGAAGAGAAGCCATGGGGGCTCACAGGCTAGATTTGCTCATGTGAGCAATGGTGAGATAGACCCTATCTCACAGGTACAATGCAGAGACTGGCCCCTGAGGCAGTTCTTTAGCGTCAAAACTGTGCTAGGCACATGCCCCTCCACCGCCACAATCCATCGACATAGCCGTGTATACATACACACGATCCATGCGCAAACATACAAATATAAGATTGCATAAAAGAAAAAAATGAAGGAAGAGGATAAAGTTCTGAAAAATTCTAATACAGTGGTATAACTGGATAAATAGAGAAAACAGAAAAGATATTTTTGAAAAAAATTTAGAAGATGAGGCTGGAGACATGGCTCAGCAGTTAAGAGCTTTTATTGCTCTTACAGAGGACCTAAGTTTGGTTTCCAGCACCCACATGATGGCTGACAACTAATTGCAACTCTAGCTCCAGAGGATCTGATCCCCCCCTTCTGACCTCCTCTGGTGCCAGCACGCATGCATGCACACACACAAACACACACACACACACACAACACAGACACACACACAGTGGGTGATGGCTAGTCTTGGTTGTCAACTTGACTACATCTGGAATGAGTTAAAACCCAAGCAGCTGCCGGGCGATGGTGGCGCACGCCTTTAATCCCAGCACTTGGGAGGCAGAGGTAGGCGGATCTCTGTGAGTTTGAGACCAGCCTGGTCTACAAGAGCTAGTTCCAGGACAGGCTCCAAAGCCACAGAGAAACCCTGTCTCGAAAAACCAAAAAAAGAAAACAAACAAACAAACAAACAAAAAAAAAACCCAAGCAGCTAGGTAAGCTTGTGAGGGAATTTTCTTTATTGACTCATTTGAAGTTGGAAGACCCACTCTAAATCTAGATCTTTTGAGGTGGGAAGACCTGCCTTAAGTCTGGGCCTCACTGGTGGCAGTCTACATGAAGGACATGGGAGAAGGAAGTGCTTACTCTTTGCCCTCACTCCTGCTAGCAAGTTTCTGCCTTCACTGGCATCACAACCTCCTTCTTTGGGATCCTGACCAGCTGAGATATCCAGCTTCATAAAATGAACAGCTACTGTACTGGACTAATGGACTTTCTCCATCAGCATTGTTGACTAGCTGGGCCACAACCTGCCAGTCACTCTAGTAAGTCATCTATCTATCTATCTATCTATCTATCTATCTATCTATCTATCTATCTATCTATCATCTATCTATCTAATATGATGTAATATATACATATATGTGTGTTGTTTATGTATGTATATGTATATAAAAGATGTAGATATAGATAGATGTATAGATTTAGATCCATTCTACCTGTTCTGTTCCTCCAGAGAATCCTGACTAATATATATAATATTATATATACATACACAGATCTATACATATATTTATATGAATATGCATATATACATATTGTAAGCTAGTCGAATAAATCTCATATATTTATTCTATCAGTTCTATTCCTCTAGAGAATCCTGATTAATATACATACATGTATATACACATATACACACACATAAACATATACACACATCCATATACATGTGTGCCATATCACATATATATACTCATATACATATACAACATTCACAAATATATGCATATATATAATGGTGGTGATTGCAAGAAATATATAATTTGTACACATAACATACATAAAAGTCTACATATATATGATAGTGGTTATCACATAGGTGATAAACAGAAGTTAAATCCTTAACTTTTGAGGTGAGATGGCAGTCATTGATGAACATGTTATTGAAAGATGACAATAACTAAGAAGTGAAGACAGTGTGTCTTTTTAGAGATGTTCTAGGGTCAAGTACTCTTTCTCTTATTTTTAAATAAGCCTTTGAAGGTTCTGAAATTTTAATTCGTACACATATGACTGCTATGCAGAATTTAAGTTTGAACAAGTCAGCAGAAACACATGGTTGCTAACATTTTCGGTTCTTGGTAAAACTGCTTTAAAGTCTCACTCCTTGCCAGGCGGTGGTGGCACATGCCTTTAATCCCAGCACTCAGGAAGTCAAGGCAGGCAAATGTCTGTGAGTTCAAGGCCAGCCTGGTCTACAAGAGCTAGTTCCTGGATAGGATTCAAAGCTACAGAGAAACCCTGTCTATAAAAAAAAAAATAAAGTCCTACTCTTTGTATTTGATATTCAAAGAGCCTCGGTGATTCTGGATTCTGTTAGGGTAGATTTGCCCGGCAAATGCCATGTCACATAGGGGAACTAGGTGACACCACTAATTTCTTCCTGTTACTAAAAAAAGAATAACTGAGGGCCAGTGAGCTGACTCCATGGGTAAAGGCACTCACTGCCAAGCCTGATGACCTGAGTTCGATCCCTGGGACCCACACAGTGGATGGAGAGACATGACTCCCACAGGTTGTCCTCTGACCTCCTGGTGCATGCGCACACACTGAATAAACTACTCTAATAAAAAAATGTATTATGGGATCTCTGTTCACCAAATTTCATGTGGTTGACTGCATAAGGCCTGTAAACTCTATGCAGGCCAAGTCACTGTATAAATAGATTTTAGCTTCTAGTATACATTAGAATTCTCTGAAGAGTTAATTATTTTTCAAACTCATGTATCTGGACCCAATCTCTTTATATTTTGATCAATCTGTTCCAACCTATATTTTTTTGAGAACTACATCAAATTCCAGCTCAAATATCAAACCATGATTGAGGGAGATTATTCTGTATGTCAAGTAGACCCTTCAGTGAGATACTTCTGGGAGAATCTATCCTAAAACCTGCCTGACTGGGAGCTCACTGCTTCATCAGTCCTCTGGGAAGCTAATGCCAGAGATACTGGCTCACCTTGACAGCCTACTTCTTGTGGCAAGATTTCATTGTTTCAAGGGATATTAATTATCAACTTTCCTCCCCTTTAAGGGGATTTAACTAGATAATTTATCCTATACTTCTCAAGGTGTGGTGAACAGGGATGACTGGGAGTCTGAGGTTTGACATATATAAAATTGGTAGAACCTTTTCCCCCCACTTTTCGGCTCCTGCTTTCTTCTTTGGCTTGCCCCATTTGGCTAAATCCCACACCATGAGATCATTTCCTACAGTGTCGGATTCACACCCTCGCATCTTTGGTTGGTTTTCCTCTTCCTACATCTCCTCAATACCCTCCCCACTTGGCTCTCGTCTGGGGCTGTAGGTACAAAGGAAACACAGGTCACACATGGAACGCTCCTTTAGGTTCGATTTCATTCTGTTTTCTGTTAGTCTTGGCCAAAGATGACAGGATTGTTAGGAGATGGGAGAGAGGACAAAGGAGCAAAAACTGGGAAACTCACGTACCTGATTCTGTAGGAAAATGGTTTTTCTTAACAACACTTCCTCATGCTGTTGACATGGATGGGAAGCTTTGAGATGTCATGGGTTCCCCAAGCAACAAGGAAGGGCAAGGGGGCTTCACAGTGTGGCTCAAATGACTTGATTGCCCTCATGGTGGTCTACACAGCAGGATTCTTGACTGCCTTCTCCTGGACAACCTGAGGGTCCTCTTCAGTGGTTGCTTTTGAACGTAGACAAAGCCGTAGAGTCCCAGGTCCAAAAACACCTTCCCCAGGCTTTAGAAACCAAAGTCTTTCTTGGGCCAGATCACCCCCCACCTTTTCCTAGATATATTCTTTAATTCGAACACACATGCACCTTCGTTCCTTTCCAACGAACATGATGAAGGGGAGCTAAAGAAAGGTGAAGGCTCCAAGAGAACAGACAGATCCTGCCTTTCATCTCAAGTCCCTTTGCTTCTATGGTTCATGGGACTTTGGTTTTGGAGTCTCAGCCCAATTTTAACATTCGAGCTGCCTATTACTGGTGGAAAAGGGGGGCAAAAAAAGAGCCGCTTCCCTGTCTCTTTGCCTTCATCTGCCGTTCACGTGGAAGTGTGTGCGGCTGACCCAAACCTCGCTGACATGTCAGCGTGCAGCCGCAGGACGAGGGGTGTTTGATTTATAAACGGGGATGTATAATAGGCACGGAGCCTTCTGAGCGAACGTTCATGGAAAATCGCATGCCGCTCACATGAGGGACCAAGATCTTTTTTTATTATTTTAATGAATTGGAGTTTTTTCAGTGCACCAGGGAGATTAGAAGGTACCTGCCAATAACCCTCTGATTGTGTCCTCGGCCAATTGGTGGGCTTCAACATGGGTACTCCTCTCCGCAATGGAGTTTGTGTGTTAAGTCAAGGTTTAACTTTGGGTTTGAAACGTTTGCTCAAACAAAGCCTCAGACGTTCCGACAGTGGAAGCCATCACAATTCTCTTCTTTGTTTCTTTAAAGAGCACGGGGTTGGTGGGAGAAAAATCCATTTTGGGAAGACTCGGTCTGAAGATAATGATAGTGAAGATGAGAAAAGCCAGCAGGCTGTAAGTTATGGTCTAAGTTGGGAAAGAGGAAGGGGGGAGGGGGGTTGAAAGGCGATAAATGACAGCAAGGCCAACAGATCAACCAACACGAGCAAACCAACAGGTAACAAGGGCCCTCTGGAACTTCTGAGGGACCGAGATCAGTAGGAAAGCATTTTGAATGAGAAATAAAATGTCCCTTCCTGTAAAAGAGGAAGGGAGGTGCGCAGTGCTTGAGAAACGGGAAAATGCAATTAAAACCCAGATCTAAATAAGGATTAGGTGAGACAGGATGTCACCCTGTGGCCTCTGGAGCTATGTCTCTGTGGCCTCCAAACATTTACTTGTTTCCTGGAACAAAGGAATAATGTTGAGGAGAGGTGGGTGCCGGATCTTTTAGAAAAATAGGACATAGAGGAACGGATAAAGGAGACAAAGACACCTGGGTGGTGGGCAGGGAAGTGAAGGGAACTGAGGCCCCAGACAAAAGGTACAGATCCCGAGCCAGCAAGATGACTGAACCCGGACAGGAAGGAGGGAAAGATGACTCACAGCGACATTTGAAAGACACGGACTTGAATATTTATTAGCATGGTGCTCACTGCTTGGCCTTAGGGGACCACCTTTGTCCAGTGAGTCATATCCAGATTTAGGGCAAAAAACAGGAAAAGACCTTGAAAGATGGCCACTGATGCTTGAGTTTGAGAGGAGGCCTGAGGTGAGACTTGGGCTTGGAGAGAGTGACAGGTTGGAGGCTTTGTGGCAGGAAGGGTCATCTCCCCCTGTGCCCACTCCCAGAGGAGATGGGCCCTTATGAGTCAAGAGCTTCCTCTACTTTCAGGTTAGATGTCATTTCATTTCCGTGCAACTCAGGCCAGACACAGGTAAAAACAAAGAAGCAAGCAACCGAACGATGACTGAACACTCCCTGTCAATCCACAGGGCAGTCTTCTGGGACAAGTGTGAGCCTCTATTTGTAGCCATGTTCTTTCCTAAAAATGAGCAGCTCAGGGGTCGCTTTCTGTGAGCTATGGAGTCCATCTTGGGATTCTTTCCAGAAAACAGAGTGGAAAAGCATTCCGTGTTAGAGAATGGGGATCACTCTTTCAGACATTTTCTCAAATTGTTAGTGATTCGTTCTAAAATATAATAGCCCCCCCCCCCCCATTATAGCTCTGACCATAGGGGCTTTCCCATTTGTTTTAAACAAAAAAAATTTTTTTTTTCCTGAGCCAGTCAAAGACCAACTTACATAACTCATGCTGGTGTTTATTCTGGCATCGAAAACTCACTCATATTTGTGGAGTTGCTGTTTGAGCATTTATTAGTAAAACTCCACTCAAAATGGGAAACAAGAGACTCTGGATATAAATGATATGGGGGGGAGCCCTCAAAGTTTAGCTTCCTACAGAATGGAAACTCTATGCCAAATGGCACACTAAAAAGATACCAGAACTGAAAACTAAACTTGGAAAACCGAATTGTCTGAGGTATCAGCCAGCCCTAGAGTCGCCTCTCGGTGTTCGTGTGCAGTTAGCGGAAAATGAATTGCCTCACTCTTCCAGTCTGGGGACTCCATTAGGGACCGGCACAGCAGCTCTAGCTGTAGGGATGGCAGAGGAACTCAGGTCCTGTCCAGCTGGGTCCTCGGAGTAGCACAGCTTTCCAATGTGGGCTACAGAGTGGCACCCAGGTCATCAGCAGAGGGAGGGTCAGGAGAAGTGGCAGCCAGGAGAGGAGAGCAGTCACACAGAGATCAAAACGCGGGCTTCGAAGCCTGGCACTCACAGAGGGATTGTTGTGTTGCCTTCTGCAGAAGGCTCTGAAAGAGCTGACGCACACTTTAAATCAGCCCCTTCCCTCACATGAATGAGCACAAATATCCAAATGGGTCAGCGGAGACAGAGGTAGGATAGAGGCTGGCCTGCTAGCTCAGCGGATACATAGGTGCTGTCTGCTAGTCTCCCCCAAGTCACTGATGTGGAGTCATTAGGTCACGTCCTTCTCATGGCAAAGTCACTTCTGTTTCTCAAACAAACAACAAACAAACAAAACAAAACAACAAAACAAAAAATCTCCCAGTGCAGGGGGTTTTGCTTCTGGTAGAACTCAAGGGTTTAGATATAAAAATGTGATAATTATATGTTGTCCCTGTGGGACATTTTATAGTTTACAAGAGAATCTGATTTGTCGTCACTTGAGGGCTGGGAAGGTGAATTAGAGGTTAAGAGCACTTGTTGTTCTTGCAGAGACCCAGGTTTCATTTCCCATGCATCTGTATGGTGGCTCACAGCCATCTGTCACCCCAGGCCCAGAAGATCCAACAGGCACCTGGTGCACATGCCTGCACACAGGCAAAACACTCGTGCACAGAAAGTAAAAGAGGTAAATATAATTTCTAAAAGATGCAATCACCTATTTACTCTTTGCTTTGCTTAGATAAGATGTGCAAGGCAAGGTCTCATTTGTCTTCGCGCCGTCATTGCCTCCTACGTAGCAGAACACGCAAGAGCTGTGTGATTAGCTCTCGTTATATAATTAAATACTTTTTCCCAAAGGGATTCGAGTAATTCTTTAATAATTCACTCAGTCCCTGGTCTCTAGCTTCTCATGTACAAACAAGATGTTTGGACAGGACTAGTCAGTGTTGGCTGCATAGCAGAGAAATCCTGGGGCTTTGATGTGGACCCATGCCCAATTCTTTCCTTGTCTATGAAGCAAGATCTCGAGTTATGAGTCTAACCAAGCTAAGTCAGAGGTTCCATATACCGCTGAGCTCCGAAATCCCTTCCATCTTTAAGGTTCTCTGAAAGGAGAAGGTTCTAGCATGTCTTTCTTTGCATGTTTATCATTAATGCCTTGCAGGCAGCTAAATGCGTGGGT
Organism: Chionomys nivalis; assembly: GCF_950005125.1. NCBI lineage: Eukaryota > Metazoa > Chordata > Mammalia > Rodentia > Cricetidae > Chionomys > Chionomys nivalis. The sequence continues at coordinate 9,237,663 of NC_080090.1, forward strand.
AGAAATTCAGATCTCTGTCTATGAGCAGGAAAGACACGGCATCTTTAAAATGATCCCACTAAGAGGAAAAGAGTGAGAAAGCAAGAAAGAGAAACAACATCTGGCTGCTGGTGCTTTCTACACTTTCCAGTAGAAAGCTAAGCCTTTTGCTGTTGTGGCTTGTATGCGTGGAGTGTGTTGGCAATGCCTGCGGCCCATTGTCTTCTGGGGCTTCTCCTAGGTGTCTCCAATGTGGTGTGCTTCTTCTGGGACTCCATGCAGGAGGGGAGGATGGAGTGTAGAACTCAGAGTCACAGGAGGAAGCAGGCTGTACCCTCTGGTCATCCTGGGGCTTTTGTCTCGTCATCTAGCTAACTGAGGCTCAGAAGGCTCCACTTTCTTCTCCCCTGATGACTTTTCCAGTCTTACTGTAGTAGTTAAGGAAATGGTGACATCTGCCTTCTTATATAAGTAAATTTGAACTCACATTGTTTGTGTCACTCCGTGGGTAAGGCTGGACTTCTGGGCAGTGTGACATCTTTAAGGTGAGATTTAAGCCATCAAGCTGTAAGTCTCCTGGCCAAGCTACACGGAGGAAGGTGGGAGACTGGAAGTAACTCTTCCTGAAGGTCAACAAAAGCTGAGAAGGGAGGTGCCTCTTGGTTAGTCTTTCTTTTCCTCTTCAAGTCATAATGTAGACAATCTTGAATCTGATCTCATGTTAAATATAAAAATAAAGACTAGAAAGGTGGAGCCAAGAAGACAGACGCTGACATTTTTGTTAAGGTCAGGTTTGCTGGGCTCTCATTCCGAGAAGCAATCAATTGGACTTTGTCTTTGTCACCAGTGGTGTGTGTGTGTGTGTGTGTGTGTGTGTGTGTGTGTGTGTGTGTGAAGTGAGGGATGAGAGGAGAGCCAAGGAGAAAACTGATCAAAATTTCTCAGTTTCAGCCACTTATAGAAAGAAGACGATAGCTACAGAATCATGAAGTTTGTCCAAGTGGCCAACCATAGCCAGCAAGCCAAAGCTTTCTCTTTCATTCTCTGGAGCTGTGATTTTAGCTAACAAGCCTTCTGATATCACCAGACATCAGCTAGGCGGCTCGAGCCTTCCAGAGCAGCGCAAGGTCCTGGGAGGGGCAGCCATTGATGAGCAAGCAAATCAGAAGGCCCCTACAGACCATACAGAAGGGTTTTGGAGAAGAGATTTAGTCTCCCTTGATGCATATAAGGACAATATGAAAACATCTATGATTGTACCATTAGTGACAAGGAGAAGATTTAAAATAATCATAAGAGATTCCAATTTCTCTTTTTTGGCGAAAACATTTAAAAAATAACTCAGATACATGGGATCACCTTTCCTGGGTAAGTGTCCCTATCGCCCCTCACAAAAAAAAGCCTCTCTCCACAGTATGTGGAGACCATCACAGGAACCTATAACTTCACACAATGCAGACATCAACAGATCATGGGGAGTCCAGCTCCAATGGATGCTTCTCCACCACAACTCCTTCAGCTATGGCTCAAGAAACACTGAGGAAGAGGGGTCGATAGATTGTAAGACTCACAGTACCAGAAAGTCTGTTACGAAACAATGTCTCCTAGAAATGGCTGCGTGAACAATACAAGAACAATGGTGATAGTGGTGGACACATTCACCGAAAGGGGGATATTTTCACAGGGTCCCACTCCTAGAACTACAGGCAACTAATGACAGATGGGAGAAGGAGAATTTGTGTCTCCCAGGGATGAGCTGCTTTGTTGGTTATCCAATGTAGAGTTTCAGCTCTGAAACTGTATGCAAACTTACAATAAAAATGGACTCAGCATTATATACATTTGTACATACATGCATACATACATATATAAAGATAATAAAGAAAAAGAGGCTATCGGCTTAGGGGAGGACTAGGGAGGAGTTCAAGGGAGGGTATCTTGGAGTTGATTGGAGGATGAAAGGAAGGAGGAAATGATGTAATTCCCTATCAATTAAAAACATATTTTAAAGGCTTAGTTTGTAATGAAAGAATAATGTAGTTTTAACATACTATAACTCATATTAGAACAGTGTAGTATTAGAGTTAATTTTAGAGTTAATTCAATAAATCCTGACTGGGAACCTGGATACTCTGGGAACTTTTCTGGCAGGGAGGTAGTGATGGGAAGGCCACCTCACTCTCATTATGCTGAACTTTCAGCCTGAACCAAAACGGCCTAAAAGAATGAGGCTCCAAGGTGAAGCAACCTGCTAGTCTGCAGCCCCCTTCTCACTCTCCTCTTGAAAGGTATAAATACGCTGGATCTGGAGGAAGTGAAGGGATGCCAATAGATTGCCTCTCTCTCTCTCTCTCTCTCTCTCTCTCTCTCTCTCTCTCTCTCTCTCTCTCTCTCTCTCTTCTTTTCAAAATCCTCTCAGAATAGCTGTCTTTTTGAGGGCATATTGACTTGTTAATCTATCATTAAATAGAATGACAGTGGTACTCAGACTTTAATATCAAAATTGCGTGTAGGGAACTCATACTGTTTCTCTCATACATGTAGCTACTGCTTTGAAGTACATTTTTCATCTAATATTACAAGGGCAGGCAAAACCAGTCATGACACAATTATATGGAATTCAAATAGAAGGAATTCTGAATGATTTATTTTCTGCATCTATCTATTTACTATCTATTGTCTATTTATCTATCTAGGTATCTACTATGTATCAGTCTTCTATCTATCACCTATCTATATGTCTGTCTATCTATCTATCTATCTATCTATCTATCTATCATCTATCTATCTATCATATATCTATTTATCTATCACCTATCTCTTTACTTCTATCTACTATCTAGTTAGCTATCATCTATATCTATCTGTCATCTATTAATCTATTAGTAATTTATTTGTACATCTATTATATATTAATCTTCTATCTACATCTATTTCTTGAAATTGACTTATTATTTATGATTTCATGTCTTTAGTAAAGACTTTTACTTCTAATAATTAAATTTTCTAGACCTGAAAAGACTAAAATGTGGCAAATATTATGATATGACATTAAAACTGCAGAGCAGTGTATTGTGTCACATGTCTGACATGCCTGTAATCACAGCATTAGGGAGGCTCGAGGCCCCAGAACACACACAGACACACAGACACACAGACACACAGACACACAGACACACACACACACACACACACACACACACACGTCCGTCGGTTTATCGGCATATTTCCCTGAGTGGAAAGACGAGTGTCCTGGAAGGTTAGTTGAAGTGTGGATTTCTTAACTCCAGACCTGAGAAGCAAGAGCTGCGGAAATGGGATTGTGTAATGCGGGAGTTCAGAACAATCTCTTCTAACAAGCAGCTTGGGTGATTCTGATGTGTGCTGCACGCTCTGCCCTTGACCTTCCCGCTGGCTGCGGAGCACTCTGGTGCCAGTTTCCAGAGAAAGCACAGGACCCTGCACAGCTTCTCAGCCAAGGGCCATTTCACCCTCTGGGGCTGTCTTCAAGGCCAGCCATTGAGGTCAGGGTGACTAGTCTTCGGAGACCTGCAGCTAGGGTGGTTTGGGAAGTGCTACCTCTACGGGGCTTGGCACTGCCGTAAGGTCAGAAGGATCCATGAATCTGCAGAGTGAATAAGAACTAGGCCATGCTGCCTTTGAGTCTGTATACAGTGATTTGTCCATCCTGTGGCTTCGGTCACCTAGGAGTTGGCCACATAGACTGCTCCTAACTGAATGGACCTTTTAGGTTTGTGACTTCACTTGTGTTTTCTTAGTTTAACTTCCACTTAAAATAACTCAGTGGCACACAGAGGAGACTGTCACAGGTCTTAAAATAAGATTTGTAAAGAAGTGGTGTTATAATTATTACCCCAAAGAATTCTCATTTCAAGGAAATCAACAGGCTGTGTGTTTGGGCAGTGAAGGAAGCCGGGAGAGCTTGTCTTTGTGCCTTCCATGCCCCCACCTCCAGACACTACCACCCAGGAGCCAGCCAGAGCTCCGCCGGGGGCTCCAACTCCTTGTATCTCTCTTCTTGCTCTTCTCATAATGCAATCATGGGATTCCCATGTTCACACAGACGGCATCCTGATGTGTGAAGGCTTTCTCACTTCATTGTTATTTATTTATTTGCATCTTTACCTCTTTTCTTACTTTCTTTTCATGCTCCAGGTTTCTACCAACAACCATAGTAAATTTAGGGCTACTTCAAAAACCTCAGGGACAGTGTTCTCCACAACCTTCTCTCCCTATCACCTTGCAGAGCAGAGAAATCCGATGAGGTGTGATGAACTCAGATCCCCTTAGAAATATCCACCCAGGGAGAACTTGGGCTCCCTGTGATGTTTGATTGATAAGAATGTGGTGGCAAATGGATTTATCCCACGGTGCCTGACTAATGCAATAAGTGTCCCTTGTGATGTCATAGATGAGTTGTCTTTTGTAATGCCATAGATAAGGTTCAGCCCTTTAGGACTGGCAGTTTGCTGTGCAGAAGGGCAGGGATCAGTCAGTGATGGCTAGTCTCCCAACCCAGGAAAGAGGGGGTGAGAGAGAGAGAGAGAGAGAGACTATCCATTCAAGATAGTGTAGTCCTCACTAGTTCTGTGTTTACATTGGAGCTGTAGGCAGCTACAGCTCATGCATATGAATACATGTGCTCTATGTAGTGTATATTGTGTATATGTATACTCTTTAGCAGATATATTTTAATATATGTCTTATTTCCCCTGACCTTTTTATACAGAATCACAGCTGGACTAAGATATACCAAATGACGATCATAAATGAAGCAATATAAATCCATTATGTAGAGGGAAAACCCAGATGACTTATGATTTGTGGAATTGAGTAAGTCAATGGAAGTACCATAAAGCAGGAAGTGCTCTATCAATATTTGGTGATCAACTTAAAAGTTTATTCTTGTTTACTTAATTAAAATGGTGTGGTGGCTGATCTTTGCTATCAACTTGACATACCTAAGAAAAGGGAACCTCAGTTTAAAAATTGCCTCCATCATGGGCCTGGAAAGATGGCTTAGCTGTTAAGAGCACTTATTGCGCGTGCAGGGTTTGTTCCCAGCACATACATGGTGTGTGCACGTACATCCAGCACATACATCCAGAACTCTAGTTCCATGGGCATCCAACCCCCTTGCCTGATCTCAGACACCAGGCATGTGCACAGACACGTGTGCAATCAGTATTCTCATACACACAAATCTTTAAAAGATTGCCTCCATCGCATTGGCCCATGGCAATGTCTGCGGGGCATTCTCTTGATTGCTGACTGATGTAGGTGGGCCCAGCCCACGATAGGTGGTATTATTCCTAGGCAGGTGAGCCTGGGTTGTGTTAAAAGCAAGCTGAGCATGAGCCAGTAAGCAGCCTTCCTCCATGGTCTCTGCTTGAGTTCCTGCCTTAGCTTCCCCTAATGATGGACACCATGTAAGCTGAAATAAACCCTTTCCTCTTCAAGTTGCTTTGGGCCTGGTGTTTATCACAGCAACAGAAAGCAAATCAGGACCAGGGAAAAGCAGAGTTAAAATTGTATTGCTTTCCATGTAGAAAAGCTGTGGTTCCCAATAGTTCATGTGCTTCAAGTATGTTCACGTGTTACCAGCTACCCACAAAGACTCCAGGGATTGTTGCCATTAACCAGGATTTCCAGGAAATCAAGATTTGATTTAAATTGAGAGATGTAAGATTTTATGAGTCCAAAGATTTAAAAGTCATTACAATAAATGCTGACAAATCCCTTAGGTAAATCAGCCTAGGATTAGATTATGTTTCTAGGATAAGTCAGAAATGCTCAAGAAAATTGGAGAAAATACCACGCATATATTAAAATCTTCATTTTACTTAGGGAATAGAAATAACGCTGTATTTGTGTTGGTATTTTTTTTTATTACTTTTTACTCCCTGCTGCAAAATTTACTGCTTGGTTTAAAGGCATAACGCACGAGAGAGCCCACTGGGTAGTTCATTGCTTTTCAAGAAGGAACCACCACTTACATTGTAGAGGGACGCAACACATGCACAGACACACAGACACATGCACAACAGAAATACACGCACAAACACACACACATACACCAAGAAATAAATGGTTTTTAAAAAGGAAGAAATTATTGAGAATTCCAAGGAACCCTTGATCATGTTGAGTTCTATGAATATTTACCCTGATAGAAATACAGACAGATACATTTTCTAAATACAAAATAGCTTCAGAAAAATTCAGCTATATACAGTCATTCTTAATTATAAAAAGGAAAATTAAAAAAAATAAGTGGATGTTTAGTTTATAAAAATAGTTTTGGCCTCAGACGTATGAATGCCACAAAGAGAACCAAGGCCATGGGCCTAGTCCTGCCCCTGTCACTCGCTAGCCAGGCAGATCGCTTAAGGACTTGGCTTTCTTGTCTTAAAACCTGAACCTCTACATAGTGGGCTGGGGGTTAGATCAGTGGTAGAACTCCAGCTTAGCATGAACAGGGGCCCCTAGCACTGCAAAGACCAAAGAAGAAATGAAGATCGACATCTGTCCTGTGCACTTGGCCAGTGTTCGGTGAAACTGACATGGGCAGTATGGCGTGGCTCCAGGAGGAGCCAACAACCAGAGGCTTTGATTTTCAGGATTTCACATACTGCAGGCTGACCTCAAACTTGCTACATAGTCAAGCATGGACTTGGTTCTGATGGTCCTGCCTCCACCTCCAGAGTTCTGAGATTAGACATAGCCACAGCACTCATTTTATATAAGATCGAGTTGAGGGCTTTGTGCATGCTAGGCAAGCACTCTCCTGGCAGAGCCACATGCCCACAGGGTTTAAGGTGGGCTGTGCGTCAGACTGACAAGTCCACTCTGAGGTTATAATTAGGTTGGGAAGTAATAATTATCTGGGTGCTGTTTCATCACTTCAGTGGTACCAACCAAACCTATTCTTCCATCACCATGGCTTCTTCCCATTTCTACAGAAGCTATACTTTTAAAAAAGCCAGCTTCTAAAGTGAATGGGACTGAGGGAGAGAGAAGAAATAACAATAGCTATTTAATACTTTATAATGTTTGGATATTTAGATGAATTAAAGAAAAACCAAGGGTTAAATACAGTGATGCTCACCTGTAATTTCAGCACTGGTGAACAGGAGGCTAGCCTCAGCTACATAGCAAGATACGTATACACACACACACATATATATGTATATATATTCTCATATATATATATATATATATATATATATATGAGGATAAAATTGGGCTGGGGAGATGGCTCGCTCACTAAAGTGCTGGCCTTTAAAACCTGAGGGTCTGAGTCCAGATCTGCAGAATCCACATAAAATACTAGGCATGGTAATATATATCTTAAATATTTATCTTAATCCCAGCTGTGGCGAAATGGGAGGTAGACACAGGTGAGTCCCGGGAAGCTCAGGGACAGCTGGCCCAGCATATGCGTCAAAGTTCCAAGTCAATAAGAGAGCCTACCTCAAACAAGATGGAACGTGCTTGAGGACTCGCACACGCTGTTCTCTGCTGTCCACACACGTGTGCTATGTGTGAGCACACCCACAGACACATACATACACAGCACCCAGGCAGAGCAAAGTGAGAGACGATGTCATTCACATTGTTTGGTTTTGGATTTAAAATTCTGTTTTCAAAGAATGACTTACTGGACCAGGGAAAAATGGGTCAGAGAAGAATGCCTGAGAAATGACACCCGAAGATGATCTCTGGCCTATATATGCCCATGCACACATGTTCATGGACACATGCGTTTGCGCGTGCGCACACACACACATACACACACACACACACACAACACACACAACATGGCATGATAGTGGCCTGAAGCTGAAGGAAGGGGGAAAGAAAGAACAGAGTTGCTAATCAATCAGTGAGGTTTCATAAAGTCCAGGGAGCGAGATCCAGAGACTTCTTTTGTGGCAGTTTATCCATAGTTGACAACACTGCACTGTATTCTAGAAATTGACTGAGAAACTGCCTCCCGTACCCTTCCTAAAATTAAAGGCCGTTTTAAGGTTTGCCCTATGCTTTCTCTAGACATTCCAGACGACTGCACTTGGCTTGGAAGTGAAAGGCAAACAAGCCTGGTAAGAACCGGTCAAGGGTGTTGTCTTAGAGAAGTGATCAGGCAGAAGTGACAAGGGCAGACAGACAGCTTCCCACCATCGGTCTGCATCTAAGTGCTGGGTCAGCTTGAGGCGTCAGCACATAAAAACCTCAACAGGTCGTGAATCACTGAATGAGGTCTGCACGTCCGAGAGGGCGTCTTGGGCCTCTTTGGAGCACATGGCAGTGCTTGCTCCCATCTGGCTTGTTTTCAGAGAGACCTGCAAGCGTCAGGAAACACCAGATCGAAAGCCAGCAGGGAAGAGGAATCGAACACCAGCCACTTTGGGCGAAGGGCCTGAAGCCGACCTTGCCAGGGCCTCCAGATGTTTCCTCTCACTTCACCTCATCTCTTCAGTTTTATCTGCGCTGCACCCATGCCAGCTTCTTCTCCTCAGCCAATGGCCCCACAGATGTCTTTAGATGAGCCAGAGGAAGGATGTGTTGACAGCGGCCGTCACCACATCCAAGTTGAGTCTGCTTACCCACCAGGGAGAGACAGGGCCTTATCTGTCCTCGCCTCACTTAGTGATAACTTCCAGGCCATCTCTAGAAGGTGTTGGTGTGCTCACGACAATGACCTTTCTCAAGCCATGGTGTGCAAAAATAATTTTCCCAGAGGACAGAAGATTTCTATGCTGGCACCAACCAGATGTTTTGTAGATACCAGGTTGTCCTGTTGGCCCGTGATGAGCGGAAGTCGGTTTCTTCTGTGTCGCAAAGGCGCACAATGTTCTCGTGGCCCCGAGGCCAGTTCTGATTGTTATTTTTATTACACTTCAAATGACACATTTTCTGGCATAAAGACTTATCTTGACTTATCTCAGGCCTCAGCATGGCCGTATTCACAGAGCCGCAGCTAAGATGATGGATTTATTTTGACGGGGACCCTTTGACTAGTGTGCTTTAGATGAAGAACACTTGGAAAACCCCAAACATTGTTCCCCAGAACTTGCATCTTCACTAAAACTGCAGCAGCAAACGTGACACTGAAGAATTAAATTTTTTTCACTATGGCGTGACAGGTAGGTTTTCTCATCCATCGTGCAGATAGTTTAAAAAAATAGATGACACATTTAGAAACACATTATAAACACATGTCAGTTGTGTTTCTCCCTTACGCAGAAATTGCATGCATGTGCATGCATGTATAGGAGCACGGATGCACATGTCACATGTGTGGAAGCCAGAGGAAGAGCTTGGGACCAGTCCCCTCTTCTCACCTTGTTTGAAGCAGGGTCTCTGGCTTGCTGATTTCAGGATGGGATCCTAGGGACCTTCCCATCTCTGCCTCCTGCTTCCTGATAGCAGTGCTGAGATTGCTAAGACCCACAATGGTTCTGGGGATTTGAACTCAGGGCCTTGTGTTTGCATGGCAAGTGCTTTTAACCTCTGAGCCACCTCTGCAGGCCCTCTTTATGCGGCTCTAGTTTTAAAGCACTTCCCCTTACGGGGGACCCAGTGGAGGCTCCACCCCTTTGAGAGTGATAGCGGTTTCACTCTTGGCTCCAGGGAAGCCTAGAGAGGTCAGTTTGCTGGAGGCATCTGTGTTGGAATGTTAGAGCACTCATGATGGGGCATGACAACTGGCTGATTGAAACAGGGGAAATCTGTGTTCTCACAGTTCTGCAACCGGAAGTGCAGCACCAAGACGCTGGAAGGACGGTTTTCTGTGGGGCTTCCTTCTCCTTTGGCGTGTAGACTCACTGTCTCTCTGGGCCTCATATCTTCTCTTCTGTGTGTATACAGTTAGGGCCTCACCATCTTTTAAAAAATAATTTATTTTTATTTTATGTGCCTTGGAGTTTTGCCAGTATGCATGAATGTGTGAGGGTGTCAGATCTTAGAGTTATAGACAGTTGTAAGTTGCCATGTGGGTGCTGGGAATTGAACCCTGGTCCACTGGAAGTGCAGTCAGTGCTCTTAACCACTGAGCCATCTCTCTAGCACTGCCTCTCCCTCCTCTGAGGTCATTAACTTTGTTGGACCAGGGCCTGTCCTTCTGAAATCTCTGAATCTCAACCAACATTTTAAGGACCCTATCTCTCCACACAGTATGTGAATTTGGGGTAGAACCTGAGTTAATCTACGACAAGGTGTCTGATGGCAACTTATCTTGATACGAAAAGGAAAATGTGCTTCTGGAGTTCTGACAGCAGTGGAGGGAGAGGGAGGGGCAACTCTTGTTACAGGTGACTGCGAGCAGGCAGTTGTTGGGAATTTTACACACGGGACACAGGAGTTAAGGGATAGCTCTGCTCCCTCTGTCAGAAGCTGTGGAGAGGCCCCGGGTCTGCTTGACTGCAGAATCTGGGGCCTGAAGTGAGGGAAAGAGCAGAAGATACTGTGCTTTCCCCTTGGGAGCTGAGAACCTGGATTGAGCCTCCCTGTAGGACTCGGTGATCTCGGTGCTCAGAGGGACCTACCAATCTATTTATAGGCACTGGAGCATAACATAGAAATACTTTAGATGTTATTATTTTCATCTGGTTACCTGCACAAAAGCATAGCTATGCCAAAGTCTCTCCCCCTGCCCTCCGCTGTCTGTCTGTCTGTCTGCCCACATATACACCACAGTGGCACACTTTGGGTGGTCCAAGGACAGCCTAAGGGCATGGGTTCTCTCTTTCAGCACACAAGTCCAGGAGACCAGGCTTGGGTTGTCGGGCATGGATGTGAGTATTTTACCACTCATCCGTTTCTCCAGTTCCAATGATCTCTTTGAAATAAAAGTAGATTAATTCATAGTTTGGGATCAGTTTGATGGGACTAAACTAAAGATGTTTGTTCTTTCTTCTATACACTGCAGGCGTGTGCTGTTTTGAGCACCATAGAAGCAAAATTTCAAACTCTCTGAATAGCCCAGATGGAGGCGCAGGGCTAAAGTCCTCGCCCCAGAAGATCAAAACCACTGGGAAGCTAACAACTTACCTACGGACCCACATCTGGAGAGTGCAGGGACTTTGAAATCCAGGTCATAGCTGTCACTCTGAGGGGAAGGTTTTATATGAGCAGCTACTGTGGCCATTTGTCTCCAGAAATTGCTCCTCCTAGAGTTTCTTTGGCCATTTCTGTCAAGGAGCCCAGAACTGACCTTTTGCTGAAAGTTGCGCTGTGGAATCACGTGGGAAAACAGGTTCCCACAGTGAAACTAGGAAAAGCTGCTGACACTGAGCATCTGCTCCCGCTGTTAATGGGTGAAGACTTCTTCGTTCTTCTCTGCAGGGAAAGAATTCAGTTAGAAGACAGTGTGAGCAGAAGGCTAGTTAGCAAAGAAGAAAAAAGAACTAAGAGGGAGGTTGGGGAAGGCTAGCCCCTGAAGTCAGGAATAGCCCCCATTGGTTTCTACATTGTGCTAGTTAAACAAATATCCTATGAATATTTATGAGGTGGTTGGCATTAATGTGGGGGATAAGGTAACCCTTTTCCCTTCCAAATCCTGGTAGACCAGATCTCCCTTTCCGTATATTTCTTCCCAGGAGCCTCTTAAAAGGCCCACAAGTGTGGTCAGAGCCATGGTGTGAAGGATTTTACACCTGCACCGTAGAAGTGAAGGAAGCCACCAAAGCCAGCACCTGTGGTCTGTACATTGCCGGTGTCATTGAGTTACCTGTCAACCTGTATATCTCATGCTTTCCCCCAGGGAATCCTTTCTGCATTTAATTCAGTTTCCTCTTGATATGCATGCTTGCTAAAAGGAAGACACGTATAAAAATTGGGTCACATACCCCATTCAGCTTGCCTGATATAATCAAAGAAAGTTATAGGATTTGAAAGGATTTCATTAAGTCTGCATTCTGCTGGGAACCAAACCTGGGTCATCTGTAACAGCAATAGATGCTCTTAATCACTGAGACATTTATCCAGTCTGTCCCCCATTTTTTGACACAAGTCCTCACTAACTATCCCAGACTGGCCTCTAGCTTATTATGTACCCGTGGCTGACTTCAAACTCAACATGTAGGCCAGACTGGTTTTGAACTCACAGTGCTCTTGCCTTGTCTTCCAGAGTGTTGAGATTACAGGTATGAGCCATCACATCCAACTATTTTCCTTTAATTAAGATTTTTGCATGAACTACGGACTTTCCTGTTCCCCAGACTCTGAAGTGAAGAGGTTCTGTTTTAAATTATCCAGATTCACACGGCCACCTTAAAGCAAGAATGTAGAAGCAACTGGGTCTTGCAGATGGTTGGCTTTTCAGAGAACAGTCTGCCTCCTTAGCTTCTGTGGATCCCCCTGATGCTCTGTGCTTAGCACTGGACAGGTGTCCTGGGAACACCCTTGGCTGTGAAGTCAAGTGCTAATATACCCAAGCTATTTGTCCTCGTTGATCTGTGCTGGGAGCCACCCCTGCCAAAAAGGCCAGCAATGTTAAGGTCCTACAATTAGACCTCCACATTACACCAGGCACTCTGTGTCCCCATGATGATGTGCTAACAGCCAGTCCCCCTGGGGCCTGCACTCAGCTGATGAGGATGCTAATTTCACTCTATTTTTATTACTGGCAGAGGAAAATCCAGCATCATTGAAGCCAGTTTCGGAGAGTTGTCGTTTTGTAAACTCAAGAAAGACATCCATCCCTCTTCCCCTTATTTCGTAAGTAGTGTTTTGGAGGTTAAATACTAAAATTGAAAAGTCTGCTTGTAAATTGCAAATGCAGTCTGAGTAGTCGGAAAGGGGAGTGTAGTCTCCTCTCACAGGTGGAGAGCTTCTGACGGCAGGAATGACTGTGTCTAAAATGTCTTCCACTTCAATCATCACACAATGGCAAAGATTATTATATTATATTATTATATTATCTCTCATTTTAGAAGGGCAGCCAGGATTCTTAACCACTGAGCTATCTCTCGAGCGCTATTATCTCTCATTTTAAAGATGAGAGAGTTAAGTTCATAGAGGGAACCTCGCTTGCCCAGCATCCTAAACATGGCGTTCTTTAATGGACCTACAGAGGCTATTCACTGGAGCTAAACTCATGTCCTGTGAACCAAACCCAGACAGAGCGGCTTGTGAAGCAGGAGGGAGAGAGATGGATGTTGAGACTGAATGATGAAAGGACAAGGCAACAAATCAAACCGGTCAGTCTTGCTGTAGCATAGGAAAGTGACTTTGAATGACTGGTGAGGGTCTTCCAGTCTGTGTGTGACTCAGTCACCTCCCTTGTCACTGCAGTGCAGAACTGTGTGTGCAGCTGGCATTGCTGTGCCTTTGGGGTATACCATCATCTCTCTGGCTATGCTTCTGCTATATAGATAAAACCTGAGGAGTCTTCTAGAAAATGCAGATTGTTCTGTCTCCAGAATCTCTCTGACAACTATACAGACTCCATTCTTTCCCCCAAGAGCTTTCATCTTTCTTGGCTATTTCTTTTTTGTAAGGTTTATTTTATAATCCGTGTGTGACAGAATTTCCCCTCCTTGGGCCCCAGCCTTCGTTGACAGGTAGAAAAAGCAAGAAGGTTAGCAGGGCAAAGTTGAAGAGAGGTGAGGAAGGCCCAGGCAGCATCTCTCCACCAGTTGTGTGGCTTCTAATGGAGAAGGGGGAGGAAGAGAGCGTAGAGGAGGAACGTGAGGAGGCAGGAGGCAAGACAATGAAGAAGTGAGAGGAAGGAGCGTGAGGAGGAGAAGGTGAGAGGAGAAGGGAGAGGACGGAGGAAGAGGAGGCTTCACCGGGTGGGCCTTGGGTGGATTCCTTCTTTGATCTGTCTGTGCCCTCTATCTGGGATGAATAATTTTTTTTCCTCCACAGTAAAGTCATGTGACACATATTCACCCAAGAGACACTTCTGACTAAGTCCATTTATTTCACCTTCCTGAATTATAGACATTCACATTTAGCCCTTTATTGTTCAGGTCTGAGGACATGCTGCCCATCTTCCATGAGACCCCTCCACTGGGCATTGCACGGTTTGGGCACATCATTTTCTTGGTATTTGTCATAGATCATCAGACTTGCATGCACACCATTCAAGGTCTCCCTCTACTTCCTGTCAGTGAAGAAAGCTTCTTCTCTGTTAGCCAGGTGTTTCAGTTCTTTATGTGATAGGGGTTGAAGTACGGATGTCCACTGACTCAGCATGTGCTGTTGTTTGTACACAGGGCCCTTAGGAGGTAGTCAAGTTTAGATGAAGCCAAAGGGTGATGTCTAATCCTACTTGACCGATGCCACTATAAGAAAAGGAAGTCTGGGCGTAGAAACCCAGGAAGTCCTTCCGGGAACCGTGTGGCCACAGTGAGAAGGCAGCCAGTTGTAGGCCAATGAGAGAGGCCTCAAAAAAAGCAGCCCAGTAATATGTTGGTCTCTAAATTCAACTTTGGGTAGAATCCTTTAGGTGATTTGAATCCTTAAACATTTCCAGAGGATGTGTGCCTTCCATCTACTTGGGTGACATGAACACTAATTCTACTGAGAGCTCCCCAGTATCAGGGGTTCGTTCCCCTGACTCTCTCTCTTTCCCAACACACTCATTCAGTGGCAGCTGATACAGGGTGCCCTCTCAGATCTGGGCTCGCTTTGTGGGGCAATGAATGTGCCTTTGTGGGGAGCAAGGACAGTGTTATCTTTATAACATTAGATAAGATGGTTGTTATCCTCACTATTCTAACATCACAGATGAGGAAATTACGGCTGAGGGATGTTAGATTCCTTTCTTAAGGTCCTAGTTAGTAGCCAGCCAGTCCAGAATCCAAACGCAGCAATGTTTGACTCAGGGTTGCGGTTTTTGGTGCTATTACATAGTCTTTATGAAATCATAACAGTATTCCTGGTTCAAGAAAAATAAGGAAATTCTCTGAGTGATAGTAAGTCAGGTATATACATATATGATAGATACCTTTGATTAAAGAAATTTAACGTATATACACACAACAGCAACTAAATCTGACTTCTATGTAGGGACCAAGTGGCTTGTTTTCAGAGTCTTATTTTAAAAAATCAATACTGTGATATTTAGTCTTTAACAGTTAAGTTGAAACAGTGTAGAATCACCTGGAAGAGACTCTTACCTGAGGAACTGTCTAGAGAGTGTGGGCCTGTTGTCATGTCTGTGAGGGATTCTGCTGATTGTTAGTTGATGTGGAGAGACCTGGCCCATATGGGTGGCAGCATTCCCTAGAGCGTCCTAAACTGTAAGAAAGGAAAAAGCAAACACTCAAGCATGTCTCCACGCATTTCTTTCTCTCTGTTCTTGACTGTGGATATAACATGATTTGAGCTCCTGCCATTGTGAATTGTATGCTACCATGGACTATAACAAAGATTTAAAGACCAAGCAAATCCCCTTTTCCCTGGATATTTTATCTTAGAAACAGAAAGGAAACTAGGAAAAATGCTTTTCCCTCTTCTATCTTCACTAGTATAAAAAACCCCAGCTCTTTGTCCTGTGTTCAATAGTTTTTCAGTTTTAAGCATTAGCCAGTGAATTCTTATCATGGAAGTCAAAGAGTTCTCTGTCGTTTGCTATTTACCTCCACCAAATATATACCGCTTTCTGCTCACCCATCTCTCCTCCCAGTGTTGCTGAACCCCATACTCAGCATAATATTTAATATATAATATAATTTTTATTTGTAATGTCTAATTAAAACTCAGTGTAATGTATAATTTATAACAGTATAACTCTGTGACTACAGTTCGTACGTCCGTCATGTGTACCCCCAGAATTCTCTTCTCTTGGGCAACCTTCTGTCTTCCTGGAGTTGATAGCTGCCTCGTGTCTTTCTTGACTCTCTGTGCACTCGTCACCCTTTCATCCCGTACCCTGTCCCAGTTGTCTAGCTTTCCCTCACCATGTCCAGTCTGGACTGGAGCAGACTGTTCAAGAATGTTCCAGAATGTTCTAAGATCATGACTTTTAAAGCCAGACCTCTTCTTTTCTTTGATCCACGTTTCCTTTGTCTAACAGAGAATCTTCTTAAGAAAAGTGCATGGAAGAAAAATGTTGAAACCCTGAATGTCCAATAAAGTTTTTCTTCTCAGGTCTGTTTGGTAGTTTCTCTGGGTAGAGAATTCATGTTGGAAATACGTTTTCTTCAAAATTTTTATTCATTGAAGCTACACTCTCCTGTAACATTAAGCTGATTTTTGGTCCTTTAAAAGAAACTGGTTTTAATATTTGAATTATTAACAAGTTTGGGTTTCTCTTAGTTCTCATGAATTTACTGGCATGTGTCTTGGTTTCATTTATGCCTGTGGCCTGTTTATCAAGTTTGGGAAACATTTTTAGATTGTTTTCTTGGTGATTATTTTTCAGATGCAGACTCTTGCAACAGTAGGCTCGGGTTTCTTGATTCTCAGAGTACAAGCAATTTTTAAAAATTTATCTTGGGTTAAGGAGATGGCTCAGTGGATAAAGAACTTGCTATGCAAGCATGAGGACCCAAGTTTGGATCCCAACATCCACCCAAAGCCAGTTACACACACACACACACATACATACATACACACACACACACAAACACATGTACACATAGACACACAACACACTCACAATTACCCTTCCATCGCTTTAACAGTATCACTGGCCCTATGTAATGTTTAATAATCACTGTGAATCTCAGCAGAACTGAGATAGCTTCCTGCAAATATAAACTTTGGGGTTCAAGTTTACAGCCAGACTTGTCATATTCCTCAGGGAAAGCACAAGATTCTCAGAGAGCTGCGTGGCTTTCTCTGCTAGTGACCCTCTTCCAGACAAAGATTCAGTCCTGCTGGCTTTCAGAGTGACATCCTGTTAATATGAATTCTCTCCAGACTCCCATGGCTTTCCCTTTAATGACTCATCCGTAGCAAACTCAGCTTTCTCACTCACCGTAACAAGGCTGAATTTTCCATTATGTGGGGTAGTGGTGGCCAAGGAAGGAGGTGAGCAATGGCCAGGGAAGGAGGTGAGCGGTGTGTCCATCCAGATTCCTGCTGAGCTGATGGAGGCTTTTCCTGTTTGACCTCCCTTGGGAAGAATGCCTGCAGAGGGGCATACTGATGACTGGGGAGATGGGGCTGAGAGGATGGTGGGAAAGGATACACAGGCATGTGGGGGAAACCCAGAGGATGAAGGTCAAGTGTGGCCAGGGCTGAATTTATGTGAGAATTCTTTGGAATGTTGTTTAGGGGTTGCTTACCTTAACGTAAGAGTTACCATTGAAAGGTTTATAGTTGTAGACCAGATGGACATTCGGGCATCTTGTTCACTGAAAACAAAGGTGGATAGAATTTAATCAATCTCACCCCAAAACCTGTCCACTTAATTTTAAAATTGGTAAGAAGTCAGACATCTGAGTGGAACTGTGTGGCATATCTCTGGAAAGTTCCAGAGCAGGTTATCTTTCCTACAGATGAGCACCTGAAGCTGTTGTGAAATTATTCTTTAATGATGACAGGTGACTCTCCCTCCATTCCCTGCTGGTTGCCGTCACCAGCCACCAACACCCAGGGGCTTTGGTGCGGAGTGATGGTGGAGTTGGCTCATTTCTAAGATTAAAAAAAAAAAAAAAAAACAGCAAATGAAGAACAAGTCCAATCTTTCCCCAAAAGATGGCGTAACCAAAGGCCTCCTCATATGGAATCAATGGGTCTATGTTAGTTCCAAGCGATCAGCACTGGTGAACCAGAGTTTTCCTGTGTTCTCTTGAGTCCGGGCCTCAAGGTCTCAGCTGGCTGCAGTCCAGCTCTGAGCCCTTCTCTTGACAAACATGGTGCATCAGCCTTGCTCCAGCACTTCCACCCAGCAGGGGAGGGTTCTACTGTTCCTATAGGTCAAGAGCGTCAGCCTGATGCTCTGTAGCCTTTTCACTCATTTTGTCCTTAATATGTACAGAGAGTTTGGGGATTATCAACCCTGTAAGTCACTGGATTGCCATCCGTGCCCCATGAATGGAGGGTAAAGGTGACTGGAAGCTGGGTAAGGGGACACGTGTGTCATGCCAGCGCTTGAGAGGTAGGAGCAGGAGAATGAGAAGTTTGAGATTAGCCTGGGCTACATGAAACTCTGTCTCAAAACAAATTGATCAGCTAGGTGAATAACAGATTGTGTGTATGTCTCTCTCTCTGTGGTGTGTGTGTGTGTGTGTTCCTCTATTGCTGTCTATCTTAGCTGCCTTGACACAGAGGAGACAGAGTCTCCCATTGAACTGCAAGCTCTCCATTTTGCTAGACTGGTCAGTCAGTGAGCCGCCTGTCTCCATTCCACAATGCTAGGGTTACAGGCACACCCGGCAATGCCCGGCTTTTTGCGTATGTGCCAAGGATCAAACTGAGGTTATCATGCTTGCAGAATAAACTGTCTTACCCACTGAGCCACCTCCCCAGCCCTGACTGGGAGATTTCAAAGAAATTATTCTAAAATGATGAGACAGGGAACTGACTCAACAAACCCGTGTTGGCGGATTGTCACAAATGTTTGATTTTGGATATGGATTAAGGTCTTGCAAGGTGGTGAGAGGCCTCCGAGCTTGGAGCCAGGAAGCTGCTAGCAGTTACACCCCAGGCTGCCTCCCTACACTCATGCTTTCTCCGTAGCTTGGGCTTCAGGTCCCTCTTAGCAGAGATGATATCACAGGAGGGCTGGTAGAAGCTTGACTCTGGGTGTGGATGGGTGTGAGGACTTGCCTGTTGTGCGTGTAGGGATCTTGTACTTGGTTCCAGTTGGCATGGTATGTGTGGACTTTTCTTCCTCTCTTCTGGTCTCCGTCCATGCTGCATGATGGATGTTAAAAAGCCTACCAGTAGGACAGTATATTATTTCACTGGTGTTACCTTTCTGGAAGGCTGCTATCTGTGGACAACCCTCATATTATTTTATTGCTCAAGAAAGGTTCTAGCTAAGTTTTTAAACTCCAGTAATTGCCATATTTCCATTATTTTATATGTTTAATTATATAAAATACACACACACACACACACACACACACACACACCTCTAACAGGCACCTAGACTCTTGGGCTCCTAGGGTAACAACAAGCAGGCTGAAAGTCTGGCCTCTCTGTCTTCAATCTGTGCCTGTTTCCTATATCCCGAGTCAGACTCCTGCTTGACCCTGCACAGGTGTGTTAATTACTAAGGAATATCTGTCAACTTAGCCTACTTTGGTCCCCTTCAAGACTGAAGATTCAAAACCAAGTCATTCTCCTAATCCTGCCGTCAGCTTGGATACCAGGAACAGCAAAGTCTGGCAGGACATACCTGTAGGCGCACTTTTCTTTCCTGCCTGTTAGTTCCCAAATAACCAACATGGAGACTTAATGCTACTTAGAAATGTGTGACCAATAACTCAGGATTGTTGCCAGCTAACCCTTACATTTTAATTCACCCATAATTTTTATCTGTCCTCTGCCACATGACAGTACCTTCTTTCAACAAGGACATTCATCTCGTTTTTCTGAGTTTCTCTCACCTCTCCTGAATCTGCCCTCCTTCTTCCCAGTTTGGTTGTCTTACCTATACTTCCTGCCTGGCTACCAGTCAATTTTTATTAAACCAACTCAAGTGACAAATGTTTACAGTGCACAAAAGGGTTATTTGGCAGCACACACCAACCACATGCAGAGAATCTTCCCCAATGGTGAGTGGCACACTGGACAGGAGGAACCATCCCCCAGGGACCACATTATCTCCAAGTGATAATTGCAACAAGGACTTTTCCAAGCCCTTTGGAGAAGCAGAGCTGAATCAGGCCACATCTTCATCAGGACTGCTCAGTCATACATGCTTCTTGTCCCTTGCTCCAGTTCTTCCTTGATTTAAGCCTAAATCCATGTCAGTACCATGAAGACCGCTGGGATCACTGATCTTTTCATCTGTTCCTCCTCTCACTGAGGGTTGATTAGATTCCATTCTCTACACCCATCATACTCGTGTTTTTAATTGGTGTACTGGGAGACGTTTCTGAGACTGGCCTATTGGGGACAATGAGGTCATACTCTTACTTTCAAACTCTGGTTAGTTGCCCAAAGGGCTACACAGCAGGAAGCCCTGGCTAACCCCAGAGATACCAAATACTCAGGGAGGGAATTCTCCTGAGGGCAGAGAGGGATCAACATGATCTTGTTACATCCCATGCCTGGCCCTAGAATCTGGCACATAGTTGGTACTCAATAAATGTTTCTCAGTGAAGGAGAGTATATAGCAAATGTTATTTAATAACACCCCAGTTCTCAATTATGATTCTTTCTGTGTTGGATTCTGACACATCTGGCATTTCACGGGGGCTCTGCTCTTCGCGTGAGTGAATCCAGTCAACACTCACTGTCATCTTGTGGTGTTGTTTGCAAAATCAAGTCCGAAGATTAGAATTTTCTCAGCAGACAGAGGTGTGTGTGTGTCAGCTGTCCCACACTGGATCAGTGTCAGGCTTCCTGGTGAACACTCCAGGTAGCGTGGAGTTAAGTTCCTCATGATCTGATCTTTTGGGCCTCATCACATTTCCCTGTGGCAGCCCAAACATGGAACATCCCTGATAGGCAAGAACCCCCCGGCTTCTCTGGTTCCCTGATGCCTATCTTCTTTCAAAGTTAAAAAAGACAAAAATAAGTTGGTGCAGCTTGAATCTAAAGTGTCCCCCAAAGGCCCTTGTCTTAAAGGCCTTGTCCTCAGTGTGATGTTACTCGGAGGCAGTGGAACATTTAAGAGGTGGCCCCTAGTGCACAAGTCATTGGGGAAACCCTTGAAGGGGACTGGGGACTCAGTCCCTTCCTGTCATTATTTCCTGGCTGATAGGAGGTAAGCAGCTTTCTCTGTCACATGGGACTCTAAGGTGCAGAATTGTCACAGGCCCATAAGTAATGGGGCCAACTGACCTGGGACTGGAACCTTCAAAACTGTGAGCCCGCAGGAGATGCTGTGGTACGCCTATAGTCCTAGCTGTGGGAAGCTGGGACAATAGGATGGCCACAAGTTCAAGGCCAGCTTGAGTTTTGTAGTGATTTCCCAGGGGCAAGGAATGGCCTTGAAATTAGGGTGAGAACTTGTCTCAAATAAATAAGTAAAATTAATAATAATAATAATATTAATATTAAAACTTAACAAAACCCCAAAAGAAAACAAAGGCCAATCATAGCAATAGCAATAGCACCCAGACAGCAAACAAACAAAACTGAATACGCAGGTGGCTAGTTTTTGTAAAGCTGACATGAGTTAGATTTACTAGAAGAGGGCCCTTAACTGAGGGATTCCCAGCTGCGGAGCGTTTCTTTATTGGTGGTTGATGTGGCTGGCTCAGCCCACTATGAGTGGCACCACTCCTAGGCAGCAGAACTGGGACTGGGATGTGCAAGAAAGCAAGAGGAGCAAGCCAAGGAGAGCAAGCCAGTGAGCAGCATGCTCCATGAGTCCTGTCTCTGCTTGAGTTTCTGCCCTGACTTCTGCCAATGACGGACTGGCCTGGAGCTGTGCAAGCCAAAGAAATCCTTTCCTTTCCAGATTGCCTTTGGTCACGGCATTTATCACAGCCAACGAAAGCAAATTATGGCAGAAACGGGCGCTAAGATGGGCTTATTGCTGTGACAGTTCTGATCACGTTATTTCGGGGAGGATTGTGGAAGGGTTTGGAATTTGGTCTGGAAAATCTGTTGTGCCATCAAGGCTGTTATAATGGGCTATTTCTGTGGACGCTTGGGAGACAAGAGAGAGTTGAGAGGAATGCAGATGGTGGAGGCTTGGCTCGTGATGTTTCAGACGTAAGTTTGAGAGTCCCATAAAACTGCTAGCTAGGCCGTTCATGCAGTACTTGAGAACCTGTGGTTTCTGGTTAGCAGGCGTTGGTTAGTGTTTAAGTCACTTTGACACCATCTAGAGTCTCCTGGGAAGTGGGGCTTCAAGGGAAGAATCGTGTGCATTGGATTGGCCTGTGGATGCATCTAGTCTATGGGACGTTTGCTTGATTGCTAATTGAAGGACCAAGCCCACTGTGGGAGGTACCATCCCTAGGCAGCTGGGCCTGAGCTGTGTAAGAAAGGTAACTTAAAGTGAGTAGCTAGGTAAACCAGGAGTGTTCTCTGCTACAGTTCTTGACTCCAGGTTCCTGCCTGACTTTCCCTCAGAAGGACTATGACCAGGAAGTGTAAAATTAAATAAAACCCTTTCTCCCCAAGTTGTTTTTAGTCATGATGTTTATTTAAGTAACAGACAGCTGATCAGAACAACAGGGCTCCATTGCTCTCCGGGGACCCTCAGCTTGAGCAGGGGGTGCACTTAATGCCCCTTCCTAGGGAGAGTTATCCAGGAGAATTTTTGTTGTTGTTGGTCTAAATCGACAGGGACTGACCTCTTTATACACTACTACATCCTTTGCTGAAGTCATTAACTGTGAACCTCCAAGTTCCCCTCAGCTGAAACCATCTGGCGAAGGAGGAGAGGTCTGGTCAGAGCAGCCAGAGGTAGAGCTCGGTGGAGCAGGGAGGATGCCTGGTCTCCTGGTGTGGTACGGAAGTGGTGCCAAAGAATTTAAAGCCGAGCGGTCTCTGCCTAGTGGAGAGTGACTTTAAACAAACAGTACTGAGGTAAACGCAATTTCTAGTTGCTCTTGAGAACTGCAGGATGGAGGGGCAGGGCAGTGACTGTGGCTCCCTCCTTCCCTTGTCCCCCTCTGCCATCTGCCGGCCACAGCGTGAAGTGCTCCCGAATGGCTTCAGGCGGTTCCTATGAGTTCGGTTTGATTTTGTGGGTACAGGATCTCCCATGTGGTCCAGGGTGGTTTGGGGAAGCCTCATCTTCTTCCTCATCTGGTAGGGAGGATTATAGGAGTGAGCCATCGTAGCCAGCTCGGGAAGGAAGTTTTATTACTGTATACTTTCTGAACTTGCAATGTGGCTTCCGAGAAAAGTTGTGTCACAAGTCTCCAGAATCCAAACTTTATATCCCTGAAACCATGGGAGAGCAACTCTCCTGGGAGAGTTAAAGATCTGAAGGATCAACTTGTCAGTTTTTTCCTGTACTGGAGAGGTAACATGTAAACTCTGAACACCGTGTTTAAACTCCGACTCTTTAATCTCTCAATTTTATTTTAGCAGTTGTGTGTGTGTGTGTGTTCATGAGCGCATGCGCATGCACACAGGTGAAGACTGGAGAATGCCTCTCCAGAGTTGGTTCTCTCTCTCTACCCTGTGGGACAGAACTCACTCAGGTGTCAGGCTTGGTGGCATGTGACTTTACCTGCTGAGCCATCTCACCGGCTCTCTATAACTTACTGATGGTGCTGGCCAGGAAATGTCACCTCCTGGTCCTCTGTCTCCTCGTCTGTGGCAGTGAGCTTGAGAGACACTAGGTCTTGCTTCTCTAGTGAGTTTGATGCAGATGATGAGAGCTTACAGATGTGCACCTTGTCATAGCTCACACCCCACCTGCTCTCAGTAAGTTCCATGCACCCTGCTCTCGGATCTACCTAAGAGCTTAGGCAGCCATTAGAATAGGGAACACAGAGCATTCTGGGAGTTCCTTATGCATATATGCATGCACCATGTTTGTGTCACATGGCTTCCATTTTAATACAGTCAATGCAAGCACTATGAGTCCATGTTCCTGAATCTTTCTTTTATAGCCTCCTGCTAGAGAATTCACATTCCTTCTGATCACCTACAATACTCTATCTGGGCTGAGACTGCTCATTTCTGTCTGGGAATATCAGCCTGGATTGCCTGGGTCCCTAATGGTCAGGACCAGTCTATTGGGTCATAGTGTCTCGCACTGTGTCATTTAGCAACTATTCAATAAATACTTGTTGAAGGGATCTCATGGATTCCCCCAGGAATCCTGGGTCGAGTGGAGCAGATATAAACTGTGATCATTCTGTGAAGGAGGCATGGAGCCTTGACAGTGATAGAATTGGGAGTGGGAGTCAAGGCAGGGATGTTAACGTGCCACAAATATACATGGAGAAGAGAGAGAGAGAACACAGAGAACAAGGCTCGCCTTTAACCCACACAGCCACACGATGGGGACTGGTTTTGGTGACACTCAGGGAAGGGTCCTCCTTTGCAGCTGGTCCTCTCTACCTCATCCTGCTCCACAGAAGTATGTTTTCCCTGCTGAGGCCGCACTGGTCACATTTGCTGTCCTGTTTCTGATAGTCCCAGTAGCCCTGAAATGATCGATGCATCAGATAGTGATGTCAAGATATTTATTCCCCAAATTAACTTGTGATTCTTTTTTTTTTTAAAGACGTCTAAGGTTTAGTTGATTTTTAATTTATGTATTTAGGTGTTTTGTCTGCCCACCATGCCCACCGCTGGTACATGCAGGGTCTAGAATGAAGCAGATCTCTTGAGACTGGAGTTAGAGGTGGTTGTGAGCCCCCATGCTGGTGTTGAGAATCCAACCAGGGTCCTCTGGAAGAGTAGCCAGTGATCTTAACCACTGAGTCATCTCTCTGGGACAAAACTTTATTTATTTACTTACCTTTGGTTTTTGTTTATTTGTTTTTGTTTTTGAGGCAGGGTTTCTCTGTGTGGCCCTGGCTGTCTGTACTCATTCTATAGAACAGGCTGGCCTCAAACTCAGAGATCTACCTGCTTCTGCCTCCCAAGTAGTGGGACCAAAGGTGTATACCACCACTGCCTGGCTCAAAATTTACTTTTATTTATATGTCTGTCTATGTGTGTATATGTACACATACGTATGGTGCCTGAGGTGGCCAGAAGAGGGTTTTGAATCTCCAGGAGACTGAGTTATAGGCAATTGTGAGCTACCTGTTGTAGGTGCTGGGAAGTGAACTCTGGTCTTGTGCAAGAGTAGCAAGTGTTTTTATTTGCTGGGCCTTCTCTCTAGTCCCCAGTTTTGAATTCTTGACAGGCCATAGAATCCAATAAGACCAGCCCCTGTTACCTTTCATTACGTACAGAGTAGGCGAGTCAATTCTATCATTACCCAGTCCTTCTTTATACTTTATTTCAAAGACCTCCATCTTTCCTGATGATGTTCAATACCTATCAATAAAGGCTTATTGATCATGGACCTAGCCCCATGATCCTAGGACCCTCATCTAAATTTGGGGACCTACAAAGCTGTGAGATGTTTGAGAATAGGAAATGTATTTTACCCCATTTTTTTTTTTTTTTAGCATGCTGGGTTTTTGTGAGTGCTAGGCCAGGTTCCACCACGGAACTACAACCCATCCCATCTATCTAATCCATTCTCTAATTCCATATGCGAAACACAGAACTGGTCGTGGTTGTCGTGGTGATGACAATGGCAAAGACGACATTAAGTGTCGTGTATGGAGCCCTCACAATGTGGCAGAATCATTGCTATTAATTCATTTATTCCTCTCAATGACCTCGGAGGCATGAGCCATTAACGTCACCTGGAGGAATACACTGTCACATCAGAGGTTTTACGTCATTTCTAAAAGCCACACCTCTGGGGGATGGTAGAGATGGGATTTAAACCCAGATCTTTCTGGCTCCAGGAGCTGAGTGATGGTGATAGCATAGTCTGGTCCGTGGTCGGTGCTTAGTGTATGCATGCAGAGCCAAACGGGGAAGATGGAATAGAACTTGGCACGGAGCTTCCCTTCCTGTTTTCCACTCCTAACTGACTTGCAAAAGCATTATTTGTTACAGAACATTATTTTATCATTAGTTTCAATGCTCCAGCGTAGACCGCCAGTCCCTTGAGACAGCCAACTTTCGCAATTCATGCCTCACATGCATTTTTCAACCCCCGTGATAATTTTGAAAGGAATATGTGATTAGCCTCATTTTTCAGACGAGGGGAAAGTGACTCGCCGGCTGCTGCAAAGCGTGTGGTGGCAACCGAAATGTGTTTGTCCACCTCTGACATCCCCACTTCGCTCTGGCCTTTTCCAGGTCACAAACGACTTGGCCCAGAGCCTCCGAGTTTCTGTCTCCCTTGTTTTCCCTCTCTTCTTGCTAACCTGGCAAAAATCACAGAAGTCTCATAAAATGACTGATCGGGCTGGGCTGGCTGGTCTAATCTGCTTCTCCATCTGCTCCTTTCTACCAGGACAGCTACAGAAAATCAACAGTGGATGTCAGAGGCAATGGAAGCCAGAGTCTGTCCGCAGAGAGGGCTGGACGCAGCCCTCTACTGCCTCTGCCTCATCGTCTTTCTTCCCTGTGACTGGCAAAGATGAGCTGGCCAGGAAGAATATAATTTTTCTAGAAAAGAAAAAGATTTCCCTTGGGAAATCTGCAGTGTTGTAAGCCAGAGGAGGGCTCTGGCTCTCACCTCAATTGCACCTACTTGGGGAATGAGCTTCGTCAGAGCTCCTCAAGAAGCTGGAGATGAGATTTGCCTCTCCACTAGACCTGTTTGCCTGGGATTGAAGCTCACATTACTGCTATCACACATAGGGACCAACGTGTGGACCAATTCACTGTGTCCTTTTCTGTGCAGTTATGCCAAGCTGTGGTTCATAGGATCCAGAGGACTGTAAAGTTCTATAAAACAAAATAGACAGCGTGCATACACACAAGAGTCATCACGTAGGAAGGGGCACCTTCAGCACTGAAACAACCTAAGAATTGTAGAAGTGTCTCAGCAGGGTGCTTCTTGCTCCGAGCTCAGGGGAACTTCTGCTCTGGGATCTTTTCTTTTCTTTTCTTTTCTTTTCTTTTCTTTTCTTTTCTTTTCTTTTCTTTTCTTTTTCTTTCTTTTCTTCTTTCTTTCTTCTTTCTTTCTTTCTTTCTTTCTTTCTTTCTTTCTTTCTTTCTTTCTTTCTTTCTTTCTTTCTTTCTTTCTTTCTTTCTTGAGGAGGGCCTGGAAACCAGGGCTCCTGCTGAGCTCCTGGAATCTGAGAATGTGTAGTCTCAGTGCAACTCCACTTAGAAGAGGCTAGTGTTCCCTCTGTGTGCCCACGCACAACAATTAGGCCATGGTGAGAGGGAGGGAGGGAGGGAGGGAGGGAGGGAGGGACCGACGGACTGAGGGGGACCGAGGGACCGAGGGAGGGTGTGTCCGTTGTTCGCTTTCCACCTTGTTTGTTTGTTTTGAGAGAAGGTCTCTCACTAAATCTCACTAAATAGCTCCTCCATTTAGCTAGCTACCTGACCAGCAAGTCCTGGCTGTCGCCACCCAGCCCGTGCTGGGATTACATGTCACCAGGCCTGGTTTTGTTACCTGGCCACTGGGGATCAAACTCAGGTCTTCATGCTTGCATGGGATGTATTTTACTGACAGAACCATTCCATAGGCCTGCTCCAGCTCATTTTAAGATTTCCTTTGCACTGGGTATCTAGTCCGATCAGGAGAAGGGTGCCCTAAGCAGTGACATGTCCCTATAGGCTACATGGAGTTCTTATGAGTGGTTGTTCAAGTCTGTCCCCAAACTATCTATGACAAATTGTCATTTGCTGAAGGGACATCTGTGTATCTCTTTGGATGGAAACTGCTGTCTCCTTGGCTAGTTTGCAGACACCCCTCTGCCTTCCTGACTGTGACTTCTGGTATAGGGAAAGCTGCTATCTGGCGAGTAAACATGTGTGTGTTCATAGAGATGGGCTAGGAGGAGTGTTCCAAATGGAGAAACATCTTTGTCCACCTCTGGCTCTAAGACAGGGACTGTTTTCTTCAGCCAGGGAGAGGGCAGTCAAGGGGGCCAAGCCGATTCATAGGTTTCCTGGTCCAACCCCACTTCACAGGGGTGCCATAAGAGTGTCTGTGACCTCTGCCAGCTGATGCTCTGCCAGGAAGGTAAAGTGCCAGCGGTTTTAGCTTTCCCTTGGGATGAAGCAGACAGCCCCAGTGCCATTTCCACCCGATTGCTCTAGAGAAAGGGGCTTGTTCTCTTGAGCTCACATGTAGGTGGGAAGAAGTGATTTAAACCCAAGACCGCGGTACCCAAGTTCATCTCCTGCTCCCAGTCATGCCCATCCCAAGCTTTGTAAAGCAAGAGGTGCCAGGTCCAGGGGACTTCATCAGCAACTGGTTTGCACGTAAGCTCAGCTCATTCCAACTGTGCTGACTTGATGGGATTCCCAGGAAGTAAGAGCCACAGAGACAAGGAGGCAGCGCTAGGAGAACAACAACCTGTTACACTTGAACTTTACACACACACACACACACACACACACACACACAGCTTTGGTCATTATTTAGTTCAGAGCTTTAACAGAAGGAAGAACTGAAAGCAAAGAACAAGGCAGAGAAGGTTTCTGTCCCCTGTGTGCTTTCAGGGTTGACACTCTCCACACTGCACGGAGAAGCAGTGACATGATTCACCCATGAGCATGAGAAGTGAGCCGGGAATCCTGCCCTTCAGACTGTGAGCCAATGTGCCTGTCATGTATGTTAGTGTGTGTTCCTCTACACCCCTCATGCTAGCTAGTCCTGTGAGCCTTACTGACACTTCACTGGAACAGAAGACACGGCTAACGAGTGTTATTTCCACGTAAAGGCCCAGGTGGTCTGCATGATTACATGTGTAATTTCCGTGGCCTGTGTACTGATTTGTGACTCACCCCGAGGTGTTCAGCATGGTGGTCACCAAGTTTCAAGAGAAATAGGTATGCTTCTCTTCATGGGTTTGGATAAAGAGTCCCTTGCAAGGGCTAACTTCAGAATGACCCATTGTTCTGAGCCAAACAGATTCAGGTTTTCACAGGTCGAATCCAGTCACCACCAGCCTTGCATGGGTCACTGGCCTTGAAAGGATTCTGTAGACCGGTCAATGTAGGATTAGTGCCTTGGAGGCAAGGTCATGGTCTGAATGGCTATTTAAAGCGTGAGTGGCCTTTAACTGCGCCCCTCATTCTTTCAAGCCCCTCTGAGGACTCTCAGTTCATCTCCTGCTCATTAGAAGTGACACTTCCCAGGTCGGAGGGATGACCAGGGTGGATCAGCAAGATGAACTCTTTACCACAAAGAACAGGAGATAGCTTGGGGCTAGCTGTGGGGAAGAGGACCACTACAGCAAGTGGGGCTTGGAGCTTCCAGCTGTGTCTTCCTTGTAGCGTGAGGTACCTCGGAGATGCTGTGGCACAGAAGCAGAATGAGCTCCCAGGTCCTCTTCTGAGGCACAGTAAAGTCACTTCCAGCACCCAGGTGTTCACACTTGGGTCCTCTCCTAACTTCCCAGACAAGCACACGCTTTGTCCCGGAAACCGCTTTAACCTTCCCTGTCTTCATTCTGTTCACTCTGAGAAGCATAGAGATTGCTTTCATAGACACAGTGGCCCTAGAGTTCACTTCGATCAATTTCTGATAGTAAAATATTTCAAACGCATTCTGAATGCTTTGGGAAGTTGAGGGGATGCAGCTGGAGCACTCAGGGCAAGGACACCTATCCCGGGTGCCAACCCTCATACTGCAGCACAGTAACAAGGAGGATGGTTGCCTCTATCCCCATCTCCAGGTGAAGAGTCAGGAACTCCTCTGATACTGAGTTCAACCACATGAGGGTGAAAACTCCCATTCTGCTGTGTGAAGAATCAAATCACCCCCATCCCACAACCTCCTCCTCTGCTCTCCCACCTCCTCCTATTCCAGGTTTCCCTACATCCTAACGAGGCAGACATTGGCAGCAGGGAAGATAGAAGCATTGGGTCTTCAAGAGTCCACTTTCCAAGAAGGCATTTGGAGTTATCTTGTGTGACCCTTGGTTATCAACTGTGTTTGCTCTTGTTTTTAAAGCATGCTATTAAGTGTGTGAGAGACACTTCCTGGTTGGAGGTCAGAGGACTGAGTCACCCCCCTCATCTTCTGTATGGATCCTGAAGGTCGCACTCTGGGCTTCAGCCTTGGCTTGGCAGCTGGCGCCTTCACCCTCTGAGCCACCTTGCCAGGTATTGGCTCTTTGCTATTGTTATTATGTAAGTTATGTGTAGACGTGTGTTTATGTGTAGATATGTGTCCTTGAGTGTGGTGCTCATGGAAGTCAGGAGAGGCTATCAGGTGCCCTGGAACTGGGGCTGTAAGTGGTTATGAGCTGTGGCATGTGGGTGCTTGGGACCAAACTTGGGTGCTGGTCAAGAGCAGCCCAGGCTCCTAACTGCAGAACCATTTCTCCACCATTCAGTTTTCCTTTCTTAAGATGAGTATAAGCCCAGTTCTCCTCAAACCTTCTGTGCATAACTTGCTGGCATGGGTCCTCCCCTTCGCTCACTTAGCGGTCTCTTATATGAGTTACCAGGAAAACATGGTCTATTCCAGACAGGGTTTTGCCATATTGATTAGCATACATTTACTGTTCTCTGTGATCTGGTTCTTCCTGTGACCCAGGGCCTGACAGAAATCAATGTATGCAGACTTTGACTTGGTCATCGTGTGTTGATGTGTTGATGCAGGGAATGAACAGGGTACGTTCAGTCACTGTAGCACATGCCCGTGTCACGCACCAGGTGCTGTAGGTACAGGCTGCTGCTTTGAGGAGTCTGCACGAACCCGCCATTCTTCTTGTGTTTGTTATTAGCAAGCAGCCCTTCCATCCTGCTGTGATATGAGCAAGCCTTTGATGTCAGGCATCTCTGTATTTGTTTCATTTCCTCCAGAGAGCCGGGCACTTACTTATTTTCCCAGAGTCTGTTTGGGGGATGTACCTACTTAGCCAGAGAACATTTTCAATAACCTCTCCTGCTTTTATTGCCATTCTATTAGCCGTATTCTTTTGTTGTACTAGGTCACCTGGGCCCCATCAAAGCAGGAAGGAGACTCCTACGTCCAGAATCCGGTAAGGTAGATGAGATGCAGGGTGGTGGAGGTAAAGCTAGGAACCCAAGGTAGGGACAGTCCGGAAGGCTGGGAAATCATGGCGAGATGAAATGAGTGTGGGCGGTGGTGGTAGAGAGGTGTGGGTGAGGGTGGATGCAAGCTCTTAAAGAGCAAGGATGAGAGAGCCTGGAGAGACAGCTAGTGACCAAAGTGCTTCCTGTACAGGCACGAGGACTTGGGTTTGAACACCGGCACCTATGTAAAAGCTGGGGACGGCAGCTTGCGTTTGTAATGCCAGCACTGGGGAGTAGAGACAGGGAGCTCTGAGTTCATCTATCTCTCGGGGAAGCATTTCTGCATCCCTAACAGTGATGGTCTACAGAGGTGTTTTTAGTGTTGACAATCTGGGGTGTGTATAGCAAGGGTCTACTGTGTGTCTTCAATATAGGTTAAAATACATGGAAAATGTTGCAGAAATGAGTCTTTTTGGACTGAACTGGTGAGTCCTATTCTTGGTTTGTATTGATTGTGTCCATGTGTGCACACACACTTGCATTGATCTTTGTTTGCACACATAGGTTTGAAGGAAGCGGTGGGTAGAGGTTTGGCTTTCAGGTTGCAGAGTGGTCTACCTTGGCTCTGAATATTTACAACACCTGCTTGGCTTTGGGCAAGGTCTGAGCTATGGCGATCCCTTCCTGTATAATTGGTCCTGATGCTAGTATGCATCTTGTAAGATGGCAGTTGCAGTAAATGGTGCAATGTGATACTTGAATGTGCTCAGAATATGCACTGCACTAGAAACTGTAATGCAGCTTGACATTATTGTCATTGTCGGTGTATAATTAGTGACTTTTTCATGGTTGTCATAAAAGACTGAACAGAAGCAACCTAAGGGAGAAAGGTTTTATTTTGGTAGGTTGTTTCAAGAAGATCTTTCCCATCATGATGGGCAAAGCGGAAGGAGTACTTTGGTCCCCGGTGAGGAGTGATGCCATGGTGGTTCTTTGTGTCCACAGGAAGCAGAGAACTAGATGGGAAGTAGAGGCAAATAAGACCTTTAGGTTCCTGCTCCTAGTGGCCTATGTCTGTCAACTAGACACCACATTCCCTGAGTGCCACATCCTTCCAACGCAGTTCCACCAGCCGGGGACCAGGTGTTCAAAACACACCAGGTTACTAGAGACAGATATTTCACTTTCAAACCATGACAGTATTCTGACTTGCAAAGTTCTTTTGTCTGTGAAAATCTTGGGGCTGCTTGTGGATGAAAAACTTCGCATAGGGACCGCTTTTCTCTCTTCTTGTTTCCTAACTCCATCTTAAGCATCAAGTAAATCTTGATGGGTTCTATATTCCTTAATTCTTGGAACTGGAAGGTGACATTGAGTCCGAGAACTCACAGTGCCTCCCAGTGTTCCCCCAACACATTCCAGACAGTAAACGTGTGAAGGTAAATGATTGTTCTGAGCCCAGAAGAACCCCATATTTGGTGAGAAAGGCCAGTGGCCTCTGGAACTTTCTGAGATAGTCATAAGAAATATTTATAGCTATAGGCAGCTCTTCTTCAACAAAAAGCATTAAAAGTATATATGTGTGTATATGTGTCTTCCACACTCTAACCAGGTCCGTGTTTGAAGGTTGCTAAAATCCAGCACAGGTGATGGATGTGATTTTTTTTTTCTTGTTTCAGTTATAAGATTTGAATTTAAATTCTGCCTTTCTTCTAAGTTGGACCCTGCTATTTTCTTGTTGGTACAATGTTAGCTTGGGACTATTAAATGCAACTTCTCAGAGCTGGCATGAGGAGGAGGAAGGGGAGCAGAGGGCCTAGCAAGGTTGTGGTATTGGAAAAATACCTTCATCTCCTTTCAAACATTTGGAATGAGCGAGACCCCACATATGTGTTATTAATAAATACCTCCTTCCCTGAGAAGAGAAACCGAATCCTCGGAGCCTGATTCTTTTACACTGGACTCATCAGAATCTCCGTTTGCAAGGGCAACTTGAGAGCTAGGACATCTCAGAGTCTTTGTTCTTCGACTAAAAGGTCACATTTTCGCCAGCACTCACTGCAACTTGAACCGGGAGAAACTCCAGTTCAAATCTGGAACCCACAACCTTGAGGAGTTAAAGTGAGACCTACACTGTATGAAAACTCAGCCATATCAAACGCTTGTGATAGACAGGACAATGTCCTAGGAGAACACATCTTCTAGGGATGGGAAGTAAAGTGCTTGATTTGTGAGCATTCGGCTCGCATGGGCTCAATCCCTAGAATACAAAAATAGAGAAATCAGGTGTGGCAATGTGTGTTTGCATGCACTGGGCAGGCAGGCGTGTTTGCAACCCCAGCACTGGGCAGGCGGAGGCAGGCGGAGACAGGCAGATCCCTTAGGCTCTCTGGCCAGCCAGACTAGCCTATTGAACAAACTCCAGGCCAGTGAGAAAAAGAGACTGAAGAATGTTGTATGAAGTTTTTTTGGCTTCCAAGTGCATGTACACCTATATGCATACACTCCTACCACATGCTACACACATAATGAATATGCTCTCTCTCTCTCTCTCTCTCTCTCTCTCTCTCTCTCTCTCTCTCTCTCTCTCACACACACACACACACACACACACACATAGGAGGAGGAGGAGAGGGGAAGGAGGGAGAAAGACACACAGGTTGTAGGGAACAAAAGACCCGTTCAACAAGGCAGGTTTCTGGCAGAGGTCAGCTCCTTTCTTTCCTTCTGGGAAAACTAAGGAGTGGACTAGCAGGTGCAGAACCCTAGCCTGAGGAGGAAGACATTACCATCGCATGCAGGACGAGTGGGGGCTGTGGTCAGAATGGAAATGTTCCTCTGGCTCACGGGCTTGACTGTTTGGTTCTTAGTCGGTTCTGTTTGGGGAGGTTGAGGAAAGAGTGGATCTAGGGGAGTCGGGTTGGGGACTTGAGGACTGTAGCCCAGCCTGCTTCCTGTGTTCTCACCCAGACCTGAGCAGGCAGCTTCACAGTCATTGTGCAGGCCACAGTCCTGAGCTACTCTTGCCTCTTGCTTTTCCTCCCACAATACACCATGGACCAGAATACACTTCTCTTCCCTTAAATCACTTCTTGTTATGTATTTGATACTGCATACATACATGCATGACACACACATTACATACACACATACTACACACATGCACACACACACATACATGTACACGCACAAGCACACACCCACACATACACTGATACAGTGGATTTGTAGACCAAGCTCCCAGTGAGACTCACACAGTGGACCCACACTGTGACCACTGACACTTTACACAAATTCCGCTGAGCGGATGCTATGAGCGAATGTAGAATCTTTGCTCTGGTTACTTCTCCTCCACGCTTTCTCTGCCATAAGAGAAGTCAACCCTGGGGCTCTGGTTTCTTGATCTGGGTGCAGCAGCCTTCAGGGAGGTGTCCCTAGTGCTGCGAGGATCAGAACATGTAAAGCCCATGCTAGCGTTCACTGATTTGGAAAGCATGTATGTGGCCATGATTCTCATTGTCAACTTGATGTGATTTAGAAGCACTTAGGCATGCCTGAGGATTTCCACGAGGGGTTATGTCAATGGGAAGGCTCATCCTGACCGTGTGGGACCATTCCCTGGGTGGTACCATGATCCTGATCTAGAGAAGTTGAGGTGAGCACAATCGTTTGCTCTCTGCTTCTGGAGAACAGACACAATGTGGCAGATGTGAGCAGTCTGCCACTCTGCCTCCCTGCCTGCTGCCTTGTCTTCATAAAGGACTATGCCCCTCTGAAACTGTAAGCCAAGACAAACCCTTTTCCCTTGGGCTGCTTTTTCCTTATTACTTTTTCCCCCTTCGCAACAGCAGAACAGAAACTAAAATGCCGACCCTGTAGTGCACAGAGCCTGGATTAGACACACTCTCCCAACTCCTTCGCTTAGAGCAAAGGCTGAGACTTGAGTCTACGCTGAGAGTGGATGGAAGGAGCCCTCAAGATGTTGTTGTCCCTCTGGTCCCTCTCTTCCAGTGTGAACACCTGTGCTGTATCCCTCCAGGAGAAGCCTCGGCAGCTTGGGGAGGGTGGTGTAGCAACACTTGCTGAAGAAGCCCTAAGCCATGAAAATCCCGGGCCTGCTTTCCCTTTGGATTAAAATACATGTTAAGTGCAAAGCCGAGGACCTTCCTTTATTGGTGAAATAACTTGAATGACCCCTTTTTTTTAGGCAGCCATTGTGGATTCTACTGAACAAACCCTACCGACTTCCACTGGCCCAGAGAAACGCCTCAGGACCACACTGGAAGAAGCAAATTATAGACAAATGATGAAACTGGCCTTGCCAGTGATGATCAAGAGAGAAACCCTGTCTTGAAAAACATATATATATATTGAAATAAGTAACCAAAACTACTTCTTAGGAGGAAAAAAAAAAAGCAAATGCCAACCATTTTAATGTAGTTGTTTCTGGTCTATAAAAACATTATGCAGACTCCTTTCAAAGAGTACATTGCCCAGGCTCTGTTTACTCCTTTTAGAAGTTAACCATGATGGAACAAACAGAACGTGAAAGTTATGGTCTTAACTGCTTAGAAGTATTCAGTGCTGTGGAATATGTCCACATTACAGGGCAATTCTTTCCATAAGAAATATGCACAGAGATGCATAGACACCTGTGGTGTCTGAATGAAAATGGCCCCAGGGACTCATAAGGACTGTTGCTATTTGAAAGGATTAGGGCATGTGGCCTTGTTGGAGGAAGTGTGTCACTGGGGGTGGGCTTTGGGGTCTCAAATGCTTAAGCAAGTGCCAGCGTCTCTTTCCTTCTTTTTATTCCTGTTTCCTGTGGATCCGGATGTAGAGCTGTCAAGTCACTTCTCCCGCTCTCTGTCTGCCTGCATGAAGCCATGCTGCCCACTATGGCAATAATGGGCTAAACCTCTGCACTTTAAGTCAGCTCCAATTAATTTTTTCCTTTATAAGAGTTGCCGCGGTCATGGTGTCTCTTCACAGTGACAACATCTGTTCATTCTTATTGATTTAAGATTTATTGTTGTTATTTTGTATATGTATGTGTGTGTGTTTGTGTGTGCACACCTGTGTGGGGTGCCCTTGGAGGCCAGAATGGGGCATCAGATCCCCTGGAGCTGGAGTTATAGGTAGTTGTGGGCTGCCGTGTGGGTGCTGAAACCAAACTCCAATCATCTGCAAGAGCAAGGTCTGCTCTTACCTGCTGAGCCATCTTACCGGCCCTTAAGTGGCTTTTTCTTGCATTTATTTATTTATATTTGTATGTAGGTGTGCGTGTGTGTGTGTGCGCGCGTGCATGTGTGTGTGTAACCATCACAGAGTACATGTGCAGGTCAGAGGACAACTGGAAAGAGTCATTTCTCTCCTTCCACCTTGTGAGTCCGGGGATGGAGAACTGGGCTGTCAGGCTTTGCAGTAAGGGCCTTTAGCTGCTGAGTCATCTTGCTGGCCCTGAAATGATTTAAAAAAATATTGTCCTATAAATCATGTCTGAGGTTAAATCTTCATACGCAGTATTTTGTAAGCCTAGCTTTCTATTTTTATTTCCAGCTCACAGCGTAGTCACTGTCCAGGAAAAGGCCGGAAGGGCTGAAAGGACTGGAAGCCGAAGGGAAGAAAAGAGGAGATGTAATTTATGAGGACGGAGTTTTCTAGAGCCGGTCTGAGCCTGTTGTCCTGGCTGTCACCCTCCTGTCAGTCTCCAAGGCCCTTGAGAAGGCGGCCATGTTTGCTCTCTCACGAGGCTCAGGGCAGGGGGGTTTTCATCATATGGAGAACAGTGGGCACACTCACTGGTGTGCCAGGCTTCCTGCCTGGTGCATGTTGGCTAGAGAGGCACTCATTAGCTAGAATACCATACTTACAGACACTGATCTGAGCACTGAAGGCGAGAGAGGGCAATAC
Source organism: Chionomys nivalis (assembly GCF_950005125.1). NCBI lineage: Eukaryota > Metazoa > Chordata > Mammalia > Rodentia > Cricetidae > Chionomys > Chionomys nivalis. The sequence continues at coordinate 9,274,308 of NC_080090.1, forward strand.
CGAAAGGCAACTAAGCAATTAGAAAGATATTCCCTGGCTGGGCAGACAGTTCACAGGTAAGGCACTTGTTCCCCAAGTCGAGGACCCAAGTTCAAATCTCCAGAGCCCACACTAGGCAGCACTTGCTGTCGGATGTCTGCAATCCCAGAGTTCCCGTGGCAAGATGAGAAGTGGAGACAGGAGAATTTCCAGAAGCTCCAGAGCCGGGTAGCCTGCTGTATCAATTGGTGTCACTAACCACACGCACTGCAGACAAGCTGAGACCAGCTGGTGGCTCATGTATTGTGGGAAACACAAACTTCCCCACCCGCTCAGTTTAACTGGGCTTTCCTGCTTCCTGCTAAGTGGCCGGGATGGGCTTGGTCTTTCCTTTGCCTGGGATGCCTTGGCCCAATCCTCTCTATCTCAGTCACCAGGTTTTTGGACTTTAACAGAGAAGAAAACACTTACAAATAAAATTAAAGGATGTTATTAGCTAAGAGCTTTTATTAGTCAATGATCCAGTGAAACTGTTTGGAAAATGTATTAAGATGCCTGGAGAGACAGATGACCAGGGAGAGGGCTAAACCATAAAGTACCACCATGAGTGTGTGAGGGTCTGAGTTCAACCCTCAGAACCCCCACAAAAAAAAAAACATAGAAGCTAGCCATGTATCCCATGCTTGTAATCTCGGGGCTGAGGAGGCAGAGACAGGAGAATTCCTGGCTCCCTGGCCAGACAGCCCAGCCTAATGGATGAACTCCAAGCCCACAAGAGACCTTGAGACCTTGTCTTAAACAAACAAACAAAAACAAAAACCCAAGGTGGGCATCACTCAAGGAATGACACCCGAAGTTGACCTCTGACCTCCACACATGCACAAATGCATGTGTATGCATATTGGCACAGGCGTGCACACACACACACACACAAATGGACTGAGAGCACAGAATTTGTTCTTCATGTGAACTAAAGTAGTTGACTATTGTGTTTCTTAGTATGTAGAAAAAAGGTAGTTATTCTCAATGGGACTTGATTTCAGCTTTTCGGGGTCATGTTCGAATTGGCACTAAGGTGTCTGGCTGCTGCCTGGAACAGGATCTCTCGTTAGTGACGACAGCCGTCTGTAGTGATGCGGGCATGTCTGACATGGAGTAGCAACTGTGCTGAATGCATGGCTGGAGAGTGAATGAGTGAACGCAGGTACGACCAAGGGTTTCCGGGAGGTTGCGGACAGCTGTTAGAGAAAGAACTGTTAACCAGCTGACACGAACCCATTCAGCAAAAATGGTTGTGTGCCAAGCACATGTGGACACGCAGCACAAATGAATACATAGTGCATTGTCTGAGTTTATCAGAAAGACTAACAATCCCCGGCAAACCAGAAAAGAATGGGACTTCTCACTTTACCGTTGACGGGAGCCGCTGAGTGAGTCCATTGGAGGACACAGAATACTGTCTGGCTTCCCCTGGCGGAGGAATACAAGGCTGGGGACTCTGGTTTAGACTGGAGTCCAGGGCCGGATACATGCACAGAACTGACGGAGGCTGCAAATTCTGGATTTATTACTTGAGTTCCAGAGAACTGGTGTGTGTGTGTGTGTGTGTGTGTGTGTGTGTGTGTGTGTCTTGGGGGCTAGGATAGGCGGATAGGAATGGGATGAGGAAGGGATAGGGGAATGGAGATCTATAGAGCCACTCAGCTAATTCAGACACAGAACAGCACCCATAGCCTGTGTCCTGACTCCTAGGTAACTGGCAAAGACCAGACCAGGAGACCAGTCCATCTGCCAAAGTGCGTGTCAAAAGTAAAGACCCCAAAGTGGGAGGTGAGTGTGATGAACGTCAATATGGGTTCCTCCAAATCCCTCTCAGCGTGGAGCTTATTCTACATACAAGACCCAGATAACAGCCTCCGCTGAAGAACTCCGTTCCAGGGAAGGCCTGGCGCCACCCACTGCTGCTCCAACTGGAGAATATGGACCCGTGCCTCAGGGTAGCTGGTAAAGCCCCTGAGGGGCATCCATGGTTCAGAACTCCAAGCAGGGTGGGCTTGGGGTTGGCATTGAGTCTTCCACATGTCTTGGCTTCTCCCTTACTCCCACCGCCTTAAGGTGCTGCTCCTAAGAGCAGTCCCTGATAAACACCACAAGGGCAAGGGACTCTGTGGCCCAGACACTCTCCGGTTGGCAGTCAGCTGATGGCAGGAGTCTCTGGTTACAATAGTTTGGCGGTGTGGTATGGAGATACAGCTAAATCAGAAGAGACCGGGACCAGGCCAGGCCCTGATGCATGCATGCTGTTGTTCTCCAATACTGTCCTGCTTTAGAGTATTTCTTTGACCTAGTTTGGAAACCGAGACTGACAAGGGCTGGCGACATGAAGAGGAAGCATGAACTTGCAAGTGGATTCTGCTAAACATGACCTGAAGGTTTATAAAATAAATTGGAATGGGGCTGTTATTAAAAACAAAACAAACAAACCAACAAAACAAAACAAAAAAAAAACACAAGAAGAAGGAGGACGTCACAGGCAGGGAGGGTCAGGGCCACCATGGGAATCTACTGGGGCTAGCTAACAGGACAGGGGTGTGGGCCACAGCCGGTCCTGGATCCTGGGAGTTGGTGGCCACCAGAATTAAGGAGTTGTTGACCATTTTACTCTCTCTGCAAGGATGGTAAAAACTGAACATTTTGGGATCGTACCTCTGAGCTCCTACTAGACAGCATTTCAGTTTCTGATCTGAGGGTCCCCCCCACAGTCTAAGCACTCATATGTCTACAGTACAGATTGGGGGCGTATGCCTGTCATGGAGGCACTTAGGAGGCTGAGGCAGGAGGATCACTAGTTCCCAGGTCAGCCTGGGCTACTACTGAATTTAAGCCTACCCTGGGCTGCAGGGTGGGGACCCCCCCCTCTTAAAAATAATAAAGAAAAAATAATAAAAATATTAATCCTGTTACTATTTCTTGATGAAGTGCCCTTTATCCCTTCTAATTGTACAAGGGGCACCTATGTCTCAGGTTGTGGGTGGGCATAGTCTCGTATTTCAAGTGCATGCAAACTTTGCTGGACTGTTTTTAGGATGTGTGGCCCTTGGATCTGTCTGGCAAGCTTCAGGTTCGCAGACTTTCACATTGGCCGTCTGGTGCAGTTCTTTCCAAGGGACAGACCAGGGCCAGGAGCGTAGTTGTGAGCTTCGTGCCAGCTGGGCTCATCCTCTGTAGTGCATGGTACGGTGTGAGAACGAGCCCCGGGGTGTCTGTGACCCTCCAGGCCACTGCAGGGAGCCCCCTGGTCGCCCATTCCCGGTAGGCAATTAGCAGATTGCAGCCTGGTGAGCCCTGAGCTTGGCGGCTCCCCTCTGCCCATCTCTCCCGCAAGCAGAGTTTGATAGTTCCCCTGGTTACTCTGAAAAACAGCCACAGCACTTGCAGAACGCATTTCTCAAATAGCGGCATCCAGGGACCACAGAAACACAGCAACAAACGGTATGAGGCAATATTTCTAAATAGACATGCTGAAAAAAAAAAAAACACCAAATAGGACCATTAAATAATAATCCTTATTAAGCCCAAACCAAACACAATTGTTCTTAAAAGTGTTTGAAAAGGAAAGGGAATCAGAACTCTGAATGTTTTAGAGAAGATTAATAATTTACTTATTAATTTGATTGGATAATTGCATGTCATTTTTTTTTCTGGAATGGTGCATTTAAATATTATTATTAAAAATCTTGTTTAGGTCTCTCCCACACTGTGGCTGTCAGAACACAGGCTGTTTTCTAAGTATGCAAAAATAAAGCCCAATATTTTACAATGTGTTGGTCCCCACCCCCAGCCCCCAAGGAGGTAGCTTTTCCCTAACACATCAATCTGTGGTTTAAAAAAAAAATAGACATCGCTAATTTACAGGAAATTAGACAAGGAGTCTACCCGGCAAACACCCCTGCTAAGGCTTCATTAGTGTGTATTTTCACATAATTCAATTAGCCAAAACACATACGAATGCTAGCCTAGCCGGCTGTTGCTGCACTGGGAGTGTCGGGAGGCTTTAAGCAGATCTGAAACCAAATTGCATAGATGACTGGCGAGGCTCTGTGCATACAAAGATACCTTTAGGCTCTAATAAATTCGCGAAACTTTTTAAAGTCTGATTTCCTAGCAGGCAATCACTTTTAATTAACGGGTTCACCTACAGCAACACATGTCCTTCAAAAACTTACATTATTTTTTCTTTTTGAATTTCAAAGTTTCTGTAGTAAAAGTTGAATAGCTGAGTAGCTTAACCTCAAAAGGATTCCAGGCTTTTATGACAGTATAAATCACTGTGGTGCCTTCCCTATAAAGAAGAAAAGATTCTTAACACAACAGAGGGAGAGGGAAGGACCTCTTTTTAGTCATGGCTAGAAGCAAGCATTTTCTCCAAAGGTCAAAAAAAAAAAAAAAAAAAACTTTTCCTCAGTTAAAGAATAATTTTAAGGACATTGGTGTTACTTACAGAAGTAATCACTTATAATTTACTCTATGAATTAAACATTCAATTTCCAGTCTTGAGGTCTCATATGAAGTGGACTCCCCGCTTCTCAAGCTGGCCTTGTAGAGTTTCTTCCTGTTGCATTTTTTTTATTTTTTTTAGTAAACAGGGACCGCGATTGAACGAGGAGGTCTCAGGCTTAATGAGCCCCTCTCCTTGAGGAAACCCAGCATTTAAATGTTCACTGAGAGAAGAGTTGGCGTTCCTCCTGCCATTTCCTTTCCAGACCTTTGTTTGAGAAACAGGGCTTGCTCACCGGCTCTGGGCTGTCTGAGGCTAACCGTCAGGTTGCACAAACCTGAGAGAGAGACAGATCTGTCTGAGATGAGGCAAGAGTCAAGGTGGAGAAGAAGCCTGTCTGTCTCTCCTGTCGCTGTCCTCAAGCACCCTGGAGCTACCTCAGGTTCAACCAGCAAGGGCCCCACAGCCTGGGGGAGGTGCCCCCCCCCCCCCCGCCCCGTGCCCTCCCAGCCACGCCTTCGCATCGCCAGTGTCTATCTCAACCGCAGGAGACTGCCTTTGTTTTCTGATTACCTTTCTCTCTGCCAGTACTCATTCAGGCAGACACTTGGGGACTTGTGATGGAATGAGAGCAAAGCAAATCAAGGGAGAAAGGGTTTACTGTGGCTGGCGGTTCAAGGCTGCCGCGTGTCACCGTGCAGATGGTCATGGTCAAGGCAGCAGGAGTTTGTAGACAGTGTTCGCAGACCGTTCCCAGTTAGGAAGCACGGAGTAAGGATGCACACTCTTGTTCAGCCCCCTTCTCCATTTACACAGTCCAGGATCCTAGTCAGGGGACAGGGCCACCCGTGGTGGGCAGCTCTTTCAGTTAAGGCTATGGAGACAATCCACCGCAGGCGTGTCCAGCAGCCCATCTTCCCGCCAATTCTATATTCTGTCACACAGCTAACACTGTCATCACAGGGAATGTCATTAGGAAGGTGATTTCTGCCCTTTTAAAAACTGCATCTACCTGCAGGGCAGGGATGGCAGTTCCGTATGATGGGCTGAGCCATGGGGGACATTCAAGCTCCTCTTTTCACCCAGGGCCCTTCCTGAAGCCACTAGAGTCATTGCCAGGTGACAGCCCCCACACCCTTGCTGGCCTCCCTGTCTCAGATTCACAGTCTGCATCAGGGTCATTCAGCAGTGTTTGGAGAGATTAACCTGCCCACAGACAGAATAGTTTTCAAAATCCCAATCTGGTTCATTCCAAGTTTAATTCTTTCAGTGGTTTCCTATTGCCCTGAAGACAAAACTGAAAATGGTGCCGGCAAGATAGCTCATCAGGCCCACTTGACAGGAAGCCTGAGAGACTGAGTTCAAGTCCCTGGACCCGTGTAATGGAAGGAAAAATCACAGGTCCTGCCAGCTGCCCCTGACCTATGCATACATGGTCGCTCTCTCTCTCTCTCTCTCTCTCTCTCTCTCTCTCTCTCTCTCTCTCTCTCTCATACACTTACTCACACATACACTCATACACTCATACACACACACACACACACACACACACACACACACACACACACACACAGAAGTTAAATAAAGGCAAATATGTTATCAAAAGTGGATGTCCCAAGCCAGGTCTAGCCACCTATCCTCAATAAGCCAGTTAAAAGAGCCAAGTTAAAAGGGGAAAGCAGAAAAAGGAGATTTATTTAATGTGGGAAGAGGGACATAGGGATCCAGAGAACCCCCCAAGTCATTCTTTGGGGTCCTGCAGTGAAACCAGAGTTTACACAAAGGCCTAGGATATGGCCTCTAAGCAGTCCTGATAGAGGTGTGGCCCCGTCCACCACTGACCCATCCTCCTCTGAGCTTCCATCTCCTCCTGGAAGGTGAATTGACAAGTGAGACTGGTGTGGAATCACTTCCAGGGAGACAAGAGCCTCCCCTGGCTGCCACCTTCTTACAGATTCCTGAGGAAAGTCCTGTTTATTGGGGGTCATTGTTTCAACGGTCTGCTAGGTTGAAAGACACCAGGGTCTCCTTAGAATATCTTCATTTCTGCCAGACTGGTTAAAAACAAACAAACAAAACAAAAAGAAAAACCCATTTCATTAATTAATTACTTTTTTTGGGACAGGGTCTCACGATGTAGCCCTGGCTGTCCTGGAACTCACATTGTAGATCAGGCTGGCCTCAAACTCACAGAGATTTACCTGGCTCTGCATCCCAAGTGCTGGGATTAAAGGTGTGTCCCACTATTCCTCAAATACAAAGACATTTTTAAAAGATGAAATGGAAAGGTCAGATTCAGCATATGGCTCCTGCATGCTCTCATCTGCTCATCTTCTGAAAGTTAACTTTCAAAATTAACTTTTATGTCACAGATTCTGCCCCTGCAATATTGGCTACTGGACTGCACCTTTCTATTCAAGGCCAATTTCTTTTGCTATTTTTAATTAATTATTTTACTGTGACTTTTTCTTCTACTCTCTGAGAGGTCATTTTTTTCTGTCTTTCTGCTGGGTCAGTGCAAAGTGAGCACTAACTGGTTATTCAGGCTTCTCCAACCTCCAACCAACCCCTCCCCATCCTTTGGGAAGCCTGCTCCACACACCCAGGCTGCTGGTTCTCTCAATGGTTCCATATATGTTTTGGTGGCTTTTATTGTGTGTCTGGTACTGCTCTTCAAACAGAACGATGAAGAGAGACTTCATACATATATGCTTTATACATTAGTGGTGGGAAAGAAATGCCATATGTAAATAAGTGATAACAATACAGGGCGGCCGCGGGAAGGCCTGGTGGCTGTCAGGTGGCTGTGGAACTCAGTTCTCTGCTGAGCTGATGAACGAATAGTGAGAAGCAGCCCGCCAGGGAGCACTGATGAGAGCCCTTCCCTGTGCAAAGCCGTGCTTGATATGCTCGAGACGGAAGGCCGGCACCTGGCGTGTGCCTGGCGTGTGAGACTCTGTGACCCATCTCAACCTGGCTCTCTAGCTGAGCAGTGGACTATGAGTCTTTGTCATTCATAAATTATGAACCTTGCATTGTTGAACATCTGGATGGTTTGTGATCCTTGGCTTCGCACAGACTTCTGGGAGCTACATCAGTTGAAGTCTCACTTGGTTTCTTTTTACATCATTTTGAACCTTACAGGGCAGGGCTGCAGGAAGGTCTGACCCACTTAGGTCTACACTAAGTGCTGTCTCTTCCCAGTGAACTGTCTCCATGCATGTCTGTTTAGAATTTGAATTTCCAGGAGATGCTGGATTATCAGGAGTGCTCGCTGCTCTTCCAGAGGACCAGAGTTTCATTCAAACACCCACATACGGCAGATACCAGTCCTCCCAGGACTCCAGCTGCTGGGGATCGGGTGCTTTCTTCAGACCTTTGTGGGCGCCCTCACCCATGTGCACTGGAAGTTAACTGTGGCCGTAGGATGAAATAAGCCCTCTTTCCCCAGGGGGCTTTGGGTCTGTGTTTTCTCACAGCAACAGAGATGCAGATTAAAGCAGTGCACTTTAGTTTTCAGTGCCAATAAACAATGGCACTCGTCATCAAGGTGGCAGGTTACAGAGACAATGTTTCCCCTAGCACGGGGAACAATGCTGCCGGGAACAATGCTACCGGGTGACTAACTATGGCATCTAGCCACTCAAGGAATCAGCAGCCTTATTTCTTTGTGAGTATTTCTTTGGTTTCTTCTCTAGACTGACTGACCAAAACAATAAAAATTGAAACAAGTCAGACACCCTTGACTGGAAAATTCTAAAAATAGCAAGAACACCTGTGCTCAAGTCTGCTTGTCTTCTGTTGGCAAGTGATTCTTGGCGGATAGAAGAACTCGTTCTCTTAATTAGATGTACCAACCTCAAATGATGCTTATCTATTCATTGAAGCCATTACTAAATGACTTCTATTTGAATTTTTCCTTTAGAACCACTTAAGAAAGTAAATTTGTTGAAAATTTTCTTACACAAAGACTTGTTGCTGGGCCACGTTGGCCCTGCCTGTCTATATTTAGAGACCTGTGCAGCTTGTTTGGACCCAGGTAATAACACAGCATGTCTCAAAATGATGTCACCTCCCAGACAGATTTTTTCCCCCTGTTGGAAAGAGTTGGCTTCCTGAAAACTACCATAGACATTCAGGATTTTGTTTAATTGGCTGTTTCTGAAAATCCCACATGAATAGAGTCTGAGAACTTCCACTCTGATGTAGCTCAGGCTCTGCCTATCTCACAGCCATGCACAGCTATGAAAGGGGTCTTATAGTGTAGTTCATATGATTGAAAGCCGGGAGCTCCAACGACAGACACCTTCAGGACGGGGAGGTGGAGAACTTAGCAGCTGCTTACTCCAAGAAGCTGCAGAAGCCGCTGGACAAGAGACACCAAGAAGAGAGCCCAGCTGAGCATGGTGGTGCTCATCTGAGGTCCCAGCACTCAGAGGCAGAGGCAGAGCCAGCTCTGTGAGTTTGAGGCCAGCCCCAGCTGGAGGCTGCAGGCCTGGGATTCCCCGGAGAGTTGCTGGAATGATCTTCGGGAAGCTGACGACACTGCCTGACAACTGAGGACCACAAAGCCTGGCAGGAGCAACAACATTTTTTTTTGTAATGTGTGAGTGTGCTTGTGTGTGTTCACACCTGGATGCGGATGCGTGTGTGGGTGTGTGCCAGAGATCAGATTTACATAGTGTTCCTCAGGTACTGTCCACTCGGCTCCTAGAGATAGGATCTCCCACTGGAGCAGAACTTGCCGACTAGACTGGATTAACTGTCCAGCCAAGCTTCAGATGTGAGCCTGTCTCTGTCTCCTCGGTGCCAGGATTCTTAGGTGCCACCACTGCCTGGCTCCCACCAGCTTCTTCATGTGGGTTCTGGGGTGGCTGGTCCTCACACTTGTGTGATAAGCATTTTCCTGACAAGCTGCCCCTGCCAGTCCCCGGTACACACTGTTGTTCTAGAAGAATGGAGACTCCCGGACGCTCTCTTCTTCCATGTTTATCCCTCCTGGACCCCAGCCTACTGCATGGCACAGCTCATGTTTCAGGCTGCTCTCTCCTTTGTTCCACACGTCAACACTCTTGGGAGAACTCATTCACTGATGACTTTGCTCCCCCAGACAGATCTCAACTCAGTGAGGTTGACGAGCAAGGTTGACCTCCCACTTCTGGCCTGTCACGGCCTTCATCCGATGTCATAGGCACCTAGTAGGAGTCACCTGCTGTGTCAGGTGGTGACTTTGCTGTCACGAGTTTGAAGTGCTCCGAGCCAGAGCAATTTATCTGACTTTCCAAACTCCCAGACAAAGGTACCAAGTCTCAAGGCCACTTGAGAGACGTGGCCAAGACAGCAGAAAGAAGGCCAGTGGCGATGCTGATGTTTGAGTGTTTTTAACTGAAGAGATCACCCGATGGAATACTTTCCTAAATGTACCTGCTGTGCTCAAGGTCACATGACATGCATGTCTGTTACCTTAGAGCCTTGACCCTAAAAGGGTCATCAAGACATGAAGTTGAACGTGAAGCTTTTGTACACAGTGAGCTGTTACCTACCACAGGATAACCAATTTTCTATCGCTGTGTAACAAACCCTTTAAAAGAGTATATTAAAATTTAAAATTGAAAATTATTTTTCAATTGATTTGCTACATATTTTACATCCTTAAGGCATTTTCAAACAGTTTTAGTTTTGTCGGTCCTCTTCTACACCTTCCCACTGCCTACCTCCCCACACCTCCCCACTTCCATCCTTCTCCCCCACTTTTATATTCCACGTGATCTATACACTCACTGTGGTGACCCCTCTTGGTTGTTGACTTGAACTGTGATCAGCTGAAACCAAGCGGCTGGGCACACCTGTGAGGGATTTTCCTGACTGGGTCGTCAAGGTGAGAAGATGCCTTCCCCATAAGGTAAATGGGTGAAAGAAGATGGGTCCCTGGGGACAGGAGGAGAAGAGGAGAATGACCGGTGTGCCCAGAGGCCCAGAGAGCACAGCTGGGCTTAGTCAAGGAGCCCTGTGCTGTCTACTCCGGAAGTTTGGGCAGGCGCTTCCCAGTCTCCTCTTTCCAGACAGAAGTGATAGTTGTTCTATCTTGATACTGATTTTTCTATTGTAGGCCCAATGTGTACATGGGGATGGGAGAGGGAGGGGCTATTTGTCTCTTAGATTAGCAGGTCTCTGGATCAAGAGGAGCTTCTGCTGGAGTTGATGGAAACCAAATGATAAAGGGCTTCAGCGCTGGTGACTGATTAGGTGGTCATGGTTGGTGGTAGCCATCAACTTGACAGAATCTAAAATTGCTTGGGAGACTATCCTATGGTAGTTTGATTGAGAAATGTCCTTCATAGACTCATATCCCCCAGTTTGTGAAGGTTTAGAGTTTCTATGGCTATGAAGAGACAACATGACCTTGGCAACTATTCTAAAGGAAAACATTTAATGTGATGGCTAGCTTACAGTTCAGAGATTCAGCCCATTCTCATCATGGTAGGACATGGTGATGTATAGACAGACATGGTGCTAGAGAGGTGGCTGAGAGTTCTCCATCTTGTAGGCAACAGAAAGAGAACCATCCCACTGGGCATGGCTTGAGCCTATATGAGACCTCAAAGCCCACCTCCACAGTGACACACTTCTTCCAGTAAGACCACACCTGCTCCCACAAGGTCACACCATCACATTAGTGACACTCCCTTTGGGGGCATTTTCCTTCAAACCCCCCAGGAGGTTATGGAACCTTGCTGGAGGAGCTACGTCAGAGTGGAAATGAGGGTCAATATCTTTTTATTTTTTTATTTATTTTTTTTATTCTTTTTTAATTAATATTTCCACCTGCTCCCCGTTTCCCATTTCCCTCCCCTCCTCCCAAATATTGCCCCCTCCCCCCACTCCCCTCCCCCTATCCCCACTCCTCTTCTCCACCCCCCACACCATTCCCCCTCCCTCTCGATACTGAAAAGCAGTCCAAATTCTCTGCCCTGCGGGAAGACGAAGGTCTTCTATCTACGTCCAGGAAGGTGAGCGACTAAACAGGCTAAGCTCCCACAAAGCCAGTTCATGTATTAGGATCGAAACCTAGTGCCATTGTCCTTGGCTTCTCATCAGCCTTCATTGTCCGCCATGCTCAGAGAGTCCAGTTTCAACCCATGCTTATTCAGTCCCAGACGAGCTGGCCTTGGTGGGCTCCCAATAAATCAGATCCACTGTCACAGTGGGTGGGTGCATCCCTCGTGGTCCTGATTTCCTTGCTCATGTTCTCCCTCCTTCTGCTCCTCATTTGGACCTTAAGAGCTCAGACCGTTGCTCCAAATTGAGTCTCTGTCTCTACCTTGATCCATCGCCAGATGAAGGTTCTAAGGTGATATGTAAGATATTCATCAGTATAGGATAGGGTCATTTCAGGTTCCCTCTCCTCAGTTGCCCAAGGTACCAGCTGGGGACATCTCCCTGGATACCTGCGAACCCCTCTAGAGTCAAGTCTCTTGCCAACCCTAAGATGGCTCCCTTAGTTAGGATATATACTTCGCTGCTCCCGTATCCACCCTTCCTATATCCCAACCATCCCAATCCCCCGAGCTCCTCCCATCCTCCCCTTCTCATGTTTCTCATCCCATTTCCCCTTTGCCCCATGCCACCTCACCCACAAGTTCCCAGTTTTTGCCCTGCAATCTTGTCTACTTCCCCTCTCCAGGCGGATGACTATACGATTTTCTTTGGGTTCACTTTCTTATTTAACTTCTCTAGGATCACAAATTATATGCTCAATGTCCTTTATTTATGGCTAGAAACCGATTATGAGTGAGTACATCCCATGTTCCTCCTTTTGGGTCTGGGATACCTCACTCAGGATAGTGTTTTCTATTTCCATCCATTTGCACGCAAAATTCGAGAAGTCATTGTTTTTTACCGCTGAGTAGTACTCTAATATGTATATATTCCACACTTTCTTCATCCATTCCTCCATTGAAGGGCATCTAGGTTGTTTCCAGGTTTTGGCTATTACAAACAATGCTGCTATGAACATAGTTGAACAGATACTTTTGTCATTTGATGGGGCATCTCTTGGGTATATTCCCAATAGTGGTATTACTGGATCTTGGGGTAGGCTGATCCCAAATTTCCTGAGAAATCGCCACACTGATTTCCAAAGTGGTTGCACAAGTTTGCATTCCCACCAGCAATGAATGAGTGTGCCCCTTTCTCCACAACCTCTCCAGCAAAGGCTATCATTGGTGTTTTTGATTTTAGCCATTCTGACAGGTGTAAGATGGTATCTCAAAGTTGTTTTAATTTGCATTTCCCTTATCGCTAAGGAGGTTGAGCATGACCTTAAGTGTCTTTTGGCCATTTGAATTTCTTCTGTTAAGAATTCTCTGTTCAGTTCAGTGTCCCATTTTTTTATTGGGTTCATTAGCATTTTAAAGTCTAGTTTCTTGAGTTCTTTATATATTTTGGAGATCAGACCTTTGTCTGTTGCAGGGTTGGTGAAGATCTTCTCCCAGTCAGTGGGTTGCCTTTTTGTCTTAGTGACAGTGTCCTTTGCTTTACAGAAGCTACTCAGTTTCAGGAGGTCCCATTTATTCAACGTTGTCCTTAATGTCTGTGCTGCTGGGGATAAACGTAGGAAGTGATCTCCTGTACCCATATGTTGTAGAGTACTTCCCACTTTTTCTTCTATCAGGTTTAGTGTGTTCAGACTAATATTGAGGTCTTTAATCCATTCGGACTTGAGTTTTGTGCATGGTGATAGATATGGATCTATTTTCATTCTTCTACAGGTTGACAACCAGTTCTGCCAGCACCATTTGTTGAAGATGCTCTCTTTTTTCCATTGAATACTTTTAGCTCCTTTATCAAAAATTAGGTGTTCATATGTTTGTGGGTTAAAATCAGGGTCTTCTACTCGGTTCCATTGATCGACTTCTCTGTTTTTATGCCAATACCAAGCTGTTTTCAATACTGAGGCTCTGTAATAGAGTTTGAGGTCAGGGATGGTAATGCCTCCAGACGATCCTTTATTATATAAGATTGTTTTGGCTATCCTGGGTTTTTTGTTTCTCCATATAAAGTTGATCATTGTCCTCTCAAGATCTGTGAAGAATTTTGATGGGATTTTAATGGGGATTGCATTGAATCTATAAATTGCCCTTGGTAGAATTGCCATTTTTACTATGTTGATCCTCCCAATCCAAGAGCAAGGGAGATCCTTCCATTTTCTGGTATCCTCCTCAATTTCTTTCTTCATAGACTTAAAGTTCTTGTCAAATAGATCCTTCACTTCCTTGGTTAGAGTTACCCCAAGATATTTTATGCTATTTGTGGCTATCGTGAAGGGTGATGCTTCTCTGATTTCCATCTCTGCTTCCTTATCCTTTGTGTATAGGAGGGCAACTGATATTTTGGAATTGATCTTGTATCCTGCAACGCTACTAAAGGTGTTTATCAGCTGAAGGAGTTCTTTGCTGGAGTTTTTGGGGTCGTTATGTCAATATCTTACTTCTGTCCTCCCTCCCTGCTTCCTGTGTGCAGAGGAAATGTGGCCAGCTTCTGCTCCTGCTGCCATGGCATGCCTTCACTGCCATTATGGGCTCTCCCTCTGAACCATAGGCTAAGATAAGCTTATTTCTAGGTTGCTTTTAGTCAAGGATTTATCACAGCAATAGAAAGGTAAACTAATACATGCCTGTAGGGGGCATTGTCTTGAGTACCTGAGTGCATTGATGTTAAATGACTCAGCAGAGGACCCTGGGCTGTATAAAATGGGGAAAGTTCAGTGGGCAGTAAGAAGTATTCATTTGTCTCCTTCTTGAATGGGATCTGATTGGCTGTTTCAAGTTACTGTTGCCATGACTTCCGCAGTGGACTGTAAGTCTGAATTTCCCCCCTTAAATTGCCTTTGTCAGGGATCCTTATCCCAGCACCAGGAGAAGAAATGAAGGAAGATGACTCCTTTGCTCTTAGGGAGAGGGTGGTCCTTGCGGACAGAGCTGTGGGTTTGTCACCATGCTCTCTCTGTTTCTGTGTTGATTCATCTACTCGGAATATTCTTTTCTGCTCTAGTGATTCTGGCTTGGCTGTGTGGTTTTCTTGGGGGGAATGTGAGTGGATGTTTTCATGATCATCCAAGGAGAAGCATTCATCGAGCTGTGTGGACTGGGTGTGTCTACCAAACCTTGGTCTTCTGCCCCTTCTATGAGAATCATATGCCTGGAATCTAGAATGTGAGGAAGTGTCCATGACACAAAGCCCAAAAGATGACCATAGACAGGCCCACTATGATCACAAGTCCTTCTCCGACCTCAGAGAGCAAAAGGTAAACGTTTATTCCTGTGAGACACTAAGGTTGGGGGTTGTTTGTTACTGCAACCAGTGCTAGCTCTTACAAAGTATACAAGGCAAGAGAGAAGGAGTCACACATGAAACAGAAGCAGGAATATTTTATGCAGGTCAACTAGGTTACACACCAGGACTGGCTTGCGTTTAACTCTACTGTTTGCTGCATATAACACTGGAATTGTTTAAGGAAGAAGGTGGAGGGGTTTAGAGTGAGAATTCTACTGTTTTTGTACCTGAAATACAGGTTAATATTTTAAAAATCGAAGAAAACATTTTCAGAGTTAGTCACTGAGTTAAAAGCCAAGAGCACACTTATCATGATGGAGTTGACATGATTGGTCAGAGGAAGGTATATTGCCAGTGTTTCTGGAAGCCAGACGTGTCTTCATGCGTGTTCCATGCAGAATTTCCATTTTTAACTAAGAGACATGACATCAAGCGGCAGTGCTGACATTCTTTGGGTACTTCAAAGATGAAGTGCCGTGTTTTCCAGATCTGACTATAGACGAAACATTTCAATGAAAAATATAAAATTTGACCTCAGATCTACTGTAAGATGCATAACGGACTGCTGGCCAAACGCTGCTAAAGTAATTAGGTTTAACTGCTCAAGGTAGCAGACTCACTAGATGAGTTAAGCTGAACAATGGAAAATTAAAAATCAGCTGGAAATGCTGGTAGAAAATGAAATTAACTGTGAATGTGCCGTGTGGTTATTTGATACAAACTCTTAGTTGCTATTAGTGCCATAAAAACAGAAGAAACAACAGCAACAAAACAAATCTCTTCACTAGATCTCAGCCTGGGTGCTCATTGTTTTTAAACGAATAAAATATTTTTTAAGATCTAGAGAAAATATTTTTTCTGTATTAAGATCTACTATATGGAATATGCATTAAGATGACATTCTGATAAAAAATAAATAAATAAAAACTCAGTCAGGGGCTGAAGAGATGGTTCAGCCGTAGAGAACACTTACTGCTTTTGTAGGGGACCTGTGTTCTGTGGCTAGCAGCTACGTGGTGACTGATAAATGTCTCTCTTCTTCCTGGGGACCTTGTATCCTTCCTGTGGTCACCAGGCATGCATGAGGTTACCACACATACATGCAGGCAAGCGTGAATACCTTTAGAATAGAAATAAGTAAATCTTTTTTTAAAAGGAGATCAGCCAGGTGTGGTGGTGCATACCTGTGATCCTAGAGCTCAGGAGGTTGAGGTAGAAGGTTTATGACTTTTAATTAAAAAATTAAAACAGTAAAAAGAAAATGTCTGCAGGGCTATGGAGAAGCACCAGAAGTCACTTCAGCTGAAGTAAACAGTTAAGTAAACTGAGCGGTATGTGATAACCTTCATTTTTTGTGCGTGTGCTACATGCACACATGTGTGCACTGGGGATTTGAACACCAGTCTTCATGCTTGCATAGCAACCACTCTTATTCTCTGAGCCACCATCCTAGCCTTGAATGTTTTTCTGTAATATCTAAACATGAAAACATTACCAGGGTGTAGGGGATAGTTTGTCCTCTTGGATGCTGCCCACGAAAGTGATGACATCGCATTGCAAGGATGGTGTGATGAGTACCAAATCCTTCTCGGTGTAAAGAAAATGAGTTTCTTACTGACCTCCATATTCTATACAAGCTTTGGAAAATTTGTGGTTCATTTCTGGGTCGAAGAATTGCTTTCTTGCTGATGGTTCCACTCGCTACAGCCCAGCTGTTCCAAATTGAAACGGGGAAGGAGGGGCCAAGGGAGGAGACAAAAACAAGAAAGAAACAAAATACACAGAATAATTATTCAAGAACGACAGTGGTTCAGCCAGACCTGGTAGTGTACTCCTTGCAATCCCAGTGACCCCAGAGACGGAGGCAGGATGACTGTAAGTTCAAGGCCTGTCTGAGCTACAGGGTGAGTTCAAGACCAGCCCAGTTAATTTAGTGAGACCCTGCTTTAAAATGAAAAGCAGGGTCCAGGGATGAAGCTCGGCAATAGAATGCTTGCCTGGCTTGTACAAATCTCAGAGTTCAGGAGTCTGAGGGTCGAGTTCTTGCCTCCCACCTTCATAGTGCTTATTTTCTTGCTGGGAGACAAGGTGTCAGCAGAAAATTGAGCTTGAAACCTTGCTGTCATTGCTACTCTGTGCGGACCATTAGAAGTCTTGACTGGACAGCAGTGGAAAGAATCTGTCACAGCCAACATCACAGTCCTGTGGTTTATTGTCGAAGCTCATTTAATGTGTTCCTGGCTCTTCGAGTTACTTCAGCTCTACTGAATTTGTTTGGTTTATAAAAGAAATAGAAAAATTACAGGCTAGGAGATGAACCAATCTCGAGTAAACAGGTCAACAAACTGTGGCGGACAGCGCGTCAGCCACTTTTCTTGTCCCAGTGAATGAACACCTGGTGGGAAACTTTAAGAGGCAGGGGTTATTCTGGGATGTAGCCATCATGCCGAGGAAGGATTAGCACGGGGCACTGCTGGCTGTGGCAGCAAGCATGTGAGTTTGCTTGCTCACATCTAGGTGGATCAGAAAGCAGAGAAAGGGAGACCAAGGCTGGCATTCAGTCCACTACTCCTTTTTTTTTTCCCAGCAGGATGTTACCTACAGTCAAGGACCTTTAAGAAACAACCCATAAGAGCAAATACAGCACAGGTTTCTGTTTGTTTTTGTTTGTTAATGCTGTAGATAACGGAAACATTTAAGACAGCCTGTGATCTCAGTGATTTTACAAGTGGTCAAGGTCTGTGTAAAGCTATTTCTTTCAGATTTATTTATTTATTTTTAATTAACTATTTTATTTATTTATTTATTTATTTATTTATTTATTTATTTATTTATTTTTGATACAGGGTTTCTCTGTAGCTTTGGAGCCTGTCCTGGAACTAGCTCTTGTAGGCCAGGCTGGCCTTGAACTCACAGAGATCCGCCTGGCTCTGCCTTCCAAGTGCTGGAATTAAAGTCGCATGCCACCACTGCCTGGCTCAGATTTATTTTTATCTAGATGTGTATGTGTCTGCCTTGTGAGTGTAGGCCGTACATGTGTGAGAACCCGCAGAGGCAGGAAGAGAACATCAGCTGCTCTGGGACTGGAGTTACTGAAACTCTGAGCCCCCGACACAGGCGTTAGGAACCAAACTCAGGTCCTCTGGAAGAACAGCAAACATTCTTACCCCCGAGCCAACTCTTCAGGTGTAAAACATGCATGCCTGATGCCTGAGGAGGCCAGAGAGAGTGTAGGTGACCCTGGAACTGGAGTTACGGGTGGCTATGAGCCACCATGTAGGTGCTGGGAACTGAACCTGGGTCTTCCGCAAGAGCAGCAGGCACCTTTAACCCCCAAGCTATGTCCTCAGCTGCCAAAGTTATTTTTAAAACTCTACTTTGCATCGTATGGTTAATAATCATATCATATAATAGTGGTTCCGGGTCTAACTACATTTCAGTCTGAAAAGTTTTAAGTATTTCTGCAGAACTTTTGCTCGCAGAAAAGAGAAGAATCAGCTTCAGAGACCCGGGATGCTGAGTGCTGCTCTGAACTCACGCTCACGAGCGGAATGTGGTAAATTTTTAATCTAGAGAAGATGAAGCCCCTCTGTGACGATGCAATGCCAATGTGCTGCCCCACACAGCAAAAGGAAGATAGGCACAGGTTCTTGGTTGGTCAGCATTCAAGCCAGAATGAAGCCTTTAGATGAAACCAGCTCCCGAGTAGTCGTCTTTGGGCTGCTTTCCTCTGTTGTAATGAAATAAGGCGATGAATTTGTAAAGGGAAAATGTTTGTTTTGCCATTTTAGTCCATGATGGGGCAGACCCACTGCTTTGTGTGGCAGGACCAATTATTTACCTTGTGGCTAGGAAGCAAAAGATGAGGAAAGTCTAAGGTCCCATAATCCCTTTCAGGGTACAGCCCCAACGACTTATCACTGGCCCCCGTTTCCTAAAGGCTCCACTCTCTCTGTACGGAGCACATAGTGGACCAAGTCTTTACACATGGGTGTGCCTTTGGCATGCATCGAGATCCATACTGTGGGGCCTGGGCAGATGGCTCGGCAGTTAGAGTGCTCAGGGCTCTTTCCGAGGACCGGGGTTCAGCTCTCAGTGTCCACGTTGTGGCTGACAGCTTCAGGGGATCCAGTGTGTGAACCCACACAGTCATACACACATATACATAGATCAAAATAACACATCTTTAAAGAGACAACCACTACAGTATGATGCCTGTTCTAGGCTGTCAACTTCACCGGGTGGATCTGGCATCAGCTAAGAGATAAGGTGCCAAGCATACTTGGGAGAGACTTTGGAGCAGGTTATTTGAAGTGGGAAGACCCACCCCAAATGGGAGTGGTACCTCCTGCGGCAACACAGATGGGAAGACTGGGGGGACTTTGGCTTTTTGCCTTTTTGTCCTTCAACAACTACACAACTACTCGCTGTGTCCTTGCGGCTGCAAGGGCTGCCGCATTCCCTTACTGAACTCGGAACCCAGCCTCTTCCGGCTTCCCATGGAAAGCAGAGCTATTGGCTTTCTAGGAATCTTCCAGGCCTTGGGTACCAAGTAAAGGCTTCTGAGATGCCTAGCCTCGTGAACTGAGACGTTATGGGGCTCTCAGCCCCTCCAGGATGCAGCCATTGTTGGACCACTTGGACATTACTGTATAATCCAAAGACTAACAACTCTCTTTATTTATTGATTTATCTATCTATTTATTTATTTTGATTTTCGAGACAGGGTTTTTCCGTAGCTTTTGGTTCCTGTCCTGGAACTAGCTCTTGTAGACCAGGCTGGCCTCGAACTCACAGAGATCCGCCTGCCTCTGCCTCCCGAGTGCTGGGATTAAAGGCGTGCGCCACCACCGCCTGGCACAACTCTCTTTTTTAATACATACTGATTCCATTTGACCATGCTTCTCGCCCACATTCGTCCCTTTCATTGGCTTATCAGGATGGGTGGCCCAGGGTAGCAACTGTAGGAGCCTGGACTTCCGTCCTAAAACTTTCGTTACTGCAATGTTCAGTATTGTCCATGTGTTCTGTGGTCTGGATCTCCTGGAAGGGTGACGCAGTGTACAGAGAACGTACGGCAGCAGTTCTCAACCTGTGGGCCGCGACCCCTTCGGCAAACCTCTGTCTCCAAAAAAATTTACATTACGATTCATAACAGTAGTAAAATTACAGTTGTGAAGTAGCAATGAAGATAATTTCCTGGCTGGGGGTCACCACAACGTGAAGAACTATATCAAAGGGTTGCAGCATTAGGAAGGTTGGGAACCCTGGGTCTAGGTGGTGAGTGTTCTGTAGGACATTTTAAGGAGGAGCTCACATCTCTTTCCAAGCAGCATTTTCCAGAGGACTGGATGGTCAGGTACTGAAGGAGCGTCCCATTGAAGCTGGTCACTTTCAGGCGGCCTCTGAATGAGAAAGAGTGGAGTTAATACCTCCCAGGCCGCACCTGTCTGTCTGTCTTCCCCTGGGGAACAGAGAGGCCCCACCACCCTCTTTTCTTTCCCCAGGAACAGGAAGCAGTGCACTTGGAGGGAACAAACAAATCTGCTTGTGCGACGCCCGGGCCGGCCAGCGCTGTGCTCTAAGGTTTCCGCCTGAATTAAAGGCGAGTCCACCGACGAGGAAATAAAAGGATGTGCCAGGAGATCAAATGAAGCATTTGTATAGACCCTTATTCAAAATGGACACAAATGCATCGGCTCTTCAGAATTATGGGTGAATCAAAGGAAAATTACATCCAAGAAGATGAAGCAGAGCCTGCAGTCTGACCACGCTTGGAGCAGAGACACAACTTTGAAGCTTCCGGCCGGGTGTGCCAAAGAGCCAGCTGTGGCAGGTGGAATTGTAGCAACCCAGCATCTGGAGAGGATAAATCTGTCCCACAGAAACTCGGAGCTGCACAAGGAGGTGGTGAGAACGGCTGGTTGAAAATGCAGTTTTGAAAGAAAAATCGCTTTGAAGAACGTACGACATCCTTTAAAAAAAAAAGTAGGTCTAGGTTCAGTTGCTGTTTTTATTGGGGCTGGTGTGAAGGGATCTGATACAGTGGTTCTTCAAGTTCTGAGGATTTCCATCCCAAACACTATCAGTGAGAAAGAGGGGTTGTGTCTGTTAGAACCCAGATCAGTGGCTGCTCAGGTCAGGTCCATCTCTGCAGGGCCTTCCCCATTCCTCCCAGGTCCTTCTGGATACAGCAGCTCCCCACACCCACCTCTCCTCACCCTACATCCCCTGCAGTGTCTCTGGCTTCCAGACTCCAAGTCAGGAGGGGCTACTGGCGGCACACCCAGGGGGTGGGCTTTAAATGGCTGAACGGCCTCTTCCACCTCCTCCACATCCTCAAGGTCATGTGTTCCTTTCTTCAGACCCAGGACCCCTTCTGCCTGCCCCTGGGGATCAGAGGGCCTGACTGCGAGTTATTCTATGAACTTGTAGTATGGAATCCCCTCTTCCACTGAAGCCTATAAGAGCCCCACCCCGCTCTGCCAAGTACTCCTAACTCTCCTTGAAGCTCCCGCCGTGTCCTCTTGCTGTGGCATTAAGGCCTCTTCTAAAAACTTTCTTATCCAAAGGCAGCCCAGCCCATCTCAGTGTCCTCCTGGAATTCCACAGCCAGGGACCTCCAGCACTTCTGAAGGACGGGACAGAAGATGAGTGTCCTCAGATATGTGGGTATATATGGTGTATGCTGAATTCATACGGGGAGAGAGATACTCCCTCAAGCCTGCAACAGGAGCCCGATTTAGTCACCCTCCAGGACGGACAGAAGCTTTTTGTGTGGCTTTGTTCCCTAGGCTGTCGGAGAGGAATGAAGGGGCAGAGAAAGAGCTGCTCCATCCTTTGCACCAGAGGTTTACTAGGGCAGATAACATGGACATGACAGGCGTCTGATGCAGAGTTTCAGGCTCCAGGGACAAAACAAGATGTCTTCTTTGGAA
Organism: Chionomys nivalis; assembly: GCF_950005125.1. Classification (NCBI taxonomy): domain Eukaryota; kingdom Metazoa; phylum Chordata; class Mammalia; order Rodentia; family Cricetidae; genus Chionomys; species Chionomys nivalis. The sequence goes on from NC_080090.1 coordinate 9,296,058, forward strand.
GGTTTCTGAGGGAAGAGAGGTCTCACAAGGTGAGGAAGCAGGCTTAGTTAATCTGTGCCCTATGCTATATGACTGAGGTAGGGGAACAGGGCATGAGTGACTTGGACTATGTGAGGGAGGCCCCTCTTCCCTTGGGTAGGGGAGTGGGGCTTGGTTAGAGTGTGACCCTTGTAGTGTGTCTTTGGCCCCAAGATGGCAAAGGGCTGGGTATATTCTTGTCCTTCTTGCAGCCCTCTCTGTTAGAGTCTAGAGGGTCTGGATCCTCCGCCAGACTGAGAATCATCATTACTGTTTATATTAGCACAAAGCCATGCTGGCCCCAGAACAGGGGCCATAGACATGAGAGACCTCATCCCAATGTGGGGCAGCTCTATCCACATCACCAATACACATTTGTGTGTGTCTCTGTCTTCTGGTTTGAAGGAACCTTGGAGATGATCGAGCTAAACTTATCACACTGTGGTCTGAATCTGAGAAACAGCGAGGAGACTTGTGTGGTGAGAGGGTGGCCCAGTTAGGACGCGTTTGGGTGGGGTCACAGGTCCCTGTCCCTCGCGGGCTCATGCTCTTGCCTGTGCTTGGCTTAACACAAAGATCCCATGATGCTTTGCTCTTCACAGCTGCCACCTCCAGGGGGAGGTGCTATGAAGATTAGCACATTGTGACTTTAGCTCTGAGATGATCTCTTACGGTCTGTACTGAGGGCACAGGCTTTCCATCCAGGTTGATCAGATGAAGGCAGAACTTGAGGCCTGACGCTGGGAGAGGGGCTCCCTCAGGAAATCTCTGGGATGTGAGAGGGAGCATTTGGAGTCCTTAGGGAGATGCTGAGGGCAGAGTTAAGCAGGCAGGCAGGCACGCAGGCATTCATGCAGGCATGCACGCAGGCATGGCATGTCAAGCCTGTCCTGCCAGGTGAGCGCTCACTGCCGACTAGCTATGACCTACAATCATCTGAAAAGAGGAAGTATTTAGATCAGAAAGGCCCACTGGTGTCTCTGTGAGGAAGTGTTTTGATTATTAATTGATGTAGAAAGGCCTAGTCCACTGAGGCGGCCCCATTCCCCAGGCAGATGGTCCTGAACGGTATAAGAAAGCTAGTTAAGTGTAAGCCACCCAGCAAACCTCCTCCTCCTCCTCCTCCATGGTTCCTGTCGCACTCTTGGATGTGAAGTGAATTCCTGGGTCAGAGGTAATGCTATGTGGAAGAGCGAACGGGGCTACCTTCAAATTTCTACAACAGTTCCTGCCTTGATTTCCCAGAAATGAGGGACTGTAACCTGGAATTGAAAGTCAAATAAGCCCTTTCCTCCCCTGCGTTGTTTTTTATTAGGATATTTTAATCACAGCAGGAATGACACTAGAACAAAGTCCCATTCCTTGTGTGGATTAAAGCTAACCAGGAGAAGAGCCCCACAGCGGTGCGTGCGGGTCCCAGATGGTAAGGACTGCTGACTGCTCTCTGTGAGGCCCTAGTTCCCTTGTACTCCTCCAGCTCTGATCTCACCGGGTGGCTGCTGTGCAGGCCCAAAAATGTGAGCCTATTTCTACCTTGACCAAAGGTCAGAGAGTTGGAACTTATCTCTAGTCCTTCAAGGTTATTGTGTTTCTACCTCAAACAAAGGTCCCACCTAGAATTAGGCCAGAGAGTTCTGCTCTCTCAAGGCTATTGTCAACAGGTGTAGCTAATAGCCAGACCTTGTCTTTCAAGAACAGAGACGTTCCTGAAGATACATTTCTACCTCAAACAAAATTCTAAGGATCCAACTAAGTTCCAGTTCCCTTAAGGAGATAACATTGAATTCCACTCAGGGCCTGGTTTGCCTACAGAATGTTTTGGTCTAGCATGACTTGTTTCCCTCTAGCAACAGAATGTTTAACTGTGGATGTAACCTGCGACCTTCATCTGGTCTGTTCATTTCCTTGTATCATGTTAATGCAGTTTTGCTTTTTAATCTTACTCCTACCTCTTGGGATCAGGGTATTTTAAGCAATTGGAAATTAAATGCAAGTGATTTCAGCACTCACTGGAACTCCCTCCTGGTACTGGTCTGTGGTTTCTGTCTTATTATTTTCGCGTCTTTGCACTCTTTGCTTATATTTCTGATCCCCATGCCCCTACTCTGGCAAGTGGTACTTTTGTCGAGGCTGGTCCCTGACAGGCTACCACTCTTCTGCTCTGCAGACCATAAGACAGAGCTTTTGGGAGTTTAAGATGACTTGCTCCCAGGCAGGATGTAAACCTCATTACCCGCCATCCCTAGTTACCCACCATCCAGGTTCATGTTGGTGCCTCCCTTAGCTTCTGGGGGTGATGAGGTCATTAGGATGGTGTCTTCTGACAAGGAAGATCTGGACACAGGTGGTGAGGTTGGTAACCTGATCCTGCCTCTGAAGGTCAACTCAGATTAAAGGGACGATGGATGTGGGGGTGATAATGGCCATAATGTGCCCACAGAGTGAGGCTGTCATAGATGTCACGGACAAGGGTGACTGCTGTCAAGTGGCAGTGTAACAGACATGGTGAAGTGGGAGGAAGATGATATTCTCGGGTATCAGCAGCAATGCCCTCACACATTAACATCCTTCCTGAGCCTGATCTTGGGGTTCCCAGAGGCTGCCTGTCACTGTGACCGAGATGAAGGTCCTCCCTGCTGGACAGAGGCCGGCTCATGTCACAGCACCAATAAAGGAGCAAGTCAGACTTCTCCCAGCACAGACACACTATGTGTTTGGGCAAAGCCTGCTCAGGTATAACATACATTTAGCTCTGGGGAAGGAGACAATTCCTACCACACGTGCAGGAAGAGAGGCTCGCAGGCTGGTGACTCAAACTCCTGTCTCTTTTTCCTCCAGGGACAGCCTTGACTGCCCGTTCTGTACACCCAAGGAGCTGGTTGTGTGCTCACTTCCCAAGCAGCCAGGGCCGTACGGTTGGGTCAAATATTACTAACTAGTAGGTGGACTCGGGTTACCTTGGTATTATCTTATGGGGTAGGGGCTATCAGGTCTTTAAATCTAGGGAGACATTGTTCCAGTTCCATTGTGTAACTTCTTCCACTACCCCGGAGCAAAGATGTTTGTGAGACCATAACCCTTGCTCACTACTAGTCCATGTTCTGAGGTGGATGTTCAGTGGGCTCTTGCCCTTGGTTAAGTGTGTCTACAGGCATCATCTTGGGAGCTAATTTAAAGGAGACAGATTCCTGGCTTTATTGACTTTCAAGCGTTAGAACTGTGGTACTGGTTGACTCTGGGCATCCGCATTTTGGAAACGTCCTGGGGAATTTGAGCTCTGACTAGGAACCCTGCAAAATTATTTTGGATGCTTCCTATTGCTTATGAGGAACTCAGCCTATTAGTGCCTTAATTATGTGTGGATAATTGCTACCCACTAAAGCACATTCTGTACTGAGAAATGACCTAGTCTTTTTGTGTTCTGCAGTCATTGATGCTTTTAAAAATCTTTGTTTATGCTGGGCAGTGGTGGCACAGGCCTTTAGTCCCAGCACTTGGGAGGCAGAGGTAGGTGGATCTCTTTGAGTTCAAGGCAAACCTGGTTTACAAGAGCTAGTTCCAGGATACTTAGGGCTGTTACACAGAGAAACCCTGTCTCACAAAACACACACTCAAAAAAAAAAAATCTTTGTGTATTTATTTATATTCCATTGTATTCTGACAAGGCTTTGGAATATTTTTGTGAGACAACTTCTCTGCACATGATTTGCTGGCTTCAAATGAAGCATTACATCTTATTAACTTGAATTAAGAAAGTGTTTTTTTGAGTGTTAGCGATCTGCTCAGGTACATTCTTCTGGATCAACGTCCCATCTTCCTTTGATTCTCCGCTAGGGACAGCTGTGGCCTAGGCTGTGAGTTGTAACAGGAGCCTGCCGACTGAGGAAAGAGGCTGCCTCAGAGTCTTTCAGGAGAATCTGACTAAGCAGCAGCCAGAGAGTCAGTCAGGAGCAGCCATGAGGAGTGTGAATGAGCTCACTGTCCTGTCAACGTCCCTCACACACAACGGCTGGGATGTGCGTTTCTTCTCGGTGATAGGACAGGTTGCCACAGAGAACCAGTCTTCCAGAATCCCATCTGACTTTGTTTCCTGGAATACCACTTTTAAGAGGAGAAGGGAAATTACCATGTATGGTTAAGGACTTTGGAGGGGGTGTATTTTAGTTTAAGTTCTTGTCTAAACATGAAAGAACAGTTTAAGAGGGAAAGCTGTGGGGTGGGGGACCAAGTTAAGGTTACAGCAGGGAACATGAACACCCTGAGGAGTCAGCAGAAAGTGACCTCATCGATTCCCTGGCACACAGGTGACATCCCTCTGCCTTAGACTCAACGACCACAATGGATAGCATAGGCGGCCTTCTGAACGCAGCTGGTTAATTGCCAAGGCTGTCAGTTTATAGAGGGCTGAAAGTTCCTATGCGCTTCATTGAATCTGAATTCTGTCGCTGTTTTTACCTCCTGGCCCAGCTCACATAGACAGGTTGCGACTTTCAGCGTCTCCTCCTGGCTTCGGATGACTGATTTCTCAGAGGCACTGGTAAAGACAGAGTTACAAGAACACAAGGATGATTTGGCAATTGTGATTATTATGATTATATGAGCTTCCTGATCGTTTGTGTTCCCCCCCTCCCTTAAGTGTGGGGAAGGAAGTTCACCGTCACGCCAGAGAAGTCACAGTGGCAGGCGTGTGAGCAGCTGGTCACATGGTATCCACAGTCAGGAAGCAGAGAGAGGTGAACGCTGGTGCTCAGCTCACTGTCTCCTTTCTTTCAGCTCAGGACAGTCATAGAATATGTCTCAGGGTTTCCATTGCTGTGACGAGACACCATGACTACAGCAACTCCGACGAGGGAGGGGGACTTGATTGGGGGAGGGGGAGGGAAATGGGAGGTGGTGGCGGGGAGGAGGCAGAAATCTTTAATAAATAAATAAATAAATAAATAAATTAATTAATTAAAAAAAAAGAAAACATTTAAGTGGAGTGGCTCGCTTACAGGTCCAGTCCATTGTGACAGGGAGCATGGCTGTGTGCAGGCAGAGGTGCTGCTGGAGCTGAGAGTCTTACAGGCAACACGAAGTCAACCGAAAGTCACACTGAGGGAAGCTGGAACAAAAGAGACCCTCAAGCCCACCCCAGCGGTGACACACTTTCTCCAGCAGGCTACGCCTTCTAATAGTGCCACTCCTTTTGGGGGCCGTTTTCTTGCAAGTCACCACAAAATAGTACATCCCATATTTAGGGTGTGTCTTCCTGCCTTTATTAACCCAGTCTAGAACCTCTCTCACAGATGTGCCCAGAGGTTTGTCTCCTAGGTAGGTCCAGGTTCCATCTAGCCGACAGTCAATAGTAACTGCCACAACCCCCAAAATACCAAAAGCTGAAAAACATATCTAATGACTGAACTCAGCTTGAGTGTGGGCTACCTGCCAGTCATCCCAAGAAGCTTTTGTCGAACACAAGAGTCTGAGGACATAGTTTGAAGCCGCAGGCTGTGGCCCTATTCAGGGGTTAAGAGGCCAGTCTGGTAGGAAGCCATAAGTGCATGTGGGAAGGGATGGAAGGAAGGAAAGAGGATTGTGCTTTGTCTCTCAGAAAGCAATGGTCCTGGATAAAAGATTCCCTCCCCAGCGGCATCTCTGAGTTCATGCAGGAAAACCCATCTCGGGCTCAGAGAGTCTTTGTCTAGTGTCCCATCCATAATTAGGCCACAGGGTCATTGTTCCAGGTGTCATGGGCTGCATAATGTAACTTTACCAAGCCAGTTTGCCAGGAGAATTTCAAAACATGGTTAAAGTAGCATGCTATTCTAGCTAGTTTTACTTTGTAATTAAAGTTGCACATCCTTAAAGAGTTGTGTCTCAAGTGCCCCTCCATATGTGTCACCTGTAATTCCTTGTTTCTGATATATTGTCACTTTCAACTGTGTGTGTGGGGGCATGTGTGTGTGTGGGCATGTGGCACATTTGGGAGTGCGGGTCAAGGCCAGATGTCAACATCCGTTGTCTTTTTCTGTCATTCCTCACCTTTCATTTTCAGACAGGGTCTCCCATTAAACTGGGGTTTACGAGTCGGCAAGCCTGGCCGGCCAGTGAGCCCCAAGAGCTGTGTGTCTCAGTGCACGGTCGCTCCAGCTCTGAAGATGTGCGCTGCAGTTTCTGGCTTTTATGTGGGTGCTGGCAAACTGCACACAGGTCTTCACGACTGCACCTTTACCCACCGAACTCACTCTCCAGTCCATGGTTTTAGTTCTTGGAGCTGAGTGGGGTATTTTCCTCACAAATCATAGAACACATCTTCAACTCTTGATGCTTCCATTGCCTGCGCTCTCTGGAGCATGACCATTGCCCCTCGGCCCTCACTCCCTCACCTCACCGCTACTTCTGATCCGCGGACTCTCAGTCCCTGCCTTCTTTTCTCGTTGGAGCAGGGCACACGCAGTTGTGCCGTGTGGCTTCCCTCTTCAGAGGCTCCTGGTCTGTATCATAGGCAGTTGGTTATCTGTCATCATCGTGACCATTCCCTCCATCTCCTGCAGCACTGGACACGCTGTTTTCAGAATCTAGTCTTTTTGACTTTTTAAAAGATTTACTTAAAGTTGGGTGGCGGTAGCACACACCTTTAATCCCAGCACTTGGGAGGCAGAGGCGGCAGATCTCTGTGTGTTTGAGACCAGTGTGGTCCACAAGAGCTAGTTCCAGACAGGCTCCAAAGCTACAGAGAAACCCTGTCTCGAAAAACAAAACAAAACAAAACAAAACAAAAAAAAAAAAAAAAGAAAAGAAAAGAAAAGAAAAGAAATAATTGTGTATAGAAGTGTTTTGGGGCAGGGCATGTGCTCATATGAGTACAGGTACCCAGAAAGGGTGTCAGATGCCCTGATGCCCTGGAGCTGGAGCTACACGTGGTTGTGAGCTGCCTGGTGTGTGTGTGAGGAGAATCTCACTCGCGTCCTCTGCATTCAGCCCCAGAGCTGTCCCTCTGGCCCCTGTAAGTCCAGTCTTCCTTTTCCTTTAGACTCTTTCACTCTGGAGCATTCTTCAGTAATTACCTGGGTGGGGTGTAGGTGGAATCAATTCACGATACCCTGCCTGCTTGAAGGAGTCTTCTCTTTCCTTTGATGCCTGACTTACAGTTTCATTTGGACATCTGAGTCTAGGTTGGAAATCATTTTCCTTTATCACGTGAAGATAATGTCTCTGTTGTCTCCCAGCCTCCAGGGTAGCTGGGTCTCACACACAGGCTTGGTGCCCTCTGGGATCCCTGGTGTTCTCTGTAGAAGGGTTCATTGTTGTGGTGTTTCACCGGCTGCATCCTGTGTCTCTTACCCTTTTCTGGAGGTGCTCATAAATCTGGGACATCACTGTCGTTGTCTCTGGGAGACTACATTTATTTCACTAATTGTCTTCTTGTCTCTCTTTATCTTTGGAACCCAATTATAGTAATTTGGCTTCATATTCTGGTCTTCTAACTTAATATTTAATCTGGTTTTTACCTTTCTTTGTGATTTTTTTTTTCTGAGCTGTTATCTCAGGTTCCTCCTCCACCAGATATCAATATCATCCCCCTTTCTCTCTGTCTCCCCATCCCCGCCGTGTGTGTGTGTGTGTGTGTGTGAGAGAGAGAGAGAGAGAGAGGAGAGAGAGACAGAGAGAGAGAGAAAGAGAGAGAGACAGAGAGAGAGGAGAGAGAGAGACAGAGACAGAGAGAGAGAGGAGAGAGAGAGAGAGACAGAGAGAGAGAGAGAGGAGAGAGAGAGAGAGACAGAGACAGAGAGAGAGAGGAGAGAGAGAGAGACAGAGAGAGAGAGAGAGGAGAGAGAGAGAGAGACAGAGAGAGACAGAGAGAGAGAGAGAGAGAGAGAGGGAATCATGCCATAGTGCGCATGTGAGGTGACAGGACAAGATCAAGTGTAGCCCTCACCTTCCAGCTTGTTTGGGACAGAATCTCTTGCCTTCTCTGCATGTGCCAGGTAGCTGGCCTGGGGCTTCCCAAGAGTCTCCTGTTTCTACTTCCTGTCTTGGCACAGGAGTGCTGGGACTGCGGAAGAGAGCACGGCCATGACTGTGTAGCTTTCTTTACTTCAGATTGTGAGGACCTTTGCACACTGACAGAGTGTGTCCGGAAAAATGACATCACCTTCTAATCCCTGCATAGCCGTTCTCTCTAGCCTGGCATGGCAATAAGGGGCAGGGTGGGTTTGAAAAGATGTTTGAGGTTTGGTGTCTGGAAAACATGACAGAGGTGGTCAGCTTCCACCTGACTTCATTGAAGGGCTGTTCACATTTGGACCCTGTTCCTGCCCTGGACGTTAGGATGCTACTGTTTTCTCGGAAGGAATAGGGCCTCTCTGAGCATGGCTTTGATACCTCCCAGGTACCCAGATAGAGGTGATCACTGGATCCTTATGACAGCTTACTCATTCCCTTCCTCATCACTGTGAGCAAACGCCTGCAGGAAGGAATGCTAGGGAGGGACGGTTTATTCTGGCTCACAGTTTGAGGGTCACCATCCATCCCTGTGGAGGGGGAGCCATGGTGGCAGGCAGCTTTCTCCTTTGTATTTAGTAATCTAGTTCACGGAATGGAGACCCATTCACCGTGGGTCCTCCTTTCTCAGCTAAACCTTTCTGGAGGCGTGGTAATAGATATCCAAACCCACAGGTGTGTTTCCATGGTGATTATAAATCTATTCAGACTGACAGTGGAGACTAACCATCTCAGGCTCTAAGGTAAAACATGGCAAGCTAGAGAAATAATACCAAGTAGTATGGGGTTGAGGGATCAAGAAGAAAAAAAGGAAACTAAATAAAATAAATAAATAGATAAAAGAGTAATTGAGCTCACGGCTCAACTCCATCTTGTCTGCTAGAAACTCAGTTCTAGAAGAAATGCCTCCAGTCAGAGAGGCAGGGAAGGGGCGCAGGATGAATCATTCATGTCATTGCCCATCAGGACCCGTTTGGGTAGCACAATCAATAAAAACCCAGAGTCAGATATTGGGGTTCAACCTGAAGGTCAGAAAAGCAAAACAGCCAGCCACTGGCTCTACCTCAGTCCAAAATGGTGATCCTGCCTCCAGGAATCTCAGAATGAAACTGTGCCTGAGAGCTGTCTCCTCCCATCTTATATTCCTCTCTAGGGCTGGGATTAAAGGCATGCACCGCCCAATTTCTATGGCAACGAGTGTGGCTACTGGGATTAAAGGTGTGTGTCACCACTGCCTGGTCTGTGAGGCTGACCGGTGGGGCTGTTTTACTCTCTGTACTTCAGGAAAGCTTTATTTATTAAAATACAACCGAAATACCACTACGCAGCTGCTCTTCTCTATCGCACAGAATAAAATGGTGTGCGGAGCCCCAGTGAGTGAAACCATCCTGTCCCCAGTTACCACCAGCAAATAGTCCCCCTCCCCCAAAATAAACTCCCAAGCCTCCAGACATTGGAGTGAGTTAATTTTAGCAGAGACATAACAAGAGAGGCCACAGGAACAGCAGGAAAAGGGGCAGTAGATTTTTATCACCCAAGCAGGGCAGAAGCAGCAATTAAATTATGCCAGAAGACAGAAACTTCCTGATGGAGTGTGAGCACGCGTCTACATACAAACTCCAGTGCGCTGACTGTGCCCAGATGTACGTATCTGCCATGGGCAGCTGCAGAGACTGTCACGGAACACATCAGTCAGGCTGTAAGACTACACCATGGGCAGAAGTCCTGACTGGAGAATCCTGCCCTCACCTCGCCAGCCACCCTTGACTCCCACTGACACCTAAAAACTGGTGTCCCTGCACTGTTTACACCATGAAAAGTCGTAAGATGGCCTTGATCTTTTGTTTCTAAGATCTTGGAAAATAATCCATTTGTAAGGCTGAAAACCAAGAATTTGGCAGGGGGCGGGGATAAGAAAAGGAAAAAGAAAAGAGTAAAAAAAATTCAGCAAAACCCCTTGATATTTTACTTGCCTGAGCTAAAGCATTACCACCTACTTCTCTCCCAGTTTGATTGTCCTTATCCTCCACTGCCCCAGCCCCTGCCGTCCGGTGAAAGTCTCAATGTTGCAGCTACTGGTTACTGGATTTAATGGAGACAGCTGCCCTGGAAGGAGGGCGGCGGCACTCCCGAATAGCTTTCTTTTTATTTGTTTCTAATTTTATTGACCGCCACAGACAGGTTGTCTTGTTTTATTGCTGGATGTTGGAGGATTTGGGTGGTGGAAGAGTTGATGTGGAAGGTGGTGGCTCCCACTGTGACCTAGGACTGGGCTGAGCAGGAGGTTGGAGTAAAAGTACAGAATGTTTGATTTTTTGGGTCATACTTAATGTTCTCTTTAAAAGCCGGGGAACCTATTAGAGTAAGTGCAGCCGGCATCTGATAAATGGGACACATCTGGCCCCATCTCTGACACAAACCTCCCAGTATTAATTATTCTGATCGTTACAGCTGTGAAGGGGGGGAGACCATTATTTATAGTGATCTTTGCTAAGTAAATCATTTAAAAAATGGCTAAATGCAATATTTCCCTTTTAAGAAGCCCTCCAGAATTAAAGGGGCTTTTCAATGGAACATGAAACATATTGCAGAGAGAGAGACAGAAGCTGTCTTGATTAATGGCCGTGATTATCAGCCATGCAAATCACTTTCACTTATTAAGTCTTGTTTAATATCCTAATGAAGGTTTCCTGAGCAGATTTGGAATTTCCAACGAAAGTGCCCTTTCATCTCGGAGAGAATGAACCCACACTATAAAGAAAATCTCATTTACCGCAATTCCTCCCCTGCCCAGGACCCTTTTCTCAGCTTCCACTTCGCAGCGGGAGACAATTAACCTTTTCAGTGCCGGAAGTGATTCCCAGCGTCGCCCAGCTGCGAAGGCCGGCAGGGTCAGGGGAGGACAGAAGTCCTCTGTAGTCTGCGCTGCCGTGGGACAGTTCTAAGAAACCGGACTGCACAGGAAAGCCTTGAAACGGGGCGACTGGTTAGGCGACTCCGCGTGGGCAGACGTGGTATCCCGCACCCTACCAAAGTCTTTTCAAACCCCAGTCCCGGGCCCATCTGCCATGGCTTATTCAGCTTGAATCAAAGACGGCCAGAAATGAAAGCAGGCACACTGAAGAAAAGCCCAACTCGCCTCTAAATGCCGGGCAGCCTTTGTGAGCCGCCAGCAAGTTGGTTTTATTGAGGTTGAAAGTCTAGGAGGTGGAGCTGGGGGGTGATTCAGGGAACCGCCTTTGGTTTGCTTTATATTGCCGTGCTCAGCGGCTCTGCTCAGGCACTGGGGTGCTAGGAGGGTTGGGGCTTGTTCTCCACCTTCCTGTAACCAGGCTGCCACCTGGACCCGGTGGTCAGGGAGGGACTTCCAAACTTGATTACTTCTTGTTTCCAGATGCAATGTGTAGATGTAAAGAGAGCACTGAGCTGGAGCCCAGAACATGGGTAGGGCCACAGGGCAGGTAGGGTACACTGTGAGCTCCCATTGGAGTGAGTACGTGCAACAGACTCACAGAAAAGTTTCCAGAATATTTGGGCACTGCAGTCTGGATTTGAGGATCCATGTTCTGTAGAACATTAAGAGCCCACTCACGTGCTGGTTTGCTTTCTGTATTAAACAGAACGAAATGAACCTCCTGCTTTGGAGTTCTGTTGCTGCGTTTGCATGAGGCTTTGGGTTCAACGCCAGCCCTGCAAACAGGATCTCCAAACCTTCAAGATGGAACAACCAACAAACACCGAATCTCGTGGGCCAAGCATGAGATCTTTTGCCTTTGCTGTATATACTCTTGTATGCGATCTTCGTGCTCATGGGAAGAACACCCATCATGCTTTGCGCTCTCTCCCACCTCTAGGGAGGATGTGGAGGATGAGAAGAGCTCTTCTCTATCAAAGAGGAGACAAGGAATCAGAATGGGATTGAGGGCCGTGCTGCGCCTGAGGCATGGAGGAGGAAGCTTCCTGTGTGGTGACCCAGGAACAGGTGAGGAATGGATTTCAGAGCTCAACGGGGCCACTGGGATGGTTCACATCTCAGTGTTTGTCAGACGGGACTGGTCTCTGAGCCAGATTACCACTGTCTTCATTAGTTCAGCTGTGTCTGCTTGCAGAAGATGGCCCCAGTTGGGTTTGCTGCCTGTTAATCTTCCCTCATCTGAGCAGGGACGAGACTCTTCACCCAAGCGCTCTTCCTAGCCAAGTGTGTGCAGTTCTGCCCTACTTGCAGGTACCTCAGGGAGGGGCTAGGAGTACAAAGGCTGGGAAGGGAAGGACGGGGTTGGAGGGAGGTATCACAGTCCATGCTGGGTTTAGCTCTTCCACTGTGACTACTTGAAGGCCACCCACTCACTCTCCTGCTAGTGACTCCCATTGCTCTGTACGTAAGCCTAATGAATTCATTGGTTTCCAGTGTGGTCTTTGGTGGAGTCAGACATTGGTTAGTCAAGGGCACCTTTGGAGGAGGGGTAGATATTGATAATGTCTCCCCAGGAAAGGGATATTTATCAACATGCAGCTCTCACAGTGCTTGTTAATTCAGTGCAGACTGCCCACCTTACCTGTCTTCTTAGGTTCCCTCCCTCCTCCTTCCCCTTTTTTCTCCTTCCTTCCTTCCTTCCTTCCTTCCTTCCTTCCTTCCTTCCTTCCTTCCTCCCTCCCTCCCTCCCTCTCTTCCTTCCTTCCTTCCTTCCTTCCTTCCTTCCTTCCTTCCTTCCTTCCTTCCTTCCTTCCTCCTTCCCTTTCATCCCTTCATGTTGCATTTGTTATCTTTTAACTGCTCCAGACTTTATTTATTTACTTTGTTTAAGGTAATTTTCTGCCACTAAAGAGTGGCTGAACCCTTTTGACTGAGTTGGGGGTTAGAAACCCAATGATGGAGCCGGGCGGTGGTGGTGGCTGCGCACGCCTTTAACCCCAGCACTCGGGAGGCAGAGGCAGACAGATCACTGTGAGCTCGAGGCCAGTCTGGTCTACAAGAGCTAGTTCCAGGACAGGCTCCAAAGCTACAGAGAAACCCTGTCTCAAAACAAAACAAAACAAAAACAAAAAAGAAACCCAATGAAGGTCTTTGACTGGTTCTGTGCCAGCTCCCCTCTGTTTAAGCCTCTGTATGTTTAAGACTTAAACAACTGTTGAAGGCACATTCTCAGGAAGAAATAAAGTTGGCATGGTCTCAGTCCTGCCTGCCTCAGGGGCCTGTGTTCTCACAGCATAGCAGGAACACTTTGAAATCTACCTACATGTGTCTGGAGTGTGGTTACTGGTGAACACAAGCCTGCAGCCACTTCCTGTTTTGCTAGCCTCACTTCCTGTATGAACTCTCTTGTGGTTCCTTTGCTGTGTTGTCCGTCACCTATGCCATCATCTCTCCCCAGTTATCACCCTGTTGATGCCCAGTGAGTACCAATGAGAGTCATGCCAGGCACCCTTATAAGGGGCTACATTTATTAACACACAGCAATCCAAGTTGCCTTTTACAACCGGGAAAACTGAGCCACAGAGGATAAATTTAGCAGGTCCAGGGGGACAGCTGGGAATCTGGGTGGTTAGTGGGCGCTTTGCACACGGGAGACATAGATGCTCTGGACGTTAACACGGGATCAACACACGAAACACACACTTTCCGTCCTGTCCCCCCACAGTGTTGCTCTGAGAAGCCATGGGAATGGCTGTGAAGGTGCTTTATAAGAAAAAAAAAGGTTAGAGGTTATTGTTATAATTAAATATTTTTAATGATGATGAAAATAGAAATGCTTAGAATACAGCTAAAGAAGCATCTATGCAAATCTGTGCCATCTGTTCTTTGGCAGTGTTGTAAATACTCCGTGGAAGGCACAGACCTCAAGATGCAGTGTTTGATTCCTCTGCTCAACTTTCAGGTTAATGAAATCTTAGGAACTTTGCCCAACCTCAGCTCCCCTACCCATGTATGTGGTGTGTGTGTGTGTGTGTGTGTGTGTGTGTGTGTGTACCATGTGCATGCCTGCAGAAATCAGAAGAGGGTGTCAGATCCTCTGGCTCTGGAGTTGTAGATGGTTATGAACCACCATGTGGGTGCTAAGAACTAAACCTGAGTCTTTTGCAAGAACAGCAAGTGTTAGTAAACACTGAGCTCTCTCTCCAGCCTCTTGCTTTAGTAAAATGGTGGTAAAATATACATACATATAGGAGGGCCAGGAGACGTTCGGTCAGGAAAGTACGCAAGGACGTGAGTTGACGCCTGTGGTGTTTATTCTCTGCTCTTTCCCTCTGGGCCCACTTTTGTTGGCAGCATACATCTGGTTGTGATGGAATGGAATTGTTTTCATCTTTATGTACTCCTCTTTTTGTTTTAGATGCAAGATTTATGTATTTAAAGCATACTGTTTTTCCACATTCCTAATCCTTGAAGTAATCTTCTTAGCAACCTGAGGGGCAGACCAGTTTCCCCTTCCACATAAATGGTCCTGTTCTCTCCTGTGCTGTCCATAAAATCATGGCTCTTGAAATGCCTTTTCTATTATGCAGAAAGTGTCTGGGTGCGTGTGCGTGCGTACACACACACACACACACATATGCACCTCAGATGGATATCTTTAGATTGACTTTTCCAGGTCACTCAGTCCCTAGACAGCTTATCTGGCATTACATAACTCTTGTAAGATTAACTCGTTTCCACCTGAAATCCCAGGGAGCAAAAAGATGTGATGTGGGATTCCCCTCTGTATATTGTGAATACCATTGGCTAATAAAGAAACTGCCTTGGCCTGTTGATAGCGCAGAACTTAGGTAGGTGGGGAAAACTAAACTGAATGCTGGGAGAAAGGAGGCAGAGTCAGGAAGAAACCACGTAGCCCCACTGGAGCTGGACGGAACTTTAGCCGGTAAGCCACAGCCATATGGCAATACACAGATTAATAGAACTGCATTAAATTAATATGTAAGAGTTAGCCAATAAGAAGCTAGAGCAAATGGACCAAGCAGTGATTTAAATGGTTTAGTTTCTGAATGACTATTTTGGGGCTGAGTAGCCGGGAACCAACAAGTGGCCTCCTTCAACAAAGAAGCCTATGGGTCAGACAGGCTAAGCCTTTCATTTGATGCTGGGTAAGGCAGCCATCAAGCACAGTGGGAAGTAATAGAACCTTTGGGGACAGGGGAGTTGTCTTAGCCAGTAAAAGAACTACCCTCACAAGCCAAAAGACCCAAGTTCGGTTCCTGGAACCTGTGTGAAAATCTGGATTACAGATGTGGTAGCTCACATCTGTAATCGCAGAACTCCTATGGCCAGATGGGAGGCAGGAAAGGAGGATTTCCTATCAATTCAGCCCATGGGTCAGAAATACTAGCATTTCGGCTTGCAATAGGGCAGCAAAAAAAAAAAAAAAAAGAGTGTCCCTGGCTCAGCAAGGCAGAAGGTGAGAACTGACTTCCCAAAGTTGCCCTCTGACCTCCATGTGCTTTACTATACTTGCATGTAAACATAAATAAATAAGTTTTCATGATTTATCTGTATTCTTTATTTTGTTTTATGTATGTGTGTCATTTACCTGTGTGCTTGTACCTGCACATGAGTGCAGTACCTCTGGAGGCCAGAAGAGGGCGTCTGATCTGAATCTAGAGTTAGAGTAAGACATGGGTGCTTGGAACCAAACTCTGGTCCCCTGGAAGAGCAGCAAGTGCTTGTACCCACTGAGGCACCTCTCCAGTCCCAAAGTTGATTTATTTGTTTTTAATATGTTTTCAAAAGTACACCTTCTGGGAGAAGCCAACTGCTGAGCTAGTCCTGACTGTGGGTTCTGCTATTTTTAATTATCAGAGAATTAGACACATTAAGTGCTAGTACACTCGATGAGATAATCAAATTGACTGAAAAGTTCAGTATATTCTCATTTTTCTCATGTCTCTACCCAAACGTCACTGCGGCCTGGACCAGGATTCAGAGTCAAGCTTGGTTGAGTTCTCAGTGTTTGTGGCTTAGCTCATGGAGGTAGACCAAGCGCGGTGATCCAGGCTCCCCAGTCACAGAGAACATTTCCCCGCCCAACACGCTGAGTTCTCTGGAAAGAGCTCTCATCATCTTATCAAGTCTCAGAGCCACCTCTGGGTCATCTGCAGGTATTTTCAAAAAATTAAAATTCAAAATTGTATTTGTATTGGTGTTTTGCCTGTATGTGTTTATGCACACCGTATATGTGTCTAGGGCCAGTTAAGAAGAGAGTGTCTGATGCCCTGGAACTGGAATTTTGGATGACTGTGAGCCTGGGGGCTCGCGTGGGGCCTGGGAATTGACAGGTTCTCTGGAAGAACAACCAGTTTTCTTAACTATGGAGCTGTCTCTTCAGCCCCAGCTGCAGACATTTAAAGAGGGCTTTTCCTCTAATTTGTTGAAGGGCAGGAAGCACTTTGAGCCCAGCCAGGAGAGGAACCTGAGTTCATCCTGTCTGTATCTCTGGTCTGTTGCTATAGCACCTGGAACGAGCAGCATGGGAAATGCATCAGGAACCATGAGAAGCGAGGATGCGGATTTACCACCGCTTCCCCAGCCAGCCAGCGCTGTCAAGCTTTCCTGGGCCATCAACACGACACATCTGTGGGGTGCTTGAGCTAACCTGTGTAACACAGGGGAAAATGGTCGTTTCCTGTTGGTATGGAGTCTGTTTGAACTGTGACTATCCTCAAACTCTCCTTGTTGCTAAAGGAGAGGTACTAACGATAAAGCGCTAACAAAAAGCTGTGCGTCAGCCATCCAACGCATCAGACCTAGGGTCAGGCAGGGAGGGCTGATCCACCAGAGAGGCAAGAAGGAAGTATGAGTAATTTAACACACAACATTTTAGTCTAGGTTCATGGAAAGCACTTACTTAGGTAACAAACAGTAGAGATGGTTTCTCGGTCTCCTTTGATTCGTTTCTGAATGTTCGATTCATTTGTAGTTTAAAATAGTAAACACATCAAACAGACTTGAAGTGCTCATGTTTTTAACATATGCTGGTGGGGCCTGGGAGAGAAAAACCACCGCTCGTGACATTGTGGCTTTTTTACTGACAGGAGGAGCACGAGGAGATATAGTCAGCAGCTTGAATGGGTGGCAACTGCCAGGGCTAGGCAGGGCTTTTATACCCAAGCATATAGAACCCAGAGGGAGATGTAGAAGGGTGTGTCTACACTCCCTCACGACCAGCAAGCATGCCAACGCAAGCTACATGCCCAGACATAAAGGGCAAGGGAAGGTTAGACTGAAAAACAGGAGGAACACCTATGATCGTGGTGGCGTCACATCTGGGGTGACTGATTGTATTTAAATGGAAGAGGCTCGTCTCCCACCCTGAAAAGAATGAATACAGGAAGGTTGTACAAGTCAAGTTAGATGGCTGCATTGATGAGGAATTTATTTCAGTAAAGACAGAGAGGCTTTGTGGAGAAGGAGGGAGCCCAAGGCAGCATGGACTTGGGTCCCTCAGTTTCCAAGAGCCTCCAGAGAGCGGTCTACCTCTTTCTCTCTTATTTTGATGATCTCAAAGCCAAGGTTAATCTATGATAACCTGGTGGTCTTCGTGTCTCTATGCTCTGCCCATTTTAACCCACTCATCAGATTGCTGCAGACTGATTCTAAATGCACTCCTAGTATAGATGCATTTTTTTGCAAGTGTATGTATACATGGCGTGTGTGTGTGTGTGTGTGTGTGTGTAAGCCAGGGGTCAACACAGAACATGTTCTACCCTATATATTCGGGGAGGTCTCTCCTTAGCACCCACAGATCACTGATATGGATAGTCTAGGTAGCCAGCTTTCCTCTAGGAAGCTCCTGCATCTGCCTCCTAGGCATGCTGTGATGGTGTCTTGGCATTTGCATGAACACTGGGGATCTGAACTCAGATCCTCATACTTGCCCAGCACGCACATTACCCACTAAACCATCCTCCAGATCATACGGTGCTTTCTTGACCTCAGCTCTTGTCCTTGGAGTCAGATACTGACCCTTGTTTAAATTTCCAAGCTCTGAACTCCTCAGTTTTGATTCTCATCTCCTATCCTGGCCTTGTATGGCCCGCTCTACACTGTAAACCACCTACTACTTATCTGAGAGGGTCTATCAATGCCCAATTGATGCCCACTGCCCATTAATCGCAGTTCTGCTGTCAATTCTGAACTGTCCTTCAAGACCCAGTTCAATGACTTCCCTCTTTTGAAGCTGTTTCTGATGGTCCCAGCGGAGATTTCAGTTCCTCTAATGATTTATCTTACGCTCTGGCTCCTCCATCCTTTTCTAAGTGATTATCTATGTGACCCCCTTTTCTTTTTTTTTCCCTCAGTCTTTCACTTAATTTTCTTGATTTTCTCTAGGGTATCGTGAAAGCACAGCCCCACCACACAGGTCATGCAGTTGCATTTCTGTGTTTGAGAAAACGACAGGGATCAGCTATCTGGAGTTCAGTGGATGGACCTCGCCGAGGGAAAACCACTTTTGTGTTCCTGGTATCACTGCCTTGTCAGGTGAGTTTTCTTTTGTGTCTTTACTTATTTAAGTGTTTAAAAAATTCACATGATTGTGAAAGTGCTTTTGCTTCTTAAGTGATTCTAAAGAGAATAGTCAGTAGGCAGTGTCCATCAGGAAGTAAAATATGGGAAATTTTGTATAAGCCCCTGCTGTTTGTGCCGCTTATCTTATTAGACCCCTCTCTCCACACCTGCCTAGGGCTTGGGCTCAGCGAGTTGGTCAGTTATTTCAAAGATAAATGATTAGAAGATGAAGCTGGTCCAGTGTGAACAAGAAATAGAGTCGTAATCACGTAATACGAAAGGGTTCAGACTTATCCCTGACTGGGAGTTTATTAGAAGTCCCTCTGTAGGTAGAAGAGCCGTGTCTTGTGCATGAAGTGTTATTAATTTTAAGTTAAGAGACTTGAGAGACTGCTCAGTGGATAGGAATGCTTTCTGTGCAGCCCCAGCGACCTGAGCCTGTGACCCGACATTTACATCACAAGTTAAGTATGCTCTCAGCCAGCGCTGTGTGGGGCAGACAGGAGACTCTCTGGGGCTGGCTGGCTCCCAGCTTAGTGGAAACTCAAGAGCTCCAGGCTCAGGGAGAGACCCTGCCTCAAAGGGAAAGGCTGAAAGGGATAGAGGAGAATGTTTGAACCTCTTCTGTTCTCCATGCATGCAACTCCCATATACACATACACACACATGCCACATGCACACATGCCACACACACATGTCACATGCACACATGCTATACCCCCACACATATATCACAAGCACATATTCTACACACACACACACCACACATTACACAAACATGACACACATGTATGTCACATGCACATAAACCACACTCAGACATACACACATGCCACACATACATATGCTATAGACACATACACACATCACATGGACATGCACACACATACACACCACACACATGCTACACACATACCACATACACCATTTACACCTAGGTCACATGTACATTCATCACATACATGTGCCACACACATATGTTACATAAACATACACATACCATGTACACATACACCACACACACATACACACACCATACACACACCACAAATGCACACATACACTACATACACACCACACACGTACACCACACACACATACCATATGTCACTTGCACATATACCACACACATCCACACACACACACACACGCATACACAGATCACATTTCATACACCCCCACATACATGTCATATGCACATACACTGTACACACATACATACATCACATATGCATATATATGCCATACATACACAAAATGCTTTAAAAGTTTGATTCATTAATATTCCTTTTACAAAATGTTTTACATCCATGATGACATTTTGAACCATTTCTCGTGAAGTTTATCACCATCGCCCATTGTCTTCCCTTGCCCCACCCCACCCCCTGGCCCCTTCTTTCCTCCTAGGGGCTGTGGTAGGGATTCATGGAGCATCCTTAGGGTGATGAACCCCAGAGGACTGGGGACCAAGTCCAAGTCAGGACAGGCCCTGCTCTGCCACGCTGCATCCCTGGTTGGAGTCTCTGGAAGTTAGAGAAATAGTGACTGTTGGTCAAGCCCACTCAGGCTCCTGCCCTCTGAGAGCAGCATGGGGTCGAAGTTCCCAGTGAAGTCAGACTCCTAACGGAATCTGATTGGAGAGCTAGACCTCGAGCAATTGGTGCGGGTGCGGTGGAGAACCAAGACGGGTAATGGCACCTTGTGCCATCCCGCTGCTGTGACCAGTAACCTTCTCAATATTTATGTTTTATTTTTATCTCCATGGTGGAGAGGCATCATTTGTGAACAGGTTGTTAGAAACAGTTCTCAGGGAGACACTCCCAGCTGCTCCTCCGTTTTCCATCTGCTGCCTTTACTCATCTCGTATCTCTGTGCAGTTAACTGTGGGTTTCCTGGGGACAGGGCAATTCTTTAGGGTGGGTTGGGAGCACGGGTGACCTGAAAGGTGGTGTCTTGGTCACTAATAGGTCTTAAGCTGGGAAGTTGAGCAAAAATATTAGCATCAGGTAGCAGGAAGTTGTAAGAGTTAACTTGTTGAGCGAGACTGTGTGTCTGCAAGTATCTGCCTCTACCTTGTCTCCAGTTTATCTTAAATATGTAAATCCTCAGTTTATCTGGCATTACTTAGTGGAGGCTGCCGTGTGAGTGCACAGATTATAACATTCCATCACCACCTCTGATCCTCTTTACTTCTTATTCTTTTCATAGCAAATCAAAAAAGCTGCGTGGGCGCCACAAGAATATATTATTTTAAGAGTCTTGGGCTTAGCCATTGATTTCCTTCCTGAGAAAGAGAAAAGTCTCCTTCTGACCCTGGGGTCACTTTATAATCCTGTCGCCTGGTAGCACCCTACTTCCTCCCAAAAAGAAGATGAGAATGTTCCTGGAAAGGAATTAATTTTTCAGCCAGAGTAAAAGCAGTTACTCACCAGCTGAGCTATAGGGAGGGGAGAGAGCGCAATCTGTGATTGGAAGTGATTGAAGTCAGGCAGTCGGCGGCGGCGGAGGGGACAGGGATTGGAGAATGGATGGAACCAATATTGTATTTTATTGATGACTTCAAGGGTTAAGCCAGACTTGTGTCTCTTTCTTCCTCTATATCCCTGTCTTTTGTAAAGGAATTTTATCGCTTTCAAATATTTCAGATATTATGACAAGGCTGATGCAGACAAGCTCTTCTCCAGTGTGGATTTAAATTAATACTCTCTTGAGCGGGATGTGACTGTCCTCAGCTCCACTCACGGCGTGTTCCTCTGTGCTTCAGGGTATGGGAGCTGGTGTCCAATGTCGCCTAGAGCTGGGCTCCCAGGCCACACAAACACAGCAACAGGCCTGCAAATCCAGCATCTGCGGGTGGGGACCCCCAGGCCTCTCCCAGTGCAACCCTGAAGGGCTCAGCAGTGAGAAGCGTTAGCTAACTGAGGCGGGCTCTGAGCTCACCTGGAGTTGTCGTCACACGGAGACTTTCAGAGGGGCAGTGCCTGCCCATCTAGAGTTAGTGTTTCAGTTACACACGTAAACTATTTCGGTGGATTTCTAGTCTCTGCTAATGTAGCAGCACCCCAGGGCGCCTTGCGTTACTCAAACTAATGCTGCAATGTCTACCGTACTGGCAGAGAGAATGGGTTTAGGAAAATAGTCTCGGTTCAGTAAATGTACACATGTGTGTAGTACCCCTCCCCCCCCACCGTGTACTAAAGCAGAAATGGTGTACAAATGTGTGTAGTACCCCTCCCCCCCACCGTGTACTAAAGCAGAAATGGTGTGTGAAGTGTGGCGTGGTTCTTCAAGCCCCGTCTAGTGAACTCCACCGTAGAAGCTGAACATTCCACTGTGAGTGATTCATTTCTTAAGTGTGTCAATCCAGGTGATCATATCTGAATATAACTTGATTCTTAAGGAGACATGGTGTCATGGGACAGGGACAGCAGGGACAGACCCTTCTAGACATGAGATTGTGGAGGGAGCCTCACCTAGGCTGGCTTGTGGACATGAGACCTGTGCAGTAGCCCAGGACCCATGCTTAAAACTGTCCATGCTTTGCTAGAGAATGCCATAATAATTCCTAATTCATTGTATGTGAATTAACTGTCCTTTAATTAGCTGTGGTTTAGTACACCCATTACCTCTTCCCCTACCATCTTCTCCCCCTGCCCTGCTCTCCTTCCCCTGCCCTCCTTCCCCATCCTCTGCCCTCCCTTCCCCTGCCCTGCCCTCCCTCCCCTGCCCTGCCCTCCCTTCCCCTGACCTTGCCCTCCCTCCCCATCCTCTGTCCTTCCTCCCCTGCCCTCCCTTCCTCTGCCCTGCCCTCCCTCCCCTGCCTTGTCCTCCCTTCTCCCCTGCCCTGCCCTCCCTTTCCTGCCCTGTCCTCCCTTCTCTTCCCCTGCCCTGCCCTCCCTCCCCTGCCCTGCCCTCCCTTCCCCTGACCTTGCCCTCCCTCCCCATCCTCTGTCCTTCCTCCCCTGCCCTCCCTTCCCCTGCCCTGCCCTCCCTTCCCATCCTCTGCCCTCCCTCCCCATCCTCTGCCCTCCCTCCCCCTCTCCTGCCCTCCCCCTCCTTCCTTCCTTCATCTTTTCTCTCTGGTACTGAAGCCTTCCATACAATCATTACACTGTCTGTCACTGAGTGCATGCAATCTTTTGAAATTCTTCCTATGATTTTTTTAAAGATAGGGTTTCTCTTTGTAGCCCTGGTTGTCCTGGAAGTTGCTCTGTAGACCAGGCTGGCCTTGAACTCACAGATCCACCTGGCTCTATTTCCCCTGTGCTGGAATTAAAGGTGTGCACTGCCACTACTGACACAGTAATTTTAAAACCTTTTAAAATTAATTTTTAAAGCTAACACATAAAATAACGGGCCTCACTATCTTTCATGCATCCCTGTATTCACTCAGGCCACAGTCCCTTATCTCTTTACAGTAATCCTTTAAATCAAGGGAGATCACAGGTCCTGGAGTGGCCTCTGAAGATAAACTGTCAGTCAAACTCCAGAATAGCCACTGAGCCACTGAGGAGACTCAGAGAGGCCTTAAAGCATTCATACCCGTATGGCAACAAATAGTTCTATATACAGGGATGAGGGGCTTGGCCAAACACCCATTATTTCCTTAGGTGGTCAGAAGGACAGTTTGGTGCCATGTATGTTCTGTGATGATATGGCTCATTTGAGTAAGCTACATGCCAACTCTCTCTGGGACCAGGCTCAACACAGGCAGCTTTGTAGTAAGTACTCCTGGGTGCACAGGCAAGGAGGGTCACCTTAAGACTGAGTGACTCTGCATAAGATGTTGGATGACACTGTGTCAGGTGACTTAGCTCCAGCTGAGGCTGAAGACTAACTATGGGGTCATCGTATCAAGGGAGGAATTAGAGTCCTCACTGACGGGACTAGCATGTGCAGGTCACAGGGTCCAAGAGACTTGGGGCCTCAAGGAAGTGGAATGTGGTTGGAAACCCCAGGCATCAGGGTGTGGGATGCAGTTGTGTTGGGGAGTTTAGTCGGGGTTAGGACATCCATGCGCTCGTAAGTGACTGAAACTGAGCACAGTGAACATGTTATCACTGTAAGGACTTTGCACATACTCTACCATCCCACCCCTACCACAGCTGTGGGCTACTTCGCTTGCTAACTCCCTTCACAAAGGAAGAAGACAGACTGTGCTTGCTGTGTCTCCTAACAGGCTACAGACACAGGAGTAGGACTGGAGATAGCAGATGCTGAGCAAGCATGAAGACTAGTTCAGAAACCGGCAACCACATGCAAAGCTGGGCATGGCTCTGCTTGTTCCTGAGCCCAGAGGTGCAGGGAGGGAGGGAGGAGGACCGATGGATTCTGCCGGTCACTGTCTTAGCTGAAAAACACACAAAGCTCCAGGCTCAGGGAGAGACATTGATTGGCTCAAAGGTAGGTAGTGATGGAGCAGGGCATCAGACCCCTCCTCTGGCCTCTGCACATGAGAACACACACACACACACACAACTGTAAAGTGCAGTCTTTAAAACGCTCACATGTCATCTTCAGTTACAGCCTAGCTTTCAAACTACGTCATTTTACACACAGAAAAGTGGTCCCCAGAACTCACATTTTATAACTGCAAAGATCCCAATGCAGGTGTGTCTCCTCACCCAGGCCAGGGTCCACATCACTGTGCCATGTACTTAAGACTGAACGACTCACACTAGAGATGGAAGACTGTTAATGTGTGTTGATCAGATGACTCACATGAAGAACCTCGGTTTAGAAAGACAATTTCAGCTGCTTCCCTGGGTACAGCGCTGCGGCTGCCTCAGTGGTTCA
Organism: Chionomys nivalis; assembly: GCF_950005125.1. Classification (NCBI taxonomy): domain Eukaryota; kingdom Metazoa; phylum Chordata; class Mammalia; order Rodentia; family Cricetidae; genus Chionomys; species Chionomys nivalis. Next base: position 9,320,359 of record NC_080090.1, read on the forward strand.
GGGCTTGGCTTGTCATGACTGGAGCCCTATCCTCTTTCTTCCTTTGGCTTGACTTTTGGAGCCTTAAGGGAGACAAGGACCAACCTTTCAAATCGGCCACCTCTAGTCCTGACGTGAAGCTTGCAGTGAAGGTGCCTGGGGCAGGCAGACCGTGGAAATGAAATTCTGTGTGTTGGCTGCAGCTTGGCCTCATTGTGGAGGATAACTAGCATATTGTAGGTCAGTATACATAGAAGAGAAATCCTTTACAAATGGCAATTGGCATAGAAGTGAAATTAAAGGAAAACTTAAGTCTTTACAGTACCTCAGTATTTAACTGTACACACACGCAAGCACACACACGCACGCACACACATGCGCACACACAGGCAGCCCTCTTTCTCCAGTCTCACACTCTTTTGCTCAGCTTCTTATGTAGGTTTCGTCCTCTGTGGGTCCTCTGTATCCAACACTGTCGCCTTCTGTTCTTATAAGGAAGTACCATGATCTTGAGGAGTCTGGCATAATGGAGTCAAAATCTTAGGAACCTTTGACCATAAGGTTGGTCTCAGTTTTTTAACTATAAAAACGACAAGTTAATATCAACCATAAGGTTCCCCAGGGAGCCAATTAAGTGGAGTACTGGACAACACAGCAGACTCCCTTTTCCATGGTGGACACCTTTTCCAAGGTGACTCCTTCTGTGGTCCCCACCTGGAGCAGCAGGGAGCTGCAACACCCCCCACACTATCTTCTCTTATCTGTATGTGCGTACGCTAGGGTTTAGTGTGGCGGTCCAGCACAGGAGGGGTTAACCACAACTCACGATAGAACAGAGCCATCCCATTGTTCTCAGCCCTCTTGGGGGGTTGTGAGAAGACGCCCCATCCACACGGAGCCCACGCGAGTGGAGCGGCGTGCCCGTCATCTCACAGCTGAGATCACACTGCCCTGCTTGAGGATGGGCTCTGTTCGTCCTGCTCCGTGACGAATGGGCAGGCCACGCATACGGTGTGGACACACTAGACGTGGGCAGTACAGCCCTTGGGCCAAAGGGAGCGGGGTAGCATGAGACCTCGCTATGCTACTCAGAATCTGAACAACTTAAAACTAGGATTGTTTGCTTCTAGAAATTTCCATGTGCTAGTTTCGGATGTATTAGTTACTTCGCACTTGTTGGGACTAAATGAAGGAAAGAGCTATTTTGGCTCACAGTCTTGGGGGATACAATCCATCGTGGTGGGGAAAGCACAGTAAATGGCAGTGGGAGCCTCTGGAAGCAAAGTCCTCGCCTCATAGCTCAGTGGAACAGGAAACAGAGAGCAGACAGGAAGTAGCCCATCCCTGGTGACTCAGTTAGCTCTCCAAGCAACACTGTCAGCTGTGTGCCAAGTACACAAGCCCACGAGCAGTAGGGAGGTGCCTCACACTCAATCCACGACAGTTGTCTCCTCTAGCTGATGTGACCGAAAGCAAAATGGAGGGAAAGGGGCTTATTACCTTGGTTTCTTGAGGCACGCCTGTGCCCTCAGCCCCAGTGGCTTGTCTGTATAACGTCTCTCCTATGCTCTCCCACACCCCTTATCACCGTACATCTTTGCAGTACACAGAGACCCCATGTCACGTTATCGGTGCCAATGGCTGGCTCTTCTGACAGGTATACTAACAGCCTCCCTCGTCTGGCTCCTTGGGACCAGAAGCCAAGTCAAGAGACTCTTTGAAAGAGTTCCCCAGTATCCACCACAGGCCAAGGTGACATTTATTGGTTATCAGGTTGAAATTTTACTGTGGATATTCATCTAAAAATAAAGGCCAATGTGATATAGATAATTCCTCATTGAAGCTGTCTTCCCAGGTAATCCTAGTTGTGGCAATTTGACATTTAAGACTAATCACCATGACCTCCGACTTCCACAATAGGTATCAGTAAGCCAGGAGAACTCTAGGCTCTTAAACTAGGAAGTGACCTTAGAATGCTCCCGCCTTTGAGAGATGACAGTTGGTGTGGAGGATGGATGAGCCCCTGGGGGTGGAGATCATGTTTGTCTTAGGGCTGGGGCCATACCCAGCATGCTGTTATTTTTCAATGAATGAATGATTGCATGAATGAATGATTGAGGAACCCACTTGCACCCACCATGCAGATTCTCCTGTGGCTCTGATTAAAGCCAGTGGTTTTAATCAAAGTAGACTATCTTCTTTAAATACAAGGATTAGCCTCTACGAAAAGAGAAATGTAAACCAGCCTCTAATTAGAGAATTTACTAATTATTCTTCCCACTGAGGACATCAGCTGGGGTTTAGTCTTTAGCTGTGACAGCCACACAACTTTCTCTTTATCTCCAGAAAGGGAAACAAGGACTGGAGAGATTCATTTCAATACCCCAATTCTTTTCCCCTTCCCTTTCACCCTCAAAAAGGATATTGCAGCGGGAAAGATCACAGACTCAGCCCCGAACAGCGGACCCAGGCCGGCAGCACTCAGTCTGGGAGCCCCAACTGCTGAGGCAAAGATAAATCGGCAGGAAGATTTCTTTGGAATGATGTGAATTTAATGAATCATGAAAAATATCCCCAGCTGTTCTTAAATTTAAGGGAGATTGACTGACAACAAAGGGCACTTTCCCTTCCCCTTAGATGTAGGTTGGAGCGGAAAGAGCTGAGGTTAAAAAAAAAAAAAAACAACAAAAAACCCTGAGGCCCCAAGCTTGCCTTTTTCTTTTCCATATCTCCTATTGTTAAGTGGGAGAAAAAGCTGTCTGCAGTCAGTATCCACTGAAGGGCTTGATGAAGAGTGTTTGCTGTTACCAGACTTGAAGATCATCCAGGCGACCCCACCCAACCACCCTGCCCCCATCCCACTCAGCACCTCTGTGGCCCTGCCTTCTCACTGGACTGATGGCTACCCAGCGTTCCTTGCCTCCACTCAGTTGCCGCAGCCTGCACACCTCAGCTTTGGAAATCCGGATGAACGTGTCGATTTGAGGGGTGTCCTAGATCTGCTCTTGGCTGGGCCTTAGAAGCCAGGTCATGGGAGTTTGCCTAAGCTTCAGAAAGTCCCAGTCCAGACCTCATGAGCCCCAGCTGCAAAGACTGGAGGAAAGGTGAAGGTGTCTCCCCTCTTTTCTCCCTTCGGATGGTGCCTGACTTGACATGAATAACCCCCACCCCGCCCCCGCCCCACTTCAGATGCTGGCATCAGGCTCCAGTCTGAGCGTTCAGCTTCCCCTCATCTAGAGGACCCGAGGCAGGTTGGCCGCTGTGAAAGTCATAGGAAATGCCTGCCCCATGCCCCTGACTCCTGTTCCCCTCCGCTTCCCTTTGCTCCCTCTTGTCCCCTGTCCCCCTGAGTCTCCTGTCTTTCTGCTCCCTCCATCTGACTTCCCCTGCCCCTGCTCCCTCCTGCTTCCTTGGAGTCCGTACCTGTCTTTGGATTCCCCCTCCTTTCCTGAAGGTTTTAAAGGAAAACATAATAGCCTGCTAAGTAAAGTTTTTTCCATTAAAGAAATTTTTATCTTTTTTTTAAAAATGGGGGTTGTCTTACTCTATAGCCTGGGCTGGTCCAAAGTTGCAGGAGTCTTCCTGCCTCAGGCTCCCCAGTCCTGGGAATACATGCGTGAGCTACCACACCTAGGCAGCAGTTTCTAAACTTCTCAGTGTGGATGAGAAGTGTCTTGAAAGAATGAATGCGCCAGCCTCTTTGCACAATTCTTAGCAGAGGGAAGGGGGCCTGGCTGATAGACACAGCCATGTGGCTATTATCAGTGACAAACAACAAAACTGAGGACTTGCTGCATGCCAGGTATGGCATTAAATCTTTCTTATGTACACTGCATGATATCTACCCAGGAAAACGAGAAGCAAGAAAATTTCCAAGCAGTCAGTTATGGTGGTTGCCTTTTGACAAACTGGATCAGGCCAGATGTTAAACAAGCATGAAATACACTCCCCCATCCATGACTATTCAACTGTGTTGGCTTACACAGCTGTGGTGCACAAGACAGGACGGTGGTTGTGAAGAGAAGAAATAGGTTGACTTTGGCTACTCATTGTCTTAATAGAGGAGACAGAGATCAATTCAGTGGGGTGCAAATTGGGGGGTCATAACTTGGGAAATAGGTTCTCTCCATATTTTCCTTGAGTCCATTAGCAGTCCCAGTCTTAGCTCTCCTTCCAATACCCCTTAACCAGTTAGCCCAGTGTGTCAGTTCTGTGACAAGCCCCATGGCAGCAGCAGTGTAAGGATGGAAGGTTTCATTATGGCTCACAGTTTGAGGGGACACAGTTCATCACAGCAGGAGCATGTCATGGCTGGTTATGGTAGTTTGAATGTAATTGGCCCCATGAGCTCATAGGAAGTGGCACTATTAGAAGATGTGGCTTTGTTGGAATGGGTATGGCCTTGTTGGAGGAAGTGTGTCATTGTAGGGGTGGGCTTTGAGGTCTCCTATGTCCAAGCTATGCTCAGTGTAGACATAGTTCACTTCCTGTTGCCTGTGGATCAAGATGTAGAGCTCTTGTCTCTTTCTCCAGCACCATGCCTGCCTGCATGCCTACCTGCCCCACCATGATGCTAATGGACTAAAGCTCTGAAACTGTAAGCTACCCCAGTTTAAGTGTTTTCCTTTACAAGAGTTGCCATGGTCATGGTGTCTCTTCAGTAGAAACCTAAACTAAGACAGAAGTTGGTACCAGGAGTGGGATATTACTGTGATAAGCCTGGTCATGCTTTTGTTTGGAGGAACATGGACTTTGAAGTTTGGATTAGGAAGCAATGGAATGCATTAAGCACTGCTTAATGGGCCATACTAGTAGGAGCATGGAAGACAGTCATACTGAGAGTGATTTCAACTGTAGGGGCCTGGCTCAACAGGTTTCAGAGGAGAAGAATTTTAGTATGTTGACTAGAGATTTGGGTAAATAATATGGCTACTTTTTGCCTTTTTCCAGAGAGTGTACCTGAGGAAATTTGGATTAATTCCATTAGCAGATAAAATCTCAAAACAGCCTAGTATATATTCTGTTGTATGGTTATCAATGTTAATTCTAATGAAGATCTATAATGAAAAGAAACAAGTTGGGAAGTAAAAGCACAAAATGTACAACTAGAGGAGAAAAGGAGAGTCAGGAAGTGGAATGGAGCCAAATCCTGTGTTCAAGAAGATAAACTGATTAAGAAATGGAATAAAGGAAGTTGGTGACCTTAAGTCAAGATCCCATCTGGCTAAGTTTCCAATTTGTGAAAAGAAATTAAGGAAAAGTTTAGAGCTGGGTATGGTGGTACATACCTTTAATTCCAGTGCTTAGAAGACAGAGGCTGGGGAATCTTTGAGTTTGAGGCCAGTCTGGTCTACAGAACTTTAGCAGAAAACTGATAAAGATATAATTGAACAAGAGGTTTATTTTCTAGCCCCAGCAAAGAATAGAACTTGACAGCTTCAGCTACATGGTTATAGCTTTAGAGTCAAGGATAGAAAAAAGGGATTATGGAATCTTCCTCCGCAACCAAGGAAAGCTACTGCAGTCAGGCATGTATCAGGCTGTCCCTGAATGAAGACCTAGTGACTGCATGAAGCTGGGAAGGTGAACCCTGGATTGCCTTGGAACCCCAAAATATTGGAGATGACAGAGTCATGGGATGCTTGTGAAGGAAAGCTGCTAATAGGGAGTAGAACCAGCCTGAAAGAGAGAGAGAGAGAGAGAGAGAGAGAGAGAGAGAGAGAGAGAGAGGAGAGAGAGAGAGGACAGAGACAGAGAGACAGAGACAGAGAATGTTGCTCTCAACAAAGCTGAAAGAAGTTGGAGATCTGAAGAGCATTTTGACATCAAATATAGAGATGCAGAGTTTGGAGTTTGCCCAACTGATTTTTGTTTCACGTTGGTCCAGTATTTCCTCACTATGCTCCCTCCCTATGTTTTGGAATGGTAATCTATATCCTGTGCCATTATATGTTGGAAGTATGTGATCTGTTTTTTTGTTTGTTTTTAATTTTATGGGGGATTACAGTTAAGAGATTGCATGAATCTCAGAAAAGACTTTGAACTTTGGACTTTAAAACATTGTTGAGACTGTGATAGACTATGAGGACTTTTGAAGTTGTATTAAATGCATCTTTTAGTTTGATATTGTTATAAGTTTATGGGAGCCAGGCAGTGGAATGTGCTAGTTTGAATATAATTGGTGCCATAAGCTCATGGGGAGCAGCACTATTAGGAGGTGTGGCTTTGTTGGAGGAAAGGTGTCATTGTGCGGGTGGGCTTTGAGGTCTCCTATGCCCAGACTATGCTCAGTGTAAACATAGTTCACTTCCTGTTGCCTGTGGATCAAAATGTAGAGCTCTTGTCTCTTTCTTCAACGCCACGTCTGCCTGCATGCCCACCTGCCCGCTATGATGGCAATGGACTGAACCGCTGAAGTGTGAGCTACCCCAATGAAATGTTTTCCTTTATAAGAGTTGTTATAGTCCACTGTAGCTGACCCTGTGGTCAAGAGTGTAGGTGAACCAGCCCAGAGGACTTGAGAGCTGCCCCCTACAGCAATCAGGAGAGAGAACCCAGATGACTTTCTTTTAGGTGATTCTTAACCCCGTCAAGTTGACAATAATGATAATCACACCCTAAAACACTCAGATCCAAATTTACTACAGCACCCTAATGGATGTGTTCCCCCTTTAGTGGATCAACAGACTCATAATGGTAACAACTGTAGGAAAGGAACTTTGTTCAGGAAAATAATCAAGGCCTGAGGGTTATGGGTTGAGACATGTACAATCCAAGAAAATTGCTGACATGTCATATATGAGAAGTCGGGCAGAATCTTCGGAGTAAAGAAGAGGAGAGATGAGGTAGTGAGCAGGAGCACAAGGAAGAGCAATATGAGCCGAAATGCCTGAGAGCCTTTGATATCATAGGAGACACAAACCCTCCCATCCTGGCTAGCCCCAGCGATGGCCTCTGAGTGCTGTGGGGAGGCAGAAATCAAAGGGAAGCCGCAGGTCTGAGACTTGGCTTGTGAAGAGCCCACAGCAGGGAAGCCTGGTGAAAAGCAGGGAGGCAAAAGGACCGAGACCCGAGCAGCATGGGCTGTGGGCACACACACCCCTGGGGATTCGCAGCCATCTTGAGGCACACATCATGTTTCCCACTGGACATTGCAGAGTCAGCTGGAGCTAGCTGAATCAAGATCTCACGTGACAGTCGGAACTGCAGCTGACATCTGTGTTGTGCTCAGACAATCACATGATTCTGCTCAGCATCTGCTTTGTCTCTCCTTCCTCACGGAGCTTTTCACCCAGCTTTCTAGGAGCTGTAGTCTTGAACACTTGGACGTGTCTATCTAGTGTCCCGTGCCTCACTCTGTTTGGAGGTACTCGAGAAGCAAAGCCAACACAGGACAGTCAGGCCACGAAAGAGAAAATCACGTGGCATGAGCAATGGGATAAATTGATGATCAGCTCACAGTGATTGAGCTTGATTGTGGAGTTAGCAGAATGTATTTCCCGTGAGCATGTGTACACAGAAATGCATCTGAAAGTTCTGTTGCCCAAATCTGAGAGTGCACAGAGCACACTGGGAAATTTTGGTGGGGTGGATGTGGTGGGTGTGATGTTTGTATGGCTGGCAGCTACAGGCTGGCTGGAGGGCCATCATTTGAGTGGCACAGTGTTAGAAAACGTGAGGCGGTGATTTTATAGCCCAAAGGCCGTCTGTAGTGTCAAAGGGAGAAAAGGGAGATGCAAAGTACGTGTGTAGGCTGAGGCAGGAGGATGATCAAAACCTTGAGGTTGGTTGGGCTGCAGAACAGTTCAAGGCAACCTAGGGAGACCCTGTTTCAAAGTAAAAAGTAAGAGAAGGGTGGCTAAGGAGGCTAGAGGTCACATGCTTGCTTATTGTGCACAAGGTCTTAGGTCCAAACCTCAGTATTACCAGAAGTAAAATACCGAATATGGGGAAAACAGTTTAAAATGCAGCTATAATAGCCTAGAGTCAGCATGGAGGGCCACCATCCATTGTTCTAGAACTTTCAAGTGCTCGTTTCAATGAGGTAGGTTGCTTTGGTTTCTATCAAGGGGTGCACACACCTGGTGACCTCACAGTGCCTAAGTTTCAAGAGTAAAATAGTCACCATCTTCACGTCTTCTCATTCAGTGTTTCTTAGTCATATGTATTTTATACTACCAGAACTGGTAGTTTCTGAGGTGCCTTGGCAGACATGTGTGTCCACGTGAAACATGGACATGCCTATGTACATAACATAGGCATCCTTTTGCTAACTGGAAGCAGACTCTCCCACCAACATCATTTCATTAATGTGGTCCTTCTCTCTTAATTTCAACTGTATGAACCCTGAGTTGCTCTGAGTGTCACAAGCTTAATATAATACAGCGGAGCTTCTCTACACTGCTCACCCAGGTACCGCTCATGGCCGCTTGCCTACCTTAACTGGTTATGCGTATACAAGTCCATTTGTCATTTGCCTTAGGAGGCTGTCTGGTCATGATGGGAGTGGTGACAGGAAGGGGACACTGAGCCAAGTTTCAGAATTGGGTTTTGTTGTGTTCTTCCAGCAAAAGAATAGGCCAGGGCTATCATTTCCCTGTGTTCTCTGGGCTGTTGAGTGACAGCTTGTGTCGGAGACTCTGGTCTTCTGCCTCTGGCCTTGCCCTCGCCCACAATCTATTTCCATTTCTCTCTGAATCATTTTTGTTGTTGTTTTTCTACTTTGCAAGTTTCTCATCTTTTCATCACCTTAATGTCTCTGCATATTAGAATATGTGTGAACAACAGTGTATAGCGGAACAGTTAAACACAGTCCCAGTCCTGATTTTAATTCTTTTCCCCTCCCAGTGTGGTAATTCCTGGCACGATCAGTCAGTTTGCCTGTCTCTTTGGGACTCTGCAATGCACAACTCAGAAGAGCCAAGGATGGAAGCTCTACACACACGAACCTCCTGGAGAGGGCTGGTACCCCAGGGCTCTCCCCTTCCTTGCCTTCCAATAACTGGCAACATAGACAAGGAGGCGCATGCACTCCGGGAAGGGCTTTCTAGCTTGATTGATGGTGGAGGGCGACTGGAGAAGGCAGCAGGAAGTACACGCTCTGTTAAAAACAGGAAGGTTCCAGGGAGAGCCAAGAGACACTGGAGAGACAGCCATGTCCCTCACTCTGCTTCCTGAGTCTGGGGTGGATGGGGGTGGGGAAGGATGCGAGAAGTCCATGTGCTCTGCTTCATCTTCTGCCCCTATAGGAAGGTATCAGGTTGACCATGTCTTAAACAGCACCACCATGTTTGAGGGATGAGCAAGACAAGCCCAAGAGCAGTAATGCATTCATATAAAGATAAGGAGGACCTTCTCCCAGACCCTGTGCTCTCGCCACGACCACCTTTATGGGGACCACAGTTGGCAATTGCCCATTTGATTATCCTGAGCTGTGAAGAGGCCAGGTGAACTGGTAAATGTGCCTGTTGCCTTGGGGTCGAATCCTGATACTAGTGTGTAGGTCTTCAAGACTGAGAGATAGCCAAGCGGTGGGCATACTGAGTCTCAGAGAGAGAGCTAGGCATAAGACAGTTAATGCTATAATGTTGAGAGGAGGGGGGCACCACCATCACCACCATCACCACCATTACCACCAACCATCACCACCATCATCACCATCACCACCAACCATCACCACCATCATCACCATCACCACAAACCATCACCACCATCATCACCAACCATCACCACCATCATCACCGTCACCACCAACCATCACCACCACCACAACCACCACCATCATCACCATCACCACCATCACCACCACTATCACAACCACCACCACTATCACCACCATCACCACCATCACCACCCTACCTCCACCTTTATCATCTCTGAGAAATCTGTGAAGATGGGTTGATCATGGTTGGAAGTTTACATGTGTTGAAGAGAAGCTGCAGTTTAGTGATAGCTCTGTATTTACTTGGGGTTTGTGTTCATAGTGAACTACAAATTAGCAATTTAGTGACAATTGTAAAATATGAGCCTTAATTAAAAAACAACAGAGCCTCATGTAGCCTAGGCTGGCCTTGAACTTACAAAGTAGCCAAGGATAACCTTGAATAAGCATATGCCCAGTTCATGAATCAGTGGGCACGGAGCCTAGAGCTTCAAGTGTGCTGGACAAGTGCTGGACCAGCTAATCCATGTCCCCAGTGCTGGACCACAAACTCTAGGAGCTTAGTTCCGCACTGACGACTGTATCCCAGCCGTTACTTCTGACTGTTAGATGTTAATGATTCCAGAGGAGATTCAGCTAGTGGCCATTTTGGCCTTCTTTAAACATACACACACATACACACACGCACATACACACACACCAAAAACATAGTAAATATAACCACAAAGTTTCTATTTATGGGTTTGGATTATTTAGGTGTTTTAAAAATCAGAGGTGTGTGTTTACTTTGAAAGAGTGTGAGGAAGTGCTTATTAAAGCAATAAACTATATATAATAACCAGAACAGCTGTAGACTATGGCTTCTTACTAACAAGCCCACCTTGTCAGGAACCCCACTTGGCAAGAGAAGAGTCTCCCCTTATCTGTGGTTTTGTTTTCTGTAATTTCCAGTACACGTGGTCAAAAGCAATCCAAAACCACTGAATAGAGAGCTCAGATGCAGACAATTTCGTGTTTTAAATAGAGCATTGCTCCGAGTCACAAGATGAAGTCTCTTATGCTCCCTGTTCACCACTGAGCCCTGACCCAGGCTCTGTCCAGAGTTTCCTCGCTGTATACCCTACCCTCCTATTAAATGCTCAGTAGCACTGTTGTACTTAGATTGGCTGTCGTGGTGTGTGTCCCTTTCGGGTTGCCCTGAGCACAGGAGCAGGGCTGCTGGCAGTTCGCACATGTCGAGAGGAAGCTGCAGTATGCTTCTAAAGCTGTAAATTTCTGACTTTTAAGAAGGAAAAAGTAATCCCATGAGTGGAGGTCACTAAGAACTACACCGTGGGTGAATCTTCCCACTGGGAAATCATTGAAAATGAATGCAAATTTTTCTGACACACCTGTTTCTGAAAAGTTATGACCACAGTGAGTGACAAGGGCAGAGTTAACACAGAAGGCACCCCTGGAGCGCTTGGAATATATCCTCCAGGAAAAAGGGGCGGTTGACCTCTTAATTGGCGGTACTTAGTGTTTGAATATTAAGTCGGTTCTCTAAAGGATTCGTCTCTAATTCTAACCATGAATTCTCCCTTACACAGTTTGTTTTATTTCACTTTGGGTTAATGTTCAAGTTGCTGGTCTGCCCTTGAGGGCACATGGGTGGTATAGCCACACCAATCAAAAATCGGGATGCTGAGCCAAACTGGCCTAACGATGACAGGGCCTTGAGGGACAAGAGCAGATGGGTATTCATCTCTCCTCTCTTTCGGTCAATGTTGGTGTTTGCCCTGTGGCTCCAGAAGCACCTTAGGGTGTCAAGAACCAGCCAGCACTGGTTTATGTAACCATCCCTGTTTTGTTTTCGGTTGGGAGGTGAGGTCAAAGGTTAGCTTCCATAGAGGTCCACTATCCAGACTGGGCCTGGAGCCTTTCCAAGGAGGCAGAGTCCAGTTGATGTTGGATGTTGACCTCCAGTGTCAACGGACAAGGGGCCAGTGATGAAATCTTTCTCATAGGTTTTCTAGACAAAAATGGAAGCTAAAGTATGTAGAGCAATAACTGGACTTTGTCACTCGGGGGGACCTCTGAACCAGGTAGTCAGGGTTCACTGTTGACTGACTATGTGACCGCTCAACGTGCCTCAGTTTCCTTAAGTCTAGAATGAGGTAAAAGTAGCACTCACCACATGGGGCTCTTCTTAAACTCCCTCTGTGTGTATGGTAGGTTTGTGTGTAAGTGTTTCTGCGTGCATGTGTGTGCATGTGTAGAGACCAGAGGCTGCTGCTGGGTTTTGCTCTATCAGACTCTATCTTGAGACAGCGTTTCTCACTGAAACTGGAGGCTACTGCTTCAGCTGTACTGGCTGGCCTAAGCCTCAGGGGTCCCTGTCTCCACCTGCTGATACTGGCATGGCAGGTTCACACCACTGTACTTGGCTTTTTATCTAGGTCCTGGGAATCTGAATGCAGGTCCTGATGGCTTGCAAGACAAGCATTTTACCTACTGACCTACCTCCAGTCCTACCCATGGGATTCTTAGGCAATAGAAGGCTTTATAGAAGCAAAGAGCTTAGAGCTGTGCATCGCCTATAGCTGCCCTTCTGCCCTTGATACCAAGTGCAGCCACTCAAGAGAAATGGCTGTACGGTGGGCACTCTGTTAGGCTTAATTTTGTCTTCATAGAAACTCTATGTGCTACCTATTTTTTTTGTCCCCAGGCCATAGATGAGAAAAGTGAGGGAGGCATGGAGAAAGTTCATTATCTGCTCAAGGTCACAAATTAACGAGTAATGGACACGAACTCTAACTCAGTGCTGCCTGGCACAAAAGCTTTTGCTTTTCATCACAAGACACCCTGAGCAAAACAAAACAAAAACCACAAAGCAAGAAATACCCTCGTCCTAGGCACGATCCAGGCGCCTGAGAAGGCTATATGGGAACTCTTCTAACGGTCAACGCAACAGAGTTGTGGCTGTGACATTTTCAGGCAATTTCTTGAAAGGATTCTTTTGTAGCTCTAACCAGATTGTAAAAAGTTTATTTTCCATAAAATGAAAGCCTCTGTGTCGCTTGCGCAGTCTGTTTGGTTTTGCGTTAGTGTTTAAAGATCTAGTCTTCCTTTAAGGGCACAGAGGCACCTTCAAAATCAAACCAATCAATGTCATTGATCGGCTGTGCTGCTGTGTGTAGAAGGCATTTCATGAAGGCTTTCTGCTCCAGCTGTGCCTGCCACTGCTGATGGCATTTGAGGCTCGAAACTCAGATGTGTCCCCTAGGGCTCTGGGTGAGGGACAGCATGTGAGCACAAGCCCATGCCCTGCTATAGGAAGTCCGATGAAGTTGGGGTGCATCTTACGGTGGGTAAGGGTAGGGATGCAGAATCCCTGAGCTCCCCACCCCCCACCCCCCGACGCAGCACTTATCTGAAGGTCTTTGACAGGAGCATGGAGTTGACTCTGCACTCACTCCCCAGCTCACTCCTCCTGCTCATAAACTTGCCTTTCTTTCCTGACCACAACAAGGGAAGATTGACAGCTGGAATGGAGAAACCCACGGTGCGGTCTACAAATACACACAGGGTCAGAAGTAGGGGAAGATCTTCCTTCCTCCTCTGTTTGTTCAAAGATAAAGAGGCCCATTCAGTCCACACGGGGTCCAGCAATTTAACCATAAACTACATTAATGGATGACAGAAAGCAACTACCCTCCTGGGCTGCGTCCAGACACGGGCACCTCAGGTTCCGAACCCTCTGGACCAGGTGTCCCCAAACCTCCCCTTTAAAACTGTTGGGTGGCTTGAACATTCTAAACATTTTAAACATCACCTTTTAACATTCATGCTTCAATATCAGAGCCCACAGGTTTTTTCTTTTTCTTTTATTTCTTTTTTGATTTTTTTTTAAAAAAATAAGTGTTTTGTGTTTCTAATCCTTGGTGATTGTGGTGTTTCGGATCTGACGAAAACAACCCCTGTTCCAAAGTTCCAAAGACAAAAGGTTTTTTTTTTTTTTTTTTTTCTTACTGGAATTTTTTCATTCCTTCCCACCCACCCCACTCCCATCCCTCATTTCCTCAGGAAACCATTTAGCTAGAGACAGAGGGAAAAATCCCCCAACATATTTCAGGAGTCCCCAGAGACTCACACATATCTAGGCAGCCATCAGGCACCAAAACCACACACTCAGCTTGGGGACAGTTGGAAGACTTTCATCCCTGCTCCCACCAGCTGACCTCCAGGAACTACTGGAGGTAGCTGACCGGCTCTGCATGTCAGTCACCCTTGGGGGTTATCAGGTAAAGCCATCCTGGAGCTTCCATGGGTCGGGGGACAGGACACTCCGGTTTACTTTCCAGGGGTCTCCTGGAAAAGTACTTGTAAAGATGGCCCTGTGGGCTGTAGGAGAAGACAATGGTACTCTGTCAACTTCTGCAGCCCTTTACTGTGTAGCAGAGTTGTAACTGCTGGGAACGGCTTGGCACACAGGCTGGCAAGGTCTTTGTTCTCTATTCAAAAGGAAGGTGTACATTACAAGGAGCAGTAAATTGGCAAAACCCAAGAGAACAAACAAGCAACCAATTGCATTGTTGGGTGCTGAGTGCTAGAAAGAAATCAAATAGCATTTTGCAGTAATGACCAATTTCCACTGGGTTTGCAAACTTTAGGAAGTGTCTCTAATTCTCCAGTGGCAGCTGCCTGCCTTCAGGCTGAGAGGCTTCTCAGGGGTGCCTTTGTCCCATCTGCAGCAGGGAGCCTACATCTTCTTCTAAAGGTAGACTTTAAGAATTTCCGTGAGCAAAGGTTTCGAGTCTCGTGGGTTCACACCGACTCCTGGTCGGACACAGTGTGGCAAGAGAAAAAAAAAGTCTCTACAGGGCTCGGCAAAGCACTCACCACTTTATCAGGAGCCCCAACAAACAGAGATGAATTGTTGTGAAAACCACTTGTGAGGTAAAGAAGAAGCAAAGAGGGTGAAGTGTTTCAGCTGCAAAGAAAGCCTCACCTTCAAACCAGAAGGCCTCCGGTTTCAGGATTCCCCACCATGGTTGAGATCAGATCTGATCCATCTGACTTCTGGGAGTGTAGTGAGCTTTCCCGGAAGGTTGCTTCTCTTTCCCTTGGCCCACACTCATCTTCTCAGAGCCACGGGAAGGTGTCCCGTGGTTTCTTGGTTTGCATTCTTGTATTCCCTCCTGGTTAGCTGGGGGAATCCTCCAAGAATCAAGTGGAGCTCTCTGGAACCCGCAGAAAGTCCTTCTAAGAGCCGACGCTCTGCTGAGCAGCCAGCAGATGTCAGCAGTTCATCTGCTTTTGGTCGCCGGCAAGGGACAGAGCCCACCAAGGAGGACGCCTGGGGCAGACACCAGCTGTTTGAAAGTCTCAAGCGTGGGTTAAGGAATCGGTCTACTCTTAGACCAAGCACCAAAGGCAAAGGGGATGGTGTTCTTCAGACGGGACACACAGATCCGTTCTTGGAATGAATTCTTGCTCTTCACACTTGAACAGGACTTTTGTTGTTGTTTTTGGTCGGTACCGATACCAGAATTTGTCAGAGAATTAGACTAGCTTTGTTGGGAAAATTTCAAAAGCTAAAGTCAACTAAATCTGCTTTCAAGTATGATTCACACATCCCCACTGCCACTTTAAAACAATAATCTACGCTTTTAAGAGAATCTCACTAGACACTTGAGAAAGAATGCTTAGGAAGGAACAGTCTGAAAATGACAAACAAATTTCATACAGGATGCCCAAAAATAGACGTGCAAAGGGCAGAAGGCAATTGAGACCAGTCTCTGATTGATTATTTATTTGACAAAGCCAGAGTAATCCCTCGATCTAATAATGTGAGACCAAATACCACTGGCGAATTACACATCAACAGGCTAACATGCCTTTGGTTTCTGGAGGAGGGCTTCTTGTTCATGTGAACTCATGGCTCACAGATCTAATAGCTTGTGTTCCTCAGAGGCCCAGGGTCAGCTGCAAAGACAATAAGACCACATTTATTAATTGCTCCCCATACAGCGGTGCCCCATTCATAGCGTGTGTGTGAGTGTGTGTGTCCATGTGTGTGTGTGAAGTCCAGCATCTTTTTCAATTGTTCTTCACCCCTTTTAGACTTTTTTTCACTGAGCTTGTTATCCATCAATCCAGTAGCCTCGCCCTCCGGCAAGCCCCAGGATCCTCCTGTCTTTGTCTCCTCAGCACTGAGACAATAGGCACACATTGCCATGTCTGGGGCTTCAACTGGGTTCTGGGAATTGAACTTGGGTCCTTGTGCTTGCTAGGCTTAGTGACCAGGCCATTGACCCAATCCTCACCCATTCTTTTCCCAGTCAACCTCTAGTGGTTTTTTTTTTTTTTTTTTCTCCTCTGCATGTTTATTGTTCTGGCTTTGTTATTATGGAGTCTGTGCTCCGAGGTCAAATCTGCATGGTCCATGCCATTGTAGACAAGTCTGTGGACTTGCAGAGGAAGGTCAAGCGGATGCCGTTGCAAGTCTGTCGGTGGAAATCTAGTTAGAGTTAAACATAGGACCCAGTCCCCAAAGGCTGGCACTTGAGGTCTGATTGGGAGTCATCTCCCAGGCTCATGGACTTTGACAACAGCTCCATCTCCAAGGCTTACATAAGGCTTAGCAAACGATATGTGGCCCAATGGGCGACAGACTGCCTACTGCAAAACCAGGGTACAGCCCGCCTCTCCCATTGGTCCCCTCCATCTTTTGTGAACTCCTGGCGTCACACCTACATTTCTTGTCATCACTTCCAATACTTTGTCTTTCTTCCCAGGTCTGTCCTCCAGACTGCTTTCCTCACTGTCCCTTGGAACTGTCTTTCATTCATTTAAGTTCAGCTGACGCTTCAAACCCCAGCCCTCGTCTGGTGCATTCACCTGTTACTCCAGCTTAGCATTATTTTACGTGCACCACATCTTTCATTCTTTTAATCAGCCATCTTTTCTTCAATAATTACGTGAATAATTACATAGATATAACCATATAACCATAACTAATATATGTTAATACATTATGTTATATTGCCATTTCTATGATGTAAATCTGTTTCTTCAACATTTTTTTTCCAATATAGAAGGGCAAACGTCTTGAAATTTGGGTAATTTTTAGACTAGTTTTTACTGGTAGTGTAATGCCTGATGACAGGTACTTGTTAAGTGAAAGCAGAAATAGGGGCCAGGGGATAACTTCATCAGTAGAGTGCTTGCCTATGGGCATGAGTTGAACTGGATCCTTAGGGCTCATGTAAGAAGTGTGTGATGGGCCAGGCGGTGGCGGCGCATGCCTTTAATCCCACTCGGGAGGCAGAGGCAGGCAGATCTCTGTGAGTTTGAGGCCAGCCTGGTCTATAAGAGCTAGTTCCAGGACAGGAACCAAAAAGCTACGGAGAAACCCTGTCTCGAAAAATCAAATAAAAGAAAAAAGTGTGTGATGGCTACGCCTGCGATTCTGGCTCTGTGGAGGTGGAGGCAGATGAAGCTGATGGGGCTCACTGACCAGCTGGCCTAGCTTTGCCTAACTGGTGAGCTCAGGAGCACATTCTGGACCACGAACTAACTCTCTCTCTCTCTCTCTCTCTCTCTCTCTCTATATATATATATATATATATATATATATATATATATATATATATATGTATACACACAGAGGCACACATGAGTATACACATACAGGCATATACACACATGCACATGGGTACACACAGATATGCACACAGGTATATACACACAAACATACAGGCATGTATGTACATACATGCACACACAGAAATATTAGTTGACAGAAATATTCCATCAATTAATTTTGTCTCAGCCTCTAATGTCCAGAGGAGACCTCTCTGGGGGTGAAAGTCTGAGATAAAGGAGAAACAAGATATGAGTCCCCAGCTCCTTCCTCGTTTACTGCTCTTTTGAGGTTCTGGAGCAAAGTCATTTCCCAGGTTCAGCTGTTCCTGAAGGCTGTGGCTCCTTTTGGCAAGGAGGAATGCCAGCCCTCAGTCTCCTGAGGGAAATGTGACCTGCTAATTATATGCAAAGACTCACTCCCTAAAAGAAAGTCTGGCTTTGTTGCCACTGGGAAATGTCAACAAATGACATTATCTCCCTTTGAGCAATCTCTGACTGCACAAGGAGGGTCAATAGGGAAGCCAGGTGAGTGGGGACCTTAGAATCACTGGGGATATGGGGTGGGGGTGGGTGGGGCAGTCACTGAAAGTCTTCATGTAACTTTGATCTTGTTGTTGAAACCTATGAAGAGAACCTTGAAAGGCAAAGGCATTTGTGTGTGTGTGTGTGTGTGTGTGTGTGTGCATCCTTGCTTGTAAATAGAGGAAGGGCTAAGTTAAGAAGTGGCCTGGTGTCCCAGCATTGTTTCTGCTGGTAGGACTGAAGTCACATGCAGCCACCAGTATGCAATGCCAGCTTGTCTTTCCTCTCCTCTCTGCCTGCATAGGCTGAGGTCAGTGTAAAAGCAGATGAAGAACTGGTTATAAAGACTCGTGATGATATATGGCTTCTGTTTACTCTAACCTAAGTGCTCCATGTCGCCACCATCTTGGGTCCTCATTCTGGTTCTTTGGAGCCTGCTGTTTCCTTTCTAGAGAAAAGTTGGGCTCAAGGAAGTAAGGGGCGATGCCCTGTGTCACACAGCTCCTAGTGGATTAAGATGGGTTTTGAATCAGGCAAGATGGTGGTTGGTCTGGATCCTGGTCTGTGTCTGCATCTGTGGTGTCCCCTAAAGGCTCATGCATTTGAACTCTTGGTTCCCAGCTGGCAGTGCTATCTGGGGAGGTTGTAGGACCCTCTGGAGGTAGAGAAAGTGAGTCACTGGTTAGCAGGCTCTGAGAGTTTCTAGTCTGGCTCTGCGACTTTCTAGTCAGGCTCTGCATCTTGTTTGCTCTTTGCTTCTTGACTAGATGCAGAATGAACTGCAGCCCCCTGCTCCTGTTATCATGCCTTCTGTGGTGCAATAGTCTCCAACTATGTGGGATGTCCTTCTGTATGTGTGTTGCTTTTATTGGTTGATAAATAAAGCCATCTTGGCCAATGGTTTAGCAGAGTAAAGCTAGGCGGGAAATTTGAACAGAGATAGAGAGAGAGAGTAGGCAGAGTCAAAGGAGATACCATATAGCCATCAAAGGAGTAGATGCCAGAACATTATCGGTAAGTCACAGGCTTGTGGTGATACATAGATTAATAGAAATAAGTTAATTTAAGATGTAAGAGCTAGCTAGGAATACACCTGAGTCATTGGCCAAATGGTGTTGTAATTAGTACAGTTTCTGTGTGATTATTTGGGTCTGGCAGGGAAACAAAGCACAGTCTCTGTCTACAATCTCTCTAGTCAGAGTTTTTATCTCAGTGACACAGAGGTGACAAGGAGTGTTTCAGAAAGGATTATTCACAACTTCTCTGTCAGTCTGTGTCTTTTTCTTAAGTCGAAGGGACGGAACAAATGGCAAAGGACTGCTTTATTTTAGGTGGTCGCTGGAATGGATGGTGTTTGGGTCTGGGCATATGTATGAGTAGCTTCCTTAATCTAGCTATGTGATGTTTTTATTTGCAAGTTCATTACAGTAAAGTGATTAAAGAAAAAGGAGAAGTTTCGATAAAGATACCTGATGACCTCTGACCTTCACACGCACGGGTTCTGAATCCCTGAAGGTTAGAAGTGTTGCCTTGACACTCTCTCCTAATAGAAGCATTCTCTTAAGGCTTAGGAACAAAACTCACAAGACTTAGCAAGCTCCTGAAACTTACAGGACTCACAAGACCCTGCCCCCATATTAAATACTTAGGAACATTTGCTGGGCAAGAGGACATTCCCTAACCAGTCCAGCTATCAGCAAGTTGTGCAGGTGGCTTCTCCAGAGATGCAGTTTTGGTGAGCCCTCAGAATTGTTGTCCTTGCTGGGGTGGGTTGTTCAGTGATGCAGCCACCCCATGAATCACCCATGCAGGAGTCACTCGCATTCCTATAAGCAACCCTAATAAACTCAATGGTTCTCTAAACTAGAGTTATGTAGAATGCTTACTCTGGTCTGTCACTGGTGCCCTGTGTGAGGTGAACAGACATTTGCTCAGGTCTCCACAGGAAAAGCACACTATGAGAGTCCCTCAGTGGAAGGCAGTTAGCAGTGATGCAGGTAGAGATAATTATTGCAGGGGCAAAGAAAGTCTACCAAGCAGCAGGGTGAAAAACAGAAAGCTCGTCTTCATTAAAATGTTCAGAGTTGACAATGTAAAGATTAGACTTTTAAATTCCCTGCTAGGGATTGATACCAAAAGCAGGAAAGGAAGCTGCACAGTAATTTTAATATAAAGCCTTTTGGGGGCTTGGCTGGGGATGTAGCTCAATGTGCTTTATTGAGGTCCTGGTCTAATCCCTATCGAAAACGAAGAAAATGGAAGAAAGAAAAAGAATTGCTTTCTGTAGAGTAGTGGGGGATGAGCTAAAGATAACTAAAAAGAACCCTGAGAACACAAGGATAGCATTGGTCAGCAGCAGCCATTGCACTTGGAGCTGAGATGGCGGTCTGAGGGGTATTTCCCCTCCTGTCTTCTTCCCCTCAGCTGAGGCCCTGACCATGCGGATGAGAGAATGGCCACAGCCCACTGGCTGGGAGTGAAGTAGCTGTGTTGATAGAGTTTATTAGAAATATGTCTTCTGGAATGTGCAGGAAATCACTGCTGTGGGATGCTGGGAAATTGTTGAAGAGAAATTGTCTGAAAATTTCTGAAAATATCCAAAGTGTCAGGAGAGCCGCAGACTCTGGGTGCTGCTGATTGTAGGTAATGCTGGATCCGGTATGAGAACCACCTGTTATTCTGAATCCTGATACTGCTGGATCCTTCATGTCCAGGATCAAGTACATCCGTGTAAGGTGCTAATTGCCTTAAAGATGGTCTGTGGGCAGGGACTGCAGAACCAGAACCCATCCGGAACGCCCTTCTTACTCCGTTGTGTCTCTGGTACCGTCTACTTCACATGGCACTAACTGGCAATGGAAAACCATTTAAAGGGCCCAGATCCACTATTTGAAGAGTGGGTTGTGAAGGGTGAACTTCAAACTGAGAGGCCACAAGTTCAAAGCAAGTACACCATAGAAAAATATTACTATATTTTACTGTGTATGAGTCAGACCTGGGGGTACTAGTCCTGGGGAATCTCCTACACCCCGTATTCTGGCTCAGTGGTTTTGAGAGGCACTCCAGGTAGTCTTGATGTGTGGTCTGCTTGGATTATTTCACTAGTCTCCTAATTGTTTCCCCCATTTTGTTTCTATATCACCCGTTTTGCACTAGTCTGTTTTCTTACATTGGTTTAACAAAAACACAGAAGCCAAGTGCTTACAAAAAACATGTGTTTGCTTTTCTCGTCATCTAGGAAGCTGGAAGTCTCAGGCTGAGAAGTTCCTTCTCTGTCTTCTTGTTACAGTGTGGTGAGGAGACTCAATGGAATTGAGTAGACACAGAAGGAGTTTCTTCATGAGAAATGGTCTTGATATATAATAACCCAGTTTCATGAGAACCAGCTTACCCTAAGAGACCAGCATTAATCTTTTCTGTGGGCAGTACCTTCAGTGGCCCAAGTGCCTTGTGTTATTCCCCAGAAGGCCCCTGAGTGTAGCTCACCTGGGGAACTACATTTCCCAGGAGCCCCTAGCATTCCACGCAAAGGCTGCGCAGGCGCAGAACGTGGCGCTTGACACACGCACGTGGGGGACCCTTTAAAAGGCTGAAACACAGTCTGTTCGTTCTCTTTTTCCCCTTCTCTCCTGCACACCGCAATAAACCTCGCGCACCGAGTTTTGTTGTGTCTTGCGTCCTCCTTTCGCAGCGAAGAAGACTAAGAAGACGAAGAACAGAACAAGACGACAGAAGAGAAGAACATTGGTGCCGAAACCCAGGAGACCCGCCTGCCCCAGATCTCCACTCAGGGCCAGAGCTTCGGCTTTGCCAGGAGCTCCATCCTCGCTCCGGGGCACGGTCAGGACCGAGGACCGCTCCACAAGGAGACCCATTTAGTCCATCTGCGGCCCCACGACCACCACCAGCTCGATCGTGAGTTTTCCCTTTCTGCTAGCTGAACTGCCCCTCTCACCCGGAGATTGTCCGGCTGGACCCGTGCTTTCTCTGGCGTGTCCCCACCCCCCCCACCCCTGGCCTTCCACCCTCGGTGGGGCCTGTGCTTTCTCTGGCATGTCCCCCCCCCCCCCGCCTTCCACCCTCAGGCCCGTGCTTTCTCTGGTGTGTCCTGGGTACGGTTGCTAACCCCCCCTCCCCTGGCCTTCCACCCTCGGCTAGACCTGTTTTTATCCGCGCCCGGAAGTTTGGAGCTTCCGGTTCTCTTTTCTCCTCTTCTTTCTGCACTTTTTCTGTCCTCTTTACGTACGGGCTTGCTACGGTGCAAGCGCCTCGGCTGCAACGGGTGGCCTTCAGGCTTAACTGTCCCCTCCTAGCCGGGACCCCCGTTTCCCGTCGGAGACTAGGATCGGGTCAGTTAGCCTATAGCACGGCCCTCTGGTCACTAGGACACCTGTGTCCAGAGCAGCTGTGTTCGTGGCACCTACGGGTGCCTTCTGCGGATATTTTCACGGTTCTAGCCATGGGTGCTAAGCCTTCAAAAACAGTTCCCCCATCCTCTCCCCTGGGACAGCTTTTGGAAGCTCTTCAGCCTCACGCCCTAATTCCTTCCGTTAAGTTATCTACACTCATCCGTCTCTGCTCAAAAACATGGCCAAAATATTCGTTACATGGAAATTTCAAATGGCCTCCTCATGGCTCCTTCAACCCCGATATTCTACGGGAGCTAGCTAACTATTGTCACCGTTCAGCTAAGTGGAAAGAAATGATGTATATAATGGCGTTCTTTTACATGGCCCTTAAAACTGATCCCACCGCTGCCACTCACTGTTCACCTGCCCACATGTTCTTAGCAATGCCATCCCTCCAGGAACCCTCTGCGCCTGCCATGGACCCCGCGGATGAACCTCCACTCCCCCGGTCTCGGAGAGCCACCTCCTCCCACTCTGCCCGGTCAAGCGACACTTCACCTAAGCCTTCTTCTTCCAAAGTTTCTTCCAGGCATACAAAGCCCTCACCTGAGCTTTCTCACTATGACACCTCACGTAAACCTTCCAGTTGTAGGTCTCCGGAAGTCCCACGTAAATCTTCCAGGTCCAGGCATAAGAGACCCTCACCTCAACTTTCTCCTAGGTCCCCGGAGACCCCACCCAAATCCTATTCCAGATCTAAAAGAGTCTCACTTAAACACCCTTCTTTTGCCAGCAGGTCTCCATCTAGCTCCTCAGGCTCCGCCTCCTCCCACTCCCCCTCTCCTCATTGTAGGTCATACAGGTCATCAGAAGCCTCTTCAGATTCATCCTCCCCATCTCCCTCCCGCCCTATTCTACCTCCTTGGTCTTCCAAAGCCCCGCCAAGTTCCCCTTCCTCTCATGCAAGACATCTTGCCCTGGCACCCTCCTTCACTCCTCCGCTCACGCATTCACGTGCCGCCACAAAGCTTAATCCTGGCCAAGCCAAGCCTGCTGCCATCCTGCTGCTGCGGGAGGTGGCTGGTGCAGATGGATTGGTTAGGGTTCATGTTCCGTTTTCCCTGTCGGAACTTTCCCATATAGCCAAATTACTTGGGTCCTATACATCTAATCCTACCACTTTTATAAAAGAATTTCAATATATTACCCAATCCTACAACCTTACTTTCCATGACATTTTTATGATCCTGTCTAATAACTTACTTCCCGAGGAGCGCAGGCAAGTCTGGGAACAGGTCAGACAACATGCGGATGAAGTTCACCAAACTCTAGCCTCCCACCCTACGGGGGCAGAGGCGGTCCCAGACCAAGAACCACATTGGGACTATAACAGTCCAGGTGGGGTTTTGGCCAGGGACCGATTTTTAACTTGTCTCCTCACAGGCCTCCGTAAGGCTGCCCTCAAGTCTGTAAATTATTCTAAACTTTCAGAGATTATCCAGGATACGAAGGAAAATCCTTCTGCATTTTTGGAACGCCTTACGAAAGCCCTTTTGCAGTTCACGAACTTGGACCCAGAATCCCCGGAGGGCAGACAGTTACTAATGACTCATTTTTTTAATCAATGTTATTTAGACATCAAGTCCAAGCTCAGGCATTTGGAGAAGGGCCCTTTAACCCCACAGGCAGAAGTCCTGGAGACAGCTTTCAAAGTGTATCATGTACGACACGACAAAGCTCGCAATCACTGCCATGTGATAGCCGCGGCTGCTCAACCGACCGAGGTGACAGACTACCCATCTCGTCCCATTCTTGCTGCTCCCCCACCTCCCAGGGTGCGTGAACCACCCGGTTGGTGCTTCAAGTGTGGTAAGACGGGTCATTGGGCTCGAGGATGCCCTAATCCCCATCAAAGTCCTAGGGGACCTTGTCCAAGGTGTCACAGGGAAGGTCACTGGTCTGTAGATTGTCCTCTTGTGCTTGGTGGCATGGAGACATTAGACCATAAAAATGCCCAAGTTGACCTATTGGGCTTGGCCCTGGATGACTGAAGGTGCCCGGGCTCCTCCCTTAACGACCCGACTGCCACTGTCATCTGCAATCAGGAGACATGGGTACTTCTCACTGTGTCAGGGTGGCTCATCTCGTTCCTCTTGGATACCGGAGCAACGTATTCGGTTCTGAGGGAATTCTGGGGGCCAACCTCTCCTTCAAGTTACCCTATTGTCGGGGTAGGGGGACAGCCTTATTTACCTCAACAGACTCCACCACTCAATTGTGTGTTTAGAGGTATTTTTCTCACTCATTCATTCTTAGTTATGCCAACTTGTCCAGTACCCCTTATGGGGAGGGACCTTTTAACTAAGGTTGGAGCCTCCATTTCTTTCACTCCCCCCATTCACTTTATTCCAGATTCGTCAGTGACACAGCTTCTTCTTCTCCTGGCCCCCCACCCTTCTGACACTAACGCGTCTTTTCCTCTTCCAGCCTCCCAAGTGGATCCTCTGGTGTGGGACACCCAAAATCCCGCCGTAGCTAAACACCATTCCCCCATTGTTATTCAGTTACAAAACCCTACCAAGTATATTACTCAAGCTCAGTACCCCCTCTCTTCCCAGAGCCTCAGAGGACTTAAGCCTAGTATCTCTGACCTTTTGAGGAAAGGGCTGATCCACAGCACCTCCTCCCCCTTTAATACCCCTATTTTGGCTGTTAAAAAATCTAACGGAACTTATCGTTTGGTTCAGGACCTCCGGCTTATTAACTCTGCTGTTGTTCCTCTTCACCCAGTCATCCCTAATCCCCTTACCCTTCTGTCTAACATTCCTCCAGGAACCTCTCACTTCTCAGTTCTAGACCTCAAGGATGCTTTTTTCTCCATTCCCCTCAGCCCTCAATCTCAAAACATCTTTGCCTTCACTTGGACTGATCCTGACACTAATTTTTCCATGCAGCTCACCTGGACCGTCCTTCCCCAGGGATTCCAGGACAGTCCACACCTCTTTGGCCAGGCTTTGGCCTCTGATCTGCTTTCACTGTCTCTCCATAAATCAAAACTAATTCAATATGTAGACGACATTCTCCTGTGCAGCCCGTCTTTTGAGATCAGCAAGACAGACACCGCAGCCCTATTAAATTTCCTATCCAAAAGGGGTTATAGAGTCTCACCTTCTAAGGCTCAATTGTCCACCACTCAGGTAACGTATTTGGGATTAGCCATAACCCCAACCGAAAAGGCTATCACTGCCTCCTGTCAGATCTGCCAGAAGTCAGATCCCAAGACCAAATACCGTAACTTCTCTTTTCCTACTCACCAGGCCAGGGGCTCCCTTCCGGGAACTGACTGGCAGCTGGATTTTACTCATATGCCCACAGTCAAAAGAATTAAATATCTCCTGGTTTTGGTGGATACAATGTCTGGGTGGGTTGAAGCCTTCTTCACCACCAACAAGAGAGCCCAGACAGTTTCCGACGTTCTTCTCCGAGAAATCATTCCCCGGTTTGGAATTCCAACCTCTCTTCAATCAGATAATGGCCCTGAGTTCACTTCCCAGATCTTTCAAAACCTGTCCAAGGCTCTTAACATTCCCTGGCATTTCCATATCCCATACCACCCTCAGTCTTCAGGTAAGGTAGAACGGACTAACCGTTCTTTAAAAGACGCCCTTGTAAAAATGTCCTAGGAACTTCACCTTGACTGGGTAAGACTCCTACCTCTGGCCCTCCTCAGGCTTAGAGCCCTTCCAAAAAGTCCCCTTTTTATCTCACCTTTCGAACTCATGTATGGGCGGCCCATTCTAACCCCCGGCCTCCCACCTAAAACCTCCCCCCTTCCTGATCACCTGCTCACGCCACTACTAACCCATCTACGCTCGCTACTATGGGATTTTACCGACCACTCATTACCTCAACCATGTGCTAATCCATGTCCACCGCCAGTTAAAATAGGAGATCAGATATATTATTTCCACCCCCCCCAGGTCAACGTCTCTCACCCTTTCCCCCTAAATGGTAGGGTCCCCTCAGAGTAATTCTTTTGACTCCCACAGCTGCTAAGCTCGAGGGAATTCCTTACTGGATTCACCTGTCACATCTTAAACCGTTTACTCCTCCAGCTCAAGACAATCCCTCATACACGGTAACTCAGACAGGACCTTGTTCTCTTAAGTTCCAGAGGACTCCAGTCCAAGGAAAGTATAGGTCCTATCTTTCACTCAACCCTCTTGTGCCAATATATTTTCCTTTCTCCGCTTTTTCTAAATTTCTGAATAACCACTCAGCTGTCGTTACAGGAATCATCATCAGACGCGGAGCCAAAGGTTCAGGTGGTAAGCAAATTCTTAACAAAGTTCCTTGACACAACAGGTTCGTCACTGACTGCAGCAGTGTCTCCCAGATGTTAAGGTAATGCCCAAAACATCATACATGGTTAAGAATTTATTTCTTTTAAGACATTTCCTTTAAGCTCCAAGAAGCCATCCCGACCCACCTGAATGAAGCAGGCCCAAACAGATCATTAATGGAATAAGTACCATTCAATTTTTTATCATTCTTAACCCCAAACCTCCTAAAGCCCCCCCACCCCAAATCTCCCCTTTAATTTCCCAAAATCTCCTCTTTAATTTCCCAAACCTCCTCTTTCCTTTTCTACTAATTTTCTTCTCTACTAATGCGACTTTTATTTTCTAGCACCTTAACAACTTCCCAGCTACCCAGCTACCCAAAAGCCAGACAGATGCGATTCCTTCAATCAGCCACCTCAGAACATCAGCGGACAGGACATGATCAACAGGACATCACCAGGATAATCGATACTCCCTGGATCCCTCAGACAGATGTGATTTCTTCAATCAGCCACCTCAGAACGTCAGCGGATAGGACATGATCAACAGGATATCACCAGGACAATTGATACTCCCCAGACCCCTCGACGCCCAAAGTCAGCAGGAAGCGGTTATGAGAGACTGGGCTACGCTCCTATTCCCTACCCATTAAGACTCTCAACCCCCCAGATTTTTAATAAATTAAAAAGGGTGGGAATGTTATTCCCCAGAAGGCCCCTGAGCGTAGCTCGCCTGGGGAACTACATTTCCCAGGAGCCCCTAGCGTTCCACTCAAAGGCTGTGCAGGCGCAGAACGTGGCACTTGACGCACGCACGTGGGGGACCCTTTAAAAGGCTGAAACACCGTCTGTTCATTCTCTTTTACCCCTTCTCTCCTGCACACCGCAGGAGTTGTTGTGTTTTTTTGTTGTGCATCCTCCTTTCACGGCGAAGAAGACTAAGAAGATGAAGAACAGAACAAGATGACAGAAGAGAAGAAGACCTTGTACTGAACCTCAAAACTTATAGGTTTGGGCACACCTCAAGGATGCCATCTCCAGTGTGTGGACCTTTGGGTACAGACCCAAAGCCTTTGGTATCCAAACCCAAGTCGCAGTTGAGGGACAGCACTGAAACACAAGTTAGAACATGTCCTTTGGTTGCTCAAGATGCCCAAGGGACCCATGTCTCTGGAGAAAATCTCACATCTTTTCAGGGACCCGCATGATTTGGATCCCTACTGCCTGTTTCCTGATAACTCTCCTCATCCTTTGCCCAGGTGACACTGCCCTCCAGCAGGCCAGGCACATCCAGCCCCAGGTGGTATGCTCTTACTGTCTCTTCCTTCTATTGCCCCCCCACTTCTAGATCACGCCAGCCCACACCATCCCTTCTTTCCAATCTTGGTTCAGACAATACCTTCCCTGTGAGTCCTTGCTTTACCCCTGGGCTTAAACCTACAGTCTCCTTCCCAGACCCTCTGAGCACTGGGCAGAATACCTTCAGGATCGACTTTCCTCCACATCGCTTACCACCACCACTGACAGATTATTCCACCCGCTTATTTTGCTCATCTGTTTTCGGTTGTCCACTAAAATATATGCCCCATGAGAAAATGACCTTTTGTCTTTCTTATTTATAGCTTCTCTGGCTGTGACCTTGAGTGATGCCTAGAACATGGTTGCTCAATGAGTGTTGGAGCAATCACTGTGGAGTCTGTTGGTTGGGAGCAGCCATGGCCAAGGTGGTTCTCAGACTCTTTGAAATCTCCTATGCGTACACCAGCATGGACCTTTAAGAAGGCCTGCACTTTGTGAAAATGGAACCCTCTAGAACAGTGGTAGCAAAGACTCCTGAGGAACTCTAGCATGCATTCAGAAGCGTAGAAAAACAGCTTAGTCCACTGAAACAATATATAGCACTTTGGAGAGAAAAAAGCGCCATGATTCAAGATGATATTTTACAGTCTGGGTTCTATCCACGGTTTTGTTCTGAAAGCCTCTGGGGACCTCAGGAAGACAAAACCAGATAAAAATGAAGCTACTCTGTCTGTGTTCTTCCCAGAGTCAAGGGTCTTTCTCTCTGTTCCCGAAGGGAGGAAACATGTCTGTGATTCCTTCAGGATCTGGAACTTGTCCTATCACCATTAGGGTCAAAGCCTTCTGCCGTCTGTTAGCCCCAGGCCTGAGGGAATTCCGTGTGGCCTTGCTGAGTGAGTCACATCTCCACTCCGCATGACTTGGACCTTATTTAACCCAGGACGCCGAAGGATTTCTCAGTGAATTATTAAGGAATGGGCCAAGGGAACAGAGCGAGTCATTCCGAGATCTGAGCTGGCTTCTGCAGAATCAACTGGAAGCAGCAAATGGGGGTAACAAGTGGGGTCTGCGTGTGAAGCTGGGGAGCCCACAGTCGAGAACAAGGCTTTAGTTCTCTTTTCACGGAACAGGTCGATAGAGGACTGGGGAAACTGCTCAGTGACAGAGCACTTGCTTGGCATGGTTCCTGATTCAATTCTCAATAACCTTTCATCACCTCCCACCAAAAAAAGCCAACAGAAAAATCGCCACTTGTGGTTGAAGACGGTTAGGGTTGATTTAGTTTCTGAGTTCGCTGGGTCTGTT
The DNA here is from genome assembly GCF_950005125.1 of Chionomys nivalis. Lineage (NCBI taxonomy): Eukaryota > Metazoa > Chordata > Mammalia > Rodentia > Cricetidae > Chionomys > Chionomys nivalis. The sequence goes on from NC_080090.1 coordinate 9,349,445, forward strand.
AGGATGTCCAGGCAGTTTAATGCTAATTATAAGTATTCTGTTTACTCTGGAGGCTTACCACTGTATCAACCACACACAGGATACTCTGCTAGAGAGACAATACTTTCTTGGATATAGGCATGATTTTGAATCTTGCAATTTCATAAATCCAAAGCCAATCACTATACCAAAGCTTTGGAAGGTGTGTTTGGTCTTCAAGGGTTCACATGAAAAAAAATCTTCCACCAATCACCAGGAATGCAGATTAAAAAAAAAAATCACATGTAATATTCATTTTAACATCAGTGTTTCTAAGTGATAACAGTGTGTCTTGTTGCAAGGAAAGCCAAATTGAAGAGAGCAGGGATGTCTGTTAGTGAAGGTAATTGGTTCTCTGAGTCTCCTAAGGACTGTGAAATGAGGTGAGAGGGTGGGACTCTCCCGTCTTTTCTCTGACCCAGCACCCTTCAGAATGGTTCCTTGCCTTGTTCATTCAGGTCATCCCCCAACTTCCAAGCCCAGTATCCAATTCCCAACACATACAACGTTTGCAGGACTAATCGTGCCCATCCACGCAAACATCTTCTTCGGGCAGCCTGACGCACAGGTGCCAGCTCTCCTCCTCTGATCCTTTCTTCACCTCCTTGCTGTTTATCCCACTCTCCTTTGTGGTCCCCCACTCCCCTCTTCAAGAGCTACTCTCTGGAAGGCTGGACCAACCGACCCCTTAGCTAAGACCCCATCCCTCTAAGCAATGACTCCCAAGGTAAGTGTAAGCAGGGTCAGGTTTCAGAAGTGAACTGCCTCCCAAGAACTTTTTCTCTTCATATCTCAGCGTGGACTATCGTCTGCATCCAGACAACTCTGTTTGACATGTCTACTTTGGTGCTGGAGACATATTCCTACTTAACATGCCCCTAAACCTGCTCTGATTTCTATACTCATCCTGGAGTTTCCCGATCTTGATTCACAGTGATTCCCCCTTTTCAGTTACCCCAAACTGCAAAGCTGAGGATTGTCCTTTATTCTGCCACATCTGGAACATCAGCATATCTCACTGAGACTGTGCTGCTAGAGCCCGAATGCTGCCCACCCCTTCCCTGCTCAACTCCTCCTCTAGGCCACTGCTGACCGTACAACTGGTCTTTCAACTTTAGCCTAAGTCCCTCTGCATTACTGTCTCAGAGCAGCACTTGGAGTGACACTTTTGAGGTTGAACTGTCTGTGGCTTTCTGTGTCACTCAAAATAAAAGCCAGGACTTGTATGCTCCAAAGACGCAGTGTGACCCGTGTGACTCTAGTCAACTCTTTCTTTTGCCTTCCTACACCTACTATGCATGGTTATAAATAACAATGGGTAGCAATACAACCCCCCAACAAGTCTTCCCATCACCCCACTTCCTATTGCTTGTGTCTCCCTTGAGTTCCAGCTATTGGTCTATTACCGATGATGTGACATTGTTTGCATTTATTTGCTTGTTATCTGTCTGTCCTTTTACACCAGCAAATCTCAACCTGTGGGTCGCAACCCCCTTGGGGGCCAAATGACCCTTTCACAGGGTCACATAAGACCACTGGAAAACACAGATACTTACACTCTGATTCATAACAGCAGCAAAATTGCAGTTATCAAGCAGCAATGAAAATAATGTTATGGTTGGGGTCACTACAACATGAGGAACTGTACTAAAGGGTCCAGCATTAGGAAGGTTGGGAACCACTGCCCTACACGGAAATACAAACCGCCAGAGCCAAAGAACTCTATCAGCTGCAGTCACTGCCATGTTCCTGTTTCCTAGAGCACTTGGCCAGATCAGTGTGACTGAATACGTGATTGCCTCACTAGACAGCGGTTGATGTCAGATAGGCTGTGCATGAAGGAAACTGTGAGTTCAGAGGGCTAGATGGACTAGCTCAAGGGTTGGGGAGGTCGCTCAGTGGGAACACACGCTTGCCATTCAACTGCGAGAACCTGGAATTCCCAGAGTCCACATAAAGTCTGGGACAGTAGTGACCACCTCTAATTCCAGAACTCCAACAGGGGAGGGTCAAGGACAGGTGAATCCTTGGGAGCTCAGAGCCTCATGGCTTGGTGAACATAGCGGTGAAGAAGAGACCTTACCTCAATCAAGGGAGCAGGCAAGGACTGTCACTCACAGCTGTCCTCTCCATCTCTCCATTCAGGTACCACGGTTAGCATACACTCATAATCACACAGTGGTCCCTCTCCAAGCGCTCTACACACACACACACACACACACACACACACACACACTCGCACATGAACATGCATTCACACATGCTTGTGCGTGTGTGTGTGTATAAGAGAGATGGGTGGAATTTATCTTCTTTCCTTTTTCTTTCTTTCTTTCTTTCTTTCTTTCTTTCTTTCTTTCTTTCTCTTTTTTCTTTCTTCCTTCTTTCTTTCTTTCTTTTTTTTTTTTTGAGACAAGGTCTCACAGTATAGTCCTTAATGTTCTGGAACTTGCTTTGTAGACCAGACTGGTCTCAAACTCCCAGAGATCCACCTGCCTCTGCCTCCCCCTCCCCAGTTCTGGGATTAAAGGTGTGCACCACTATGCCTGGCTAACATCCAAAGATTTTTTTTTTTTTTTGTAAAAAGAGAAAGAACTATTTCACAGACAGAGGCGGATAGAGTATATTGCTCCTCACATAACTGGATCAAAGAGGCTAAATGTCCCATGTTCATGACTATGCCTTACTGGCTATATGTCACTGGGCACAAAATTTAATATCACAAAAATCTTAGTTTTTTTTGTTTTTTTTTCCTCAAGGTAGAATCAATAAACCTACTTTGGAATTTTTATGAAGAAAATATATTTAAAAGTGTTCAGTGTTGTACCTGGATATAACAGGTACTCAATAAATGTAATAATTGCCATTTTTTTGTAGTACAAAATAAAACATTGCTGGCTCTGCCCTCAAACACCCACAGTGCCTGGCTTGAGTTTGGGATTGAAGATGATTTGGGTTTGACAATGAGCAAGCATTACCACACCAAACCAAATGGAAGTTAGTGTATTAAGCAAAGAATTAAACCAACCTTGTTGTGCATCATGTGGGTTGGGTCAAGTGGAACAGTCAGAAAGGTCTGGTGGTCCCACCAGTTCCACTTAGTCTATTGATTTGGCTTTTTCTAAACCAAAGATAAGAGGCAGAGCTCTGGGATATGTGTGGGAGAGGTGAGAGCAAAGGATGCTTTTGTTATAGAATGAAAGGGGTGAGGCTGCTGAAGTGGGGTGCTTCAGGGGCTGGATTCCTTGGCACAGCTTGGACAGAGTCTAACTCTAGACTTCCTCATATGCCGGAGAAAAGGAACCACCCATCAGTTCTGCTTTGGTTCTGGTATCAAAGGGTACTGAGAAGAGGCCAAGTGTAGATGTGGCTTCTTGAGGGAACTTGGGTTCTGCTGTATGGATGGCAGCTGCAAGCTCTGTGCTGTCTAACAGGAAGAGAACAAGCCCACGTGATTTAAGGTTTTCTAGTTGGAGGCTGCGACTGAGGCTCAGTTGAAAGGGTGTTTTCTTGGCATATGCAAACCCTGGGTTTGGTCAATAGCATAAGCTGGGCATGGTGCCATGCCCATTATTCCTGTAATCCCCGCACTCAGGAGGTGAGGTCAAGAGGATCAGCAGTTCAACTACACGGAGAGTCTGAGGCCAGCCTGGGCTACACAAGACCTTGTCTCCAAAATTAAAAAAGAATAAAAATTAAAATGAGGAAAACATAGTATTTCAGTTGGCACACTTAAGGAGTGGGAAAAGCAGGTGCAATTAATTTTCATAACTGACTTTGTAATTCTCCATAATGTTGACATTTCCTCCATGTAAAGATATTCATTTGTAGCATTTATTGATCATCTTTTATGCCTATAACATTGGTTACTTTAAGTTTTTCTTTATAATGTTCAATGATAGTGTCATCATAGAGCAAATGCACGAATGTTAATAACGAGATGACTTACATTATTCTTTTCTTCTGCTTCTGACATTAATCTTTCATCACCAAGGGTATATTATGTTGTAAGACATCTCCGTGTGGGCTGGCCACCTCTCCGGTGCCCAATGGTCACCTGTGGCTAGTCTAGCAAGTCTACAATCTCCAGGCAGGAAGATTCTGCCAGGGACAGCCTAGCCACCTCTCTTCTCTCCTGTCTTATCAGCGTCCCCTTGGAGGGCCTCACTTTGGCCTGGTCATTTCCTGCCAGGGTCAGTCCCTGCTGCTGCCAGTCCTTCCCAGAAAAGGAGTGATTTCCAGAAAAGACAGAACCTGTTGAGAAATGCAGAGGGACAGACAGTGAGCCATTTGGAGGGCACTCTGCTGTCACCCTCCAGGAACCTGTGTGGAGGTCAGGATAGCCAGTGATTGGTACGGCTGGCCTGAGACACTCTCAAGGTTCACGGAAGCCTGGGTGTGATAGGCAGGGAAGGGGTTGTGATTTGACTTTCTCCTAAGAGGGTGACCTTCAAGAGTTGGAGTGCTCTGCCTTATAGCTTTGTCCTTCCCAATTCTCTCCCTAGGCCTCGCCTCCATCCTCCTCCCGCCTCACAGCGGCCCCATATTCCACTTCTCTCAACCAAGGGGAATTCAAGATAAGCAAACATGCTTACCTTGCCCCAGGAGCCTCACTTAGTGCATTTGTCAGCACGGAGCTCGGCTGAAAAGTAACTAGTGACTCCATTTGTCACAGGGCCGTGTGTATCTGTTTGGAAGATTTAATTTTCCCCAATGAAGAACTGTCTAAAGAGTTCTAATGAGCCTGGAGGGCTCTCATTTGCTTTCAGAGTTTGCAGCAAATGGGGACATTTCTTCAAGGCATGTCTGCCTCTCGGGATTCTGGGATGCTACTGTGAGGGGTGAGAGCAAAGGCCAGCCCAGTCTCATTCTCAGGGTGCACACGGCCTTGGCTTCCCCAAGTTTTCCATTCATCTTCCATCCAGGGAGGCTTGCATTTGGGAATGTTTAGTTAAGATGAGATTTTTCTTTATGCTTATAATGATTTGCATAATCTTTTGTTTGTGGAGCTGACAGAGTGCTCTCTAGGCAGGAGAGAAGGGCATGGTCAACTCAGATGAATAGAGGTGTGGCTTGGAAGTGGCTGTCTTCTCCAGCACCCACCGCTCCCAGCCTTCCTGCTGGCTTTCTCTGCTTTACAGGGCAGCGGGATGGGGAGGTTCTTTCTCATTGATTGGCACTGTTAGTCCAGTACTCTGAGGAGTATGATAAAAGCAAGGGTAGGGAGAAGGGGAGAAAGAGAGAGAGAGATTCTGGTACAGAAGAAGGTGGGGTGGAGGTTGGGGGAGGAGCTAGGTAACCAGAAGGAAAAAAGGACACAGATTGTTGGGGCGTGTGTGTGTGTGTGTGTGTGTGTGTGTGTGTGTGTGTGGGTGTGTGGGTTGCATGCATGTGTGTGTGCATGCTGAGGGCAAAGGGCAAAGTCAGGTGTTCCTCAGACACCACCCACCATTTTCTTTTCAAGACTGTCTCTCATTGGTCTGGAACTCACTAAGTACACTTGGCTGGATACCAGGGATCCCCGGGGATCCACCTGCCTCTGTCTCCCCGATGCTGGGATTACAGATATGCACCAGTCATTGTGGGACAGGTCATGCTTATCTCTGGGGCCCGTGGGCCTCCTGCTCCAGCTTGCAGAAGCAAGATGGCATGGAGGAAGAGCTCTGGCTGACTTCTTTGTTGAACTGGACTTTTGAACTCTCTCTGCCTTCTTTCCCTATTGGTGCAAACAAACCAAACACATAATGGAAACAATAACTCCTTCTCAAGGAGTTTGAGGATGAGGTAGTATGCATGAGGAAGTTATCGCCAAGACCTTTCCATGGTGCAGCGTACAGGTTTGTATTTTCTTTTTCTTGTTTTTGGAGACAGGGTTTCTCTATGTAGCCCTGGCTATTTTATTTTTCTTATTTGTTTGCTGTTTATTTCTCTAATCCCGTGCCTTCTGGATCAGAGTACATTGACTCAGATTCAACCTGGCTCAACTCTCCTCCATCTTCTATTTTGGTGGCTAGATGCCACCATGGGCAGATTTACCCTGTAAGAATTGGTAAATCAAGTCTATTCCATTAAAAATATCAGTCATGAAATATCACCAGTGCTCCACTGGGCCTGATCATCCCATTGAGCATGTTATTTGTTCCCACAGGAACTCTTCTGAGTGTAGGCTGTCATACAGCCAGATAAAATGCAGGGCGTTCAACGAAAATTTAGCATCAGATAAGCAGTGGCTAATGTCAGAATATTAAGTACATCATCTGTGGGCAACAGAGGTGGCTCAGCAGTAATGCTTGCTGTTCAAGCATGAGGTCCTGAGTTGGGGTCCCTAGGACGTGCACACACAACCAAGTGTGGTGGCTTTTGCCCTTCATCTCAACACTAGTGAATGGGCTCGCTGGCCAGTTAGTCTAGCTAACCCAGCAAGGCCTAGGTTCACCGAGAGACCCTGCCTCAAAAAATAATGTGGAGGATGATTGAGGAAGATATTTGCCATCAATCTCGTGCCTCCACATGCATGCATACATGTGTGCATGTGTACCCATACAGACATGTGTACACACACACACAAAATATGCTTTGTAAAATGTGGGTGTGTGTTTCAGTAAAATAAAGTTTCCTTCTTTATCTGTAATTGAATCTTATAGGGCACCCTTCATTTTATTTATTAGATCCAGCAGTAACTATGGGAAATACAGTCCTGGAAGATTCAGCTTCTGTCCCTGAGAGACTGATGGTGCCGTAGAGAGAGCTCCTGTTGCCTGACTTTCCTCAGGGAGTTTGTTTCCACCCAGCAAAGACAGAGAGGGCACGGACAGACCAAAGATTCCATTTAAGCTCAGTTGGGTGATGGGTGAACTTATTGGGGCTATTTACAAAAGCACCGGTGTCTGGGGCAGGTGCATTTCTGGGAATCTCACTCCAGCCTGGGCGACAACTCACCTACGTGTCGCGGCTGGAGTTCCTGCACAGCTCAGCAGGAGAACCTCCCCGGCCCCAGTGCTTGCCTCTGTAATCTCGTCTGGGGCCTGATGAGGAGCCTCCTAACCTACTTGTGGCTTTCTCAGCCTCCTCCTCCCCTCCATCGGGGAATGTTTTGGGCAGTTAACTGCACAAGGGCTGACATGAAGACGTTAAAACCAGAGGCTCACTGGGACTTTCCACGCACGACCGTCACCTTCATCGTGGCCTAGCTGTGGTTTGAGTAAATGTGTGGGCCAGCATGACTGTGTTGGTAGGCAATAGGCCCTGGTGGTTCTGCTTCCTTGAACACCACGAAAGGTGGCCGTTCTGAGAACAGACTTGGGAGTTAATTTGTTCTGCTCGGAGTCCTCACCCTCTCTTGCCCTTCTGGCTTCCACAATGGAATGAAGGAACGAAGAAGGACCCTGCCCCTTGTCCAATACCAACCTGTGCTCTTGGGTTTGATTACATCCCGAACCATGAGCCAAGCAAATCTCTGTTATCTATGGATTACCCAGCCTTGGATGCTCTGTCAGCAGGAAAAGCACTAGGATAGCCATGCAGTCTTCATGCCGTGTCTCAGCATCTATAGAGCTGTCACAGTACAAGGTGCAAGCCTAGGTTCCAGGGACTAAGCAGAAGATGAAACAGTTTCTCTTCTCCCTGTGAGATCACATATACGATTTTAAGAAAGTTACAGCCATGGGGCATTAGGTGGTGGTAGGCACAATGGGCAAAACAAAGCAAGGAAGGGGCCTTGCAGAAGGTCGGGACAGCTTTCGTCAGGAAAGTTCTAGCTAGCGGCACTGCTGTGCAAAGGCCCTAGTGCCGGCCACCTTCTCACGTGGTGCTAAGTGTGGCCTTGTGTGACCTTAGTTAATCCTGCAGAAGCCCTTGTGGTGGACATGGGTACAGCTCCCCTTCCCCTTCTGTAGGTGAGGAGACCAAAGGGGTAGAAGGTTCTGTTCCCAGTCACACATCCAGCTACTCACGCGAGGTTTGATATTTCATGCAACGTTGGCACCATTGTCTTTCTTTCTCACTGAGAAGTGGCTTGAAAGTAGGAACGTCTTGGTTCTTCCAGATCCCATCCTGTCTCAGCTCTGGAAAGTCCCTCATAAACCTTATTGGGTCCTGGGTGTGGTGACCTCAACACAGGCCTCCTGTGTTGTGAGTGACAGGGTGGCCTTTCCTCATGCAGAAAGCTCAGGGGGTCTGTTCTCCCATGAGGATGAGGGTGGGGTGGCTTAGCCTCAAGGTCCCCAGGCACTGACCTTGTACCTAAAAAGAATTCATTGTTTTCAAACCCAGCTTCCTATTCCTGCCAGATAACCAACCCATTAATGCATCCAGGTTGTAAAATGTTGGCAGGGCTTCTGGTTTTAGCAGCAAGCTTTTGTCCCCAGGCTGGCGGTTCTTCTCCATTCACTGGGCCTGGCTCTCCTTTCAGGGCTGGGCATTGGCCTCTGGGTACCCGGCCACACACTCAGGCCAGCTCAGCCTCCCGGTGCTGATAGCATTGTTATTATTAGACATGGCCTGTGGAATGCCAGAGCTCATTCCCCAGCCTCAGCTCTGCTGGTGACATGAGGTCTAGCCCGTGTATCACAGAGGCCATGGGTCCGTGACCTCCAAGGTCTCTGAGAGTCATCCTCAAACTACTGGAACCTGTGCCCAACCAGAACACCTGCCGGGTGTATAGCCCCACCTCCCTCCCATGGCTGGGGACTCACCATCAACTGGAGATGGTGACTCCCACACCTTAGTTCTGCCCAATGTTTGGAGTTCTCCAGGGAATCTGAACCCAGAGCTCTGACTGCAGACACCATCCCCCCAGTCTCGTTCTGTCTTCCCAAGGCACTTTAAGATGTGTGTATGTTTTTACACGAAGTAAATGTCCTTAGTATTTTTTTTTAAATGAGTCTTATCCAGCCAGATGGTAAGCGGGGCCTTTGCATGCCCAAATTGCCTCTCGGGGTGCTGAATAATGCCAGAAGCAGGTGGTCCTTTGGGGCAGGAAAATGTCTGTTTTCCCTCACTAGTAGAACATGTCTGCAGTCAAGGGCATAGCGTAACTGACCTGAAGCGTGCAGTTCAATGAACCCTTATGCATATACAGTTACAAACATCTGTGGATACCCATGTGTGTGTGCACATGTACAAGTTTCTGTGTGTACTTGTATATAGGTGAGCCTTTATATGAATCAATACATACATCTCCATATATGTATACTTATATGCACACTTGTGAATATGTATGCATCTTATGTCTGTGTATACTTATGTGTATGTGTGCATACCTGTTGGCTTGTGTGTATACTTACACGCATGTGTACAATGGCACACTTTACAGAGTCACCCACCAACCTCCAGGTAGACTCTTTGAAATTACCTCCATTTTTCTTGACTTTTGCCACGCTTCCCTCCCACAAGGTTAAGCAGGATAGTACATCTCTGCAGTAGACTGTGTCATGAACGCCTCAGACAGCGATGCTCCATTGTAGGACTGAGGTCTATTCCGGTCCCTAATAAGCTGAGTGCCATGGTCTGGGGTTGTCTTCAGCCTTGCTGCTCTCTGCTGGGTTTCAGCACACTGGAAACTAAGTTAAGGGCAGTGCTGTTCTGTGTATCAGGATGCCCACTGAGCCAAGGAGGCCCATTTATTTTTAATTGAATTAAATTGCTCACCAAATGAAAGTAGCATACTTTCATTAATATTTAATTACATACAGTGTTAAACAATGATCACAAAGAAAACTTCGCAGCTTTTTCTGTCCCTGTTTTATTTTTTATTACTTTGTTGAACGAGACATTCTGATTAGCTGTTTTATGTTTGGAATTTTAAGGGCTCTGCCCTGACCCACTTGAGAAGTGCTTGATTGGCAGGACTCAGCTGGGGGAGGAGGTGTGTTGGCTGTGACACTGGCCACGGCAGTGTGTGTGTGTATGTGTGTGTGTGTATGTGTGTGCTTTTGTCTGTGTGTATGTATATGTCTGTGTGTTTGTCTTCCGTGTGTGTCTCTGTGTGTGAGTGCTTTGGTCTATGTGTGTCTGTGTATGTCTGTGTGTGTATGTCTCTGTGTGTATGTGTGACTCTGTGTGTGTTTCTGTGTGTGTCTGTCTCTGTGTGTATGTCTGTGTATATGTGTGTGTGTCTGTGTACATATATAATGTATATATATATAACATGTCAGTTCCTTGGCTAAGGAGAAATATTGATGGAAGTGATTAGGCCCTGCAGACATGCTGAGGCCAGCCAGCAAACTGCTATGGCAGGGGTCTTCCCAAGGGAAAGTCTTCCGTTTGCATGACAGTGTCCACATTCTCTCAGATAGTCTGCATGCTGCAGAGCCATGGTTCTCAAATCTGAAGGTTAGCTAAGAATCCCCGAGGAAGCAGTTAGAACACAGGTTCCCTGGCCATGTGGTAAGGAGCTCGGTTCATCTGAGTTCCCCACCTGTGTCCAGGGTGTTGGCTGATGGAAGGCCACACTCTAAGAGAAAGCTTTATGAAGGCCTCGAACAGGACTGAAGAGACCAGGGAGAATGACTGTGTTGTCCACCCTGCCACCGTGGGCCACACACCACTGAGGAAAGCTATGGATATGTCCAACACAAAGTTGGAAACTTACTCCAAACACTAGGAAACTCTATTCTTACAAGTTTTGCTAACTTGATGACAGTTCTCAAGGTGAGCTTTGTGGACGGCAATGTGTGTCACAGTGACAAATGGCTGGACATGCCTGAATTAGTTCCTTCTAGCAAGGGACTGTTTCCCTGACCAGCCTGGGTAGATGGAGCACAGGAAGGCCCCCATGCTGTGATGTGGACAGCCATGGGCTCCTGGCTTCCTTCCTCCTGCCCCTCCAGGTTAGACTCACGGAACTCAAAGCCCGTGGAGGAACAGTTTGAAAGCTCATTATTAGTAAACCTCAGATAGAAGTTTTGACTAGGGAGGTAAATTTGTGTGTGTGTGGCGTGCATCTGTGTGTGCGGGTTCACACATGTGTCATTATGTGTGTGTGCAGATGATCATGGACATGTATGTGTGTACAGGCATGCGGAGCCCAGAGGTTGGTGCACGTTGGGCATCTTCCTCAATCACTCGCATCCTGCTGAACCCGGAGTTCTGGGATTCTTCTAGATAGCTTGCACTGGGGATCCTGTCTCTGCCTTCAAAGTGCTTGCCCAGGCCCTCTTGATGGGGGCCTGAACTGTGGATCCTCATGCTTCTTCTGCAAGCTCTTTACCTGCTGAACCATCTTCATGGTCTCTAGTTATATAGCTTTTTGCGGTAGCGTAACAGTTGCCTATGCTGTGTCTAAAGATAGAATAATTTACCAGAGAAGCCTATGGAACCCATGGCCCTAAGAGCAGGTAAAGCAGCCGCTGGCTGTTAGTTGGCAGGATATCAACCTTTTTGCTCATTTTTTATTCAACAAAAACTTGAATACCATGATGTAACCGCCACATATAGAGGGTGCCCCGCAGTGGCGGATGGGATACACCATAAATTCCCGCTCAGAGTTTGTGTTCTAGTGGTGGGGTGGAGATGGGAGATAGGAACCCAGCAGACAAAGGCTGTGAAGGATGGACGGGAGCCATGCTCAGGAAGTCCCAGGAAAAGTGATACTTGAACGGGGACCTGAGTGGTAAGAGAGAAAGCCCACGGGAAGAGTAGGGGGAGGGATCTCCTGCACAGGTGTCGGAGTGCACGGGCGCAGATGAATAGAGAGAAGGCCGTGCTGTGTAGCACAAGGGAATGGTGAGAGGCACGGGCAGGAAGCCTGTGATGGCTGCACTGTCACAGGGCCACTGTGACTCTGGGCATACCCTGGGCTCGTACGTCGAAGTGGAATCTGTGCCTGCCTTGACTAATAAGCTACAGCAGAAGTGACACTGTGCCAACTCTGGGTATGGCCTGTGACTGACCTCACAATCACTGTCTCCCACTTCTTGGAAAACTCACAGTTGGTATTCTGTCAGCCGCCATGTTGTCAGGAGCCCTAACCCCATGGGCAATGCCACTGACACCGTTAGTCAAACCTCCGTTCCCACTCAGCATCAAACGGTGGTCAGGGGAGGAGCCTGGCTGGGTATAGCTGGCCCTGGACCACAGCACCAGACCATGAGCTCGGGGAGAAAGGACTGAGTCCAATCAGCTCCCAGAAGCAGGAGAAAGAATAGCAGATTACTGCTTCAAGCCATGACAATTTTAGTAGATGCTTACCCCAAATGGACCTTGTGGCCATGAACAATGAGGTCCTGACATGGCAATGCTGGACGGATGCCCCATACTCTTTCTCTCTTGCTCAGAATGTCACACACCTCTCTGTGGAACTTTCTAAGCCAGTGAGAGGCTAAGGGAGCTAAAGACAACTCTTCTTCATGGTGTGAATGTCTCTCACTTCAGGCTGAGAACTTCTTGCTCTAAGAAACTGAATGATTTTGATATTTTAAAATGTCTCATTCCTCTAAGACAGTAAGAATTAAAGAAAAACAAAGATTTAAGATTAGGAAATCACCCTGAAAGTTCTTGCTTTGCTTTCCTTAGGTACAGATATGAATTGGTGCACTGTGGGAAAGCCCTGGGCTCTGGATTTGGGGGAAGAAGTGGGCTCATCCATCACTTCTTGCTGTATTGTTAAGTTAAGCAAACCTGAGCCCTTGGGACTGGCTTCCTCTGCTATAAACTGGGAGGGCGATACTGAGTCTCAGTAGAGAGAGGACAGCGTGTTCTGCAAAGTGCTTGGTGCACAGTGTTTGAGGGAGCTTCTAGCGCTGAGACCCCTCCCCTTTTCCTCTCTGCCTGGCTCTTTCCTCTTCCCTCCCCTTTCCACCCCCAGGAGAGGACTTTTGAGCATAAGATAAAGGCAGGAGGTAGATGAGAAAGCTGCAGACAGAGCCTGGGGTCGGACAAGCATGACTCTGGCCTTAGTCACAGGCGGGGAGAGACTAAAGGCCCTCCTCCGGAGTCCTTGGTGGCTGATGTTTCTCCCTCGTCTGGGTGATTCATGATCTTGGGGCATTTCAGGTTATTGTTAATTGGCCTTTTAGTGTGCAAAGCACATTCACATACCTTACAGCGTTTGGTTGTCCCAATAACCACAAGACAATAGTTTCTTCATTCTACAGATGAGCCAAATGGGCCTCACTGTGGGTAAGAATTGAGCCCACAAACCCAGAGGCAAGAGCGAGTCTGAATGTGAACCCAGAGACTATTTCTCTGATAACACACATCCACTGTTCTTTCAGTATCTCCTGAAAGCTATGGCAAAATTGAAAACACAGTGGCTCACTCACCAAGAGAAGCCTGCTAACATGAATTTTCAAAACAGGAATTGCCGGGAATAGACAAACAGGTAAAATCCGTAGCCCCGCTTTGGCAATTATGTCCACTTAGGAGAAAGACACTCACTGACTTGCCTTCCCAGCCTCCTCTGCCCTTTCGCTTTCCGACGCCAGTGGTTTAGTTCAGCTGGCATTTGTACTGCAATTCTGGGGCTGGTTTGTGTCACTTGATGAGTGTCCTTGTTTCCCTTCATTTCTACTTAAGATTTCAAGGTCCATCCTCAAAGTAACCTTCTTGTGTAAGAGTCTCTCTCCTCGTCGGACTTATCTGGAAAATCCCCAGCGCTGGGTAAATTTAACTTCGGGTCTGTTTGTCATGTGTCACCCTCACCCTCCTGACTGAGCAAGGCTGGAGAAGATGATGCAGCTGCGGTGAGGGACAGGGCTCTGTGCGATTGATTCGAATGGTGAGCCTTGAGTTTCTGCTCAGCACCAGCCGCTCATCCCAGATTTCCGAGCCCACCGGCCTCCCCTACCGTTCTCACAGCTATTGTACATCTCTCTCCTTAGAGAATCAGCATTGCCCCTCCCATACACACCCTGGAGGGACACTCTGTAACCTTTGCAACCCATCTCTCTCATCTCTTCCTTGTACTGTGAGTTCTGCCTTTGATGGACAGATTTCTAGATAAGAAAAACCCTTCACTTTTGCTACTCGATACTACAAGCAGCCTTGAGTCGGCTGCTCAAGGCTACCGCTCTAGCCATCCCCAGCTGGATCCATTTTTCCCTTACTCATGGGTCATTCCTATTAGCAGACAGCATCCCCCATCTTAGAACAATGCTTGCTGTGAGCCCTCAGTGCCCTTTGGCTTCTCGATTTCTCTTCTTTATTGCAGAACTCAAGAGCTGGGAATAATTCAGCATCAAACTTCCTCTTCAGCCCTCAGCTTCCTGACCACCAACCTGGAGAAATGCATATTCCCAGGCAGCTAGGAACATGTGTGTCCCTAATGCCATGGTCACAGTCTTCATACTCCTTGTTCTCAGAGTCATGCAGCCATGCAGAAAGTGCCTCCTCTTTGAAGCCTTGCCTTTGTGGGACTCTTAGGAGACCATGTTTCTCGCTGCCCTCCTTATTCTCCATTGCTGGTGTCTGTTTCTCTGCGGGCTCCACTCTTCCATAGCTGTTTGCTCCAGACAGAAATATTCCCTTCTGGAGGGAGGAGGGAGACTTATCACACCCAGGAAGCTCACAAACTTCCAAGACAGAGAAAGTCCCAAGACTCCCGATGCCATTACCTGAGACAGCATGAATGAGCAGCAAGCAATTGCCAGAGAACAGGAGACTTCCGGGAAGTCTTCTGAAAGTCAAGTGAGGAGCCCCAGGGACGAGGCTTGGTGAGTGTCCGCTCATGCGGGGTGGGCTTTCCAGTGAGAGCTGCCGTGAGTCAGCTGTGCTCCACTGAGGAGCCCTGGTTGTCTCATCGAGCTGGCCTTGTGTGGGGTCAGCTTTCTGGAAAGTTGTTTCCCGTCTGGGATGAACGGACATTCTCATCCCACCCAAGAAAAGTCACACAGATCTGTAGACATCAAAGAGTCCCACACCTCCATTTTCAGGCAGCCTCTCCATGTTCACGGCTTTAAGTCCTTAACTACCTGTCTTGTGCTGAATTGTGTTCCCCTAAAATTCATGTTCAAATGAGAAATTTTATGAAGACTGTTTTTGGAGGTGCATCCTGTAGATAAAGTGAAACCAAGGTAGTTGGGGGACCACGATCCAGTCTGAGTGGTGGCCTTTATAAAGAGACACTGGGGACACATGTGCACAAACAAATGACCACGTTGAGGACACAGAGAAGAGGTGGCCACTTGCAAGCACCAGGAGAAGCCAAACCTGCTGACATCGGAGCCTGGTTGGCTTGTTTCCCCAACTACAGGCAATATGTTTCTGTGCGAGTCACACAGGCTGTATTACTGTGTCACAAGCAACGAAACAACTTCCATGTTTTTATCTTTAGCCCAGGACACTCCCCAAGCTCCTGACATTAGTGCTGACACCAAGTTAAGCCGAAGTCCCTGAAATCCACTTCTCTACAGTCTGCTGCATCTTAGCTAAATGATGGCACAGACTTCTTGTCCAGGTTCAAGTCTTTGGCGTTACCTTGGATGTCACCCCTCTTTTTTTCCCCACCCCCTCCTGGCTGTGCCTCACCTCCAACATGATGGGCCATACCACTCGAGCTCAACATTTGGCTGTGGCCCAATCCAATGCCTGATGTTCTAATGCAGATCCTGGTGGCCCTGACTTCCTAGGCCTGGCAGGCTCTTCCTCACGGACACCTGGCTGCCCCACCTCCATCTCTGTTTCTTCCCAAGGGTCTCTTCCTCTACCCCTCTACTTTTGCCTGGCATTTGTGACCTGTTTTCTCTAATTTACTTTTTTCACACATTTCATTTTCTCTCTGCTGTAATTCTTTATGTTGCCATTTTCTAGCCTTCTGTTCTCCCAGGTTAGCTTCCCGTAGACACAGGTTGAGTAAGTGTGATGTGACTGCCTCCTGGTTTTCTTTTCTGATTTGTTTTAGTGCCTAAGGAAAAATGCACACTAGATAGATAAGGCTAGCTCACTGGGTGAGCGAGTCAGTGAGCCAGTCTTGAAGGCTAGGCTGAGGGGTTGGCACTACCTGGGACAGTAATGTATCCATTGAAGCTGTGGGCAGGCTTGGAAAATGGTCTGAATTAAAATGGCAATAGCTGTTATCTTTCTGACTTTTAGCCATTTAAGAGTTTACTTGGAGAATGTCTCGTCATCTTTCTAGACCCAGCACATGGCTTTAGCGATGTGCAGCCTCCTGAGTCCCCGGTTGTAATCAACCTCCATATCTCCCAGGAGCTCCTCCTCTGGTCACCAGTTTGTTTCTGTTTCTAGCACACAGATTACCACCTGGTTGAAAGACTCTGTCCTTACTCCAGTTTCTGGGGTCCTTATGACCAGGACTGTGATGTCTGGCTCCTGTCACCTAAGCCAGCATTGCTTCGTGTAGGTGACTAGCAAGCATTTGATTTCCATGGCCTGAAAGTGGGAACAACAGATTCTTTTAAGGAGTAAATGCAGAAAGAACCGACTGCTAAGCAAACCTCAACCCCAGCTTCCAAAGGTCTCATGGGTTTGATGCCTGTGGCACGTGTACTCTGAGGTCTTGGGAGAACTGGAGAGATGAGAAGAGGCAGCAGACCGCATCTGAGCAAGTGTTCTGCCAACATGAAAAGCAACAAAAATTTAGGTTGGGGAAACTGTAGAGCCGTAGGCTTGACAATACTGCGCTGTTCTTAAGAAGTTCCTAAGAAAGAGCCAGGTGTGTTCACAAAGCGGAAGGCCCTGGAAACAATCCCAGGGCTGTCTTTGAAATGGGTGTGGCCGTTGACATCCTGGATAAGGAGGCTCATTATCTGAGACTTGAAAATGTGAAGCTCAGAAGGAGGGCAGGACAATGACTTGGTAGGAGGTGCAGAGATGGGACCATAGGTCATCAGGGGCTCATTGAACTGGGAAGTTCAATGAGCTTGTGGGTTTCATGTCCTCATTCATAAACAGATTTAACAGTTGCCTTTAAATAAGGATGTTGTAAGGATGGAAATGAGATAATATAGGTAGGGTTTGTCATAGGAGTGTGTATGAGTGAGTGTATGTGTATGTATGAGTGTGTGCTTATGAGTATGTAACCGTGGGTAGGTGTATGTATGTGTGAATGTGTGTATTTGTGTGCACGGGAGTGTGTGCACAGATGTGGGAGAGTGTGTAGGTGTGTGTGTGTGTGTTGAGTGTACGTGAGTTGTGGCTCTTTGTGAGAGTATGTGAAAATGCGTGTGCATGTGCGTGCATGTGTGTGTCCATGTGCACATGTATATGTGTAAATGTGTGTGAGTGGTCTGAATGTGTGTGTGAGTGTATGGTAAAGTGTGAGTGTGTGTGTGAGTGAGAATGTGTGTGTGTGTGAGTGTGTGAGTGTAAGTGTGTATATGCTCATGTACATGCCACAGGTTAAGGGTAAGTTTAATTCAGCCTTTTCCTATTTACTTGATGGTAGCAGCAGACAGAGGCTTCTCTGAAGGGAATTTATGTGAAAGAGAAGCAAGAGCAGCTGTGTTCTTCACCAGAAAGCAGAGCCTCTTAAAAATTTATTTATTTATTTATTTATTTATTTATTTATTTATTTATTTATTTATTTAATATCCTGGCTGCTGTTCTTCCTCCCTCCTCTCTTCCCTATCCTCCCCCACCCCCCATGACCTCTCTATTTCCACTCCCAATTCACTTCCTTCTCCATTTCTGTTTAAGAAAGGGCAGGTCTCCCATGGGTATCAACAAAACATGGCTTATCAATTTAAGACTAAGCATCTCCTTAAGGTGTAAGTCTGGGCAAGGCAATGCAGTATGAGGTGTAGGATCCCAAGAACCAGTAAAAGAATCTGAGACAGCCCTTGATCCCACCGTTAGGAGTCCCACAAGAGAACCAAGCTACACAGCTGTAACATATACAGAGTGCCTGGGTCAGTCCCATGCAGGCTCCCTGGTTGTCGGTTCAATCCCTGTGAGCCCCTATGAGTCCAGATTAGTTGATTCTGTGAGTTGACCCCTCTTGATCCTCCAGTCCTTTCTCCCCCTTTTCTGCAGGATTCCCCACACTCTGCCTGGTGTTAGGCTGTGGGTCTGTATCTGTTTCCATCAGCTGCTGGGTGGCACTGATGACAACTGGCCTAGGCACCAATCTGGTCACAGGAAATGGTCAGTTAAGACTACATCCACTATTGCTTTCTTGATCCAGCCTAGAAGAACATGTCTGAGACCAGGAGAAATGTTAAATGTGTAACTTGGAAAAAATGGGGGGAAATATTAGCATTTTGGTCCATGCGTGTGACTGTAAGAAAACAGCTAGCATTGAATGACTTGTGAAGAACAGTGTCTCATGGTTCTTGAGGTTGGAAGTCAAAGAGCAAAGTTAGAAAAGATCCCTCTGTCTAGTAAGAGTTCTTCTCTGCTTCCAAGATGGCGCCTTGCCCCACCTTCCAGGAAGGGACACTGTGCTCTTGAATGGTGGAGGGTAAATAAAAGGGCAAAATAGCAAGTGCTGGGTGAAGCTTTCCAAACCAAAGCACAGGGGCTGAAGATTGCTCACCGGGCAAGGTGGACGGGCCCCTCTGGAAGTCTAGATTTCTCCTCCTAGCTCACCGTTCTAGTGGTGACATCCCACGAGGGCCTCTTACTGCAGCAACAAGAAGTCTCTTTGGTGAGGGGTGAAAGCCACACTTAACCAGTTTGTTGTTTACGTCTAAGAACAGCAGAGGACATTTATTGGGCTCTTACTATACAGCAAGTACATAGGACTTAGACACAGCACAGGTGAGAAGAAGCTAGAGGTCTTGTGTACGTGGTACTCAACACCAAAAATGCAACACCCACAAAAGTTGCATTCTTTTAGAACCACGAACAGTAATGTGTTCTTAGGAAGTATCAACAGTACCTCACATTTTAACACAGTGCTCAGTGCTTATTGTATTGACCAGGTGATTGATATGTCTAAGATTTTATTTGTTATTAGTGTTTGTGTGTGTGTGTGTGAGGGGTATATGTGAGTAGAATACACATGTGTGGAAGTGTGTTTGTGTGTATGTGTGTGGGGGGGTATATGTGAGTAGAATACACATGTGTGGAAGTCGGGAGACAGATTCTCTCCTTATACTCTCATGTGCGTTTTAAGGATCAAACTCAGGCCATCAGGCAGCAAGGGCCTCTGC
The DNA here is from genome assembly GCF_950005125.1 of Chionomys nivalis. NCBI lineage: Eukaryota > Metazoa > Chordata > Mammalia > Rodentia > Cricetidae > Chionomys > Chionomys nivalis. Next base: position 9,368,509 of record NC_080090.1, read on the forward strand.
CCGCGGACCCATCCTGCTGGCCCTGGATGCTGTGTTTTAAGGGTGTTGAAAAGAGGACAGACAGACTAGAAAAAGTCATAAACCCAAGTGTACTGAGGTGCTGTGCAAGGCACAGGATTTTCTTGTCTAGGAAAGAAAGAAAAGATTCAGTGTGAAGATGTTGATCTGTCTTCAAATACAGAATCTGCAAAAGTTCGACACAGTTTGTCCTCCCCCACAGGCTCCTGTGGGAACATGTGGTCCCCAGCTGGTGGCAATGTTTCCAAATGTTGCAAAACCCTTAGGAGTCGAAGCCCCTCTAGTGAAAGTGGCTCACTCAGGTTTGAGATCCTGGCCCACTTCCTGTCTGAGTCCTGCTTCCCAGTTACTGGTGGTGCATAACCAGCTACCTTACCCTCACAGTTTGGCTGCTATACCTTCCCCCGCCATCATGGACTGTCTCCTCTTGAACTATAAGCAATACCCATCCTTCCTATCTTAAGTTGCTTTCTCTCAGGTGTGTGGTCATGGCAACATGAGCAACAACTAATATAGAGAGTGAGGTTCCAGTTGTCCATAGCCACGCCCTGGTCTTCCATGAATACAGGATCTAAACTGAGGCCTTCATACTTCTGCAGCAAGCACTCTTCCCATGGGGCAGTTACGTGGGAAGAGGGATGATCAGGAATGCAGATGCCAGCGCTTCCTTCGGGTGAAGGGAGACAGCGCAGGCTGTTGATGGGTTAGGAGGTGATAGTGATGCTGGGAGAATGTGCGGGACCAGACAGAATTAGCAGGGAGGGCAGGGAGTTTTAGGGCAGATATCCTAGAGGAAGTGGGAGGCCAGAAGCTAAGTGCAGCTTGAGGCTATAAATAGGATCGTTAGGTGAGCTGCGACAGCAGGAGCCGTGGAATGGAAGCGTCTAGAAAGATCAGCGTACGAGACTGCAAACTGAGAGATGATAGGAAACAAAGACAACTAAGGAGAAAGAAGTGACGGCGGTAGAGGGAGAGCCAAGAAGAGCCAGGAAGTTCATGCAGAAGACCAAGATGGAAGGGAAGACTGTGGGAAGAAGCCCAACAGGACACACGTCGAAGGGCAAATAGATTTGTGAAATCAAAGGAGACAGATTTGTGTGTTAAATAGTTTACACTGTTTTAAAATTGGAATTTGTTTTTATTTATGTGCATATTCCGTGTCTGTATGTAGACATGTCGATGTGGGTGCCTGTGCCCAGTGAGGCCAGAGGTTGTCTGACCCTCTGAAGTTAGAGTTCTAGGCCATTGTGAGCCTTCTGGAGTTGGTGCTGGGAACCAAACGTGGGTCCCCTGAAAGAGCAGTAAACATTCTGAATCATGGAGCCAGCCCTCCAGCCCCCCAATATTTTACTTTTGTACACATATTAATAGACTTCATAAACACTATCAGATAACGGTTGTGCTATGAGAAGGGTATGGCTGTAGAAAGTCCTTACACTCTGGAGAGCAGGGCTAAGGAATGCACAGTCTGAACAGTAAGGCAAGGTCTGGCCATCTATGGATGCACAGACCAACAAGGACGGTATTTGCCAAGCATGAGGTGATTCCTAGTTCTCACGTGTGGGTTTTTAAATGAAAAGTTGGTGAAAAATAAATGTGAATTCAACAAGATAATCTGGCTCTTTTCTCCTTAGAGTTCAATATACCATGATGTTCCTAGGAGACGGAGTAGGAAGACGTCAATCACAGAGCTGTCATACGCTCAGAGAGGATTAGGGCAGCAGAAGTTCTCAGCCAGTGGGTCATGACCCCTGGTGGGGTGGAATGACTCTTTTATATTAGATATTTACATCATGATTCAAAACAGTAGAACATTACAGTTATGAAGTAGCAGCTAAATAATTTTATGATTGGGGTCACCACAGCATGAGGAACCATGTAAGGGTCATGGAGTTAGGAACGTTGAGAACAGCTGCCCTGGTGTTCAGTGCCTCTCCCTGACCACAACCAGTCTAACACTTACAAATCTAGTCTGAAACTGGCAACTTGTATATATCCCGTGGAGTCTGACTGTGGCGCTTTTCAGAAAATAGCATGGTCCTAGGCCTGCATGTCTTCCTGCACCCGGTGGGAACGTCTCTGTAGGACCTGGCTCATGGTTTCCCAGTTACTTTCAAGTTGCCATACCCCTCTTCCCTTTCTGTTTATTTTCTCCCCCTCTTTACTCATCTTTCTTCATTATGACCCAAGTCATGTATATTTTCATGACCTAAGTCTTGTTTATTCTGGCTTCTTTAAAAAACTGTTTTGTGTGTCACTATATACTTTGTGTGTGGAGAGGGGACATGCGTGTGGGTGTTTGCATGGGCATACATGTGGTGTATCCATATCCATGTACGTGTGGAGGCTGGAGGTTGATGTCAGGTGTCTTCTGTCACTCTGCATCTCATCTGTGATTGGATGTCCCATGTGAGAGAGTGTGCCATGTGATTGATAGAGTGTCCAGGAGATAGAGTGTCCCATGTGCTAGAGTGTCCCATGTGCTAGAGTGTCTCATGTGCTAGAGTGTTCATGTGATAGGGTGTTCCATGTGCTAGAGTGTCCCCTGTGCTAGACTGTCCCATGAGATAGAGTGTCCCATGTGATAGTGAGTGTCCCATGTGATAGTGTCCCATGTGATTGATAGAGCGTCCCCCCGTGTGATTGATAGAGTCCCCATGTGATAGTGTCCCATGTGATAGTGTCCCATGTGATAGAGTGTCCCATGGAACCCGAAGCTTACCTTTTCTGCTTGGCTCACTTGGCATTGAGCTCCTGGGATCTGCCTGCCTCTGTGTTCCTCCCTAGCGTGAGGGTTTGTCATCCTCACCTGTAGGCCATGTCATCACACCCAACTTTCACACGGGTGGGTTCTAGGGACCCAACTCAGGCTCTTGTGCTTGGCTAGCGAGCACTTTTGCTACTGAGTCTCCTTGAGCCCATACGTTTCTGTGTTAGGTTTCTTTATCACGTACTCTTCAAACTTCGGAGTGATGCGGTTATCGGCCATCTTTCATGGTCTGATATTAAAGTAAATCATTGCACAGAAGTTACAGAGGCAAGAAGCTCAAAGTGACACAGATCCTGTGTTTTCTGGATGGATAGTTCGCTCAGCTTGTCTTCAGATTTCCTCCTTGACACCATGTGGTAGGGATCTTGACAATGAGTTCAGCGGGCCTCTAACCTCAAGGAGTGGAAGTGAAGGCCCCCAGCTGCTGAGCCCTGGTTGGCACACTCACCAAGGCTACTCTTTCCACAGGCCTCTTCCGGCCAGTGACTGAGTGTGGAAAGACCTGAAGTCTAGAAGGCACCAGACTCTGCTGATGGCTGGCCTGGCTCTGCGAATTCCTCAGTCATATTGAACCTGGACTCCACGGCAGTTACAAAGATCTGGCCTCCCCAGCTCTTCACCCCTAGAGGTGAGCTTCACACCACCAGCAGGTTTTTCTGGTTCCTTCGCTGCTCTCACCACGAGCCTTTGTGTCAATCAAATCCTTGCGCCTGCAATCTCATCTGGGCTTCTGCTTCTTGGAGGGGTGGGACTTGCAGAAACACCTAGTGAAAGAGGAAAGTCCGAGTGCCATGGGCTTTGAGACTTGGTGTTCTCTCTGGCATGGGGTCCCGATCATGTGACCAGCATCAAAATCACTGAATGAAAATGGTCTTATTTGCAAAGGGGGTCGAGGTGGCTGACCCAGCGGGGCTGGCATAGTCAGTAAGATTTCAGCTGTGACTTGTGATCAGAAAATCAGATGCCAGCAGAGCTGCGCTGACACCTTAGGCCCTGGGCACTTGCCAGGCGTCGTGTTTCCTTCTGCTTCACATTTCCCACAGGAGATAAAGTTGAGCCGATGGGCAGTGCTCGGGAGATGCTGCTGGTCCCTGGGCACTCATGGGTCGAGTCAGCATTGCTAGAGGATTTGGGAAGAACATAGACTCAATACTCCTTTGAAATTGTCTTGACTTGGAGAACAGAAAGTTAAAAATATTTGGTTTGCTACAAATGATCTATCAAACTGCAAGATAAAATTTTTCACTTATCAGATCGGTAAATATTTAGAAGATTGATCTCCTATGGCGTTGGTTAGAGAGTACGGAAACAAGCCACTTCCTACACATGCTAGGGGCATAAACAGGTACAAACCTGTAGCAAGGTTAATTTGTCAGCTCTGAGGAAACTGACAGTGTGGGAATCTTCCCTACAGAAGAGTTGACGGGGAATACAGAGATCTACACAGAAGGACCATGCAAGTTGTAGATTGCTGGTGATAGCAATGCAGGCTGTGCCCATGCCAGGATGAGATTCTGTAAGTCAGTGGCTCCGCATTATACCCTGGAGTGTTGAGGAGCTGTTAATAGGGCCGCCACGAGACGAGACTGCCTTTGTGGAAGGAGAAAACAGCACCCTTTCCTCTTGGCCAGCAGAGTACAAGGAGAGCAGTGGAGTTTGTCGAATGGAATGTAGGCTGGATGTTAAGTCCTGTTGCTCGCTTGCCAGGGCTCCAGCAAAATGAACATTGTGAGTGCTGCTCAGCAGCCCCAGGAGTTAGAAATAATGAGATAGATTTGCACATGGTGACAGGGAAGGGAGTCCAGGGCATGGATCCCTCTTGCCCAAGAAAAGACATAGAAAAGAAGAAAGCTGGAGAATGTCTCACTGATAATAGTGTCTTTGTGTGTGTGCCGGACCTATGTGTTTTATGTTTGTCATATGTGTGTGGTATACATGTGTATTGTATATTGCACCTGTGTGGTATGTGCGGTATGTGTGTATGCTGTACCTGAGTGGTGTATGTGGTATACATGTGTGATGTGTGTAGTATACATGTGTAATGTATGTGATATATATATATGTTATATATATATGATGTTTGTATTCGTGTATATGTGTGGTATGCATGGTATGTACGTGAAGTACGTGGTGTCTGTGTGGTGCATATTGTGTATGAGTGTGGTATCTGTGCAAATGGGTGTGCAAATGTGCTCCTGAAGGCAGAGGATGTTGGTTGTCCTGTTCCGTTACTCTATTTTGTTCCTTTAAGACAAAGTCTCTCACTGAACCCAGAGCTAGACTGGTGACCAGCAAGCTACAGTGACTTTCCTATCTCCTCCATCCTCTTGGGTACAGCCATGCACACAGCCACACTCCCTAGAGCTAGGCTGGTGACCAGCAAGCTACAGTGACTTTCCTATCTCCTCCATGCACTTGGGTACAGCCGTGCACATAACCACACCCAGCTTTTTACACAGGTGCTGGCAATCTGAACCCAGATCCCCATGTCTTTATACCAACTGCTCTTATTTGCTGAGCCAACTCTCCAGCACCCAAAACAGAATGTCTTTGGACAACACACACAAACACACAAAAAAAAAACCCAAAAATAATATAAACCCTGGCAGTTTCTCTTCTCTTTTTTTCCTTTTTGTTTAGCTACACAATTATATTAGGATTTAGACAAAAAAAAACCCTATAAGAATAAAAACATGATTTCTCTGTAGCTGACTTTGTTTTTCCTCCTTATGTACAGTAGATCCAAACTTCTTCAGCAAAAACTTGCTGCTTTTCGGGAAGACATCCTTGAAACTTAACAGCAAAAAACTTGCTGCTTTTGAAGAACATAAGCAGTCTGTTTCATAGCCACAGTAAATATTAAAATCAGGAAGTTAAACACTAGTGCCCAATTATTGTAGAATGTATATTCAAATGACATCATCTTCTCAGGGATTCCTTCCCTTGGCCCAGGAGCAGCCTCAGGGTCATGCTCTCATTTACCTGCCGTGGCTCCTTAGCCTCATTTATTCCGGAACAGCTCCTCAGCCTTTCCGTGTCTTTCTTCATCTTAACATTTTAATTACTTTACTTACTGTGTGTGTGTGTATGTGTGTGTAGGTCACAGGACATTTTGCAGCAGTCAGTTCTTTCTTTCCCCAGGGATCAAACTCAAGACTGTCAGGTTCTGAGGCACGTGCCTTTACCTACTGCGCCATCTGGTCGGCCCCTCTACCGACATGTTTTGAAGCACATGGGCCAGCCATGTTCCAGAGCATCCACCAGTCAGGGTTGTCTTCATGCCTTCCCATAGTTACATTAAACTATTCATTTTTGGTGAGGATAACATAAAATGTAGAAGAGCGGTGCTTTTAATAAGCAAGCCATACTTGTTATAATAAATGTATTTATAATTAAATTGTTAATACTCATCAAAACCACCCTGTCTCTCTATCGTCCCTGGCAACTACTAACTCTTTCCCCTGATGAATGACAGGCTATTGCTGGTGTTCACAGTGGGTCCTGACTATTCTCATCGTCCTAGGAGTCAACATGTTCTCTCTGTTCATTTAGTCATCAGCTAAATAAATAAATATTTTGAAAATGAAGTCTGAGCATGGGAATAACTTCCTGATCTCTAGAGGCAATCAACTCTGGTATGGCAAGCAGGGAATATCAGTGAACATTCAACTCTGGTTCATGCCAACATCACCTGGCCAATGCTAACAGTGTTAGATGCTCTATGAAGGACAGGGGGGACTTTCTAATTTTAGAGGCAGCATTTATTAACTCTTAAATACTGAAGCTGGGCCAATAGCAACTAAACTTAGGGCAGATTCATTGCCAGTGCGGAGAAGAAAGAAGACAGAGACATGATGTCCGAAGACTCTAACCCAGTGGAGATGAGACTTCAGCGTACGTCTCAGTTAAGACTTCACTTCTCCCCGCTCCTCTGATGTCTTCTTTATCATGGTGGTCTACCTATATTTTATGAAGTCTAGTCCTGGGCCTTTGTCTTCTTGAACGACTGTCCCCAAGGTGACCGTGCATTTACAGAGCATACTGCAAGTGGGATGTTCTTAATTACTGGCGAGTCTTGGGTTTTGCTATTGAAACGTTGCCACAGATGCCCCAAATGTGAACCCACGCCACGTTCCTTGTGCCAGAGGCTTCACTGCTCAGACATCAGTATTGCCCTAGTCGAGCACTGAGGAGAAGGATTTGGAGCTTGGGCTATGGGACTGGGTTGCTGCTCTTCCCTTCTAATGACTTTAGCATTAGAGTTCTGGACCTCCCCTGGTGTAACTTGCTAAATCCTCTCCATCTCTCCATTCGCTGGCTAGATATGGTTAGTGGATGCCTCTCTCTCTCTCCCTTTCTCCCTTTCTCCCTCTCTCCCTCTCTCCCTCTCTCTCTCTTTCTCTCTCTCTCCTCCCCCATGCCTCTCATCGTATTATCAGATTCTCTTCCCTGCTCCTCAGCCAGAGCCTCTGGGGAAAGGATTGTTTTGGCTGGAATTTGACAAGGCACAGGTGGTTTTGCCAGCTGTAAGTTCTTTAGTTCTTGCTGGCTGCCCACCAACTCTTGGCTTTTTCACCGTCTTCTGTGGTGGAGGAGGAGGGGCAGGAAGGGACAGTAGGCCCTTGACATTGTTGTTCAACACCAGCAGCTGTCTCGGGTTGGCACTGAGTCCAGGGTGTTCCTTGGGAAGGGTAGCTTTTTTTTAAAAATTTTTGTTTTCTTTTTTTCTTTTTCTTCTTTCCTCTTGAGACTGCTGAAATCACCAAGGAATAGTCCCAGATGACAGCACCAACTCAATCTTGGACAGTTAGCTAAGGGTGCACGGCAGCAGGATACCTGGTATACAATCCTTGTCCAGTTGTGCCCAACTCCTGGGCTCAGCTCAGAAGGCCACAGAGATTCCAGGATGCGCTGGGCTGCCATCGCTTCACCGCCACGCTGGTTGGAATCCAATAACACCAGCATCGTCTCCCAAAATAGATGGCAATACTCCTGGGCTCTGTCTCTCAAATGCTTCCTTTTTCTTTTTCTTTTCTTTCTTTCTTTTTTAGAAAGAAAGGAAAAAAAAACCTTAAAACTTGAAAGGCCTTCCTCTTCTCCTCTTCCTCTCTCAGCATCCCTGTGGCATGGTCCACAAGAGTGCTGTTCGACCTCGAAGGCCAGCACCTCCACTGTTCTCCTCTTAGGCCTTTTTATTTTGAAAACGCTCACTTGACTCCTTTCCTCTGCCAGGCTTCCAGTCTCTTTCCTGCTAGGCGCTTGCAAAGCTTGGGTCTCCTTGATGTGGGTGGGCGCTCGCCTCCCCATTAATCTGAATCTTGTGGAAGGGGAAGCTAAGTGGCCCTTTCTGGGTGAATTCTCCTCTCCTTTCCTCTGATCTTGTTTCTCCCTGCCCTCCCCCTCACTAATCGCCTCTGCCCCTTAGCATGAGAGCCCGCCAGATCTTCCTATTGTCAGCTGCTTAGAAGCAAGAACTAAGCTTGCAAAACCTTCACACAAGGTGGGGACAAGGCCCGGGGGACCCCCTAGGAGTTTTCAGAGGCTCTGGCCTGGCTTTCTTCCCTCCTGTCTATTTCCAGCTGCAGGGGGGTGACTGGGGGGGGGTGCTGGCATCACTCTCAGACCCTGACAAAGTGGCCTGATGGTCTCCTGGGATTTTTGCATCTCGGTTGCCTCCTCATCCTCTAGAGTTACAGATAATTCTGCCTTCTTCCCAGCTCTGCTCACGGAGGAGAGCCCTAAGAGGCGTATCTTGTCAACTTCTGGGTCGTGAGTTGAAGTCTCCCAGCCCAGAATCAGCTCATGAGAATGTGAGCCTGTTTGCTGTTTAATAAACTTTGTTGATAGTCTATCTTTCTGTTTGCTTAACACACACGGCATTTCTTTGAAATCCAAACAGCCTGGGACAAGGTACAGAAAGATAGGAAGGTAGAGGTGTGGATGTGTGTTTTGGGATAGTGGGGCAAGGGTAGGGAAGCAGAAATAACAGAAATGGGGGAGGGTATTAAAAAAAGAACGATGGTGGTACACGCCTTTAATCCCAGTACTTGGGAGGCAGAGGCAGATGGAACTCTGTGAGTTCAAGGCCAGCCTGGTCTACAAGAGCGAGTTCCAGGACAGAAAGGACTATTACACAGAGAAACTCTGTCTCTAAAAACAGACCAACCAACCAACCAAACAAACAAACAAACAAACAAACAAACTAAAAACAAAAAGGAACAGCAGGATAGGGAAAAGGTTCTCATTTCTTCAATCCTGGGGGAAAGATACCATGGTATTGGAACATTGTTAGTCACAGGTTCCCAGAACCTCAGAGCCATATGCCACAAAGAGAAGCTGAAAGATGTGTCCTCTGGCTGAGTAGAGAGCTTAGCTCATAAAATACTCAGTGTGTACACATGAAGACCTCAGTTCTACCTTCAGGCCCTACCTAAGAACTTTTGGCATGGCAGAGTATGCCTGTAATCCCAGCACTGGGGAGACAGAAAGGACGATGGCCCTGGCTTTCTGTCTCGCCAGCGTAACATCATTTGTGAGCTTCAGGTTAGTGAGTCACTGTCTCAAGGACAAGGTCAGTGGTACCACAGGAACAACAGACACCAGAGGTTGACCTCTGGTTCACACACACACACACACACACACACACACACACACACACACACACTTCCCTGATCCACACACACCAACACCCTATTCTCACGCCCACTAGGAAAGCAATCTGTTTTACCTACTGCATTTGCTTTTGTAAAACTCTTTCAGCTTCAGCCATCACACTCAGAAGTGGGTATTATTGATGTGGCAAGCACCAGCATTTTTTTAAATGTCAGAGTTCTGTGTTCTATGTCACTGCAGAGAATTCATCATTCTGAGGGATGCAGGTAACCCGTGTCCATCCAGTGAAGAAAATGTGCATCTTTTCTGTCTTTTCTTCAAGAGCCTTGCCATGCTAATCTTCTGTCTTTCCCCAACAAGAGCTCACATTCAGTCTGAATGCTAAATAATGTTGTCATGAGGTTGCGTGGGCACTGGGCAAGATCTATGCCCAAACTATAATGAATCTCTCTTCTACATTACTGTTATGGTGGCCAAAATTGGTGAGCAGCCCATCCTCCAGGGAGCAGTGGGAGGAGAGGAGAATATTGTGTTGGACTGTATCCTGGACATATCTTCCGCTAGACTCCTGGAGCGGTTTAAATCAAGGGCTGGGCCGAGCAGGCTTGAACGGCTTTCAAGTGACAGGTTTATGGAGGCAGGCCTAATTAGATCATGGTAATTTGTACTATGACAATATCTTTCGCTCAAGATCTCAAAGCAAATTTCTGCCTTGATAGGTGAACTGCACAAAGGCTTACAAATGGTAAAGTCTTCTTACTATCACAGAAAAAAGAAAACACCTGTGGGCAGCCCCAGTGAGAGCTAAGCTTGCATTTATAAAACTTTTATTAAATGCTTATTTACAAAACATGTACTCTACATGTATACTACATGTTTGTGCATTTTTTATTACTTGATATGGTGGTTAATCATGATTGTCAACTTGACTGGCTTTAGAGGCTTTAGAATCACCATGGAAACAGACCTCTGGCTGTGTCTATTAGGGCGTTTCTAAGGCCTATCTGAGCAAGGAAAGCTCACCCTGAATGTGGGTGATACCACTCCATGGGCCCCCATCCAGGACCACACTAAGTTGATGCCCGCATCTCTCTCTGCTTCCTGACTGTTGGTGCAGGTGGCCAACCATCTCCTTTTCCTGTGATCATGCCTTTCCCGGCATAGTGGACTGTGTATATCCTTGAAGTTAAGTTGCGTCTTCTCAAGAGTTGATGGCAGAAATGAGAAAATTAACCAATATTCTTGGCTTTTACAAAACCATAGGGTATAAGTAGAAAAGCAGCTAATAGTTCTCCCATTTTAGAGAAAGGAAGACTGGAGCCATGAGTGAAGAGCCGCTTGCTCACATCCATACAGTCAGCAGTAAGGTTGACTCCTATTCATGTATGTATGCATGGATAAAGGAAGTGGGAAAACTCTAATCAGTGAGGATAGGAAGAAACTTCAAAATAATGGACTTCTGCCTTGAATGAGTCAAAAAGGAACCTGGCTGAGCCACGCCAGCTGCACCCAACTGGAGCATGGTATCAAAAGAGATGGGGATTCATTTATGTCAAATGCATAAGGAAACACCAAATGAAAATGTTGAGGTGTACCCAGCTGCCTGGTGTTCCCATACGATGGAGCAACTGTGGCCCAAAGACAATGACAATATTCTGTGTAGATGACCACCGCAATGAGACTGTGGGAGCATGCGCGCCCGCCATTTACCAGCCGGAGTTGAGAGCATCCTGAAAGAACAATGGTGTAGAGAATTCCTGATTGCTGTCCCTATGGCCCCACCTTCAGAGAGAGAGAGGGAGAGAGAGAGAGAGAGAGAGAGCGAGAGAGAGAGAGAGAGCACATGTGCTTGACTGACCTGATGAGACTGACCATTCCTGGTGACACATTTTCCTGAGTGCTCCAGGAGCACAGTCACACCTATGACATGGCTTGTCCTGCCCCTTGGCTGTGGGGCTGACTTGTTCAAGGTGCCAAGAACAATGCTTTCTAAGAATCAGGTAGAGAGCGGCTTAAACTTTTGGTTTTCCCAGCAAATCTCTACCCATGGCTGTGTTTATAAATACCTGTTGACAGGCTAGGGATGGTTTCAGTTCTCCCTTTGGATACCTTGATACCTCTGGCTGAAACAGGTCACCGCAGAGAATTGTCCTTCATTAATAATTTGGACTCTTTCTTTTCTCTGCTATTTTGAAGATGGAGCCCATTTCTTCTCCTAAATGAGCCACACGGGCCATGGCAAGCACTGTTATAGGTGGGATTTCCTACCATGCTTGGGTGGCAGCAGAGGGGTCCCTTTTCTAGCACCTGCACACCCTAGCATGTTGGGGAGACTCAAACATGGGCATACATATTTTGTCAGATCCAAACATTCTAACTTCTAGGGAGTAAGCGAGAAATGGAGGAGTTCCTATTGTTTATGAGGCCAGCCATGCGGTCCAGCTCACCCTGATTCCTCCCAAGAGCTAGTCCCAGTGGGTAGGTGACGGGTGCAAGGCAGTTCCAGGACCTGTAGCATCCCGAGGCTGTCTCTTTTGGCTAAGCTCAGGAATTATGGCAAAACACCCCCGCCCCTCCCTGCACACTCTGGGTTTGGCAGATTCTGCCAGAGCAGGAGGGGAAGGTTACAGCTCCTTCCAAGTCAGAGGAGGTTAAGTCACAACAAATATGTGATCTGTCCCCAAGTGATATGAAAAATTAAACATGAAGAGGAGGAAAGATGGGGCTTCTCAGATGACAGAGCTGTGGGGAGGAGGAAGAAAAGGCAGACGGAGGGAAGGGGTGAAGTGGCAGGGGGAGGGGGCAGAGTGTGAAATCTGTACAAAGACAAACATGGCTACTGTGCAGAATCTGCGGATGACACCCCTCACAGGTCCAGATGGCAGCTTTTGAGAGTTGTTCTGGAATTTTCTGATTGGACAGGATTTGCTCAGAGCCTGATATTAATGTTAACACTCGGGCCTTGGACTCCTGTTTCCATGCCAGTGTGGGCTAACTCCGTAGTTTAGGTTGGGCCGGGTTCAAAGACTCAGGGATACACAGGCTGGGCTTCTGGTGGGGTCTCCGTGCTATGCATTGGAAGAACCCGACCCCCCCCCCCATGTCGACTTTCTTGGAGACTTGGCGACAGCAGGGCCTGGCTACTGTTGGTCAGACCTTGGTTTTTACAGGCTATGCTGGGAGTAGGGGGACAGCTCCATTGCTACTCATTTCTGCTAACTTGTTAACTAAAAGCAGGCCCTCAGACTTTTGTACAGTATCGTATCAGCAACTCTGAGGAGGGCAGGCATCAATCGCTACACTGAATCTCTATGCCTAACTATGTTTGATATAAAGTCCCCCCCCCTTATAAAAGTCATTGTGTGGGTTGGACCCTTTCTCTGTAATGGGTAGTGAGCATTTTTTCTTGGAGACTCCCAGGCCAGGGGGATTCTGCAGTGGCTTTTCTCATCCTGAGGCTAGGATCCAAGGGAAGTCTTCCTAAGGTCAAAGGTGTTCAAGAGGAGAAAGGAGAAGGACACCAGCGTTGCCTCCCACTTCACTGTGTTTCCCTTGACACTGGGTGATGCTGCACACGCCGGCTTTGCACACAGATGTCATTCTGTGCACCGCAGGCAGAGCTCCCCCTTGGTTCTCGTTGCCACCCGGTATCTATTTATAGTCATGGTCAAATGTGACCTCATCCTCTAGGCTTTGCAAGCTCAGCATAGTGAGGCCAGGTTAGCCTGCCCGCAGGTCTCCCAGGAGCACCCCAGATGCTGCATTGTGTCTTGTCAGCAAGGCCAGCGTCCTCCTTCTGCTTCTCTTCAAATGGCATTCAGCTCAGCATAGCGGAAAGCAAGATGATTGGAGGGGCTGTCTTTGAAACCAGAAAAAGGATGGACGGCCCTGAATATGGATGAGTTACCAGTTTTTCTCCATCTCCCTCACTCCTTCTGTCCCTCCCTCTCTTTCTGCATGTGTTCTTCTTTCTCTCCCTTTCTTCCGTCTACTGTTGAAGGAATAAAGCAGAATCTTGTGCAACAGTAGCAGATGGGTAAATTCCTTAAGGATATCCCTATGAAGCCAGACCACTTAGTTCCCAGGGACTCCAGCAGGTCTCTGCTCCTTTCTTGTGAGCATTTAAATATGGGAAGTGGGTGAGAACTGATTTAGTCAAGAGCCTGCTGTACAAACATGAAGACCTGAGTTCGATACCCACAACTCAGGAATAAGTAGCCAGTGTGGTGGTGTGTAGCTCTAACCCCAGTTCTGAGAAGATGGAGGTAGAAAGAGGCCTATGGTTCAGTGGTTGGCCAGCTTAGCGTCAGTGGCAAGCAGCAAGTCTTAAAAGAAAAGATGGATACAGGCAGGCATGATAGCATGTGCCCTTAATCCCAGAATTTAGGAGGCAGAGGTGGGTGGATCTCTATCAGACTGTGGCCAGCCTGAGTTGCATAGTGAGCTCCATTTCAAATCAATCAACCAACCCACAGGGTGGATATCTCATGAGGGATGATGCCTGAGGTTGACCCGTGACATCCACATGTGTGTCCACACACAGGTATGAACATCTGCACACATATATGCACCTACTCCCACCCCAGCACGTAAACACACCAATGAATTTAAAATCAAGAAATATTATCCCCAAGGCAAACTATACTGCCGAGGAAGTGACAACCTCGAAGGGGATGAGCCACTGCATTAGTGAGCACCGCTTCATTGTAGAGTCCAGTCTTCAGGGCTCTTTGCTCAGGCAGTCAGTGCCTCCTGTGTTCACGCGGTAAGTGCCTCCTGTGTACACTCTTTTCCTGGGGATTTTAGCCCTACGTTGGGGAAAAATCACAATTTATTCAGAGTTAGATCTTTGCAGAAGTGTTTCATTCCTAACAGGACTGTAGCACAAGTTCCAATTGATCTTAATAATAAAAACCTAGAGTCAGATATTAGGGGGTGAAAGCTGAAAGATCAGAGAAGCAGAGCAGTCAGCCACACGTTCTTACCTCTACAAAATCCTCAGACCAAATGGGGTCTCTTGTCTCTACAAGTCCTCAGATTGAATGCCATATGAAACTTCAGATTGAATCCTGAGCTCCTGTCTCCTCCCACCCTATCTTTCTCTCTCCACCCAGCCATATCACTTCCTGTCTCCACCTCTCTAGTGCTGGGATTAAAGATGTGGCCACCACAGCTTGTCTCTGTTTTGCTTTTAGACTGATTCAGTCTCACGTAACTCAGGGTGGTCTTGAACTCACAGGGACCTTGTGTGAGAATCCCCGAGAGTCTGGGGGAGGATCAAAAGGGTTTATTTAGATGTATCACAGGGTGAGCACTGACACAGGACAGGTTCCGTGCTGCCGCAATTGTTCTGGGAAAGAGCACCAACAGCAAGCCGCCTGCTCTGCTCCTACCATCCAAGCCAGTGGGAGAGCAAAAGAGCAAGTGACCGCCTCCCTCTTCCCTTATATGAGCTCATGTCTGTACACAAGAAGGCACGCACTAGGGCCGATACCCCAAAATCTATTGACAGAATGAATTTCCACAACAAGATCCATCTGCCTCTGTCTCCCGAGTGCTGAGATTAAAGGTGTGTGCCATCTCTGCATGGCCTCTATGGCTGATTAGTGTAGCTAGCTTCACACTCTGGTCTTCAGGCAAGCTTTATTTATTAAAGCACAAACAAAATGTCACCACACATGACCTATTCAAAGATACTCGTGGGATGCTGCTCTTCTTTTAAGTCTTTATCTAGCGGTGACTCTAGAGCCTTCTTCATGTTTTGTTCAGGAGGACCCAACTTCACTGAAGTTGAGGGTCTTCAAATCTACAAAGTCAGTAATCAGTTGATCTGTTTAATTCAGTTGGGAAATCTGCCTGACTAATAACTAAGGAAGCTCGGCATTTCCTGAGAGCTGCGATTGTGTCCATGGTGCTCAGAGCAGGTAACACGCCGGGGCATGGGGTGGAATGGTCTGCATAGAAATGATCCTGCCCTCCAGTTTCTCCATGCAAGATAAAATGTAGGATACTCAGAGACCCCACAGCAAAACAGCACAGGAATAAGAATGAATCAGGAAAAAAAGCCAAAAAAAAAAAAGTCTTATGTCTGGAAATGGCACATAGTCTGCTGTCAGCACTTAGCAATAAAAAATGTATCTGTAAAAGCCATATCTACATCCCATCTGTGTCGTCACAACAATACAGCCTAAAGCGAAAATCCACCTTGATGCTTTGGCAGTCAGTTCAAGCTTGGCTTTTCTAAAGCTAACAGGAAATATAGATAAAAGGAGTAAAAATGGCAGTGGTGGTGGGGATGGGGGGGAAGGGCAATATTCCCTATTCCCCAAGACTCCTGGTGAACCAGCGTTCCAAATGCCCTCCATTCAACTTCATTTTGGAAATCCTACCAGAAAACCGCAGAGGACTGACATTGTGCACATCCGGCAGGGCAATCGGCAGTGCCCCCACTCTCCAAGCGGTTTGGGTTCCAAACTTGAGCTTAATGTTTTCTCTTCTGGAGACACATGTGTCACACTGTCCCTACCTGGAACGTTCCTCCCTTCTCTACACTAGTGTTCTAGACATGATCTTACCCTTCTTACCCATCTCTCTCCGTTGAGACAAATGTGAATATTTGGCAGGCACTTGTAGCTGGACTTATTTGTCCCACCAGCCAGTTCTCAAATAACGACACAGAGATTTATTAGTAATTATAAATGCTCAACCATAGCTTAAGCTTGTTACTAACCAGCTCTTATAATTTAAATTAGCCCATATTTCTTATCTACACTCGGCCACGTGGCTCAGTACCTTTTCTCAGTAAGGCAAGTTCTTCATCTGGTTCTCCCTCCTAACCTTATCCTGCCTAACTATAGGCCAGGCAGCTTCTTTATTAAACCGATCACAATTACATGTTCACACAGTGTAAACAAATATTCACAGGACCTGCTAGGAAAACATAGAACCTGGTCACACAGGTAGGGGACAGAATCCATACCAGAGAACCAGAATATATATAGTCAATATCTGATAAGACTATGCTCCTTCTTGTTCATCTAGAACTTTCCTGGCCCTCCCTATCATGACTGCCACAGAATATATTCTAATAAAGTTCTATGTGTTCCAACACTTACCAGAGCAGTACATCAATATTTCTTATCCAAACCGAAGTGACTTTTGCTTACTTCACTGTGAGAGAGGATTGCATTTCTGTAATTATGAAAGATTTATGGTTAATCAACATTATAAGTGACTTGTAGAATTTTTGAGCTCCTGAGCTATGGTTACTACTAGCTTGGGGTGAAGAACATTTCAAGTTTACAGAAGAATTTTAAGCGGCTAGTGACGCCCTGTGTCCACGAAACATCTGTGTGCAGAATGGTTGTCACAGAGTGGCTGGGTCACATGGATGCTCACCGTGAAGAGGTAGGAATGTCTCCAAGGACACTCAACTTTCAGGGTTTAGCCCTGGGCTTCTGCCAGGTTCCCATGATGAGTTAGGAGTCTGAGCCTGTCCCTGGCAGAAGCAGCGCACCCTGCTAAGGAAAAATCCTCTGTTCGGGATGGGCTGGATAATGAGGGCATGGCTACACTGCAAACCCAGACGGTGGAGGAAGCCCCAGGGTCTGCTTCGTCCCACACAAGAATTTCAGGCAACTAATTCCTCTAACTCCCTCCCTCCCTCCCTCCCTCCCTCCCTCCCTCCCTCCCTTCTTTCCTCCCTCCTTTCCTCCCTTCCTTCCTTCTTTCCCTTCCTCTCTTGAAGTGCTCTCTCTACACCCTTCTTCTTTTAAACAAAATGATTCAAAACAAAGAAAATTTTCTCTTTACCCTCCATCCACCACCACCACTGCCAGGCATGGCAGCAGCATTTTGCTCAGGCCTGCCTGTTGCTGTTCTTACTAACAGTCTAGTGTCTGAACAGGAATGCTGGTGTGTTTGGGACAGGGAATCTGCTCCGAAATCCTGGATGACTTAAGATACATGGAGAGACCCAGTTGACCCGGAACTTGGGATGTAGACGGATGGGAACAGGGCCCTGGTTACCCGGAACCAAAAGACATTTCCTTCAAGTCAAGCCAGGTTTCTTGAGCAAAGTTGGCACACCAAAGAGGCCAGAGCACTGGAATGATCTGGATAACCCCCACCCCACTATGGGAACCTCCATTTTATCACCAAATTCCTACGAGCCTCACGAGTAGACAGCATTCCAACTCAAGGTTCCCAAATGAAATCATTTTTGCCGACAGCAACATGGACAGGAAACCGGTGACACCTTGATGAACACTTGCCCGCTTACCATAAGCTCGGCCTTTTGTTCAATATGATTCATGACATCATTAGGAAGGAAGAAATGAAGGCAGGACATCAGGGAAGGTGAGTTCTGGGTCCAAGGAGGCACTGTCTGTGGCCACCACAGGGTGGGATGATTCCCAGGTACTTGAGTGAGGTAAGAGCTCCCGGATGGGCTGCCCTTGTGCTGACCTCACCAACATGGAGACTCAAGATGGGTTCTGTGAACAACCTATGTAAAAAGCAGGGAGTGGTGGTTGATTTCACAGTGCCAGTCCTGGGGAAATGGAGACAGGCAGATTCCCTGGGCTTTCTGGCTGTGCTACCTGACTTTATGTCAATTTAAGACAAGCTAGTCATCAGACGGAACCACAGTGTGAAAATGCCCTTACCTGAGTGGCCCCTGGGTAAGCCTGTGGATGCTGTAAGAAAGCAGACTGAGCAAGCCAGTAAGCAGCCCTCCTCAGTGATGGTCTCTGTTTCAGTTCCCGCTTCCAGGTCCCTGCCTTGAGTTCCTGTTATGACTTTTTTTAGTGATGGACTTACAAGCTGTAATATGGAATAGATCCTCTTTCCCAAGTTGCTTTTGATCATAATGCTCTATTACAGCTATAGAAACACTACCTAATCCACTGGCCAGCTATCCTAGCTGACTTGAAGGTTTCCAGGCCAGAGAGAGTTTCAAAGTGGACAGCATCCGAGCCAAGGGCAGACTTTGTTGTCTTCTCTCTGGCTTACACACACACACACACACACACACACACACACACACACACATACACACACACACACACACACACACACACAGAGAGAAAGAGAGAGAGAGAGAGAGAGAGGCCCTGCACTGGGCTTCCTCAACCCCACCCCAGATCTCTGCATTCTCTTCTTTTATCCTGTTGAGTCAGTCTCAGCCAGACCAACCAGCAGTAAGGGACTGGGGCTCCTGAAGTCACAAGGGTTAGGAGGTCTGCTTCTAGGGGCATGAACCTGTGGGCTTTGGGGACTTGAGCAGTCATTTGATGCAAATCACTTGTTCTCCCTCCTTCCAACATGATAGAGGCTGGACCTCGCCGTGTGCGCCTTCGTACTCGCCAGTAACAGCTGTTTACCAAAGACAATTTCACCTGCTCACATACTGCAAATGGTTGACGCTTCATAACAGCCACGCTCGCTAAAGAGCAGCCTCATTTGTGTCTCTGTAAGCATGCATGACTACTGCAGCATGGAATCATCACATGGTAAAAATTACCGCCGAAACAGGAAAGCAGTGGACGATACAAAGCCCAGTGGCTTTTCATACATCTGACACTGTGC
This sequence comes from Chionomys nivalis, assembly GCF_950005125.1. NCBI lineage: Eukaryota > Metazoa > Chordata > Mammalia > Rodentia > Cricetidae > Chionomys > Chionomys nivalis. The sequence goes on from NC_080090.1 coordinate 9,387,497, forward strand.
CAGGAATCGATGGCCAGGCCCCCAAACTGTGATCGGCCAGTTCCACCATGCTAAAATGAGTTTCCAGCAATGCTGTGGCTGTCTTGGTTTTACCTCTGCTGATCCTGCTTCCCCGGAGAAGTGGAGGCAGCCTGGGTGTACCTAAGGAAGGAGTGCTTTCGAGCAGCTGTCCAGAGTCTTTCCTCAGCAAATGGCACCATGGAATAGGTCACCAGGTTCATTAGCATGGCAGCGGCTCACCTCTGGCTACCACCGTCCCCGAAACATGTTCTCAACTCACATCTCCTTCAAGGGCTGCGCCTCTTCCCGTTGCCCCATCCTTCCCTGTTAGTCTGCCGGTTCTTACCAATGTGCAGCTGAAACTCAAGAGATGTTTCTAAAACAAAACCTTTGCTTGCTTTAAAACCTACACCTCTTGCTCGCATGTGTGTGCATGCGCACACACCACACACACACACACACACACACGAGTGATGTTGGGCACTGTTGCCCCTCTCCCCGTTTCCTAGCTCCTCTGTCCTCTCCCCCTGCCCTGCCCTACCAGCCCTGTCCAGAATGCCATGCTGTCTACACTCCGAGGCCCACGGCCCTGCCTTCCCTCTCTTCAGCTTGGAAGCCGCAGCCTCCCACCAGGGTTCTGTTTGCCAGCCCTGTACTGTACTTCATTAGGCGGCTCTATTTAATGGTTTCAACAAAAGCCATCATTTTAGCCCAACTGCCTCGACTAAATTAAAATTTCCAATCTCTGTTTTAGTGTTCTGCAACTGATGTATACATAAGCAAACGCGGGCAACATCTGCCAGGGGGTTGGCTAAAAGTTCTGTAAAGACACACTTCGCATTTCTGAAGCACGTGCAAAGTAATAGCGCCCTTATCCCCCGGAGAGCTCTCAGGGCTCTGCTTCGCCATTTGCTCAGACACACTTTAGCTGCGTACGAGCCATCCAGTTGATTCTCCCCTTGGTTCTCGTTTGGTCTGTAGTGTCATTTTGAGTAATTGGGGTATGGTAACTGATCAACTTACAGGTTTCTCATTGGCAGAAAGGGACTGTATTGGCACCAAGAAAGAATATGATGGGTCCTCCCGGTGCGTGAGCAAGTGTCCCTCTCTAGCACTTGGCTACCCGAGGCCATTAAGAAATAAGCTTAATAAAGCCTTCGAGTGTATACATCCTCGCTCTTCCCGGGGCAGAGGGAGGCACCTATAGAAGCGGCGTGGCACACCAACCTGGGAAGGTGGTCAATGTACATATTTAGTCAGTGATCTGTGAAACTTTTTGAATTAGTTTTTAAAGCTTTGTTAAGACCAGAACGCACAGATGTTGAAAACAAGTTCAGCTGTAGCGACAGATGGTATTTGATTATGAAGCAGACTGTTCATATAATACAAAGATGCTGCTTCTGCCATACACAAGTAACTGCGGAGAGTGCAGGCGAGCTTTTGGAAGGCAGGCAGTTCAAGGGGGCCTTTGTGCGGCAGTAACTCTCCCATTCTGCAGCAGTGCTAGAATTGGGATAATCCCACACTCCCCTTTTAATCAGGGCCTCTCTCTGCTCTTCTTGGCTCCACCTCCCTGGCCAGCCTTGTCCTTGCCATCTCAAAGACACCTCTCTTTGCTCAGCAAACAGCCACCACTTCCTTTACAGCCTCACCATTCGGACTGGAGGCAGGCCTGGGCCAGGCAGTGTCAGGGGAGGTTAAGGTCGGCGGTGTCCTCACAGTCTGTGTGGAAAAGACCTACCCTTAGTGCTTTACTGTGACAACTCAAGCTTTGCTTTGCCATTTTCTTCTGGTGCTGGAGCCGAACCCAGAGCCTCGAGCATCCTGAGCCAGTGCTCTACCACTGAGCTATACCCATGAGGTGTGGGCCTTTTCCATAGAGACCAGGATTATGACGTGGCTCCAAATGTGTTTCGCCATGGGAGGCTGCCTCCTGAGCATGGGCTGGACTGAGCTGCCTCTACTGTAGAATGGGTGACAATACCTGCTCATAAGCATGCATGTCATGAAGACCCCATGAGATTCCCGGTTAGCAAACGTCTTGAGTGATCTGAAGTGCTATTCTTAAGCATGCCACCATCACCAAGAAGGAAATTGCCCTGTACCTTGATGGTTCTTAGTTGGAAATCCATCTCCCTTCATGCCCAGAGTCCCTGGGAGATGCTGTGGTCTCAGGATGCATGCTCACTGAAGGGTGAGAAGAACTGTGCCCTCCAGCCAATCATCTTGTTTCTTTACACAGTGTTTTGGAGGCTCAGGAGTGGAAAGGTTAGAGTGTTTCCCAGACCTTGACTGATAGCTGTGTGTTGAAGAAAGGAGACAAGACTCAGAAATTAGATGGAAAATTGATCTGACAGTCCAACTCCTTCAGAACCCCCAGTGAAGTCTAGGTAGGTCACCACACTTGTTTCTTTCTTTTTAATTTTTTAAAAAAATATTTATTTTTAATTGTGTGTGTGTGTTTGTGTGTGTGTGGCTATCTGTATACACGCAAGTGCAAGTGCAAGTGAAGGCCAGAAGGGGGTGTTGGATCCCCTGGCGCTAGAGTTACAGGCAGCTGTGAACCTCCTGACGTAGATTCAGGAACCAAACTCAGGTCAAGGGAAGCAAGTGTCCTTTGCTTCTGAGCCACCTCTTCAGCCCACCCATCAAGCTTTGTTTGCAAAGCCCTTGGGGAATGTTCTCGCTTTCCCTTTTCAGCGTATTTGTGTGGCTGAGTGTGTCATGGTGGCACTGTGGGCAGGGATCTAGCGGGTGGCAACAGCTGTGCCAGCACAGCCCCATTCCTGAACAACTCACGAGCCCAACCCCTGCCTCCCACAATCCAAGTCTCTTGTTTTGAAGAGCTTGCAGTGTGCCAAGCAATATTTAACACACACAGATGAGCAGTAGGAGACGAGGAAGGGGCTGCCATGCCAAGATGTATTGGAGGAAAATCCCAGGGAGTGCTGGCCTTCACAGAGCTCTTCCGGGGAAGGAGAAGTCTGGAGAGAGTAGAGTTCAGTCTGGAGGTAGGATTGGGGCACAGAGGACATTTTAGGTGCCTCCCTGGGGTGACAGGCCACCTCCTGAAAATACCTCCTTCATTCTTGTTACCCCTGGCGGTCTGTAGGCTAACAGATCGACCTAGCTCTGTTGAAGGTGATACTGACACGCTAGTCAATGAGAACAAACCCCTGGGGTCTGCTTAGCTGATGAAAAAATAAATAAAGGAAAGGTGGATTGTGGTTCTCCCGCCACATCGCAGATGGAGGATGTGGTTCTTTGTCTCTCACGAAGAGCACTGGTGACAGCATTTGTTTGACCCTATCCAAAACAAAAATGCAAAGCCCCTCTTCAAAAATTATTAACACTCTTTTGTTTCTCTTTTCCTCCCTTCTATCCTTCCCTTTCCTTTTTTTTTTTTCCTTTCTCCCCTGCCCCTTCTCTTGACAAAGTCATACTGAGCCAGACTGGCCTTGAACTTTACTAGTAGCCAGAGCTGACCTTGAACTCCTGAACCTCCTCCCTTACCTCTCAAGTGCTGGGATTCCAGGCATGTATCTACCTGGTTCATACAGTGCTGGGGATTGAATTCGGGGTACTGTGTATGCTAGGCAAGCCCTGTGCTAACTGAGCTGCACCCCTGGTCCATTAAATTAGTAAGGGTTTCAAGAGGGTGGCAGCAGCAGCCCAGTTAAGATAGACTCTTAATGACAAGCTTCTCTTTCACGCAGCTGCCCCCCTGCACGGTGTGGGGCATGGGCCCAGATGTCTCTGATCAGCTCCCTCCTGGATGTCTTCTTCACATAGGTATCCCCCGTGGTTTGAGAAGGAGTTTAGTGAACTTTAAGACACAGGCAGAGTCCCATGACAGGGCTGCAGCTGATGGTGACCACAAGCTCACTACAGAAAATGCTGGAGGGAGCAATGGATTGGATAAGGAACCGTACATCCCAGGAGGACCCCTAAATCCTGTTCCTAAAGAGGCATATGTGTGTGCCTTGGAGAATGCACCCCAGGTTTGACTGATGGATGTTAGACTGTGAGGTACACTTGGGCAACTTAGAACTCTTGGTCAGGTGTGCACATGGCTGGTGGGGGGCAGGCGTTAGCGGATGAATCCACCAACTGCTCTGGATTTATGGAGCATGCGCTCAGCACTGCAATGTGGGAGATTGAAGGACTAGGCTGCTATGCTGTCCTCTGATCCCGGAGGGAGAAGAACATTTAAGTGGAAGTATCCAAGACCTGAGGAGGTACACAGACGCCACCAGATGTCTCTTTGGGTAAAGAAAGCGACTCCAGAAGAGGCTATGTTAACCTGTAAGCATGGCAACTAGCTGTGCCTTGGTGTCTGTCTACTATGGAATTTGGGCCATTAGAGACCTGTGTGAAATGAGACAGGTTTGTGTGCAGAGACGCAAGTGGATAGGACTTTGGCTGTGACTCGGGCTCTGTCATCTGTACCTGGTCCTTTCTCTGGCGTACTTTTAATGAGGACCACTCAGGCTTTTGCTCCCTCCTTCCACTTCCTGCATACCCTCTGCTCTCAGAAACAATCTATCTTTTAATTTTATTTTGTTTTTAAATCTTTACATGTATGGATGCTTTGCTTGAATGCATATCTGAGCCCCATGTGCATGCAGTCGGTGCATGTGGGGTCAGATCCCCTGGAACTGGAGTTACAGAGGTTTGCTAGCTTCCATGTGGGTGCTGGGAATTGAACCCTGGTCCTCTGGAAGAGCAACCAATGTTATTAATGCTGAGCCATCTCTCCAGCCCAAGAGATACACTCTTTAAACCATTGCAAATTTGGCAAATTGTTACATATACATAGAAAATCAATGTATATTATTTTACTCTCATATAATAAAACACGTACTATATATTTGTCTCTCATATAGTAATAACTGTCACTTACTATATATTTGTCAAACTCCTGGTTTTATATTAAGATATATTCCCTTAACAACCTGGTGATGAAGCATTTGGGTTTTCTTTTAAATGATTGTTTTATTTTTTAAGAACTTCATGCATGAGCACTGTATCTACGTCCTCTTACTCTTCCCTCCCATTCCCAACTCCTCCCATGGCCCCCGCCAATCTCATGATCTCCTCTTTAATTATCATCGTTCAGCGTTTATATAGACATACATAGATGCATACACACTTATGTACAGCCTGCTCAGTCCATGTCATGATGCTCATTGTACAGGTGTCTAAGGCTGACCACGTGGGCTGGGCCAACCTATGTGGGAACGCCCCCATGGAGGAGACTGATTATCCCTCTCTGAACAGCCGTTGACCACCGATAGTTCTTTATCCTGGGGGTGAGACTATGTGGAATTTCCCGTCTGCACTGGCGTGTCAGCTGCCATTATTATGGTGGTCTTGTTCAGGCAACCATATTGTTGAGAGTCTATGGGTGTGTGTCCCTGTCGTGTCTAGGGAACACGTCTATCAGAAGGCATCCAGGGCCTCTGCTTCTTTCCATCTTTCCTCTGTTTCTCCAGTGATTTCCCTGAACCTTAGGTAAAGGGTTATGTTGCAGATGTATCCTTTGACATTGGGCACCCCAACTGCGTAGTCTCTGTGTTTTAACCACCAGCGCGCTTCTTTAATAATCTTGTTGGAGATATTTTGAAACCTATTTCAGTTGTAATGAACCTGTGTATGGTATGATGTTGGGTCATAGGTGCCACAGTAGAGAGAAAAGCTCACCTAGATGCTAAACCTTCATTTTCCAAACGAGCAGAGGGGTACAGCCTTCTTGATAAAGACCAACACCCCTCTAGCTCTTTCCAGTTACTTCATTCAAACATGCACAAGGTTAATGGGGGCTGGGAAAGGTTCCAGCTATAAAGTCATCTTGTTTTCGCTGCCCATGAGAGCAGACAACCCACACACAGCTCAGGCCCTTTTGACTGTGGCCTGCTTAAGAACCCCAGGTCTGCCAGGAGTGTCTTAGGACCAAGGTTGGTACAGCGGCAAGCTCTCATATAGCACCAAGTGCAGACTCTCCAGCAAGACATTTCTTTAGGGTCTAAACGGTCTCCAAACAATTGCTCAGCCTCGGCTGATTAACCCCGGTGTAGCAAGGGCTTTGCTGAAGCATTTCTTTCCAAGATGGACACAAAGGCTTAACTTACGGATCACTGCCCCTGAGCCGCACGCACTGTGTTCTGGATCTAAGAGTAAAAGGTGGGAGGGTGGATTGGAACCCAGACCTGGCCTCTTCCAGAGTCCACAGCGGCTGCACACAAGGGCAGTTTCTCCTTCTCTGATCCCGTGTAGCTTTCATACAGCTCACCATGCTGCAGACAGATCACAGGCCTTCCCAGAGCTTGAATTTTCCCTTCCCATTCTCTTTCCCCCAAAGGTTTGGGTAACTCTAGCCCAAGGCATATCCAAATCCTTGGTTGCTACCGGCCCCCAGGCTATAGCCCCAGGGCTCACTAGTCTTCCGCCACGTGACACAGGTCTCAAGAAAGTTCAGGTTGGAAAGAGTTGCTTTGGCCCACAGTTTCAGGCGTTTTGGCTCCAGTGTGTTTAAGCCTGTGGCAAAGAGGCATCATTAAGGCAGAAGGGCACAGTGGAAGAAAGCTGCTCACCCAAGGCAGCCAGGAAGCAACAAGAAAGGGAGGAAAGGACCTTGGCATGACTCACTTCCCCCAGCCCATCCCTACCTCCTAATAAATCATTCTGCTGTGAACTCATCAGTGGATTGATCCACTGATAAAACTAGCTTCCTCATAATCTGATTACCCTGCCTAATGATACTGGCTGGGGAGCCACACTGTCAATTCATGACCCTTGAGGACATTTTATACCCAAATCATAGCATTCCCCCATCCTTTGTTAGAATTGTGCTGTTCAGACACCTTCCTGTCTCCTGGGATGAGGGTCTCTGAGCTGGAGCCCTGTTAGCTTAGGGCTTCTTCACCAGGGCAGCTGCTTGGCACCCACAATGCCTCGGTGGATACTGCAGCTCCTATTTCTTTTCTATGTCTTTGTAACAAACTAGCATGGGTTTAATGACATAAAACAGCAGCATTCTCATGGGAGCAGGAGTCTGGTTCCTGAGGTTTTATGGGATGAGGTAAAGGTGTCAACCAGGGCTGCAGGCTCACTGTCCAAGTTATCCAATTGTTGGCAGGACTCAGTTCCTTCTGGCCACAGGACTAACAGAGCTGTCTTCGGTTGGCAGGTAGCAAGGGACCAGTTTCAGTGCTCAGAGGTTGTTTCCCAGTTGCTGCCCGGTGGCCGTATCCTTACAGTTTCCAACAGGGTTGCCTTGTCAAGACCTACAAGGGGCTCACTCACCTGTTTGTGCAACCAGGCAAGGAATGCTCAAGATAGTATCTATTTTGGTTAATTCATAGCTTGCTTAAAGTCCTAATTTTATGTCTGCAAATACCTTTGCTTTTACTGTATAATGTGGCATGGCCAGGGCATTATCTTTAACCAAAGTAAGAAGACTACACAAAACATACGTACCAGCAAATGGAAACACTGAACCCGCTTGAGCCTGCAGACTGTCCAGGCTGAGCGGAGTGGAGCTGTCTCTGCACATAGAGGTCCCCATGATTTTGACCTGGTATCTTTCTTTGTGTGTGCACACATACATGTGCATATATGTGTGCGTGTATGTGCATGTGTATGTGCACGTGTGTGTGTGCGTGCATGTGTGGTGTGTGTGTGTGCCTGTATGTGTGTGTGAGTGGGTACATGTGGAGGCCAGAGGTCAACACTGGTGTCATTCCTCAGCAGCTGTCCATCTTGTCTTTTGAGATGGTAGTTCTTAGTGGGGCCAGGAGTTCGCCACGTAGGCTAGACTGACTGCAGTGAATCTCAGGGACCAGCCTGTCTCCAGTTCTCCAGTGCTGGGACTGTAAGTGTGCCTCTATGCCCAGCTTCTTCATGTTTCCAGAGATTGTCCCCAGGTCCTCAGACTTGCATGACACCTCACCAACCGAGCCATCTTCCAGACCTTTGGTGTCATTCTTAACAACGCCTCAGGGACCTTTCCTGTGGATGATGGCAGCTGGGTAGACAGGCCCTCTAAGGCAGAATGTGTACAGGTGGTTAGGGAACATCTCACCCAGGGAAGGTTTCCCTCTGCCTGTGGTAATATTGTCACCCTCCAGATCTGTCTCTTATCCATTGCCAGGACATCTGTTATAACTGCTTTTCCAGGAAAATGGTTACTGAAGATGTTCACACATTCCCTTCTTCCCCTGGGTTCTAACACGGGGTGCTTTTTGAATCCAGATGCAGTTCTTTGTCTCTGTTTGGATGTGGAAAATCTAGGCAATGGGTGAATGTTAGAGAACAGAACAGAAACCCAAGGACCTCCCAGAACAGGCAGGGTAACTCTTAGGAACATGAGTTCTGGGGCGAGCCTGGAGTTGTGGCCATTTCATCACTTACTAATGGTATGACCTCAGGCAGATAACTTCTTTTGTCTCCCATGTCCTTGTGAGTGGCTCCATCAGCAGCCTTCATCCTACAGGTCTGTGAAGATGCAGTGGGTTGATAAATACTGAGACGCTAAGACAGAGCCTGGCCTTGTCAAATGCTTTTGATTTTTTTATTACTATCTCAGTCTGTGAGAGGCTGGGGAGGGCAGAAGGATGTGTGTGCATGTAAGGATTTGAGGAGCTCTGCTGTGGACGTGTGAATAGGTGAGTTCCAGTTTCTTCAATGAAGGAAGCAGAGATGGTGACGGCTTATACTTTAGATACTGCTGGCTCTAAGGCTTTACGCTGTCATGTAGTGTTTCACCCAGAGGTTGTGGGCAGGTTTAAGGGGCTCTTAATTGTTTGCTTCCAGAGAATTTTTGAGAATATGATGCCAGGCTCAGACTTGGCTCTGGACTCAAAGAAATAATTGGGTTCCATCCTCCAAATGGGGGTTTGTGCTCATGAGTGTGTTTGCTTACCTGTACATGGATGATGTGGGGGTCCCCTCTGTGTGCTGTGATTACCATGAATGAATAAAGAAACTGCTTTGGACCTATAGCAAGTCAGAACTTAGGTAGACAGGGAAAGCTAGGCTGAATGCTAAGAAGAAGAACAGAGTCAGAGAGAAGCCATGGAGCCGCCAGAGACAGATGCTGGGAACTTTACCCAGTAAGCCACAACCACATGGTGATATATAGATTAAAAGAAATGGGTTAAATTAATATAAAAGTTAGCCAATAAGAGGCTAGAGCTAATGGGTCAAGCAGTGATTTAATTAATACAGTTTCTGTGTGATTATTTTGGGGCTAAGCTATCCGGGAAGCTGGGGAGAACAAGCAGCCTCTTGCTACACATGGGAGCCAGAAATGGACATTGGCTTTTTCCATCAATCACTCTCTACCTTGACTTTTGAGAGAGGATCTCGTGCTGAACCAAGAGCTGGCCAATTTGGCTAGACTGCTGGGCAGTGTGTATGTGAAGAATTCTCCTGCCTCCTCTTCCCAGCACTGGGATTGTAGGTGTACATCCCTGTGCCCAGCTCTCATGTGAGCATTGGGTACCAAACATAAACCCTCATCTTTGTACAGAAAGCACTTGACCAACTGATCCATTTCTCCAGCCCTTTGTTTTCATTGATTCGAACCGATGGACAGAAGATACGATCAGGCTCCTGTGTTGTACCAGCTACTGTGAATGGCACACAATCTCTGCTGTTGATTTGGATGTGTCAAGCACAGAAGTGTGAGCTAGAACTACCTGCCCAGGGCACTGCCTCCAGTGGACCTGGTCCTCCCATATCATATGAGGGCATTTCCTCAACTGAGGTTCCTTATTTGTAGGTGACCCTAACTTCCTATGAATTGACAAAGACTATCCAGCACAAATGGGCAGCATTGCGACCCCAACTTTATAGGCCTTGACTGAGGTTAGGGATGTTACCTGATGTGTGATTTTCCCATCTGGGGTGCTCTGATGACAAGGATTCCTTCTTCCCACATGAAAACAAGACAGAGGAACAGCAATGTTGCTCAGCAGGAAGCAGAGGTGGCACCAGGATTTCTCTTGGAAGAGATTCAGGGAAGGTGCTACAAAAATGAAATAGAAATGTAATCAAGAAGATAGGTTTAAAAAAAACAAAAACAAAACAGGAACAACATAGTGGCTTCTGAGGAGACAACAGTGTCTCCTCTGTCCTGGACACACATCCTTTGATCACTTCTCAATGCTGTTAGACATGTCTGGAACTGACAGACATTGTCTGTTGATTTTCAGAATCAAGAACGGAGATTTGGCTGGGTGAGATGGCACATGCCTGTAACCCCAGCACTTAGGATCATGACTCTGAAGGTAGTCATAGTTTTCACACTAAGATCTTATCTCAAAGGAGCACAAATATACAGGCAAACACAACAAAATGGTAATGTCACTAATTTAGGTGACAGCCTCAATTCTTGAGCAGCCTCATTTTGTGGTGGTGATGGTGGTGGTGGTGGTGGTGGTGTGTGTGTGTGTGTGTGCGCGCACGCACATGTGCATACCTACACACACATGCTTGAAGGTGCTGGGGATCTGAACATATCTTCATGCCTATACAACAAGCCCTTTGCCCACTGAGACATCTCCTCTGTACCATATTTTTGACAAGTTCACTGTTGTGCTTGGTGTATGATTCAGAAATGTCTCCTGAGTCCTCTCATTAGATGAGGCATTCTTCTGAGTTCTAGGGATACAGCAGTAACCAAGAGGACGATGCTTCTACTACCATAGAACTTTTATCGTCATGAAGACAGATGACTGATGAACAAACAGACTCATGCTATGTCTGATGATAAGCCAAGAGAGAAAACAGGGTCGGCGAGATGGATGGTGGAGGGGGTCAAGATGCTCTATCACCCAGTCTGGTGATGGAGCATCTCAAGGACTCACGTGGTGGAAGGGAAGAAGGGTTCCGAGCGAGAAAATAGCACGGTTTTATGTTTTATTTATTTACTTACTCGTGTGTGTGCGGGTTTGTCACATGCCATGGTGTTCATGTGGAGGTCAGCTGACAACTTACAGAAGTCCTTGCTTTCCTTCCACTGTGTGGGTCCCCGGGGATTGAACTCAGGTGGTCAGGCTTGACAGCAAGTGTCTTTACCCGCTGAGCCATCTTGCCAGCCCCGTTCTGCATTTTATGTGAATCTGTGTTTGTTAACTTGCTGCTGCTCTAACAAAACATTTGAGGTGAGTCATTTATAAGGAGAAAAGGTTCATTTTTTACCCACGATTCAAAGGTCATATGACCCTGCTACTTGGGGCCTGCAGTAAGGAAGGGGTACCTGTAAGCTGGTCATGCTATGACAACTGGAAGGGGGAAGAGAGACAGGAAGGGGTAAGGGTCTCCCCCGAGTGACTCACCTCCTGATACTAGACCCCTCCTCCAAGACTCCGCTTTCCAACACCGCCATCAATCACAGGCAGTTCTTCAACACACAAGCTTTAGGAGGGCACAGCAGACCCATCCAGAGCAGGGTCAATCCAGCTGTATCTAGCCAATTATACATGGAAAGCAAGAACAAGATGAGACTAGGAAGCTCGGGTGGAAAAATCATGGCTGGGGGTCTGTGGTGATGTAGACAATTCTGGTTTCTCAGTGTGTTTTAAATGCTAGTGCATAGAAGATTAACAAACCAGTCAGCTATAGAATGGGAGAGAAAAAGCAAAAGCAAAGACTTTGTTCAAAGGTTTGGACATCCGGAGCTAAAAGGCGAGAAATGAGTTTACTGAGTGAGAGAAGTATTCTGTGGGCTTGGATACAGAAACACTGGAAGTTCAGGTTGGGGACTGTTAAACGTGAAATGTATTGTCGGCATCCACATGGAAATGTTGACTAGACAGCTGGATGCAAGAGTCTGGGGGTTCATCCAGCTGGAGCAGCATGCTGGGGAGCTGTCAGCATATAGATAGGATTTCAAGCTGTAGTCTGGAATAAGTGTGCCAGGGGGTTGTGTGCAGGGCAGGGGAACTGCTGGCTGCCCTGGGTGCCCGGACTCTTTCCACTGGTCTCTGATGCCACTGCCAATTTCGCCAGATATCCCCATTGAATCTCTGCTTTTGTTCTGCTTCCCCCAGCCTGAGACTTGTCTGCTCGGGTGAGGACAGCGGCCGTCTCCTGATGCTGGCTCGCCATCCCATTGCTCTATCATTGCTAATGATGATGGCTTATTCACTTCCCTGGAACCATCTTTGTGTCCTCTCTGTAAAGCCCCTGTGTTGATTCTCAGTGGTGAGGTAACCGGAAACAACTTAGGCTATTATAATTCTGACTTCTGGGTGCTTCTAAGCCAGTAGGCGGGAGGTGTGTTCCTCCTCTTTTGGGTCAAAGTCATCCATTAAATAGTGGTTGCCACCTGTCATAGCTCATATGCTGTTTCAGGCTCAGCATTGTACAGAACAAGTCGTCTCCCTTTAGCCTGTGTATTTTCTCACACGGCCCCTGTACCACTTCCAGGATAGATGACTTAATTGTTAATATTGAAGGACTTTTTTTCTCCTTTTGACACAGACTCTCATTCTGTAGCCCAGGATGGCTCAGAACTCTATGTGGCTGACTGTCCTCAAACTCACAACCCTTCTGCTTCAGTTTCCCGAGTGCTTGAATGATAGTGTGCACTACCCTACCCGGCTAACACGATTCTTTAAACTAGTGGTTCCCAGCCTTCCTGATGTTGAGACCCTTTGATACAGCTCCACATGTTGTGGTGACCCAACCATAAAATTATTTCATCAATACTTCATAAGTATAATTTTGCTACTGTTATGAATCATAATGCAAATGTCTGATATGTAGTACATCTGCTATGGGACCCTTGTGAAAGGGTCATTCTGCCCCAAACACAGTTGTGACACATGTTTAGGAAACACTGCTGTAAATACTCCCATTGCCAGTCTCCTTCCCAAACTGGAGAATAATGACCCCAGTTTCTTTTGGTAAAGTGTTTGCAAGGCAAATGTTTTTCTAAAATGCATACATGCTCTCTTATGATTCAATAATGTAATTCAATTCTATAAAGCCTTGTTACAGTTTAGGATCTTTTTCACTCTTAGTGTCTTTGTTTGGTTTATTTCTTATTCTCTTGGAGTTTCTATTTGATTTATTTTTTTATGATGAGAAAGATGACATAATTGTATCACCATTTCAACAATCTCTTCCAGCTTCTTACTCACTCTGCAGAGCCCATGTGTGAGTCTCTTTTGTTTTCCTTTCTGAAGACGCCTTCTTGGAACCCTCAAGTTCCTATCCTAACTTGACCCAATTCCTCTCCAAGCCAGCTACACAGCTTCGGACTTGTCTTGTTTACAACTTCCGTTTTCTCCTTCCTTATTCCACACCTCTGACGTCTTATGGTTTTCATTTTCATTCAGTTGGGCTACATCATAGGTCAGTTTTTCAGAATGAGCACAGTCACTGTCACCCGTTGCAGACAGTGCTACTGGGTTGGACTTACAGGTTGGGTTGTTGTGTTCTAGATCCTCTGAAGAGTTACCAAGAGCCATAGCAACAAACTGGGAAAGAAAGGCACCCAAGAGCAGGGGTTGTGTATGTAAATGTCCCAAGGCATCCAACCAATGGATAAATCCCAACAACTAGTGCTGTATAATCCTACCCAAAGGCAAAGATGAGCGAAGAGGGTGGGAGCACCGGAAACAAGGCTGAAGGGAAAGTGGGGTCTGGTCCACTATCCGAGAGACTTAGTTGTATTACCGCAGTGACAGGGACCTTTGGAATAGTCTTCTTCATCTGGGCAGCACTATAATGAGAGGTATGGTCCAGAATGATCAATTACTTCCGGCAGCACACAGTGGGTGTTTCAGAGGCCAGCAGGAGCAGCCCCTAGAGCAGGAGGAGAGCAAATTGTTCTAAAGCCTGTGGATTTTATCCCGGAGCAATGGTAAATGACCAAACTGTAAATAAACGGATTGGCATTTCATATTAAAACCTTAGGAAAATCGCACGAAGCCTTATTGAGGTGGGATAAGAAGAGGCAGGTAGAAAAGCTGGTGCAGCGTGTTTGCTGCCTCCGTAGCTGTGAGGGGATGGACAGGAACTGTAGCCATTGTGGAGAAAAGGGTGCATCGGTGCAATGAAGAAAGGGCCATTAAAAGCCAGGGAGAACTGATGAGTCATGGGACCCATGAAATAAGACCAGGCCTTGCGGGCTCTCAGCCTGGACCAGCGGATGTATGGATGGTGACACAAGTCATTTGGGGGGGAAAGTGTCCTCACCTTGGATGAAACACTCTGCAGATGTGGGGTTTGTAGATATCTCTCTTATTTTCTCTTTGAGTGTAACTCACCTTCCTCTGTCAGCCGAGACAAATGTCTGCTGTTTTCCCTCCTAATCACCCCAGCCTCTCCCAGAAGCCCCCAAATACCTTGGGCTCTACATCTGCACAATTTTCCTTCAGCCCATCACACCTCTACACAGACCCAGAACCCTCACACATTGGTCTGGATCTGTTTCCCCGTTTCCGGCCGCTGGACACGTATTCATTCTTTAGAAGTCAGTGTTGGTCATCTCCCCAGGGATGCTTGCCTGGTCCTGCCTGCTCAGGGGGTATTTTCCCTGTTCATTCCTTCCCGAGTCTCTGCTCTGTTCCCAATGACAGATGCCTTGGACTGTGAAATCATTAGTGTTTTATGAATAATCATTTTCCTCCTGAAGAGTTGCGCCTTCATGAGGGCAAGAAGCATTTCCTGTTTCCAAGGTTAGAGCAAAAGTGGACTAAAGGAATGGTACAAGAGTGAAGTGCGGTTCACTGTGGCTAGGGCTCCTTGTCCCCTCCTCAGACAGTGTTCAGTTGTTGTTTGAGAAGTTGCGCTACTAATTTCTAGTCAGCAATGTATGCAGGATTCTGCTGAGGCCCCTGTGCACAGTTCATGTGAACCGGCGTCTTCCGGACTCTGAGATGCACCACTTCTACTCTGGGTGAGGAGAGTCACACTTGCCTGGTCACTGCCTACAGGGAGATTACAGTTTCACCTGAGAGACAGATACCCACACACCATGGACAGAGTCCCTTGAGATGCATTTACAGTTTTGTAGACTATGCATACAGCCTGGGTTCAGGTCCCGATTCTTCCTGGACTCAGTCGAACCCTGAGCACCTGAGATGAGCTAAGTACGTATATACACAATAGGCAAATGCATGTCTTGTGATGGTTCTACTCAGCTGCCACTAATCTGCTACCCTCTACCACCTGTGTTTCTGAGCTGCCCGACTCTTGTACAGATATTCCAGTATGTTTGGGTTACTATGCAACCAGATAGGTAGTCCCTGCTATAGATGGTGACAGAAGAGACCCTCTCCTCCTCAGGACCAGTTGGGATCTAGGAAGATAGGATAAGCTTTGGGTCTCTAGTCAATTGGGTTTCTGATCTCAGTGACTCCTCTTAACAGTATGGGAGGATGCTAAAGACACCCGTTCCCACAGAGAGTGATGCCTCAGCCTACAAGACTGGGCGCTCTGTCTACCTGAGTCTCCAGATGGCAAGTCTCTTCATTGTGCTGTCTCTGTCCGGGCTTAGTTGGGATGTGGAGGTGGTCTACCTAGCACTGTAGACACGAAACACTTCATTTTGTTCATCTCAGGGACAGTGCTGGGGACCTGCATGGATCTGGTAGCTAAGCCTTGACATGAGTGAGTGAGTCAAATCCTAGAATGGCCAGACCAGGCGGCTCCTATGGAGGAAGGGGCAGAGTTCTCTTCAGCCTCCACCTCTCCTCTGCCATCACCCGCACCAGGGCACAGGGAGGCTTCAGAGAAGCACCTGGTGAGTTAGTCTGTTTAGTATGTGAATGAATAGATTGGGGTCATACAATGACCATGTCTCATCCCTCGACTGCATCAATTGCAAGGCATGCCACTGTTCCAGGTTCTGCTAAGAAGAAACTGGTGCCCAGACCCACAAAACACTGTTCATGACGTGTGAGTGCCAGGACTATTGGTGCAGGGAAGATTGAATTCAGGGATCAACGACATGCCTTACTACATTATTCTGCTCCCAGGTAGTTTTTCAGTTAATAATTTGCTTTATCTATCTTTCTTCATCGCTATTAGAAGGGCCCAGTTCACTGCAGACACCATCCATTGATCTCCCAAACAAGGAAGTCGCATAATGTGTTTGATTGTCTGTCTGCTGATGGACAAATTTCTGCATTTGAAGGCAATGTTTGATTGGCGTTTCTTGAACATTGTGTGTGTCTTCTGAATGCTTCCATGTAGCAGATGTAGAATTGCACTGAATACAGGGCAAGGCCAGGGTGGCCCCTTCTCCTCTACTGCTTAGGGTCTTAGCTGGCCAGAGTCATCCTGTGGATTCCTGCGAGTTTCTTTAGAGCCAGGTTTTCTTGCTAGTCCTATAATGGCTCTCTCAATCAGGATGTCTCTTTCCTTGCTCTCATCTCTGTCCTTCCTCGATCGACTATCCTGTTCCCTCAAGTTCTCCTCCCCCCTCTGCTTCTTCCCTCTTCTTCCTCTTCCACCCTTCCTTTCCCCCCACCCCCATGCTCCCAATTTTGCCACTGTGATCTTGTCTATTTCAACTTTCCAGGTGGATCTATAAATGTTTTCCTTAGGGTTCACCTTGTTACTTAGCTTCTCTTAGAACTGTAGGCTCAATATCCTTTGTTTATAGCTAGTATCTACTTATGACTGAGTATATGCCATATTCATCTTTTTGGATCTGGGTTACCTCACTCAGGATGGTGTTTTCTAGCTCCATCAATTTGCATGCTAATTTCAAGATGTCATTTTTTTTAACCTCTGAGTAGTACTCAAATGTGTAAATGTGGCACACTTTCTTTATCCATTCTTCAGTTGAGGAGCATCTGATTGCTTCCAGGTTCTGGTTATTACAAATAATGCTGCTATAAACAAAGTTGAACAATTGCTTTTGTAGTATGATTGAGCATCTTTGGAGTATATGCCCAGGAGTGGTATTGCTGGATTGATTTCCAATTTTCTGAGAAACCACCATACTGATTTCAAAAGTGGTTGTACAAGTTTTCATTCCCACCAATAATGGATGAGTGTCCCCCTTACTCCATATTCAAGGGCCTTGGACATTCCTCAAAGCAATGTGTCTTACCCTCTCTGTGGAGTGGATAGGGGATAGGGGGGGAAGTGGAGGGAATGGGAGGAGGGGAGAGAGTGAGAACTTCGATTGGTATGTATAATGAAAAAGATAGCTTGTTTTTTTAAAAAAATAAAATAATTGTGATATATAAAAATTTGGCACTGCCAATTTGTTCCCATTAAAAAAAGGAAAGAACTGTCTACAATCTAGCTACAGTAGGCATGTCCCCATGCCTTGGTCAAATCTGGATAACAATGTTTTCTACTTCTCTAATCTCATTGGCCAAAAGTGACATCGTGTTGTAGCTAGTGCTTCTCTGATTGTGACCAAAGCATGCTTCCCAGTGTGCTTTGGTCATTGCTTTGACCATTCATACCCCTTCATTTAACCATCATGTGGTCCTACTTTGATTGACTTTCAGATGGCTTTATGTACAACCACAGGGTGGTTAAAAGACAAAGGGAATGAACGGTCCATATTCATATGAAGTGTGCTTCTTCCTGCCTCCTCTCTGATTGCCCCACTCCCACTGCTGTCGTTGCTGAGATACAGCTTTATGTAACTGCAATGTCTCATCTTCATCCTCAGCTTGACCAGATTTAGAAATATCTGGGAGGCACACATCCTAGCATCTCTGTGAGGACTTTTCTAGAGTGGCTGAGCTGAGGAGGGAAGGTCCATGGCTCAGTCCCTGGCATGGGGGTCCCGAACTGAACGAAGATGGGAAAATCAGTGGCATACTGCTATTCATCTGTCTGCTTCTGAATTGTGGATGCAGTGTGACCAGCTGCCTCACACCCCCACCGCCACAGCTAGGGTCACCCCTTTCCCATGATGATGGTTGGAATCACATCAGGAGCCAAAGCAAATCCCCTCTTCTTTCAGCTGCTTTTCACCACAGTCATGAAGAAGTAACTGAGGCAGTGACTGTCTTTCAATTTACTACTGTCTGTGACTTCTGGATCTTGTTGTGTTTGAAGTGTTTTCTAGACTACATATTAAATCAGTTTTCCAGGTGTGTGTGTGGTATAGGAGGTCCTTCTGTCTTTGTGTTGCTTTCATTGGTTAATAAAGAAATTGCCTTGGCCTAGTTGATAGGGCAGAACTTAGGTAGGCAGAGGAGACAGAACTGAATACTGGGAGAAAGGTGAAGTAGGAGAGAGACAACATGGAACCACCAGAGATAGATGTACTGAATCTTTCCCGGTAAGCCACTGCCACGTGGCTATACACAGATTAATAGAAATAGGTTAAACTGAGATGTAAGAGTTAGCCAATTCGAAGTGAGAGCTA
The DNA here is from genome assembly GCF_950005125.1 of Chionomys nivalis. Lineage (NCBI taxonomy): Eukaryota > Metazoa > Chordata > Mammalia > Rodentia > Cricetidae > Chionomys > Chionomys nivalis. Next base: position 9,405,855 of record NC_080090.1, read on the forward strand.
ATGGGCCAAGCAGTGTTTTAATGAATACAGTTTCTGTGTGGTTATTTTGGGCTAAGCTAGCTGGGTGGCCAGGACAAACAAGTGGCCCTTTCCCTTGCAATGTGTGTGTGTGTGTGTGTGTGTGCTGGCGCATTTTCAACCATTTTATCAAGAACTCATTTTTACATATGTCATACAGTAGGGATCTAACTTTGCATTTTTAATTGATTTTTCTTATTGTAGTTAACTGTTTTTGTTCTTTGAGGATCCCATTGTATAGCCTGGGCTAACCACAGACTCAATCCTTTTGTCTGAGGCAGCAGAGCATGTCCAGCCATGTACCGCTAAGCCTAGAAATCGTCTTCATCTCATGAGCAGATTTACCTCATATTCCTTGCTAAGTGGTTCATCTTCTGACCTGGAAGCAGTTGTTAGCATTGATTAAGTTACTGTGCCTGTCTGTGCCTTTCCTGGGTTTCAAAACTGCTTCTAAAATGTTCTTTCTCAGCCTTCATTTTAATAATGATGGTGGCTTCATGTTTTGTTTGTATATCTTTAGGAGAAAACCATAGGGAAAAGAGATCAAAATGTGCCTTTACCGAGTGTCCTCTGCGTCCCAGCCTCTGTTTAAGGTTCTAAGTGTCTGACAACTGTACTGAACTTTAATGGCAATCATTTAAGTAAATTGTAGTGGTTTAATTCTATTATTTCATCAGCTGATACGTTCTCTAGCTTTGCTGTGGCTTCCCATGAAAGCCTTTTCCTCTTCTTGGTAAACTTTAACATGGTCTGCAGGGTTCCACGAACCATCTTATGAAATCTGATTGAGGTCGCATTAATTTATACAGCAAATTTATTGCATTAATTTTCAAGGTAATGTAATTGAATAAATTAGGGAAAAGAAATATACTTATCATTCTGAGTCTCCCCATTCAAAAAGTTACCTTGCCTTGATGTGCCCTAGCTTCCCTTATTATAAAGAAAGTGAGAGTATAATTTTAACCACCTGTGATAGTTCTGAGGACATCAAAGAAACTGTTGATGCTAAAGTCTTAGAGGACATCCTGGCTCGCTGAAAGACCATAGCGCACGGTAGTTACTGTTGTCAGTCTTGCCTGTATTTGTGAATGCTTCCTTGTGCTTTTGCAACAGGGTTTTAGGTCTCTGGATCTAATATTTATATGTCTGAGTCCTATTTCATTTCTACTGTATATTCTAGTTATTCATTGCTAGCACATAAGAAAAAGTACATGTTAAATCTTTGACTATTTATTAACTATCTTGTAGGGTCCTTTCTCATTTCTTCCTGTGTTCTCCTTATGGCATTACTGAAGAGAACCATGGCAAAAGAATTGAAGCCAGATTCAGACCAGATGAATTGGTCATTTTTTAAAAAATAAGGTTGGTGTGTCAGTTTTCTAAAACCAAACATAGACACATCATCAATGTTGCATTGTTTATCTTCCCCAGCTGGGACACGTGGAGAATCCCTGCATTAGCCATGGAAACTGTCTTAGTCAGGGTTTCTAATGCTGTGAAGAGACATGACAAAACATGTAATTGGTGTGGTTTGCATTTTCGGGTAATGGTGGCTTGCACCATTATCATCATGGTACAGCATGGTGGCGTTCAGGCAGACATGGTGCTAGAGAAGTCGTCCAGTGTCCTACATCTTGACTTCCAGGCAAGAGGAAGTGGCCTCAGATGGCAATTAGCAATGCCCGCTGTCTGTCTTCCAGCAAGGCCTTATCTGCTCCAACAAAGTCACACCTCCTGATAGTGCCACTCCCTTTCGGGGGCATTTTCTTTCAAACCACCACAGGTACCCACTGCCATCAGCATCTTCAATCATTGACTTTGATCATCTACATTTATGATAGTTTGAGCGAGAAATGTCCCCGTAGTCTCACGCATTTGAACACTTGGTCCCCAACTGATACAACTACTTGGGTAGGTTTAGGGGCGTGACCTTACTGGAGGAAGTATGTCATTGGTATGGGCTTTGAGGTGTCAAAATCTCACACCATTGCTAGTGCACTCTCTCTGCTTCCTGCTTGTGGTTCAAGATGTGAACCCGCAGCTGCTCCAGCTGCTACACCTGCTATTTCCCCACCATGATGATAATGGGCTCCTATACCCCTCAGTTACTTTGGTGCTGATAGTTTGTCATACACACAGGAAAGTTCCCAATACAACACTGTGCACAGTCCCTTTACCTGAGGTCAGGGAGCAGGCCGTTTGGAGGCACCTCTGAGAGCTGAGCATGTTCCATGGATGGAGCTTGGTGGGTTCCAGCCTTGTTGGGATGCTCAAGGGAGAATGTGCATGAGGTCCTCCATAGTTCACCAAGGCATGTTGGAGGCATGACTCAGTTGACCGCAGCAGTGTGGCTATGAGTCCGAAGAACACCTCCTCTCCTTTGCCCAGCCTATCCGGATCTGCTAGTCCACTGGACAACATGGTTATAAGTTTATATTCAAAAGAAGTATATGATGGTTGCTGTGGTTATCAGATTTTTCCCCCAAAAAATCCTTACCAAGCAAAGTCCCTCCCTTGAGATTTGGCCCCTCTCTCTTGCCTTTCTCCTGTTTTAGTTCCTTGTCTTTCTCTCTCTGGGAAGCACCACACAACCTCAAGGTGATGTGTAGATTTACGTTCTTTCCAGCGAGTGTGGGGCTCACATGGGTCCGGTTCAGCCCTGCCGCTCTGAGCAGACTGAGCCTCATCTTTCCTTGATTCACTCTTATGAGAGGAGCAGCCCCTCCAGTGTGACTGGCGTGGTTCCACTGTGTCAAATGTGTGCAGCGGAGAAAGGGGATATGCCAGCAGCTGGAGTGGCTGAGCGGAAGGAAGGAGGTTAAAAGGTATTAATCCCATTTGAAGCAGCAGGCAGTGTGCCGAATGCTTTCAGATACAATGCCATGTTTAATCCCCCTAACAGTCTTGCAAGGAGAACATTGCTACGATTATTTCCACACACAAAGATGCCCAGGCTCAGGGAGGTGGGAGTGATCCAGAGCTGTTTATGACAAGTCCAGGCGTGGGTCAACAGTTCCACCTCATTCTTCCTCCTTGCTTAAACTATCAGAGAGACCTTAGGTCTCCCAAGAATCCTTCAGACAGGAGCTGTGTCACATGGAGACCAAAACATGAGCTAAAGGAATCACATGGCCATGGGCTTCTTGCAGGCAAAAATATTCCATCAAGACTTTACCCACGGACAAATCAAGAGAAAGTCTGTTCCCCAGAGAAAGAGGACCCGTGATCAACAGACAATACTGTTGTCTTGTGCTCTCCCCCAAATCTATGTTCTAGAACAAGGTCACCACCCTTTCTGGACTTTTTCAGTTTTGCTTAGTGAGTTAAGATCAGATGAACAGGGCTGAGGAAGCTGTAGGCAGACAGAATTAGCAAAAATTCTTTCCCACAACACAGCCTTCCATTCTCCTAGCATACCTCAAGTGCATGCCTCGGCCAGCACAGATCTGGTGAGAGGAAGATTAACAATGATGACAAGAATAGCCCCTGACTTGATAAAACAAATATCAGCTGGGTCAGGGGACAGGAATCGCCTGTAGCTGGCCTTGGGGTTCAGCGTGTTCTTCACCAGCGGGGATTGCACCATCTTAAGTATTTCACCTCATGCTGACTCTGAAGTTAGACCTTAGACCACTGCCCTTGAACTCGGTCAATATTTGCAAAGGGTGGGAGGGGTAGAGGCTTCAGAGCCACAGAGAGGGAAGGGGAAGACATTTGGGGATAAAGTTTGGCTTTCTCTAACTGCCAGTCTGTTGACATTTCAGGAACAGTCTTTGAAGTCGTGCGGGATGATGGTCCCTCTGCAATCAGATGCGTGGTGGGGACAAATGTGACTGACAAATTTTCATTGACTCAAACGTGGCTTTGCCTTAGTCCAAGCTCCCCAGGCTCCTCTCAAGATAAGGATGAGCTCATTGAACAGATCCCATCTCCGGATCAGCAAACACTCTGCGTGGGTCAAATTCCAGCCCCAGACCTGGGCTCCTGCTCTTTGGGACACATTGATTTTCCCTTCCTGGGGCTCAGGGTAAGAGGTCAGGGAAGGTGGGGGCATGGGTGATGAGATTTCCTGTCTTCCAGTCATGTTCTTTTGCATACTTTCTCTGCGGCATGTTTCCGATAGGGAAACATTCGGTTTCACTGTCTTTGTCACCGTCCCCCATTCTCCTGTTTGACCATCTACCCAAATGCACAGGAACATGTATGTGTCATCATAGACATACACATGTACATGCACACATATATATATGTACATATATATATTTCTGTTTGGGGGATGGAACCCAGTGTCTTGAATGTGTTAAGTGTTCAACCATGACTATGCCCTCAGGCCTTGTACCATCTATTTTGTTTCTTTTTAAATCACTCTTGAGCTCTGGTTTGTTCAAAGTAAACTTTCTTCACAGTATAACATGTCTCCCTCAACTGTGCTTGAAACCCATCATTCTATGGATCAAAACAAAAATCTAAAAGCAGCAGGTGTGTGTGTGCGCGCACATGTGTGTATAAGTATGTGCATGTGCTTGAACGTGTGTAAGCATATATATGTGTCTGTGTGTATGTAAATTTATATGCATGTGTCTGTGTGTATATAAGTATTGTGTGCATATGTTCATGTATGTATACATATGTATATTTGTGTGACCATGTGCGTATGTGTCTGTGTGTATATGAATGTGTATGTATGTTGTCTGTGTATACATGTGTGTTAATGTGTCTGTGAGTATATGAATGTATATGTGTGTTGTCTATGTATGCATGTGTGCTAATGTGTCTGTGTGTATATGAATGTATATGTGTGTGTCTGTGTGTTGTAATAAGAGCGGCGGGGCTGCATCCCCGGCACCCAGCCGCCCACATGGCTAGCTTATGCCCCGAAATAATTACACGGAGACTGTATTCTTTTAATCACTGCCTGGCCCATTGGTTCCAGCCTCTTATTGGCTAGCTCTTACATATTGATCTAACCCATTTCTAATATTCTATGTAACACCACGAGTTGGCTTACCAGGAAAGATCTTAACCTGCATCTGTATCTGGTGGCTGAATCATGGCGACTCCTGACTCAGCTTCTTTCTCCCAGCATTCTCTTCTGTTTACTCCACCCACCTAAGGTTTGGCCTATCAAATGGGCTAAGGCAGTTTTCTTTATTAGTTAACCAATGAAAGCAACAGATAAAATACAAGAACCACCTCCATCATCTGTGTATATGTGCGTATGAGTGTATAATATGTATATGTAAGCATGAGTGTGTGTGTGTGTACATGTGTGACAGTCCCTTCCATTTCTGACACACGTGTGTGTACACACCCTGCTGGAGGACAAGGTACATGCTCGGCTCATTCATTCTGTGTCTGCCTGTTCCTGCCAGGACTCACAGAGGCTCCTTTGGTCTGTTAAGCTGAGGAAAGCAAAGACCACAGGTACCACTGGTGGCGCTGATGTTTGTGACTGTGCGTGGGACCAGCAAGCCTTCCCTTGCTCACTGTGAGTGGTGACTCTCCCTCTCTGACTTCTCCCCGTTGAGCACAGGCTACCCCTGGCACATCTCACTGCACATTCTACTCATTCCTCAGCTCAAAGAATCCACGGCATCTGATGAGGAGCAGACCCTGACTTAGAAGCAGTGGCTGGCCTGCTGCAGCCTGAGCTTATCCCCATAGCTCAGGGACCACGAGGGCATCTCCCTCCCTCTGAGAACCAAAGTGCAGAGACAACACACTGAACATACTGATGGGTGGCTCCATCTCAGGGAGGAGCTGGTTCCTCTCCGATGGCAGATGATTCGTGTCCCCGCTTTGGCTCCTTATATGCTCCCTGTTAGGAAGTGGCATGTTTGCTTGCTGGTAAAACCCTAAACATTACAGAAATCATAAAGTCCCCTAACGGCTGCACGAAACAAGTGGCAAGAACCTCAGCCACCGAGTGGTCGGAGGAAAGGGTCCTGAGTTCACATTCCAGGGGATGCGACCTTCTTCACCTCAGGGAGAGGGCAAGCACCCACGGAGGAGATGAGAGTTCCAGGTCAGAAGCTATGGAGAAATTGAGTTGGTAAAGAGGACCCGAGTTTGATCCCTAGAACCCTTAGTACATATGTCAGGTGCAGTAGCAGTTGCTTATAATGCCGTTAGGAAGGCAGGGGAGGAGGGTCCCTGGTGCTCACTGGCCAGCTGTCTACTAGCTTAACAGATGAGCTCTGAGCCAATGAGAGACACTGTCTCAAAGGAAGTGGGCGGTGCTTCTAAGGACGGCATCTGTGGTTGTCCTCTGGCTTCTATAGGCAAGTTCATGTGCATCCGTGTCACACAGACACACACACACACACAGACACACACACACACTATGTGAATGCACAAATAAATCCTGGAAAGGAGTTTGAGGTAGAGATTCGCTTGAACTATAGGGTGAAAGTAAGTAACATTTTAGTAGGAGCACAAATACAGGTCTGGCATACCTAGGTACGCCTGTGCAGATCTGTGCAGGAAATTCACCGCTAGATGAGGCGTCCACAGAGATGAGTTCAGCACGTCTGAGCTCACGCCAGGATCTTCTGTGATTGGTGGTTCCAGCTCATCTTGCTGATCCCTAGAACAGTTGGACAGAGACATCTAGTCTATGCCCTGCCAAGCTGATGCTGCACCTATTTAGAAATATTTACCTATGTCAAATGGAAAAAGTGTCCCCTCAGGTCTTCTTACCGCTGTTGACTTACGTGAGTTTCAAGTCTACCCTGGGGTTTCTTTCGCTTTTGGAGTCCACGCTAGAGGATGGAGGAGTGGAAGGGAGAGTACCATTGTTGAGCTATGTGTTGTTCCACTTCGTTTGTGTTTAGGAAGTTAAGACTAAAGTAGCTCCAAGTAAGTTGGAGGCACACACCTGTTATCCCAACACTGGGAAGCCTGAGGCAGGATAGGGAATTCTAAGCCAACCTGGGTTACAGTGGTGAGACCTTATCTCACTAATAAGATAGTTGCTAAAATTAAAACCTCAAAGATAGGGCTGGTGATATGTCTCAGTGGGTAAAGAGATTTGTAGTGCAAACCTAGAAATATGGGTTTGATCCCTGGAGGTAGAAGGTGAGAACCGACTATATGGGGTTGTCTTCTGATCTCCACATGCCTGTACTGCAAAAGTACACACCCCTCTACTGCAAAAGTACATACACACACACATGATAAAGATAAAAAGACATGAAGCAGGTCTCATACCAAGACATACACCTCTGCTATCCTAGCATTTGGAAGGCAGAGGGAAGGTGGTCAGAGTTCGTGGCCAACCCCAGCTGTTTAGCAAGTTCGAAGCCAAGCTGGGGTACAGGAGTCTCTATTTCAAAGATAAAATAAGATAAACACTTCATATGTTCCTTTTGCTACAATGTTATTCTGTGTGGTGGGGATTTTGGGAAGCACATTGTGTCTCCTGGAGAGAGTGCTATTTGGGACAGATTTCTCCATAACCTAGCATCTCCCTCTTCCCTTGCCAGACTTAAAGAAATAGGCTGTAACTAGAAGCCAACATTTCAAAAAATAAAAATGCTGGGGTTGCTTTGGTATAGAATGTGTAATTTGTCTTTAATTGGCATACTGTTTGTTCTAGACTTCTTGTTTTGTTTGCTACAGACTCTCAAATAGCCCCAGCTGGCCTTGTAGTCCTAGCTCGCTCACCTCTACATCCCAAGTGCTGGTACGATACCGGTGCAATACCAGTTTTACGTGTTTCTGAGTCTGAAACCCAGGGCTTTGTGTAAGCCCTCTGTGGGCCTGGCCCACCCCAGCCCCAGATTTCTTTCTTTCTTCTTCTTCTGTTTAATAATTGAAGGAAAGGCTGGAATTTGTTCCAGGTGAACCTGGCTTTGTCCTAAGCCTTCAAGTTCCAAGAAGACAGAAGTGAAAGGTGACTTCGGAGTTAGGCAATGCGGCAAGCTAATATGTCAGAGGGCAAAGTCTGCTTTGTGACAGGAACAGGGGACAGCAGGTGGCACTTGAGTGAGCCCGCAGTTCCCACAAGACACACCGATCTCCGCTGTCATTTCTTCCTGTGTCCTTACCTGGGAACAAGTCCGGGCCTTCCTTGAAGTCCACTTGTCTGTGGTACTCTCTTTGTTCTACATTGGCTGGAATGATTCTACTTGTCTTTTCCATTTGTGTTCATGAACATGAGCTTTGCAAAAGAGAGTTGAACATCTGTGCATAGAACACACGAGCTAGATGTAATATGAATTGTTTTAAATAGTTGGCTACATTCAACCATAAATCTTTAGAGACCAAGTGCTTTTGGAGAATATGAGTAGATACTGGTTTATTTTTTTGGAGTTGTTTATTTGTTTCTTGGATAACTTTGGTCATTTCTTCTATGGCCCTTGGTTCTATCAAAATTTCATAAATTTGTGTGTGTGTGTGTGTGTTGTGTGTTCGCAGGGATCAAACCTGGGACCTCTGGCGCACTAGTCGAGCACTGTAATGCAGAGCTAACATTTCCTACCTTTTGGTAGATTATAATTTCTCTCCTCTTTGTTTACGGATTCAACTACCTTACCAGGACACTTCGTATGTGTAGCTATGGTGCGCACGGCATGGATGACTGGATCCCGAGTGGAGGGAAGACAGGGGACAGCAGGTGGCCCTGATAGCCACCTATCAGTGGCCATGTTCAACTGATAGCCGTGCATTCTTCGTGGGTTTTCTGGGAAGGTTTGGACTCCTCGTACACATGGCACCAGGCTTTGAGGCTTTGATCTAATCACCATGTCCCTTGCTCAGCCATGGAGGGAGATGATGAAACATTTTCTTTCTTAAATGTTAGAAAGGCTTTCCAGTTGGGAATAACGGGAAGTAAGAACATTGGTTTTGGGGAATCGTCTCCCAATAGGCCGAAAGTCACACCAAGGACAAGACATCTGTTGCTGTAGCTGCCGGGACCTGGGGCTCCTCTCACTAAGCTGTTTCCAACACCAGTGAGCGCTGGGTGTTGTTTGCACAAACACCAGGCAAACCCAGTCTTTCTCCACCCGCAGGATTTATTTGCAGAGACACAGGCATTTTTTCCAGGGTAGCTGCCAAAGGTCTCCTGAGCCCTTTCATTTCACCTGGGCCACCACACAGGGGGCTTTGCAAACAATGCCCTTTCTTCTGCCAGGGTAGGGTGCCTGTGCATTCTGTTTCAGTGTGTGATGGTGCCTTGCTCTCTAAGCTGCCCCACTCCAGGGCTGACCCGTGCTGCAGGGGTAGCTACAGTTCTGAGCTCAGAAAATAGCTGTAGGGAGACAAAGGCTGTGGGTCGCTGTGTCCTCTGTGTTCCTCAAAGTCTGAGTGTCCTCACTTTGGAATCTGGAGTGGGTTAGGGTGTAGTTCTGAGTCACAACTTAACATGCACTGGCAAGATGACAAAAGCTACCGACCGTAAGAGAAGGAGCGCTAACTAACTGTGGTCTGCACAAACTCTGTGCCAGGCTCGCGCAGTTCCTATGACAAAATCTCTCTTTGGAAGGTTTGATGGAACCCACTGCTATTGTTTAGTTTAATTTTCACTGATCACGAAAGATCACGTGTGCAACCCAGTGAGTACTGGGCCATCATCGCTTAGTAGACAAATCTTTTAAAGATAGTTCCTTACGACCTACCTATTTAACTTCATGAGCATACGACAAGGTATCACATTTATTATTTGTCATGTGGGTGTTTATGCGTGCCGTAATGATACAGGTCAGTGGACTACCTGTGGACGTGGGTTTTTTTCCTTCTGCCTTGTGAATTTCAGAAATAGAACTTAGGTCTTTGTGCTTGATGGCAAGCACCTTTGCCCTCTGAGCCACCTTGCCAGTCCTCATGCACACATTTCACACAGAGATCTTTTATGCCATCCAGGAGGTCCTTATTTCGAGCAAGAGAAGTGCTTTACAAGAGAACTTTTTAAGTTCTTTGGTATGATAATGAAAATGGTTCTGTTAAGAGGTTTTGACCTGAGAGTCCCATAAGCAATAACGCATTGCTTTAGAGTTCTGGAACAATCCCCTGAGACTTAGCCTAATGCTGGGGCTGGAGAGATGGCTCCGTGAGCAAGAGTCATCATTCATGATGACCCGAATTCCCTGCGAAGCCTGCTGTGTCAATGCACATGGCACTGTGTCCCTGTAACCCCAGGAGCTTGCCGGCCCCATCCTTGCTCCAGGTTCAGTGAGAGAGCCCGACTCAAGGGAATCAAGGTAGAGGGTGAGAGAGCAGGACACCTGATGTCTCTCCTCCTCTGACCTCTGCACACAAACGTGTGAATCCACTGCACACATGATGGAGGAAGGTTCACACACATGTACACACACATGTACATACAAACGTGTGAATCCACTGCACACATTCTCACACACATGTACATACAAATGTGTGAATCCACTGCATACATTCACACACACATGTACATGCAAACACGAACGCACACATGCACGTGCATGCACACACTCATGTGCATTCACATGCACATTTACTCACACACATGCATACACACACACACACACACTTCTTTGCTGCTAATTGTTGCTCCTGACTGGTGGTGAAGGAGTCTCATCCTGACAGGTCCATGACTGGAGACATTGAGGAAATCAATTCTGGGGGAATGAGAAAGAAAGCTAGAGGCAGAGGCTGGGCGAGGTACAGGTGCAGCCCCTAGCAATACCTCCTAGAGACCAACCAGCCTTAAATGGGTGGGAGAAGCCTATCCAGTTCCTCTCCACTCAGTCAGGAGACTTGGGACCTCATGTGAAGACAGCAAGCCTTTATTTGTGCCCGTCACATCTCAGCAGTAGACTGATGGCAGGAGAGGCAGAGTCCTTGATCTCTTAACTCTTGCTTTACTAAACAGTCTGTCCCTGTGTGTGTGGGGAGGGGACTGGAAACACTAGCACCCAATGCTTGGCAGCGGGCCAAGATGTTTACTGAAGGGAGGATAGTCAGATACAGAGACAGGCCCAGGCACACTTAGCCACCTTCAGAATTTTGTTCTTGTCTTGCTTGCTCTTTAGCCTAAATTTCTCATGAGAAACAAAAACGTTATAAAGGAAAAAAGTGTGTTTTTTTTTTTTTCTGTGCCTATGAGTGCTTTGGTGGAAGCCAGCATACTGACTGTATAGGACTCTAACCGCCCTACCTAGCTTTGAAGGCTATCTAACCTAGCTCTCCTGGGACACTGGAGGGTTGGAACGGAGGGAAAGTAGGCAGGCAGAGTTTCCCTCAAATTGAATTGAATTTTCATTTCAAAAGTAACCAGTGGGTTTTTGCCCCAGGGCATTCCTCCCTCCTGGTGATGACGGGGCATTTATGTCTTTTGTACATTTTATAATTCTCATAGTTACCAGCATGCTTTTAGACATGCTTCCCTTGCATTTTATGATTGAGTGTGAATGTGATTGCTCACAGCACACCAGGAATCCCAGACACAGGGAAGGCTTGAGTTAGGTTGTGAATTCAAAGCCAACCTGGGCTACTTCCCTAGGGAAGCTCTTTCTCAGAGAAACAAAATGTCTGTAGACTCTAAAAGTTGACATTTTCTTTAGATTATCAAAGACTTTAAAACACTTTAAAAACCAGTCTGTATTCATCATGCACAGTGCTGGACATCATGAAAAGAACTTATTTCTGAATGAGCTGGACCTTGGATCCATCTCCTGTCTTCTTTACCTTTGCTCTCCCCCATTCTGTTTTCCTGTTGGTCACCTTTCCGCTCAGTCTCCCCGCTGCTTCCAACTGTCTGAATGTGTTGGTATGTGTCTATGTAAAATCAGTCTGCACACAGGAGCACAGGCATGTGCGGATAGATAGGTTCCTGGGACTCTGATTTGGGATATCGGTGTCCTGCTCAGCTGTGCATTGGTGAAGCCTCTACAAATATATGTGGAATTTTAATTGCTAGCTTGAAGGTATGCCCTACCCTTTGATATCACCACGCATCAATGTCATCTGGAGAGTTCACACTTGAGAACAAGTTACTGAAAAAAATAATCACACACACACACATACAAAAAAAAAACCCCTCATAACGTTTAAAGTGAGTTTAGGGTCTATGTTGGGCATCAGTTGAAGACATCCTTGGTCACGTGAAGGCCGGACACACTTGCATGGAAAACTTGTAAATTTTAAAATGAATAGATTGTATTTTTTTTTTTACCAGCTTGTCAATCATGTGTGCTTCAGTAGGAATTGGGTCCTAGTGGCCCTCAAGAAACGTGTGCTGTGAAGTTTGGGTCTGGAGGGTTATATCAGGGTTGGGGACAGTGGTCTGCTTGATTCTAAGATAATACCACAGGAAAACTTTGAGACCAGGTCTTTAGACTTATTTTTATTGTTTTTCAAGACAGGGTTTCTCCATAGCTTTGGAGCCTGTCCTGGAACTAGCTCTTGTAAACCAGTCTGGCCTCCAACTCACAGAGATCCGCCTGCCTCTGCCTCCTGAGTGCTGGGATTAAAGGCGCGAGCCACCATCAGCCAGAAATTTTCATTGTTTTTAATTCTGTGTATGTGCTTCATGTGCCTGCAGTACCTTAGGTGGCCAGAAGAGAGGCACCAGATCCCTAGGAGTTGGAATTACAGGTGGTTGTGAGCCATCCAGCATGGATGCTTGGAACTAAATGTAGGTCCTTTGCAAGAGCTCTCAACCCCTGAACCATCTCTAGCCCCAGAAGCATTGCTTCAATTAACTCCTGTGCCAGAAAGCATTTCTGCCGGCTCTCACTTGCTTGAGCAACTGAGGATTATCTGGACAGCTCCATGCACGGCAGTGGAAGCTTGCTATATGACTGTGAGCTTTCTTCTAAGAAGAATGGATGGGAGACGAGTGATTCTATTTGCTCTATTCTGGGGATGAATATTTTGGCAGGAGAAGCAAAGGCTCGCCCTTTTGCACACTTTAGCTAGGAAAACTATAATTTAAGTTTGTGCTGTCAAGAAAGAACCCAAAGAAGAAAACCACTATTATTGTTTGATAAAGTTACAATATCACATTGACTGCACGCAACCTTGTACAACTGTGCCAATGCAATTGTAAAAATAAGATGGAATTGTCTTGATTGAAGCGAAAGTAAGAGAGACCCCAGGGGCGGAGGCAGTCTGCAGTACTGAGCAGTGGGGGAAGGAGAGGAGACATTAGTTGGCCTCAGGCTAATTCTTCTGATTCTTGATAAAGAAAGATCTAGGCTACTTTTAGTTGTTGTAGCAAATACCAGAGATCAGAAATTTAATTAAGATACAAAGGGGTTTATTTAATTCATGATTTTGAACAAATTGGGTAGTTCCAACCACTGGTTCACCCCAGCAAAGCCTTCATTGTGAACAGAGGGAACACAATGGGAAGAGCCCTTTCTAATAAGGTAGGGCAGGAAATTACCAGGACCCCTGCATTATGCCCTTCCTATGATGAAGGTTCCCCATCCCGCCCCCATGACCTAGTTGCCTTCTATGGCATCCCATCTCTTAAAGATCCTTCCCCTTCTTACTGCCATACTGGAGACCAGCCTCTTGGTACCTGAAACTTTGTTGAGCATCCTCAAACTGCATCCAAGCCAAACAAGTGTATAATACTGTTTTTAAAAGCAAAGTTAACACATGCCATCTTCTAAAGCCCTGCGCCACACACAGCAACAGGAGAAATGCTGCCAATAGTGTCTGAAGGAACATTTTAGGACGCTGTTGGAATTTTCCTCCCTTTAACAGTGGGACTAACATAAGCACGTGCACCCCATGCTTAAGTAATTTGGTGTTATGTGACCATGGAGACCATCTTTTCTCTTTCTAATTGATGACAGCAGGGTAAGGGCTAAGGTTAACTTGGAAGCCCCCCCTTGCCCAAGGACAGATGACTTTCTGGAATGCTGGGCTTCGATCTTGTGAGATAACAAGTCACATGCTTTCAATTCAGTCAACAAGGTTGGCTGCCCCACCTGCGCAGGCAGAAGACACCAGATAGGTTGGCAGGAAATAGGTTGGGATATATGCTTACTCCTGATTGGACGAAGGCAGGAAGTCCCATAACCTTGTGGGAATTTGCTTTTACAAGCATCCGACTGACCTAAAATTGGAACCATTTCTCAGGGAATCCCAGGTATGGACTTGGCCAGTGTTTATCTTCCTGGTCAGTACTGAAGAAAGCTCGCTGTAATCGGATAATCATGGTGATTCTTAGGTTTAACTGTAGCAATTGCCAACTTAAAGGGTTTCTATACACTACAACTTAAATCTTTGTGTGTGTGTTTTCATGTGTGTTAAGTATGCACACATGCATAGAGGTCAAGGGCAAACTTGCATGTAGCTCAGAGGACAATTTCAGGTACAGGTCCTTATTTTTCATTTTGTTTGAGACCAGGTCTTGTTTGCCTCTGAGTACCCCTAGACTATCTGGTCTGTCTACCCCAGTACTAGCTGGCCTTAATCCTCAGTCTATCTGGTCTTCATTGTCAGGCTAGCTGGCTTACAAGCTTCCCAGAGGCTCCTGCCTTCACCCTTCCAATATTTCACTCTAAGAGTGCTGGGATTAAAGACTCCTGCTCCCACATGTGGCTATACGTGAGTTCTGGGCCTCCACCATCTCAGGTCCTGTCACTCACAAAGCAAGTGTTTACCCAGAAGTCACCTCCCCAGGGTGGACTACTTTCTCTCTTCCCTCAAGTTGAGGGGTACTAAAGTTAAATCCAAGTGAGAGGCTCTAAAAAAAAGAAAAAAAAAAAAAAGCAAGCCATTCCAGCAGGCATGGTCTGGAGGAATGCTGAGTTGCATGAGCAAGAACAGCAATGGAAGGAAAGCTACGACTTGATATCAGTCAGACGGAAGCCTCGGAGGTCCAAAAACAAAATGTCACACATTTTCAGAAAAAAAATCACATGACATGAGCTTGTAATGTATATTTTATTTTGCACAAGCTTGCATATATACTGCACATACATTCAGTTCAGGAGAGGATGGAAGGCACACAAGGCAGTTGACTACTGCACCCTTTAGTGGTACAAAGCAAACGGTCCAAGTTCGGAGAATATAGAAAAGCTTCAAACACACAACGGAAACCCTCCCCGCCCTCCCCATGACAACATTGTCCTTTATTTTTTTTCCTTGTTTTAAAATTTAGTAGCTGCCAAACTAAATTGATTTACTTTTTACTTTAAAATCAATTGTCTACGGCACCTTTTTTTTTCTTTTGAAGATGGACAGGGAGTCTCACTGTTTTATCCTATCAATTAATATTACAGTACATCCTTGGTAATACAAAATTGTACACCTTCATCAAATAAATTAGGATAAATTAAACCAATAAATTATGCAGTCTTCAGAACAATAGACAATAACAAAATGCACAATTGAAATTGCCTCTAGCTAAAAAAAATCAAAAATGACTTTATCAGTTCAGTTATTGTACTATATTCAAATCAAAGGGTCTTTATTACAAAAAAGAGCTTCATAATGCTATTTACAACATATTGCTAAATCATATAAAGGCAGTGTTTGTCACGGTTTATACTATATACATTTGAGAAATGGCTGGGACAATGTTGAGGGAAGCTGTGACCTTTGACCCTTCTTGGGAGCTGAGACCAACTCCAAATACATCATTTTTCCTAAGTCTAAATTTGAAGTGGCAATATACAATTTTTAAATGCTTTATTCCCTCATACACAGAGGAATTTGTTGTTAAAAAAATATCTAGTAAATCCATTTTCACAAAGGCAGGACTGCCATTTGCCTGCCTGTTCACGTTGTGTGCACATCAGGAGGGTGTCTGATTTGAGAGCGAGCTCAGTCGAGAAGACTCAAAGACCACGAGCTTCCACATAGTCTTAGAAGGGTCCTTCAAAAGGACGCAGAGATTAAACACCACTGTGAACCCCAGCTCTGAGGATGAACATTTTAGTTTTACTTTTTAGGTGGTTTGAAACCAGCTGCTCCACAGAGGCAAAGGTGCGCTACCTCGCACGTGACACGGAAGTGCGATGCGGTGGCGCACGTACCAACCATTGTGTTTCCCAAGGGGAGCCTTTGAAAACAGGGCTGTGATCTAAAGACACAGAGTTTACACCAGGAGGAAACGGTTGTGCTGTTCACACCAGGAATACTCTTTAATATACATAGCAACGATGTTCGTGTCCTTACACACGTTGCTGCTCCGGGGAACATCGGCAAACCGCGTACCGCTCTTTGATTAATTTATGGTCACTTTGGGGGAGCAGTCTATGTTTAGTTCCCTCCCAAAACTCTGTAAGTAGTCGATATTAACCTGCATGTGTGTGTGGATGTGGGGGACAACTTACTAAATGTCTTCATGTACACAGAAAAGAAATGTCACAGATTTACAGAGACGCCATTACCCTTGCCTTTGACATCTGATAGGGACTATTGTGTTTTGCAAGTAGAGAACAGGATTTTTGAGAATGCTTTCAACTGCCTGTAGTTACTGTAGTGTCCCTAATAAATTCAACAGATGCTGTGATACTGTAGATATTTATTAAAATCTCATGTCTTACGTAACAACGGCCATGAGGTTAAATATTTACATTTCCTTATAAAAGTTCCCCTTTGCTTTAGTGTTTCTGTTTTGACATTTTAAAATTTTTTAAATGATATTCACCCATATTCCTAGCACAGTAACAAGGATTTCTTCAAACATAAAACACTTCAATTAAGTAATACTCGGAGGCACAAAGCAAACTTCAGGAATATGGGGGAGAACAGTCACTGAAGTAATTACTACATCCTAACATCTTCCACATATTTTTACCATTTAATGCAAAACATCTCCTTGAACAGCCAGAGAGACATTAAGAAGTCAATGTTGTGTTGTTGCAAATAGAACATTCTTCTCACAAAACATAACAAATGCCTAAAATAAGCTCTGAAGTCTAGATAAGGAAAGGTAAGCTTTCCACCTCACACGCATACATATGTATATTTTTTTACATGTGTGTGCCTGTGTGTTCGCACCCACACCTCTGCACACACATTGCACATGGTATGAAATATTGCTTCTATAGTGCTTCTCATTAGGCTAAGAAAAACAAGAGTTACACCACAGTTACAAAAAAAACTGGCTTCTACAAGAATCTCCAAAACTCGAATGCTGCTCAAACAATTGAGGAAAAAAATAATTTGCGGTGTATCAAACTGTTCTAAAAATTTCTCTTCTTCAAAAACATTATTCTCCCGCTTCATTTTAAAAAGACGCAAAATATGCATAGCTATCAACATTATGTCAAACAGCCAGGAAAAAAAAATGTAGTGTTTATTGCAGCTATAGTATTGGAAATAAAGTAAAAAGAGATGAAACAGAGAGCCACAGAAGGCACAAGAACAGTTGTACTGGTGGGGAAAGAACTGGTATTCTGAAGGATTCTTAAAAATCCCCGCGCTGGTGCATTTTAGATCTAGGCACAGACTTATCACCTTGAGTGTACGCGCAAAAATAATATGGGGTTAGCATAAAAGAAGTGAAGATATGGAATTGCAACAGACTTTAGAGTTGGTCCCCACTCTCCCACTGTGAAGTCGACTTTCTCCTGTGCACAAAAAAGAAAAGGTTTCACTTGGTGAGAGCCGAGCCAAGATTTGAAAGGTAGGAGATTTTGTTACTGTTATTGTTTTATTTAAAGACTAACTGCCTGATAGGAGCATTGCGAGACAGGCTTGTGTGATTTTACCGTTGTACTGGGAGGACGCATGGCCTGACGGCTGTATTGGGAGCAACCACTTCAATGCAAAGTCACGGAGACCTGCTTCCAACATAGGGCTGAGTCTGTCCTCAGAGGACTGCCAGTGTGAAGTCACCTCCAGCCGTAGTGAACACAGAGGGGAGTCTAGGTACATAAGGGCACCGACAGTCAGCAGAACATACACATGTTTTTGCTAAATTTGCTTATTTCAATTAGAAAGGCAGAAGAAAACAATATTTTAAAAATCCAAGTCTAGAATCAATATTCATCTGCCCCAGATTGTGAAGATACCTAGAAATCTGTCTACCCAGCTGACTACCCAGCAGCTTTGCCTTTGACCTTGCGAAGGGTGACATGGTGGGAATCTGACTGGTATGTGACTCGGAACAGCCAGGATCCTGCTTTGCCCTTGCAGGAACCTTTCAGACAAAGCAAGTCAAAGACTTCCATAATTTTTACTGACTGGTTCCTGATTCTGTCGCTTGACTTTTAGCATTTATTTCAGTGGTATGGTTGGTTACCTGGGCTTCTTGTTTCTAAAGACACCCAGAAAAATAAGAAATACACTCTTAACAATTTTATATACATCTCTGGGTGCGTGAGCACTAGGA
Source organism: Chionomys nivalis (assembly GCF_950005125.1). Taxonomy (NCBI): domain Eukaryota; kingdom Metazoa; phylum Chordata; class Mammalia; order Rodentia; family Cricetidae; genus Chionomys; species Chionomys nivalis. The sequence goes on from NC_080090.1 coordinate 9,424,156, forward strand.
GATGCCATTGTAGTGAATGAATAGCGTTGACCATAATTGTTCATGCTCTGTCCTCATTGTTAGGGCCTTCTGGCCTCCTGGAAGATGCCGGGCCTCGCAGAGCTCTACTGTTTAGCTTAAAGTCAGCAGGTTTTCAGGCTTTGTGCTGACAATAATTGTGTTCGTACATTCCTGTCCATCAGCAGAATTTATAAATGATGTTGAATTACAGCGATCCAGCCAGCTAGACAGGCACAAGGGCTGACCTGCATCCTCCAAAGTCAAATGCTGATTTTTTACTTTAAAAAAAATTAATGAAAAACGGCATTTCTGTTCTTTATGTTTTAAATACCAGATCTGTTACTGTGTTGTTTTTAGAGTGTGTCTACCAAATTATCTAAGGGGAAGAAGGGGCCTGGACCACACTATTAGAGTGGACAGTGCTGTTCACAGCATCTGTACACAAAAATCCAGCCAAGAAAGTAAGTGTGAATGGTACCCAGCATTTTAAATGCAAGCACAGGACATGGTACGTCATCAAAAAACTGGGGGCGGGGGAGCCATTTGAGAATGGGGAAAATAGCAGCTAGCTTTCTCAGTATGCTGAAATTGTGTCTTCTTGGGTAACCCCAAACTAACCTATTGGACTCTTCTCACACTTTGGTCAACATTAGCTTCTGAAATAGAAAAAAGACATTATCCATCGCTTTAAGATATTATACCCAAAGTGAAGAGAGAGACGGCCATCCTGGCATACTCATGTAAACGAGCCAATCCTGGGTGGTGTCCTCACACAATGTGAAGGTCGGGTCCACCAGCAACTGTCAACACGCTCCAAGAGTAGGCAAGGATTTCATGGCCAGTGGCATTTCTGAATTCCTTACTATAGAAAGGTATCCAGAAGTTAGTATTTTAGGAGAGAAACAAAAAGGGTTAAACAGCAACAGCAATGCTAAGCATATGAAGTTGAGCAAAGAATACATGTGAAAGGTACATGCCTTTTAATACCTGAAGCAAAATAAATAGGAAATGAAGACAAAGTACAGGGTCTTCTCTAAGTCAACACCTCTGAGCACATGTCCCACCAAGAGCCTTTTACAAAGTTTACAGGGACAGCTGGTCCACCCGCACAGATTTCCAGTCTCATCTCCAGAGACTCGGTTTTGTAAAAATTTAGTCTGGGGTGTATGCCATTTCTCTTAGAAAAGGCTTGGTGATGATGACCATTCTAAACATCTGTCCTTTGAGGGTACTTTTGAGTGTGAGCTGCCCAGCTGCCGCTGGCATCTGTGAAAACGTGTAAGAAAAAGTTACTTATGAGGCTCAAATTAAACAGGGTATTCCAGTGTGTGAAGCGCTTTCCTTGAGTTCTCTTAGAACTTCTTAACCCTAGAAACAAGAGACACGGCACAGGGTGGGGGTGGGGGGCGGTCAGGGTGTGTGCTGTGTCCTAGCCAGGGTACCACTCTGCTAGTGGCCTTTTACAATAGGCTTCCAGGTGAGCAGAGTGTCCTTGGCTCTTGTAGACTTTACACAGGCTGACATTCCCTTTTCCTGAAAATCAACCCAACCTCAAGTCTCCAAATATTAAGGGCCTTGGGCAAAAGTAACTAAAGGCGAAGAAGGAAGGTACCCATCCCCCTGTAGTGGGGAAAATTAAAACAACCCAGAGGGATGAGCAGGAACCACCAGCTGATATCATGACACACCCATGCCTCCCCCACACACAGATAGGAAATAAAAATCTAGACACACAGAAGTTAGATATCCAAGGGGGACTTCTTCTATTCATACATTCAAAAGAGTTGTTGCAATCTCTACTCGTGAAGGAGTTCTTGGAGGCAGTTTGGGGATTTGAAAATCTCAGGAACTTCACTATCCAGCTTGCAGATGACCTTGTATATGGCCTTCTTCCAGGAAGGGTCAACATCTTTGCCTGCGATGATGGCATTGAAAAACTCCCGTAATGTGATCTGCGCAACTTCCAGGAACCTCTCTGGAACCTGCTGATACAGGGAGAGCACGGTATTAATAAAGTTTTCAGTTTCAAGTCTGCAGTTCTTCAAAGGAAACTGAGCTAACTCCGTGCCCTCAGAGAGGGGCTTTAGACGGCACCTGCATGTTCTAAAAATGGCCAGCCTCTATTCTCTTGTGCAGGGTTGTTATATATAGCAGCATTGTGATAGACGGCGGCTGCTCCACCATCTCAGGAGAGAGCCTTGTGCTGAGGATAGACACAGGCCCACCAGCACCAGGGTTTCACTGTGAACACCACTGCAGAGAGAGGAGGCCCACAGCCTCATGGAGGTGGGAAGGTCACTCTAGAACAAACTTGCCAACTCCTTTTTCGGAATTTTATTCCTTTCTCCTTTTGACTTCCATTATGAAAGAAAAAATGTGTTCTCAGAGTTGGATAATAAATGCTGGGCATCTATGTAAACTAAAGCCCTATTGTCAATGAAGAAACTCCGAAGACAGTACCATAAATGGTAAGATCACAACACAATGTCCTGAGATATGAACTCCAAATTCCTATGTTTTGCTTGGACATCAGACTTGTTCCTTAGACAGTGGGTTGTGTAACTGGTCACTGTTGTACAAACTAATACTTACAGAGTGTTAGCTGTGAGAGGCACCATGCTACATCTCATACTGAACACCATCCCCTTCTTCCAACCTCAGTGTAAGACGCTATCTCAATTATACAACGCAAAAACTAAGGCAGGGACAGATCCAAAGGGTCACTCAAGGTCATCCCAAGATTATCATTTCCCAAATCTTTTTGGAATTTCTCTTTGTCAAGCCTTTGCTTCCACAGAAATGAGTATACGTGAGCTGTCTGTCTGTATCTCTTACTCGTTGATCAGACAGTCTGAGCTCTTGATTGTGAAAAGGAACACTTAATATTCTTCAGCAGTAACTCACAGAAGAACATGATGGATTCACAAAATAATTACATGAAGTCATAATTTTTTCAGTACATGTTAGTGAGCCCTCACAGATATACCACGAAAAACCTTCACCACAGTTCAGAAATGCCAGTTACTGAAACAACAGGGAGATCATTGACCTATAAGCACGTCCAACACCTTCCTCTTGGTCTTTTCTCAACAAGGGTAATGGGCATGTACATGGGTCATACATGTATTAACACACATATATGAATGGCAGATGACACAGAAAAATAAAAATCACTGGATGTCCCTGGATTTCAAATTTCAAATTGGACAAAGTAGCTCTTTGCTTCCAATAGCAAGTCAATTGTTTTTTAGGGAAATCTAGTAATTTCCCAGAAAAAAAAAAGTGAAACACTCCCAACATGGAGTCTAGAAAAGGAAAGCACCAACTATAGTGTCCCACATCTTTAATGCCACCCAGCACTTGGATCTCTGTGAGTTCCAGGCCAGCCAGAGCTACACTGAGACCCCGTCTCAGAAATAAAGAGGAGGGTACTGAGCAATCTCTCCCAAAGGCGTTTCCCCTGGTCTGTCAGGACAGAGCTCAGAGCTGACTGGAAGAACACGGAGGACCTCCTGCTCCCTGGCTGGGCAAACAACAGTCTGCTAAGAACCCCCACAGCTCCCCCACAGATTCCCACGGAAGCACCTGCACACTCACGGATTTCCTGGAGGGAGCATCGCGTTCCCACCCAGTGACAAGTCATAGCAAACGGGCCTTACTGAGAGAGGACAAATGGCTGGGGCACAGGTCTGCAGCCAGCTGCTACAGGAGCAAAGATCACTGGTGCCAAGCAGTGTGCTCGCACTGGCTGCTGGCAACAGAACCTCCATGGAAAACTGTTTCTCAGACAACAATCCCAGAACTTCAGGAGAAAGAAGCTGAGAGACACAGGTGTGAGCTCTAGAGAAAGGGGGTAAGCCTGAAGTTCCCCACCCCTGACGCACACACAGTCAGGACATGGGCCTTGTGAAAACTGTCGGGAGCAGAGCTGTCTGGGTACCTCGACGACGGAAGCACAAGCCCTGGAGGAGGGAGGGTGATTTAAGGACTTTGAGAGGACAGCGGAACTTCAGAGATGGAGCCAAGTCTGAATTCACTTTCTCAGTGCCCGTGAGCCTCAGCTTAGAGCAGTGGTTCTCAACCTTCCCAAGGCTGAGACCTTTTAGTACAGTTCCTCATGTCGGGGTGACCCCCCCACCCAACCACAAAATTACTTTCCTTGCTACTTAGTAACAGTAATTTTACTACTGTTATGAATCATAATGTAAATATCTCTCCTTTCCCGTGTTCTTTTTGGGATCACGACCCATAGGTTGAGACCTGCTGGATTAGTGGTCTGTTTTAAATATCCATTTCTTGAGCTCATCCCACCAGCCTGCCTGTGACAGCTTTTGTATTGTGTCTGGCTTTTCACTTCCTTGTAACTGGTTTCAGCGTCCTCATCACAAGGTGTCTTTGGCTGAGGAGCCCAGGTCTCTCTTCACCTACATGTTCAGTGGCAGGCCTTTTTATAACTATTCCGCGAACTTTACTGTCATTAACAAGAAGACCTCCCCTATCTGCTTTCTCCCATAATGCTCTGTAGTCTCCTGACATCTCCCCCCCCCCCCCCCCAGTGCTTTGAGGAAAGGAAGCCCAGTACAGCTCCGTGCCACAGTATTTACTGGCCTGAGCGAGGTCCTGGGTTTGATCATCAGTATCACTATCAAGACCAAAAAAGAAGCAACTTTATGAAAATTTTCAGCAATATGGGTCTTGGAAACTATCATTTTATAGGAAAAAAAAAACCTAGGAGATTCTCTGAGATAGAGTAATCATGGGATAAAGATGCTCATCAACTGTGCGAGCCAAGGTATCTTCCTACTAGAACATGCTGGATGCTAAAACTTCATCTTTTGAGGCAGGGTCACATGTAGCTCTGGATGGCCACGAACGCAGCAAGTAGTCCAAGAAGATGGTCTTGATCTTCAGATCCTCCTGCCTCCTCCTTCCTAGGTGCTGCGATGACAGACCTGTACCCCTAGCCTGGCTTTAATGATTTTATCAAGGCAGGTTGACTCAGTGTAGGCAATGGATTCCTGACAAGCTATGTGTCTACAACTTCAGAAAACCATCCCCAGGGAGCCTGTGACTTTAATGTAAACAGAAGTCGGCACAGAGAGTGAGTTGTCGGCTGGCTATTGGGAATGGGTACCTTCCCCGTGCACAAATGAAGCAGCTTGCTAACTTACTGCCTGCTCTGGGCAGTGTGCACGCAGGTCTGCGCTGGGTGAAAGGTTTCTGGGTTCCTCTGGTACTGGAGCAGCTCTCTTTTGTTGGTGGCTCCAGAGCTAGTGTGGGTTAGCAACTGCTATTCTCAGAGAGTGCCGGGGGATTCCACCCACAGGTAGAGACCTCACCCACGGAAACAGGGAGCCTTGGCTCTCTGATCGAAACCTTTCTCCACCTTTATTTGTGGAATAAACTAACATCTTCCTGATGTTTGGGGGGACATTGGGGTTCAGGATTAGGAACGTGATATTGTCCATATTTTGTGCATCTCCTCACAACTAATGGCTTTCCAATCACTAATAAACATCTGCAGAGAAGCCCTTAGTGACAAGTAATCCCTTATCTAGGTTTCTTTTAATAGAACCCAACAATCTCTACAATGAACCCTCCAGTCTCTCTCCTCAGCATCAGGTGCAACAGTCAATCAAGTCACTGGAATGCAAGACAATGCAGGCTGCTGGGGGCGGGGGAGGGGGAAGGCCAGGCCTTTGGACATGCCACAGGGGAAAAACAAAAGGCTTCCAAAGTCTTTGGCAGAGTGAGGAGGCTATTGTGGGAGCTGCTTGGCCAGGAGTTCTTCAGGAGGGGAGAATGGAAACTTTGCTTTGATAAAAAGGCATCCTGACCGAGGAGCCTCACCCCCAAAAGGGCTTGCCTTGACATTTAGAGAATACACTGGTAATAAGGTACTTGAATACAGTGGTCACTCTGAAGGGAGCTGGCCAACAAGCATCTATCAATTCCATCCCAATGATTGGCTCTTGCTTATTGATCAGAGTGAGCCAGTGGCTCCTGGGTTTCAGGAGGATGGGAGAAGGAGTTCACATCTGCCAGGTCCACAGCTGGGCAGCACACGCATGCAGTGGGGTGGGTGAGTGGATGTTTCGCTGCTATCTGCTGCTTCTCCTTCCCTCCCCTTCCTCTTTCCCTCCCTCCCCTCCCTCCCTCCCTCCCTCCTTCCCTTCTCTCTCTCTCTCTCTCTCTCTCTCTCTCTCTCTCTCTCTCTCTCTCTCTCTCTCTCATTGGACTGAGTGGCAAAGACATCCCCCTCCCATCTTCCTCCTCCTCTTCCCAGTTGCTTTACCTTCAAGGATGGTTTGTTTTATTAAACTGGCTGTCCCTAGTCTCTGCAGTCCATAATGAAAGCCTGACATAGCAGGCTGCCTGCCTTCTGTGTCCTGCAGACACTCATCATAAGTGTCAGGACATACCAAGGTTAGCGGTCACTGGAAGTGTGCTCGCTGGCCCAAACCTTGCCAAACGCTCTTGGCAGCTGGATGAATGTCACAGAGAATAGAAGGGGAATGACAAAGGTTGAAAAGAAGACAGCCTCCCTATTTTCTGGACACAGAGAAGCTGAATTTTCACACCTCTGAAGCATCCACCAGTTCATTCATCGGCCTCTTGTGGGGGACCATAACCCTGCCCTTTGCTCAGGTCCCCGTGGACACTTCTCCACCCTTGATCCCCTTCAAAAACTGGCCCACTGGCCTCAACCCACCGGTGGGATCATCTTTACTGAAATGGCTCGAAAACAAGCCAGGCATTGCCTCTCTTCCGAGCCCCTCCCAAGAACCACAGCCTAGTGGCCCATTCAGTCCATCAACAGATTCTGATCTTAGGAAGAAGACCTTTCCGACACTATCGTCTAAGCTATGCTTTCCCCTCGAACTTCAACATAAGAACGGAAGACGTGTGTAAGGACGGACAGGAGTGGCTGAGGGCTGGGAAAAGGGCTCCCTGACATGTATCTTGGTGAATTAGTTTGTGTGTGGGTTTTCTTTTTCTTCCTTCTTGACTTTTATTTTTTTAAGACTATAAAAGGGCAATAAAATGCTGACTGCAGAAGACAATGTCAAGGAGAAAAGGGTGCTGGCATTTTGGATCCTCTTCACCGCTCGCCTTGGAGAGAGGGTTATTCTTGTCTCCGGCCTTTTGTCTGCATCTGCTGACGGCTTGCCGTAGCCAGCAGCATACTTGGACCGTTTTGTCACCTCCCAACATCACATGCATCAGCTGTTGGGCTTTTGTTCCGGGTATTGTAGAACTAATCCTCTGTGGCTGCTCTACTGTGCAGTAAATAAAACAGAACCCGGCTCCTCAGACCGCTCTGCATAAATATTTCAGACAGCTTTTTACAACTCGGGGACTCACCAAATCAAATAAATAAATAACTCCCACCCCCTAGCATCCCCAGCCCCTCCCCATTCACTGAAACAAACAAACAAACAAAAAGCCTCAAACTCACCCCAGATGCCCCCAAGTCACCCTGAATGGACGGCAGGGACTGGAGCCGGCAAACAATTGTGTCAGTGGGGTTGAAAGAAAAGTGGTCTCAACTTGGGCGCTGCTGAATTCGTATTTACAAGGACAGCGAAACACAGCTGAGGCTCAGGCTGGCTAAGCAGTTCTGAAAACCTGCAGGGCCTCCTGGGGGTGGGACTCAGTCTATACATACAGAAGCCTATGCTTCCATAGGTTCATTCCATATGTATGTGTGTGAGAGAGATGTATATATAGCCTTGTTAAACTGCTTTTATTATTTCTGTGTGCAGTTTTTTCCCTTCTCCTTATCTACAAGGGTTTAGAGCAAGATGCATGTACTTGCCATTCACCCCAGGGTACTCTTCCAAAATGTGTAAACCTGCATAGAGGTGTGGACAGAAAACCAGACTCTAGAATGTTCTTTGAAACTCAATATACATCACGAACCCTCTGCAAGTATGAGTGCTGTCCCAAGCAAGCGCAGCTAGGCTTTCCCAAATGCCTTCGGAAGAGTTCAGGAGAGAAAGGGCTTCGAGGCACCCCACGCATGTACACGCCTGGCACACAGAGGTCCCAGGAAAGAGACACGTACTGGACTTCTTTCCCAGCCGTTCACCCTGGTGGGCACATGATTCCTCTAAACAAACTCGCCCATCCCTGCTGTTTGTTAAGTCAATATTGATCAAGGAGAAACCTGTCCCCTGACAGCAGTGACGCAAGCTGGGGACTCGGCCTGCATGGACGGAGTGGATGGATGTACTATAGACCGAGGGGACGAGATAGATAAACTCGGATGTTGCAGTTACTCTTCACAGAGATTATCGGGTAGAAAAGCAGTACAGATAGATGATTGGAGCTCCTTGCCTCTGTCTTGCTCACCCTAACTCTGCCAGGTGCAGAAAAGATAAGTCATGGGACTATGAAATATGGTCACAAGATGCCAGCCACGCATGCACTTAGGTTGTACGGCCAGCCCAGCCTCCCAGGCCTTTCAGAAGACTGGAAGCTCCAGGATGCTAAGGGTGGCATCATCCTGGGAGTCTCTCCCAATAGCTCTCCCTTGGGGGAATGTGCCTGTGTGGGAAGGCACAAAAGACCATGTCCCAGTATGGTGGTGGGCAGAAACGTGAGAACGGTCTTCACACTTAGAAGTATCTCCCTGTGGTTAATGTGCACGTGAAAGCACAGTTCTGAGGGACACTTTGAGGAGGTCCGCTTGGGTGATAGTATTGGTGGGTCAACAAATGGAGAAAGATGCTGTGTGGAACTCAAAGTCTCACCTGTACTGTTAGGGGCTGGATGGAAGCAGACTCTGCCCTGGGAAGGGCCAGTTTGGAGTCATCTTTAGAGACATCATTATGCATTAACCCCGAGTACCATCGTCTAAGAGTAAGGTGTCCTGTTTAGAGTTCTCACCAAAGGGCCAATAGCATGCAAATGCTTAGGACACTCTACCTATGTGCAGGAGGAGGGCAGCTGCCAGGATTACAGCACACTAGAGGGAGATTTCCACAACAATTAAGAGTGGGCCTAAACCCCCCTCTGATGCTGCAGGGAACATTCAACTTTCACGCACCTTGGAGGATTCAATTAATTTAATACTCATGTAATATGGGGCCCCAAGAGTGAGTCCACTTCCTAACTACACACTTAGCTACTTCAACATCTGAAGACTAAATACTCTCAGGAAATGTTTAAAAAAAAACAAAACAAAAAAACACATGCAGAGAAAAAGCCTGTGTTTCCTTGGTTTAAGCAAAAGAACACATGATGTAATGGTCTGTGCCTTGTCTCCCCCAACACACCCTGCAACCCTACAGGGGTTATATTTTAAAACAAAGCTACAAGAGAACAATGTTCCGTTGAACAAAATTCAGTAGCATTCTGTAAACATTAATTTAAGAAAATCAATAGGTTCAGTGAGCTAAAGCCATATTACAAGATAAACTGGCCAGAGTGTCACTTTGTCAAATAGATTTTCCTTTTCCTTGGCTGGATAAAGACAGTTTCAAAATGGGGCAAACGTGTTGCAACCAAGGTTTGAAAAGTATGTGGCCTTCAAACAGCCTGTCTGTCCCTACTACAAAGCTCGGTAAACACACTTTCAAAATGATAAGATGGATTTGGTGTTCAAATTTTACACAAAGTAAACTTTCTCAGGTGAGGAAATGTTAAGTGTGTGTGTGTGTGTGTGTGTGTGTGTGAGTGTGTGTGTGTGAGAGAGGGGGGGGGGGAGGGGGCCCGAGCAGAGGGTGCCTTGGGAAGAGTTTCAGTTGATGTTTGACTTTTAAAAAGGAAAGGAAGAAAGAAATCTTTATTCATGCTGACCCCATGGGCAATAGGCCTTCTTGCCAAAATCCCAAAGCCAGACTCTCCAGTGAGCTGGGGATCAGAGGGTTCAGCTGGTGGAAGCTGCTCCCAGCCTACACTCATCAGGCAATGTCATGTTAATGTGGAAGGGCTGTGGGGGTTGAGGGCCGACCCTGGCCCCAGGAAGGAACAGGAGCCATGGTTTACCCTAGAGCCTCCAGGCTTCTCTCTGCTAGATGCAAAGGTGATTAGGAAAGCTGGTCAAAGAGAAGCCTGTCCCTTTGCGTGTTCCCACAGCTCTGGGCTTCTTGCGGCGTTCTCCCAGGCAAGACCTGCGACCTGCTCCAACAGCACCCCTGCCTCTGTCAATGCCAAAGCCTGTAGAGTCTCCCAGAGGCCACTGTGGAAGGGAGCAGTCCCAGGGAGACCAAGAGGGAGGCGAGGGTCCCTGGAAAAGGATCAGAGGGAGGGACCTAGCTGGAGGGGGAGGGGGTGGCAACACTGTGATTGACACATACTCCATCTGTACATCCCCCTCACGACAACAGCAAAGAAACACCTGGGCATTTCCTTTTGTTTCCTTATCTGAAGTGTGGCTGCCTTTGAAAATTTAAATATTTAGAAAACTCAGCTCCACTATAAGATTTTGACACCTTTAAGATGTTGATAGCACACATACACATCACAGACACAGGGCTCTAGAGGATAGCACCTTCAGTAGCTATGATTTCCGGGTCACAAAAAACATATCTTACCATCGTTTATTCCTGCTAGCAATCCAGGCATGCATTTTAAACTGCATCACATCCCATGGTCAACTCAGTGGACAGATAAGAAAATAATAAACTCATCTTTTCCACCCTTGCAGAAGAGTTGACTCCTCAGACGTAGCTGAGGCTGTCCAGGTTGATGGGGATAGAGGTAATAAGGCATACACAGAGGCTGGGGTGGGCGGGAGTACATCCTGCTTTGATTAGGAAATTGAGTATTTCTTAGGAGTAAAGGCTTCACTGAGCCCAGCAGAGACGCCTGCATGCTTCACGATACACCTCATCCCTTGCTTCCACCTTCAGATGGGAAATTGGGCACTGAAGCCCGCAGACCAGTCGCTCTGTAGGGCTAACAAACTACACATCAAGGCAGCCTAGGGTATGTGCCCCTGGTGTCAAGACAAACTAAGAGGTTAGCGTTCATGACAATTACAAGCTGAGGTGGTTAAAGCAAACAGAGCCAAGCTCGGTGCCATTCCTGGATAGGAGATTATCCAAAATCAACATGGCCTAATTCTCCGATGTTGTGCGAAGGGAAGGCTGGGGCACAGGTAAGCCACAGTGACTCCTGTCCTGCTGGACAGTGCATTGTGTGATGGCTTGCAGCAGCAGCAGCCTTCCTGTCATGAGCCAGCCCCGCTTAGGCCAATACTAAACCTGGTCTGCTTGCTCTGTGCTCCTGTGCATGGAACAACATGAGCAACATTCCTGGGAAGATCTTAGGTGCAGAAGGGTATTGAGACAGCCTTGCTCATGGTAAATACCAAAGAAAGCATTGACTGAGAGACCACCCATGGTGGGGGCTGCTGACAATGACTTAAGATACCCCAAATAATCTTCGGGTTGTTTGTGGGGAAGGAAAGATTAGCAGGCACAGTTCCATCGCTTGATTCTGAGTACAAGATCATTGCTCTGCCAGAGCGTTTTTGTTTTGTTTTTATATCTGGGGAATCCCAGCCATCTTTACTTCATGACTACACTCGGCAGAGCCAAAGGTGAGCGTGTGGAATTGACCTTCCTTCTCCACAGAGCTGACCAAACTCAGATGCAAGCTATCTGGAAAAAAATGCATCTCCCCTGAATACTGCATAGTTTTTTTCCCCCTTAGCGTTATTACTGAACAGTAGTTTAGGAACCATTACCACAGCTGTGAGACTGTGGCAAGGCTTCTACGTCACACAATGTGCATTCTACATCATGAGATGACTTACGATATACAAGGAAGGTTTGTACAGGCAGCGTACTACGCCATTTGATATCAGGGAACTTGAACACCCGTGGAAAAGCTGAGCTCCACAGACAACCAGTCCCAATTAGACACAGAGGGGCCACCTGTACCTCAAAAGCCATAAATGAGGATTCTGCTGACTCTGAAATCTCTCAAGAAACATTGGTGGCTTGGAGAAGCAAAGGAGAATTTCTAGGATAAACCAGGGAGCATTTGGGGGCTGGAGAGACTCTTCCCAAAACCTAAGGGGACTTGGGATAATGCTGGGTGCCTTGCTGCCAGGCACACCCAGAAATCTACACACAGACCATCTCATAGACGTTCAAGGCACTGAAATAACAGATCTTTGAAAACGGTCTCTGGATTAAAGGAGAGGCAGTGGCCCTGAGATCAGGGCCTTTTATCCTCCTCCACTCACCCCAGCGTCTGGTCATTTCTTCTCAGTGACTAGGTTACCTTGTATTAACAGTCATCGACTGTAGCAGATTTGAGTTGACAATGGTAAGGGGGCCTTAAAAAAAAACAGAAGTTGTTGGGTATATTAGCCCTAAGAAGTGTGAAACATACAAATCCAGGAGGACTTGCTGCCTGCCCACAACACACCTGCACATACAGAAATAATCCCATTGCTGGTCTTGATGACTGAGGGTCTTTCAAGGGAAAAAAAAAACCCATCATGCCTTGCAGTAGAGGCAGAACACTGCAAACAGTGCTAACTCTTCCTTGAAGGAGGGAAGGGATAGGATAGCGTGTTCAGGTGTTGAGGTCTGCAGCCCTCCCCAGTACACACAGATCCAACCACATGGTAGAAACCCAGGTGAACAGTCCCCACTGCCATCTCATCCAATGGATGGCCAGGTCAACCAAGTGAGCAGCGAGAGCGGCTGTGCCAAGTCAGTCAATCAACTGTCAATTTGAAAACTTAGTCTCTATCATCCCAATAAGGGAATTTCCTCATCTCCAAGGGTGCTGTTGAAATCTGGATCTGCAAGGCGGCCTTGGGAAGAAAGGAAAATGAGCCCCCTGGAGACCCTCACTGAGTAATGAAGCTAGGCAGAGTCACATGGGTGGAAGTGGCCCCACGTGGATGCCATCTGGATTCCCAGGACCTCGGCACTCACAGCTCATGGCTCTGAAGCACGGAAAGGGCTGCAGGGGCTTTTGGGAGAGAATGCAGGATGCCCTCTACTCTGGAGTCACAGCACTGCGGTGCTAGAGCAAGGCTGTGTCTACTCATGTCCCTTTCCAGGTGAGCTTAGCAGTGCCCAGGGGAGGCCGGCATGGCCACAGTCTGAACCTGCGTCTCTCCTTCCTGCAGCCCTCTCGGAGTCCCCAGGCAGTCCCAGGATGGCAGTGCCTTCACGGCCAGGACTGGGCAAGGCAGGAAAAACCACCTTCTTTCTGAAAACTAGTTTTGCATTGATTAGTTGACCCAGTTCTGAGAAGAGCTGTTTGGTGACTGCTAGGGTCAGGAGGAAGTGATGCAATAATTGGCTACTGATAATGTAGCAATGATGAGATTCTGGATATGTGCATATGTGTCTGTATGTGTACATGTGTTCTGTATGTGTACACGTGTTCTGCATGTGTACATATGTGTCTGTATGTGTACATGTGTTCTGTGTGTGTACATGTGTCTGTATGTGTACATGTGTTCTATGTGTACATGTGTTCTGTGTGTACATATGTTCTGTGTATGTACATATGTTCTGTATGTGTACATATGGGTCTGTATGTGTACATGTGTTCTGTGTGTGTACATGTGTCTGTGTGTGTACATATGTTCTGTGTGTACATGTGTTCTGTGCGTGCACATATGTGTCTGTATGCACGTGTGTGGAGAGGCCAGAGGTCAGCATTGGGTGTCTTCTTCAATTGTTCTCACCATGTCTTAGAAAGGTTCGATAGCTTCATTCATTTACATAATTTATTCTTTCTCATCTCCTCCCTCTCCCTTGCCCCCTACCACACAGCCTTTTGAGACAGGGTCTTCAGCTGAACTTGGAGCCCAGTTCAGCCAGACTGGTAGGCCTCAGCCTGCTCTGCCTCCCCCTTTCTGGAATATATCACTATTCAGTCTTATCTGCCTCCCCAGTGGTTCCACTGTCTCCACTTTTGCTTCTCCCTAGCTCCCTTGGCTCCACAAACCAATAAAAGGACTTGTGCAGGGTTCACATTGTGCTAATAATCCCATGTGGGTGCGCTGAATTCTCACAACCCTGAATATGTTCAACTCTGGAGCTGCATCTCCACTTACAGATGAAAAAGCTAAGCACAGACCCTTGCCGACATTTCTAAGCTGACAAGCAGTAGAGCAGAGTGGGTCCGGACTTGACCGGTTGCAGAGTGCACGTCTTGAACGACTACGTTAATACTGGTCCAGGACCACTATGGCAGACATCCCCCGAGAGAATCTTCCTAAGATTTCAAGGTGATGCCTGTTATAAAGTGTTGGCTGCCTGTAAATAAACTTGCTGCACATGACCAAATACAGAAAAGCCAACATGTCTCACCACCTCTGTCATTGCTACCGACTCAAGTCCCAGACCACAGTTTTCATTACAAACTCTGTGAGGACACACGGGTAGCAGGGTAGACCTGCCCACTCTTCCTCCTGATGGGCATGTCCTGTGCACACAACTCCATCTACCCGACTTGCCAAGAATCTGATCATCCTTTTTGAATTTGTACGGTTTTGAATTGTAAAGTGATCAGTGAGATCACGTTAACCAGTAAACTACTGAGGGGTTAGGAATGTAGAGTGCGTGCCTATCAGGCCCTGGGTTTGGTCCCCAACATAAGAAAATAAAAAAAGGTACTGAGATACATTGCTTAAGAAATCCAGTTTCTGAGGATATACTGGTAAAGCAGTCAACAGAGTGCCAATGGGCACACACAAGGGACAGTCTTTGAACCATACTATGGCTACCCACACCAGGAACTCTGCCTTGTGGTTCAGTCACCAAAGTCATCCCTGGGAATAACACTACCAGGCAGAAACACATTGTACAGGGCAGCTAAAATGATCGGAGCAGCCCACTGACTGTATGCGATTAGGCTTTTCAAAAGGATTACTGCTCCTTAATCTGTAGAGGTGAAGACTACGGGGAACAGTACTCAAAGTCTATGAAATCAGAAAGAAATAGAGAAAATGGCTGTGACCCTATCTGCAAATCCTCGAATTCTATCCCTCTACAGCTTCAAGGGAGCCACTTTTAGAGCCATCCACACAGCGGACTATCTTCACAGCAGGGAATAAATTTAGAGAATTATTATTTTGAGAAGTGGTATAGTCTGAGAGGGAGGTTAAGTTTTAAAACGTTTTAACAAGCCCTCGGGTGACAAAACCAAAGGATCCAATCCTGGGAGGTCCATCTGAAAAGTACGGACGATGGATCCTAGACTCTCCTGAGGTGCTCCTGCCCAAGGCTGACACAGGGCTGGGTGGTCCAGAGAGCCTCCTCTCTCTCCACCTGGTCAGCTGGACTCTTCATGAATATTCAGAACAGGGCTCACGCATATCCTTGTGGAATGTACTGGGACTTCTCGGGGAAACCAGTACAGCATAACCATTCATTCTTTGCGTTCTCCTTAGTCCTTACCACAGTCTTTGTCCTAAGATTCTGAATTAGAATTTAGGGTAATGGTTTGACCATGAGCGCTGTAAAAATGGGACGCCTTTAACGATACCTTCAAGGAAAACTCACAGTTGTTGCTCACAGAGCAATGTTTATACCATGCTGTGCTGTTGAGGGGCTAAAAACCAGTTAAATCTCAATGGGGACGCTGCTAGTCACACAAGAACACAGATCAATTAATACAAATTTAAGGGGGAATTAAACATACCAATAATATAGTCGTCATCACAGCCCAAGATATTAAGCTTTGGAATGGACTGAGGTTCCTGGAGGAGGAGCCAGCCCACCTTCCCCGACTGGGCTCTGCTAAGCACACAGGGGCTAACTTTCTAGAGGGAAGAGAATCAGCTCCTTCCCTCAAGAGCCAAGCGTTAATCCCTTCAAGCATCTAATAATAGGTGATTGTTTGGGGGTTGGGGAGCTGGTTGCAGAAGGAGGGGCAGTGGATTATGGTGTGGGTGGGGGCAAAGACTCCCCATCCATTTAGAGAAAGGAAACTTTTAACAATGTAGCCAGCTTTTAGATCACTGGTAGGATGAAGCACTAAGCAGAAGGGGGCACAGGGGGCATGGAAAGGGGTGTGGGGGGCTGAGAAGAGAGAGGCTTCCTGGAACAAGAGATAGCTAACAACTCATGCTAACCTTGCCTGCCACACAAACTGGAAAGGTTCCCTTCGTATCCCTTCAAATTGCAAGTCTGAAAAAAAATCCCATACGTTAGATCTATTCATGTGGGGAGCACCAAAGCAGCAGAGGTGGGGAGGGCTGGGGTGGGTACTGGGTAAAGTGTCACCTTGCTTCTCCTTGTGGACTTGGGAGTAATCTGGGCAAGAAAACTGGGCCATCTGGAGTTCAGAAGTCGAGGGAGATGGGGGAAGAACCAGGAAGATGAACACACGTTCATCAGCCACACAAAAGAACGGAGCAGAAAGAAGCCTGGATTTGGGCACTCGCGTCTGGCAAGGAGGCCGGCAGCAGGGCTAATGAAGCATTTGCAGTGTGGGACCTGTGCCAGTGCAACAAAGATGTGCTGGGGCTCTGCAGATGTGCCAGGGCCCCCAGAGCAAAATAATGACATAATCACCAACAGTGTCACAGACCAGACTGTACACAAGGTGACAGGGGAGGGAGGCCTGGAATACACACACGCACACACACAGAGGACTTTCCACGGCCGGCCGCAGCGGCTGTGGCCCCGACGGCTGGGCTGTGGCCCACTCTGTCTCAAGTTCCCAGGTGGAGTTGTTGTCCCTCTCTGCCCGGGGTTCTCACCCAATTCCTGCGAGTGCCAGTGAGGCAGGGGAGATCTGAACCACTTCGGGGAGACGGGGAGTAAATGGCAGAGGCTGAAGGGAGACAGGCAGAGGGAGATGGAACTCCAGAGAACTGAGGGAGTGAACCTCTAATATCCGTGACTCTTGCTGTGTGTGGCTCTGGTCACAACCTAAGGCACAGGGGAAAGGAAAATACGCAAGGAATAGTCTGGGGCAACCTGTGAGCAGGCAGACCACAAACTAACCACCAGCGTAAAAAAAGGGGTAACCTCAAACTGGGGGTAAAAGCAATGACTAAGCATGGGATGGAAGGCAGACCGGCCCTGTTCATGTTTTAAACAAGATCTCCCAGCAGGCCCTGTCACCTGCCCCGGTGGCTCTTGCTCTCAGTAAGGTGGGTGTGTTGGTACAGCTGTCTGGCTTTTAAGTGACTTTTGTCAGTCTGAAAGTGAAAGTCTGTTTGAGAGGTTGAAAGAACAATAGCTTGGAGCCCGGAAGAAGAACTCCAAGCACAAAGGCCTCCTACACCAGTGTCCCTTTTCATAGCGACTCATGAAATATTCATGAGGAGAACTTGAATTTTTTATGACCCCTTTTTGGTTTGACTATATTACTTGTGTCAACGCCCACATTCAGGTTCTCCTTAAATACCAAAAAGGTCTGCTGTGGCAGTGTTTCCAAAGAGTCCCAGGGACAGAGTTGGTGGCGGCCATCCGGCAGGCCTGTCCATCCAAACAGAATCACTAGGAAGGACACAGATTTCTTTTCAATATGGTTCCCGTCAGCCTTGAAGCTGCCGCCCTCTCGGCACTGTCGATATTTTAAACCTTACTAATTTGCTAGCTCAACTCTTCGGAAGAACGGTTATATTTGTTTTTCTTGGCTTCACCCTACTTAACAGAAAAAAACCCAGCGTAATGATCAGCCATAGAGAGCTCTTCTTTCTTCCCAGTAGCGCTTCTACCTTCCATCGTTACTTTGTATCTCCGCCAAAAGTGGGAGGGGCCGGGGAACAGATTGTATTTGTTTTCTTGTCAAGTCACCAAACAGCCCTGGAGATTGGCTTAAGGCAATCTTGGAGGGTGAAGCCCGATTTTAAAACTAGAATAATCTACTTTCAAGAGTTAAACTCCGATGCTTCACCCAAAAAGGCTGTTTGCGAAATAGTGCTGCCAACTCAGACGGGTGGATTGAAGAGACACGAGCAGATGACGGCTAGACATTCTGCCCTGTGACTGACAAGGAAGCCAGTTGTGAAAGCTAAATACTACCCTGTGGGGGACAATGAGAAGATTGGATTTGAAATTGTCATCCAGGTGAAAGGGGAGGGGCAAGTCCCAGCAAGCTCTGGGTTTGCTATGGGAATCTGCTTAATCCAGGCCATATACTCAGGCTGGTTTTCAATGTGGTGTCAGAACTTCTCCAGACATTCAATCCAGGGTAGACGGAACACAATAGCTAACATCGCACCAAAAGCGGCAGCTACCACCAGCGGCTCTCAGGAGGGAACTTGTGCTCTCCTGCTCTCCGTCCTACTGATAACCCTTTGTGGGATGAAGGAAGAGGCGAGGCCAAGAGGACGGCACAGCAGACAATACACCCCTCCACACTGTCCTCAGACTTTGCTCATCGTCCAGGGATAATTAATTATGAAGGCCTGAGGGTAGGCCGGAGCAAGAGAAAGCCCACCACTGCCCCAGCACCCCAGCCGCCATCTCTGTGCTTGCTAAATGTTTTGCCTATTGGGGTACAGCCGCCAGGGAGCCAACAGATCACGGGGAGGGGTGAGCGGGAGAAAAGCAAAAGATTTTTTTTTTGTATGTGCGTCCACCCTTGTATAATTCCATTCTCACTGTGAACTCATCCATACACAAAACACAAGGACAATTTTTTTTTTTTTTTTTTTTTTTAGAGAGAAAGAGCCACAGGGTAGGTTACAGTCAGAAATGGGCTCTCGGTGGTGTGTTAAAAAGATGGTCTTTTCACCAAATCGTTTCACAGAGGCAAAACAGACAAACACAAAGAGTTGAGAGTTTTTCTCCTACATTAAATGGAGTAACTGATAAGGTCAGACATGTGATACCTAAAGACACGGATCCACGAACTCTTGAAGTCAAAGGGCCTCTGTGCGCCGAGGCTCAATCTTTCAAAGGAAACAGATCACAGAACTCCACTGAACCCCTTTAAACTTTATGAAGCAGGAGGGGAAAAAGCTCTAAGTAGGGAAGCTAGACAGAAGAGCCTTGAACTATTTTCTGAAGGAGAGATGAGGCCTCCCTAGGCCGCCACAAAACACCTTTTTTTTTTCTAAAGGCTCCTCTGAACTTTGATATGTGCCAAGACACTGCTATTGAGAGCTGTATAATTGCGTGCTATAGCCACTGTAGAAAATTCTTTGTTCCCCCCAACAAAGGACAATGAGCACAGTGCAGCGACATTACACACTATCTTTTTCTTTAAGAATGTTCGTTCGGGGAGGTCATGGGACGCTATCACTAATAAAGCTGTTGAGTAAGGGGGCTTTAAAGTTGTCCTCTCTCTGTGCTTGAATGTAGCCCAGTGACAAAAAGAGACGTGGGGAGCTTAAAAATGCAATATTGCCAAACAGACCATAAATCAATGGACCCCTTGCTTCATTATACTGATGAACACTTTGAATCTCAGAAACAGCACAGAAACGGAGCCTTGCACTGGGTGAGGATGTGCCCTTCAGCCCCACTTCCAGCCTGCTGCTCTCCCTCCCTCTCCTCCCCTCTCCTATTTTGAGTGATCATTCTGTGGGTACCTTCCCAGTCAGCCATGTGTGTACGTGTATTTAGGGATCATTTATTCAGTCTCTTAAAAGATCAATTTGGCTTGTCACCAGTGAGACTGGCACAGGAAGGAAAGGAAAGTGTTTCTCCTCCTTCTTGCCACCCACTAAGAGTGTGTTGTGTAGAGAGCTTGTTCAAATGGCTTGGTGGCTTTGAGGCCAAAAGATAGCAGTAGCGGTGAAGGGTTTTCAGTCATGCGCCAGTTAGCCAAGCCATTGCTCATATTTAAGTATCTATTTGGAGCAGAGGAAAGGGCTTCCAAATTCCACCTGTCTTCCTGCTTCTTTATAGAAAGGCTTCCAAACTTGCTCATTCTGCATGGGCTGGCTGGAAGCAGGAACAGGCTGGGTAAGGAAAAGTTCAGTGCATGTGGAGGGGAACGGTGGTGGAAGGGTCTCTTGAGGGGAGACACACTTTCATTTTCAATGTCCAAGAAGAAAGGGAGAAATTACATAAAAAATCACATAGACGTACCCCTCTTGCCTGTCATGTGTCGTTAGAGAAATGTCAACCCCACAGGCTCTGTGATGGATATACCCAGTGACATGCTATGCCTATCGCCACCGTAGGAAGTGGCATTTACCAGCCCACTAATGAATGAATCAAGTTCCCGGGTCTATTTATTTCTAAGCCTTCCAGCCTCCAACCTGAGCCCTTAGCAAGGGGCAAGGGAAGTTAGGCAGTCTCATTGGGAACTTGGACTCTGCCGACGGGCTGACTAGCCACTTGAGGGGCCTGCGAGGGGCCTGGCTTTCCACCTCATGATAGCCACTGAGAAAGTGGACCCCATGTGCCGGTGACAGTTATCTCATCTTCTCAATTCATACTCATGTCACCCCAAGTCCCCAGCCTCTACCTCACCCTGTCCTCTGAGTTGCACCAAGGCAGCATCCACACCTTGGCTCTCTGGGCTCCAGAAACAGCAGGATTAACCTCTGAGTCATACGGGTTAGGCACCGAGCGTGGATTCTTCACAAACTGGTAAACTGGCTTTGGGAACTAACGGGCATCATTGCCTTCCTCCTCCCACAGTGGAGGGGGAAACAAAAAAGCAATAAGATCTGACTTCATTGGCCCCTGAAGTCAGAAGTGTGGGTATGATTTAACAACTGGAAAACAATGCCAAACCTCCCTTCCTTGCCCATAAAAAAAAATCTTTTGGAACCCCTTCAAAATGAAGTGAGAATAAAACACAGAGCTATACACCATCACACCTGGAAAGATGGATTTCTTGCTGCCAATCGCATTACACACGAGAGGCAGGGGTGGAAGATGCAGTTGAGACTGCACACCTTCTCCCTGCAAGTCTGTAACTCTGGCTAGAAACGACACACCCCGGGCTATAGAGCCGACTCCCCTCCCTTTGGTACAAACCAAAAAGTGGCTCTGCTTTCTCCCTTCAGTTCTTCTCCCGCGTTCCCCTGGGCTGTCTCAAACTCTCAACACCCTGAGTTTGGATGCCGTGCCAAGAGTCCTGGCTATTGTGAAAGCTGATACAAAAGGCAGGCAGAGTAAGCTCTCCGGTCACTTAGAAGGCCAGGGAGGACAGAGCCCTGCAGGCCACTCCCCCCTGCCCAGTGACAAACCTTCCTCAACTGCAGGACTTCCTGGTAGGCCAGGAATGGGCAGCCTCTCCTCTGCAGAGCCACCAGAGTCAGAGACTGAAGGAGGCTGGTGCTAAACAAGGGCAGAGGACACAGGCTGGAGGGTGGCACCCAGGGCCTCCCAGAAACCAGCAGCAGGAGACAGAAAAGGAAGAAAACGTTCTAGTACTGAAGGGGAAGTCAGAGGGAATCCCTGCTCTCTGTCCGCTGCATGGGCCCCACCCACTTGGAATAACCTAGAAACCATTCAAGCCTTGCCTTCATTGTTCTGTTTCCATCCTTGTCACTGCTAGTGCCCCCAGCAGGAAGTTAAAGCCATGAATCCCCCAAAAGGAATATCAGTAAACAGTCAACAGGTGCTAGCTATTTTATTATTGTTATATACAATTGGTGAGAAAGTGTGTGTTTGTGTGTGCACGCGTACATGCGTGCATGCCTATGTTTGCTTGTGTGGTGACATGTACATATGTGCATGTGGCAGTCCAAGATTGGCGTCTCGTGTCTTGCTCTATCATTCCCCATCTTATTTTTAAGACAAGGTCTCTCACTGAACCTGGAGCTCATGGCCACTGAGCTCCAAAGATCTTCCTTCCCACTCCCCCTCCCCCCAGCTTTGACACGGGAGCGGGGATTAGAACTCAGGTCCTTGTGCTTGTCTGGCAAACATTTTACCAACTGAGCCGTCTTCCCAGGCTTAGGAGAAAATTAATATGTAATCTATAAGATGTTGGATGGTTTGAGCAGCTAACAGGGATACTATTCCTTTGTACTGACTGGATCTCTGAGCGTCATAGAGACGTAACCCCTGTCTCTACTATGCTTCATCTCTGTTTAATGTTCTGGAGACAGAGACTACGTTCCCACCTTCCCCTCTAGCTTATGCTGAAGCTCCTGAGCTATTTTGGTTGATGTTAAGAAGAGAGACTTCAATGCAAGAGTAAAGCTGTGCACACTATCATCCCAGGCATTCGGCAAGAGGTGCCGGGGCTACTTTGGGCTCGCAGCCACAGCCCACACTGGCAAAGCTGCAGAGATAAGAACAGTGGCTTTTTAAGCATCTCACTTAAGCAATGACCTCCATGCTCAAAGGCATGGAAAAGGAGGGACCCCTTATCTGAAGCCTTGTAAGTCAATGTGCCAGACTCAGAGGCTGTGTTAAAATCTATTTAGTGGTGGTGGTAGTGGTGGTGTGTGTGTGTGTACACATGAGTTTGTGTGTGCGCGAGTAACAATGTTAGAGTACAAGCTGCTGAGTCTTCTGGAAAGAACCCATGTTTTGTTTCTTGCTTTTTTTTTTTTTTTTTTTTTGGTTTTGTTTATAAGTGAAGGAGGAACCAGCCTCAGAACAGTCCAATAACTTGCCCAAAGTCACATGAGAAGTGACAGGATTCCTGCCTAGGCCCCACTCTCCTCACAGTGGAGCAGTCTTAAAATAGACTATGCAGATAAAGGAGAGGTGGCCTGGCTGGAAGTGGATTTGATTCCCAGAGAGAGAGCTATCAGATGGTAATCATATGAAGGAGGCTTTGGATGATGCTAAACGGAGCTGCTTGCTGGGTACCTCTTGATGCCAGTGTCCCCTGCTTGTGCCATTCTGCTCCCTGAGCTGGGGATAGGGGATTAAATTTCAGTAGGTAGGTTTAAGTGCCCTGAAGACCCCATTGTGCATTTAAAGGGCCTGTCCCTTCTGGCCCGAGATCAGAAATTGCCTAATGAACACTGGGTAGTCTTTTTATGGAGACCGAGGGACCTGCCCAGCGTGTATTTGTTGGAATATAATGTGCTTAGTTCACTGGTGGGCAGCAGTAGCTCCTGGGGTAGAGTCTTGGAAGAAGAAACAAGAAGCTAAATTCTTACACAAGATTCTCAAATATCTAGCCACTTGCAATGACTTCAGCTTTGGAAGGCAACATTGTTGTTGCTGTTGTTTTTCATGACAGGGTTTCTCTGTGTAACCGCTCTGGCTGTCCTGGGGCTTGCTTTAGACCAGGCTGGCCACCAACTCCCATATCCACCTGCCTCTGCCTCTCCAGTGCTGGGATTCCAGGCGTGTGTCACCACACCCAGCCTGGAAGGCAACATTTGCTTATATTTTATCCACACCATCAACCAATGCGGTGACAGTGGAGACTTTGAAAACAGAGGGGGCCTAGGTGGCTCAGAGGATAAGGTAGTGACCTTGCTGCCAAGCTCGGCGGCCTGAGTTCCTTCTCTGGGATTCACGAGATGAAAAGAGAAGAAACCACTGACTCCAGCAAGTTGCCCTCTGGCCTCTCCACTCTCTAGACCTCTCTCTCACACACAGTAAATAAACAAATAAAAAGATAGTGGATTTGAATTCCAAGAACTCTTTTTTTTTAACGCATTCAGCAGAAGAAAATCTTTCAAACTGTTCAAATTTTCAAGGAAAAATTTTGACTTCCCCTTTGTGAAACTTGCATGCTCCAATCTTTACAAGCTCAGAACCGATCTGCATTGCCCAGAACAACAGGGAGGAGAGCTGGAAAGGAACGAACAGGCAGTGAGAATATACTACCCGGGAGAGAGAGGGTTAGGTCTCTCTATAGACAAAGTCAGACCATCGGGGTTCCTCTTTCCCTTGACATAAAGATGCTTCTGGGTATCCCTGGGTAATTATCTATAGAACAAGAATATTAGCATAAGGTCCCTCAGATTCCTGCCTCGCAGTGGTACAGGATCTAGCCAGGAAGGTTTAAGGAATGATCAGCATCGTCAAGGCACAGCTGGTATATTCTACCCTTTTCCCAGGGGCTGTCTATAGAAGTCCCACCACACCCCCACCCCCACCTCCAGCTATTGTTGCCCAGACCAGCAGGGCTCAGCAAATGCCTTTGTGAGTACTGGGAGCTTGCTCTTGTGGTCTCGTGCAGTCATCATGTCGATGACAACTGTGCCAGGGCTCCGCATCAGCCCATAAAGAAGCACCTGATTTGCAGCCCACACACCTTTCATTGCTGCACGGATATGGCTTCCTGGGAATTGTCTGTATCACTGTGCACGCATCTAGAATGTACCCATATGTAAGAGGAACGCACAAGCTACTCATCCCTCCCCAAAGCAAACATAAATAAACACCAAAGCCAGGCTGGCTAGATCTCTCAGCGGGTCAATGTTCTTGCCACAATGCCTGAAGACTCCAGTTCATTTCCTGGGATCCACATGGCGGAGGGAGAGAACCGGCTCCCACAGTTGCCCTCTGAACTTGGTGGGCACTCTATGGCTCAAGTACAGCCCCCGCCCTCCACACAGTCAAGGCCACACATTTGTGGACACACACTAAACAAATGCATAGAAATGCAACTAAAAATTTGTAAGCAAAAAAAAAATATGAATGCAATCTTTTGAAATATGCTCAGTAAATTCTCACGCCACTTCCTCCCAGGAAGGACATAGGTGAAGGTGGAAATCACGGAGTCACTTACCCACCATCTCTAGACTTCTTAAGCAGACACTTTTGCAGTTACCTTGCACACAGTCTGTGCCCTTCAGTTCATGTGTGTACCCCACAACATAAATGAAATCATCCTATGTTTGCCCTTTGCTTCAGACTTTTCAGTTCTCTTGCCTGCATTCTCTTCCACGTAAGCTGGGATGGGGGGGCGTGGAAGTGGAACGGCTGTGGGGGAGACACATGATTCTCCTGGTTGCCTGGCATGCTACCACACATGCTTAAGTAAGAAACCATCGAAAAATCAGAGTCTTTCCCAAAGAGCATGAAAACAAATAACGAAAAGGAGACGACCAAAGCCTGAAGACTGGCTCCTACCTCAAAGTCATTTGCTTTGTTGTAGTGCATGTTGAGGGCTCGGTACAGCTCACAGTCTCTGGTGATGGACAGCTCTTCTGTGCTGGTGACCCCGTCGTTGATGGCTTGACGCGCATACTTCTCCATCTGAATATAGTAAAACTCACGGAAATTGCTGAACCACTTGATGAGCTGGGAGGTAATGCATCTGTTGAACTGTTAAATTTAAATGTTGAAAACGGTGAGCATGTCACTGCTCTTTTGTTAGCTGACTTCGCGTAAGTATCAGTATCGGGAGCATTTTTAATGTTTCCCTCCCCATTTTACCTGGAAAGCGAGGTGGTAAGTTCCACCAAAATGGTGGCTAGAGGAACAACCATTCTCACAGAGTATTAGAAGGTACACTCATGACAGAAACCACACTCTCTACACCACTCCAAGTGGAGAAGCCATAGTCTAAGTCAGATTTTCCATGGATGGATTATCTCTTATTTACAGAAAACCCCACTGTTCTACCTTCAGTAGAGGGCATGCATCTGCTTATTGCATGGAGACCCACTGGAGCCAGGTCCTAGGTAGAGTTGGTACTTCCAAGCTCCAGGATGACGTCAGCAGCAGTAGGACATGGTGTGTGTGTGTGTGTGTGTGAGAGAGAGAGAGAGAGAGAGAGAGAGAGAGAGAGCGCATGGGTGTGTGTAGGACTGTATGTGAATGTGCGATACTGTGTGTGACAGTGTGTGTGTGTGTGTGTGAGAGAGAGAGAGAGAGAGAGCGCATGGGTGTGTGTAGGACTGTATGTGAATGTGCGATACTGTGTGTGACAGTGTGTGTGTGTGTGTGTGTGAGAGAGAGAGAGAGAGAGAGAGAGAGAGAGCGCATGGGTGTGTGTAGGACTGTATGTGAATGTGCGATACTGTGTGTGACAGTGTGTGTGTGTGTGTGTGTGTGTGTGTGAGAGAGAGAGAGAGAGAGAGAGAGAGAGAGAGAGAGCGCATGGGTGTGTGTAGGACTGTATGTGAATGTGCGATACTGTGTGTGACAGTGTGTGTGTGTGTGTGTGTGTGTGTGTGAGAGAGAGAGAGAGAGAGAGAGAGAGAGAGAGAGCGCGCATGGGTGTGTGTAGGACTGTATGTGAATGTGCGATACTGTGTGTGACAGTGTGTGTGTGTGTGTAAGACAGGCCCCATGCTGTACCCCTGCGCTATATCCCTAGCCCTGTGTATATTTTAAATAAGAATTTCTATCACTACGTGGCAATTGTATTCAATGAGGGAAACCCGCTTTTCTCTAAATTGGTAAGACTCATTTGTGCATAGGTTTTGGTGCTGGGTGACCCCACGTCCATGTCTCTGTAATCCATCCATTTTACAGTTCGGCCACCGTATTTACTTCCAGTGTGGTCTAGGGAAACCTTGATACCTGTTCCTGTGCTCTTTGCAACCAGGACTTGCAAGGCCCATGGCCCCTTCCCTTGACTGCCGTGTTGTCTGGGAGGCGTGGTTAAGACACAGTTCACAGATGGCAGAGACAGGACCTTTATTACGTTTCTTTTTAAATGCCACGTTACTATAGCATGATTGGGCTTTAAAAGTCTGTTTACCCAGGTTTCCCAACAACCTTTGAAATGAAGATGTCTTCCTGGACGGGCAAATGGTCCCATCCTTATTGACTGCTTTCCTCACGAAAAGGACAGGTGTGTCCTAACTTGCCAAGTCAGAACCAATAAATCCATCGCTTTCTATGGGGCAGGCTGACAGACACCCCTGCCTTTTGCCTTCAGGTCCATTCCCTTCCCTGGGCCCCCAGAAAAGGGTGTCCATCCATCAAATATCAACAAGGAACACTTATCAAATCCTGGCCCTGAGAATCTCCAGGCTGCAAGAAGCTGACAGCTAAAGTGTGTGGGGGGCTGTAATTACTGCAGAAAGTTGTTTCTCTACCAGCACAGATAACAAGCGAATGAAAATTTATGGCAGAGAATAGAAGTCACAAGGAAACAGAAGCAGGGGACTGGTGTTCCTCCCAAAAGGCCATCTTGCATCCTAATTGCCGTGGAGTTGCAAGGGCCCTTACAGATAATTGAACAGAAAATGATTAAGTCATCAGCAAACCGCTTCTGCTTGCAAGAGTTCAAACATGTACTTAACCTGTCCAAGAATTATATTTTCACTCTGTGTGCCTGCTCTGTCTCCATTCAGCCTCGCGGGGAACCCGATTAGAAAGACAACTGAAGGACCCCCGTTATCTGATCTTCTGGTGGCCGATTTCAATAGAACTTAAACCCATTACGATTTGCTGAACTTGGACTTCTTTCCATTTTATCTGAGCAGTAAAATACACTGTCCAAATTTCCAGACACTGAGATAAGGCCTACAGGCCCCCGTGACGGCTAACTGTTCCTTTTTAATTCTTTTAGAACAAGAAACAAAACATTACAAAATGATAGCAGCCTGGGCACTGGGGAATGAAAATTGCTTTGACATGGAGATTAGGCCTCTGTATTGTTACAAGACATTGTCTCATATGGACAAGAGTACTGTAGGGGGAAAAAATAGAGGGGCATTTTTTTTTTCTAGAATGGTCATGAATGACCTAATGGAGGGGGACAAAAAAGTAAGTGCGCTTGCCATTATGAACGAACGGGACATAAAGGGAGATTTAAAGCGTATTGTTGGAGGCTGGAAATACCACAGAGAGAGAATGGGCAGAAACAACAGACTCCAAACCCGAGATAGGCAAAAAGAGCGGTGTCCACAGCTCCGAGAGCGGGGTTTTCACCGCCACCAAGGGGAAACGAAATGTGTTCTGTTTTCCGTTCCTGGCTAAGAGCAAAACGCAAGCGGCCTGTTCTCTAGATCTTCACGTGGAAGGAGGAAAAGAATTCAACTTTAAAAGAGTTAATTCCGCGTGCTCTGTGTAGCGCTTTACGAGCAAAGGATCAATTGTTCTATAAAGGCAAGCTCTGTAGTGTGCTAATGTGTTACTGCAAAAACTAATCGCTTCAATAAAGAGGCTGTGTTTCCAGAGTGTGCGAGCCTCCGTGACTTTGATTAATACTTCCCACGGGACATCTCAGCCTCAATATGGGCTGGAGAAACTTCCTAAATATTCAATGAGCATGGTCAAAAGATGTATAAAACAAATCAACCTGACACCTTAATCCGGCTAGGCAGCAGTTGACTCAAGGGGTGGAGGGAACGAGATACATCATTTAACACGGCAGACTTGAAAGGCTGTGAACGCCTGCTTCTCAAAGCTGAGATGACACCGAATCTGTTGTGCTTAGTGGTCTAGGAGTTATTGGTGTGTATGTTAAAATCACCCAGTGGTGAACGGGAAGCCAGGGAGGCCCTTCCATCCTGGCATCTCTTGTACAATTCACAAACTTGTTCTCAATGCACCTGGAAACAGGATGAAGAGAGCTGTTTGCTAAGTGTTCGTGTCCGTGGAGGGAGTGGAGTCGCTGAGAGAACACAGAACTCTCGATTCTCACTGGAGCAGCTAAGCTAAGGTGGCCCAGGACTTGTCTCTCACGTCCACCATCCCTGCACGGCATCTCTGAGGGCCTGTGACCCCTTCTAACTCTTCTCCTAGGTGACTGAAGCCACTTGGGGATGGCCAGCAGTGGTCCAGGCCTGGAGGGAGACATGAAGTCATGTGCCTCACTTGGTCTCAGCTCGCTTTCAGAAGGATAAGCTCCATCCAACACCTGATCTCCAGCCATAGCTATGGCAGACATCTAGCTAGCATCTAACTCAAGAAATTAAATAGTTTCTCCTGGTTGTTTTCATTGCAAAACGAATGTACAGTCACTATTTGAAGTGGAAAAGACTCAACAATTTGAAAGAGTATATCTTATTAGGGTTAGGACTTTTTTTTTTTTTTTTTAAGATGAATGTGCCAAACCAAGTGTTGTATGTCTTTTTCAAGAAATATAACCAGGTGGCATTTCTGATGAAATTCTAGGATCCCTTTCTCAATTTCTAGAGGTCTCCCAATTCTAAAATGGTTTCTTGAATCTTAACTGCAGTAAAACTTTCCCTGTGCATCCATACATAGCACAGTATCTATTTCTTTTAGCCTTAAAAAGAAACAGATAATGACTTATGCAGATATGTGTGATCAGCATAATAGACACATGCTTGTACAGGAACAGGGAATCAACAAGACGTGGGGTCACCCGAACTTTAGGGAACTTGGGCTGCTCTGCACTGTCTTCTCAAAGGTCTGAATCGCTTCATCTCAATTGGTTCCTGCGCACGTCATGCAAGCATCGCTCTCGTTAGCTCAGGGAATACAAATTCATTTATTACTAGCCAAATAATGTAATTAGGAAACTTAAAAATGTATAATTCATTCCAAAAATGAAAGAAAAATGACCCTGCGTGGCTTTCTGCTGTGGGTCACACATGCTATGTTGCCTTTCATTACGGAGGATCATTATTGTTCAACTAAACTCATACAGACTTTAGCTGCTACCCCTCCTAGTGGGGTTAAAGTATGGATAGAATCTATAATTGAATATTAGTGCATTTAAAAATAAAACATTTGCCCAGGTACTTTTCGTGGCTTGGACAGAGTAAGTGTTCCATGGGCAGCAGGTTTACTCGCTGTGTTCTGAGGGAACGAGAAGCTTCTTTTCTTCAGATCTATCTCAGTCCTTCGGCATTCATGCAAATACACAGAATTAGGACATTATTAATGCCCGTATCTACTCCTGAGTAGTGCTGTTTGGCTCAAAATGGCTTGGGTTTTCTACCCCCACATCCCGGGAGGCTCATTTCACTACTGTGTAACCAGTGTTTAAAAAGTTCTTTGGTCAGTCTCTGGATGGAAGAAGGTGCTATAGAAAAACATATGAGACAATGTCATAACATTATAAAAATGCAACAGATTATGGCAGAGAGAGGGGTGAACCAGGAGGTAACAGGACACACGCATGTGTGCACATGGCACACACATTATAACCTTCCTCGTCTCCTTTTTAGAGCCGAAGCCAGGTTGGCCAGGTCCTAGAAGGCTTTCAGGCATATCCAACTGACAACCAAGGATAGCTATGAATGTAGACAAGTTTACTAAAAACATTATGAAAATTATTTTTGTGATGTGTGTGTTTATCATTACTGCTAAACTAAAACTTAGTTCTTTTTTTTTTTTTTTTTTTTTGGTTTTTCAAGACAGGGTTTCTCTGTGGTTTTGGAGCCTGGAACTAGCTCTTGTAGACCAGGCTGGTCTCGAACTTATAGAGATCTGCCTGCCTCTGCCTCCCAAGTGCTGGGATTAAAGGCGTGCACCACCACCGCCTGGCTAAAACTCAGTTCTTGAGTAGGAGCTTGGAAAATGGCAATGTCCTGTCCCAATGTCAAAAGGTTGGGCATGCCTGTGAATGAGACTAACACTGGCCAGTCCTCGACCACTTGCTCCCACCAACAGGTCCACTATAGAGCGCCACCCATCAAATCCAGGTTCTTTCCCTGACCCCCTATGGCACCAGCCTTTTGTGTGCCTATGGTTCCTTTTCCAGCCTCAGGCTACTTTCCCCACTCTGTCCAGTTAATTGGCGCTGGATGAGGAAAAGAACATACCTCCCACTTAAGCAACACAGTAAGAGAGAAAAGGCTGAAGTTAATACATAGTTCAGAAGCAAACAGAAGGAAAACAAAACTTCTCCCATAAGGCCAAATTAAATATTAGTGATGAAACCAACATGAACTGGCCTGCCAAAATGCAACCATAGGCTTGGCTTGGGCCTGAGATGCAGGCCAGCCATGAGTGAGAGAAACTGGAAAACAAACACATCTTGGTGGCTTGTGAGACCTGGGTTGAAGAAATCAGAACCTGTATGCACTGAGGTAGGCAGGGGAAGGGTTGAGGGGCACCCAACCCCCCCCAAAACCAATCTCAGCTAATGTAATGTTTATCAAATTCCTTGGATAATGATACCATGAGTGCCATTGTAATCACCAAGACCAGTCTGTTTTTAAAAAGTTACACATGATTAACACAACTCCAAGTTGATGCAGATAATTACTTCAAACCCACACACATACAAAACACAGGCACTTGTGCATGCACACACACATGGACGCACGCACACACACATGCACATGCATGCACCCCCCCCAGAGAGAACCAGGAGGTCCCAGTATTCTGCAGAATGAGGGGGACTGCAGCTGGTAGGCCGACAGCTTTCATATCCTCATTTGAATAATGTGTCCTGAATCTGTCACTTTATTCATTCCCCCGTATGCTCCGTGTACTCTACATCAACAACAAATTAAGTTGTAAATAAGAGACAATCATCACTTTTGTTTTTAAGCAGCTACTGCATAGAGAATTTCAGCGTTCGCTCCTTTAGACAGGAGGCGAGGAGGTGCTGAGAGTTAGCGTTCAGAGGCATACATACAGAGAAACCAACAAAAACAGAAACAGTTTACTGCTGCAAAAACAGTGTATTTTTTTTTCCTTGAACATCCAGACATTACCAAGAGAGATTTCATCCAGGGAACTACTAAAACATGTAAAGACAGAGGCAAAGTCTCCTGGACCACACTGGTCACGCATGTGACTTGGGAAACAACCTTAGGTCTTAATAGACAAGTGGTATTTTTGCTTCGCACCTTTGGACGAAAAGACAAGAATGGCCAATCATCCATAGCCCAGGCGTCATAGGAAGTTGACCCCACACTCATCTCCATTAACTCCCAAGAGTCCGGAACACTGCTGCACCCACAGACAATGAAAGAGGGGGAATAAAAGCGGCCCCTACCTTCACATCAGAGAAGTAGGTCTTCAGCATGTTGGAGCTGGGGTAGCGGGTGTAAAAGAACATGAGCTTTGCCTTTTTCAAGTGATTGGGTGACAGCCCTTCCTGCATGTAGGATGCAATTGGTTAAGGCACAAACAAGGTTCAATGAAAGGGGTTATCCCTCCTGTCCCCATCTCCACACATATTCAGAGAGTCTGGAGTCCCACAAGCCTGGGAAAGCTGAGTGGTCACTCACATGGGTTGTGGAATCCATCACTGACTGTTTTGGATTGCCGAAGGAAATGGTTAGGATGCTCAATTTGGTTGCATATTCTTGGCTACTTCCTGATGAGGGTGGCCAAGCCCTCCTTCTCCATTTGAAGTCCAGCATGCTATCCATATGGTTCACTTGTTGCTAAGGAGACAACCGGAGGCTTACCTAGGAGCCTTGCTCCCTGTCTGCAGTTACATTCTGTTTGCTCTTTTCTGCAGTTTGCCTGGGGTCATCACACCGACCTAGGTAGAGCTACACAGCACGTTATTCTGAACATGATCATGCAAGCTCCATGTCCCCCCTTGTAGCACTGTCACGGTGAGGCTTCAAGACTCCGTTTCTTCCTATCTTATTCCGATCGTCTTTGAACTGTTTCTTTTAGTGGCAATTCAAGCATGGGGGGGGTAGTCTGGCAGGACAGAACAAGGAGTGTGGTGTTGCTTTTGTTAAGACAACAGTTCAACACCAAATACAATTTGCCCATCCTGGATTTATAGTTGACTCCTTTGAGAATGGCACAGTAGTTGGGGGCTAACAAATCAATACATGTGGGTTAGCGGATCAATAAGTAGCCACTTACCCCAAATAAGAAGGCCTATTTATCTGGAAACATCGTCACCTTTTAGATCTGTAAACAGTGGCAAGGAAAACAGTTCCCAGGAGAATGGGAGGCTAACCATAACAATCCAGGCTGCCTGATTCTCTCTCAGATTCTTGGCACTCCTCAGCAGGCTCCGAGCTGGGATAGCTCTGGTCACATCTGTGCCGCAGCCTGGCCCTGCCATTTCCTCAGCAAATTAATGGCTTTATAATTTATCAGAGATGAAGATGCACGTGGAGAAAATCAATGTGGTCCCCACAAGGTCAATTAAGGGTCCTTCCTAGAGGTTCCTCTAAGGACTCTCTCTTAAAAGAGAGTAGGGAACAAATAAAGGTGGGAAACAGAAAAGCGTGTGTGTGTGTGTGTGTGTGTGTGTGTGTGCGTGTGTGCGTGTCCCACACATGGGAAGCTACCTGGTGAAAACCTCACACCTTAGGAAGAAAGATCAGAGAAACAGACATTTCGGAAAGAGAACAGGTTCCCAGTGACCTCCATGAGGAATGGCACTATGAGTTGTAGGAACAGTGGGGAACCAGAAAGGATCTAGAGATGTACAATCAAATTAATATCGATAAGCTCTTGACTACTCCCAACCAAACACTCAGCCATGAATGTGTTCTGGGGACATCTTCCTTTATATCCTATGTTGTTAATGGAAAAAAAAGAAAAGAAAAGAAGATCGTCATTTTTTAAATAGAAAAGTTAACTATGGTGGTTCTGTGTGGTGTGTGTGTGTGTGTTTAACTGAGAATAAACACCAAAGAAAGAAATTTTGATTTTTCTATGTGGAAGCCAAAGCAGCTTAACCGGACTTGTGTTTTTGTTTAAGGCCCTTAATGATCACAAAGACGGCAATTTATGGCTGACATACTTGTTGTGCCAAGGAAAAGCTGAAAGGTCTCGCAGTAACCTCCATTAGACTGATGGAGACAACGAAAGGAGCCAGGCACTTCAGGACCATCTGCCCAAACGGATAAGTGAAATCTCAGTTGCAAGCTGCTCCCAGCCTCACGATAAGAGTTTTCAAACGAGCCCCAACTCGGATGAAGATCTTCGATCTGGGCTCTAATCTTTTCTCTCTCGGGGCCCTGCCTATGATTCTAAGTCCCAAATCTTGTAGATTTGGTCTCATACAAAAGACAAACTGTTCAGCCGTGTGTCTAAGAGAGGCACAGAGCTGCCCGAATACCCTGAGGTTTTCCGTGCATCTCAATTTTGCTAAGATATTTTAGCTTTTTGTATTTAAAAAAAAATCCATTCCCTTTTAAAATCAGAATTTAGAGACTTTCATTTAATGAAAAAATTAAAACATTGTTTTGATCTGGATTGCTCAAGTTTTTGCTTCAAGATGTTTTTGGTTGGTAATACCTGGCACCATCCGCCCAGAGAGAAACAGACCCTGCCTCTGTCCCTTGCGATCCTTGTGTAATTAAGATAAAATTCTCATAAAATATATGTTTCTAATAAACTATTAAAAATAGTTAATGAAACATTTAAAAGCCAGCAGTTAGATAATCCTTTTTTTTTCCTCCTCAAAATCAATCTGAACTGACCAATTGGTTAATTTCCCTTTTAAGTGCTTGTGCTGAAAGCAACTGCTCTTCCAAGAAGGCACTAGCCGTTTCCTGGATACTTACACACGCACAATGACTCACGATGGAATAGATTCAGTAAACATACAGCTGTACTGAACACGCGCTAAGCTCCATTCAAGGCCAGGAAAGAAAATGAGCACAAATAAATATTAAGGAGGTGAAGGGGTGGGGGAGGGGAGGGGGTGCAAACAAGCGCTGTCCCGGCAGCTCGCTCGGCTCCATTCTCTGAGCCTCAGCTTTGTGAAGACAGATGACATCCAATTCTATGTGTAATGCAAAATAGACAATAACTGCAGAAACTTGAGACGGCTGCCAGGTGTAAAAAAAAAAAAAAAAAAAAAAAAAAAAAAGGAAAGGAAAAAAAGGAAAAGATGATAAATCCATAAATTAATGAAAGACATCTGCTTGGCATATAAAGGCTCAGGGAAGGAGCGGGGTACAGCTGGACCTGAGAGTCCAAACAACCTGAGAGTCTCAATGCGGTTTGTTTACCAAGCACAATATAACCTTACCTAAACAGCAGCCGCAGGAACAGCTCAGGCAGCAAAAAGGCAAATGCAAGAAGAACAGGCCCTGAAGGCTACAGGAAGAAAAAAAATTCCCCTAGTTGAACTCTGGGTTCTAAGCTGCGGTTCCACACGGGGAAGAGGGTTTTCCCATTTTCTAAACACTTTGAAAAGGAAAGAAGTTTCCTTCTCTGATTTGTTCTGAGGCTTCCCTGAGAAAATTCAATGGATTTTTAGCTCTCATTCAGTGACAGTAACAGAGCTGGGTACGGGTTTTTGTTTGTTTGTTTTAATGACTTTTTTTTCTGGAGATGGTTAGGTGCCTATAGTCATTCATATGTGTTAAATTCCGAGGGCCTCCAAAGCTTCTAAAAATGTCAAAGATCACACTCACATGTATATTCCCAGCATGAGGGGTGCTGAGGCAGGAGGATTGCTGTGACCTCAAGGCCAGCCTAGGTTACACAGTGAGACTTTTTCTCTCAACAAACCAAAAAGAAGAAGAACAACAAAACAACCATCATTTTAAACTGGTGTTTCATGTTGGACTTCAGTTTGTCTCGTGAAACGGTTTTTCCTTCTCAACCCCAAATATTCCCGGGACATTCTTTGCACATGTCAAGCCTTCTCAGAGAACAGGCTGAGGACCTCCAGCCTCACATCTCTTAATGGTTCATTTGACAACCTTGTGCTTGAGCTCAGGGGATGCAAATGTGAAAGGTGCACACAAGGCTATTTTTCTTGAGATGCAAAGAAGATGAGAGACAAGGAACATCACAAAGAGAGACAATTGGCTAGCGATTCTTCGGAAATTTGACTATAACTTAATATTTGATTAAACTGATCCATTTGCAAAGACAGTGAACGCACTGTTTTATACCCAAGACACGAGCTCTTGGACCAGGTATACTGAAGTTCCGGTGGACATGAACACGGCCGTGACTTCCTTCCTTCTAGGGGGACTACCAGGCCGTGAGCCTTTCAAACACAGATGACAGACATGTTCCACGGAGCCTGAGCCATGCAAAAAGCTGGCAGTCGGCACTAGTCCTTATCATGGCCACTGCACTGAGAAACAGGAAGGCCCTTTGGAGTAAGAAAGGAGTGTTCTTGAAGGGGGAGATTACGTAGCCCTGGAGTGATTGTTCAGGAGGCAGGTTCTTCACCTAGCATGGAAAAGACCCTGGGTGCAATCCTAGCAGGTTGAGGGTCTGAAAATAAAAGTTATCCATGACAATTTAAAGAACTCTAAATGCACACTAATGTTTGTAGTCTGCACGTACCATCCCAATACACTCCTACTTGCTCCATCGATATTTTCCCCCTAGGGCCGTGTAGTCTAAAAACTGAAGTTAAACATTCCTTGCTGTGATTCCTCAAGATTTTATTAATCAAAGCTTGAGACACACACCCGCCCCCCCCCGCCCCCCCGTCTAAAACAGAGCAGAAAAAAATGGTCTGTAGAGCAGAAGTCTCAGGCAGGTGAACCATGCCTAGGGGAGCAGGTGGTACGTGGGAAGAGGATTCCCGCTGTGGCTTGCCTGTCCTTTCTTCTGACACCCAGGCTTAGTGACAAGCTGGCTGGCCACATGTACAAGGAGTAGAGGAGAGTGGAAATCCAGAGGTTAGAAGGCTAAGGTGTGGGAAACAGAATGGCTAATTACAGCGAGAGGCCCAAGGCCATGGAGCCTGGGGGAAGGAAGTAACTCCAGATACAGAAACCTGGATTTCAGGCCAACATGGGGGTCTCCTGCCACTACTGTTTAGAAAGGGGCTCTATGCAGCAGGAGACAGGAAAAGTCTCTCTGCACAAGGGGCTTCTTTTTGTTCGAATCCTCAAAATTCCTCAGGGGATTTAGAGAGAAGGATGGCATAGTGAGTTTAGTGGACACTCAGAGCAAACCAACGCCTCTTCTCTCCCTAGAAGACAAGCTAACAAAAAAGGGGGCCTAATTTCAGTTATCCACCATAAGGCCAGGTCCCAACTTAGGAAGCTGCTGTTATCAGTGAGACTTTGCTGTGGGCATCCAGGATTTTGCCACCCAACTTAACTGGTCACTAAGATGAGTGTGTGTTACTGGAAGGGGGGCACAGCTACTTTACTATGTGGTTTGAAATACAGTTCTCTGAGATGCAAGGAGTCTAGCCTTAGACATAAATCAGTCTAACAGGATCACATCCTGGGGTAGATTACTGCCCAAGTGTTCCTACCTTCTTTCCTTCCCTTCCTCCGGCCCAGCAGCTCTGCTTCAGTCGCTCTGAGCAAAATGCACGGCCAGCTGGGAGTATGGGGCACAAGTGTGGGGCTCAACTTTTCATACACTGAATGCCAGCTTTCGAAAAACTGAGACTGTCCCAGCAAACAAGCTCAGACTCAGATCTAAGACCTCGGTATCTTTGTCTCTGCCTGAGACGTTCTTGTCTTCATCAGGGTGGGAAGAGATTCTTGGGTTTAGTGGCCCAAGAGGTCTCATGCTTGTGGCTTCCGCTCACTTTACCAACAGCTGCCCTGGAGGAATGAGAGCATACTTCTATCATCCTGGGGACCGGAACTTCGGTGCAGCCTCTGGAGTGGGCTGTGCTACTAAAATGTCAACCTCTGTCATCAAGACTATTGCTCAAAATCCTCAATTTAGTAACAGCAACTTAATTGCTAAATTTTATATCATCTGTTAATTTATTATACAAGAGGCATGTCTCTACCTGCCCCGAAATGCTACTATCCCCCTGCCCAAGACAACCATACAATTGAAAAAAAAATATTGAAAGGACTGATTGACAGAAGAAAAAAAAAGTCATGGATTAAAAATCACTGGTGTACAGGACAGATGTGCTAAAAATACAATTGACATCTCTACCTAAGAGTTAGGGTCAGGATGGAAAAGCTCCACTAACGGGGCCAGTTTTAGATAGCCGAGTTTTGGATTTAACTGTGTTCTCACGTTTTCCAAAATAATTTGCTTTGTGTATGTCAGGACAAAAGATTTCTGTGTTTGGCTGAGCAGAGGTCACTCATGCGTACAGGCAGCTGCCCCAGCCCACAGAACAGACCTTGGTGATACAGAGAGGCTGACGCCGTCAGAATACATCAGTACCTGCCCATTTCCTCTGAAAAAGTTTCAAAATTAAAGACAGAATGCAAGCCCTCCTCACAACCATTGCTATCCCACAGCCTCGGTGGTGGCGTCCTTGCCTTCCTGAGATCTAGTCACGCCTTTGCAGCCATGGTGGCCTCCAAAGCAGTGAGAATTCTGGATGGAATCACAGGTCTGAAAACTGGCTTTTCTCCTCATCTCTGTCCTGAAACTTACCATCTTTATAAAATTCAGGATTTACAAAGTGTCACCCCCCCCACACACACACACACACTCCATCTGCTCTCCAGAAAGGAGACAAGATAGTCACAAGGAAGAAAGGCAGACGGAAGCACTGCTGGGAGACTGCCTTAGAGACAGTTCCTAGGGGCAATTATGCACTTGTCAAAGTTGCAGGGATGCTGGAGTTAGTGTTTAACTTTCTCTGCAATCGGAAGCACCCAGTGTATGGATCCCACAGGGCGATTATGTTGAGTATTAGGAAAGACTACACCCTTAAGAAGGTACTGGCTGTGCACTGTTGTATATGGCCTGTCATCTG
Source organism: Chionomys nivalis (assembly GCF_950005125.1). Taxonomy (NCBI): domain Eukaryota; kingdom Metazoa; phylum Chordata; class Mammalia; order Rodentia; family Cricetidae; genus Chionomys; species Chionomys nivalis. The sequence continues at coordinate 9,462,394 of NC_080090.1, forward strand.
AACACTTCAGGAGACCCAGGCCGGCCAGGGCTACAAGAGTCAAGCCCTGCCTCAAAGTCCCCAGACCCAAACAAAACTAAACCCCACAAAACATGCCAAAAACCATACTGACATAGGTCGCCCTAGACACCCTGTATAGTGTGGGTGGCTACGCTTGTGAGGGGGACCTCCTTTGGCCCCTTGTTTATGTTTGTTCTTGAGAAGAAAGATAAAAGGATATTGCGCCTCCCGAATAAGGCGAGATGTCGGACATATCTTGAAGATCGCCACACTCAGACTTTATGAGTGACAAGGACAGTCCTTCTGCGGTGCTGGGTGGGTGTGCTGGTGAACAGGGGTGGTGGCTCAGATGGTGGGACGACATCTTGGTCCTCAGACTTGTCGTGTCCCTAGTCAAGTCTAAGGACTCGGGAGAGGCTCTGTCTTTTCCCGAGAAGGAGCCAGAGGGAGCACCTAGTGGACTCTGAAATGGGTAGGCCATCAAGGGCAGGGGGAAGGGATGGCGGAAGCTAGGGTTGGTGAAGCCGGCTGTGGCAGAGAGAGGCGACTGGTGCAGGGGCTGGTGGTGGCCACCTGTGGTTGGGCCGGAGGCGGATTGCTCAGATGAGTTTTTGCGGACCACCAGGGGAAGTGCTTCTGTCTGGTCTGTGGAACTGGGCATCTGCACATTGCCAAAGGTGTCCAGGGGGTTCGGAATGATGACGTCACCAAAGCATTGCAGGCGCTGGTTGGCCGTATGGAAATTGTGGTTTTCCCCATTGACTGCAAATCTGGCCTGGGGGATCTGGAGAGGTGGGAAGACCTGAGGAACCTGGCGAGAGGGTTTGGCTGAGAAGACTTTGACCACCGTGTCCACGACCTGTGACATGGCCGTGTTCAGCTCCTGTTTTAACGTCTCTGCCAGATGCTTGCCTTCTGGCTGCAAGGAGTTTGGCCCGTGGTCTCTTTCTTTGTTGCTGCCTTCTCGCTTGGGCTTGTTCTCAGCCATCTCCTGCTCCCTGATCAGGGCTCGAGCCCTGTCGATGAACTGCCCCGGGTCCAGCTCACACAGCTCATTGTCTGAGCGCCCCACCGAGTCCTGGGCCCGTGCATCCAGGATCTCTGATCGCATGCTGTCTTCAGACAGGTCGCCATCTTCATCATTTTCAGAGTCGGTGCTGTCATAGACCTGGTAGAACTTCTCCTGCAGCTGGCGCAGCTGCTTCTGCATGTCTTCCAGCTGCTGTTTCAGCTGTCGGCGCTCCTCTCGCTTCTGTTCTTTTCGGGCTGAAACCAGCTGCTGGAAACTCTGTTGCTGCTGCTGGGGCAGCTTCTGCTTGCGTTTGTTTTCTCTGTAACTTTCTCGGGGACTAACAGACTGCGGGGCCATCTCTCTTTCATTTTCATTGCCCCTTAATGCCACACTGGGGGAATGGCTCATACCCCGGATGATATTCTCAACCCGGGCGCGCTTTGCTCTCAGGTGCTCGTCGCATAAGCGATCCACATCAAACTGGCTCATAGTAGGCCTGCCAAAAGGGGAAAGACACTCTGGGGGGCTGTCTCTTGAAGAGTTGCTGCATATATCCTCCTGATGTACTTCGGAGCCTGTGCTGGAGAGACCGCTGGCTTGGAAACTGGGCTCGGTGCCACCGTTTTTGTTCATGTTATTTTTCAACAGCTGGGAAATTATAGTTGCTCCTGGAAAAGGCATCATGGCATCTTCATACGAGTTTGCCCTCTTCAGCAGCTTGCGGAGTACGTTCGACTTTTCCCCATCTGCGTGTTGCACCACAGAATATTCAACATCCTGCTCTGAGCCTTGGGGATTCATGGCACTGAAAAATGTTGCCCTTGCCTTAGCAAAAAATGCAGATGCTGTCCCTACTGTCCTTTTCACTCCAATGTCAACCCTTCTCCTCTTGGTTTGCCGGCTTAAGAGGGCTGCGCTGCCATGGTCAGGCATCACTGGACAGTTATTGTGCCATCTTCAAAAGCTCGTCAGCTGGGCACAGCTCAAGAATCCCGGGACCCTGGCCAACAGAACAAAAGGACTGATGAATCATTTTCTTTAAATTTCTCCAAATTTCCTGACCTCAATCCTGAATCCAATGCAAAATGCATAGGCTCTGGGATTTATGGTGCATCACAATTATTGCAATTTATCATGAACCCTGCTTGAAATGAAACATTTTTAAATATTTCTGCTCCACTGGTTTAAGATGGATTAAGATTAAAAAAAAAAAAAGCAAAAACTGCTTAAGCACCAGTAATATGATTCTCTTTCACAAATGCCTAAAATGATACTGTTTATCTTCGGAAGAAATGGCAGATTATAAGAATACAGCCTCTGACGAGCAATTGATTAAATTTGGGAGCATTAAGATTCTTATTCTAAAAGAATGGGTTACACTTAAGAAACAGGGTTAAATTTTGAGGCCGTGCGGAATTTGGATAAAGATCTGATCTGGAAAACACTCTGGTTTTCATGTTACTGAAGGAAGGGAAGACTCAGATAGATGCAGATATTTAGCACACACCTTTATTACTGAATTTAGAAATCAATCTTGTCGTATGTACAATGGGACGAAGGCAATGACCAGCACCTTCCAGGCATTCCTGGCCTGTTAAACACTGAGATAAAGGCAGATCCCCATTGTTCAGTGCCGCTTACTTCACACAGCGATGGGTTTGGGTCAGGGAATTCAGAGAAGATAGTATCTGTTGCTGTGTCTACACATAACAGGGAGATGTCTGGAAATGGCCGCAGTATTCTTTTCAGTGAGTGTAATTGTTAGAAAGTTAGATTCTCTGCTGCCACATTTTGGGAGCCAATATGTATAACCCTGCACTACTTGACCAGGCAAGAACACACACATCTTTAGTACCAGTTTTGTTCTGGTAAGATCTGCCAAAACAGTACTTCAAATGGCTAAGAAACTCTTAAACACACACCATTTGTAAATCTTGTTGCTTATGCCAAGGAAAGGAGAGGGAGGGGGAGAGTTAAACAGGAAAAGCAACTGGAGAAACATATAAAAGAAATAAAATATCAATCAAATATATGAGAAAGAAAAATGACTTCTTTGTACAGGAGCTAGCATTGTTTTAGGGGCAAGGTAGAAAAAGGAAGCATCCTTGCTTACATTTTATCAAAGGCCCTTGATACATGTGTCACTTAGTAACTAGCTCCAGATTTTATATGCATGCACAAGACAGCACATCTTTTTGTTTACAATTAACATTTTATGAACAAAATGAAAATACTGCCTTCATGCCGGGTTTATCTGATATTGAACTTCGAATCTGCTTAACAGACCACATCTTCACAATAACAGGGTGCATTGCCAAAGGCAGCGTGTGGAGTGCTTGGAATCTCTCCCATCTCTTTCGGTTCACCTGTAAAAACATCTACGTGCTCTCTAGGAGTGCATCTGTGGCTAGTTTTAAAGAATGGCTACCCATGCAAACAGGCATCATTTCAGCATGGAATAATCTGTAAAAATCAAGAAAATGCTCCATGCTTACATGGCAATAATATGTTCTTCTTCTTCTTTTTTTAATGACAAATATTTCACCGTGCTGTGTTTGCTCTTGGTGTTTTTCTCTGAAGACAAATGTTTTTAGAAGAGCCTGCTTCAGGGTGTCCTGAGGCAAGGTGGTGACTCTTTCTCGAGCTTTCTGTATGTCTGAGGGTAAAACACTTCAAGGCAAAATATCCTGAATTGAGGTTGGAGTTCGGGATCTCAATGACTTTAATACTGTGTTTGAAATTGAGTTCAGAATAAGAGAGACTCCTCACCCACTAATAATACAACTGGTCTGGGTATGACAAAACCCAGCAACACACATTTTGCTGACAGCACATTGAGCCTGACAGGTAAAACAGGTGAGGCTGTCGGGTGAGAGCAAGACCAGAAACAGGGACAATTTCTGAGTCACAGAAACACTTGGATATCGGTGGTTACAAGGAAGATTCTTTTGTACCTATAGCAGCTTTCTAAAATCAGGGCTCTTTGCCACCTAAGATTTCTATGTCATTTGTACACACGTGCAAACCTTTTTTCTCTCTTCAGTATCACCTGCAATGCACATGGACCTCCAGTGAAGGCCAAAGAAGCTCCGTGCTGTCTCTTCTCCCCCTGTTCACCTTGCTACTCAGACTGGCCTTCCCTCCCGCCCATTTTGGAGTCTGAAGAACACCTCTGGCTCAGAGGCTCCCAGAGGACGTGCCAGTGTGTATGGACCAGCACAAGGTCATCCAGGCATCCTTCCTCTCCCAGCTGCCATTCACCTCTGTGTCAACTGTACTTCCTCTCATGGAGCCTAGGTATCCACAGCTGCATCCCTGCCTCATGCCAAAGCCAAGAGGAGGCTGGGCTCATCTAAGGTGGGACGGCTCCACTCCTTCATCTTCAGTGGAGAATAAATATTAATTAAACATATGCACTGGGCCCGTTGAGACTCAATAGCCTGTAACTCCCTCCAAATCCACCAAGATAAATTGATTTTTTAAAAAAATCTGAATCAGGTATCATTTAAAAATTAAATAATGATTTATTTCCATTTTGGGCAAGGAGACCACAAATACCTTAGGTCTCTGTGTAAAATGTTCAACTGAGATATAAACAACAGGAAAAATAAATGGGAAACATTATTTTATCCAGTAAGACAGGGCACTATGTTAATAGGTACACATTGATTTGTTTTCCATACAGCTCAATATTGAAACAGAAATAAAAAGAGAGTGACCATACACTTCAGGGCCATAATCCAGGGGTATTATAGGCGAGATTTAAAAATAATAGGTGGCTGACCTAGTACATGTCTAGCATATTTTACTAAACCAAATGTACAAAAATATATTTCCACATCAAAATGCACTATCAAGTGACCATGGTAAAGTTAAAACCGCTACAGACGTTTTCCAAGGGTTTCCTTCATTTCCAACCTGTAGTTCCCAGGACTTTGTCCCCATGGTGTCAACCCACTGAGGTACTCAACAACTTCACATTTCTAAGCATGTGAGCTGAGCTGCAGTTTTCAACTCCAATTACTATGGATTCTTATAATGTTTTCACTTTAACATTGATTTGGAGCTTAAGCGGGCAATATAAAACCTCTGGGCCAGTCCTGCTGAGAAACAGTATAAAGAAAATGGGGAAATAGAGATAACAGAGTCCGGACCAGACGATTACTGCCCCAGTACATGCGCTTCAGAAAGCTCTCCTGAATTCATGTGGAGATCTATGTCCAAATGTTAAATTATCAAACACATGTTGTGTGGGTCAGCATGCAGCCTACATGCATGCTCTAACAGCACCTGTACAACAGCACAACACAGCAGACACCTCTTGAAAAAAAAAAACCAGTGGGAAAACAACTTCAAGACACGATCGAGTCAGCTCTAACTGCTCCTAACGGTGCCTCCTTGAAACCCAAAGGGCCTGCATTCTGTTTCCCAAGGAGGAGCAACCCAGAGGACATTGCTGACTTCACGCTGGAACAAATAATCTTCAGCAAAGAATTTCAAAGGAATACAACAATATGAAGCGAAGTGGCTCAGGGCTCAACTTTAATAAAACAAGTTATTTTGAGGAGGGGGTGTGCAACTTTTCCTACATCTCTCTGGAGCCCAGATTCCAGACAAAGAAGTGTTCCATTATGGTGATTATCCACATAGTTCAGGCAGATCTTTTATGAGCATGGAGAGCGTAAGGCTGGCATGGCTTCCTGCTTCAATTATTTAGATTTCTGTCTAGGTTGATAAAATTATTTGGAGAAATGGCTTGGATTTTATTTCTTTTACAAAGTCATCTTTAAGGGTCCTTAATGAGGTAAGCTGGCCATATGGTTTCAAGTGGAGCATCATCATTAATATTAGAAATCATTCTGAAAGTCAGCCTGAATTCAACAGGGGAAAATCAGGTACTTTGATTCGCATATACACTAAGTCACTCGCCGACCCCTCCCTGCATTTCTGCTAATTAACAACTTTTATTTTAGAGATATTTCTACATGAAAACTACTTGGCATAATTTAATGTTTTAAAGAATTGAGAGCTTATTGACAAAAATTTTACATTTCCTTTTACAATAAAAGGTTTCAAATCATAACCATTTCATGTGTGAGTCCTCCATGCTATCTGAAATTCCATTCATTTTTCACCAGAAAAATGAACACAGAACTCTTTCTGAGACCTGCCCAAGATATTGATTTCCACTTATTTCAAAGTTACAATTCATCAAATTAGGCAAACACAAGAGTGTGAGAAACAATCCTAAAAAATGCACTCACACTTTTTCTTCTTTTTGTAGAAAAACCAAAATATTCAAAATATCCTTTGAAGCTTTGGAATGCACTAGGCAATAAGACTGGAGAAATTTCTTCTATGTTTCTCTTCCAATTTATACAAATACCGAATTTGAAACCTATACCATGGTCATGCATAATCTGTTTTCACACCATATAACATCACTAGCATTTTATAATTTCTTTGAAAATTCTAACCAATAAACATTTTTAAAATTGATAGCATATAGTTGAGGCCATACTTGAAGTGATACTGGAAATTTGTGAGAAGGGACTTTATGGGTTTAGAACAAATGAGAAGGAGCCTGGCAGCTTGCAGAGTGAGTTAGCTCAGGTTGGAAGGGTGCACAGCCTGTTTGCAGAGGGACCTAGCTAGCAAGTGAGCACGCGAGAACAAAAATGCATGTCGTGTATGCACGACTTTTCCCCCCACAAGGTGGTGATTAAACTAAACAGAATCCTGCATCATGGACACACAGAATATCAATAAGTGCCAAGCATGACTAACGCCTATCAAAAATAAGGCATATGAACATAGCCATGGATGACATTTTAATTATCAAATAATCTCCAAAAGCATACAAAGAAAGAGCTAGGAGGGGAGGGGTGACTGATGTTTAAGTTAGAAGACTAAGTGACACATACCTGTCATTTTCATGGAAACAGTGATAGCATCCAAACGACAAAACTAACCAACAAAGACTGTCCGCCATCTGATCTATTCCCACACAACTCAACTCAAGGAAGTAAACTGTTTAACCAGCAGCCTAGAAGGTCAAGTTTTGAGAAGCCAGACACCCAGAGATAGCACTTACACAGAACTCCCAGCATCTTCCCTGGCACACAAGCAGGCTTCCTTTTTTTCTCTTTGCATGCAGTAGCTTGTGTCATTCGGAAACCACTCCGAAGTTCTTGCAAGAAACTCTTCATAGAACTGGCTGCCAGGGTCTCCCATCAGATCGCCAGAGCTGGGTCCCCTCACACAGACTCAGCTTCTCCCTCTCCATCAAAGTCCTTTCTAGGACACCTGACACATGTCTGATACAGCGACAGGCCCAGTTCACTTCATGAGAGTATTTAACACAGGGCTTGAAAGAGTTTAAACACATACCTATTCTTTTTGGGCAGGGAGAAAGCCTACTACAAAGACAGGCTTTAGCAGAAAGTCACACTTGGGAACTGACTTTGGTATTTTGGGCAGTTACTAGCCACCCATTGCTGTCCAACACACACACACACAACACACACACACACACGTACACACACACACACACACACACACACACAAAGGATCTTCCTGCCCCCCTCTCTGACCTGCCAGACAGGCAGAAACTGAAGGGAGGCAAAGAGAAAGTCAACTCTCTCCACCTGCTATCCTGAAGTGGGGTGTGCTTTTGGCAGACAGAAGCCTGAGATAGGGCCTCTGCAGTCACCTGCCAACATCCTTAAGACAAATAAACAAATACTACCCCCACCTCCAAAAAAAAAAAAAAATCTCATGGCAGGGGCTCAGAACACAACAGCCCGATTCTCATTAGCCTGGCAATCCCATTAACCAGAACCACCATAAATTCATGAACCTCTTCAGTCCTGAAGCCTTGTGGTCTGAAGCTGTACAGAAACACAGGCACCCAGGAAACTTGCACCTGCCTCTCTTGACACAACACACCTGTCCAGCCCTGCCCATGCGCATTCTGCTAACAGACTTTTGTCTGCCTGGTTTAGGAGAGGAAATGATTTTTTTTTTTTTTAACAGAGGGGTATGAGAGGGGGTGGTAAAAGAAAGGAGGGCTGGGGAGGGCAGAGAACCAGACAGAAGACTGCTCTTCAGCCTTAACTTTGAGAGGAGGCCACCCTGGGCCTGCTTTATTTTCATAAGCTTAAGGAGACAACGCAGATGTTCTCGGAAAAACATAAGTAAGCAGGTGAGTTTCCAGCCTTCCCCGAGGCGAAGGGCTCTGGGCTGCCAAGAACAGCAGTTTCACACTCCAACCAGCCTCCTCAAGACTATCCCTCAGCCCCTCCTTCTGCTTCTGTTCTTAGTCTGTCCAGAGGACTTAACTTCCCAAGAAGCTGAGCAGGGGCAGGAGAATCTGAGTGTGGCTCGATGCTCTCTCCAGGCCGGGGGGGGGAGAGGGGGGGCGTCGCTCTCAGCACAGGCGCTCAGTTTTAGCAGGACTGACTGGCTGGCACTGTCGAGGCGACGACAACTTGCTCAGCTGGACTTTGGGTGATGTCTACCGCCCCCCTCCCCCGTCTCCTCTCCTTGTCTGTTCAGGCAAGATAGCAGCTCTCCCCTGTCCTCCCGCCCTCCAAGCCGTTCTTCTCAGCAACAACCGCTCTCACCTCTCCGCTCAGCTGGGCTCTTCTCCTCCCTCCCAGTCCTAGGAACTGGGGCAACACAGGAGCACTATCCAGCCCAGGCCGGAGCGCAGCTGCCCACTACCCGAGCCTGCCTGTAATGGCTGGGGGCTTCTCGCCCATGGGCGGCCCAAGCACACCCCGACCCAGGGTCGGCCCTCCGCAGCGCGGCGTCGCGATGGCCCCGCGGGCAACCCCTGAGGCTCCTGGGCCAACTGCCCCTACTCTGTGCCTGCCAGCGAGGCGCGCAGACTGGGTGGAGGGGCACCGCGCTCGCTCCTCGGGACTGTCCCTCCTCGGCTGTAGAGCCCCGTGCAAGCTCCCAGCTCTGAACGCGCAGGGAGAGGAAAGTCACCCTGCGGCCCCCCCCCTTCTCCGCCCTCCTCCCCACGGCCAGCCCTTGGCCCGGGGTTAAAAAGGAGAAGTGAAAGGTATGCAAACACCAAGCAAATAGGAAAAGCCGGGAAGAAAGGCAGCTAGAATAAACAAGACAAAGGGAAGGGACTGGGGACAGGCCCTGGAGTTTCTACCCGGGTAGAAGGGAAGGAAGGGGCTGGGAAGACAGCAAGAAATCTAGAACAACAAAAAAGGGACTCGGTCCCCCTCGCGGCCCTCTCTCCTGAGGAGAGTAAGAGAAAAAATAATAAAAATAAAAGGAAGCCAGAGCCTCAGCGCACCCCAGGCACAGTACACAAAAGGTGACAAGATCAGCGACAAGTCCGGCAACGCCAGCCTCTCCCCCATCGCCACCACCACCCCAGCCACCGGCAGGCACGAGAAAGAAAGAAAAGCCAAGCGGATCACTTACTCTTCGTAACTGAGAGGAGAGGAGCTCGGAGTTCCACTGAGGCTCCTGCTTAGAAAACTGTTTTTAGAGGCTATTTGATTACGATTCATGTAAATAACACCATTTTCCCTCTGGAAAAAGAATGTTTACACGGGTGTGAGTAACGGGAGGCTCTTCTCTCTCTCTCTCTCTCTCCTTCCCATTCAAGAACAAGCCAGTGCGAGCGGTTCTGGAAAAGGGGAGGGGACAGCGACCGGGTGAAGATACTTACGCGGTGCGGGCAGCAGCGGGGCGCAGCCTCTCTCTCTCTCTCTCTCTCTCTCTCTCTCTCTCTCTCTCTCTCTCTCTCTCTCTCTCTCTCTCTCTCTCTCTCTCTCTCTCTCTCCTCTATTTCTCTCTCTCTCTCTTGCGGGCAGAGAGAAGAAACCCACGCGCGCACGCAGTGATGTCTTACCAGTGATAATTGGCCCAGGGGTCGGTGAGTCTGTGCGAGAGCGAGTGAGCGGGGCGAGTGCTGGGACAAGAGGGGAGTAAGGAGGGAGGGGAGGGGAGAGGCGCGCAGGGCAGAGCCCAGAGCCGGGGGAAAGAAGAGAGAAAGCAGAGGAGCGGAGGAGGAGGCGAGGGCTGGAGCGCGGCGCGCGGCGCGATGGCCCGAGGCGCAGCGGGCGCGGCTGTGAAGCTCGTGTGCGTCGCGCGGCTACCCCAGCTGCAGTGGCGGACGCTTTCCCAGCGCTCTCTCAGCTGAGGGCTCCGCTCCACAACAAGATTTACTTTAAGACACAGCTGAAGGAAACAGGAAGACTGCACGTCACAGTCCCACTGACGTACCCGGCCCCAGCACCCAATCGCGAGGCGCCTTCGGATTCAAGGGGGGATAGCGAGGCAAAAGAACTTGGGAGGAAAAAAAATACATATACATATATATATATATATAAGGGGTGGGGGTGAGGGGCTGGGAAGAGAGGAGGGGAGAGGGGCCCCGTGCTCCCCCGCCCCGGCCTCCAGCCCCGGCCCCCACTCCGCCCTGCCACTGCTTGGGGCGCCTGTATTGCCGCGCCCCGGCCCCTGCGAGCCATCTGCGGGCGTTGTGCACCGCGGCGCCCGGCTCACACTGGCTCTTCCAGGACGCAGGTCTTTTTTTTTTTTTTTTCATTTCACTGATACAGATGATGGAGTTCTCCCAGCGGCTGAGCTAAGGGAGCGCTCCCCAGACTGGGGTAGAAGAAGACACGGAAAGCTATACGGGAGAAAAAGTGGAGGTTTAAAAGGAGGGGGGCATAAAGAAGGGAGTGTGTTTGGCGGGGGGATGCAAATCGTTCCGCTTTGGAAACGATCATAGATAATATCAATAAGACCTGTCACTCTGGCTTCCTTTTAAAGAGGATGGGCAAACACAGGTAGGTTTAGGATTTAAAAAGTAGGTGTCAGAGATTTCACACGGGGGTCACTAAATCTGATGTTAAAAGCTCTGCCTATTATTGATTGAGTTCCAGTCAGACAGACCTCAAAATTTATAGGACGACGATTCATCCTTGGTTACCTTTAAAAATATTTGAATTGTAGGCAAAGTTGCCACACAGGCTACAGACACCACATCCCAGTCACTCCAGTTCACGCATCCCAGGGTGGACCAAAAAATTAGTCCAATATAGAATTTACACAATTTCGAAGTCTGAGTGACAAACTTAAAAGTTTATCAGGCAAGACAGCTCAAGCGTCAGCATCTCCAACTCTAACGCTTAAAGCCATATAAAAAAGCACATTGGTTTGACATCTTGGACGAAAAATAGCTGCGAGATTTCTTCAGATAACATGGCTATTAAAGAGGGCCTTGGCTTCAGTGACAAACGCTGAAGAAAGCTTCCCGCTGTTGCTGGAATGTCCCCTTCCCTGGGCACAGTTAACGGCAATGCTTACTAAGGAGACAGCGTGGACTGAAGCACCTTAGAAAGCCCGACGCTCAGCAGAGCTACAAAGCACTGGTAATGTTCATACCTAGGAGACGGGACACTTTTTAGAAAGGGTGGTGTGGGGACAAGTATTTTTTTCGAGTCCCTCCAGTTCAATCAGATCAAAGGTTGAACCGTGTTGTGACAGAGTAACAGAGTATGGAGGAGACTGAGTGCACCGCTACTGTCGTCTGCCACGCACACACTCGTTTCTAGGACGTTCCGATTTCAGCCTCCAATTCATCAGACTGGGAGAGTGTATTAATCCCCTGTGACTTGGACAGTTCTCTCTCTCTCTCTCTCTCTCTCTCTCTCTCTCTCTCTCTCTCTCTCTCTCTCTCTGTGTGTGTGTGTGTGTGTGAGAGAGAGAGAGAGAGAGAGAGAGAGAGAGAGAGAGAGAGAGAGAGAGAGAGAGAAAGTCAGTGCCATGTGGGAAACTTTTGGCAGGCACGGAATTCAAACATTGAAAAGGAGAAAAAAAAATCAGGTCGGCCAGGCTGATGTTCCGGAAAAGACTCACCTGAGCATCCCCCCAGCGTCTTACCCCCTCTCGAACTGCCCGAGACCTTCCCCATCTCAGGCAGGAAAACAGCATCGCCCAGAGCCCAGTACACTATTCATACCTTCAAAGATGGGCTCCTGTGGCAAGAGCTCTACTCGGGGCTGGTGAGACTGAAATGATCTTCTCACGTGTCCGTTAGACAGGGTGGAATATTGGTTGTGTACCTTTGAGGTAAACGGACGGATTGAGGAGGGTGGAATTTGGAGTTCTGAGAATGGTCCAAAGCCACTATCTCATTTTTCGTCCCTTTATTTTCTTTTGATGAATCTGTTTGCACTTGCCAGCTTGACGTTTAAAAGGGAGGGGGTCGGGCAAGGAAAGCAGTGGGGGGCCCGCAAGGGTAGAGGGAGAGAGATCATTCTGGAGTAGTTTGTGTCAATTGCACCTGGCGTTTGGATGCACGTTTTGCACACGCCACGCCTGGGTTTTGGCGGCGGGAAAAGTTTCCCCCGAGCACCTTCAAATATAAATCCTTTATCTGTCTCGCAGAGAGACAAAGTAGGCCTGAGTCAAAGCTAGGGTAACCTCCAGACAGACAAGCAAACTCCCCACCCGCAGCTCGCGCCTCTCAGGCTCCTGGCTTGTCATGCTCAGCCCAAGCAGTTCGCAGCCCGCACTGGGGCGCAGGAGCTGCGCGTGGAAACACAGATCTCTAGCCAGGCTGGGCGTGTGAGCTAGGGTGGAGACCCCGAGTTCTGAAAGCTGAGGATGAACCCTGTCTTGTCCCCTAACTGTCCGGGCCACGCATAAGCCAGGGTCCCGGGTGCTGTCTGGCCTGAGCTGCGACGCTCCCCCGGGTTCCGAGCGGTGCTGGAGCAAGGCTTGAGGCCCAAGGCCCCTGTCTCCGAGCGACTCCCGGTTTGTTTTCTGATAGTATGGAAGCAATCAGTCAGCCTGGAGACCAGAAGTCTTCTAGACACCCGCTTCATTTGCGAAGCCAGGGGCCAAGCCTAGAATCCTTAGAACCCTTTCTTTTGCCAACCCTGGCCAGCACCACCCTAGTAATATAAAGTGAGCACAAGTTCTGGTGGGTGTTGGGACAAGCCGTCCTCATGCAGGTTGCATTAGCTGGTTTTCCTGGAGAGTGAATTGCGTGTTAGAGAAAGGCATTTGTGCATCGGGTTCTAGGCTAAACACACTTCGCCTTGACCTTCCTTCTGGGTGTTTCTCCTCTCCAGTAGTCTTTAAACCCTTAGGTGGGGACTAAGGAGGGGAGGCAGTGTTTGTAGGGTGTTTGAAATCCTGCAAGCAGCAGGCATCAGCGCCTGAGAGCTGTTTTGGGGTTTTCAAGCGGATTCTGTGAAGAGCCAACGTGGGAGTGGATTTTGTAAAAGGATGTTGGAGGACCTCGGTGGCCTCCCACCAGCCCACCCACTCACCACCACCCACCTGAGGAGGGGAACAGAGGGAAGAGGCGGCGGCAGCGGCGGCGGCGGGAGCAAACCTGCCAGCTGCAGGTTGCCTAGAGGCGGGTTGTCGGTCGTCCTTTCACGCTCTCCTCCCCTGTGCCCAGCATGACGCCGAACCCAACCTGGATTTGTTCTGAATGGTGGGGGAGAAAGTGAAATGCCACCAGATCAGTAGCAAGTAGCAGCTGCGGCGTTTCTCTCTTGGGAACCCCACTGCTCAGAAGCCTCCGAGTGATGTTTGTTTAACCAACAGCTTTCAAAGTAAACATCAGCGAGTCAGTCCAAAGAAGTTGGGAGCCAGGGGGGACTGGCAGAAAAAGTAATTAAAAAAAAAATAAAACCTCCTCACCAAAACAAAAAGAGCCCCCCACACACCGTAAAAGGGCACAGGATCGCCACAAACATATACATAGTAAGGACTTGTAAGCACAAGGTGATCTCAAAGAAAAACAACCCCAGGGTGATGATGAGGGGGCTGTTGGTGATTGAGGGGGGTCACACGACAGCTTGATGTGGGGAAGTGGACAGAAACGAACAAAGGGGTGAGGAGGGGCATTCCCTGCCCTAGAGGAATAAGGAGTCGGCTGAGAGCTGTTCGCCGCCAGCCCTGGCTTTGCCGCAGGCACCGAACTTTCCAATAAGATATTAACAGATGGTGCGGAGCGCAGGGAGGGCTCTTACTTACATAACCCGGCCACTGAGCCTGGTCGCGCCGCGATGCGAGAGGCGCTCGCCAGGCCTCTCGCTCGCCTTCCGTGGGGCTGCTCTTGTTCCCCGAGATCGCTTGCTCATCCGCAACCCCACCCACCCAGGCTTGGAGGGCCAGGGTTCGGATAGGCTGTGATTTCGGTTGTCTTTTTTTTCAGTCCACAACAGGGAAGCTGGAAGAGCCTAGGTCAGAGATAAGCTGAGGGACGCCTGCGAGGACAAACGGGTGCTCGCCCTCGTACTTGGGGGTGTCACAGAGTGGAATGTGCACTTACATACACATGGTCACACCAACACACGCGCCACCACCACCACTGGGTGTGATCACCCTGTCTTGCTGTCAGAGAAGTACAAAGACAGGCTCCGGCTGCAGTGGCACAGGAGTGAGGTGGGGTAAGGGTGCAAATGTGAGCGGACGCCTTGCAAGTGGGGCGCAGTGGCAAAATCACACCAAGTCTCTGGGTACAGCCACCCTTTCCAGCCCAGGCAGATTAGTAAGTGCTCTGTGAGAGTGGCGGTATGGCCTCCCGTTGTCTTCACTCCCAAGGCCACCTCCCGGAGAGAGGCCCAGTCACTCCTCCCAGTGTCCCAGGTCCTGTATGTCATGCTACATGCAGGGGTGTGTTTGCGGAGCCCCTCGGCGCTGGCTTTCCAAAACCAGCGAGGAAAGCTCCGGCGAGTACTGGAAAACCTGTGGGAAGGGCTGGAAGGCTGGGAGTGTGCCCGGCAGGCGTTAGGCGCTACCGGGGCTTCCTTGCGATGTCCTCCTGTCCTCACTACTGGCCTGGCCTTCTCGATCGGGCCCCATGCTAGGCGCCACAGCCTCCAGGTCGGGAAGACGGTGACCTCGAGACTGTGGCGCCAGTGTCGCCACAGAGCGTTCTGACGGAGAAGGTGGGGGGAGTTCGTCCCGGCCACCTGCCGGCCGCTTGGCCTGTCCGCACCAGGGTCCTACAGCCCTCGCCTCCTTCCTTGACCACTGCACGAGTGGTCCCTTGGCCCTGCTTGGCCCGGCTCAGCGCACACCGGACCGCACGGGGCAGCCACCTGCTCCGGGGGCCCAGAGCATCCCACTGGGCTCCAGCAGACGTGGGCCATAGCCAGGCCCGCGCGCTGTCCCCGCCATGTCCCCTCCCCCGCCGCCGCCTGTTGCTGCGGTGGTGGCGCGACACAGGGGACGCACACTCTGGAGCAGGGATAGTGAGAGGGGCAGGACATAGAAAGGGATGGCGGTCTCCTGTTCAGCCTAGCCCAGCTCGGTCCATAAGTCTAGAGCTGTGTTAGTCGGTCTTTTCCTTTGATGTTTGAGAATTCAGAAGTGGTTGTGCATTTTCTGGGTTTTGGGGACAGGACTTAAGTTGCAGATAGATACTGAGGGTCTCAGAGCTTGGACCGAGGACCAACACTAGATACAAACAGATCAAGGCCAGAAGAACACTAAAGAGAGCCTGCAGTTGTGAATTTATTCCCAGAGAAGGGAGCCCGATGAAGTTGCATTTTGTTTAAATTAGAGCATGACGAAGCTGAAAGCCAGATTTTTATAATTTTTTTCTAGTAATATTTCTTTTATGAAGTATCTAAGTATCTGTTTGTCATCATTTTGAGATCAAAAGGCAAGCCCATATGCTACATAGTTCCCCAAAATTGACGTTTAAATATGTTTTAAATGTTTTATTCAACGTGGAGGAGGAGGCTGCCAGAGCAGCTACCATTGCGATAGGGCTTTGGAAATGGCTTGATATGGGGCAGGGGAGTCTGGGGACCTGCTAATAATTATAATTGCCCAAGATGCTTTAAAAAAGCTTCTGATTCCATCTCAGGTAAAGAAATCCATGAGAGGAACTAGGAATCTGAGGGTTATAGCAGGCCACTGGTCAGGAGCTGCCTCTTCTCTGGGACCTTGCCTCTACCTCTGTTCTCTTTATCTGAAAAATGGAAATAGTACCCCAAATCAATGAGTTAACAGAGACGTTTGGACACAGATGAAGTTGCTCAAGATGTGATTGGTACCTGGCCATTTTAGAACAAGAGAGCAAGCAGGATGCCTGGATTGTTACACAAATACTCATACAGGGCCCCTCCCTCCTGTTCTCAGCCTTCGGTGAAGCCAGTGCACTGTGAGACTAACTCATCAATGGTTGGTATCTGAACACTTTCTGTGCCCCACCCCTACCTCGTTTACATATACAGAATAAATTCAGATCCACACTTGTCTTCAGACTTGGCCGTGTGCTCCCAGGCACACAAAACTGTTTTTATCAAGTCCAGAGGAAAGCAGGGGCTGTTTACCATCATGGCATAGGTAACAAATCTTCTCTGTAGAAGCCATAGGTCAAGCCTATGAAAACAGGACCAAAAATTCTGCTGGACAGGGAACTGCAAGCAGGAAAAATAAGGTCAACACTTCTGGGTAAGACAAAAACAAATGTATGTCATATGTTTGAATATGTTTGAATAAATACCTCTCCTGAGTGAATGCAAAGTAAAAAAATATCCTTAATAAAAATTCACTCAAACCCCACTGAATCCAAGCCACTGCAGGGCACTACAGTAAGAGCCCAGCCAAGGGCAGCTGTGGAAGTGAGACAGGCAGGAAGGTGCCATGCCTGGCTGCCATGGTGTAGCAGGACTAGGGAAGAGAGCCCAGGAAATGGACCCGCTGACCCAGCAGACAGCAGATCAGGATGCTGGCTAGCCTGGAGCAGAAGAGTTAGCAGTTAACTAAATAGTCAGTACCAGGGCCCATTAGAACCTCAGAGCTGGAGTCAGGAGTTCTAGATTTCAGGGTTTCAAGAAAGGAACACCATGTTAAAGTGGACCAGGTCTGTGTAGGTAGAGCCGGTGTATGGGGGAGGGCACAGCTCCTTGCCATACCTGCCCTGGAATAGTGATGTGTATCTTTGGGGAGGGTGGGAAGTCTTATGCTTTTTAGCTAGTCTGTGCACGGGGAAACACCCGTGACCCTGCAGGACAAAGGAAAACGATGGAGAAGACCACTAGAGATGGACATATTGCTGGGCCCAAGCTGTTAGGAAGAACAGGGCAACTTGTGGCTTCCATTCACAAACCCTGCCTAGTAGAAGGAATACTTTTGTTTTGTCTGCACCACTTGTGGTGAGGGCTCAGGGAAAGAGTGTGGGGGAGACTTCTGGCGGGAGAGAGGGAGAGAGAGCATAGGGTGGGTAACAGAAAAAAGGGAAAATCTGAGGTGTGGGTGGGAGTTGAGAGAGTACAGGGGTGTGTGTGGGGTGCCTGCAGAGTGTGAGTGAGCCAGAGGGGCACATATAGCTGAAGAGAGAATGAAAGAGAGGGGGGCGAGAGGGGCTTGTGGAAGGAGCCAGGGGATGCAGGAAACCTCGGTGGGCATGCAACTCAGTGCCAGTCCCAGCCCTCTTCAGGAGCAAGCAGGGTTGAAGTGGGGGTGAAAGGCCAGGCAAGAGTGAAGATGAGGTGGGAGGCTAAATCTGGCCTTGGTTTCAGTCTGGTGAAGGCCAATGTTTCTTGGCTCCTCTAGGCCAGCCTTTCGAAGCAGCTCACTTGATAATCCCAGGCTGGCTGTGAAGAGACTTGGAACAACACCTTGGAGCCATCAGCCACAGAGGACAGATATCTTGGGTTCTTTCTGTGTGTGTGCATGCGTGTGCTTGTGTGTGTGCGTGTAAGGAGAGGTGGTATGACCTCTGACCACAGCAAACACACCCTTAGGTACCTTGTGTGTGCTTGCTGGGTCTTAGACCCTGCATCAGCTTCCCCTTTGCTCCTAAATCAGTCTCCTTCTGCCCCAGCCTTGGCTCCCTCACTCCTCAGAGGCCAACAGACCCAGTACTTCACTTTCTCCAACACTGGACAGCTCCCTGTGTCTCTCCTCAGGGATTAGGTCTGGCTGTGGTTTTATAAGGGTCCAATAGCAATGAGGCTCCAAGTGGAGTCAAAAAAGGGATCATTTTCTTGATTCCAGGGCATCACTGCTGTGAGCTCCTGCAAAGCCTGGTGTGTGGCGGCCCTGGGGAGAGCAGCCCACGGACAATTCCGACGCTGACCCAACATGAGCAGTGATTAGCTGTGTTTGATTTGGTCAGCTTTCTGAAGCCTCAGTCAGAAGCTCTGTTCTAGAAAATCTGGATGAGGTAAAAGCATGAAGACCTCATTTTCTCATATTCCAGCTTGACCTCTCCATGAAAACAGTGAAGATGCAGCAGGCATGTACCGATGCAGCCACCTGCCATAGCGGCAGTGCTCTCTCTGGTTAAGAACACTTGCTGCTGCTCCGCCCAAAGCATCCATCTGGGGTGGTTTAAAACTGTCTGTAACTCCAGATCCAGGGAATCTGACACCCTTGTTTGGCCTCTGCTGGCAGTTGCACTCATATGCACACACACACACACACACACACACGCACAGACACACACACATGCACGTACAGACACACAAACACACACACACACACGCACACACAGACACACAGACACACACACATGAACGTACAGACACACAGACACACACTTAAAAATAAGTTCTGAAAACAAAAGGTCATAGAGGATGAGGAAAGACTCACTTAAGTGTGGTCTATGGGATAAAAGGAAAATGTGGTGACCTAAAATGCACAGTGGATTTGGATGTCCTGATTGCAGGATCATTATAAAGTAGAAGACACAGCCGGGCGGTGGTGGTGCACGCCTTTAATCCCAGCACTTGGGAGGCAGAGGCAGGTGGATCTCTGAGTTCAAGGCCAGCCTGGTCTACAGAGCTAGTTCTAAGACAGCTAGAGCTGTCACACAGAGAAACCCTGTGTTGAAAAGACAAATGAACAAACAAACAAAAAAAACTCAAAAAACAAAGTAGAAGACTTTGAGTGAGAACATCAAGTCTGATGTGTGATTCTCCCAACAGCCAGGGCTATCCCCACAGCATTAATGAGTCAGCTGAGAAGGGAGGAGATCTCACATCTTGGTCAAGCCCAAAAGATAGTACTTGCCGAGCACGGATTAGAACCTAGTGTTGTGTGACAAAACCTTTCCTGGGAAGATAAAACACACAACTCCTTCCAGTCAAGGATCCCATGACAGCCCACAGTACACACCACTAAAGTCCAGCTTTATTGGGGTTACTTACAGGAATAGAAATGACTCAATTACCAAGGCCCACCCCAGCATGGGCGACAACTCACAAAAGCTGGGACAGCTGGAGCACACTGCACGGCCTGCAGGCCACTCAACAGATTGGAGTGTGTCCTTTCCAAGTGACTCTGGTCTAAACCTCTTCCAGGCATTTCTCTCAGGCAGCTGGTCCAGTCTCAGAGTCTGAATCTTTTCCCTTGTGAGAGTCCTTGGGCAGCTCATCACTCATCTGAGACACTTAGCTTGTATTGTTTACTCTGGCAGGGAAGGGGCCTAGTGAATCTGGTCAGTTTCAGGGACTTCCTGGAGCTATTTTTAGTTGTTTATCTTTTTTTTTTTTTTCCAAGACAGGGTTTCTCTGTGTAACAGCCGTCCTGTAGTTCATGCTGGCCTTGAATTCGCAGAGATCCTGGTGCTTCTGACCCCTGAGTATTGGGATTAAAGGTGTGCACCACCATAGCTGGTTCAGTTGTTTGTCTTCTTATTTCAGGGGCTTTCTGTGAGATGGAACATTTCAATCTTGGAGAAAAGTGTTACAAACTCACACGCCGTCCTGCAGTCAAAGCCGTAAGAGTTTGTTTGTGTGTACTAATGTTTTCCTTGCATGTATGTATATGTGTAATGTGTGTCCTTAGTGTCTGTAGAGGTCAGAAGGCATTGGATCTCCTGGAACTGGAGTTATAGGTGGTTGTAAACCACCACATAGGTGCAAAGAGGTGGAGCCCAGGGCCTCTGTAAAAGCACCCAGTGCTCTTGACCTCTGGGCCACCATGCAAGCCCCTGTATTGTTTCAATCAACCCAACTGTCATAGCTTCAGCTTTTCCTTGATTATCCTGCCATGAGTGTTCACACCCCCACCCACGTTGTGGACATTTTCACAACAAAGTTATCGAACGGAGAAGAATCACCAAGTTACCTGTTTATGTTTTCCCTCGGATTTAAGTAAAGCCAGTAAAGGTAGAGGCTGTGCAGGCCAGGATTTACTGTGCATCACAGAAAGCCCATTTTGCTGAAATAGAATTGTAAAAAAGTAAAAAGGGGGCAGGCTAATCCTGTTAAACGTGATGCGTGTTTCTGCAGTGTGCAGGGAGAGATTAGAGCAGGAAAGAGACCAAGTACTGTGTCGGTCTCACTAAGCTAACGTGACAACTTGTCTTTGGCGATCTTTACAGCGTGTTAGGCAACAGTGGCTGACTCAGAAGTGTTTTCTAGCGCTCCTTTGTGTTGCCCACAGGGTTCTTTCATTTCTTAAATTTTCTTTCTTTTCCTGCTCCTTTCTTCCCCACACTGCTCTATTTTGCTGTTTAATCCACGGTGTCTCCCTCAAGTCAAAACATTTAGCTGGCTCTGATCGAGATTTGGTTTTGAAGATGCCCTTTGACCTTGCACTGTGTGAAGCAGCCCCTAAGAAGTCAGCAGTCCACCCTCAACCCTGTGCCCTCTCCTGAGGCTCCAGAAACAGCTTTTGGGGGAAACAGCTCATTCTGGGTTGCATAGCGAAGCTGGCCTCCCTCCCCCTTTCTTCCATTTCTTCATTCTCTCCTCTTCACCCTGATTTCTTTTCTCTTGTACCCCTTCCACCTTTGTTTCCTTCCAGCTCACTGGCTTTCTAGAAGGTCCATCTCTATCTCACAATTCCTTCTCTCTTCTTCCCTTTCTTTCTTTCGTTTTTTTTTTTTTTTTTTTTGCTGTTTTCTTTCTAGTTCTCCTTCATCTCAATGGTTTTCTTTCATCTTTTCTCTCCTAGAATTATCTTTCCAGGAACAAGGTGCTAGGCTCTGAATCTAGGGCTTTGCCAACTCCGAACACACCTTCTACCACTGAGCCGTGTTCTCAGCTCTGCTCTCTTAGATGCTCCTTTCCTTCTTCACGTTATTTAATCCCCTTCCTTCTTTTCCTTTCCTTTAAACAACACAGCGACACTTCTAACAGGAGGTTATGCACCCTTGAAAGTTTTCAGCTGAAGCGAGGTCAGGTGAACGGCTCCCACTGCTGACATGAGCAAAGGGAGGAAGAGCTGATGTAGAGGAAGCATGGCTCTGAGACTCTGTCACTGTCTTTCCGAAGCAGGTGTCCAGCCTGTTTGGTGATGTGGCTGGCTGTCCATCCTTCTGTGGTTTCGGCACCCTCTGGCCCATGGTCCCTTCCCCCGCTTTCCCTACTGGCTTACCACCAGAGGCTAGATGTTGAGTCAATGGAAAAACAACACTGGCCAACATTAAAGGGAGACTGTTTGGAAAAGGAAGGCCCTGCTGAGGCACGGAGGAAGCCTGCGTGTTAACACGGGCCACCTCTTATCTGGGGCAGCTGGGGCTGAGCTGCGCGTGCTCACTCCGTCCTTTGGCAAGAGGTCTTCTGCAGTCAGGCAGCCCTGGGACTGAGGAGCCATTCTCGGTCTCAGAACTATAGTGTCCCCAGAACTATAGAGACAAAGGCCATTGCTCCCCCTAGAGACTGAGAAGCTAAGTTTTGAAATGAGCATGCTCCCTAAAACCAGTATGTCTGGGCCCAGGCACTAATTCCCACATGCTGTGAGTGCAAGGCAACCCAACCATTCTGACCTGAAGCGAGTACTGAGAAAGGAGAGAAAGCAACCCGAAGGAAAAGGGGACAAGGGCGTGTGGGTGGACCAGTGGCTCTGAGTTGGCTGCCCTTAGGCCTTGAATAGAAGGCAAATGGTTACCCTGCCATAGATTCACTGAATCTCTTCGTATGGTCGGGTCAGTTTCATCATGCTGACATCTTCAGACCTTGCTCTGGGGGAAGACTTAGCAGAACCTTTCCCGTGGAGGTCTGTCTACTCAACCAGCCACAGACTCACCTGTGGGTGGGTAAAATCATGCCAGGGGTCACGAGCACAGTGTTTCCTTGGGGTGAAGTCCCTTCGATAACTTCTGGACATTTCACTTTTGGAAACCTTGGCTGCATTCAGAAATGCAGAGCAGCTTGGGGTTCCCCTCTGCTTTCAGTCAGTTTGAATCAGACGCCAGATGATGTGAGCTAGTCATTGCTGCCTGCCCCCCCCGCTCCACCCCCCGCCCCCCCCCCGCGTGCGCACGCGCACGTGTGTGTGTGTGTGTGTGTGTGTGTGTGTGTGTCTCAGAGGACAACTTGTGAGGATGAGTTTCGATCTCGTCTTCCACTGTATGAGTCCAAGGAATTGAATCCAGGTTGTCATGCCCTCATGGTGCCCTTGACCCAGTGGACCATTAAGATGACCCAAACGTGAAGTTGATTTTAATTTTACTTTTGGTCTTTGTTTTGTTCTGTATGGTTTTTCTGTGGATGTGTGATGTGACCCCCGGGCATGTAACTTATAAGTACCATTAGATGAAAAAAAAATCAATTTGGTTTGATGCTTCCCAAGGCCAACCCATGTCATGACCCATGTAACACAGTGGCGAACTTTACTCCTGAGTTTGTCCTTTTGAGCCACTTGAGAAGAATGTTCCTTTAGATGGGAGAGGGATTGACTGCAAGAATGTGATTGGTGAGCTTCCGTCCCCATTGAAGGATCGAAGATCAGGATTGCACCAGTAGGCTGCTGGCTTCCAGTATCCTTGTGTTGAGTCTCAGCTTCTAATCACCAACTGAGCTTTCTCCTCAGAGAACCCAGTCATCTGGGTGCTGGATTTATCTGCAGCTGCTCAGGGGAGTTGTCAATCAGTGGAAATTCTGCCAGTGATGTGTGGCATCCATTTCAACAAACATCTCCTCCCATGTCCCCAGTCATCCTTCTGTCCTTTCTCATCCAAGGCTTAAGTTTCAGACAGGATGGAAAGCAAGCTTTTCTTTAGTCTCCTATTTGGTCTAGGAAGATAATTTATGACACAGATGATTTGTATCTCACTGAAGCCTCGTCAATAAGAAAATATCACTGATTAACCAACAAACTGAATGTAAGCTAATGTAATTAAATTCAGTCTTATCGTCCATTTCTTCATGGAAGTTTCTGGCATTTGTGAACTTCATGAGTGTTTAGTTGTGAGGTTGTTTTGAACTTTTGAATGATTTAGGGACCCAAGTAGGGGTGGAAGGGTAAGGGAGAAGAAGTGAAAAGCATAAAAAAAGTAGTTATTAAATGTATTAGTTAAAACCTCCAAGATCACTTTTTATGTGAATTTTTGACTTCCTCAAAACACCAAAAGTGTTTTGCTCATATTAGTCCTGTCAAGTGAAGCTGGACTCACTTGTTGTCTCATCCTGGAGGTTCCATAGCCGGGTTGCTAACATGGGGCTGAAACAAATGGCACGGGCGTCCACGTTCCCACAGGCAGAAGGCATTCGCAGTTACACTAACCATCAGAGTTTCATGCTGGTGACGGGGGAGGGCTGGAGCCCTTCACATCGCCTTGTTTAGTTATGTTCGCTATGAAGAAAAATCGTTGTTTACCCCTGGGGAATTTCTGAAGGAAAAAAAAATCAATTTCTATCAATGAGTGATATTTTTCTCCGCAAGGGGTATTGACTCCACAATGGTGAGTTATTTTCCTCAGACACTGAGAATGGTTAGTGGACATGTCTTTTATGATCTCATCAGCATGTCGTTTTCAGCAGAGGCATCCTGTCCAGGACATCCCAACTTCTGAATTGCCGCTGGTTGGAGAATTTTAGAGTCTCGATACATCTGTATGAAATAATCCTATAGACTGTATTCTAAGTTAAAAAGAATGGCTCCCCATTCTGCCGCTTTGTGGGGGTGTAGCTTTTGTGATGGGGCAGCAGGTGGTAGAGAATCTTAGCCTGTTCTCTGGCTCTTCTCAGTGTGTTCTCTTGGCTCCTGCATACACCCATGACCCTCTCATGGGGTCACATCTCCCTCACTGTCTCCAGGACTCCTTCCCCTCCTTTTATATTATAGTGTCATACTGGTATTTTTAATTTTGATAGTCAACCAAAAACAATTATTTTCTTTAGAAATGTTCTTACTGGGAAGACAAGGCTGCCTCAAACTCCCCATGTAGTCCAGGTTAGTCCCAAACTGATCCCATTATCCCCAGTATTGGGATTATAGGTATGTGCTACCATACCCAGCTTGAACTAAAATTTTATGTTGTCAGAGAACCCGTTATGTGAATGAACCTTTTGAGAGGTGGAAATGGAGGAAAAGTCAGGGAATGCTGGAGCCTTGAGAGCTGCTTGACTTGAACAGTCAACTTGATACGGCCTAGAGTCTTCTGAGACGAGTGTCTCACTTGAGAGATTGCAGAGATCCAATCATCTTGTGGGTGTATTCGTGGAGGATTGTCTTATTTGCTCACTGATGCATGAGGACCTAGCCTGGGGACAGTGCCATATTTATGCAGGTGATCCTGGGCTGGATAAGAAAGCCAGATAAGTATGAGCCCGAATGAGCACACAAACTGTGTTACTTCGTGGTTTCTAGTTTAAGTTCCTGCTTGAGTTTTTGCCCTGACTTCTCTCAGTGGTGGACTGTGTCCTGGAAGTACAGCCAGACAAGCCCTTTCCTCCTCTAAGTGGCTTTGGTCATGGTGTTTGTCACAGCAACAAAATGAAACTAGGGTGCTTTGTCACTCACTGTGAAGGATTATTCTCTCTGTTAGTTCATTGTCTCGAATTTTGTGCTTTCTTAATGTATTTTCCTTGATTGTGTGCAGATGGGGTAAGCTCTAGTGTCATTCCTCGGGAGCCTTCTACCTTATTTTTGAGACCAGAGCTCTGTTATTGGCCTGGAGCATGGCTATTGGAATAGGCAGGTTGACCACTAAGCCCCAGGGGTCTACCTAGCTACCTTGCTAGTGCTGATTTTGCAAGCACATACCACTATGATTTTGTTGCTGTTGTTTGTTTTCTTTGCTTTTGTTGTCATTTGTTTTGTTGGTTTTTTGTTTTGTTTTTATGTGGGGGATGGA
Organism: Chionomys nivalis; assembly: GCF_950005125.1. NCBI lineage: Eukaryota > Metazoa > Chordata > Mammalia > Rodentia > Cricetidae > Chionomys > Chionomys nivalis. The sequence goes on from NC_080090.1 coordinate 9,487,452, forward strand.
GGTTGAGGCAAGACCTCATGCTTATGTAGCAAGCACTTCATTGCCTGAGCCACCACTCCAGCCCATTATTGTTGGAGTGCTGCTGGGATACATTTGCTAAATCTAAGGTTTCTTCCTTCTTTCTTCTTGTCTCACTGAATGACTCCAGTCACCTTACACCCAGGGGCATGCTCATTTTGACACTCTTGTCTGTAATGTTTGCCCAAGAACCACAGGTTAGGAGGTTTGGTCATGGTCTTGCTTAATACTATGTCAGGGCTCTCATAAGGACGTCTAAAAGCTCCATTGTGCCCCAAGCTTACACACAATCTGTTTCCTGTTCCGAGTTTCTGATATCTTACTGTTTTCTCTTTGGATATCCATGTCTCCCCCTGACTCTTTATTCTAATACCTGGAACATATCTAAATGTGTGTGGCCTTTCTTGAAAAGCACCAGACTGTCTGTGGATGAAATATGCCCCTACTCCTGAGCTCACCCAAGAGTTTAACCCCTGAATTCAGATCTCAACGGTGCTATGAGAGTGAAATTCAACCCTGCTCAGTTGTCTGAGATGTCTATGGGAAGTGATGAGAATGGATCTCCCATGATGAGACATGATGGTCTTATAAGGAGAAGGGGAGCCTCATAGAAATCCCTCACAGAGCCCAGGCCATGGAACGTGCCTGCATGTACTGCCTTCAAGCCCACGAGCGAAATGAACCTGTCTTTATATAGTACCCCCCCTCAGGTATTTTATTTCAGTAACAGAGATGCTGGCCAATAAACCCCTGATCCTTCTCTAGATAAGTTCTTCACTTTCCAAGGTCCAGTTTAAAATTCATTTGCGTGAGAAAGGTCAGCTTCTGGTTAGTTTTGGTCAAATTAATGCAATCCAGCATCATTTGGAAAGCTAGAACCTCAGCTGAGGAATTGCCTCCCCCAGAATGACCCATAGGCAAGGGCAAGTGTGTGGGGACATTTTGATGATTGATGTGGGTGGGCCCAGCCCAGCCCCAGCCCATTGTGGGCAGTGCCACCCCTGAGCAGATGGTTCTTAGTTGTCTGAGAAGGCAATCTGTGCAAGTTGTGGAGCACAGTCCAGGAAATAGTGCTTCTCCTGGCCTCTGTTCCCGTTACTGCCTTAAATCCCCACCCTGTCTTCCCTTCAGGGTGGACTATAATGTGTAAGGTGAAGTAAACCCCTCCCTTCCCAAGCTGCTTTTGGTCAAGGTGTTGTTAATCACAGCGACAGAAAGCAGGCTAGGACAGCTGCCTAATCTCGAAACCCTGGTCACACATGCCTATTGTTGATCAAAAATGAAGTAAAGTTGTTCATCCAGCGTATTCTCCGAGTGCTTCTGGTAGGCTAGCTGTTGGGATGTCATATAAGGCATCAAAGTCCTTGCCCCGTGGAACTTACATTGCAGTCTCTGAGCAGGAAGTGACCATAGCTCTTTAATAACATCAGGCAGTGCAAATGGACACAAGTGAAGCTAGGACCAGGCAGAGAGGGCTGAAGATGACTGCTTGGAAGATGCCAAGAGGAGGGATGCTCAGCACAGAATTCCCAATACCTGCCACAGAGCCTGGTACTTGAGAAAACACCCTGGAAGCCTCTGCTAAATGAGAACCCTGATGGCTGGAACAAGGACCGGGAAGATAAAAAGGCTGCCATTAGGTGTCAGCTGAATATAGAATTCTGTGCTTTTGGAACCAGTTTCCCTGGCGAGAACATGTGGGCCATGTGTTAACCATGTTTTCAGGATGAGCTGGGGTCAAGCCTGACCTCCGTTTAGAGTTGGTCACCTCCATACCTGTCAAGCAAAGGAATCATATACTTTCTTCTTAACCAGATTGAGACTGGCTGTGAATGAAATGTGTGTACCTGAAAGAATCCTTGTTCTCTTTGGTTTCTATTTATACTGATGACCAACTATTTTGCAATGAAGGGTAGGATTTTTTTTCCTGTGATCTGCATACGTGTTTTTAAATGACTAATGAAGCCAATCTGGACCTGGCAGATTTCGCCTCTACTTGTGAATATGTGATCCCCCCTGGAAGCTAGCTGGCTTCCTGCTCTGGTTGCAATGGCCTCACTATTGGCATTTTGCATTTAAAGCCTTTTCCACTTTGTATCTTGTCACTGGGTCTGGCTCTTAGCATCCCCATCCCTTCTTATTTTTAAGCCCACATTATCTTCTCAAGAATAGTCTGAAGATTAGAGACTGAAAGGCTCAGTAGGCAAAGTGCTTGCGGTGTAAGTGTGAGGGCTGGAGTTTGGATCCCCAGCGCCCATGTGAAACCTGGGTGTGGCTGCACGCACCTTCAGTCTCCAAGCTGAGGAGATGAAGACAGGAGCCTCCTTGGGGCTTATTGGCAAGTCAGTCTAGCCAATCAATAAGCTCTAGGTTCAGTGAGAGACAGGTTTCAAAAACAAAACAAAACAAAAAGCCATAGAGAGTTATCTAGAAAGACACAGTGTGAACTTTTGGCCTCTTTATACATATCCACACACACATGCATATGAACATGTACACACATATGTAGTCCTCCCACAAAAGACTATTATGAAGATTAGATATCTTTGATTAGTAAAATATTTTGGGGTGCAGAGTTGAGAAGAAGAAGGACTGAACCAAACTGGGTCCATTCTCTATTCCTGGCCATGGTAATTAAACACGGAGATGAGAGACAGGAATAACGGGCTCTTCCCTAGGCCTCTGCTGTGTTCTTTCTCCATCCCACCTTCCTGGTGAGATGCTGGCCCTTTCCTCTCCCTGGGGACCTTTCCTGGTCTTGCCCCTTAGCTGTCAGTCTGCCACCCAGTTCATACAAGAAATGCCAGGGGAAGTTCCCCCTCCCAAGTTCATTTTGGCTCTTAGCCACACTGTTTTGGTTGGCCCCCATCTCTCTGTGTGACTCTTCACTAATCTCCATGATCAGATTCAAGAAGCCCCAGCAGAATATCTTGTGATCTGCCTCCCCCCTCCTTAGCGTCCTCAGTCTGCAGGCGTTTGTGATGAGGTCTATGTGTAGCTGCTGTTGGCGTTAGCTAAGGTTTGTATTTGCTCTTCCTCAGGTTATTAATGTTATAAATGCCAAGTTATACATGTGTGTGCGCACACACATGCGCATGTGTGCGTGTTTGAATGTACAAGCATGTTTCAGAGTCCAGAGGTTAACCTTGCATGTCCTTCCTCAGGGGCTGTCCTCCTTAGTTTTGGGACAGGATAGCTCCCTGGCCTAGAACTCACCAAGTAGGGTAAGATAACTGTCCAGTGAGCCCAGAGGCCCTGTGTTCTTACCTCTCTGAGGCTGGGGTTATAAGCACACCTGAGTTTTTACATGGGTTCTGGGGGGTCAAGTGTTGGTCCTCATTTTGATATTGCAGCCACTTTGTGGACTGAGCTATTTCTTCAGTCCCAGCTACATAGTTTTAAAACTTATTAAATGCCTCCCGTACTTTAAACTGTAAGCTGCATCAACATGCATGCTTTGTCAACCAGAGTGCACAGTTCTGATCAGTGTAAACATGTCTAGAGATCTTTGTGAGATGTGGGGTGCATACTGAAGGAATGAAGGCTTAGGGATTTGCACCCACCCTCCTGTTTTTTTTTTTTTTGTCTAAATGTGTGCAAATTGATATAGGCTAAGAAATTCAATAACTGTCTTCATCAGTTTTAGTCTCTGTGTGGGGACATGTGACAAGACCCAGAATTCCTGGCACCGCCCTTTTACAGCATTAAAAAAAAAAAAAAGAAAGAAAGAAAAACTTGGCGTATTACATCAACCAGATTTCCCCCTTTGTCTCAAATAAGGCTCAGCTGAACAGTAGCCTCCTCACCCAGCACAACAATCAAAAACTCACAGGCCCTCAGCTGCCTGGGATGATGTCACAACTCTCAAGAAGGCTTGCTGCTGAGCTGGGCTCGGGTCCAGCTCACACAGTTCTTCCTGCCACTTTCAGAGCCTGTGAGAGATTAGGTGGTCGCTCTCTCTCTCTCTCTCTTTTTAATTCTTCTTTTTCTTTCTCTCTCTCTCCCCCTTTCTTTTTCATCTTCTCAAAAGGCATCTTGGTTTCCGTCTAAGCACAACATTAGCTCTGGCTGCCCCAAATAACATTTTAATTGAGGTCTCAGTCCAAACAAATGCCCGGCCTCTTTATTAACCCCAACAGTGTAATTTTTCACCCTAAGCCTGATTCAGGGGGAACTGTCTCACTTAAACTGCCGTGCGACGGAACATGGCAGCTTTCCGCTATCATCTCTTCTCTGACCTTAATTTGAACCTTAATCTCTTTTAGCCATGCTCTCTTTATTAGATGTCCACAGTGTGCCCAGTGCTAATTTTCCTGTTAGATTCTCCCACTATAGACGTGGGTTCAGTCCACCTCAGTTCCCCTGTGGTACTATCAAGGTTTCTTTCTTGGCCTTTTTTTTTTCACAGAAAGGAAAGGAAATATTTTATTTGTTTTTGTTTAGTAATTTCAATAGCTACTTTGCAAAATGCTCTGTAGAACTTTAGTTATTTCTGATGTTCACAAAATTTATGTGCATAAAAATAATATACTCTTTAATTGTCAGGAAAACTCTTGAAAGTAAGTACAAAGGATTCTTCACCTATAGACAGACCTACAGTTAGAAAACAAAGCAGAAAACCAAGATCATTACTTTACTAATTCAGGCACAGACAATATTTTTTTATCAGAAACCTCTGACCTTGGGGGGGCACCTGAATTATTCAGATAATAGCTTTAATTCCTTCATTCATTTTAACACTTAGACATGACCAATGACTAACAACAGAGAAAGTAATTTCTTTTTCCTAATTATACCTTCCCATTTTTTTGACATTGGAAAATGATCCACATTAGAATGCAGGGGAAAAAGAAGCATACTTTTCAATCACAATGATAAAAAATGTGTTTCTCTATTTGGAGTCTAGCTTAATATAGCAGAAGTTTGTAGGTAGAAAACAGTGCTTATGATCGTGTGCCCAATTAAATTTATTATAGGTTTTCGTACTTTTTGGCATCACTATGAAAGCATATTAGTTATTATTCTTTATAACCTAATTGGCGGCTTTGTGTCTATTCACCCTTCTGTTCTCTGCAGAATACAATAGTTTGTTGATTGCAAAAAAAATTACATTTCTGTGACTTTAAAGTCTTAGAACTGGGGTTGCCATTGAAAGTTGGAGGCACAGTCGGGTGTTTCGGAGGGCAAGGACCCAGTACCCTCTGGGAGTGAGGAGGGAGGCAGCTGGGGACAATTGCCTGTTCCCTGCAGAGCTCCGTGGCCCTAACAGCATGTTGGTGTGATAAACTTTGCCTTCATTTCACAGGCTAGAACAATTAGCGGGAATGAACCAGAGTTCTCCTGGATCACAGTTTATTATATGCTATTAAATTCCATTATTCAAGAAGTTGCTACTGTGATCATAAAACTTCTCCCCCAGCCCTCCATGTATTTTCTGTTGTGCGTTGGCTGCTTGCTTCTCCGATGGGCAAGGTTTCTTTCTCTTTCCCGTTAGCACTTATTCAGAGTGCTTGAAGCTAATTTGGGAACAAATCTTTGAAAAGACAACAAAAATGAGATGTGAAAACACACACACACACACACCAACGGATGAAGGTTCTTAATTAGTCCGTTATTTGACACGCACGATTTAACATGGTGTGCTTAGTGCTCCACATTCCCCAAAAGAGAAAGGCTCTTTTTTTTCCCCATCCCCGACCTTCCTCTTATTCATTCTTTCCCCCTTGTCACTTTCCATTAACCAGTGATGACATCCTCTGCTGGAAGGGTGAGCAAGTAGATTATTTCCAAACTGGTGTAAGTGACACTCAAAGGTCTGACCCGAAGGGGGGTTTATGATAGCAACAAGCTCCTCAGCCCCTGGAGTTAGAGAATGTCACTTCAATAACACACCCAAGTCCCTCGTCACAGCATGTCTGCAGCAAGTTGCCAAATGTCCAGGAGTGGTAGGACGAGGACGTGTATGGAAACATACCGGGTGGTGGTACCATCTCAAGTTATCCTTGTTGCTAGCAGCAACGAGAAGATGCTACGACGACGCAGCCCTCCTGCACCATCCATTCTGCAGGCGAGGAGACTGGGGACTGCACAGTTTGCCTCAGTTGTCTCCGCTCACACTGTAAGTGATGGAGCTGAAGTTTGTCTCGTTGAGTGGCTCCAAGCTCATGTCTGTTTCTGGAAGGGCCATAAACCAGCTTTCTGGTGGGGGTGGCAGCATTTCTTCTAAAATCTGAAGGTTAAACCTACCTGAAAATGGTACTGTCCTCAGGGGCTGCAGACAGTGAGAAACAGAATAAGCTGGGGTTAAAAAAAAAAAAAGTGGCTAGACTTTGCTAAGAAAAGAAGGGGGGTGGCTTGCTTGGGTTAGCCTGGTTGTAGGACCTGCTTCTCTGCCTGCTCCCCACACCCCTCCCCTGTTTCTGCTTATCTGCCTGCTGCCCACACCCCTCCCCTGTTTCTGTTACTCTGCCTGCTCCACACACCCCTCCCCTGCTTCTGCTTCTCTGCCTGCTCCCCAAGTCCCTCCCCTGCTTTTCTGCCTGCTCCCCACACCTCTCCCCTGCTTCTGACAAATAGAACTTGGGAAGAGAGGCAGCAGACTTAGACTGGAAGTCAGGATCCAGTGCAGGCTGCTACCCAGACCCTCACACTGCCTTCTGGCCTCATAGAGCTTTCTGCTCCTAAGACAAACAAATGTTATTCATTGACCAACTTTCAACTTTTGATCTTCCTTGAACAAATTTTAGCTTCTTTTTCCCAGGAACCCCGGAATTATGTTTGTTATAAAATAAGACTGTGGACTTATATTGACAGAAATAAAAAAAAAATCACTTGATCATTTGTAGCCAGAAAGGCTATCTTTTAGTTGACAAAATGCCTGAGAAAAATCAATTTCTAAAGAGAGCACATATTTAGACTCACACAGTTTCTGTAGGTTCTCCCTGGGTGGACATTTAGCTCCATCACTGTGCACACGTGGTGAGCGGAGGCATCAGAGCTGAGGGGCAGAGCTGCTCCTGTGCTTCTGGGATGTCCAGAAAAGCAAAACAAATTAGTGAGAAGAAAGGGCTGAGAGCCCAATACATTCTTGAAGGACCTGCCCCCTAATGATCGCTTATTCTATTTATGCTCCACCCATCAGCTAGGGGCTGAAGATTTAACATACCGGCTCTTGGGGGACATTTAGGATCAAAAGCATCATACCAGTGGATGGTCGATAACACTCAGCACGCATCTGTAGCCGGGAGGACATGGTGGTTACAGGGAAGTGATGCCACCCCCACTTAGGTCGGATATTAGCACCACGGTATAGCCTCACCTATTTGCACCCCAGTCTTCCTAGTTCCTTGCCTTTCTTACTTTGCCTGTTGACAGTGACCCCGTTAGTAGTGGAAGGGGGTGGACGCGCATGTTTTGCCAGTGTGCCCCGTATAGTGTTCTACTTTCTCTGTTTCTGTGCCCCAGCAACTTGATTACAGACTTGTAGATGATTTCATTCTAGACAGGTCTTCTGTCCCTTCTCAGCCCATGTAGTTGGACCACCTTCCGTTAGAGGTCACCATAGTGGCTTTTCTGAGCTCCATCGTGTCCATTTGCCCATAATTCTTCAGTTAACATGGTCAGCATGTTACCTATTTTCAATCCTGTCTCCTCTGGGCATCTCCATATCTCCACTTCCCAAGCCTGGCACCAGGGCGAGACCCAAGTTGTCCTTTGTGTGCCCATCTGTCAAGAACCCTTTAAGTTAGGAATGAAAGAAAGACTAAGAGTTGATGATCACAGAGACAGCAGTGGCCCAGCTGTGGTCCTCTGGGATGACAGAGGAAAACAAGTGCCAAGGGGATTTGGGCCACAATAAGGTGGGCTTATTTGACCTTAAACAAAGGGAGGTAATGGGTTAGGGAGATGGCATTGTGGGTAAAGTGTTTATCGCTCAAATCTGTAAACCTAAGTTTGTATCCCTAGCAGCCACGTAAAGGCTGGGGACACTGTAGCACAAGTGTCTATAACAGTCACATGTCTACAGGAGGTGAGAGGTGGAGACAGGCGTCTCCAGAAACACTTGAGCCGGCTCTGACACCCACATATATGCCATGGTACAAACAGACCATTTTTCTATTATTTACATGCCAATGTGCATGCACGCACATGTGCTCAAACGCATGTACACACACACACACACATACCACTCTAATAGAAAGGTCATTATAAAGAAGTTTCTCTCCCTCCTTCCCTTCTTCCCTTCCCCTCTCTATCAGTGTTTACCATGTAGTTGAGGTTGCAGGTTATGCAGATTAGAGTAGCCTTGAATTCAGAATTCTCCTGAAAAAGGAGTCCTGGATATTAAGATTTATAGGCATGTGTTCCATACCTTGCTGAAGAATTTATTTTTTATTGTCTTTTAAAAAATTTTTAATATTCAGTTCATCTCTCAGAAATCTTTTTTTCTTTTTTTCCCTTTTTTTCGAGACAGAAATCTTTATATGACTGAGAAGAATGTAAAATTTGTCTATTGCCCCCCTCTACCTACCATTCTGTGATCTATCTATTAATTGATAGGTTTATCTATCATCTATCCATCAATCTATAACCTACTCATCCATCACCTACCTATCTTTTCAAGCTGGAGAAACAGATAACAGGAGAGTGGAAGGCCAGCAACAGGAATGGAAGATGGGGAATCACATGCAATAAAGCTGGGAGTCACATGGACCATCCAGACCTTAAAAAGAAAAAGGTGGATTTTCAATGCTAAAGTCTTGAAAGGGGCCTGATGGCTCATGGTGTTGGTGTGTTCCTCCTGATTGTAGATTACATTTCATGTTTGGCATAAGCTGTCTAGATGTGCTAGCTCTTTGTATGTATTTCAGAGAAAAGTGTCCTCCACTTTCAACAGAACAGAATAGCTCTTGGCAGTGGAGGCCCTGGCCTGGGGATGGCTGAGGAACCTACCTGAGGATGTGCAGGGTGTCATCTAGAGCACCGACATTCTGACCAAGGAAGGAGGGCGGACTAGGGCTCTGTAGTCTTCTCCTCTCCCACTGTGCAGGTGAATCTCAGACCGTGAGCTCGGGAGCTGCCTCTCCAGTCCTCATCCCTGTGGATGACAGATGCATGGGTCTATAATGTTCCTATTTTCAATAATTTCTCATCCTGCCAGTTGCTAGTTGCATGTTACATCTTCTGCAAAAATAAATCCCTAAGTAAGTCAGGGTGCTGATAAGATAGCTCCGAGGGGGGGTGGGGACTGAGGGATTCCAAGAAGAGAGCCATATGAAAGGCGTAGAACAGCTCCTGCTATACAGCGAGTGCTCAAGAAATGCTTACAACTGTTATTGTTGCGATTAATAACTGAGGATTCATAATTTTTCATTTTCTATGTTAAGCTCCTCCATGCATCATTATTATTCTAATTTCAAGCAACTTTTATAGAAATAGTCTGGTCATAAGTCAAGCTATTTATATGTGTGGTGTGACACATGTCATGATTACTAAAAAAGATTTATTTTTATTTCTTGTGTATCAGTGTCTTGCCTGTGTGTATGTAAGTGTACCACATGTCTGTAGTACCCCTGGAAGCCAGAAACGGGCATCAGATCCCTTAGAACTGGAGTGATAGCAACTGTGAGCTCCCATATGGGTGGTAGAATTCAAACCCAAGTTTTCTGGAAGAACAGCTAGTGTCTTTAACCATTAAGATATCTCTCTAGCCTTGAGGTTTTTTATCCCTTTATCTACCAATGGACAACAAAGTTGCTGCTGTGTCCTGGCTACCATTAGTCACTCTGCAGTGAGCCTAGGAACACAGGAATCTCATTCAAACTCTGGTGTACCTTGATGCATATCTGCACAGAAGGGATTGCGTGACAGACTGATGTGAAATCAAGCACTGAAAAGATAGGAAGCTATTGGGACTGGACTTGAGTCCATTTCCTTCTGTTCTTATCCCAAACTATAAGCAGAGAATGAAGCAGGTGATGGGGAAGAGGTGGTCACTTATGTTGTCGACCTTTTACAGAAGAATGTGGCATTGGCATGCTAGAAAACACTCAAAGTTCATTCTTTCAAAAATGACTTTTTAGGGATCAGAGAGATAGCTCAGTGGTTAAGAGCATATGATGTTCTTGCAGAGGACCAGAGTTTGGAACCCAACATCAACATGGCAACTCACAACCATTCTAACTCCAGGTTCAAGGGACCTGACTCCCTCTTATAATTGCTGTGAGCACCAGGCACACATGTAGTGTACAGACATACATGCAGGCCAAACACTCACACACATATAAAATGAATTTTTAAAAAGAATTTTTATTTTATCCCCATATAGTCTTCCAAGAAGGTTTTATTTTTTTATTTATTTTTTATTTTATTTTTTTGCTTTATCAAATGGGGTTTATCCTTCTGCTGTCCATCAAACACAACAGTGAGGATAAGATGATTTTTGAGTGGAAGGTTAAGTGACTGCAATGGCTTGCTCTCTGGCTTTGTACAGAGTGACAACCCCATCTTTTTGTCTTGACCCCAGGCTTAGAAGCTGCTAGGAGAAGAGAGTAGAACACTGATAAATTTCTGTGAAGAGCAAAATCGAGGAAAGTGGGTGTCTTAGTTGCGTGCCTATTGCTGTGACAAAACACCATGCTCCAGGCAACTTATAGAAAAAAACATATAATTTGGGGTCATAGTTCTACAGTGGGACTCTCTGACTTTCATGGTGGAGAGCATGGAGACAGGCAGGCGCAGCTCTGGGTCAGTAGCTCAGAGCTTACATCTGACCCATAAGTATGAAGCAGAGATAACAATAACCTCAAAACCCATGCCCAGTGCCATGCCTCCTCCAACAAGGCCACACTTCCTAATCCTTCCCAAACAGTTCCACTAACTATAGCCCAAGCATTCAAATGTATGAGCCTATGAGGGCCCTTCTCACTCAGACCACCATGGTGAGTTCCAGCATGAGACAGAACATATAGAGAAGAGGAGGAGAGGATGTTGAGAGCAGGAGGAGGCTGTGCTGTGATGGGGGAAGCGATGTCATAGCAACAACACAGAAAAGAAAGAACCAGAATAGCACAGCGAAGATGTGGCTAGCTGGTTAGCCATTTGGGCAAGAAACTGCTCTTGCCTGAACTGCTTGACTAGATATGTGGGACCACAGAAAAATGACTGCTGAAGGTGAGACCGTCCTTCATGGTTCCTGCTTCATGAAAGAGTCTGCCAGACATTCAGCAGGACACAGAAGAAAGTGACTGATGGACTTAGCTGTTACAAGGCAGAACACATCTTCAAATTTCCTGCTTCATGGAAAAGTCTGTCAGACACTGTTGGCCTGTGGGCTGAAGATTGGATGCTCCAATGATACAGAAGAACTTTGGGTGACTGTTCAAGCAGCAAGATGTCTCTGTCAATTCTACAGTTTTGGCACTTGCTTATACTGCACTTCCTATTAGCTTAGATAATATTATTTCCTTCAGTGGTCTTTAATGGAGTTGAAGAATAGATAGTTATAATTATAGTTTTCCTTAGTTATGATAAACGATAAAGTAGATATAAATATTGTAACTGTAATTTTTGCTTGATACCTGTTTTGCTATATGTAAATTTACTATGTTAAAGTTAAAACCTTCCTTTTTATTTAGACAGAAAAGGGGAGGTGATGTGGGATTCCCCTTTCTATGCTGTGAATATGTTTTATTGCCATTGGTTAATAAAGAAGCTACTTTTGGACAATGGCTTAACAGAATAGAGCTAGTTGGGAAAACTAAACTGAATGCTTGGAGAAAGTAAGTGGGGTCAGGGAGAAGCCATGTAGCCACCCGCAGGAGACAGATGCCCCGGAACCTTGCCAGAAAGCCACAGCCATGTGGCAATACACAGATGAATAGAAATGGGTTAATTTAAGATATAAGAGTTAGCCAGAAATATGATTAAGCTATTGGCCAAACAATATTGCAATTAATACAGATTTCTGTGTAATTATTTTGGTTAAGGGCAATGGGAAAACAAACTAGTGACCTCCCCCAACACATATGTGCTGGCAAAACACTTAAATAAATCAAAAATTGAAAAAAAAATCATTAAGATTTTTCAAGTAATCCTAGGCTGTACCAAGTTAAGACTAGAAAGCAAGGAGTTATTTATTATTGAAACAACACCTCCCAGTTCTGTTCTGACTTATCTACTTTAATATTCTCCTGAGGAAGGGATACCATATACAGAATTAGAAGGTAAACAGAACTCTTGAGAGGGTTGGGAAGGAGAGACTGAGGAAGTTACGCAAGTGGACATTGATGTCCTCAGCTGTCTGCATAGAAGTGACATACAACCCGCCATCTGTCCCTTGTCTATGCACACAAACACCTGCTTGTGGCTACTGATTGAGGAAAATGTCTCTGTTTCTTGCTTCTTCAGCTTCCTGTGATGTCAGTAGCAAATCACTCTAAGAATCTTCTTGGCAAGAGAGCCTGGGAAATGTATTTTCTAGACTCTCAGGCCTTGAAGTATGGGAGAATTTAATTTTTTAATTATTAAAATATTTGAGATTTTATTTATTCCTATTTTATATATAGAATTCTATGTCCATGTACCATGGGCATGCAGTACCCAAAGTGGCCAGAAGAGGCTGTTAGCTTTCTTGGAACTGTAGTTAACATATGTTTGTGAGCTGCCTTGTGGGTGTGGGAATCAAACTACAGCCCTCTGGATGATCAACCAGTGCTCTGAACCACTGAAGCAATCCTCCAGCCCAGGAGGGTTTGGAAGAAATGCTGAAGGTATGTGCTGTCTCTCAACAAAAGAGGGTTGAGCATCACTCTCTTGGTCCTTCTGGTGAGACATCCAACAGGGTTGTCCTTCGTAACTCACATTTTCTTGAAGATGTCTCAAGAACAGATCTTAATGAACCCCTTGTATTCATGCCACACAATAAATTATTTTGAATTGGTTTCATTAATGTGGCAAAATCAAAAGAAACAAAGAAAAAAACAAATAAGTTAGATCTTAGCGAAAGGCACTTTCCTTCCTACCCTGCTCATAGTGCAGATGCCCCTGAGTCCTGAGTTCTGTCTGCACACACAGACAAAGGGTGGATGCTTTGTAGATGCTCTGCCTTACTGGATCCATAGAAACTGTCAACCATAGTTTTTTGTCTGTTTTATACTGAGTTTGTTTATAAAGTTGGTCAACGTGTGTCAACATTTTGTCCAGCTGATTATGCGCACAATCTTGTACTCTTATATGAGATGGGATTCCTGTTTGGGCATGAGGGGTTTGTGGGTTTAGACTGGAATAGAGTGGAAAGTATTCTTTAAGTGAGGGGTGTGGTATTTGAGTACCAAGAAGACCTACTCAGCCATAAAAAATTGATACTCAGGAAGGGGGGCGGCAGGTCCTGTTTTTATTTTAACAGAAAAGGTACAAGGATTAAATCCATCCTCTTGGCATTTATTTTCTTCATTACCCCCAAAGGCTAAAGCTATTGTGTCTCTGGTAAAAATGATGGCGGAATGACTCAGACTTATTTACAACCATCAAAGACTTGATAGATATGGATCGTGTCATAATTAAGCTTGTCATAATAAAGGGGTGGCCATATCAGTGCAATCACGGGGGCTGTTATGATGTCACAGCTGCCTGTGCCCGGCATTTAGCCTCTATTTTCCACTCCCGCCCACGCTTATCTCCCGCTATATTTGGTTGTTTTACAGTGCTACCTGGACCACAGTCTATTTTACAAACTAAATGAACAGGTTGAGCTCTTTGGAACCTGTTTCCTGTGCCTACCGATGCTTTTCCTTGGTGTGCTATGTTTTGTCTACTTTGTACCTAGAATTGTGGCTGGTACAGTCATGAGTTTGCTCTGTGTAAAGGGAAGGAGAGCAGAACATTGAGCAATCAGCTAACGAATCCCTCTGAGATGGTTGGTGAGTTTGGAAAATTCCACTCTCAAAAAAAAAAGTTACTTTCTCCATAGCAGATTTCCTCTTGGCCACAATTATCCACAAAGCTGTCCAGTTTCCAAATGGTCTTGACCACTGCTGATATCCCCTACATAAAGCCTTTGGTAGATTTCATTAGATATGCTTAGTGATTCTTTTTTCTAAGTAGCCTGTTTTTCCCAGCCTGTGTACTTATTTAATAGCTATAGAAACCTGTTTCAGCTACCCAGCATGGTTGCTGATAAAGTATTCTAAGCGTAGTGACAATAAGGGAGTGTATTGTGTTACCCGTGGTTCTTGGGTGACAGCTCAGTTGGGCAGCTCTTACTTGGAGTCTCATGTGTTCATAGTCAGATGGTGGCTGAGGCTAGAGCAAATTCATTTGTATTTTTGGCCTTGGGCTAATCAGAACTCTCTATCTACATGGTTATCTTAGATTTCCTTGTGTTTTGGTGGTCTTTGGGTCATCATATTTTCATATTGTGATCAGCTTCCTCTCAAGTCAATGTCCTGAGACATTTGGGTGGATGTTGCAAAGATTCTAAAATATCTCCTTGAAAGTCATGTGATCATTTCTTCCCTCTCCCATGTGTGAAGAATTACACTGGTGAACCTATATTCCAAGGCTTAGAGGAATAGATTCTGTTCTAACACAAGGGGAATGGTTTGTGCCTTGAAAGAAATACTTGACATGATCATCTTAAGGAGACGCGATCACAGGTGTCCCGTGTGTAGCTTTACCCATAGTACTGAAGTGCTTTACCCGTAGACAGGGACTCATGAAGGTTTAAACTTAGCTTGTGTTTCCCCAGACAGTCTTCATAACTAACAGCTGAGCAGTAACTGTGAACACTGAGTGTTTGCTCATGAAACAGGCAAACCAACTATTCTGATCACTTCTGACTTTCTCACTGACAAGGTGAGGCCATCTGTATGTATCTGATCCCTCACCCGATGAGCACCTTGCTGCTCTGATTCATTCACAAACCATAACAAAGCCTTAACAGTTTGGGCAACACTGAAGCGTTCACTGTGGTTTGACAGAATGGGAAATTAGTGCTACATGTGGGGGTTCAAACTAGCTTCTTTGGCTCATAACAGGGATTACTGAAGAAGCTGAAAAGTCAGTGTTCTCCCCGTTGAGTTTCTGTTCTCCCTAGCACATCTGTCCTTGTGTTCTTTGGAACAGCTGGAGCCAACCATGGATTGAGAGTTGAGTTCAGACAGTCAAGAGAGGCAGAATCAGCATCCGTTCCCACCTGAGCCTCCTGCCTAGGAGAGCAGCTGATAACAGTTTGTCTCCGCGCGCCTCTCCTCCGCACACCGTTAAAGGAAGGTGATCAAGGTCAGATTTCAGGTCAGCTGTGTTGACAGAAGGATTGGTGGCACTCAGCAATTCCTAGGTCTTATCACTTTTGGCACCACTTATGTCCATTTGAGGGTGGTACTCTGAGGGGCTGAGAGAATAGACTCATGATGAAATAAGAGATGTCTTGACATTTTAGAAACAAAGGTCAATGCCTGGAAAGGCGCAAGAGAGGTAGAATTCCCGGGACCTCTGCCAGTCCTGTGCCTTCTGAGGCATTGTCTCCTGTGCGTGAAAACATATTTTGGGGTGTTTTAAGTGGACAACAACGTAATTTTCCTTGTTTGCCAGAATGTTTCAGGGAAGACTGAATTCTGGCCCATCACATTGCTTGTCTTCTGTGAGTTCCTAACTCCAACCTCATGGCTGCAGGACCAGTTCCTTCCTCATATCTGTGAAGGTTGTATATGTGGGTATGATTTGCCAGTCTGAAGTCCTTCCATTTTCAATACAGCTTTGCTTATCTGAAAAGTCTTTTTTTTTTTAAAGTGGAGATTTGCAATAATCTGACTTTAGTTATATGCAATTCTTCTCTCTGCAAACTACACACTCATTTGCTGTTTGAGAATATTTAATTTTTAAAAGTGTATTTATTTTATTTTATGTGTGTGAATATTTTGTGAGCAAGAAGGTATGTGTGTACCACATGCATGGCTCCAACTTGTAGCAATCAGAAGAGAGCACCCGATCTCTTAGAACGGGAGTTATAGAGGGTTGTGAGTCACCACGTGGGTGCTGGAAACCAAACCTGAGTCCTCTGGATAAACAAGAAATTGTCTTAACTACTGAGTCATCTCTTTAGTCCCTATCTATTTCATTTTTAATTATGTACATGCATGTGTCTGTGTGTGGGTTTGTGCATGAGTACAGGGATCCTCCTGGAGCTGGGGTAATAGGCAGTTGTGAGCCACCTTGAGTGAGCAATGGGACCTGATCCTCTGTAAGAGTAGTACGTGCTCATAACTGCTGAGTAACCTCTGGTTCGTGCTACGTGTTCTGTTGTATTATTCAGTGCCTGCTGGAGAATCGCTGTATAGTGTTTCAAAGGTACATGGTTTTCTCAGATGAATGGTCATGGCAGGGACTTCTCTTCACATGCAAATGTATACATAAGCACACATATATGTACGCAATAGATATGGATACATACAGACCTGTGCATACAAACTTCTGAAGAAGTGTCTCCATTCCTGATCTATTCTCTCCGCTTCCCTTTGTTTTGTGGGTCGAAGTCAAACTGAAGCTTTTGAGATGATTTGGTGAATTGGATGTATACATAAGCCTAAGGAATACTGTCGTTATACAAGATCTCCAGCTTGTGATCACAAATATGAAAATCAGATCACTATTCATCTTATGCTCCGGGAATGTTTTTGCATCTATTTATAACAGGCATAAATCTCTGAGTATGTAAGAACTTGCCATTATTTGAGCCCCCCAAATATCTGTTTTTCCTTTTGTTCTGTGGAAGTCTTTAATCCCTCAACGTAAAGTTACAGAGTCCTGGAATCTCTGTGCAGACCTAGGAGAATTCATCTGGGCCTTCCTTGGGGATGGAATCGGCAGGGTGCAGAGGACTGTGCTTCTGCCTCTGTGGGGGCTGTCGGGGACTTGTCCCCTCCTGAATTCTTAAAGGAACATAAACCTTGAGTAGAAATCAAATGTTAACTTCCTAGAAGCCCTTTAACCTGTAAGCCAACCTCCCTTTTCTCTTGTAGCCATTGGAAATGTTTCTGTTTGGAGAGCGCGGGGCTGCTGCGGCACATCTGGCGAGGAGGTCTGAGATCAGGGCCACTAGGCAACCCGTTGCTGTTCCAATACCCTGAATCTTTTGGTACTTCTGATATTAATGTAAAATACAGCTATCTTCTCTTAATAATACTCATACTTAAATTGTGAATGTTACGATACGTCCTTGTTCACAGACACCCATCATGACAGGCAGCGGATCTTTCCACAAACACAGGTTTTCCTGAGGACAAAGTGGTGCTTGCTGGGGGAGAGTGATAGGTGCCCACGTTTTAAAAGTGGTGGATGCAGAAGTAAGGTCTCGCTACCTTGTGGGAATTCCGAAGCGATTTATTGGTGTGAAAAATAAGACGTTAAGCCCATATGTGTTCATTTTAATTTCACCTTAATTTTGACATGTGTGTTCTTTTTAGTTGTCATTCAATAATCCTCCATATTTATGGGTTCTATGTGAAATCGAACACCTGAGCACAGGTTTAACATTCCTGCGTTTCTGTATTCACTACGTTCAGAATAGGTTAATAAATGTTTAATTTGTAAATTAAACCAAATTTAACATTTTTTTTTGTTGGTAGAAGTGTATGGTCTAAACATCCAAAGATTCCTATTTTCAAAAGGAAGAAAAAGTCCTGATGAGGCCAAGGGGAGAGATGGGAGGTGACGTAGGGCAGGATCTGCAAGCTCAGCTTCCCTTCTCCAGTTGTTCCTGGCCCCAGCCATTTGATCGATAGAGAGTTCACTTCCAGTCAGACTCCAGGACAGCCCCTTTTAGATGTCAAGAAATTGCTCAATGCTAGGATGTTGACCAAAGAAAGTAGATTTTAACCGTGCTTTTATTTTTTCCGTTTTGTTTTCTCAGGAGTCTGACGGGAACAGAAAGTTTTGAGGGAGTTTACTGCCGATGCAAGGTGACTGGCTGGATAAAGAAGTCCAAAGTTATTTTTTTATCTGTAGAACAAATAAAGCCTGGCCAAAGGTGAGCAAAAGCCAATGCCTCCCACCTTGTCCCTTTCTCTATGCCGAAGGGATGTTTGCGTCCGTGGTTGCACAAGGAGAGCCTGCTCCACACTGGGTGGAGGGGGGGCGCATCTGAGAATGCCTGGCTACAAACAGTCTCTGACCTTTGTTCTTCGTTTGACGGGCGATTGATGATGCCACCTATACAGAAATCAGTTAAAAAATGAAAAATCCAATCATTGGTATCTTCTACATACCTGGGAATTTGTCAGCCATTACTGGAGTGGCTGAGCTGGGATATTTTTTTATTTTCTCCAGGAATAGACACAATATGGCTTTATAAAATGGTGAGGTATGTGGACTACTTGGTGCATGCGTGGCTGTTAGGCTGGGTCAGTGAGGGGGGACACAGCGGCCTGATCCTTGTGACTCCTTGACAATACTCACGATGGCCACTAATAAACAGACACCCTGAAAATGCTGATCACCCTAGGGAGCCCAAGTAGTCTTTTATTTTTCTATTTTTAATTTTATTTTATTTGAAGCAGTCTTGCTGTTGCCCAGGCTGGTCTTGAACTCACAGCAAACCTCCTTTCTCAGTGTCCCTTGTAAGGCGATTACAGCCAGGAACCACCATTCATGGCTCTCATTGATACTTAGGAAGACAGCAGCAATGTTGCTGGCAGATTGGGAGGGATAACTAACTGAATGATTACTTAACTGCCCACTATTGGGAGCAAATTAAAACTGCTTTGAATCCTAGATATCCATATTATCCAGATATAGATATGACTTTCTCCTATTGTTTCTGTTAGAATAGAACAGGAGGTTAGCCAGGAAGTAGGCTAACACAGTCACCGATAGTCAGTTGTGGAAGGGATAAACCAATTAGAAGAGATGAACTTTCATTTGAAACTTAGGTTCTGGAGAGTTTTCTAAACCCTCCAAAGAATGTGTGTCTTTCAGTATATTTCCCACAAGAAAATATAATAAATAAAT
The DNA here is from genome assembly GCF_950005125.1 of Chionomys nivalis. Classification (NCBI taxonomy): domain Eukaryota; kingdom Metazoa; phylum Chordata; class Mammalia; order Rodentia; family Cricetidae; genus Chionomys; species Chionomys nivalis. Next base: position 9,506,475 of record NC_080090.1, read on the forward strand.
ATCAGGATATTTAGAGCAAACGTAAATTTGGGAATTTCAGAAACAAATTCTGACGGGACTGAAATTTCGAGATGGGAAATTCATGGAGTGTCTGTGTCCAGCAGAGTATACGTGGATGCACACATAGCAAAAGTCATGCGTTAATATCTAGGTTTTCTGAATAGCCATGACATCTTTTGGTGCTTATTTAGTGCTAAAAGAAAATCCCAAATTTTCCAGGACGGAAAAGAGAAATTCCGGTCTCTAAGCCTAATCCCTGCTGTGACCTGGGGCTTGGAATTTTGCTCATAAGCAGCTTGTCAATGGAAAAAACTGATGGTTCTAAAAGGTCTGGGTAGGATCCTAGGATAGATTGTGGGACCCTGAACCATTTCAGGGGACGGGGGAGACAGTTGTCTTTCGGAGTGTGTGGATTTGTAGGTGGTGTTGTTTGTTGCTGTAAATGAGTTCTTTGGAATCCTGTAAAGCTTAGGATTCTACCAGTGATCTGCCCAGGGCTGACGTACAGTGTGTTATGAGCCAACCATATAATCTGCTTTGTTTTAACAGTCAGGTTGCCTTAGAATTCACTAAGTAGCATAGGATGGCCTTGACCTCTTGGTGATCCTTCTGCCTTAGTGTCCTTGGAACACGAATGTTGGGTGTGTATCACGGTGCCAGGCTAATCTCTCTTTACAATTGTGGGAGGTTGATGACTGTGGGCTGTGGTAGAGATTGCGAGGCAGTGTGATCTGCGTCACTGAGACGTCCAGAGCCTATTATTTTAGGTTAGCGTAGAAATAGTAAGGAAAGTGGTCATTCCACAGTCAGCTACGCTACGGCATTTGGTGAAGAAGACCGTAGAGTAGGAGAGAGAGACAGGAGGACATTACAGATAGAGCTGTAGCAATGCGCGGTGCGGGGCTGGCAGACGGCAGACTCAGAGGGCCTAGCTTTCCAAACTGGCTCTGAGCTTGATGAGTCTGTTTATTCAGCCACAATATCAGACATTCCCTCTTCCTGCCCGAAGAAGTCCCTTTGAAGATCAGCTCTGCTGGGGAGCAGTTTCCCCTCGGACCAGCTCCTCCCGTGGCAGGACTGAAAGGAAAGAACTGGAAACGCCACAAGAATGTTCTTTAAAGCGATATTCCAGCACCACGTGAGGGGAGGATGAAATACCTCTACAAGATATATTTCCTGGTTGAGGTATTTTTTTCCTCTCTCAAGTCAATGTAACAGCGAACAAAGATGTCACATGAATGGGTTGGGGTCAGATGACTCAGGTACCTCCAGATCTGGGCAAGCAGGCTGAGGCTTGGGGGTGGGTGTGGGGTAAGAGATGGCTGGGCAAAGCCATAGCATTTTTAGCTTCTGTAGGCCTGGAGAGAGAGTTCACATCTGCCAAAGCCAGAGGGGATGCAGCAGGCACAGCAACCTAGGCCACAAGTCTTTATCTGCAAAGGACACCGTGGTGGTGACTTCTCAGGAGACCGGCCCACGTTTTCAAAGCAGAGCAGCAGATAGAATGTTCTCCGGTGAACTGGGGCACAGACTCATGATCAGTGGCACAATCCAGAGGTCAGCATTTAGCCCAGAGGTGTCATGTTCATTTCTTGATTTCAGAGATACTCTTCTGTCTTTTCAAAGGGTTTTATGGAGTCCTCATGTCAGCCCTGTGAAGTAGCTGGGGAGGATGGCAGTCTCCTGGGTGTTCCTCTTTGGAAACAGATATGACACAGAAGGAGACATGGTTTTGTAGCTCGTTACTGGCAGGAACAGAATGACAAGCCAGGCCTCCTGACTCTTGGACCAGGCCTCTTTAGTCACTGTTCTTGGGACCCATACATAGGTACAGTAGGGTGTCAGAAAAGAGGAGGTGGCCTTCTTCTTCTGCTCTGAGATGCTGCCGGGACTCCAGATGGGCTCTGGGGGCCTGACCTTGGGGAGGAGACTCAATGTGAAACCTTCCGAGGCTAAGTCTCCCATTCTTCTCACACAGCTGCCCACATCTGGAGTTGTCTCATTCAGGCTTCCTGGGTGCCCCATAGACCAGATGCTCTCTGGAATACAAAGGGGCCTTTGTCCCTTCCATGTCTGAGCTGAACTCTCCAAGATGCCTGCTTTTCTCAGGCGGAGGCAGGGTCTTCAGTCTTCTCCAGATGCCTGACCCAGACTCCTATGACCCACATTGGTCCTCAGGACCCGGGCGCGAGGCTCACACTTTGGGGATAGAGGCGCTCACACAGGTCTGGCTTCTCGCTCCAAAGGGACGCAGGGAGATTGTGACTGTGGGCTCGGGTCCTGTGTCTGCGCTTTCATCTTATCTTCCCCCCACATGAAGCCCTGAAGTTGCTCACTGTCTGAGCCGTATCTTGTAATTGTTTCTGTCCTCCGAGGCTTCTGCGTGTTCCAAATATCTGATGAGTGGATGGGAGCCTGTTTCCAGTCAAACCCTTATCCAAGTGTCTCCCAGCCTGGAGTTCCAATCAGAGTCACCCGGGAAATGGATAGGGTGGTTTGAAATAACTCCCCAGACGACTCCATGCGCTGCAAGGTTTGAGGAACTATGTTTTGTCCCTTTCTCCTGACTTTGATGAGTCTCTGCGACTTTGGTCAAGGCTACCTGTGCAAACAAACTCTTGGATCTGCAAAGGGTTTTGTGCTTTACAAAAACACATTTCACGTCTCCCTTTGATGTCATTCTAAGTGAATGCAACTCACTGAAGCCAGGGGTCTTTCCCCATCTGGTTTACAAAGGAATGAAGGTCCTTGGCTCATACCCTGCTGTCCCCCATCTCCTGTCCAGGCACAGGGTCCTCTCTACCATAGGCCCTGTGGCTCTGCATCTTTACCAGGCACAGCTGCCCTTTGTGACATCTACACAAAGCTAGCTGAAGCCATAGAAGTCTGTGTTCCTAGAGAAGCTGATGGTTGGTAAATGGCGGAGACCACCAGCAACGTGTTCTTTCATGCAGAGACAGGAAATTTAGAACAACATTTGTCCATTTCAAAATGTCAAAGGCCCCGTGGGAAATGGTGAATGATGAGAATCCATTCAGAGAAGGACAGTCTGCTTGTTGACCTGCAATTCATTAATAAATTAATTATTTTTTGTTTTTGAGGAGCTGGGGATTGGATGTAGGGCCTTGAACTTGTTAGGCAGTTGTTCTAGCAGTTAGCTACAGCTTACGCGCCATACTTTAAACAGTTGAGATAGGATCTTGTTAAGTTACAAACCCAAGCCAGCCTTAAAATTGTTCTGTACCCTGGGAAGAACATGCCATCCTCATGTCTCAGCCTCGTGAGCTCCTGGGATGACAGCACCACCACACTCAGCTGTGACCTTTGTTTTAAAGCCCTGAACTCCTGATTTGTTTTTCCATCGAGTTTTTCCAGGAGTAATGGAAGCTGGAGAGAAATAATGCTGTGGCCTCGAAACTGTGCTCTGGAGACCCAGTGACGTGACAGTCTCCTGAGGTTGGCTGTTCGAGGAGTCTGTCTGGAGATCCAGTAATGTGACAATCTTCTGAGGTTGGCTGTCTGAGGTGTCTGTCTGGAGACCCAGTGACGTGACAGTCTCCTGAGGTTGGCTGTCTGAGGTGTCTGTCTGGTTCATATAGCTAGAACAAAACGATCCCCTTGAGCTAGGAGGGCGCAAGAATGGGAGGCTCCGGGAGTGGGTAAGGTGGACTTCACTTGACTCCAAAGAGCAGTAGGCTGCACAGCTGGCTCAAGGGTCAAGAGGACATGTGTGCAGCCTTACTTTCCATGACATGTTAGTGCCCATCAAGCGTAAGCATGGCTTTCTCTTCTCTCAAACTTTCTCTTTGATTGCTCGCTAAAATGCAGACAGGCATCAGAAACAGAAAGTTGTGAATTCAAAGAGAAGGTGGGCCTGACATTTCTGCTGGGCCACACTTCTCTTCCACTCAGCTGAGCAAGGACCCCATCGTTCACCGTGGAGTAATAGATGATTGATACGACTGCACCCTGATTAGAAAAGGCTTCATTTAACTTGTGCATGGTGCATGGAATTAGTTAAGGGTTGCATAGGAAAGGAAGTGATGGACTATTGTTCATACTAAATTATAATGACAGCCTTCCTAACACTGTGTATTTATTATGTAAGAAAAGAAATGTCTGGTAAAATTCTGTATAGGTTAATAACACCTTCATAATCCACTCCTTCTTTTCTGTTGACTTGAATAGCCCTCCTACCGACTTTTAATGGATTATTAGAGTTAATTACATCAATTGCAATATAATTGATTCTTAAATACTATGTAGAAACCTCACACAATTATGGAAAAACAAAAGTTATCTAGACATCTCAAATCAAAAAAGATTTGGAATTCCTGAACATTTAATCCCTGATAATCACCAGTCAGTTTGGACATTAAGATTGTATGGTGTCTTGTTTTCTCTTTGCCAGGTTTTGACAGAATTGATAGTTTTACAACATTTATCTCAATACGCATGGAAATATAAGATTAAAGCTGTGAGAGCTATTTTTTTTTCTAAAAAAGAAAGATCTCTTCATGGTTTAAAAGCTGAAATGCATTACCTGATTCATGGTGACAGAAATAAACTCAAGGGAAAAATCAAAGGCGATTTGATGCTGGGCCTTAGAAATCCCTTCTCCACAGGAGTGTAGCTTCCTGGGGGTCTTAGGGTGTTTTATTCTAACTCAGGGGCTCTAAAATCTGACAAGGGAATGAGTCACCCGAAGGGGCAAAAAAGACTCTTCCGTGTTGCCACCGAGTCAGGCACAGCGTGTTTTCCTGTCCAAACCACTGGCTGAAGAGTGTTGTGTCTTTAGCAACCTAGCAATTGATGTCACAGAGATCAAAACCGGTGTATGTAGTAGAGTCATTTGATTGTGGCTCTTTCAGTTTTAAATGGTTTGGAGGGACATGTCGGTGAGTATTGAAGATTATAAATGTGAGTTCCCTAAAGGACTCTTTCTACACAGATTAATTACGAGTGTTAGGTCACTCTAAAATGGTTGGCAGCTGGGTGCTGTGAACAGAGTGTTCACCCATGCCTCCTGTGGCTGCTCGGTCCTAGACTTAGCCTTTCCTGGCCTTCGTGTCCTTTCCTGTAAAGTGAGAGAGAACGCCTGTAAGTCTTCTCTGAGTTTCCTGACCTTCACTGCTTAGGGCTTTTGTTGTTGACAGCAACTCATCTGACTCCAATATTATCTACACTATCCCAACTCATCTGACTCCAATATTAGCTACACTATCCCAACTCATTTGACTCCAATATTAGTTACACTGTCCCAACGCTTGTACATCCATGTGCTTACATGTGTGTTTTATAGTCTTCACTAGGTTTTAAAGCTCTGAGAGCCAGGCCAGGCTGTGTCCATCCCTAACCATGCGATACTCATGCCACAGAATAGGCTGCTCGGCTGATGGTGCAGTGGGTCAAAGGGAACACTTTTTGCTTGCTCCCTAAGAGACTGCATGATACCCCAAGAGTAATGACAGTATACTGTGTTGTTATTACTTTACGGAATGTTTACTTATTTGTGACTGAGGGTCTTACTATGTAGACCCAGCTGGCCTCGAACTCAGAGAGATCTACCTGCCTCTGCCTCCTGAGTTCTGAGATTAAAGGCATACATCATCATGCCTGGCTCAGTTATTGCTATTTATTATTTTTGAGAGATTTATATGTGGGTGCACTGTGTTTACATCATTTCTACTCTCCCCCCACCACACTCTACACTCCATTCTTCCAGTGTCCCTCTCCTCCATGTCCGCCTCTCAAATTCATTCATCATCATCCCCCCCTCTCTTGCACGCACACACACACACACACACACAGCCTATTGAGTCTAATTAATATTGCCAATATATAATGAATCTCAGGCAATCTAACAGGGCTTTATCCCTGAAGAAAACCCACTCACCAACCCTCCCTCCCTCAGTAGCTCTTCAGCTTAAGGGTGGAGCTAAGAATCTTAGATCATTCTGCCATGTTGGCTTACCCATGTTGGCCTGTCTGCTGATGTGGTCCTATGTAGGCAGCCATATTTTTCAAGATCATTGGTGCAGCATCCCGGTCATGCTCAGGAGAGCCTACTTTGCAGCAGTTCTTTAGCCTCTGGCTTCTACACTCTCTGCGCGCTCTTCTGCAACGTTCCTGAGCTCTGAGTGTCAGAGTTGTGCTACAGATGTCCACTTGACAATAGACCTCCATGGTCTCTTAATAAAGCATAACTATATACATGCTACTTAATTTTATGTCACGTGAATTGTGCTTTACTCAGATGCCAATAAGATGTAAAAATCACATTTGGCTTTTCCATAAACTGAAATGCCATCCCATTTCTAACAAGACATTTGGTGAGCTGGATCAATTCATCATAAAGTTCCTGTGGAAGAGCAGTCAAAAACAGTTTCTTTTGTACAACCACAGACCTATCCCAGTAGTCGTCAAAGCAAACCACACATCTTAAACAATGCAACGCACGCAGCAAACAACAGAGAAATCAGTTCACCACGAAAGAGTCCAGAAGCAGACGCAGGACTGCGGAGGAATGGCGCGGTGAGGGGAGGGAGGCATTTCTGATCAGCAGCTCAACAGTAGATTGTTCCATGCACAGTGTCGTGACAACTGTTTCTCCATCTGGACTCAAACTATACACAGAAGTAAATTCCAGATGGAACAGAACTCTGAACAGAAAACTCCAGATCTGGGTGAGTGCAGTAAGAAGCTGCAAACACCTTTAAAAATGTAATCTTGAGTTAGAAGCGCTTTGTAAGCAAGGTGACGAAGCCAGAGGTCAGTAAGGAAGACCTGACAGACACGTCGTCATTAAAAAATTTGTTATAAAATTAATAGACGTGACAAATTGGGACAAAGGTTTGACTTATACTTTAGAAAAGGGGTCAGATCCATTATTGAAAGAGTACATACAAGGTTTGTAGGCGAATGGGAAAGACACATAAAATGAGCAATTCTCAGAGTAAATGCATGTGACTTGGGGACATCTGAATAATTGGTATAACCATGCCATAGTAAAAAGGGGCTGCCATTTCTACTACCAAGCGTTGGTTGGATATATCAGTTAATGAAGATACTGTATCTAGGCTACCAAGGACAGATATCAGTTGTGTTGCTAGGGAAAAAAAAAGAAAGTTCTAAATCATCCCATACTATGTAATTTCTGTAATAGTTTAAATTTTAAAATTTATAATATTTTTAATAATTCTCTGTACAGTGCATATACACGTACAATGTATTTTGACCATAGCCACCCCCTCTTCCTCCTAAACTCCTCCTGGGTTTATCCTCCCACCTCAACCCATCTTCTTCCAACTTCATGTCCTCTTTGGTGGAATTGGTTTTGGAGCGTAGGTGCATATAAAATGAATTTTAGTAATTTATACGTATTGAATATCTGTGGCACAGTGGGTAACTCTTGAGGTAGCATTTGGATAGGAGTAAGTACATATCTTTTCTGCTGGAAAACCTTCCTCTTTTTTTGTGCTTGACTGAACCCTATTCAAGCCACGTGGAGGTAGTTAGGGCATTTAGCTGCACCAAGCGCTTGTGAATGTGGTGTGGCGTTGTTTCAGAATCTCAGTGCATTCTGCTCAGATTCTTTCAGTCAGTAGGTTCCGGTCTGACACCGTGGTTCTAGCCTTCTTCTCAGGGCCTTCCGTACTTCAGAGTCTCTTATACAAGGACTGCCGTAGATAGGCTTTCCCATCAACTGTCCTGAGGCACCCAAGGTACCCCATCTGTCCCACGAGCTCTGGGTGCCAAATCCGTCACAACACCCTTGAACCCAGGAGTCAGCAGGGCAAAACAAGTCAACGTAAACAAAGCCTTGAGTTTGCTTGACGCCAGTTTCAGTTGTTTGGTAGCAAGGAGTTAACTAGCTAGCACTGACCTTTGGTCGTCTGGGTCTTTAAGGAAAGCTTTTCCCCCCATCCCAACAACGACTTCCTGTTCGTGGGAATCGGGAGGAAATGGAGCTGCGGCAGGAGGATGGGCCCACCCTTTTCCAGTCGTGTGGCTCATTTGTCAGGTGTCGTATTGGCACCTGGTGGCTTGTGTTGGCCCCCTGCCCACTCTTGCTGGGGAGTATCCAAATACTTGTAATAGGCGGTAGGAGACTTCAAAGGCATTTGCAAGAGAAAAGGATATTGTCATTAGGGAACTTAATGGAGAGCACTCCCAATCATTTAATGATGTCAAGATGAAAGGAAAATTTTAAAAACACATTATCCAGAGTTTTCGCTTATGTGTACTCTGACCCGTTAAAACAAAGCCATGTAGTGTAGTTGGTTTAGTGAGAACATAGCCCCATGGGTATATGTGTGCTGATTGCTTAGTTACTACATTTGGGTGAGACTATCAAAGGTACCAGTATTCGTATGGATACTATAGGTGATTTCTCTGTGGGTATAGTCCCTGCTCTAACTCAGCTTCACACAGGGACTCTGTTGGCGTCTACTAATGGAGCTGTATCCTTTGACTCAAAGCAGGCAGCTCCTGCAGTATTGAGTGGGTGTGGTAAATGAAAGGGGCAGTGTGAGCTTTCAGAATTTATTAGGAATTCTGGATGGGCACAGCTGGTTCTGTCCTATATGTTTCTATTTCCAACAAGATATAATGACTGTGGTTGGAGAGAGGGTGCAGAAGCTAAGAGCACTGGTTGTTCTTCCAGAGGACCAGGGTTCAATTCCCAGCACCTGCATGTCAGCTCACAACTGTCTGTAATTTTAGTTCCAGGAGAACCAATGCTTTCTGTGGTCTTTGTGGCACTTCAGAAACATGTCGCACAGACATGCATGCAGAAGAAACACCCATACACATAAAATAATAACATAAATTGAAAAAGAAAGGAAAAGATTAATACCTTTTGAACAATGATACAGGTAACTGTCTGGCAATCCAAGGTAAATTTATCTATGTATGTGATTTGACTGAGCTACGGCCAGAAGTCATTCAACCATAATAATGTCTACACGACGCTGTGATCTCCTCTAGTTTCTGTGATTCATATAAACTGACTTGGCTTGGTGCCTCCAAACCTCATAGCATGATCAATATTGTAGATATGAAAGATGGGTGGATCAGTCTCCCGAGGTATGTGTTTACGGACTCATTGCCTGTAAACATCAGTCAGCCTGTTAATCAGACCATCAGCAAGCTAACATTTTGATGACCTAGCCTACAGCACCAAATAAATTTTATGCAGTTTTAATTGAAAAGATATTTGTTGGATATGTGTTACATCGAATAGGATTGGATTTGCTTTGTTAGAGACAACATCTGACCAGACAGGCTGCGCAGAGACTCCTCACTTCTCAGTGACAAAGAGGCAGAGGTAAACCTGGCTCTCTCCCCTCTTCTCATTCTACCATGGTCCTCAAGCTTTAGGATGGTGCTCCCCACACTCAGGGCAAGACTTTCCCAGTCAGTGGGCCACAGACACACCCTGAAATATGCTTTGCTAATCTCCCAGTCCAATCAAGTTGACGGTCACAGTCAACCACCACAGTCTGGGTTGGTTGCGTTGTCTGATGCTTAAAGCTAATTGGAAACATGAAACTATGGACTAGTAGCCAAGGAGTCAAGAGAAGTTCTGGGTAACTGATGGTGGCCAGGGTCTGGCTTTCTGCAGGTCCAAACCCTGATTCTCAAGGTTTCTCTCGCCTGATTTCTATCTCTCTTCATTCCTCTTCAGCTTCGCTATGGTCTGTGTCCCTCATCCTGGCTCAGCCAGTCAGTGTACCGTGTTCTGATTTTTTGTCTGTATTCTCACTGTTCATTGTTTTTCAAACCTGTTTCCCTTGGTTTCTAGTTATGAACACCTCTCCCTGCTTCAGGACCAGCTCAGCTCCTCATGTCCTCCAAAATGTTTTGCAAAGACTCTATCTCTCCCCCATCTCCCTTTTCAAGCTCTCAAGCATTGCAGATTGATCATCTATATAAGCAAATCATTTATGCACAAGTCTGCGCTGTTTAACAGGTCAAACGCAGATGCCTTCCTTGTTCTGCCAGTGGCTATACACACGCCTAGAGGGTAAGGATCAATGTTCCTCTTGTACCAGTTAAGACTAATATTTAACCGTTCAAACCCAAGGTCCCTAAACAGTGGATATTCTTCTCACAATACGAGAAGCATGGAGTAAGGTACCCAGGGCTGAACGGTGTGTTTCGGTAAGATGGGAAATCGGCCTCTCTTCATACTTTTGCTCAATTTTAGCACAGATGTGCCGTGTTAGTGTTACACACTGACTGATCTTCTTCAGATACAGCATCTGTGAACCGGACAGTAAAGAGCAGCAAGACAAGCAAAGGACAGCCCAGACTTGCTGTGATGTGATGTGCCCCACTCCTTAACTTCTGCATATCCTGTGTGTCAGCCATGTTGGCGGGCCCTCTTTTTTGTAAGTGATGCTGAAAGTATTGGTTTAGTCTAATGTGTAGATGTCCCCACAAAATATGTGCTGCTTAGGAAAGAGCTATGGGTAACTAGTTTTCTAATGCTCACTTATTTGTCTCTATGATATGATGGATATTTATAATGCATGCCTCTATATACAGAAATGTATGTAAATATGGCTATATGTGTACATATGCTTACAACTGTATGTATATACATTTCCTGAGGGAATTGGTTCTAGAACCCCACACAATGCCAAGCTCTGAGTATGAGTCTCATACATGAAATGGTGTATTTAATTGCATTTAACTACACATATCCCTCTATGCAATTCAACTCATCCTTAGTCTACTTTTTGCTTTTGAGACAAAAATCTCACACTGAAGCGCCGACTGGTCTAGAAATTATTACGTAGTCCTGGCTGATCTTGAACTTGCAGTAATCCTCTGCCTCAGACTTTACAGTGCTAACAATATCTAATACCACCAGACACTATGTAAATAGTTGTCATAATGCAGGAGGGTAATAAAGGCCAGAAAACTGCCTGTACATAGACAGTTCTTTTGCAATAATCTCAATCCATACTTGGCTACAGTCACAAATCTAGGATCCAGGGGTGCAGAAGGCCAACTCTACATTTAAATTTCTGTTTTTATTTTGACATAGATATTACATATATGTTATGCCATGTGTGTAGAGACAGAGGTGGAAGCAGAGAGACAGATTATACTTCATCTGTGTCCCTCCCTGGCTGTAGATACAGAGAAATGCCATGTCTCTATACTTGAAGAAAGACATGCACATGTGGTCATGACAGTGGCATATTGTTGCAACTCACCAAAGTCCAATGATTGAAAACCTGGCTTAATAATCAGCTATTATATTAATTACCATGACTATTATGGCTAAAGACAAGTGGAGATTCCGTAAGTGTCTATTGCTACTATTTGTATATAACTGAGACAGGCCTTTTGTACTGCTATAGCTGGTTACTTTTAATCATCTAGCATTTATTGTGTATCTGTGCATGTGTGTGGGCACACAACAACCATCAGTTGCCAGTAGCTACCCAGCCAAGGGCAGGAGTTCAAACTTCTTCCTCCATCCATGTTGGGGTGTTGTCTGGCTCGATCTTGCTTAGATCTCATACATAAGGTCACAGCCATTGCTGGTGCCAGTGTGTAGTGGCCCCAGACAGCTCAGTTTCACTGTATCCATCCACCTCCTTTTCCTGCCTGATCCTGAGGCATGGCAAGCAATTTGATGCCAGGGCTTCGTGGTCTGTTTGCCTGAGTGTCACAAAGCGGGTGGGTGGAGGATCTGTGGTCTATCTACTCAGGGGCTGGCAATGCTGAGGACAGGGGGAACCATGACGTAGGACAATGGGGGGAAACGGTTAAAGGCAGACAGCACTCGCCGGAGCTGCCTTGTTTGTTTTCTTTTGAAACCTTAAAGTTATCCAAATGGAGTGTTAATTTTAAAAAAAGGCTGTTTTCTTGGGAGAAGACAATATTTTGAAATGTTTTAATTTATGAGAGCCTGTCTTCTTCGGTCTCCCATTGCTGCACGAGCTTGAACAAATGTTCACCACAGCTAATTAATTAAGTTTGCGGAGAGGACCAGCAGGGGACTAGAGACTTGAAGTAAAAGTGAGCATTTGACTATACACACGCCGCCTGCTTGAGAGACTTTATCTGGATCGAGCTGTTGCCGACTTATCCAAAGACATGCTGTATCTCTGGGAGGATCAGGCTTGGCAGGGAATGAGAAACAAGGGCTCTCGCTGGCAGCTCTCATTTGTTTCCCGGGTTTTGCCTGGTTCCGTCCATACACTATTATCCGAATGCCTTCTCTGTGGATGAAGGTGATTCCATAGCCTTGTCTCAGAGGAGAGGGCCTCCAGGGGAGGAGTGTTTTTTTTTTTTTTTACAAGTTCTTTTTTCCTCCACAAGGAGTCTTGTTTTACATTCGAGGAAACCCAAACTCAGAGGACACAGCTCTCACAGGCTCCATTTAGAAGCCATGGAGTGGGGATGTGAGCCCATCCTTGTCTGATCATTGGTCTTTTCAGTGGTACCCATGACACAGGGTGGCCAAAGACGGCAGGGCATCCTGGTAGCCTCCTCCTGTGTGGCTTTGTGAACAGATAAGGACAATCCAGGGAAAGACCCAGAGCCACAGAATTTAGAAAATGATCCTTATCCAGGATTTGTTGACCACCATCGAGCAATTCCAGGTCAGATAGATTTCTGAAAAAGACTTCCTAAACTATGGCCTTTGGGCTTCCGATTACAGTGGGCTGGCCCTACTTCCCTCAGAAATTTGAGTTCAGAACGAATATTGAAAAGAAGGTGAGGGCATTAATGTCAGACATGGAGATGGAATGGGAAAAGTGCAGAGGAGAGCCCAGGACAGCCTCGGGAGTCAGGAAACTTCGGGGCTCTGAACAGAACAGCTGTGACCAGAAAAAGGAGGCTTTTTTGAACAGGGAGGTCATATAGAGGTGGAGACATCACCATCTTCTGGTTCCTACATCCGGTGGGCCTCTTAGGGTCTTCACCTTCCGGTCATCATGATGATGCGTTAACCTTGCCCAAAGCCGCCACTTCCATCTCATCACTTTGCCCTTCACACTCAGGTATCACCATGGAGACTGAGACTTGCAGAGATGTTTGTTCAAAATGGTCCAGGCAGATTCTCACTTGGGTTAGTTTGCTTTGTGCTGCTGTGATGAACACTGTCACCAAGAGCAACTTGGGGAAGAAAAGGTTTATTGACTGAGAGTTTGGAGTCTATCATCAAGGGAAGCCAAGGAGGGAACCTGGAGGGAGGAACTGGGGCAGAAGCAATAGAATTCTGCTTCCTGGCTTGCTTCCAGGTGCATATCTAACTACCTCTCTAGATCAGCCCAGGCCCACCCTACCAGGGATGACATTGCCCACAGCACATCCACCTTAACAGGAATGGCACTGCCCACAGAGGCTGCACCCTTCTATGTCAATTAGCCATCAAGAAAATGCCCCACAGATATCCTCATGGGGTAATCTGACAGAGGCAATTCCCTAATAGAGACCCCAAATTCCTGGGTCTATCAAGTTGACAGTCAAGTTTAGCCATCACAGGTCGGATCATAATTCTTGCTGAATAGGCCAATGGACATCAAAAAAAAAAAAACAAAAACAAAAAAAAAAAACCTTGTTCTAAACAATTGTTCCTAGAATATCTGGGCACAATTGCATATGATTTTCTTAGAGATTAAACACAACAAGCATCCCATGAGTTTTTCATTGAGTTTATAATGACTATTACCACTAAAAATTTATGAATTCAAAATCAAAATTACAGTGTCTGAAGCTGGAGTTAGTGAAATAAAATTCTGTGAAAACTTTTTACAAAACATAATCTTGATAAGGCAAGATATCCGAAATTTGACAGATGACAATGCACAGTGGTGGGTGCTGTGAAAGATGGATTTTCTGCGGTCAAAACTGCTGACCAATAAACAACAGCGCTCCGTAAATTCCTACGAAAGAGTCAACTACATGAAAATGGTGCCAGTGAATTCAGATCCATATGGGGGAAACCAGCCAAGCCTTGACTGTGCTATACAGAAAATACTCTTGGAATTTGTTTGGGAATCTCACTTCTGAGCAATTTGCAGCAAGCTTTTTGTTTCTGCTTGGGTAACTACAAAATTAGGATAAAGCAGGAACATTTTCACTTAAAGTTCTTACTTATAAAGACATTGTTCTTAAGCCTTTGAGAATTTCATGCATGCATACAATGCAGTTTGATTATATTCACAGCTACTTCTTCCCCAACTCCTCCCAGATCAATCCCTCATACCCCTCCCCCCTCCTCATTTCATACCCTTCCTTCTTTTTAACAAGTGACTGAATCCAGTTTGTGCTTCCTCTATATTCGTGAGCATGTGGCCATCCATTAGCGTGACAGCCTACCAGGGGCGACATCGTTAAAGAAGATGGACTCTCCTTCCACGAGCAGCCGTCCATTGTCCAAAGCTCCTTAGGTATGGGGAGGGACAGATCATGAGCCCCTCCCACTCCACGCTGCATTGTTGACTGGCTTGGTCTAGTGCAGGCAACCACATCTCCGAGTTCATAAGTGCAGAGGTCCTGTCCAGAAGACCCGCTTCGATCCTGCTCCACCCTTCTCCAACCTCCGACTCGTAGAACCTTTTCACCCCCCTCTTTCTTGATGGTCCTTGAGCCTCGTTGAGCGGTGTGATAGAGATGTCAGCATCACACTTGTGGCTGAGCACTGCATGGTGTTTATTCTCTGTGCTCTGACCAGTTGTGAGTTTCTGCATTAACCCCTCCAGTGCACAAAGAAACTTTTCTGATGCGGTCTCAGAGTTGAATTAAGCTATGAGTGTGGGGATTAAAATTAAGAGAACAGTTTGATTCTATGTCTATTTAGCAAAATTGTAGTAGTAGATTCATCCCCTGGGGCCTATGAACTCGCAAACCATGGGCTCTTGGCTGGATTTACAGATACTAGGTCTTGTGAAGTGGGCCTTAACTCTGGGCAGAAAGTGATTGTTGCCCCCACAACATTTATGCCACTGTTACACCATAGACATATTTTTACTACACTGGTCAAACATTTTACTTTTAAAGATACTGAAGGAGAAAGAAAACTGTTAGATGAATTAAAATTCCAGGGGGAAACCTTTTCGTGTCTAAGCCAAGGACACTGGTCATTACCTTTCCTGGATACAACTGTAAACATGGGTCAGTCAGACTTGGCTTAGACTGAGGGGCTTTACTGGGGGAAGATAATCCTACAGAGAGAGTTGGCCAGATGTGTCCTAGATGCCTCAGCCAATCACCTGGAAGGACTTTTGCGGAGGAATGAAGTTTGGTGGAGGATGAGACTGAGAAGGCAGGCTGGAAAAGGAGATCAAAATGTCTCGTGGCCTCGAAGTGCTTGGGAAATCACCTAGATGGAAGTTACCACAGCAAGCATGCAGCTGTCACTCACAATTCCAAAGGGAGAAAAACAGAATCTGACTGAAATGAATTTTGTTAGTGCCACCAAGTTTGCTTGATTTTGGACTAGATTCAGACTATCATAATACCTCCTCCTACTTAATGTGAAGCAGAAGACAGTGTGAATATATTCAACAATTGCCTCAAAGAAAATTGCCATACTGCGTCACAGAAAGAAACAGAAATGTAAGGGCTAGAAGGATGGGTCAGTGGGTGAAGATACCTATCATCAGGGCTGACAGCCTGTATTTGGTTGCTGGGACCCACATGGTAGAAAGAGAGAACTGATTCCCACTGGTTGTCTTCAGACTTCTGCATACACCATATCATCTCCTCTCCACACACATAATTAATAAATAAATGAATAAATAAATATTTTATAGAGGAGCTGGAGAGATGACTAAGCAATTAACAGCACTTGCTATTCTTGCAGAGGACCTGAGTTCAGATCCCAGCACTTACATCAAGGGCTCACAACTACATGTAACTCCTGTTCCAGAGAATCTGACTCCTTCTTCTACCATCACAGGTACTGCATGCTTGCAGTGTACAAACACACAAGCAGGCACACATATACGTAAAAATAAACTTAAGAAGGGAAAAATGGAAAGAATTGAATGGATAAAAAGGGACATGTGGGACATAAGTCTAAGATATGTGTGGGTAGAAGTTCAGAGAATAGGGCAGCGTCTCAGGGTTTCTGTTGCTCTAAAGAGACAACATGACCTCAACAACTCTGTAAATTCGCAAAGCTGTCTTTCAGTGGCCGTTACTTTTTCATGACAGGAGTTTCTTCATGGCGAGAGAATGTGTAGCTATGAGGCTTTGATGAGAGAATCAACCTGTTGCTCTTCCCTGGAAGCAACGTTTAGCACCAATAACCTTGATCATCACTAGCATCTGCTACTGAGACAGATGCAAGCAGACCAGAGGGAACAGACAAGAACATCAGTCAGATCCCCTCATAATAGCAGGCAGATTTGAGTCACCCTACTTGGGTGCTGAGAACCAAATTCAGATCCACTGTAGGACCAGCAGGCACTTTTAACTGCTGAACCATCTCTTCACTTCCTATATTTGCTTTTCTAGATTTACTCAAATGATATAAAAAATAAATGAAGACATGAATATTGCAAAAGAAGCCATCCCCAGTGTAGAGACAAGTGGGCAGTAAGAATATGCTAGAACACATGGGTGTCTATGGATTTCAAATGCCATCTTCTCTTTCTTTTGAAGATAGCTGTGTTTTTTTGGTTCAAATATTTGTCCACACCCATGCTGTGCTCTTCTGTAGCTCTTAAGGCTGTTTGCCTTCCTTCTGTTTTCTGTCCAGGTCCTCAGACAGCACTAGTCAACCCTGGTACTGTATCAGGATTTCCATGCCTCTCAAATACATGGTCTAGGTCTGAGATTGGCTCCTGAAACCTGGAATCACCTACACACTCCTTTAGCATGGAAATCATTAGTTCAGTTCTTCTACAGAACCTGGAGATATCTGAACTTGGGCCTTTCCATTCAGGCTCTGAAGTTCTTTGCTTGCCTTGGTCATTTCCTCTACTAGAGATAGATTTTAGTCTGGCATCTCTGGCTATTATCTGGAATTTGTCATATGTATACTAAAATTCATTCATTCATGACTTCCTTAATTTTTTAAAAAAATCTTGAAAGCATTTTAATTTATTAATTTAGGACTTATTTGTGTGTGCTTGCGAAGTTCTGAGGACAATTCACAGGCATTATAGTTCTCTCCTTCCACTATGTGGGTCCCAGTCACGCATGGCAGCAGGTGCCCTTACTTACTGAGTCATCTCCTTGGCTCCTTAATGTATTTTTAACAATCATTAGCTATGTATCTGGCACCATGTTACATGCTGAAAAGAGAGTAGTGAACAAAATGGTGAGAGCCTGTCCTCAGAGAGTTTGTGCTCCTGTGGGGAGGGAGGTGTCAATTAATCAGACAAATACACAGGCAATTACAAACTGTGACAATAACTCCAAAAGATGAGAAGAAAATTCTAAGTGGTAGCTTTGAGGATTTGCATCTCCTGTCTTAGTTAGGGTTCCTATTTCTGTGATAGAATGATGAGGGGTTCCCCTCTATATTCTGTGAATATGTTTTACTACCATTGGCTAATAAAGAAGCTTCTTTGGCCTAATGGCAGAGCAGAATAAAGCCAGGTGGAGAATCTGAACATATATATATATATATATATATATATATATATATATATATATAGAGAGAGAGAGAGAGAGAGAGAGAGAGACAGAGAGACAGAGAGACAGAGAGACAGAGACAGAGACAGAGAGAGACACAGAGACAGAGAGAGACACAGAGACAGAGAGAGAGAGACAGAGAGTAGGTGGAGTCAGGGAGATACCATGTAACTGCTGAAGGAGAAAGATGCCACTGGCACCTTTCTGGTAAGCCACAGCCTCATGACGATACACAGATTAATAGAAATGGGTTAATTTAAGATGTAAGAGCTAGGTAGGAATACACCTAAGCTCCTGGCCAAGCAGTGTTGTAATTAATATAGTTTCTGTGTTATTATTTGGGTCTGGGTGGCTGGGAAACCAATGAGCAGTCTCTGCTTACAATAGAACACTATGACCAAAAGCAACTTGGAGAGGAAAGGGTTCATTTCAGCTTTTAACTTGCAGGTTATACTCCATCACTGAGAGAACTCAGAGCAGGAACTCAAGGCGGGAACTAAAGCAGAAAACATGGTGGGTTGCTGATGTGGGATTCCTCTCTATATGTTGTGAATATGTTCTATGACCATTGGTTAATAAAGAATATGCTTTGAGTCTATGGCAGCACAGAATAGAGCAAGGCAGAAACATCAAGCAGGATAGAGGAGAAAAGAAAGCAGAGTCAGGGAGATGCCATGTAGCTGTCAAAGAAGAAAGACACCCACCCCAAAACATGACCAGTGAACCATGAGCCTCATGGTAAAATACAAAATAATAGGAATGTGTTAATTTAAGATGTAAGAGTTAGTTAATAGGAAGCCTGAGCTATTAGGCCAAGCAGTGTTGTAATTAATATAGTTTCTGTGTGATTATTTCTGGTCTGGGTGTTTAGGAAATGAACAAGCAGCCTCCACCTACAGGAGGTTATGTAACTACTTTTTTATATAACTCAGGTTCACTATTCCAGTCTCTGGGGAGATAAAAACAGACACAGTTATCTCAGTTTGTAGATTGCAGATTCTTCATGACCAGGCTTGGTAATGGGTTCTGGTCACAAGGGGAAAAGGGAAACATCTGGAAAGAATGGAGTAGAGGAGTTTAACTGAAAATCCTCTGTAGACAGACCCCAAGGCTGTGTCATAGCATTTTTCTCAGTCTGATGTCATCCCTAGCCCAAGTCACATTGTTTAGGGGAGCCCACCTGAGATGACCATGCAGACACAGTCTATCAGCAACTGTCTTTATCCCAGCTGACTGGAACTATACTCAGGTATTTGGGATCCAAGTGTAGCACCAAGTAGTTAGGGAAAGAGGTTTTTTTTTAAGGTGAAAATCACATCTTGGTATCCCACTCAGCAGTTTCAGGGGGGAAGTTTTGTGCATGCAAGCCATTCAACAGAAGCTAAGATAAGCAGTTAGGTGGAGTTTTCCATGGGATTCTCCATCAAGGAGATTAGATTTTAGTTAAATCTGAAATGTCCTCAGCAAGAATACAAAAATGGAGGAACCTCTGAACTGTCTTGCCCTGCCACATTTCCCCGTGGTTCTATGGGAATAAATCAAATCATTGATTCACCTGTTTTTGTTTTTGAGGGAGTGCATAGTTGATCCTAAGGACTTGTAGCTTAAATGAGTTTATTCTGTTTGATGTAGATGGCCATACAATTGAGGATGCAGGGTTCCATCTTTAACCTCATCATAATAAGAATCATCAGCCAGGCTAATGCTGACAGTAAGGTGGTCAGCCATGGGGACTAGGTTAGCAGAGACCAATACCAATTATCTGATCTAGGTCTCTTTTCTCCCCTTTCTTTGAGGTTTTCTCTGACCATGGCAAGATTTCCCCTAAGTATCCTGACTGGTTGGCATAGAAACAGCAAGTTTCCCTTGAGGCCATGCAAAGTCCTCCCTGTTTCAAAAAACAGAGGTCTGGTTTCCTTCAGTTTTGTGGGAGTCAACTCTCTTTGCGAGGGAGTCAACATGGCTCTCCAGCCCAGGAAGAGAATTCACCAAATGGCCAAGTCTAAGTCTATCTGGGAACAGAGTTCTCTAAAATTTTGGTGCCCAGAAACCAAGGCTGAGGTGCCTATGGTAGTTGCACTGGCTGTTCCTATCCAAACTAGGATTGGGGCCAGACTTGCTGCCCCTTTGACTTTGTTAATATTGAATCAGGGTCAATATGAGTTCCCCCATCTTCTCCATTATAGGCGTATTCCTGGAGGATAAAGAGACCAGTGTACATAGACTGGGGGTGTGGCTTTCCAGTGAGCCCAAAGGGGCGCATTTAGTCGAACCATTAGTACAAGCCAGGTAATTTGAGGACTGATAGAGCTTTCATAAAATTATAATCCTTGAAGGCCCTTTTCTGACCACTTTCCTCAATAGCCTGATTTACTGGCCCCCATCCCTCCCCTAGAGCCATATTGCTCCATCTTCAGAAGGCTGGAGCAGAGGTCCACCCGAAAGATAGTTTCCCATCCCCAGTTTTTCTGAGTTCCCATGTCCATGTTTGTGGCTGATGGAGACTGCATATCCCAGGTTAGTAAACTCTAAACTCTAGTCAATTTTACCTTTAAGAGGTCCAAGTTCTGTCATTCTCAAGAGAAAAAAAAAAAGACACCAGCTACTTTGACAGCAGTTGGGGTGGTAAGGATCGCTAGGTAGGGTCCTTTCCAGGTAACTTCCAGGACCAAGGCAAGGATCTTCTTTGTCCAAACCAAGCCTCTTGGTTGGAACTCATGAGTAGTTTCAGAAGTGGAAGATGGCAAGATTCCCTTCTCAGTCTGGTCAATGGCATGGCCAACTTTCTGCAGTCTATAAAGACTTGAGAAGGGAGTGACTAGAGAATTCTGCCTGGGGGATCTCGCAGAGGAGGTCTCCTAAACATAATTTTAAAGGGAGTGAGCCCCTCCCAGTAAGGAATATATCAGGCCCTGAAGAGGACAAAGAAGGGAGGTTGGCCCACGGTTTCACTAGTTTCCAGGACTAATTTGGTCAGTCATTTTTTCTGTCTGACCTCAGCTCTGTGAGTATAGAAACAATGCAATTCCTAATTAATATTGATGCTTTTGCCAGATTTTGAGACACCTTGGCTGTGAAGGTCTGGCTATTGTCTGGCTCCAAAACTAGGGATGATCCAAACTGAGGAATTACTTCATGAAGATGCTTCTTCAAAATATTGGACCAGTCTCTTTTGGGGTGGGTAGCCGCCCTGAGAAGGTGTCTTGAAATACCAGGGAATGTTTACAGGAAAAAATAGTGGGTCTGTTTTCATAGAGTTCATCTCCCAATGTCCTCCATCCCATTTCCTTGAGCCCAGGTCCCTTGTGATATCTTTATCCCCATTTTAGGGCTTACCTGCACACAGGTGGCACCTTTATTTTTTTTTTTTAATTTTTTTATTTTTTTGTTTTTTTTCGAGACAGGGTTTCTCTGTAGCTTTGGAGCCTGTCCTGGAACTCCCTTTGTAGACCAGGCTGGCCTTGAACTCACAGAGATCCGCCTGCCTCTGCCTCCCAAGTGCTGGAATTAAAGGCGTGCGCCACCACCGCCCGGCTGGTGGCACCTTTAAAAGTGGTAAAATCAGAATCTCTGAATTTCTAACGTAATACCTGTATCTGAGGGGTTCAGCCACTTTGTGGTCCCTAGGTGCATGGCTTGGTAGAGCTCAGTGATCAACTGCCTTCCCAGACTTGTGGGAAGGAAGGGTCTACCACTGGCCGCATTTGCCATCCTTGCCTATCCTGTGGGGCTAGATCTTGTCTCACCCAGTTTTACCCCGGGGTATATTGTGAGTGACCTGGTACGCTGGGCTCTAGTAGTGGCATCAAGACTTGAGGAAGCTCCACTGGTTTGAGGACCACTTTTCTGGTGGCCAAGTCAGCCACTCTGTCACCTCTGACTTCTGGGGGTCCCCTTTTTGGTATCCTTTGCAATGGACCATGGCCACCTTCTTGGGTAACCAGATAGCTTCTAATAGGGCTAAGCATTTCTTTCCTCGTGGTTTCTTTTCCTGCTGAGGTTAGCAATCCTCTTTCCCTATATAGAGCCCCATAGAGAGAGAATATTTCCAAAGCATAGGGGCTGTCAGCGTGTATGGTGGGAGTCTTGTCTTCTCCCAAGTGAAAGGCTTGGTCAAAGCTGAAAGCTCAGCTGGTTAAACTGGGGCTACCCTGTGACTCCTTATTGCTGGTGTCAGGAAAGCTGTCGTGAAGTAGGGACGCGTTTTCTATAGACATCCACCATTGTCTCCTCTGACCCTGTAGGTTCTGGTTTTGGGTTTCAGAATGACTTACACCAAGTCATTTGATATCTCTTGATAAAAAAATATGAAAACACATTTATGAGCCCTTTTGGGGGTAATTTTATAATAGTCTTAAGTCTTATGTGCTGCCCTTGCTTACCTAATCCTATCTCGGACAAAACTGTTCCTATTTGTGAACAAGACCTTGTCTGGGAGACAGCAGAGAACCCAGCCGGCCGGAATGCCTCGGTAAGCGCAGCTAGTTATGGGGCCCGCGGGCAGCAGGAAGAGCACCTACTGTTCCACCATGGTGCAGCACTGTGAAGCCCTCAACCACTCTGTTCAGGTGGTCAACCTGGACCCTGCAGCAGAGCACTTCAGCTACCCTGTGATGGCTGACATCCGGGAACTGATCGAGGTGGACAATGTGATGGAAGATGATTGTCTGCGGTTTGGTCCCAACGGAGGATTGGTATTCTGCATGGATTACTTTGCCAACAACTTTGACTGGCTGGAAAACTGCCTGGGACACGTTGAAGATGGTTACATCCTTTTTGACTGTCCAGGTCAGATCGAGCTGTACACACATCTGCCTGTGATGAAGCAGCTGGTTCAGCAGCTTGAACAGTGGGAATTTCGAGTGTGCAGAGTATTCCTTGTTGATTCTCTGTTCATGGTGGAATCTTTCAAGTTTATTTCTGGCATCCTGGCGGCTCTCAGTGCCATGATTTCTCTAGAAATCCCACAAGTTAACATCATGACGAAGATGGACCTGCTGAATAAGAAAGCCAAAAAGGAAATTGAGAAGTTTCTAGATCCAGACATGTACTCTCTGCTAGAAGATTCAACAGGTGATTTAAGAAGCCAAAAATTCAAGAAACTGACAAAAGCTGTGTGTGGCTTGATCGATGACTACAGCATGGTTCGATTTCTGCCATACGATCAGTCGGACGAAGAGAGCATGAACATTGTGCTCCAGCACATCGACTTTGCCATTCCGTATGGCGAGGACTTGGATTTTAAGGAGCCAGAGGAACAGGAAGAAGAGTCTTCCTCCATGTTTGATGAGTATTTTCAGGAACGGCAGAACGAGTGAGGTTGACTGCACAGTGACCATCTGATTGTGGCTGTAGGAATGCATTTCTGGAGGAGGTGACTGGAAGCTGCTGCTTGTTTTAATGTAAACAACACTGGACCCTCCCCGCAGTGAGCCTGGATTGTGCTTGGAGCTTTGAAACCATTACTCTTTCTTTTTCTTTCTTTTTCTTTCTTTTTCTTTTTTTATGTTTTTTTTGTTTGTTTGTTTTTTTGGTTTTTTGGTTTTTCGAGACAGGGTTTCTCTGTAGCTTTGGAACCTGCCCTGGAACTAGCTCTTGTAGACCAGGCTGGCTTCAAACTCATAGAGATCCACCTGCCTCTGCCTCCCAAGTGCTGGGACTAAAGGCCACCATTGCCCAGCGAAACCACTACTCTTTTAAGAGATTCTATTCTGAGAGCATCATTTTGGATAAAAAAAAAAATCAAAGTAGCAATTGATGCACAAAGACTTGTATATAATATAAATCAACCGATCCACACACATATATCTCGTGTGTGTGTGTGTGTGTGTGTGAGAGAGAGAGAGAGAGAGAGAGAGAGAGAGAGAGAGAGAGAGAGAAAGAGAGAGAGAGAGAGTCTAACTTTATTTTTACGGTTGGATTTTGGGTTTTTGAGGGGTTTTCTTTTGATTAATTTGTTTCTGGAGAGAAACAATTATTGTAACAAAGCCATATATCTCCATCCAAATGAAAAAACTGAAAAGGTATACATATATCTTACTTTCCCAAATCAAACATGTATTATTTATATAATTAAAAATTAAAACTGTGTTTTGAATATGTAAAGAAAAAAAAAAGACCTTGTCTGGTATCACCAATGGAAAGTCAGTCAGATAAGACCGGAGAGATCAGGTCAGTCATCTGCAGGGAACCAGCAAGGTTGAGGGCTGAAGTCTTGTGGAACCAAATGCAGGGTTGATCCGGAAGCAAGACTTGATATTGGGTTACCCGGGTGTCACATCCATCTCTGGGGGGCCCTCGAGAGGGCCTCCACAGAGTGTGGGACTCCAGAATCCATTGGTGCTCTAAAGTTCGTTTGTCATCCTCTTTAACCAGCACAGCTGTGGCAGCTGTGGCCCTTACACACGCTGGCCATCTGGTGAAATGTGAAGTGACCTCTGCAGAGTGCAAGGTGGAGGAATCTCAGCACTGCCCAGCCTGCCGCACCCACCGAAGACTGCCCATGTCAGGACGGGTGTGCTGAAGTAGAATGTTTCTGTGGAGATCTCCCACTGTCTCCTCCTACCTCCAAAGGTTCCGGGTTTTGTTTTCAGAATGACTTACACCTGGTCACTTGGTATCTCTTGACAAAAATAAATATAGAAACACATTTATGATGCTTTCAGGGTATGCTTTTATAATTAAGGAGTTGAATGGTTCTATTTTTTCCCTCAGCTCGCGGTGAAGCCCTCTGTTGAGCGGCCTCTTCCTTTCCCAAATGGCAGTTGCATGTCTTGTGATCATCTTGACTCTCCTCTTCTATCTGAGTGTGAACTTGACTTACACACTAATCACATTTATTTTGATCTGCCAAGAAGGTGGCTATTTCCAGTAACACCTTTCTTATCCAGGAATGGACTCAATTATTTTTCCCTCTGAGATGATCAACTTTAGTTGACTTACTAAGAGGACAGGACAGGGAGGATAGGCATCCTCTTTCTACCACTGAGAAGTCTGGAGCAGCTCGCTCTCAAGCACAAATTCTTCTCTCTCTCCTAATAGCATTGGCCAGCATTAGCACGCAAATACTTGCAAAGTGAAAAATAATACACTTCCCCAGTTCCTCATCCCCGGGTGGGGAGCAGGGTAGGAGGGGAATCAGGACAGGAGACAGGAAGACAGGGTCTGTCCATGGTGCAATCACATTAGCTTGACACGGAGCTACATGTTTTCTGGAGCAAAGACTGAAGCCACTAAAGCAGCATCGTGGGGTGTCAGCCAAATCCCGACCTTGTTCTCTGTAAGTGAGTAACTGTGAAACACCTGCAGTGATGTCAGGCTGGGTTGGTGGTTTGGATTTCAGCGTTTGTTGTATGCTTGTAATGCCTCATTTGGACTGTGTTGTGCTCCTCCTCCATTGGTATCTGCAGACATCAAGACACTGTCCTGGTTTGGGGTTATGAGCAGTGACCAGCCACTTGATTCCAAGAGATGAGCAGCCCATAGGATTCCTTCTTCCCTGAATTCTCCTGCCCACTGAAGGCACAGGGAAAGCTGGAGTGATGCTCAGGTCGCGGAGGGCAGCGCCTGGCCCTGTGTGCATCTGGAAGGCGTGTCTCCTTTAACATCTTCTGCATTCTTCCTGTTGCTCCAGCTCGTCTCACTCCCTTCTTATTTCCAACCTTTACTCAAAGCTTTCAGTTAGTTGTTTCAGTGTTTCCACGAATCCAGGCTTTTAGCTTTAGATGTGGGTGCTGGCTCTTCTAGGGACCTGCTTGGTCATCGTTGATAGTTTGATGGGTAAAGAGGCAGCAGGTACAGTGGAAATAGGGTTATAGCAAAAGGCTGAAGGGGGTTCTTTGCAGCTCTGCTCCAGTTACTGATGGCTCTTGGCCTTGGACATGCTCTTGCCTGGGGCCTCAGGGTCCTCATCAATCGGGTAAAGATAGCACAGGGTCCCCATCGCTCATCTCACTTCCCCTCCGTGGAATTTGCTGGTTCTCTGTGGGTTTGCCACATTAGGAAGCACCAACCTTGCATCTCTGTTTCTTCTGAGAAACTTTTATTCTTTAACAAATAAGGAGGGAATGTGAGGAAAAAGCCCTGAGGTAGATGCCATGTGACTTTTCTTGGGGAGACATGCACAAATATCCATTCACCCCAGATAGGGAATCAAGGAGAGATCAAAGAAACAAGTCTTCCCAAATCTAGCTTAGTGAAACAGTGAGATCATTGCAGTAACTTACAGGATCATGGGGGATGCAAACGCAGTGTCATCACTGAAGTCCTGCTCCAGCATGGGAGATGACCCACAAAAGCTGAGTCCTCGGAGCTCCCTGCCCGACTCACAGGCAGCTCAGCAGAAGAGCACCAGCCCACCAGTTGCTACTGTTGCTATAACTTTTGGTGGTAGGGGAGGAGGGCAATAGAGTTTCTGAGCTGTGCAAGTTTTAGGAGCTTCCTGAGACTTGTGGATTATTTGCTTCCTAAACTTAATCATTTCTGTTTACTTCCTGAGTCTTAACAAGCCTTCTTCTAGTAGAGACTGTTACAATTCTGAAGGAATTGCAACACTTGATTTTTCAAATGCAGTAATATAATGAGGGCAAAATCTATTTTATTAAGCTGTGGTTTTTAGCCTACAAATAAGATCCGACCTCCTGCCTTGAAGGGGAAACAGTATTTTCTGCCAGCTAGGAGAATGTTTCAAAGTGGAGTTCGCTGTTGATCTTAGGGATTGTACTTCAATGCAGGACATAATATTATTCAAGTAAAACTGTACTTTTGGAAGGAAAAGGTTAAAGTTGGCTACTGATGTTCATCAGGAGATGGATATTTAATCTTTAATCTCTCGTCCGAGGCCTTCACTTTGGATCAACTCATTATCCCGAATAAACGATGTGTCATTCCCATTATTCATGTTTCACTGCTGCCAAAGTATCTGGACCTGGTTTTAGTGGGGCCATTCATTTCAGCCCATTCAGTATTAATCTCCCTGCTCACATCTTTCCTGTCCTATGTGCTCTTCCTTGTTTGCTTTTATGTTTTCTGCAGAATGTTTATAAAAGGATAATCTTTTACAAAGCAGACAGAATTTTTGTGTATGAACGGCTCGGTTTAAATGCCTCATTGATATATCATCTGAAAACTCAAGTAGTCAGCAAGCCCTGAGCTGTTGAGCCTACTGAAAACGTGAGAACTGCTCTCTCCGTTCAGGAGCAAAGGTGACAGAAGGGGCCCTGGCTTTGTGGTTATAGGCACATAGAGCCTTCATAGCCCCAACAGACAGGGGCACCCGGATCTTAGAGGGGGATAAGACAAGCTGCGTTGAGCTCACCTGGTCGGGGTGAAGGGTATGATGGCTTTATGACGTCTTTGCGGCAATTTTCTCAAACTGTGTTGTGGTTATGCAAACCCTGATTCATATGTTCGCCTGCCCCAGTTTTTGCTAAACCCATTTGAATGTCCGGAGAGTGACCATGCGATGCCGCTCAGTGGCTCCTTTATGTCTGCCCTATAGAGAAGCAGTAGAAACCAAGAAGGAAGCTACATAGAAGAACAGCTTCTTCCTTTCTCTCCCCCATCTTCTCTCTCCTGGACCTGGGACCATATCCAGACAGCTCTCTTGTTTGGAAGAGGTAGACACCATTGCATTCTATTACGGACAAAGAAGGCTCTTTTGTGGAAATTTGCATGGGGTCACAAATATGCCGCCGATGAAAAGCCTTAACAGATGGACTCTGAGAATAGGAATGTGTTAAAGGAAAAAAAAATTAAATTCAGTGGAACAGGATTGCAAGCCTGGCCTTGGTGGAAGCTGAGCACAGGAAGCCACACTAAGCAAACACTCTGTCCCTTAGTGCATGTTCAGCTGGTAAAGAGAGACGCGTGCCCATATCTGAGACACAGGCTGTACTTGGGCTTGTGGTTGGCAGGGCTGTAGGAGGAAAAAATAAAGCCTCCCAAGTTGCACAGTGCCAGAATGGTATGTGCCTCCTTCAAAGAGGGGTTCTCTCCAGCAAATTGATCATTTTGATAGCTCAATAGGAAGGCTTGCTGTTTTCCAAGGCATGTCTTTTGCATAGGCGAGAATTTTTGCTAACACTTTTTACATTTCTTAGGGAAAAACTAAAAACAGACATGTGGTTGTGTCATTCCAATGACACAGACCCTGAAATACTAAGGGTCTGCCAAAATCTCTTCTAAGATCTCGGCTATAAAAACACTCAGAATTTACCCATCAAGACTCCATCAACAAGAGACATTATTTGTGATTTTGTTTTAGCTAATTGCTCCTATTGTTGGCCATTTGTTGCAGTGTTAATTAGGGTAAATGCTTGTCTGAGCCTGCGGTCCCCACCAAGATGAGGCCAGAAAACTATAGGGAGAAAACTCCCTAAGGTGCTCTGTGTAGTCTTTGAGAAATTGACAACCAAAGGGCAGATCTTCTAAATCTAAAGGTCTGTGTTTAGATTGGGTAGCAACTGGGAGAGACCGGGCAATTCCCATAGCAAGGCTGGGTCAAGTGCAATGCCTACAGACAAAATGGCTAGGAACCATGACAAAGAGTTCACTTCTGACTGCAGGGAAACTGAGGGTGGCTCCTTCAGCTTTGAAGAGCTCCTTCAGAACACGCAAGACAGCTCGGGAGGGGCAGCTCTGCTTACTCCCTAGGTGTTTTAATGGTGCATTTATGATCTGGGGGTGGGGCTGTTCGTGTGTGCACGTGAGGTCATAAGTCAATACAGAATGTCTTCTTTACTATTTTGTTTTGTGAGACAAGGTCTCTTACTGAGCCCGGAGCTAGTGCGAATCACCTAGACTAACGGGTCAGTGATCTTGAGGGAGATGCCTCTCTTTCTTTCTTTGGGACTAGGATTAGAAGCAGTGCACTGTGGCACCTGAGTGTTTAAAAGCTTGTATATTGGAGATGGATATCCATGCTGAGACTGAGCCATCTCTCCAACCTGTGATAACTTATTTGGAACTTCACTTTTCCAGTCCTCTTTTCCCTCTACAGATACTTGGTCAAGCCTTCCTCCTTCTATTTCATTCTTTTGCTTCCCCCCTACTCCTTTTTCTCTCTCTCATTTCCCTTTTTCATCTCAGAGCAACTGGAGGTCATGTTGCGTACAGATGCCTTGATCTCCTCTTCTGAATGTTTGCAGTGTTATTATAGGCAAATGCAGGCAGCACCCAAAGCATCTAGGGTGAGAACAGCCAGTCCAGCTCATTTCGCAGTTTGGCATCTGCCACTCAGAAGAGGCTGCCTGCAGCCCTGTGTGGAGAGGGCTCTGGGTTCAGAACAGTGCTTTGAGGGGACAAATGTCCTGATCAACTGGATGTGACAGCAGAGGACACAGGGAGAGTGGCAGAAATTAGTCCATCCTGGTCTATACTGGGGCTTCTTCTCTGTGTCCCAATTGACATTACAGCTGCCTGAGTCTTTGCTGTGGGGTTTGTGCAGTAGACATGCAACCAGATACCCGACCTCTACCCAGCATATACCAGCGGCACCCCTGCATTGTTGACAGCCGAAACTGCTTCTGGATATCACCAGCTGTCCTCTAGGGAGGAAATAGTCCATGCTCTAAAACCAGTGTTTTAACTAATTCCCACAGAACTAAATCAATATTGGGCAGTAAATGAGCAGGACAAAGGGGTGTAAGGACAAGGGGCGTTGTGAATGGGGAGCTGTGTAAGGAGTGTCTGCTGTGTCATCGCTGTGGCCCACCAGACTATGTGCCAATGCCCCTACTCTCACATTTGTGAAAAGATGAGGCTCTTGGGGGAATGGAGTCCTAAACCACAGTCAGAGGGACTAAAGCAACACTGGAGAGCTTTAACTCTCCAGGTGGGTGGAGCTCTGGGCACCATCATCAGTGTACAGAAGATCGCAACAGACATGGAAGGATGCTACTTAAGGCAGCTCAGGAGTGGAGTGGGCGGAGGAGCCCAGACATGGGAGACAGGACAAAGCTCCCTTGAAATTCTGTGTGTGTGCCTGTGTGTGTGTTGTGCATACATGCTCGTCTGTGTGTGTGTATGTGTGCATGTACACATGTGTGATGTCATACACAACCATGAAGGGTCAGAGGCAATGCTGGGTATTCCTCAGCCACTTTCCACTTCATGCATTAGAGAGGATCTCTTGTGGAAACCAGAGGTCACCGATTCCCCTGGTCTAGCCAGATAACTTGTCTTGGGGATCACTTGCCTGTGCCTTCCAAGTGCTTGGATTGCAGGTGGTCACCACATCTTCCTGACTTTTTGGTGGGCTTCGGGGATACAAACGCTGGCCCCCAGGCTCACATGGCAAGCATTTTATCCACGGAGACACCTTTTAGTCTTTTATGGTGAGACACTCCCTAGATCCTGGGATTCTAGGAGATGAGAGGTGGTACCCACCATAGACTCTCGGGAGAGGACGGCTGTAATGCAGACATTCTTTATTTGACCCGGTCAGAAGTTGATCCTCAGCGAGTAGCTGCTAGCCTATTTGATGGAATGAACCAGTGCCTCCAGGACACATTCAGAGTGTGCCAATCAATCCCAGGCCCTGGTTCCAGACATGGGCACTGACCTTGTAGCCCAGGCCATTCGAGGGGACAGTGATGCAGTCTGCTTTAGTCTGAACTCTGCTTCTAGTTCAGAGACTGAGAGACAATGAACACGTCCAAGCATACCTCCAAAATATCTGAAATATGGGCAAGTGTGCAGGGAGGGCAGCGTCCTGTGTCGAAATGAGGGTTAGGAGAAATGATTGAACCAGTCAGGGCCTTCAGCGGTGTCATATTCCTTCCCTGAGCTTCTCGTCCTGAATCCTGCCATCATCCTCTCCCCTAGTCATATAGGAAGTAGGAATAGAAAGAGCCTCCTGGTTTCTTTCAAAACTTTTTTATGTGCATGTTAATATTTTTCCAGTGTGTGTGCATATACTTATGTGTGTGTGTGTGTGTGTGTGTGTATGAATGTGCATGAGAAGGTCAGAGGTCCACCTTGAGTATTATCCTTTGGGTGCGGTTCACTTTTTTTTTAATAAAAATTTTATTTGCTTAGAAGCATTCAGAATGTTAACAAGTAGCTGCAATTATTATTATTATTACCTGCAATTACAGAGTGGTATTCAATTAACAGAACAATTATCTTTGTATAAGCTGCATCAGAGACAACTGAAGATAAAAAAGAAAACCACAACACTATGCTCCCCATATATAACTAATTTGTGCAGTGCACCAGCAAGAGCCTGCTTTAAATTTCCATGTCAGTTTCCATCCCCAGACTGCACCAGGCAAGGTTTGTGGTTACTGAAAACTCCACAGAGACAGGGCCAGCTAAAGACACATTCAGGAGTGTGTTAACTATACAAAAAAGAAAAATCTTACACCGTGTATCGGGGAGTTAAATGCTTTACAGACAAGAAAAATATATTCAACTCATTCGTCATCTTCTTCCTCATTTTCCTCTTCTTTTTCTTGCTCTTTTCAGCCTTAACTGTCCCTCTTTTGCTGCACCGGGTTCTCCTTTAGCCTGGTAGGCAGCAGTGTGCTTTTTGTATTTTTCCTTCAGCTTGGCAGCCATCTTTTCACAGGGCTGCCTGTCATCTGCAGCAACGTTGGTTCACATGGCTCCCAATTTCTTGGCAGCATCACCAATGGATAAGCCAGGATGGCCTCCTTTGATTTGGGGATGGTGTTCAGCACAGATCAAGAAGGCCAAAGGAGGCCTCCTGAGGGCACTTGGCCCTTGAACTTTTTTTAGGTCTTCCCTTGGAGGGGGTGTGCAGATTTTCATTCCTCTCTCATGGAGAGCCTTGTCAGCCTCTGTCATGTCTGCACACCCCCCATTTTTTCCCCCCGCAGACACAGTCCCCACCTCTCTGAGACTTCTTAGAGAACCCCAAGAAGTTGACAGAGGCATCCAGGCTTCCTCTTGAACCCCTCCTGGCAAGCTTGTACTGACATCTGCCTCTCAGCTTCTTAGCTCTCCTTTGCCCGTGTTTAGTTGATTTTCCTCTGTGAGGCACAGAGTCACCTGTGCCTGTCTGGCTCTTCTTGCCCAGCATTGTCTTTATGAAACTCAATGTACCACAATAACTGTCCCCTCTGTCCCTTCCCTTCCCTCCCTCCCTCCCTCCCTCCCTCCCTCCCTCCCTCCCTCCTTCCTTCCTTCCTTCTTCCTTTCTTTTTAGGCAGGCTTTGTATTGGCTTGGAACTTGCCAAGTATGCTGTGCTATCTGGGTGAACTCTAGAGGTCCCCTTCCCCTGTCTCTTTTGCCCCAGCCCTAGGATAGCAAGCCTGCACTACCCATACAATGGGCCTAGGATCTGTAGTTGGACTTTCGCCAAACTCACAACAAAATGACACAGAGATTTATTGTTAATTATAAAAGATTGGCCTTTAGCTTAGGCTTATTCCTAACTAGCTCTTATAACTTAAATGACCCTGTTTCTATTAATCTACATTCTGCCACATGGCTATTTACCTCTCTTCCATTCTGTCTGATTTGCTTTGTGTCTCCCTGGCATCTCTCTACATGTCTTTTTCCCAGAGTTCCTCTTTCTCCCCCAGAAATCCCACCTATTCTCTCCTGCCTAGCTATTGGCCATTCAGCTCTTTATTAAACCAATCAGAAGGTGCCTTAAGCAGAGACACATCTTTACAGTATACAAAAAGATTATCCCACAACAGGGATCAAATTCGGGTCCTCACAAGGCTAGTACTTTACCCATCGATCCATCTCCCTACGCAGAGATATCTGGTTTTTAAGTTAGGCTGACTTTGTCTACCTTCTACTGAACATAGAGCAAGTGACAAAGCAAGTCTGGGCAAATGTCTTAAGGCCAAGTCCTCCTGGCCTTATTCTGCAACTGCTGCCCCTGCCTCTCTACAACCCATTCCTCGTGCAGAGCAATGCACTGCAGCGAGCAGAGATACTGTCATCTCCCAGACCCTGAAGAGACGCTTGTGACCTGGGGCAGTGCCTTCTCAGGAGCTGGCAGGACTGAAAGGTGAAAGGCTCCATATGTCCACAGGAAATGCCGTCACTGAAGAGTCTCTCCTCAGGATTGGGAGTGAGTCCCCTCCAGACTAGGTCAGTTGTCTGGTTTGGAGAAGCCTTGGGGCTGAAGACAGTCTCTTCTGTCTTTTGTTCTTGCTCAAGTGGGCATCTGGAGCTCAGAGGATCCTGTCTTCCTTATGGCAGTGCTTGTCTGCCTTGACTAAACGAAGGTTGTTCATGGACTCATACTCTGCATTATGGTTTTAGACTTTCTTCCAAACTAGGCCAAGTTAAAATATTTATCCAGCATGACTGCGGTGGTCTCCTGCATGCACCAACTGTCATCCATGTGAGCTCTGCATTCATTGATGTTCTGCATGGAAGTGAAACACCATGGACTTCATATCCATACCTGCATCTATCTACCTGCCTGCCTGCTCATCTATCTATCTGTCTGTCTGTCTATCTGTCTATCTATCTACTATCTGCCTATCTGCCTATCATCTGTCTATATATCTATTCATCTGTCTATCTGTCTATCTATCTATCCATCTGCTTATATATCTATTTATCCATCTGTCTATCTATCCATCTATCTGTCTATCTATCTATCTATCTATCTATCTATCTATCTATCATCTATCTATCTATCCATCTGCCTATATATCTAACTATCCATCTATCTGTCTATTATCTATCTATCTATCTATCTATCTATCCATCTATCTATCCATCTGCCTATATATCTATCTATCCATCTATCTGTCTATTATCTATCTATCTATCTATCTATCTATCTATCTATCTATCTATCTTCTCTCTGCTGTATAGTTTTAATTTATAATGTGCATCTATGTGTTTATCATCTTCCTTTCTACCCATCATCTATTATCTATTTCTCTGTCTTTCTGTCTATGATCTATCCTCTAACTTTGTATCTATAATCTATCATCCATTTCTCTACCAATCATCTCTCTATCGTTATTATTTGTCTATGGCCTACCATTTATAGTGTAACTACTTTATCATCCATGTATCTTCTAATCTATATCTATTTTCTAAGTATATTTCTCTTATATATATATATATATGCATATATATGCAGAATAGGGGTTGACAAACAGGACCCAGTTATTAAACTTAGAGGACCCTTCATAGCACCTTAGTAAATTTTTTTAAAACATGGATAGGAGCCAAGGTTAAAATAGAAGGAGGTGAGGGTGCTGAAGAGGGCAGGGAAAGGCAAGATGGACCTCGTGCTGTCACACAGGGCCCCATGCTTTAGAAGGCTTAGTTGAAACTTTGTTGTTTCTATGTCAAATTATGTCATGATTTTTGAAGACTCTTTATTCTTTTGCTTAAGGCCCTAACATCATGTAACTGATTCTAGAAGAACAGGGAATTCATAGGAAAAAGGTCTGCAAAGTGGGATTTGTGAACTCCCTGGGTTCTGTGGTTTCAGGTTTCCCACCCCACCCCCTGCCCTGAATTCTGCAGGCATGAAAACTGCCACGAGACATTCATTTTTAATGACGTGTTATGGGCTTCATAGCAATATATCTTTGGGTATTAAGGTGTGGAATCAGAGACTTAAAATGATTAATGTCTTCGCTCCGCATAAGGGGTCTCCCACACTCACCTAGCATCAGATTCCATTGGGAAAATTTACGGGCGCTCTTGGCAGCCTAAGCGGCCATCAAATATTAATCAAAAATATGTAATAACTAATATATACTTAAAGAATTGAAGAAAATTAATATTCAAGAGAAGCACTCAGGGACCCATAAAAATAACAAATGCTTCAGAGACTCAGCTGAGGTTGGCAGGTCCTGTTCCCCAGCTTTGAGATGGTAGGCTCGCTGGGCAGTGTGCTCCGCGGAGGACAAGGGCCAGGAAGAGGGATTTGTGCTTCCCACAGGATCAGAACTCCCGGAAAAGGAAACAGGCTCCTTCTGGGGACACGACACTACTGCCTTCACTGTGCCCTCTCTCTTTTGGATGGCGCAACTGGTTTGCAACTGATTCTCTCTCCTGGAAGATCCTCTGGGCCATCTTTATCACTTCCATCTGGGGACAGCGGTTTTCAGACACGGATGCCTCCAGCTGTTTATCAGAGGTCCATTTTGTAAACGTGAAACATCAGCAATGATAGGAGCGCACACTGGTTCTCCGCTAGTAGAGCTAGAGCTAAATGATTACCCCAGAGCAGGCTTGGGGAAGTCCCATAGTCCCCATCGGTCTGACTGGAACTTGAACTGATCCCTAGGCCTCGGGTCAGTAGTCAGTTGTTTATTGGAGAAGGCTTAGGGTTCCCTTCCTTAGCCAAAATAAAGGGTTAGAGACATGGCCTGACTGGCAAGGTGAATTCAGCTGTGCCCAGTGATGCGTGGGGCCAGGCATGTGGGCACCTGCCATCTTTTTGCCTCCCTTCTTTCTTGGTCTTGAACTAATTCTTTCCCTGTTTGTCCTGTTCACTATGTGAACACCAGATGCAGAAAGATGAAGTGATTTTTTTTTTACAAAATATTTTTATTTAAAAGTAACAAAAGAAAAAACCTGAATGTATTGATGATGTGCAATGTAATGTTTTGATATCTGTGCACGTTGGGAAATGGCAAAATCAGTCCTGTTAATAAAATGCATCCATTCCTGTGTCAGGTGTGTGTACTAACAACAGGTAAAAACATACTCTTGAGGGCTCAAGTGAGTTATTTTTACCTGCAAAGAAGAAGAAGTAGAAGGAGAAGGAGGAGGAGGAGAAGAAGAAGGAGGAAGAAAGAGGAGGAAGAAAAAGAGGAAGAGAAAGAGGAGGGGGGGAGAAAGAAGGGAAAGAAAGAAACTGAGCATCAATCAGGACTCAGACCTGGAGTGGGAGAGTGCTGCCCATGTGTGACTTTGGAGGCAGGGGTGCCTGACTGCACTGGGGACGAGGGGCTGTTCTTCCATTCCTGGGAAGGGGCGAATGCAGCAGATCACAAGGGCTTGAAAGCAGAAGTGTGTTCTGGTGTTTGGACCACACAGCAGTTGCTGGTGTCTTCTGTTATTGTAGGGAATCGGGAGCAGGGCCTGTCACTTGTCATCTGTTCTTTGAGCATAACCAACTTTTCTTCCATGGGCCATTTGGTGTGACTGCAAATGATGGTTCTGGCTAAATGGCACCCTCCTGATGGTGGGGTAAACACAAATGAGCCTGGAACAGGCGCCTTGGATCCAATTTGTGTTTTCTGAGAGCCTCAAAAAGGCCCTGGGGCTGGAGCTTTGCAGCACAAAGGGGACACAAACCCCCCTGCCCAGCGCCACCTGCAGTCCCTCCTGTGCCGGTCCTGGATCCCAGAAGCACACATGCCATGTAGGCATCTGAGAATGGCATCTGAGAAGCTCTCCCTCCCAGCATCCAGACAGAAGCCCAGGGTGCCCCTGAGATGCCCAGTGGCTTGGCCCCAGTCCTTACTCTGTTTCTAAGTCAGACGATGGAGGCTCAGAGAAGCCGTGTGGTTTATGCAGGTCATATGGCTTGAAGCGACTGAGCAGAGATGGGGATCAAGTCTCCCTGCTTCTATCCACTAAACTATCTGTCTCTGTCTCTGTCTGTCTGTCTGTCTGTCTGTCTCTCTCACACACACACACACACACACACAGAGAGAGAGAGAGAGAGAGAGAGAGAGAGAGAGAGAGAGAGCTCTATAAATACAACCTGCTGTGTGTACATGATTTCAGGACTAACTACTTTCTCTCTCTCTCTCTCTCTCTCTCTCTCTCTCTCTCTCTCCCTCCTTCCCTCCCTCCCTCTCTCTCTCTCTCTCATCTATATGTGTGTGTCTGTGTGTGTGTGTCTCTGTGTATGTGTGTGTATCTCTCTCTCTCTCTCTCTCTCTCTCTCTCCCTCCTTCCCTCCCTCCCTCTCTCTCTCTCTCTCATCTATATGTGTGTGTCTGTGTGTGTGTGTCTCTGTGTATGTGTGTGTATCTCTCTCTCTCTCTCTCTCTCTCTCTCTCTCTCCCTCCCTCCCTCCCTCCCTCTCTCTCTCTCTCTCATCTATATGTGTGTGTGTGTGTCTCTGTGTATGTGTGTGTATCTTATGAGGGAGCAGGGCACAGCCGTAGGGAAGACTAGTTTTCCCTCAACTGAAAGACATTTCAAAATGAGAAACAGCTCCGAGATTTTGAAAAGCACCTCTGTCTCCTCCTTTGCCTCTGGGACACGTTCCTCTCTGTATCTCAACTGAGCCATCTCAGAGCCTAAAGCGTTACCTGCTCCAAGGGTCAAGGGCGGGGCAGCGAGACTACACACAGTCAAGGCTCTCACCATGCCCTTGTGTTTGACGCCTCATTTGTGTGTGTTTGCGAGTGAGAGGCAGCACCACACTTGGGAAATCTTCCTGGTTTTCTGTTTTAATTTGCCTGTGAGGGAAGACATTTCCTGCTCTTTCAGGCTGTCCTAAGCTTTGGTTTCTGGAAGCATCTGAAATGGGAGTCTTTGGCCTGTCCGTGATTATGAGCTACCCTTCCATGTATTCTTGGTGACCTTCCCTGCATCCCCCCCAGGGGGTTGGTTAGTGTTGACAGAGGTAATTCTTGCCTGTGTACATGGATCTACCTGACCCATAGACGGCATATAGTAGTTGTCTAATAAACATCGGTAGCAATTATTCTCTGAAGCTGTGATTGAGAGACAAGAACAAAAGATCCAGTAAACAACTCATGGTCTCACTTCCCCATGTGGACTCACAAGCCAGCTGGTGGGAAGAGGATTCATTTTTTCTGTTGTACAGATGGAAGATTGAGGTACTGAAAAGTGACATCACCAACAGTCGGTGACCTAAGGAGTCAGGGCCAGAACCAGGTCTGGAACACAGACTTCCTGGATCCTGACCCAGGTTCCCTTCTGCTGTGCGGCCTTCGGAAGGCTGGAAGGACCAGGGAAGTGTTTGCTCCAGGGTGCGCTTCTTTGCCCTTAGAGATTTATCATCTCTCCCCTGACTGCTGACTGAAAACACACACGTTCCTGAGGAGCCCTTACAGGATATCCTGTTGAGACCCCCCCTTTTTTTGATCAGTGCTTAGCTGGCAGATGAAAATTCAGTGGGCCCCATTTGTAGGAAGTCTGATAAAATATTCTCATCTCTATTGCAAACATTTTCTCCATCTGCCACTTGGCTGAGAGGATCAGACTCAAACACTCTCATGAGAGGGAGAGTGACACTCGGCAGAGCAAGGCAGAGGAAGCAGGAGCGTTTGTGTCCGGCTGTCCACCTGAGCCTCTGTTTGATGGTTAGTTGGCTTTGGTAAGCAGCTGGGCTTTAAAAGAATCACCCAAACAGCAATATGTATTGATAATGACTCTGTCTGTTATTTGATAAAGCTGCAGCTTTATAAATAGAGCGTGTAAATTTGTACAAGGAGGGCCTGGCTCAGTGAGTAGAACACTAGAAGTCCTGGGTGTGGTCCTTAGCACTGCATAAACCAGGTGTGGTAGTTCTGTCTATGATCTCAGAACCCAGGGAGTGGGGAGCAGAAAGATCAGAGGTTCAAGGTCACCCTAGACCATACAGTGAGCTCAAGGGCAAACTGGACCATATAAGCCTCCATCTCAAGAAATAAACAAGAAAATAAGTAAATAAATAAATTTGTAAGAGAAACAATAACAACTCAAGGCTTGATCTGGTGCATGGATAGATGATGGAAAGAAATGGTTGGAGTCGCTATGAAGTCAGATCAGGACCCCAGCTTGGGAGAAGAAGGTCCTGCACAGGCATTGCCAGAAATCTATGCATTCAGTTAGGGAAGTGTTGGTATTATGGAGGGATTGGGCTGAACACAAAATGGAAGAGGGGTAGCTTCAGAGTCACATTGGAGAGGGGACATCTCTTCCTTCTCAGACTCTCAGTAAGGGTCAGTGACATGACATGCAATATGCTGGACCTTGGGGACCTTGGGGAGACCAGGATAAACGAGAAGCCCAACCTCATGAGACTTGCATAATCCTGGCAGAGAGCAATGGAGAAAATGGGACCATTGCTCTGAATCAATCCTAATAATGTTCTACAAGAAAATGACCAAGATAAAAGTTCACCCATGCCAAATGTGAGCGTGTGGGGCAACCAGAACTGTGATGTATCTGAATAGGATTGTACAACTACACACTCCCTTTCGAGAAATAGCTAGTAAATTCCTAAAGCGCTGAATTGTGTCTACTTCGTGGCTTGGCAATATGAAATTACTAAGTAATTACTCAAGGAAATGAAAACATATGTTTACAAAATGACTTCGATGAAGATGATTATAGATGTCTCAGTCATAATAGTCAAAGAATGGAGACAGCCCTAGTTTTTACTGGTAGGAGAACGTCTAAGCAAGTGACTGCCTCCCTATACCAGGGAGTGATGCTCCACAAGAGAAGCGGGTGACTGTCTGATGAGAACATCCTTGCGTAGACACATTTATGTGGGCATCTAATGGCTTGCTTGCTGATTGAGACACGCATCTCTCAGGCTGAGCTGTGGACACCTTGTCAGATTAGAGACCTGGAGTTCTTTTGGGTCCAGTTCTGTGTGACTTGCATGGTTGTCCCACCTGGTGTGTGCCAGTCCCTGGGGGTGCTGACCTTCCTGCAGGTTTCCAGAAGTTCTTGTCACCTCTTTGTGTCTTTCTCTCACAGTATGTCTCTTCTCTTTCCTGATTCACAGAGGGTGATGTTTGGCGGGACTGAATATTTGTTGAAGGAACGAAGACATTAATTAATAAAGAGAAGGCCCACTTGGTAAAGGACTTGCCAGGCTTGTGTGAGATCCTGCCTTTGGATCCCCAGAATGTGTGTGAAAAGCCATGCACTAGAGTGCCTTCTATAATCCCAATGCTCTTACAGAGAGAGAGGCTGAGACAGTAGAATCCCCAGAAGCTCTTGGGCCAGACTGCCTGTGGCACCCAGTGGGATCAACAAGAGACCTCATCTCAGACAAGGTGGAAGGTGAGAAGCAGCACCTGAGGTTGCCCTCTGACTTTCACCATGCCCATGTGACAACACATGTTTATCTTAAGTGATGCACACGAACACACACACACACACACACACACACACGGCATGCATACAGAGATTCAAAAGAGAATGAATTAGTGAATATCAAACACACAGCGTTAGTGTGAATATGAAAGTCAGCTGTCTCTCTTCATAAGGATAAGTGTGACATGAGCTTACTGGAAAGACAAGGGACGCCTTCGCCGGGTTCTCTTCAGTCTGCACAGCGAAGATGCCCCAGACAATTTAATGACTGATCTTGTTTTCTGTCCTTTTCTTCTCAGAGTAAGGGCCAAGATGATGACAGCTGCCCCTGTGGCTAGGCACTGGGCCATTAAACTGTTATGCAAGAAATAGGCATGGACTATGGGAAGCAGGCGTGAGATAACCCCCGTCTCTGGTCAAGAATGACAGCAACAGTTGGGACTTCTGCAGAAAACAGCAACTAAACAACACCCTCGAGTCCCTTCCAAGCCCAAGAGGCAACAGGATATAAAATGCATTAAATTAAGCTAAAGACGCCAAGAAACCTGCCCTTGGAAGATGTGTTATTGGGAATTTTTTAAAATCAAAACTTACTAACTAATCTATCTCATGAAAAGTAATATTTTGTGTCCAGAATATATTTATAGAAATAAAACAGAATTAACCCAGATCAAAAACAGCCTTGTTCTAAGAATTCTTAACACAGTGATAAAACAAAGAAAGAGGAAATTAACAATGTGTTGAAAATGGAATATAATAATTCTGAGCCAACAACTTTAATGAAGAAAAGACCAATTATGTACATTTGACTTGAGATGTTAAATATTTGTAAATTTATTTGAACTGAAACTTTATGCTTCGACTCTCAAGTTTAAAGCTCAGGAAATATGAATTTATTTGTTTTTAAAGACTTCTGAGGTGAACACAGAAAGTTGAGAGATTCATGTTGTTTCTTTGTTGTTCCATCGAGTCTGTGTTTGTGTTTTGTTTTGTTTGCAGGAGTGTATAGTCTACTATGTGTTAGATATATCATAGTCTTGATAAAATTGAAGACAAGGAGCATGTGTTATGTTTTGGGGATGTGGTAAGAAAGAATTGCAGAAGGGGAAAATTTTTCCAGATATATTCCTTGTCCCTCACCAGGCCCCAACTGCCTTTCTTCTTTCTAGTGTCCTGTGTTCTCTTGTCCTTCCCAATTGTCCAACAGCTCTTTCTTCTCCTGTGGCCTCTTGTCTTGTTCTCTAGCCTGTATCTACACTCATACACTCTATACTGTTCAACTGACATGAAATTTCTGATTTTGCTATGTTCAAATGATCAAGTCAGAAAGAGAATCAGGTGGGAGAGACGGCTCAGTGATGAAGAGTACTTCCTGTTCTTCCAGAGGACCTGAGTTTGGTTTCCAGCTTGCATGTTGGGTGGCTCACACAAACCAGTAACTCTAGCTCCAGAAAATCCAATACCTCTAGCTTCCATGAGTGTCTCACTCACATACACACGCACACACATGTACACACTCACACATGTAATTAAAAAACACACTGATTTTTTTTTAAAGCCGGGAACACAATTTATGGGCATGATTTAGAACAGAATTTATGCTTACTAAACTGATCTTAAGCAATAAATATCTTAATAAGAAAAACCGTTTGGATTCTGAGTGTTCTTCACGGACAGTCCTCCTGGCCTTTCTATGACAACTCAATCCTCCCTA
Organism: Chionomys nivalis; assembly: GCF_950005125.1. Classification (NCBI taxonomy): domain Eukaryota; kingdom Metazoa; phylum Chordata; class Mammalia; order Rodentia; family Cricetidae; genus Chionomys; species Chionomys nivalis. Next base: position 9,547,784 of record NC_080090.1, read on the forward strand.
TCTGTGACAGCTGCTGATTGATGTGTGCAGCTCCCGTTCCACCACTGAGTAGAGGTGACACCCGTAGGCCCTCGTGCAAATGCTGCCCAGATCTTGTTACTAAACTTCCACTAAGCTTCCTTCAATTCTTAGCTTACGTTGAGCTGGTGTTGAGAAGTTGGTAGGTGGTGTTTCTAAGTAGGTGCAAAGTTAACAAACATTTGGAGCAGACAAGTACTGGAGGCCCCAGCGGATGCTTGTGTGTGGTGTAGAGGCTGGCAACGCTCCCTCTGGTGGGGTTTACGGCAGAACGGACTCATCCAGCCCTGTTCCTGGAGCTGTGGTGTCCTGGCCATCTTTCTTCTTGTGCCCTCTCTAGCCCTGCTACACCACAAAGATTTTCCTGCAAGTTAAAAAAGCAGGGACAGCTGCTGGGAGTTGGAGGTTCTTCTGCCTGCAGAGCTGTCTGCAAGTACTCAGTGAGCTCAGGGATGCATCTTAGGTGAGTGTCACCCGTGTTGGGGTGGGATCTTTGGTCACACACCTGCCTTTGAGTCATCCGTGTTCTTGTAGGCAGCCCCTCCCCCTACTCACATTCTTGTAAGTAGCTGCAAGAAACTCACTGTTTCACTGCCCAAGCTTGGGTAGAATGATGATGATGATGATGATGTCTGCCATTAGTGTTCTTCTTTGGTGAATGGACATTTGCCCACAAACACCATACCGTGGGGAGGCTCTGGAAACTTTAGGCAGTAGGACCTAGCCAGAGTGAATAGGTCCCTGTGCCTGAGGCCTTGAGTTTATCTTGTCCCCAGGCTCTTCTCTGTCTGTCACCAGGTGAATAGCCTCTTCCTTCCTGTGCTACCACCACCACAATGTCCCACCTCACCATGGGAGGAAGGAGATCCAGTGAAGCTAACAGTGCTGCGGATATTTTGGTAGTGGCTAACTGTGTAAAAATGGAAAAAAAAAAACAGCTAGTACAGCTCGCACTTCAATAGGATGGAATCTTTTAAGACTTTGAGGGTAAGGTGAGACAGATTCACTTAAAACATTCTGAAGAGCTATTGCCACCTGGAGATACTCTCCCAGCTTCCTGGGTTGGGGTAAGGGAAGAATGAGAAAGAGAGGCTAGATAAGTGATGGTTAGGATAAGTTTGGTCCCCAATGAGGACAAACTGGAAGTAACATACAGCAACTGGGCTATTTCTTAGAGCCAGGGCACCTCTTCAGCACGACCTTGTATCATGGCACAATGGGTGAGAACAAAGCAGTATCTGGAACCAGCAGACAGTTAGTGAGGGTTGTATTGCAGTATGAGTGAGGAGATCACCGGGGATAACTCCCAAAGCAGTGGCTATCAAAGCAAAAACAGCCAGCAAAGACAGGTGTTTACCACCGAAACTCATGCATATTCATTTCAGAAAGTTCTACCATCATCTGTAGAGGCAGACACATCTATTGAGCATGTTCAGTTTGAGAACAGGCTCCTCATATGTCACATGTTCAAACATGGCAGACAGGAACATCTCCAGGGTAGAAAATTTAGCATCATAATGAGAATATAATGAGCAAAGGTCACCTACGAGATTTTGGCTGATTTCTTGAGTTTCTCTCCAGAGAGCCTTAAGGGAAACAAACAAAACCTTGAAGGATGATTGACAGCTGTTTAAAGGGGCAGCAGCCCCCTTCCCCCAGCAAGCACAGCTGCCTGTACATTCCTTCCAGCAGGTACTGCACTGCTGATGGGATAGAGCCCCTGGGTTCCCACCAATGTTCTTACCCAGTAGCTCAGCAGTTCTGGTATTCTGCATACTTAGCTACCCAGGTCATATCCAGCCTGGGCAAGTCCTGCTGCTTACAACGGAGAAGGTATATCTTGCGTGTGGGAAGCAAGGCAGCCCCATGGCAGGCGCCTGCCACTGGCTGCCCACCAAGCGCGTTCTGGGTCAGGTGTTCTACCTAGATTGTCATTCTTCTATAACCATAGGCTGGGATTGCCCTTCTCCATTGACACATGAAGAGCTGAGCTTTGAACACAGAGATCTGTCTCCTGAATCTGTTCCTACCACAACCAGGTACTAAACACAGTCAGAACCAGACCCTCTTCAAGGCTGTGTGAGGGTTTGACTGAGAATGTGCCTTATAGTTCCAGGCATAGGAACACTTAGTCCCCAGTTGGTGACAGAATTTGGGGAGTTTTAGGGGGTGCAGCCTTGCTGGAGAAAGTATGCCAATGGGAGGGCTTTGAAATGAAAAGTTTCACACCACATCCAGCTTGCTCTCTCTACTTCAGGCTTGTGGTGCAAGATGTGAACTCTCAGCTTCCTGTTCCTGCTGCCATGCCTGTGGCTAGCCACCTTGCCTACCCACAATGATAGGCTCTTATCCCTTAGAACCATAAGGTAAGAGAAATTCTTCTGGTTGCTTCTGGTCATGGTGTCTTCTCACAGTAACAGGAGAGCAACTAGTACAGCTTGTATCAGTTGCCAGGCTCCCACCAAGAAGTGACCCATCCCTTACCTGCCTCTGAGTATGGAGTTATCTTACCCATATTTACTTAAAAATGTGTGTGTGTGTGTGTGTGTGTGTATGTGTAAGAGAGAGAGAGAGAGAGAGAGAGAGAGAGAGAGAAAGTTTTTCTGTATATGTGTTGCGTTTATTGGTTAATGAATAAAGGAACTGCTTTGAGCCTATAGCAGGGCAGAACAGAGCTAAGCAGAGAAAACTAAACTGAATGCTGGGGGAAAAGGCGGAGTCAGGGAGACACCATGTAGCCTCTGCCTGGGACAGACAAGCTGGAACCTTACCAGTAAGCCACAGCCATGTGGCAATACACAGATTAATAGAAATGGGTTATTAAGATGTAAGAGCTATCCAATAAAAAGCTAGAGCTAATAGGCTAGGCAGTGACTTAATTAATTAATTAGTTATTGAGTAATACAGTTTCTGTGTGGTTATTTCAAGTCTGGGCAGCCGGGAATGAGCAAGCGGCTTCCTACAACATGTATGTGTGTGTCAGGGCATGTGTATTCCACAGTGCATGCATGCATGGAGGTCAGAGGAAGATCTTGGGTGTCAGTCCTTGCCATTGATTTGTTTGAGATAAGATATATTTTTGTTGTTGTTCACCTGTGTACCAATCCACAAATTTGCCAGGGACTCCACTTTCTCTGTCATTTCAGTGCTGGGATTACATATATGTGCTACTCTACCCAGCTTTATGTTAGTTCTGGGGATTTGAACTCAAGTCCCTCACTCACACTGTGCACTAAGGACTTAACCCACTATGGCATATCCTCAGTCCTGCTTACTTTACCTGCAAGGTTGTGTCTACTGGGCACCTTCACTCTCAGCACTTGCTTTCGTATGATTTTTGAACTATTTGAGACGTTCCTGGAAGCGTCCTCTTTATCTACAGTGGCAGCCCCTGAGAGTTCTGACCCTCAGTCCACTCTCATGAGGGTGCACCCAGGGGCCAGACGCTGACCTTGCAGGTTTGGTGTGGACAGATGTGATCTACAAAGTGTCAAGTTTAGCACCTGCTTCCAAGAGAACTGGCCAATCAGGGAGTCAAGCTGTGACTCTCTGAACCGCCTGTTCCGTGCAGACGGTTATACCTGGGCGACAGCTGTGAACACTCTCCCTGGGCTGGAGGGCGTGGCACAGATTCACGTTTTGCTTTCTGTGTCTCTGAATTTCAGCTGCTTCCAAATCAATGTTGGTACTGGAGAGATGGCTCAGCAGTTAAAAGTACTTTTTACTCTTGCAGAGGACCCAGCTTTGGTTTCTAGCACCCACATGGCAGCTCACACCTGTCCGTAGCACCCTCTTCTGGCCTCCATAGGCACTGCATGTGTGCGGCACATGTGCATGCATGGAGACAGAACACGTACACACAAAATGAAAATAAGTGAAACTTCATCTTGTCATCTTACTCCTGTGTGCTGTGTGGACACTCGGCGAGCTTCTGAGCTCCCAGAGGACAGTGCCCAGATCTTGTCTCACAGTTTGCAACTGGTGAACATCAGAAGCAATAATTTCATATTTTGGTTGAACAACCTCACCCCGGGTCTTGTCTCTATTTATTTGGCGGTAAAGGGCTCACAAAGTTCTCAGATAATCATCCCACTCTACGTCAGCTTTTGTTTTGTGGGAGATTTGGCCCAGGCTGGAACTGTAGCTCCTCCTGCAAGAGGCTCCTAGGCATAGGGGTTGCAGGCGTCGCCACCACACCAGCACACTAACAGCCCAAATGATATTTCATACTTTGTCTTTAGAGATACGGAGACTGGGGTCCTGCAATCCAGCGAAGGGGTGCTGGTGAAGCAGTCAGACAGCTTCCCTGGGCCGCTGGCTCTGGTGGGGTGACGGCCATTGTGTTCTGCTCTTCACTGCAAGAGGGCTGGCCTAGCTGACCAAGGCCTCTGTGAGGCCATTTTCCTCCAAGGAAACCGTGGCTATGGGTGCTCCCAATGGATCAGCGTCCATCACTGCAGAGCCCACCCACCTGCCTGGCACCCACAGTGTGTTTCATGCAGTTCAGGTTCCTGTCTTCCTTCTGTCCTATCTTCCATTGCTCTCGTGCTGACAGCTGCAGGAACACATGGAGAGGGTTTGGCAGCTGCTTGTCGCAGATGCAGGTCTCTGTAATGTACCTTCCCTCCCTGGCTTGCTGCTTCTCAGTGCTTCTCTGGCTGCCTAGATGTCTTCATCACTGCCGTGGGGAGGGGCACTCAGAGGTGCGAGTGAGGCGTGAAGCCCCTGGGGACCGACACTGCTGAGCAGGCAGAATGGCTGCGTGCTAAAGATCCTCTCTGCCTTGCTCCCCCCCACACACACACACTTAGAGTCATTTTTTTAAAACTATTTTGTGTGCCTGGGAGTTTTGTGCCTTTCAGGCTGGGCTGGGGAAGAGAATATCCCGGTACATCATTCCTTCCACTCTAGTTGAACCTGCCTCCGACCCGGCCCCATCATGGCCTGGTTCTTCCCTGCAGCTGTCTCCTGATTTAACTGGCCTCTTTGCCTCCGACATGCCTCTTCTGCTTTCCACGGTCCTACCCTGGCGATTTTCTTCTAACCAAATCTGGCAGTGTCCCTGCTTCCCTTCTAAGAAACGTTTTATAACGCTGTAGCTGGCGAGGATGATCCTGGAACACTTGGTGTGGTGGGAAAGCCCCCATGGCTGGACAGGACCTTCCCACTTCTGCTGCAGCCCCTCCCACAGTGAGTGATGAAATCCCGCTCTTCTAAGCCTGTCTTTGCTTTGTTTTCCTGTGCGTGTGTGATACATGTATGTACCTGTATGTATATAGACATGTGTGTGTGCAGGTGTATGTATGTGCAGGTGCACGTGTGTGCACACTTGTGTGAGGGCCTGAGGTTGATGTTGGATATCTCCTATCTGTATGTTAAGGCATTATCTCTCGTTTGAACCCAGAGTTCCCCAATTCAGTTAGTTTAACCAGCTACCCTTGGATTCCCTGTCTCCACCTCCTGAACACTGAGGTTTTATGTGGGTCTCCACAGCCATGTGGGATCCAAACTTAGTTGTCACATTTGTATATCAAGCACACGACCCATGGAGCCATCTCCCAGCCCTGTCAACGTTTCCACTGTGTCCCTTCAGCCTAGAGTCTGCTGCTGTCCCCCTCCAAGTTTGTACCATCTGAGTCAGACGGGGTTCTAGGCTGATGTCCCTGCTTTGGCCTTGGCCTCAATAGTCTCAGGGCTGAAGCTGATTCTAGAGCCTTCTCAGAGAGTATCTGGGCAAAGGCGCTGACTAAACATCCTACTCCATAACAGGGGCTGGACAAGGCGCAGGCCTGGTCCTTAAAGGGTTAGGTGGTCACCAGAGACACCAGAAAGCAGCCGGAGACACAGAAAGCAGCCGGAGACACAGAAAAAGCAGCCAGAGACACAGAAAGCAGCTGGAGACACAGAAAGCAGCTGGAGACACAGAAAGCAGCCGGAGACACAGAAAAAGCAGCCGGAGACACAGAAAGCAGCCGGAGACACAGAAAGCAGCCGGAGACACAGAAAGCAGCCAGAGACGCAGAAAACAGCCAGGTTTTAGAGAATAAAATCTGCACTGTGATGAGGCAGGTGCACAAAGCCCCTCCCACCACTGCCGTCTTCCTGTGTCCTTTGCAGACTCTGCGATTTTAAACCATGTTCAGTCTGTCTTCCCAACAGCCTTGAGTTTCTTGAGGACCAGGATTAGTCCTTGGTGTGCACCAAGCCCAGAGAGGGAGCTCAAAAGGTGACCGTCCTCAATGGCAGCCAATAACTGTCCAAGTGGTGGTGGCCCTGCCAAGAGCCTTCCGCTCTGGGCCAGTCACATTTGTTTCAAGGAAGTGCCTCCATCACCTTGGACTGAAAGATGGGTCTGTGAAATGTGGACCTCCATGCCTGCCATGCTGAGCTTCTCATTGATGTGTCTCTCTGGCTGTTCATGTCCCCAATTGTGAGAGTTGGGTTGCCCTGTCCTTTGTCGCATCTGCTCTGATGTAGGTACGATGTTCTGAGATGTTGCTTTGGTTCGTCCAGCACTTCTCTGAGAAAGACATGGACATTTAGTTAGATGATGGTTTCAAAGGCCCAACTCTCTTGGCGGTGTATTTGCATTTTATACTAAAAGTGTCTGGCATGTTATAAATTTGACTTTTCCGTGCTTCAGTAGTGACGTGATTTTAATACTAATGAACAGTCCATCCGGCCTTGCAGTGACAGCAGTGGCCATGTTCTCACGGGATGAAATATGCCGCCCAGTTTATGGATCGCAGTTGGGTGCATGTCTGTGTTTGTCTCCATTGGGGGTTCTGGTGTGGCTGTATCCATGTGTGTCTGCATATACTCATGCCTTCTATGAGTGGAGCTCAGATAACAGTGTATGGATTTTGTGTGTCTTTGTGAAATTATACAAGGACTGGTGTATTTCAGTGCCCCAAATATACCTCCTAAGGGACAGTTAATCCAAATTTGCACCGTAAACTGGGCATGGCAATTCCCACCTGCCATCCTAGCACCTCAAAGGCTGGAGCCGAAAGTTTGTAAGATGAGCTAGGCAGAGAGCCTGTTTGGGAGCAGCTCCTAGTCACCACCTCCCCCACATCCACCGTCCCCTTCTGAGAACATGGATTTCTAAATTTGCTGAAGCATTGCTAAAAATGTATTCTCTATATACTCAGACAGTTTTCCTCACACAAGAGCCTTTTGCCTTGGCCTCTGACCTCAAAACCGGAATTTGGGCTCTGTCAGATGCCCTGAAAAAAGACCCAACCTACTGACTGACTGAGAATTAAATGATTTTGTAGGGAGATAAAAGAGAAAGCAATGCCCCATAATCAAGAAAGACCAAGATGTCACCTCCCTGCGTCTGAGTTTGCTTAGTCAAGGGCTTCTGGGGTGCTGTCTCTGTGCCCCCCTCTCCCTCCCTCCCTCTCTCCCTCCCTCTTTCTCTCTCCTTCTCCCTCTCCCCATCTCTCTCCCTCTCCCCCTCCCTCCCTCTCTCTCTCCCCCCTCTTTTCCCCTCCCTCCCTCTCTTCCCCCTCTCTCTACCTCTCCCTCTCTCTCTAGCTCTATGTACCTCCTCCACCTCCACCTCATTCCCATTTACACTTCAGTTTTGTCATCTCTATCTTAGTCTTGGCCTTGACCACACACATCCTACACCTTGGCTTATGGTGAGGTCCAGTCCCTTGTGGCTTGCGAGGTGGAAGACTTAGAGTTTTTACTCACTTATGCTATGTGCGTTCCAGCTCCTTTCAACAATGCCCCCACTTCCTGGTCCCGAGAGCCTTGCTCCCTAAATAGGTATGCTCCCTCAGTCCAGCCCAGAGCCAGCCCCACTTCCACCTCTGACATTGAGCTAGCCTGCCTCCAGCCTGTCCAGCTTCCTGCCTCTCTGGGCAGTCAGTCCTCACCCCTCCTGTCCAGGCCTGCCCTGCTGGGGCTCCTGCCTGGCAGGACATGGCACCTGTAATGACTAAAAATAGGTGTTGCATAAAAGAGCGGTGAGACCCAGATGATGTCTGAAGCAGGAAATATAATGACCCTCCAAAACTATGGTTCTGGTGCTTCCCCAGGAGCCCAGCCCTTGCTTCAAAGCCTGTGAACTATCTTTATTTTGCATTCAAACTATCTTTTGGGGCCAGGTTTCCTTCACAACACAGCTTATTGCTAAACGGATCTGAAACCCTGGGGAGTTTATCTGTAGTTAGGGTTTCTTTTTTTTCCTCCTTTCCAGTAACCATGGGCCGGAGGTATTCCAGCAATTCTTAACCAAAGGGCGACTCTGTTTCATGACATCTAATCAGGGGGACATCCCACTGGGAGGACAGATTGTGTCCTTTTTCCCCACTCTGGACTGAGGAGATAAAGAGATAAAACTCAGAGGTTGTTTTATTTTCTGAAAAAAATCAACAGTGCAGTCTTCTGGTGGGGGGATCCTCGTGTGAGCCTGTTATGCATAGAACCTGATGGGAGGAGGCCAGTGGGTTGTGGGTGGAAAGGTTTGTGCCTATAATGACTGGTCGTGGTCTGTTCTGAAAAGGCTCCAATTTGGAGCTCCAGTCTGGGATCCCGGTAGTTCATAGGAAAATGGAATATTTTGCGGATGTGCACCTGTGCTTTCGCCAGATGTCTGCATTGGTGGGATGTGGTTGTGTAGACCTGTGCACTCCCTGAGGACCTTCTCAGGCCCAAGGCGCTAGGTCTACCTCATTCGCAGCTGAGGAGGCCCAGGCGCTGCCGTAATGGGTCAGGACATGCTTAGGATTGGTCTCCTGCCACCTACAGCCACACAACCAACGACTACCATGCTGTTCTCGGAGGCTCTAATGTGCCTCTGGGAAGAACATAGGAGATGATACTTCCAGTTGTGGCAGGAGAGATGGCTTTTCTGCACAGTCATCAAAGGCCCAGGGCAGAACACTAGTGAGGTTCGCAGAGTGAGCAGTTTGGGGTTTTTTTCTTGGGATTAGATAGCAATGGGAATTCTAGATCCATGGAGAGTCCAAATCTGGCCAGCAGCAAGTCAGCCACCAACTGGTCCCAGCATGCGTCGCTGACTCCTGACTCTCTTTACTTCTGCTCCTTTGTTCTCGCTGGGTGCCCACGGTTTTCTCGACCTCGACCCCATCTTCCTTCTTTTGCCATCACATTTATTCATTTGTCCCTTCAGTTCTAACGCAGAGGTTCTGAGACCAAAGCCAAAAAAAGTTAAGGTGCTGGGGGCCCTGCTTTCAGTGCCACTGGGGTACCCAGCTTTCCCTTGGGGTGTAACACCAGCTGCACCATCCCCACCCCTGAAGACTTATTTCCATTGTCAGTTTGTGTGGGTTAAGAGAAGCCTGGGGAATGTCTGTGTGGGCATTTCCAGGAAGGATTAACTGGAAGAAGGCACCCTGACATCAACAGGCAGGATCCCATCGATCCCACGGTCTTGGGTCCTGCGCCAAACAGGGGACTGGAGAGATAGACACTGCCATTCATTCCCCTTTCTTTGATCTGCACCGACAGGGACAGAGGAGGTCCCATGACTGTACCTTCCCTGCTTGATGGACTGTCTTCAGAACCTTCAGCCAAAGTGTGCTCTTCTCCTGTAGGCTGCTCTTTGCCGGTGTTTGGTCACAGCAAAGGTACAAGTAATACTGTGAACCCCTGTGAAAGCCCGTCCTGAGATCATCTACCCTGACCCATGCTGTCTCTTGAGTTTTCTTTGTCTACGATTTTCCTGCTTCCAACAAGGAGCTGCCCCAGCCTCAGAGCATAAGGTTTTCTCTTTTTTCTCATAATTTTATTTTACTTTTTAATTAAGAATGAGGTTTCATTACGGCATTTTCCAAGGGATTTTTTTTCTTGCTGTTTCTCTTTCCCTTGTCTTCCCTGTGCCCCTCCCTTCCTTGTGTCTTACCACTCCTAGTAGCCTCCAATTTCTTGTCACACAGCACCCCTAACACTCCCACCTCTCCACTCGTTTCCCTCTCATGGGATCCTATCTAGTTTCAAAATCCAGTCCCACAATCTAGTCCCTCTCTCTGAACCCTTTGCACACACACAAGCATCATAAGTCAGTGTGTGCAGGAGAGGACACTTGGCATTTGTCTTTCTGAAATGGGGTCACCTCACAATACAGTAGTACTTTCTAGTACTATGCATAATAAATTCTGTTTTCTGGAAATTTTCATAATTTCATTTTTATTAACAGCCAAGTAGAGTTCCACCATGTCACATTTTCCTTGTCCACCCTCCTGTTGATGGACATCTCGACTGGTCCCATTTCCTGACTGTTATGAATGGAGCAGCAACCAACAAGGCCGAATAAGTGTCTCCGTAGGGTATGAGCTTCAGGTGCTCTGAGCAGAGCTGTCTTCACTCTGCCCGTCAGCATCAGGACAGGTCCCTCTCTTGTTGTTCAGAGTCTGGCTTCGCAGCACGAGTAAGTGTCCATCCTCCAGGCTGTGACACACAAAGATCTTTCCATTCCCGTGATCATCTGAGGCTCTATCAGAATCATCATTTGGACTTTGACATTTCAGCAAAGTCACCGGCAATGGTCCCACCCCTCTGGGTTATGTGTCCCTCATCTCATACCTGCTAGTTCAAGGGGCCAGAAACACTCTCTCATCTGTCTCAGCCCAGGTCTATGGAGCCCTGCTTTGATGAGCGTGGAGGATGTGGGTTTGGGGGATGAATCTTTGACAGGACTTTTAGGAAAGTCAGCAACAACAGCGGCTGTAGCTCGACCAATCTCAAGGCTCAATGGTTTTTAAAATGAATTAGGGAGAGCTTTTGGACCCCAGAATAGGACCCTCTCCTGTGTTTCTGCAAAGGTTTCACAGAGTATAATTAACATGCATAGACCACCTGGTTTAGCAGGTGAATGTCTGGGCTCTGGTTCCCACTGTGAAATACAAACCTTGGTTTTGCCACATCCTCAATATTGGCATGTACCTTATCTTTTCTGTGTAAAAAACAAATGGGGATAATGATGTTTGTACCTTGCAGGGTTATTTTAGGGATGAAATAAAAGTGTTGGGAACAAATGTCCCTGGAAAGAGCATGACAGTATGGACACTGAAGAGTGCCAATACCCGAATGAATGATTTCCTTCTGCCTCTTGTTGGTCTCCTGGAGGCAGGATCCAGGTGACAGCAGTTCCAGGAGGCACTTGTAACTGGAAGGCAGAAGTTTCACCTTAGAAACAAGTGACAGAGGAGCATAGGTGACCATGACACTATGGGGAACACCTCAGCAGGCCGGGCTCTCAGACGTCTTGTATTGCTTGGCTCTGTCCTCACAAGAATGGTGTGAAAGATGCTAGGGACTCCTATGGTTGAGGAATGAGAGGCTTGGAGAGAATTGGAACCTGATGAAACCACACAGGCCAGGACCTGAAGCCTGTGATCTCCCAGCAGATCCTCTATGTGTCATTGGTGTAAACATTGGGACGTCTTCTGGTCTTTCCCTTTCTCAGTGAGTTCCTATTGTTGCTTAGGACTTTTATATGTGGACTCAGCGCTGGCCAAGGTGTCACGACACCCAGAATTTTTGTCTCTTTGTATCACATGCTGGGCTAGCTTGAACAAGCTGTTGACCACAGCTGGAATATTAAACTACAGCTGGGGTGCTTTCCCTGCCCAGCTCAGGTCAAACGGGGAGGGTCTAATCAGGTCATTCATGTATTGGTATTCATCAGATGTGGTTGCTCTGTGGTTTTCTTCATAATATTACTTAGGAAACACGGTTAAGCATCAAAGAGTTGTCCTGTGGGCATGGCCAACATGAACCAAATTTTCTTAGGGCTTGTTGTCTCAAAGCAGAGTAACCACCAGACTTCCAAAATTGGGACACCAAACCATGTACTTTAGAGAGAAACCTCAGCCTCAATGTCCTGCCTAGCTCCCAGGCCCATCCTCTTCCAGCTGTCACCTGAGTTTCAGCCATGTGTGGTGGCTGATTCGGGACGGAAATGCCAGCTAAGGTGGAAAAGTCACGATGAAGTTCCCCGCCCCGCCTCCAAGCATCTCTGGTGTTGGAGCCCCTGCCTATATGCATGGAGACGGTTTTACAATTGTGAGACACTGGGTTGGCTTGGCATGCCATTCAGAACACACCTTTAGGTAGGGCAATGGAAAACCCTGAAGTCAAGGGAAAATGGAAACTCAAATCTGCATGTTTTGGGGTACACCAGGGGTACTCATGATGGGCAACTGGCAAAGAATATCCCTCACCCTAGAAAAGGCTCCTAAAGCTTCAGGTTGGTTCAGTGTCTCCTTAATTCAATGAACCAACTCTTCTTGGCACTGCCTTCTAGGACCACAGTGGGAGCAGAGTAGAGATCATGCAGTCTCAGGCCAGCTTCACTAAGGGTGCACACATGGCTGATGGCAGACAGCAGAGGTCCTGGCTTCCAGCTCCGGCATGGGTCCCCACAGACAGGCTTCCATTCACTCTGCAGGCTGAGCTCTGAAGACAGCGCCAGGTCCTCAGTTCTCCACCCTTTCCAAAGCCTTGTGCTGAGGCTTAGAGCGTGCTTAGTGTGCAGCCGGGGAGACAGATCCGTTGGTAATGTGCTTGCCACACATGCGTGAGAATCTGAGTTTGAATCCAAAGCACCCACATAAATTGCTGGGCCCAGCAGTGTAGGTTTATAATACTGTTGCTAAGGAGGTAAAGGCAGGAGGAGGCAGGAGTGTCCCTGGGGTTTCCTGGACAGTCAATACAACCAAGTAGCAAACTCCAGGTTCTATGAGAGACTCTATCTCAAAATATAAGTTAGAGAATGATGAAGATACCCAGTGCTGACCTCTAGCCTACACATTCATGTACACATGCATTCACACACACACTCAAACATACATACATGATCACACACATGCATGCACACACACACACACATGGATATACATAGCCAAACACCCATATATGATCGCACACAAAGACATATTCATGTGTGCATGCATACACATGCATGCACATGTACACACACAAACACACACAATGTAGAAGATGATGGCTGTCTAATGAAGGAGGGACAGCCCCATCGTCAGTGAGGTTCAGGTTGTCCAGGGTAGATGGCAACTTATAAAGGCTGCTTTGCTGTTCTCGGGGAATTTCCTGTTCACCTTGGCGGCTCCATCTCTAGATGGCATGTAGGGTGGATGCACAAGCTGGTGGCATTACATCGTTTTATTTGTACATGTGATTAAAAAATAATAAGAGGTAATCGCCATGTGGAATGGAAGAAGCAAAAGATAGGGAGTGAGAATAAAGATTTTGCTTGGATAGGAAGGCCTAAAGTAAATCCCTCTGGAAAGAACCCAGTCCGTGGCATTTCTGAGCCCTCCCTCTTTCTGGGCCTACTTGGGTTGGGTTTTCAACAGAGAGCCTCGGGATGAGGGAAAGATATCTCCCCGGCACAGAGTTCCCCAGCTCTCCAAAGGGAAGGCAGATTTGGAAAACTGGCACTGCCCCTGCCCAGATGGCAGCCAGCAGCTGGCTCTGGCAAGGGGAAGTTCTCACTCTCTGCTGCTGGCTGCCTGGCCCCTCCCAGCCCCAGCAAAGCAGGCCTGGCCATAGGAAAGAGAGCATGGGAGAGCCCGACCCTGCCAGCCGCTCCCCACCACCCTGACATGGTGACTCTGGCTCTGGCACCCTGGTGGGGGGAGCAGGGGGAGCAGGCCTGGCCACCCAGCCAGCAGCCCTGGCCTCCCTCTTCCTGCCTCAGCTGCTGGCTTGGCACCATGGTGTCTCGCATAGATGGGGCTATGGCAGGAGGGACAAAGGATAGTGGCGATTGCAGAGAGTGTCCTGGCCTTGAAACCAGGAGCCTCCAGATGATCGGGCCAGCCTGTAGCTGCCTCTTCCCGCTCTAATACCTCCGCCTGTCAGTGGGCCTCTGTGACCTCATGATTCCCACCCTTGGTGCTCTCCCTCCCTCTCTCCCTTCCTCCCACCCTCCTTCCTTCCTTCTTAGTCTTCTCTTTCAATTCATTTTCTACTCTTCTTCTCTTTCACTCTCTTCTCCCTGTTCTTCTCTTCCTCCTCTCTCCCCTTCCTCTTCCCTTCTTTTTTTCTTTCTTCTGCCTTCTTTTTCTCTCTCTCACATCTCCTTCTCTCCTCCCATGATGCCTTTCTCTTACTTCACTGCCTCTCTCCTTCTCTTCTGTATTCCTCACCCAGTTCAACTACATGTTGTGTAGCTCAGTGGGCCCTCTAGGTTCTGGGATCGTCATCCAACAAGGGTGCCTTGTACCGAGATTGCTTTGTGATCACTGATAGTTATGGTGTGTGAGCTACACACACATACATACATACACACATATACACACCCATACATAATACACACACATATACACATACATACACACACGTACACACATATACACACCCACACATACATACACACACTCTCACACATATACACATACATACATATACACACATACACAGACACACAAACACAGACACACCCACACACATACATACACACACTCACACACATATACACACACATATATGCACATACATACACACATACACACACAGACACACACATACCTCACTAATACTGGGCCCAGACCCATGGTGTTTTTTTTTAAAAAAAAAAATCTTATTGCTCATTTATGTATCCAGGGAAAGATTTAATGTATAGATCTACTGGAAAATGGAAGGCTGGTCTTTGGGTTCAGTGTTTGTTTCTGATTCAAATCACAAGGTTCCTGCCATCAGTTAGGCTCCCTTAGCTAAGTCCCAGGTGGTTTTGGGCTCAGATGCTATGTATATTTGTGAAGAGGGAGGGAGGGAGGGAAGATGGGAGGGAGGGAAGATGGGAGGGAGGGAGGGAGAGAGAGAGAACACTTGGCATGTTAGCTCTCTATCACTGTGGTTAAAGCACCTAAGGTAATTTACATATAAGGGTAACAGTTTGTTTGGTTTCAGAGGTTTTAGTCCAGTCAGTTAATCCCACTGCCTTTGGGCCGCTGGAGAAGCAGAGGCATGATGGTGAGAAGCCAGTGGCGGGGCCACCAACCGCTTCCCTCATGGCAGCCAGAAGCACAGAGAGCAAGAAGGACACACTTCACTGACTGACTTTTCCTCCCTCAGGCCCCACCTTCTTTCTGCCACCTCCTAGTCATGACACAGGCTGGACACCTTTGAGGGCACTTCAGGAAGTGTGCTTCTGCTCCCAGAGGTCTTCTGCAAGGGCGCTTTAACTTAAGGGAACATTCATGCTCTTAGAACAATGGGTTCCCTTCCCCTCAGTGTCATCCCCCCACCCCCAGACGAGTGAGACAAGTCCTCCATGTCCATGACCCTCTCCCTGTCTGAGAAATGAATACTTAACGATGGAAGTCTCCCCAGCCATTTTTGGTGTGATTCAGAAATTTTCCCTTGAAGCCGGAAGCAGCTGTGGGTCCAGATCCAGTCTCTGGCTGCCTGCCCCCCGCCACCACTGAGGTGTTCGGCCTCACAAAGGCATCTTGTGTCTTCAGACAGAGGTGTCTCATCTGGGAACTTTAGGAAGGGCTGAAGACACATCTTGGTCATTAGTGTCCCCCTGGTAATGTGATTAGCAGGAACAGTTCAAGGTGAAGGGCTGGCTTTAAGAACACCAGCTGATCCTCACAGCTGGAGGCCAGCGGAAGCCTCATGGCTCCGAAGGGACAGCCCAACCGCTCTGTGTGTCTGAACTAATGAGAGGGTCAGGGGTCCAGTGTCACTTGAGATAAATTAGTGAAGGCGAGCAACTGTGGACTGCACCCTGAGCAAAGCTGAGTTCCTTCAAAAGGAACTTGCCACTATTGTGCGACTCTTACATAAACACATACACACACACCACACTCAAGATTTCGTCATGGTAGCTTTGTTTCTGTTTGGTTGTGGGTGTTTTCTGGTTTGTTTGTTTTATTGGCTTAATTAATAATAATTAATAAAATTCAGCTTCTGGATGTGGGGATGCAAGGGTTTTCAAGAATGCACTCATGCATGCCCTCGCCGTCACATGAAGCCATGCATGCCCTCGCTGTCACATGCACTCACGCATGCCCTCGCCATCACATGCACTCACGCATGCCCTCGCCATCACATGCAGTCATGCATGCCCTCGCCGTCACATGCACTCACACATGCCCTCGCCGTCACATGCAGTCATGCATGCCCTCGCTGTCACATGCAGTCATGCATGCCCTAGCTGTCATGATGGGAGCCCTGACCACACACCAACCTGCTTCCTATGTGACTCTTTGTATCCAGCCCCTTCTTTTTCTTGCAAAGTCTGACAACTGTGGACCTCTTTTGCAGGTCTTTGCCAGAGTGTTCTATAGATAGATTCATACCTTACAGAGCCTGTCAGAGCTGGTTTCTTTCACCCCACAGTGTGCACTGGGATCCATCCTTGCTGCTTAATGTGCAAAGTCTGAGGTTTTCATTGCTGAGTGATACTCCGCCACTCTGCTGTTCACTTGTTGACAGGTGTGTGGTTACTTTTGATTGGGAAAATCATAGTAAACATCTGTGTGTAACATTTATGTGGTATGCTCTTATCTCCTTTAGGTAAGAATCTAAGCATGGGATGACTTGGTCCTGGGTTTCATGTCTTCTTAACATCACCAGAACTGACAAAAGGCCCCGTGCTGCCTTCCAGCTGGGAGTCTGTGTGAATTCCATCTGCCCCGCATACTCGGACTCACTGCAGCCAGATTTTGAGAAATGTTTTTAGCAGTTCCAAAGGAGCCGTGGAGGTCTCTTTAGCTTTGTGTTTTCTGAAGGATCACAGATACTGGGATTCTCATCTGCATGCCCCCATGAGGAAAATGTACCCTAAGACCTTTAGCCTGGATCAATGATGCAAAACCTTGCTTCGTATTACCTTCCAGAAAGATCATAACTTAATAATTTTTATTTACAGTCAGGTCTATGACTCCTTTGAATGTATCTTTGGATATAGTATATATCCTGGTCCTCTCCTCTCTTCTACACTCCCTCGCTACCCAGAAACTGTTCATAGGGACAAAGTGCCCCACCTCTGACCTACAACCCCAGCCCTTCCCTTTCCTTCCCCTTCCCTTCCTCCTCCTTCCCCCTCCCTCCATATAAACATTCATTTGTTTCAGCACCATTTGTTAAAAGGCAACTTTTCTCGATGGAAGGTTCTACGCCCTTATCAAGTAAGCAGATCACCTTTGGTGGTCCATGCTGGGCTCTTTGAGAAGGCTGTCTCTAGTCTGACATCTCCCTCACCTGCCGTCTTTCACAGTGAGTGACCCATGCAGGCTGAGGAGTGACCCATGCAGGCTGAGAAGTGAGCCACGTATGGACAGAGCTGTTCAGCACTTGACTGGGGAAAAAAAAAGCAGTTTTATCCAACCAAGATGGGAGCTAACTTTGCCATTGGTTGTAGTACAACTTCTGCGTCTAGGATGTCTTGATCTTGAAGAAATGCAGGTGAAGTTCTCTGAGCAGTGCTGTGGAGGTTAATCAGGGTCTTGTCTGGGAGAGGCTGGGGGTTCGCCTCATCAGCATCTAGGTATTCATATATATATAACACCTTCTGTTTTACTTCATAGTGAAGACAAGATAGGTGAGTGGAGGTAGTCAGGAGAATAAGCATGGTGATAGACTAAAAGTTCTGTGATGTGTGCACATGCAAATGTGTGTGTACGTGTGCATATATGTGTGAGTGCATGTACATATGTAAATATCATGTATGTGGAAGCCAGAAGACAGTCTCAGCTTTCCTTCCTCAGGTACTATCCACCTCTGAGTGGGCCAGGGGGATTCTCTCCTCCTCCTCATCCTCTCCTCCTCCTTTTTCCTCCTCCTCCTCTTCCCAGTTTTGGGGTCACCAGGATGTTCCATCACCCCCAGCTTTTCTATGTGAGTTCTGAGGATCAAACTTAGATCCTGCTGTTTTCAAGGTGAGACCCCCCACTGTCTCCCAAGCCGAGTTCCTGCATAGAAAACTCCATTGGTCTTTTGTAGGCTAAGACACAGTTCACGTCTGTCTGCACCAGCCGCTCTCTCAGCATGGCAGGGCTCACTTACTTCCTGCCAGGAGGTCAAAGGCACAAGTTATCCGAGCATGTACTTCGCAATCGAGTGTCCATGGCATTTCTCGGGCTGTCCTCATGAGCAAGATTGTTGTGGCGTTTTGGAATGTGCCTTTGTATTGCTCAGATAGTTTCTACCATGCCACTCATTTCTGATTTTTCATGGCCTTAAAGCCACCATCTGGTGCAAGGCTGGGAAGGACACTGCAAGAACCCAGTGGCCTCAGGACTGCCCCCTGGGCTACGAGAAACAGTTCTTACTCAGAAAGCTTCTCAGAGTTTGCTTCCCACCATTGAAGACTTGACCTTTTGTGTAGGCCCTAGCTCGCCCTCCAGGGAACCTACTTGCTACTGATCACCCCTGAGCGCTCTGGAAGGTTTGAACTATGAAAATGATTTTGTGTTTCTGACCAACCTTGCTTTGTAAATCATTAGAGCATCTCTGCTCTAAACACCACAGTGGAGACAGCTTATGATTAACCTCTCTCCCTCCAAGAAGCAGCTGGTACAAATGATTCTTCCTTTTGGAACAATGTAACCAGTTTTTAATAAAGCTGAAAGACTTCTGCCCAGAGCCCTGTGGTCATCTGTTTTCCTTAATGGCCTTTTATGAGGGACCTTATCAAAAGCTCGCAAAGGAATCCGAGTGAACGATGGTCTTCCGTTCACCTTTACCTACGGCTTCATTAACTTTTTCAAAAACAATATGACACAGTTTTCCACATAATTAAAGGGGTTGGGAGAAGGGAACTTTAAGTACCGTTTGACAGTTCGCGACGTCGCTCAGGAGGACCAGGTCACCGCTCACATTCTGCCTCTGCTCTCGGACACTAATTCATTTCCCAGGCTGTCTGGCGAGGTCAGCCGCAGGTTCAAGGTGGAAATGACAAGGTTGCAAGCTTTCAAGTGTGTAGCGCTCAGTTCTCCAGAGAGCCCGAGGAAGGAAGTGGCAAGTTTATCTAGGTCTGGCCCAGAAAAAAAAAGGAAACTGGGGGAAGAACGGAGTGGAAGGCAGAAGAGGGCTGCCTCCCCACCGAGGGGGAACTCCCAGGCAGGTTGCAGATAGTCCGAACTGCTCTCTGGGTTCTTGTATGAGGAAAAGGGGAGTTGGTGGCAGACTTGGAAAGACTTTGTGTCTTCCATAGGAGGAAAGCAAGGCCAGTGAGGGTGGGCAGTGCTTTTCTGAGTAAGCTTATGCCAGGAGTGGCCTCTGTAATAGAATGATCTTGTCACCATCCCAGTCACGACTCCACTTGGGAATATCTCCTGGGTGCTAAAATGGGTTGTTTGAATGTGCACACGAACCTCTTTAAGCTCCGTAGCCCAGCTTGCTAGATGCTATGATCCTCATTTATAAATGAGAGGGGAAAGGGAAATAGAGCACGGAGCACTTAAAGGACCTGGCGATGACTGCACGCCTAACAGGATAGCAGACTGGCTGAATCCACTCCTGATTCTGAAGGGCAGGATGCTCACGCTAGCAGCTGGCGAATTCTTAGCTTATTCAAGGGCTAAATCCACCCACAAGACAAACAGGCTGGGGAAGGAGATATTCTGAGCGTCTAAAGATGAAGTACTAGTTTTTGTCAACCAAGTGTCATTACTCAACAGTGAGAAAAACAGGCTGATGCCATTTGATTCATGATAATGACTCACGAGGCCATTCCAGGGTGCTGTCCTCGCTGCGTCTTTGTGAGTCTCCATTTTCTCTGGCCTGAGAATTTGGAGGATTACAAAGGATGCTGGCTGACAAAATGCTGGCGGAGTTGGCTCCGCGTATAGGAAGGAGGCAGTAAGGAAGAGCGGAGAGCTTCCGTTTCTTTCTGGCTTACTTCTCAGTTTCCACTGGCCCCGTGCCTGCTTTTCCTTATGTCCAAAAAATTGGTCCATTTTTAGCCTTTTCTGTGACTCCAGAAAACTCATCATTATTGGCCACCACATGCTTCATGTTCTATGGGATATGATGCCTGAATGTTAGAAAGCAATTTTGTTTTTAATAACACACGGTAACTGTGTATATTTATAAGGTTACATCATGGTGTTTTGGTCTAGGGATTCATTTTTTAAATGATCAAATGGGGGGCATGTAACATACTTGCATGTTAAAATTCTCTCTTTTATTACTTTGATATAATCTTACCATATCTGATGTCAGGTGTCTTCCTCCATTGCTTTCAGCCTTGTAGACTTGAAACAAGGTCTCACTGAAGATCATGTGCCTTTATCCATCAGGCAGTCTCCCCAGCCCTCCACTTCTTCCATTTAACTGTAAACATTGTTGCCAGTTGACCCCTCCCCCAACAATCCCAGCCTCTGGTGAGATTAGTTCTCTCCTTTCACTTCTGTGAGATCAGCTTCTTTAGACTCTGTGCAGAAGTGAGACCGTGAAAGCATCTTAAACAGTGCATCGCAGAGATCTGCACTTTGCCCCATGATGCTCCTGCTGGCTGTCATAAGCATGTGAATCTTATCAAGAGTTCCGTATCTAGGGGGTCAGAGTGATGCTACTATTCTGAGTGCTACTCTGCCAGGACAGGCAGCTCAGCTAATGGGAAAATTTGGAAAAATCTTGATTTGTCAAGACAGTGGCCCCTTCAGACCTAAGAGACTAAACCACCCAAGAGGCACCAGGAGCTTTTTGTCAATGATGGAGCTGCAATTTGGAAAGAATGTGTCACCAGAATGGCAGAGCATCGAAGCTGTGAACTAACATGAAAAGGATCAAGGCTCTTGCCCTGGAGAAGAGATGCCTGTGCTGGTGGTTCTCACTGGCGTCAAATAAAGCAAGAGGTTGATGTTCTGAAGAAGGGTTTCGAGGTCCGTTTCCAGGACGTGCTGAGGTAGAAGAAGAGAAGCAAAGGTGAGACTTAGGCCACACAGCTCAGTGTACCTCTCGTTCAATACCTCAAGCTGTTAGTGGTCTTGAATGAGGCAACCTTGACGTTCACCAGAGTTTCCCTGTCTGCATCTGTAAAGGAGAAATCATGCTACGGCATTCTGGCTTCTCAGGTAGTGCGAGCAAAGTGACCATCACTAGCAAGTGGTTCTTCTTCCATGAATACCTTGATTGGTTTGAACTCAAATGCTACATCTACTTTCCCTAGGAAGACTATGCACATGGCTTTACACTTTCTTAACCTCCGTGGGCTATGCAGAGTGGTACTCCTGACAGGTCACATTCCCAAACTTTGACCAGCAGAGACAGTAACCATCACTTCGGTGGGTTGCCATCTCTGCATTCTCCTCTTACCTCAACAGCTGGAGGCAGAGGACTCCAAGATGGAAGAGCATCAGGATGGAAGGAGTCTCGACTTCAGAGCCGTCATGTAGAAGAAGGCATCCAGCAAGTGGTCTGACCCAAACCACATGTCTACATGTGAGTTATATCCCAATATGAGGTTTTAACACTTGTGTTTGGAAGCTGTATTATAGCAGACTGTATTGATAAGTTTGATCAATATATCACTCCAGTTAAGACTAGTGCTAAAGGCCTACCTCTTGCACCTCTCAGAAGAGCAAAGCAGACTTATCATCCTCAATGTGGTTAGCCTTGTCCATAATTCAGGCTGGGAATAGATACATATCCACTAGATATGCAAATCATGGAATAGAGGCTCAAATCCAAAGTGCAACACTATGAACCTCCAGTGCCATCCACCCTTTGAATGTGGGGAGGACAGAGAGCGGTGAAGTACTCTTGAGGAGGTGACACACATGGCAGCACTTTCAGGATGAAGAACATTTTCTAGGCCAATAAGGGGCGAGAAGACACCATTGGGGAGAGCCGATGGGAATGGAGATCAGGAAAATGATGAATCTGTTTGTATAGTTGGAAATGAAAAGCATAGTGGTTAACCTCACCAGTAACTTTATCAAGAATTGTTGGTTTCTATATAGAATGGCCAGGCCATATGGGTTTGACTCTGGTCTTCAGAGGTTAGCCAGATTGGTGGGATCAGGCTGTGGATTGTGCACTGTCCAGGTGAGTTAAGCTCCGAGCTCCTCCTGCTATATGGACCACACTAGCTGTCTTTATTTCATTAGCCCTGCTGCGCTACAGTGGGAACTCATGTTTATTGTATCAGCCCTCATGGAATGGTTGGGCAACTCCAGTAAGAAAAAGACATGAAACCTGATACAGAATGACATGCGGCTCTGTGCTTTCTAGACAGCTGACGACGTGGTGGCCCTGGCGTCACAGCACTGCACACGTCACCACTCTGGAGGACACATTTCACTTCGGTGGTAGTGGTTTGTGTCCTCAGGCACATGCACCTGAGCTGGAACACCCAGTGAGAGCGGCTGTTAGGGGTGAGGGCATGCTGCCATCTGGAAGGCCGGGAGGGAGGGAGGCAGGGAGTGTGCCCTGTGTGCTTCCAGGATGGATACGCAGAGCAGGAGTCAGGACTGAAGCTCGAAGACCCTGGGTACCTCAGCAGGGGCGGCTAGTTTTGTAGGTGAGTGGGGAAGGAGGCTGTTAGGGAAAAGTAAGTCATCTGCTCTGAAGAGAAGAGGATGAGGACCAAGTGAGAATGTGGGGTGTGGGAGGACAAGAGGATCAGACTGAGGTTCACACAGTAAAGTCCTCCATGGTGCACTGGCCAATGTGCCCCATCCTTCAGGGTCTGGCATACAGCACGACGCTGCACCTCGACACTGAGACGTCCAGGATGTGACAGAGAGATGGGGACCTTGACCGTCAGCCAGATATTCTTGTCTCAACCTGCATACCCGAAGGTGGTGAGTACCATGACCTTTGGTCAGGTGTTCCCATGTCATCTGCCTTCCTTCTTATTTCCACATGCGAGTACATCTCAGCGTCTCCACACAGCAGTGACTACCTACAAATAGCCATCACAGAGCCCTGAATCAGGCACGAGGGGTGTTTTGGGGCCCCATAATTGAAAATCTCCATGATGGGACTATAATCAAATTCCTCTAAAGCGCCAGGAAACCTAAAGAGTTACCCATTTACTGTTTCATGCTCAGGTCCTTGTGTGTCCTAAGAAAATGCTCAACCCCAGGCGGTTACGTCACAGTTGTGTAAGTTTGCCAAGTTGCGGTACCCTTATCACCAGCTACTCTGTGAGACTGGACTTCCGGGAATTTGAGCTTCTGAACGGGCCTCATCAGAGCCTTTGTGGACCTGGTGTTGGTGATGTGGTAAGTCACTTCAGCTTTATCTATTGAGCTTTTCAAGGATGTGACAGAGGTGGAGAGCTTTATCTTCCTAAGTCCCCACAAGACAGTGTCCAACTGAGTGTTCCCTGGTGCTCTTGGGAGGTTTGGACCAAATGAAGCACAGACTGAAGGCTGTTTGGACACTGCAGCCATCCCACCCGCTGGGAAATCCTAGGGGCTCTCAGTCGGCCCTCCCTGTCAGAGCGCCCTTACTTTGGGAAGAAGGACCTTGGGATTACTCCGCATTGGCATTAGTGCTATGGAGAGCTGCCTTCTCATCCGAGTAATGCTAATTTGCCTCCATCCCCAGTCATTTGCTCCCTAGAGAAATCCCCTAACAGCCCAGCACTGGGTTCCGCATGCCCAGCTTTCCAGAGCAACCTGCAGAGGATGAGACACTCGCTGGGGCTGTCTGATACCACAGCACTTGTGCCCGGATTTTTAGAAGCATCTCTCAGTTAGCTCAACCTTTAGTGTACTGTAGGTACTTTTAATAATCTCCATAAAAGCCTGATTTCCAATCCCTAGGCTCAAGCTGACAGTGTAAATAAAATCACCCAAATCCACAGGGACAGAGAAATGAAAATGACATGGATTAAAATTTGGTCAAAACCTCTTTCTTTTTAAAAATTCTGCTTCCCTTCCAATTGGATCACGACCCTCTGTGTGTTCAGCTGAAGGCCAGACGGCCTGCTTTCACTTTTATTCCTCTCTGTAGCAGGCTTACAGTATTTAGTGAGGGGCTGCAAAGAATGTGCGCCGGGGAGAGAGCTAATACCATAATCCCCCATCGCTGGGGTCAGATGCTGAATAAAGTGAGAGACTTAGCAAATATGTGATGTACAGTGGAAACGAAAACACACCAGCATGGATACAGTCTTGCGAGCAGGGGCATTCAATGCCCAGGAGTAATGGCTGTGAGGTAGTGCAGTGTGCACACTTAAAAGTTGACCGTGGAAACAGGGATGGAAGACTCTGACAAATGTCTTAATTCTCTCTCTCTCTCTCTCTCTCTCTCTCTCTCTCTCTCTCTCTCTCTCTCTCTCTGTCTCTGTCTCTCTCTGTGTGTCTCTTTCTCTGTCTCTCTCTGTCTCTGTCTCTGTCTCTCTCTCCCTCCCTCTCCTTCTCTCTCTCTCTCATTGCATCTGCCCAAGCACCTGCCTGGATCTGTTTCCTAAATCACACGTTAGCCATTGATCATCGCACAGAGCGGAGTAGGCGTCTTCTCTTCGCTCTTCTGCCGAGGGTGTGAATGTGGTTCCGAAAACGCTGTGATGCAGCTGTCTCAGGAGGATTCTCTCAACGAACGAGTAGTGATTGGTGGCGCCATAGGAAAAAAAAGTGTTAACAGCCACCATCTCCTGTGCCTTGGGAAAGCCAACCACGCTTCCCTGGAGTAAGATTACAAGCAAATAAATAGCCACATGGAAGTAATTTCAAAAGTGGTGTGTGTGTGTGTGTGTGTGTGTGTGTGTGTGTGTGGCCGAAAGTGCAAGCTGGGTTGTTTTTTCCAACAGTACCTTTCAAAACCATACCTAGTAGAGATCAACATTAAATATTAATTTAGTTTTAAATTTGCATATAGTAAAAGGCACTCTTTGGGGTGTAGTATTCCATGCTCTGACAAGCCTGTGCCATTGTGTAGGGCTGGCCAGTCAGGAGGTGTAGTTTCATTAAACCCCACAATGCCTTGGGGCGCTTCCTTCATCAGACCTTGCACCTGAGCCCTGGGAACAACTGACCCACCCTTTGTCCTTTCATGCATTGCCTCCCCAGAATGTCATAGATCAGAACCTCAGGGTACTTGCCTGTTTCTTCTGGCTTCTCTCATTAGCAAGCCCATTTAACATCAGTCCAGGGCAGGGCACCTGAAGTTTACTGATCTCCACCGTAGTCATTCATCTTTGTGGATCTCAGTGATGCTTCAAGAGCCGTTTGTTTCCCAACTTTGATACATAGTATGTAAAATAAATGTATCCTTAAACGTTCAGTTTTCACCGCTACTTTTACCCCTGTGGGAATCATTTGCTTTGAGACAGGATCTCACTATGGAGTGAACTTACAGGGTCTTGGGACCATACTCTAAGCCAACCATGTGAGTGTCCACACCCTGAGAAGTTGGTGCAAGAGAAGGTGTCCACTGAGGGCTGAGCCAGTTTTACTCAGGATTATAAAACTTCCTGACAGTCATATCTGAGATTGTAACCTACAGGCAGAAAGAGAGGTGAAAAAATGAAGAAGTGGGGAAGTGAATGAATGTATGTGTGCATGTGCACATGAGTGTGAATATCATGGGTATGTGAGTGTGCCTGTGTGCACATGAGAGCACACATGTGTGCATCTGAGTGCATGCATCTGCTTGTGATTGTGCATATATGTGCTACAGAGTATGCATGTGAATGAGTGTGTGAATGTGTGTGCACGAATATGTACGTGGATGTGTGGACGCCGGTGTGGGCGACTCTCAGTTCTCGTAGCCACCAGCTAAATGATGGGGACTGGCTTCCTGCTCCACCAGACAGTATCCCACTAAGTGCCTGAAAACGAACGGTCTCCAGAGAAAACACTCAGGGACGTTATGAATCAGAGATTGGAGGTGTTTGTGAAGAATAACCTTCTCTTTGCTATAAGACACTTCAGTACATGAAAATCCCCAGGGGAAGCTGGATCCTAACTGGGAAGCATAAGCCAGGCTGCGGAGAGTAATCTGGCATATTGTCTTTTTCCCACAGAGCATACTGACTAAATCACAGAAGAGATCTTGTTTCACGTAAATAAAGCATTATTGTTTAATGTTTGTAATGTCACTCACTATCATATCTCCATTTCTATTGGCCCAAAGTTGGCCTCAGTCTTCCTTACTGTCTCTTTCTCCTTTACATCCCACAACCATCCCTGTTCCCTCTCTCCCATGTCACCCATTTTCATGGGGAACTTGTCCACAGCCATGATAGCTATAGCTCCAAGCCAGGTTTCTGCACACTTCTAACTTACTGATTTCTCTCCCTGGATGTCCCACCAGCAGACCAAATCCCGCCATCAACAGCTGAGCTCCTAACTATCCACACAAAGCATTCCTCCTCCATAGAACTTTCCATATACTTCCATTAGCTCTTATCTCACTTCCTGTTTCCTTCCTGGCTGAAGGTGACGAGCACGTGTCTTCCCCTGGTGCCTGGCACGGTGCCGGGCATCTGGTGGGCATTTATAGATACTAGCACAGGGAGAGAGAACACAGAGTTTGTTCTCCCATAAACCCCGATGTTTACAAGTGACTTTCAAATGGACGAGTGGCTGTGAAGCCTCTGTAAATACAGGCAGGCACTCAGCCCCCCTCCACCTCTGCAGGATATTGAGACATTAGGCAGCATATGTTTTATTCCGCACAGAAAACAATAAGTACACTGCACTCTTCAGCTGTCCTTTTCTCTCACTGAGCTCAGGCGTATTGTTCTGCATTATAGGTATTTTTCCACATCCTAAAACATTTGGATGTTCTTATCTCTGCCTGGATAATATTGTTGAGAGGAGCCTTTCTTGGCTGACAGCAGGAATCTAGTATGAAGGAACCTGGGGGCCTCATACAGAGCTTAACTCTCATTCAGGAGTCTAGACTCCATGCAAAGTATGGACCCTAGACCAGGAGCAATAATATTACCAGGTAGGTCATTAGAAATGCAAATTCTTGGGCCAGAAAGATTGCACAGCCAGTAAAGATGCCTACGGTTAGCAAAGCTTTATGACTTAAGTCCCAAGGTTCGGTATGGCAGGAGAAAACCAACTCCCACAAGCTGCCCCCTGCCCTCCACACAGGACACACACACACACACACACACACGCACGCACGCACGCACGCACGCACGCATGCATGCAAATTCTTGGGCTTCACCCAGACCTTCTGAAACGAGAGGCTCTGATGTGGAATCTAGCAATCTTTGATTTAACAAGTTTCCTTGGGAGAAAGACAGTATCATTCACATTGCAGGGAGGTCCACTTGCTCTGGAATGTCTTCTCTACCCATGCTGATCACTCATGCGGGCCTCTTATCATTCCCAAATGATCTTCATATTGAAAAAAAACCCTCTACTCAATGTAGGCTAGAACCTACTGTGCAGAAAAAAATAGTGATAAAACTTAGTTTTTATAATAGAAACTTTCTTCAAATGAAATATTAGGTGTGTGTGTGTGTGTGTGTGTGTGTGTGTGTGCCAGTCAAATGTTGCTGAATGGATGGGAAAGACCCCACTCTTCTGGGCTTCCTTTCACTCAACCCCTTTCCCAGGATACCTTCAAGAAGGATGTGGGAGCTGGGAGCCCTCTGATGCAATGGGAAGGGATCTAGATGGACCTGGCCTCCATCCTCTGAGATCTTTAAGCATCTCTGGACTGTATTAGATTCCCCACTGAAAATGAAAACAATAAAATGTAAATGAATAAACTTTCTCTTCTGGGTGGAAATTATTTATATGTGATACACACACACACACGAATCCAGGCTATCTCTGAATTGATCCCTTTCTTGGGGACACAGGAATAGATGTTTCCTTTGCCACTTGTTGGTCCTCTGTCTTCCCCCTTCAGTGCTGACTTAACAGTCGGGGCCAGTCAAACCCACAACATCAGCTTCTGCTACCCTTCTCCTGGTTTCCACATGGACTTTGGAATGGGTACATTTTACAGGTACCTCAAAATAAAATGTTAAGTCAAAATAACGTTATTAAATTGTCAGCCTTCTGTTTGATGGACAGCATCATTCTGCCACCCAAGGGAGAAACTGACACTTGCCCTAGTGTCCATCAAGACTAAATCAGTCAAGCTGTTCTCCCGGACACTGGCTTTAACTTTTCTTGCTAACCTACCCATTAATATGTCTGTCCGTGTTTTTGTTCAGATTCATTACAGCAGTTCATCCATGCTGATGCCCTTGGGGTCCTCACTTCATCTCCAACACTTCCATGTCACCTTTGGTCCACTGTGCAGATAGAGGGTCTTTCTAGAGTGAGACCGTCCAAGTTTGCAACTTCTTTAGAGCCTCCCACCACTCAAGCTGCACAGAGAAATTTAAATTCATTAACGTATAGTTTCTTAGAAACTGGGGAGATGTCTCAGAGGGTAAAGTACTGGCTGTGCAAACATGAGGACCTGAGTTCAAATCCTCAGAGCCCACATAAAGAGCCAGGTTTGGTATTGCATATCTGTAACCCCAGTGTTCCTAGAGGGAGGTGGGGGCAGAGATAGGAGAATCCCGAAACACAAGGGATAGCTAGTGTGGTGTATGCAGTGGTGAACAGCAAAAGAGAGAGCCTGGGCTTAAGTGAGGTGGACAGTGAGAGCCGGCACCCGTGTGCCATGGCAAGTGGGCACCCACATTCATGCATAGCACATTCGTGCACACATACAGGCACACACATCATCCACGCACACCGCATCGCATACTCCCCCACCCAGGTCTGGTTCTCATTCATTCAGCCACATCATAACTAACTGCACACATGGCCAGTAGTCTCTCCTACTGAATGCTGCAGATAAGACATTTCCAGCATCACGGCATATTTAGTGGACACTGTTGTTCAGAGCTTGACATGTTACACATATGCCACTCCTGTGCTTTTTCATAGAAGTCAGATGAAGCGCCAAACTCATTGTTTGGCACACCAGATCCTGCCCCACTGCACCTAGGACCTCATGCCTCAGTCATGCCCATCTTCTTGTCACCCTGTCTCTTTGAACTCAGCAATGCCCCACCCTCCATTCAGAAAGGCGGTGTCCCCTCCTCCCTCCTATCCCCTTAGAATTCCTGCAGAGTCTCTAGCTCCGCCCAGCATGACTCCATTGTGAAGTGTCTCCTTGTTTTTCTAGCCAGAGTTCGAGCTCACCTGTTTAAGATCTCATTTGACATTATTTAACTTGTAGGATGTTTGTCCTTTGCTCATGCAAAACAGTGTGTTCATTCACAGAAGAAAGTTGAAGAATGGCTGCCCAAAGATGCCACATTCCGGTGTCCACCCCTGCACATGTTTCTTCCATGGCAACAGGGACTTTACAGATATGCTTGAAGTTTATGAGGCGGGAAGGGCCACCTGGATGATGCAGAGGCCCAAAGAAGTCACTGCAAGAGTCCTTAAAGGCTATGAGATGTCGGAGACTGAGGTCAGCAGGATGGAGATGGAGAAGAGGAATAGGAACGCAGGCATCCCTGAGAAGCAGAAGAGAGAGGAGCAGATTCCCCTTGCTGAGTTCCCGGAAGCAGCCCCCCTTTGCTGATGGGCTTCAAACTTGCAGGGTTACATCACGATGACTTTGCTGTATAGCTTGTGACAATTTATCACAACCACTGTTAGAAAGCTAAGCTGGTCCTCCTGAGCAGGATCTTGCAGATATTCCAAGGCCCTCAATAGATGTATGAAGTCCATGTAAAGCCAAGCCCTACAGATACACTACTCCCTACATTAGTATAAACACATAACACTCAGCTTACAAACTAGGCATATTAACAGATTGACAGTGATAGCTCAATGGTCTTAGCAACCCAAGCATAAAATTCTTTCTTATGACTTCCGCATGTGGTGTCTGACGACCCAGTATCATTGCTTTTGTACTTTGGGACCATGATTGAATAAAATAAGAGTTCTTAGGCTGAACGAATTGCGACACAACAGCAGTTGATCTGGTGGCTGAGCCAGCTACTGAGTGGCTGAAGAGAAGGTGCATATATAGAGTGGATACACAGGACAAAGGATTGTTCAAAGTCTAAGATTCCACCATGCTACTCGGAACAGGATACAATGTAAAACTTCACATTGTTTACTTCTGGAATTTACTCATTTCCTAGTCTGAGGTTGTGGTTGACCCTGTAACTGGACCCATGGAAGGCAAAAGTGCCCACTGGGGTGACCATTCTGATGCCTCTACCCTTCCATCTGCCAACCCATGTATCTCTGCCCAAGTCAGATGTCCATAGTGGACTCTTGCTCTTTGACAGAGCTGCCTCACCATAGTAAGTTAGAGCCAGCCTTGTTGTTGAGGAAGGAGAGGGCCTTTCCCAGAAACTAAGAATTTTCTTAGGAAAGGAAGCCGGAGGCTGGAGTGCATGGGGGGGGTGTCCTTCCTTCTGCTGTGTGATGTTGGGGCTCTAATCTGTAGATGGGACCTAATGGTGAAGGATTTTGCACTACTGGCTTGTGATCAAACCTGTGTGTGACCTGGTTTGGATCTGAATCAATACTGAAGGCTGGCAGACTTAAGGCTGCCACCGCTCTCTGGATGAGAAACAAGAAGGGCAATCAGGGAAGAGACGGGATGATATTTAGGTGCTATTCCAGAGACAGAGTGGAGAGGGCTTTGTGTTCAGTTAGACGCTGTGCACAAGAGGGCAGAATCCAAGATGACTCTGCTCCAAGATGACTCCTAGAACAGATGACTCTAAGCTCAGTGCCTGGCACAGAGTGGATAAGACGCGATTGTCTTGAATTGAATGGTGTGGCGAGAAGACAATGGGGTGGATGATCACTGGGAGGAAAGAATGATGCCAATGAATATGAATAGTGGAGGGAAATAAATAGAAGAATAAGCATGTGTGTGCGCGCATGTGCGGGTGTGCAGGGGGCTGGAAAGGATATGAGGCCTGTGCCCTGTCAGCCAGTATGATTTCTACGGCACCGTTTATGCTTTCCCTGTGAGCCAGAGCCTTGCTCGGAGAGCACATTTAGAAAACTCGACTCACCTCGCAGATGCCAGCTCTCTCAATGGCATGCTTACCAACTGTTTTGATCTGGAACGGTCTGAGAAGGAGGGAGGGAACAAGCGGTGTGGGTCGACTTTCAGGGCACTTGCTGGGGCACCTTGAACAAAGGCAGCACTCCTGGTTTCTCCCTGCTCACTGCCCATGGGTGCGGCAGTGCAGACCCCTTTAGACTGGAGCCTCTTCAGGGACATGTGGTGGTGGGTGTTCCGTCTATCAAAAGGACACGCGTGATCACTGCTCCCCAGAGTGCATCCTGGTTCCACTGCACCAATGGACCGATAAACAAAATGATCCAGAAGAGGCCCTGCTACCACTGCTTCCTTCCCACCAACCTTGTTCTGCTGTGGCTCAGCTGTAGTCCCAGTATAGCATGGCAGGGTCAAGGGCAGGAGGACCAATCTTTTCCTAGACTCCTGTTTCATCTCCAGACATCATTGTTCTGCCTGCTATTAACTGTGCGCTCATAGACTTAGAGACCTGGGACAACCTTACTGTCTAATTAAGTTTAGAAATTCTGGGTTGTACAAATGTTCTTCAGTCTGGATGAATTCTGAGGCTTTTTCCCCATAGCTGTGGCCAGTGACTGAGGAAGAAGCAGAGATTTCCACAAACACGCTTGTCTCCAGAGTCCGTGAAACCTGTGTGGAAAGGCAGCTCACGAGGCCACGGCTGGAGTGGAAGGCACACCCAGGACTTTGTCCTGTGCCTGCCACACTCGCAGGAGGCCACAAGAAAGAACCAGCCAGCATGGCTCTTCACAGCCACCAGTGAGCGTCTGCTATCAGAGCAAGACCACGGTGGTAACTGGACAGGTGGCCTTGCTTTCATTTCATCTGGGTTCTAAAATTCCACTCTTCTACTGAACCAGAGCATAGTTATAAATAACCATTCTGTCACCGCCCTGACACCCTGGAAGCTCCACCCATCTTGCTCCCCTCTGTCACCCTGGAAGCTCCACCCATCTTGCTTCCATTGGGACACTTGACTAATCTACAGCACTCTGAAGTTCTCAGAGAGCCTTTATATCTCACAATGTGTGTGTGTGCTTGCGTGTGTATATTTATGGTTATGTATGTGTGCACACGTGTGTATATGCACGCAGGTGAAGAGGCCAGAGATTGATGCTGGAGAGCATCCTTCTGCTCTTCCGCTTTATTCACTGAGACAGGGACTCTCAATCAAACCCAGAGTCTGCCAGTATGGGCAGTCTGCTAATCAGTTCTCTGTGGGGGGATGCCCTGCCTTTACCTTCTGAGGCTGGCATTTTATGTGGCCGTGGGGATCTGAACTTGGCTCCTCACACTTGAGCAGCAAATGCTTTAGCTGAGCCATCTCCCCACCGTTTTCAGCGATCTCTGTCGGCAATACTCTCCTTGGATTCTCAAGCAGCCCTATAAGGAGGAGTGGCTTAAGGTTCTCCTGTAGGAAAGCAGCAGACCCTCTTTGAAAGCCTACTTTGAGCCAGGTATTCTGTGAAGTGCGGCACTTGAACCCACTGAGAGCTTGCCTCATTCTCAATGGTAGGGTGCATTATCCTCCTGTTAGAGTTGAAAAATTAAGGGCAAGAGAGGAAAATAGCTTTCCTAGTGCCTTTACTTTTTAAAAGTTGGATCTGGCATTTAAACCCCTGCTATTCTACCATAAGAATCCATTCTCCTGTCTCTAAGCCACCTTGAGGAGGCCCTGAGACCAGAGGCAGCTGAGCACTCTGTTCTGAGACTGTAAAGAACGGGAGTTAGGTCCCGACCCCTGGACCCCAGCCCTAGGCTCCCGCTTCCACTGAGTGCTGACCACTCAGGGAAGTCAAGGGTAGACATGGACCTGAAAAATATCCCCGATGGCAATGTCTGATATGAGCAATGGAAAGAAAATAGTTAGTGGCTCCAAGTGCCCTACCCACCCCCAAAGACGCACACCTCATGTTTGTGTGTGTACATGTGTGTGTGTCTGTGTTTATGGCGTGTGTATACAAATGCGTGTATTTGCCAGAACTCTTCATCATCTTTTCACTGAACCCAAACCTCACCGATCCCCTTAGGCTGGCTGGTGGCAAGTCCCAAGATCCTCCTCTCTCTGTCTCCCTAGCACTGGGTTGCAGGTGCATGCTGCCATTCAATGGCTGTTTTGTGTTTGTTTGGTCTTTAAGAACGTGCTGAGGGTCCAAATGAGACCTTACATGCTTGCATGATAGTGATTTATCAACTAGGTCATCTCCCCAGCATTCTTCTTTTATTTCTGAGATAGTTTCGCTGTATAGCCTAGGCTAGGCTGGCCTGGGAGGTGTAACCCACACTACTTCTACACTGCTCCACTCTACATCAGATGAGACAATGTAGCTACACTTGCTTACTAAGCATTCCCTCCAGGTGCCAGGGCTGAGCCAGGCGATAACCTAGGGGCGTGCATGGAATGCTGGGAGAGGGAGAAGCACCTCTGATTGGATACCAGATACCTGGAGGACAGGAAATGAGGTAACTGACCGGCTCCTCGTGTGTGATGTTCACCTCAGTCCCTTATAACAATGGCCAATCCATACCTCTTCAGCCGTCTGCACTAAGCTGGTCAAGGGTAGTTACTGTTGTCCCCATTCCAGTAGGGTGCATTCTCATCGCCATTTTTTCCTATTCACGGCTCTTAGAAGTATCCTTGGAAACCAGGGCGGAACAAGTAGATGGGTATCTTTCTTTGTCCGGCCCCACCCTGAGGTCTTTGGTTTGAGACTCTTCCCGGCCTCTGTGACAGCAACACTTGACACAGCCACAGGATGGCCCTTCTCCTTCCATCCCATACTGGTACATCATTCCCGCAGCCCCGGACCCCAAGACATTGGCATCCTAGCCTCCCTAATGAAAAGCGATCCCACTGGCCCAGTGGGCAGAGGTAGCTTCTGAATCTCCATTGATAAACTTCCCTCTCCTTGAGTGATGGCCGTTCTTGGCCCTGAGCGACGATGTGTCTGCTCACAACCCCAGATGCAGCATGGCTCATGCATTCCAGGTAATTTTTGTTTTATTTTGACTCTCCAATCTTTAGTCCTAGCTGATCAAATGCCCCTGCTTCCTAGCTTCTGTGGGGTTCTTCTCTAGTTTGGAGACTGTCTATCCTCCAAATGTGTGGCAGTGTGGGGAGGTGGTACAACACTGGAGAAGTGGCGTGTGGAGGGGTCTTTAGGGTTCTGGGGGGAACTGTCCTCAGGGGACCCAATGTGCTTCTCAGGGGGCCTGGAGTAGTCTTCAGAGATGGCGGCCATGAAATTTTGAGCCTGGCTTTACAGTCTCTGTAGCCTCCTGTCCTTCACTGTCACCTGTCAGTTTCATGCCCCCATCACTGTCCTCTACCATGAGGTGATGTCAACAAATCGGGTGGTGGGGAGGGGCACACACAATGTCCCTACATTTCAGTAAGCCATTCTGACTGCTTCTGTTCTCATCCAGACTCTGGGGGTTGGGCAAATGTGGTACAGCCCCCTGGGGGACCCCGACGTGCAGAACAAACACTGGGTAGAACAGAATCTACTTCCAGCCCCCTTTAGGCTTACTGGTTCGCTCACCAAGGCTTCTTCAGCCATTGAGTGGGAGTCTGTGTACCAGGCCTGCCAGCTTTCTGTGATGAAGGAAAAGTTAGAGGATTATGATGAAAATATGGAAAAGGTTTCCCAGAGAAGAAGCAGAACTGTATAAATCTAAGGCAATTACAGCCTCCTGGGGAGGGCTTCCAGGGGTTCCTTGGCGTCGGCCATGCTCATGTGTGCCTGTTGCCCAGTCATTGTCCCGCTGGCACGTTTAGGCTTCAGGTCATTAGGCTGAGGGAAACATGCACTTCCCTTGAGGAAATTTAGTCACTCCCTCCCTCCCCCACTCACACCACCACAGACTCCAGGAATCCCTGAGCATCTCTTGGAAGGGACTTACAAGTCATTTAGTCCAACTGCCAGGATATTCCCTTGGTGAGCAGGCGAGTGGGGATGCGAGATGACAGTGTGGTTAATTCTCCATTATTGGACGTTGAGTCTTCGGAGACAGTGTGAGGATGCGCTCTCGTGGATGCTGGCGTCGGAAGCTCTTCTCTTTTCCCTCTCCAAGCAAAACAACCCCGTATCACTCCGCTGTTCCTCAGAGGACGGATTTTAAACTTCTGAAAACACATAAATCGAAGCCACCTTCATCTAACTAACGTGGATGCCGGCTTCATGTTCCTTCCAAAAACTTTTGGCGACTCGGCATTCCGGAGGGATGGACGGCATTTGAAATCAGATGGCAGGGAATTACTCTAGCTGACACTACCCTTCAGCTACATCCTAGGACCAAGCGAACTGCGACTGCCATAATGACTAGCAATCACGGTGCCATCACTGAAATGAATTCAATTATTAATTTCAATAGCACCCCACGGTGCGTTTATAAATCCCACCATCTGGGGAACATAAATATGGAGGTCTACATTCTAAACTTGGAGGCATGGTGCTCAGTGCCAAGGGCTGTATCTTTGAAGGCAGCAAAGATTTTTCAAGATACTATATGTGGAACGGCAAGCTGTGCAATTCTGAGAAAGCTGTCCCTGGGCCTCTATGGCTCTGCCATTTATTTGAGGCTCTGATGGGAGCCTTTTTCTTTTTTAACTGGTTCTTACCAATAGACCCAATGAATTAAAAACTTTTCAGTTAAGAAGGATAGAGAATGGGGGATAAAATAAAAATGGTGACTTGGCTGTTTTGTCGCTTTTCTGTCCCCCCTGAATTGAATTTCCTTTCATCTCTCCCAAAGTCTCTCTTCTTACTCAGTAGCTTCAAACATGTAGCTATCTGTGTTAGCATGTGACCCGGAGCCAGCTATTCTTAGACATTGAATATTTTCCAGATCTGACTAAAATGTCAGGACAATTGTTCCTAAAGAAAAGGGGATGGAAGATCTAGGGTGGGTATTTTACAGACTCCTGTAAGAGATTTAATTCTCCTTCCTTATGTGAAGCCATTTGGCCAGATGTTGGGGTTCAGGGACCTTCCCTGTTTGCCATCTGTGACATCCCCAAGGGCAGGCAAGAGAGGGACACTTCTAAAGCGCGCATGTAAATGACTTTCACGGAGCCCTGCAGGGCACTGCAGGCTGCCTTCCCCTAACGTGGGTTGCCAACTCAAAGCTAAGTCACAGCCCAGCCTTCAGAGGGTCTCCATGCCAGGGTCCTCCACCCTCAACAGCCTGATTTCCATAGCTCAGGGTGTCTTCTGACACCAAGGAGAAATGCAGTGTGTTCTTGCAGAGCGCATATGCTGAGTGTGATCACACAGCTCTTGTCCTGTTTTCTGCATGGCCAGGCTTTGGTGCGACTTTCTGTCTTGACTTCTGATGGTAGGGACCAGTTCTGCAGCCCAGTGACTCTTCAGGGCGTATACTCTTGAAATTGGACGTAGTGGTGCCAATCAATGTGTCCTACAAACCAC
Source organism: Chionomys nivalis (assembly GCF_950005125.1). Taxonomy (NCBI): domain Eukaryota; kingdom Metazoa; phylum Chordata; class Mammalia; order Rodentia; family Cricetidae; genus Chionomys; species Chionomys nivalis. Next base: position 9,584,185 of record NC_080090.1, read on the forward strand.
TGCCCTCTCCTGCCCATATGTGCCACTGACAACTGCTCTACAGTGGCCAATGGAAGATGTTCCTAGAATGTGAAGAGAAAGGGACGTTTTGGGGATGGGATGTTTCCAGAATCTGCCTTTTAGGTGGATTCCCTGTGTTCCCAACAGAGGTAAGCTTCAGTGTAAAGAGTACATGGGGAGTCCTGGAAATAGATGGCTTTGTGCCCAATTAGAGTTTCATCTCTTCAGCATTGTACATGTGTGTCTTCTATCACTTAGCCAAATTAGCCTTCCGTGAGCCCTCTTAGGACAAGCAAATAAATCGAAGCTGCAGTCACCATGGGTTTAAATAAAACTTCTGATCTTCATGGCAAAGTCCTTGCCCACAGCCTAGCCTCCCCTTTCCTCTCTGGGTTATAAAATCAATGTACATGGAATTTGAGGGAGCTGATCCTTTGGGGGCTTCCATGTCCTGAGCTTATTAATGACAACGAAGGACCCAAAGTCAGTGATTTATGCACTATAGACACGGCTCTCCCCAACCTCTGCTGGAGTTAGCAGGCTGAAATAATTACAGACTTAATAACGATGATAAGAGAGAAATGTACTGTAGTTGGAGTTAGTGGGCTGAGAAAACAAATGTTCCCAGTCTCAGGAGAATCTGTTTGCTGCAACAGAGGAAGAAAAGGCAGAAGCTGAGAGACCTTGCCCTGATCTGCTTGAGTTCAGTAACTGGGAGGAACTGTGCACGGCCGTCCCGACCTCGACAGTATGATAATCAAGGAGAGCCCTCCAGCAGTCTGCCCTGGGGAGCTACCCAGTGTGCACAGCCATTGAGGTGAAAACTCTAGAATGTTCATGGCTCTGCACCCAGTGTGGCTGCTGCTTCTGAGCTGAGCCTGGAAGAAGCAATGTGAGTGTGCTCTGGAGCTCGCGCTCCTTTTCTGCAGAGGGACACGCCCTCAAAAGACTGGAGAGACTCCCTGCTGAAAGCAAGCTGTGCTGTGAGCAGCGCAGGACTGCCCTGGAAATTTCAGGATGTGATTGCTGGGGTTCATTGTCAGCTGCATCTAGAAGCATCAGAAGAGTGAGTCTTAAGGAAGCATTATTTTGGTTAGGTTGGCCGGCAGGCATGTCTTCTCGGTGGGCAGACTGCCTACTGTGAGTATCACCATTCCTTAGGCAGGGAAATGTGCATTGCACAAGCATGGAGAAAGACAGCTAAGCACTAGAAAACACACATATATCCACTGCTTTCTGCTTTCGACCATGGATGTAATGAGATTAGTGGCTTCAAGTTCCTTGCTTGATTTCTTCACAATGATGGTCAATACCAGGAACTGTGTGTCACTTTTGACAGGGTGTATTATCACAACACTGAGAAATGAAACTAAGATACAGGGCTTCTTTTATCTTGGAGTGTCCCAAGGACTCACCCTAAGCAACCAGTTCTTACACGTTTCCAGGCTGAATCCCGTGGTGTCCATTCAATGTCCTGGCCCAGTGATGGCCCAGTGTTCACAGAGAACCTGGTGAGCATGGCTTCCTGCGGCAGAGAACGGCTGTCCTCCAGGGTTCCTAGATTCTCTATCAGGAGACAGCACCGGCTGACGCTGCCCGTGGTGAAGAAGGGGAACAGAGAACACATCCCTTGTTTCATACAGCGCCATTGAGCAGGCTGGGAAGACAGACACAAAAGCGTGCGGGCAACGTCTTCAAGGACAAGCGGCACAGAAGAGACATTTTCTTACTTCTTGGGCAGTGTGTAAACAACCTTCACCCTGGGAAGAGAGAATGCCTGCCTGAGCTTAGAACACCCGCGCTGAATCCACTCAGCACTTCCTGTTCAAGGGTAAATGCTTGTCCTAGCAACTCTCTTTCAGAGAATGGGTTTTTTTTTTTATAATAAGATGTGATGGCCAAATTAATTGACCCCGAGGCCACAGGATAAACAACAAAGCTCTGTAGAGAATTATTTAAAGAAAAGGGACACAGAAATTTAGAGCATTCATGATTCAATCCCATATAAGGTATGTGTAATTTAGCAGACATGAAATAAGATTTTTGAAGATGTGTTTGTATGTGTGTGTGTGTATGTGTGTGTGTGTAGGGGTATGTGCATGTGGGTATAAGTGCTCAAAAAAGCCATACTTGGGGTCACAGTAGTTAAAAACTGCTTGGTTTGGATGTTTAGGACGGGTCTCGGGTCCCCTATATGAACATTACTTACCTTTGATTATGCAGTCATCTCTTCACCCCTCAAATAACATCTTTAAAGGGGGTCACCTGCTTTCCTACAACCTTCACTTTCCTACTTGGTTGTGTACCCCAGGAAGAGATAGGGCGAAGGGGAAGGCACCTCTGTCTGGCCAAGGACAACTTCCACAGAGAACAGCTGGCTGAGCTTTGTCAGCTGGCAGTATGCCAGACAGCTGGGGACGTAAATGCATTCTTGAAGTGGGCTCTGGTGGCATGTCCCAGGACTCACCATACCTGGCACGGCCACTGTAACACACACACAGAGAGCTCAGAGCTGTTTAATTCAATCATCTGTCAATGCCACAGTGTTTGAGTATCATCACTTCATTTAGTGTGGGTCGCCTCTTAGCCTCCAAGAGCCTCCGGCAGGGGGTTATCTCTATCTCCCAGTCCTTGGCAGGACAGCAGATCCTTCATCACTGAACAGTGTGTCACAATACCCCAGCTCTCCTACACCTCTGGAATCAAATTCTATGCAAGTTCCAGTGGTTCCCACTAGTGCCTTGGGCTGTATCCCCACGATCCTGGTCACCAGCTCCTCAGCGGGCACAGCTGGACTAGACTGGAACCTGCCTAGATTCTGACCTGGTAGCTGTATAGAGAAAGGGGAAGACCTCCTGCCGGGTCTGTGCTGTCATCGACAAGTGCAGCACGTGTCCATCTGAAGGCCCAGGACCCAGCTTTTTCTGGACCAGACCTCTGCTTCTGGCATGGAGAATGAGCTGGGTTGAACCAGTCTTCTTGGAAATCCCCAATCTTTAAATTCAATGACAGGGCTTGATTCTTACATTTTTCTGGTATTTGGATGCAAGGGATGAAATTTTAAAAATTTTTATCAGACAGGTCATTGGGCATTCTACCGAAAACTGGAGATTAGCTACCCTCAGGCTCTCAGCTACTCTCCTTAGAGCAGCTGAAGTGCTGAGGAGCAACCACCCCGTCTATGCTCCCCCGGGGCTCTCAAGCACTGAAGAGTCTCTACCTCCAGTTCATCTCATGCGACCGGCACCACTCCCCTCTCACCACCAGTGAACATCTTAGCAGCAGGACCACTCAAGACCCTGGGGCTTGTTGCTGGCATTTATCACCTTATTGGGTTCCTTGATACCAGCTGACCAGCAAAGGCCAAACTTCCAACCTCTCTTAGAATGTCTTTCCTTAGACTGCTCCTGACACCAACCCCCTGTGGCATGTTCCCAGGAAAATTGTTCCTGAGATGGAGATAGACTTGGGTGTCTTCTTGGGATCCTGCTTTTAGAGGCAACACTTATGAATGGAGGAAGGGAGGTGGGTGCAGAACACGCTTAGGCCTTGCAGCAGTGGCAGCAGGCCATGCATGAGATGCCCTGGGCTAGAACGTACCTTATTAGTGACTCCAGCTGAGACAGGCTGCAGAGATACCAAACAGTCATCGGATGCAGACTGAACATGGGAAGAAGGGAGAGCTCCAAGGAGTTCAATAGTGATCTACACTCCGGGCAGCAGAGTGGCATCATGAGGAAAACTGGGCACCGCATCCCAGCATTCCCACACCCTTCCAGCTCTACGGATTCCTCTGTTTTCACTGAATCTTTGCCTTAACACACCCCAGTGACCAGATAACCTCCTGCTAGGTCCTGCATCATAGCTCTAACACCTCCAATAATGCCAAGCTGGGAACCGATATTTTAACGCGTGTGCCTTTGGGAGATGCTGCAGAACCGTATTAGAGCAGTCCTGGAGGTCAGTGTCAGAGACCAGTGTCTCCCTGGTGAATGCTTGGGGTAGTCGCTAACTGACTCAAGGCCGATCGCCTGACTTAGATGCAGGCGCTGGTCACAGCTGCCTCCTTTCCGTTGATAACATTTTGGCATATGTGTCAATAGTTATGTGACTTTATATTTTCTACCCATATCAAGTTTGGGGCGCTCTGCCTGCCGAGGTTCACTACATTCTAGGCGGCCCCTCTGCTCTGACGTGCGTCTTCTCTCACCTGGCTGAGCCTTCTTGCCTAGTACACTTTATTTTGAGGATGTTGCTCAGGGCATCTTTTTTTTTTTTCATATAGATCTCTCTGTAGCTCTAGCCAATCTTACATAAAACCGATGGTCTGTGTGCATGTGCATACACAGACATGCGTGTGAGTCTAGGTGCATCTATGTGGAGGCCTTTCTGACTTTGTCCTGACACCCACCTCTCCTCTCTGCAGCTCGGTGGCCTCTGGAGATACACGAACACAGAAGAACCCATCACTTAGTAGGCTTCAACATGACTTATAGTCACCTTTTGCATGAAAAAGAGTGACTCCCTAAGGAAAATCCCAACTCCTGTGTTCATGCTGAACACCTAGTGAGTTCCCCCTGAACACTGGCTGATGAAGACATTTCATACGATTAGTTCTCTGGCCAGAATAACCTGAAGCCCCACCATTGCCCCTGTGGTATGCGAGGAGCTAAAGACGTCCTGAAATTCAGGCTCAACACTCTATCCACCAACCTACATATTCCCCATCCTTTGAGGAACTCGTCGACATTTGGGCAAAATCATAAGTTATTAGTTGCTATCTTGAAGGAGTTCCACTCTAGAAAATGCCACTCTGCTCTTTGCTAGGTGGTCTAACCAAGGTGTGCCTCCCGGTGAAGACCGCTTCATTGAGCTTAGATCCCAGCCTATTGGCCTCTTGCCAAAAGTTCTTGCCCACTCTCATAAGCCCACCCCTCTCAGAGAGGCTCAGGACAAGCCTTGGGCGGCAGCACAAGCCCTCTGGGACTTGGACTTCCTCAGGCCAGGGACTAGGAAGCAGAGTCATTGGCAAGCCTCCCTTCTGAGCTGTACCCTGGGCCTGAGAACTGGGTCCTGTCTCACTCCATGTCTCAAGACTGCAGCTAGGAGTCCAACATCAGTCTTTTCAAGGGTCTGTATTAGATCATGCATTACCTTATTGCTGAATGACCCCCTGGCTCTCCTGGTAATGAGCTCAATGGAGATTTTAGTAAAGATTCCTGTCTTATGTCAGTTAAATCTCTCTCTTCCCCTCCTCTGTGTGTGAGCATGTTTGTGTGTAGGTACACATATAAGCATGTGTGTGTATGCATGTGGAGGTCAGAAGACAACCTTGGGTGTCATTCATCACGTTCCCTCCACCATTTTTCTTTGAGTTCTGGTGTTTAATTGGCCTAAAACTTCACCCAGTAGGCTGTTCTAGGTGGCCAGTGCTCTCTAGAGATTCACTTATGTCCCCTTCCCATCTTACCAATGCCAAGGTTACAATGCAGGTTCTAGGGATCTGGATTCAGGTCCCCGTGCTTGTAATGCAAGCACTTTACTAACCTAGCTACTTCTCCATCATCTCTAGTCAGCTTCAACCCCAGTCCTTCGGTTAATTTCTGCCCAAGTCCTTGATCCTTCTGTATGATAGGACTTTTTCAGTGTTGCTACAGAATTTGGTCCCTCCAAGTGCTACTGTAGGAGCAGATTTATTATAGAAGGTCTTCATTCTCAGGTTGCCATGGGATTTCACACACGATTCTCTTCTTGGAAATAAGAGCGAATGGCATTGAAACTCGTGTGGCTTCCTGGGAGTATGCATTGTTAACTTGACAACCAAGAGAGAAAGCCAATGGAGAAGCAGCAAGGAGAGGAGAAGCTGAAGGCTGAACCGGATGGAGGCAGCACAGTGTGGGGGAGCCACACCGGAGAGGTTCAGATAGGGTCTAAGTTCCAGCCAAGGGAGGGATGCAGCGCACTGCACCCCCTTCCCCACCCCGTCTGCTCTCTATGCGCTACAATACAGTTCGCGAGCTTTGGGCAAGGGGCTGGAGGTTGAAATACACACACACACACACACACACACAGATACACGGCCGTCTAATCACTGGTAAAAAGCCCTTTCTTTAATAGCACCATAGAGGCTTAAATACCTAGCAGTCAAGAGGGCCAACAGGTGAAAACCCCATCCTCTGATCCTCTAGGCAAGGCACAGCTTTTAGTTACTCCAATCAGAAGGCTCTAGCAGGGAAGAGCAGCTGAAGGCCAGGACTCCAATTGGTCCCAACTAGGGGATGTTATACAAACAGAGGGAACAGGAAGGGAAATCCCAAAACTATGGTGGTAGAGACTGTCCAGTCCAGACTCAGGCTGATGTAGAAAGAACTGAGGTATGGGCCCAGTTATGTGGTCAGCACAGCAGGCTTGGTCCATCTGTGGGGAGGATTCTGAGACTCCGAGCCGATGCCTGAAAACACGCACTATGAAATCCTTTGTGCTGTATGTGTTTTCCTAAACATGCAAACACAGATTGAGTGTTTCATCCATCTTCGACTAAGAGACAATGCTCTATCATGTCTGTAATTTTGTTGTTACACAAAACTAGCATGGAGTTCTTTTCCCTATCAACTTCACAGAAGGAAGATCCTTTCTTACACAGATGTCAACAACTAAGGTTTACATTTTTTTTTCTATTCTTACTGTCCAGTACATCTACCCTTTTATACAAAGACTGGACCTAATGGCCTCTTCTCTGTGTCCCTCAGTTGACAGCATCCTTACTCTTACACACTGGGGACAATGGTAAGTAAAATAAGGTGACATGAACTCATGTGTTCTGGTATCTCTGATAGCCAAAATGTCCGCCAGATGACTAAGGAAAAGACAGCCTGTGCAGTATGGATACTGTGGGCAAAGGAAGTGTTCACATCCCACGTGGAAGGGAGCCAGGTCGTAGAAAGGGATTGGATCATGCAATTCAGCACGCAACTTAAAGCATAGGATTATTTGCTTCCGGAAGTTAACCTTCTCAGACTTTAGTTGGTCATGGGTAGACGGATCTGCGAAAGGGGAAACAGCAGCTAAGGGAACGCACATCTTTTCTTTTAGTGGGCACCCAGGTTCCAGGACCTGGGTTCTGCCATAAACATCTAAGATGGCTAAATACTTTCTTCCTGGCTGTGAAAGCCAGGTAGACTCTGAAAAGTAACTTCCAAGTCTCCACGACTTAAAGCAATGAAGACTGATTCCTTGTGTTCTCTTAGATCTAGAGGTGATAATATAGGCTCTGTCCCTCTCGTACACACACACACACACACACACACATTCCCTAATCTAATATATATATAAATTTATTCACTTATTTTCCATCCCTACTGCAGCTTCCCCTCCCATTCCCTTCCCCACCTCCTCTCTGCACCCCCCCCCAATCCATTCCTCCTCTGATTCTGTTCAGAAAGGAGCAAGCCTCCCATGGCTATCCACAAAACATGACATATGAAGTTGAGGTAGGACTAAGCTCTTCTCCCTCAGATGCTTTTGCCACAATGTCTTATCATAGTGACAGAGGCTAAGGACCTATATACATGGAACATATGCATACAGTAACATAAAGCTCCCTTTCCGGACACTCATAAAAACCAAGTGTGGAAATGCCCCAGCCTCAGATTCTGCAGTCTAAAACATGCTCCACTGGTAAGCAGAAACTCCTGGGTCAAGACCAGTGGTGTCAGCTGGATCCAAAGGGTGTGCCAGGGATGGGGTCACAGCTGCCGAAGACCCAACACGGCCTTGACCTGACAGCTATGGGAGAAGGAACACCTGTGCACCCTGAAACCGCCATCGCCTTGGAGACTGGGAGCCACACTGACCACTGTTCAAGTGAGCCACGCAAGGAAGGGAGGTGTCTTGAAAAACTCCTGTGGCTCTGCAGGTCCCGATTAGCTCACTGCAGCCACCAGCTCTCAAAATCCAGCCGTCTGGGCTTTTCTTGGCCCCAGGTGAAGAGGTGACTTCCCTCTTTGAGTCCGTGTTCATAATGGAGCTGTCTGTTGGCCGAGGGGGGGAGAAAACAAAGCTATAAGAGGTCAGAGGTTCAAGGCCCGTGTGGGTTAGTTAGTGTTCTTCTGTTCTTTGGCCAAAAGTTTATATCCTCTATGCCTGCCCAGCTACTCTGATGGTAGCAGCGGGAGGGGGTGCTGTGAGTATCTCTCTTTCCAGCCCTGCTCTTCCTGTTAAAGAAAATGAGACCTTGCGTCAGCGATGCCATCTCCAGGGCCAAGGACTGTCCAGTAAGCAGCAGTGAAGAAAATAGCTGTTCTCATTCCCCAACGGTGGCCAGGAGGCTGAGGGACAGAAACAGTGGTTACAGTCCAGTACCAGCTTGGTCACTTACTCGAAATCCTTGTTACCCTGACATGCGTTTTTTGTTTGTTTTGTTTTTTCCCATAGTTGCCAGAGTTTCAGCATTAGCCCCACATGGTGGGAAAACCACAAGCTACCACATGGACCATGCTTGGTCTTATGACTCCCTAACTTTGTGTGTGTGTGTGTGCCTATGGTGCCTGCTTGGGAAAGCTGCCCTGCTTCAAGAGTCTCCGCTTCTTACCGTAAAACGGGAATATTAGCATTTACCTCGTAGGGCTGTCAGGAGACCGAGATGGGGATGTGTATAGTCTGGCAGGTCTAGAGTGATACTTGACTTGTGTTGAAGCCTTTTCTTCAATGGTTGGAGTTCTCAGTACAATTCTTTCCATTGTTACATTCTTCCACCCTACCTCAAAGCCACGTGCAGAGAACATTTCTTTCTAAACTGTCATGGCAGATGCCGTGGAAGTCTATGGACATAAGACAGCTTATCAAGTTTAGGAGACAGTAGGACTCACCACACGGGGTGACTGAGGACTCTGGGGGCTGATAGATGCCGTTTCATCCCAAGCCAGAATGTTCTGAGTGCTCAGTACCCGTGAAGCCTATATTCCCATTCCTGTTCTCTTCCTTGTGCAGGTCTCTGCTTTAGCTGTTCTTCTGTATGGACTGCCCTTTTGCCCTCACACCAGACCACTCACTCCTGATTCCCATCACTTTTATCAAGGGCAGCCCCAGCTGCCCCTTGTCACTCTCTTGCCATTCCTACCTCGGCCTTCAGTGAGTTAGGAAGCTGTGAGTTCCGCCAGGGCAGAGGAGGTAGGAGGTCTTTATCACGCAAAAGGCACCTCTGTCCGAGGGATGGATGGGTACACACCTGAATGAACGAACGAACGAACGAATGAATGAATGAATGAATGAATGCTTTCATTTCATCTCTGTCTGGGACTTCCGATTGGATGTCTCCTCTGTGCACTGCCACAATGCAGCCTCTTCACAGCCTGCGTGGGTGCCTGCAGCTCCCTCCAGGACCCTGCACGCAGTTAGCCAAGTGCACGCTGCATCTTTGACAAGTTGGATGCCGGGTGGAGAAACTTGAATGCTTTCATCTATTTACTTTTACCACATGCCATAGAAATTAAAAATACATTGTACCACCAGTGCTGTATTTAGTGTCTCCCTTTAATTACATTCAAGTGTGTTGCTAAACAGTCTTGAGGAAACCGTAATGACCAGCTGTTCTAGCCTTTTCCCATATGTCAGAGACGGTTTCTAAAATCACATTCTGGGACGGGCAGGTCGTATAATTAGACAGTGTATAGTTAACACTTCTAGATTTCCCCCTCAAACTGTGGGGCCTTTACACTAACATATTGCCTGGTTCTGCCAGTTTGGCACAATATAATTAAATGACGTGCCAATGAGCAAGGAGAATATACCAGCGCCATTAGTCGTGTGATGGCAGCGGAAGTGTGTGTGCACTATGCAAGATTCAGTGTGCTCAGCTGACAAATACACTTAGTAAAGAGGGCTCTAAATTTTTAATACCCCCTCATAGTGCCATTTATCTCATCATAATTAGATGTGAAAGTAGCCCCCTTTTCTAGCCCTTTCAAACAAAGAGGTATCACTCAAAATAAATGGCCACCATTTAAGAAAACAGAACAAAACTGAAAATCGCCAAGAGGAGGGCCAGAAGACAATATTTCACATGGAGTCTTCTGGGGGGAAATGGGAGTTCTTTTCTATTGCCAAACTAGATTTGGAAGATGAGAGAAGATGGATTGAGATAAACAATTGATCTCTTTGAAATAATGTTTGGGCTCCTGGCAGTTGCTTCCTCAGCTTGGGAAGTTGTAAGTTGGATCATAGTAATATTTCACTTGATCAAAATCAGCTAGTTCTTTGATTTTTAAAATACAGACAGACATTAAAATAAAAATGTAAAATAAAAGAAAGAGACAAATCCGACTAGATATTGTTCCTCTCCTAAAGAAAACTTCCTTGATGTGTGTCCTGAGCCACGAGTCAAAACTGTAGCTGTGATTTCTGGTCAGACTTGTCCTCAAGAATATAGTCAACTCATGGCCAAGGCTCTCTTCAGTCCTAAAATAACAAAATCGCTTTTTTAAAAAGCCTGAGAGAGGGAGCTCCACTCTCCTGAAAAGACCGGTTTACAGCACTTTGTCTGTCCATTTGAATCTCCAGTGACTTATTTAGATGTGAGCACTGACAGCGTAATCATTTTAAGTCTAGCTTTGTGTCGGGAGTTAGAATGGTGTTCAATTGATATTCAGAATAATGGCAGCAGTGTGGTGTGTTCCTTTGAAAAAGGAACGTGGGTACAGTCCAGTGCTCTGGGAAATGGACTCGCCGGAGGGTTAATCATTTAAAGCTCGCTTTAATGAAAACTTTTACCCTGTGCCACAGGGTGTTCCGAAGACTCTGTTTTTCACGGTTTTAGTTCAGCAATATGGCCTCCTTTGTCCTGACTTTTAAAGGGGTTTGAAAGTTTCACTCCATGTTCACCTTAATAGACCTGGAAGGAGGTGGGAGGTCCTTGGACTCCCCACAGGGCAGGGAACCCTGACTGCTCTTAGGGCTGATGAGAGAGGGGGAGTTGATTGGGGGAGGGATATGGGAGGCCGTGGCGGGGAAGAGACAGAAATCTTTAATAAATAAATTAATTAATTAATAAAAAAAAAAAAAGAAAGTTGCGCTCCTGCGGCTGCTCTACACCAAGTCAGACACTCAGGTCCCAGGTACAAGGAGGTCTTCGGTGTGGTGCGCCGACCTACATCTCCACGCATCAACCCAGCCATCATGGGCAAGGACTTGATCTCGGTTCCTTAAAGCTGTGTCTCCAACCCATGTCAAAGTGTCGTTTACTTCCCTCCACCTTTTCCAGAGTTTGGTTAGCCAAATCCGAGGCATAAGAGAGCCTAAACATCCATGGACGGGACTCCTCCGCCACAGACGGTATCCATCATCGGTGACTAGAGGGTTCTTTTAAACACATAAAACTCTGAGTCCCTCATGTATAAACAGTCTTGTATGGAATTTAAAATAAATATCAAGATGGAAATGGAAAATAACCTAGTTCTTCAAAGAGTGGACCTAACACTCTGGTTTATTGCTGGGTGGGAGAAAGACTGAATTGAGAGAATGGCAAGAAAAACAGCAAAAATCTCTGTTCTGTGAGCCGAGTGGTGCGTTCCTTTACGACCTGGAGTAAAGGCAACAGGCGAGTGGTTCTGTCCGTGTTCTCCTTACATAGGCCTGTGCGTGCTTAGCCCATGATTCGCCATTTCTCCTATGCGGAGGGAGACTGGGACCCACGAGCAGGAGGACCCCCACCTCTTGTGCACACAGTGTGTAAAGGTGGGGGTCCACCTGTGATCCCAGAACCCTGGAGGCAGCGATGGGGGACCCCTGGAACAGATGATCAACTAAACTAGTCAAATCTGAGGACACTGGGCTCAAGTGAGGTACCCTGCCTCCATATATAAGGTAGAACATCATCAGAGAAGATGCCCCCACATGAACCTATGACCTCTACATGCACAGACACCTGTACACAAATGTACATCCCCCACAACACACATTATACATGCATGCGCACCACAAACATACATGTGAAAGAATACTATCCCTTACTGTGTGCTCTTTCTAGCAGGCCCTTTGTGTGTTCTTTAGCTTCACCCTCCAATGTCCAGATCAACTGTCACCCTGGCTGTGGTCTTGCTGAACTCCCATGACGCACCCTCTTCCGTCACTTCTGCTCTCTGACCGCCGTGTTTCCTCACTGTCTAGCATTTATCACAGGGGTTCTGCCTACTCTCTTCTTTTCTCCCACACAGTTCTGTTATTTAGGATTCAAAGTTTGTGTGCCATCCATTTTTGTTAAGGGGCACTTGCCCTTCGAGATATATCAAGCACACGTTAGACTCTTGCGATAAAGAGAATATCAAAGAATGTGCATCCCAGTGTTAAGTTCTTTCCTTAAATTAAGTAAATAAAATAGCTTATAAACTAAGAGCCTATTATTGAAATGTAAACATTTTTCAGGGGAGTGTGTGTGTGTGTACACATTTCTCATTTTCAATATCAAACCATAAAATGCAATGATATAATATAATGTAATGATTTACTTTTCTGATCTCAGAGGAAAAATTAGAATGTAATCAGATTGATTTATGATTTTGACTATATCTGGTCAATCTTCCTACCTCAAAAAAACACTACTGCCTACATTATGAATTTCCCACAAGATTTTGATCTGATTCAATGTAAGTATATATAGATTACATTCGGGACCTGATAAAAATAATTTTCTGTACTACATGATTGAAAGAAAGTTTTTTTGTTCTGTATTGATTGAAAGCAAAGGTGGCAAAGGGGAAAATGCCCCTTTTCTCACCATGGAGGGTGGTGGTCATCATCACAAACAACCTTGTCTCCCCAAGCAGATCTCAGTGAGATCATACAGACCAGGGCTTAGACCACTGCAGGCACAGGCCATTTCAGCGCCCCGCTTATTCCTGTGATGATTAAAGACTACTGAAGGCCAGCTGGGCTCTGTGTTCCTTACTCCGTCCCTGCCTGAGTTCTGTTCACCTTGGTACAGGTGAGGCATGAAGACAGATACTGACCAGCAAAATGGAAAAAAAAAAAAATTCGCTCTCAAGCTCCTTACTGAAAATATTTGCCAGCGTTTGACCTAGAAGCTTCCTTTTGTCTTGAAGACAGTGCAGCTAGGTGAGCCCTGCTCTGTTAGTATGGTCACTTGTATCTTTGAGACATGCTGAAATGGTTCTCATTAGAGACTCTACTTTGGGTTGTTTTGGTTTGGTTTTTGTCTAATAAGTTATCCATAATTCATGCCAAGCATGCCAGGTGTCCCTAGAGGGTGCACATGTGAGCCCGTACTTGATTCACCCCTGCTTGCTACCAGAGGGCCTAGCGTGGCCCCTGACGCCATCAGATGCTAACAAGTGCTTTGGTTAAGTGAATGTCTATAACGGAGCAGGAAGAGAGTGCAGATCTGTGGCTTCAGCCATCTCCCACTCAAAGCCCCAGTGGGCCTTCTCAGGTCTTGTACACCCTTCCTATTTTTTATGGATTTTCATTTCTCCTTCTCAACTCAATCTAGCCTAGGAAGACACCACTGCCGTCCATTGTCTGTGAGTCTGGAAAAAAATAAATCCGAGAGCATCAAATGATGCGTGCCTTCCTCTAAAAAAAAGAAGAAGAGCATGGGCACGTTCTCGTTACTCGGGACACGCAGGGAAGCACAATTGGACTCGTCCTGAGAAATGGTGCAGATGGCATACTTGGCATCACCAACCTGCATAGATCAGAGATGCATTTGTTCCCATGACTTTGTTTGCACTGTGACCATTTATCTGGGCTCCTGCTCACATCTGACCTCTGAAAGGGTCAAGAGAGAGTGAAGTATTTTGCTCCTGGGATCGGAAGGCATGGGGATGTTTGCGTTTCCTTCTACCTGCGAAATACTCATTTCTTGCAGCATTGGAAAACATTTGGTTATGTTATCTCGTGGGTCCAGGAGGAGCATGCAGTGTGCCAAATTTAAGAGGCCCTGCCAAATGCCGTAGCCTGCATTGTGTAGCCGGGGCTGCCAGTAGAGCTGGTGCTAACTAGTTGTACATTCTAGCTCTAGCCTTGGAAGCAAAAAAAAAAAAAAAAAAAAAAAAAAAAAAAAATGTTACTCATTTCCAACAGGGCTCCCAATGCTCGCCCTTGGTTATAAGATGTCTTTGTTTCTGGTGCTGGCCTGCACGCACAGCTGATTGGCTGCTGTGGCTGACCTCCAAAGGCTTGGGACAGTGAGTGCTGATCACCACAACAAATGGCTAGGACCCTCTGGGAACTCGGATGTGATGTTCTTAGCAAATCCCTCTGAGGGCCAGGCTCTCTCCTTGACCTGAGCCATCCTGCCCTGGGTCTTCTTACAGTTCTTATTTGTGAAATGGGGATAGATCACTCAGTGTCCTGGAGCACTGGTGTCTGCCCCCTCCAGCAAGGACACTCATAGGGCTGTTGTGGAAAACTTGCCTTTTGGGTGGGTGCATTGGATACAGTCATGGGCTATTGGTCTGTGGACATGGCAAGTGTTTAGTAACTGGAACTATATGAGGTGCGGAGATGGGGCCCCCATGATGGCATCACCACAATGTCCTGCCCTTGGCACTTGACAAGGAGACCACTTCCAGTTGTGGCTGCATGACCTTAGACCTCAGGAAGTATGATTTAAATAAACCCTTAGGCTTCACAAATGAACCAGTCTGTGGTACCCATTGGAGCAGCAGAAAACAGACCAAGACAGACTGATACAATCAACCCAAAACGTCTGGCTATTAACTGGAACAGAGAAGGCTCTCAGCAGAAAGATTGATTAATTCTTAGTATTATTATCGTATTGGCTACTATTGGCACCCACCAGTGCAGGAAATCAAATGAAGTACACCATGTTAAATACCTAGAACTCGACGGATGTGGGGCTTTATGTCGATTTAGGATGAGTACTTGACTCTTGCTACAACGTGGCATATCCTTTGGCATACATGTGCTCGACTAGTGCCCGGCCCTGGGCATCAGTTGTGCTAAGGTGTCATCTGTCTGTGACGTGCTTGTGACAGCACTCCTGAGTAGAATCAGGCTGCCAAGACCTGCTAGGTCATCTCAATGGACACATTCTTCAAGAGGGACTGGCCAGTGACAGCAGTGTGTGCCAAGGGTCACCCACAAATGCAGTATCAGGACAGACCTTTCTGGCTTGCCTGCCACCCCGCTGTCTCAGGTGACCTGCCCCATCCTCCTTGGCTATTGCAGAAGGGTTGATGATGGAAGAGACTGGGTAGGGGTGGGGAGCACTCTGGTCTCAATATGGAAAGGAGGGGGTGAGGGTGATAATGGAGGGTGTGGCTGTCACGTGCCATTCTTTTTGTAGGCGCAATCTCTCCTGAAGAAAGGTTCATCGCAGTGTCCTCACAGCCTTGTCCTGAGAGAGCAGAGATCCCAGATGCGTTATTACAGCAGAGATGTTGGTGTCACACGTGCTTCCTGAAGCCCAAAGGCCCAGCGGGCCCATAGGGCCCAGTTCACACACCCAAATATCCTCACTGGTGTGAATCAATCAGCTGAGGATGAAGCCATGTGAAGTGTCACTGAGTGGCTCCTTCTCCCGGGCCACATTGTCTTAGCTAGAGGCTAAGAATATGAACTGAAGACCAGCGTAGGAAGATGCTACATTCTAGAGGCTAGGCCTCTACAGGAGCTTTATATGAGTTGGCTCATTTTATCCCGGAGGTAAGCTTTTCACAGAGTTAGTGTTATTGTTACCCATGTTAGAATAAAGAAATGGAACTCTGAAGAACTTAAGTAGTCTGTTCAAGGCCATACAGGCAGAAGCTGTTGAGCTATAAATGCTTGCAATGTTTCGTTAGAGATTGAAACGTTATCCTTGGTTCATATATATATATATATAAGAACATACAACATATAATTATATATATACCTTATGATAAATAGATATATTTGAAACAGAGCCTTATGTAGCCCAGGCTGGCCTCAGACTTGCTATGTAGGATGACCTTGAACTCCTCTGCCCCTTCCTCCACCTCCCAGTCTTGAGACTGGGTGTTTATCACCATGCTTGTCTTAAACACTTACATTTTCCTTTTTGTATAGCTAGTAAAGATTGTGCAAATTCAATTATTCTGAAGCATTAGAGCAAAACTGGTGATTTAAGGTATGAGGGCATGGAGGAAAGAAAGAAGGAGCAGGCACGGAAGGGAGAAAGGGAGAATGAGGAGAGGAAGTCTGAAACAAATTTGGTGGGATAGATCTCTCTCTCTCTCTCTCTCTCTCTCTCTCTCTCTCTCTGTGTGTGTGTGTGTGTGCGTGCACATGTGACAGAGGGTGATTGAAACAGACAATGAGGAAGAGAATAGCACTCTTCCCATTACAAGACTCCGTGATTTCTGTATTTCCCCCATGCTCCAAGAGCTAGAATTTAGCATTTCCCAGGCCACCGTGTTTTCTTTATTTTTCTTGTTCTTTCACAAATTGCTATTCTCAGAGAAGTTTCAGACAGCAACCCAGCACACCGTCCGTCCTCAGCATTCTCTCCAGAAACACAGCCAGAATAACTGGCGGGCCAGCAAACAGAACCCAAGTTTGATCCCCTGCACTGGGAAGGCAGAGAGCCTGGCAATCCCAGGCCTGCTAGCCTAGCCAAATAGGTGAACTCCAGGCCGTTGAGAGCTACTGCCTCAGAAGGTAAGACGGAAACATTGAGGAAGACACCTGCCGTCAAGTCCTAGCCTCTACACGCGTGTGCACATGTGCACATTTGAGACCTCATACACAGATACAACAGGGGCAGGGACGTTCCCCTTCCCAGGCTCCAGCGATGTGAGTGACAGAGGACAAAACCCAGGAAATCTTCATCGTCATTCTCTGACACTGGGTAACTGACTTCAATACAAAGCAAATCTGCTGTGTAATTCTTTTTAGTGCTATGGGCTGAAGCGAGTTCTCTAAAGTTCAACTTGAAGCTCTGACCCCACACGATGACAGGAGCAAGGAAGTTGCCCAGCTAGGTGGGGTCCTGAGGTTGAAATCATGGCAGGATCCACCTCCTCCAGCGCCCGGTCTCACTGTCCTTCACCACACAAGGACTCAAGGTGAAAGCAGTTGGCCGTAAGCCAGGCAGAGGCCACATAGGCGGGAACCTTGATCTTGGCTATGCATCCTCCTTAACTACAAACTGGTGAGAAAATGGATTTCTGCAGCACTGTAGCATGAGACGGGCCTGGGTGGAGGATGGACAGGGCTCCATCCAGAGTCCTGAGACTGTCACCTGCTGCTGCATGGTGCCAAGAAGTTACCCAGCATGAACTGATCACAAAGCTTCTCTTTTTTTTGGGGGGGGGGATCTGCTAGCATTTTAAAACATTATTTAGTACTGTTGTTTATGTGTGTGTGATGTGTATTGGTGGCTTCATGTGTAACTGCACATGTGTAGAGGTTCAGAGGACAGCTTTTGGCGTGGCTCTCTCCTTCTACCTTCATATGTGTTCTTTATGCAGGCCACCAAGCGTGCAGGCCACATGGTATTGCTGAGCTATCTCACCAGCCCTCTCTCTATACGCATGTCTGCATATGTAGAAACTAAACCTGTTAGATTTATGCATTTGCAAAAACAGCAAACTACTAAAAAAATGTTAGACACATCTTTATTGTCTTGAAAGTGTGGGTAGACCACCTTCAGCATTGATTACTCCTTTCTAAAAAGAAAATCCATGGAAACTCCATGAGGAGTCCCCAAACAGGCTCAAATCAGCTCCATCAACAAAATCAGGGAACTTTTACAAGGGGAGAGGTTGTTTTGGAGATACCGGTAATTCATTTTCTCATAAGGTAAAAAAGGAAATTGATTGGATGGTTGTTATGAGGAGCAAGGCGTGGGACAACAGCTTGTGTCTCTGGTCTCTGAGGGGTGTGCAGCTCCCGTCTGTGGGGCCATCTTTCCCCCTGCTTCTGATGAGTAACTGCTTGTTCTGTGTTCCAGTCAGGGACTCTCTCCTTACAGTCCAGCAGAGTCCTTGTAAACCAAGGGCTGCAGGAGGAGACCATTCGTATCTCCCTTCTCCTAATGCTGATGGAGTCTCAGAATGACAGGCTTGTTTGTGGTTAGAAAGGAAGATGAGGGCTGAAACTTGATGGGCATGGAGTGACGGGTCAGGTGATGCAGGTTTAGGGGGAGTCTAGGAGCAAATCCAGTCACAGGCAACTGCAGGCCCCCTGGGACCATGGGTCCAACCTACGTTCTTCCTCCTCAATGGGTGGCTCAGTGGTGGTGGGTTCCGAAAGTACTGAATTAGTGTTTATTAAGTGGGTCTTGAACAGAGAGTAAGCAAGAAATTTGGGATGAAAACAGTCCTAGACATAATTAAAGAAAAGTTCAACATAACAACCCCCTTCCCAATAAATCTATGGAAGGGACCCATTTCTTCTTGTACCATAGATTATAGCACGATTGATAAAAACACAGAGACAGAAATTGGGGTTCAACATGAAGGTCAGAAAAAAGAAAACGGCCAGCCCACTGGCCCTTACCTCTACCTCAGTGTGAAATGATGATCCTGCCTCCAGGAATCTCAGAATGAGACTGTGTATGAGAGCTGTCTCCTCCCATTTTATATTCCTCTCTGGCTCTGGGATTAAGGGCGTGTACCACTGCCGCCTGGTTTCTATGGCAAACTAGTGTGGCTGCTGGGATGAAGGGTATATGTCACCATTGCCTGGTCTGTAAGGCTGATCAGGGCTATTGTTTTACTCTCTGAACTTCAGGCAAGTTTTATTTACTAAAGAAGAAATGGAATATCACTGCAATAGACCATGGACTAAGTAGCCATCAATGTCAGGAAGCTAGGATACTTTTGTGGCATGGAACATTTTAGATCACATGATTCTGTAAGAAACTTCTCATTTTGTGTGTGTGTGTGTGTGTGTGTGAGTATGTGCAAATGTGTATGCATGCATGTGGAGGCTGATTTTGTGTGTGTGTGTGTGTGTGTGTGAGTATGTGCAAATGTGTATGCATGCATGTGGAGGCTGGTTTTGTGTGTGTGTGTGTGTGTGTGAGTATGTGCAAATGTGTATGCATGCATGTGGAGGCTGGTTTTGTGTGTGTGCGCATGAGTATGTGTATGCGTATGGAGGCTGGAGGACAGCCTCAGCTTTGCCTTCTAGGGAGCCATTCCCGTTGGTTTTTGAGTCTGTCTCTCTTCATTGACCTGGAACATGCAAATAAGGGTAAGACCACTGGCCCTAGGGCTCCACTTGTGTCCACCTCCCCGGAGTTGAGATTACATATGGGCACCACCATGCCTGGCTTGTAAAATGTGGGTTCTGGAGCGTGAAAATCAGATCCCCATGCTGGCAAAACAAGCATTTCATCAACAGAGCCAAGTCCCCAGCCCTGACTCCTATTTTAAAGATGGGGCATTTGAAGCTCAGAGAGCTTGAGGACAGTGTAGGTGGCTCACCTTGTAAGGGGTAAGGCTGTGACACAAACAGGGATCTCTCTGGGCATGACCTCCTCAGGTGCTTGTGAGTCTGGAAAGGTCACAAACCATCTTGGCTCCACTGGGTCTTGATGAATGATGAACTCTGAGCAAGATGAATGGATGCATCCTCTTCCTGGCCTCTGCCATGCGGCCAAAGGCCATGACATCATGCATTATTTCTCCTCACATTGCTGACTGCATCCTCCAGCAAGGGGCTGAGTTCAGGGATGGGACTTGACTGGCCCACGATTTTGTAAGCTTGCTGCCAGCGTGTGAACTAGCTATTCTGCCTTTTGACAACTATCTAGGACTATCTAGAGGAATGGGTTGGATGTGAAATTGAATGGAAACAATGACATAGACCAGAGAAAACATGGGCCATGGGGGCTTCCTTTGGAGAGCCCACCGGCCCCTAGTTATCACTCCTACACTTGAATGTCTTCAATAGGCTGTCAATACTAGCCAAGGCACTGGGTCTGCTCCCTGTGGCCTTAAGATAAACACGACCACTGCTGTCGGGTACTTGGTGGTTCTTCTGTGTGTCCATCTGGGCATCTCTGTCAGTTTCTTGTGTGTGTCAGGGGGAGTGCAAGACTTTTACTAATCTCTGTGCTAAAAGGGTGTCTTTGGGGTAAGGAAACAAGGGCAGAAAGGACTGCCCCAAGATTGTGTACAGCTACATGGAGACAGACAGACCCCAAACAGACAGATATTCTAACGGTGCTGTCATGGAAGTCTACACAACAGTATGGGAAAGTGAAGTAAACAGGACCACATAGTGAGTGGTATCAGGAACAGGGCTCAGAGACGGGGACTTCTGAGGCCATTTCGAAGGTTGATTTGGGGTTGCTATTTGTGGAGGAGGGATGCAGAGTCATCAGTGGGAAGAAGACAGGGACCACGCTGCATGGGGGTGGGAGGGAGCAATGAGATGAGAAGATGGAGCTGGTGGAGTCTGAAGATGAAAGGGTCTGAAGGGGAGACCCACATCTCAAGGGCGACAGAGGATTCTTAGTTTTTGGCACAAAAGTGATTTAATAGAACTTCTCAAGAACGAAGATCTCAGTTGATGATTATGTTCAGAAATGTTTGACAAGGTCAAGATCAGAGCAGACAAGTTTTATTTTTAAGGAGGGAGAAATGTGGGCAGTATGTGGAAAAGCCAAGAGGTTGGGAAAATCGCAGTTCACGGGCAAACACTCAGAGCAGAGGCTGTGGCAGGGGAGCTGAAGAAAAAGAACTGGGTCAAGGCTGCCAACGGGATGGGATGGAGGAGCAAGAAGGAGAGAAGCTGGAAGAGAGATCTTAGGATTCCAGAGTGAGAAGGGTTGGCCAAGGGGCCCTGTTTGGCTTTAGTGGGTGGACAGTTAGGACACTGATGGCCAAGGAGAGATTTGTGGAGAGGAGGAGACTTAAAAGGGGGACTGGTAATTCTGGTCTGATGTGTTTGTAGAGATCCAAGTGATATAGGTGCCATGAAGTTCATAGTAATCTTCCTGGGGATGCAGCTCAATTGATGGAGTACCTACCCAGCACACACGAAGCTATAGGTTTAATCCCAGCAGTGTATAGATGAGGCAGGGCGGTGCACAAGTACAGTGCACAGGAGGTGGAGGCAGAAGGATCAGAGATTCAGGAGCACTCTGATCAGATGGCTCAGTGGGTAAAAGCACTTGCTGCAGAGACACATGGTAGAGGAGAGAGCCAACTCCTACAATAAGTTGTCTTCTAACTTGTATATGTGCATGTCCATACACAGATAAATGATAGATAGATAGATAGATAGATAGATAGATAGATAGATAGATAGATAGATAGATAGATAGAGACAGGCAGGCAGGCAGGCAGGCAGATATACAGATGATAGAAAGATGGACAGATAGAAGATATATAGATAGGCAGATAGACAGAAGATAGATAGATAGATAGATAGATAGATAGATAGATAGATAGATAGATAGATAGATAGATAGATAGATTTTAAAATAAGTTCAACTCCATCCCCAGTATTATAACAAGTTCTGGGTGCATGCCTGTTTGTCTCAAAATAAAATAAAATAAGGCCAGATTTCAGCATCCAGTGATCAAAAAAGCAATTCCCATGGCTACACTCACAGTCAGTGTGGCGCGGTTCTCTGACCAGCTACGGTCAAATATGCAAGAGTCCCCAAATTCAGGACTAATTCTGGAATTCTCCTTACCTTCTCCTCATTCATGCTCTTACCTACAGTTTCATAAGGAAAACCACCCGCCCTTCAGCATGACATCAGCCCCTTTAATCTGTCCTACATCCCATTTGCATGCATCTTATTAGGGGCTGTGTTTTCCTTAGCCAAGATGGAGCATACATACATCACACTGTGGTGATGTCAGAAAGATGGACCAGAAGACCATGGCTTTGAGGGGACAGAGAACATCCTCAGGCAATAGATGGCCTGACTAGCCTAGAGTAGAGCATTTTTGTGTCTTAGGTTTATGGCCAAGTGAAGGTTTCATCTCTAGAGGAGCAGTTGACTCCCCAGGGAGAGCTTGTGGTCTAGGTAGGCACCAGACACTGAGGAGATGTATCAGTTGGTAAAGCTGGCAAAGAAAGCAAGCTTCAAAACATGAAGACCTCAGTTGGATCACATGAAAAGGCCAGACTAGAGGGCTGGAAAGATGTCTCAGTGGTTAAGAGCACTGGCTGTTCTTGCGAAAGTCCTGGGTTTGATTCCTACCACCGGGAAGGTGACTCACATCTCTCAAACCCTAGTCCCAAGGAGTGTGACGCCCTCTTCTGGCCTTTGCATCCATTGGGTATGCATGTACATACACAAATTAAAATAAAAAAGAAAAGCCCAGGCTAGTGGAATTGGGGAGCTCCAGCTTCTAGTGAGAGACCTTGTCTCAAAAATCCCAAGGTGGATGGCTCCTAAGGAACCCCCAGAGGTGACCCCCTGCATTCCACATGCACATGCATCCGCACACATGGATGCACACATGCATTTGTACACATGCACATGCATACACATCAAAACAAACAACACTGGCCAAAAAAAGCTTCAGGCCGAAAGCTGGTACAGCTTTCTCAGTCAAATGGACAATGTCTGGGGAAAGCTAGTCAAGATAAAAACGTGTAAACCACTTTGTAATCTAGCAATACAAATGTTTTACCTTGAGGCAACTTAAGATTTCTCTCTGAAACCCACAGCCCATGTCACACTTCACAGGGAAATCATAGAGCCTTCTTACTAAAGTCAGAGGAAAGGTAAGGATGAATGCTGTCATAATTACTTATTTAACACTCTTCCGAAGCTACTGCCAGCGAAAGGAGCAGAAAAAGAAACAATAAATATGATTGTTGGAGAAGAAAGGACAATTCTTGTTACTTATAAATGATATGATTGTCTACTTAAACAGCCACGAGGAGGAATTAGAAGGTTTTTAAGCAATTAGAAAGCTTTGAAAGATTGTTAGTTACAAGATAAATATATGGAAAGTTTGCCACGTGTGCCAGAAATGATCAGCGAAAAGCATAATGAAAAAGAATGTTCTGCCCACTAGGGAAACAATTTAAAACACAAAGGTATAAATTTATTGAAAGTTCTACAAAAGTCACATAAAGCCAATTGAAAATTTTTACTGAGAGACATTAAAAAAATAAAACAAACCAAATGAGACTCAAGCCTCTGTTATGTCCATAAAAATCAAAGTGCAGTGTTATACAGGGTGATATTCCCCGAGGAGACATATTAATTTAATGTGAGTTATCTACAAATTCCCAATTGTTTTATGCAGCTAGTTAAAATTATTATGACTTTACCTCTGTACATGAGCTTTTAAGGACAGCCAAGAGAAAAAAAATTAAAAAAAAAATATGATTGAGAAAGAAAATCTCCTCATGGCAGAGACTCAAGACGATGAAGAGAGGATGCTAACCCCACTGCAAGCCAGCAGGAGCAATTGGCTGCTTGGGGAACAAGCCCCAAGCAACCCATTTGTGAGGCTCACCCTCAGCTCAATAGCAGCAGGTCACCTGACAAGGTTTCCCTGTCTGCCCAGGCATATCCTCCACAGAGCAGCCTCCGACTGCCAAAGTGCAGCCACAGCAATTCTTCCGCTCTGTGGCACCTGGTGGACTGTCCCCGCAGCCCTCTGGGGTGCCGAGATATCATTCCTGTTGCTATGGTAAAATATGCTGACAAAGGCGATCAAGGGAGGAAGGGCTTGTTGGGGGTCATAGTTCAAGGGTACAGTCCATCATGGGGTAGACAAGCGGCAGGAGCTCGGACCAGCCGTTCACATCACACCCACACCCAGGAAGCAGAGAAAAATGCAGGTTGGTGCTCAGTTGGCTTCCACTTTACACATCTGGGATACCAGCCCAAGAAATGATGCCATCCACCGTGACTGGGTTCTCCAGCCTCAGTAACCTCGTCAAGGTAACCCCACACATGCATGTCCAGAGCCCATCTTCCAGATGATTCTAGATTTTATTGAGATTAATTACCATACTGGGCGGTGTCACTCAGAGGCGCTGACTCCAATCCCTGGGAGCTGATTGGTGATTCCTTGTCCCTCCCTCCACCTCTGCATCACTGGACTCGCCCATTGGTTTTCTCAGCCTCTGTGGCACCCCCTTAACCCCAGCCTTAGCTACGTCTTCCCGTCACTCTATTCTCCCCATTTACCCTGACACCCTGGGATCTCTCCTCAAGCCTTGAAAAGAGCAGGACCTCAAATTCTGTTTTGTAAGGGACTACAGTTAAGACACACTCCTCTTTCGTGACTCCTATCAATTAAATCCTAGACAACCCAGAGCACGGCAATATCCCAAAGACACAGAATAAAAAAGAAAATATTAGCTTATCCATCTATAAATGAGTTCTACTGAGATATGAAAAAAACTGAATATAAGAATTTAATAAATTTGACTTTCTACAGAGCTGCACCCTCTGCAGGTTAGAAATATCTTAAACAAAATTAAATGATAAGAAAACCAAGAAGAAAAATTCAAACAACTGGCTAAAGCAGGACAGTGTATGATAATAGATTGATACAAGTTAATATATAAAAAGCATTTGAACATCAACAAAACCCATGGAAAAAAGAAATCGAATATGGGCCTGATAAGAAGTCATAAAATATCAAAAAAAAAAAAAGCATGTAGAAAAATACTCAGTTTCACAAGTCAGGAAAATGCAAATGAAGCCATTCCTATGAACATGTTTGCTGAAACTAATCCTTCAATGAGAGGAAGCTGGCCTAGCTCTGGGTTCAATCCCCAGCACCATACACACGGAGGAGAGTAATGAATGCCTGCAATCCCACCATTCAAGAAGCAGGATGGGAGGCTCAGAAATTCAAGGTCATCCGTGGCTACAAAGCAAAAAGCTCCAGAGTGGCCTGGGACAGGTGAGACTCTGTCTCAAAACAAAAACAAAAGCCAACAACAGCAACAACTCCCCCCCCCCCCCCGCCATGCTTCCACCACCACCTCTCACACCCTCACCCCACCCCTGCCACTTCTGGAAACCCTAGGAGGTCTAATGCTGAGAGCATTCTCTTTGGGATACTCTGGAACCATTAAGAATGTTCTGTCCTGCCAGGCAGTGGTGGCACACACCTTTAATCCCAGCACTCCGGGAGGCAGAGGGCAGGCAGATCTCTGTGAATTCAAGCCAGCCTGGACTACAAGAGCTAGTTCCAGGACAGGCTCCAAAGCTACAGGGAAACCTTCCTAGGAAAAACAACAACAAAACAAACAAAAATAAGAGTGCTGTTCTCAGTGGATAGCTACAAGCCATAATTTATCCTAAACAAATACTGGAGAACTCTAACTTCACCCCAGTCAGTCAGGATAGCACTGCTGACAACTGGAAACAACAGGTTGTAGCCACAGACTTTAAAACAACCAGCAGCAAACAAGGGAAACCCGAAGCAGGGCCTTAGTGCCTCTACATGTTAACTGGACGTGATTCCATGCCTCGCTTTTAAAAGGCTGTTTTAAAAATATGATGGGAAAGCTTTCCAAAATATTCCAGAACATGAAAGTTTACAAATAAAATTACGGAAAATAGAAGTACAAAAACTCCATAGTGGTCATACCGTGTGCACAGACAAGGCTCCTGTCCCCTTTCTCATCCTGGAAGACCTCCAAAGTGGTCGTACCATGTGTGCATACAAGGCTCTTGTCTCCTTTCTTAACCTGGAAGACCAAAGGAAACCAAGCAAGAACACAGAGCTCAGACTCTGAGAAACCAGGAGTCAGTCTCACAGCGGTATCTGAATAAATGATTCTTGTAACTTGGTAATAATATTATTGCTATGCTTTTAAAATAATTTTAAGCTATAGACCTAAATGTAAAAGCGAAAACTATAAAAAATATTTCAAGACAAAAGCCAGAGTGGAAATTTGGGAGAGTGTAAAACAGGAGATTATTTCTTAATAGGATGTAAAATCTTAAACCGTCTATGGAAAAAACGATAAGTATCAAGCTTAATCAAAATGTCATGCTCTTGTCCCTTAAACAAGGCCACGGGTCCACAAGATGGCAAGCTGCAGCATGGATGTGTTTTGTATCTGCATTTAACAAAAGAACTGCGTGTGCAATGCATGAAGAGCCCCGTGTTAACAAAAAGATACCTCAACCTGGGAAAAGGGGGAAAACTGAGCAGATTCCACAAAAGGAGCGCTAATAATAAACACACAGGAAGAGGGAAAGGACAATACAACGAGATGCCACCACATGCCACTAAAATGCCAGAATTAAAGACATATGGAACCCAGGGACAACAGCCATGGCACCCTCACAGTGCTGGGAAAAGGGAGCCTCATTTTAAAAAGCCGTTACTAGCCTGACAGGGAAACTCTGACTTCCTACCACACCATCCACTCCACTCCTAAGTACTTACATCAAAGACATGAACATTTGCTCACAGGGTTCTTATGCAAAGCGAACATGGTGGCTTAGCTGAAACATTCCCCAAGTGGAAGCAATCCACACGCCTGCCAATAAGTAAGTAAAGGAATTATCACCCATCTGCACGATAATAGAGTGCTAGGCCACAATGAAAAGAACTAAGGAAAAAAAACTCAACTCATTGATATAGCCATCAATATGGAACAATTTCAGGGTTATCTTGCTAAGTGAAAAGTACCAGAGATGAAAGAGGTGCACGTAGTGTAAATGCATTTATACGGGAATCCAGAAAACACAGGCTGAGTCAGAGCTGCAAGTCCGTGGTCTCCAGTGACTGAAGGAGGGAGAAGTGGTGGATGGTGCCCTGTTTTACTTTCTGTTGCTGTGAGAAAGAGTTCATTTCATCTTACAGCTTATAGTCCATCATGCAGGGACATCAGGACAGGCACACGAGGAAGGAATTCAAGGCAGGAACCAAAGCAGAGACTCTGGAGGAACACTGCTCACTAGCTTGCTCCCATGGCTTGTCCAGCTACCTTTTTATACATCCAGGACTGCAGTGGACTGGACCATCCATATCCATCATCAATCACGGGAATGCCCCACAGACATGGCCACAAGTCAGTCCAAGGGAGGCAGTTCTTCAGTTGAGGTTTGCTCTTCACAGGCATGTCACGCTAACAACTGAGAAACCATCACAGAGGACCAGGGGACATGGTGGAACTTGGGGTGCCTGTGGTGACAGTTCTATTGACATTCACTTTCCTCAAAAGACAAACTGTCTACTTTGAACAATTGTAGCAAGTGATGTTTACATCAGACACTGGGAAAGTTAGTGAAGCTACTTCCCTTCTGTGCTTCTGTGTCCTCTGATGGATGAGAGCTACACAAACGGCATGCTTTTGCTCATGGTCCTTTGTCCTGCCTGATGTTGTATTAACTGCTTCTGTGGAGGTTGGCATGTATACCCACGAGAGTGTGTGTGTGTGTGTGTGTGCATGCGCACACATGTGCATGATAGGGGAGTATCAAAAATTCCCAAATGCTGCAGTGTGTGTGAAGGGAAAGTCCTCTGTCATGGGACCTAGGATGAGGATGGGGCTATGGGACTTGGCACACAGCAGGGCTGGGATGCACTGCTTTGGGCTGGTATTCTGTAGGAACCAACCAAGATGTGAAGAATTCAACAGAAGCAGAAAAGCTTAAAGGAGGGTGGAAGGTTCCAGACCATGTGGAGCACGCTCACCCCGTCCTGTAGCAAGCATGCAGCTTTCTGCAAGTCTTTATTCAGCTACATGTCTGAGTAGACTTTTGGAGGGGAGAGATGCGGAGAGAGGGTCTTATGTCTGATGACAGATGGATTTTTGTCTAGTTTGGGCAAGTGTCACCAAATCAGGGCTCTCTCCAGCTGATTGGGGGAACAAGTCCTAGTGTCGCAGAGCCATCTCCATCGAGCAACCCCCGAGCCTTCCCTTGCTGTGCATTATATATGTGCATAAGATGCTCTTTGCCGTCCCCTGGCAGAAAGCGTACATAGTGGAGGGGAATTCCATGAGCCTGCTAAGTGGAACGTCAGGACGGAACTATTGTCGGGGTCTATGCCAAATGCAATTTCTAATAATACCATTGTCCTGTCATCGGTCTGAGATAATTGTGCTGCGGCAAATATGGCGTTCTTCTAGGAGTGGGTAGAACGCATGACATAATAGCACCAGACTGATCAGACCCAGTCCTCGCTGGAGAGCTTAGAGGCATCAATTCACAGGCTTTTATCCCCGCTGTAAAATCCATGTACACGGCACACAGGAGTGAGACACTCACCTGAAAATATATTGTTAAAAATAATAGACAGTGGACTAGATAGTGGGAAATACAGAGACCTGAGTTCAATCCCCAGGAAAGAACCAACTCCCAGAAGACATCCTTGGCCCTCACGCGAGGGCTATGTCACACAGATGCACACATTTGTTAAATTTAAAAATAATATTCAGAGTAAAGAAACGCTCGGGTCCCTAGACCCCTATAAAGAGGACAATGGACAGATGACAAATGACATCTATTTCTGCTATTTTAATTTGAGATCTCAGAACTTTGCCATGAGTTATTGGTGTGAATATATTACACTATTATCTAGATTGCTAGAAGATTCCCCTTCTACCATAAATCAAAAATGGCAATATCATAGACTGTCTAAAGCAGAGGGGAGAAGTCTCAGAGTCCCACCCTCAGACAAGAACCTAGAGAGAACTGATGACTTCTGAGAGAAGGAGAATTAGCTTCTCCTGGAAATGAGAACCCTCACTGGTCATTTAATATAAAGCGGTCAATCCTGAAATCACATATACCTAGACAACAAAAGGGATTCAGTGGGTTTTATTTATATATTTGTGCATAGATATACATATCTATCTCTCTCTGTATATAAAATATGTATTAGCAATAATAATTAAGGGAGAAGATGCTGTCACTTTAAGAGTAGTGGGGGACATGGGAAGAGTTGGAAGGAAAGGATTTTGGAGGAGCTGAAGGGAAGAAAGAAAAGGGAAAAGTGATTTAATTTTATTTAAAGTAAAATAAAACAGGAACGGTCTGAGAGAGCAGGTCATTAAACACATGCAGAAACTGTACACATGATTGTTGAGGGATGCTGGGCAAATGCTGGTACCAGTCCTCTATGACGTCACTGTGCTCTTGATTGGCTTAATTGCCAAGATAACAGGAAAGAACACCTTCACTCACTT
This sequence comes from Chionomys nivalis, assembly GCF_950005125.1. Classification (NCBI taxonomy): domain Eukaryota; kingdom Metazoa; phylum Chordata; class Mammalia; order Rodentia; family Cricetidae; genus Chionomys; species Chionomys nivalis. The sequence continues at coordinate 9,613,276 of NC_080090.1, forward strand.
CTGATGTTTGGTTTTTGATCAGGGTTGTAGCAGAACGAAGAAAAAACAACTTTGAGAGACTAATTAGTCAGCTAATTAGTCTGCTTGTGTCTTCATTGCCAGCATGTTTACTGGGCCTAGGTTGTCTTGTTTCTTTGAGAATATTGGGGCCCCACAAGAGTAGGGAGATGACGGTATTGGATCAGTGAGTGTGCTCAGCGGAGCCCAGTAGGCCTGACTTCAGTCCAGCTGGGACCCTGCTCTCTTTTTGTCTATAAACTTAGGAAGAGATGGTAGCCTCCCAGATGCTGGGGAAGCAGTTGCTGGGCGGGGAGAAGGCTCCGAGGGACTCCAGAAGCCCAGAATCCAGGAATGCTGTTCTAAGGTTTGCATTACAGTCCTCGTGCCCACAGGGGAGGAGGGAATATTATTGCCCCCATTTTTCAGAGGGGAAAACTGAGGTGGAGAATGAACAGATGTCTCTTCCCTGAGATGGGGAGTGGAGGGGCTGGAGCTTTTCCTTAGGCAGTATAGGATGAAGCTCTGTGGCTGCAGCAGGATGAACTCATGAGTTTTCAGCGAGGTGTCCTTCATGCAAGCGTAGGTGCTCAGAAAGGGGCCAGCAGGGTTAGTTAGCTTTCATAATAGGGACAGTCTCGACTGATGTCTATAAGGATCTGAAGGTCTTAGGCCGATGAGCAATAGGAAGCAGGATATTGACGAACAAATGAGCCTGCTTCTCTGCGTCCACAGCCTGTGTAGTGAGCACTAACTGTTCTCTGCGTCCACAGCCTGTCTAGTGAGCACTAACTGTTCTCTGCAGGCTGGAGTTGCACGGGTGGAGGTGCTTCTCAACACCACATGGTGAGGTGACAAGGGAGAGGAGACCCCTTTGCCTAACCATGTAAGGATGGTACCTGAGTTCTTTTGTCTGGCCTAATGATTTCATAACAACCAGTTAAGTTAGTAACTGTGGTCTGGAAGTGGAGAGAGTCAAGCGCATTAAGCACTATATTGAAGGCAATCATGTCTTGGCTGGTCACTCTCAATCAATAATTGCAAAGCTGGGAAAGATATTAGAGTTGGTTATTTGCTCCTTCTCCTTCTTCCTCTTCTTCCTCTTCCTCTTCAAACCCCTAGCTCTTCTGCTAAAGTTCTTCAATGTGAAGCTAAGTCTTGGCCCTGTTCCTATTTTGGGGGTTGGGTAGAGGCAGGATGGGACTGTGCCTCCTAAGGAATGGGCATTTGGGGGATTGTCTTTGAAGTTCCTATGTACCTATAACAGACAGGTCAGTACACACCTTTTCTCCTTTGTTTTACTTTTGCAATGTATGCCTGCTGGCTAGCTGTTTTGGTTCTGAGCTTTTGAGGTGTCTAGTGTAGCCCAAGAGGACTTGGAACTTGCTGTGCAGCCAAGGATGATGGAACTGGTTCTTGAGTCCCTTGCCTAAGTCCTGGGATTACAGTAGTGTGCACCATGCCTGGCCTGGATGGGATTTTAAAGACACTCAGTTCGTGCTAATTGACTGAAAAACTCAAGCAAATTTATGCACTTTCTCCATTCACACGAAACAGAAGTTTGGTTTTTAAGCATTATCTTATTTGGACTTGACACCTGGATGTGCTATCACTATGTTCGGGAGCACGTGCTTTTCGAGCAAATCATGGTTTATTCTATTTTTGCTTTTGAACCTTTCTGTCTCTTGTTGGTAACTTCAGGAAGAGCCCATCAGGGCTTACACAGTTAATCAAAGCAAACTGTAGCAAACGCTTCCCCTTCTGGAGCGTCTTTCAGCTTATTCTAATTTTTTAATGGAGAAAATGCATTCTTAAATTAAATATGCATAATAAGGAATACTAATGATAAGAATAAAGTGGAATATGTGAGAACGAAGCTAGTGTTGTAAGCAAAATGCATTTGATTTGCTAAAGCTAAAAGCTAGCTCGCATCAGTAAGACTTGGTGCAAAAAAGAAAAGCCTCATAATGCTCACAAATTGTCCATAATTGTATGGATTTTAAATATAAAAGTTGGCAGTGGCAAAAGCTAAAAGCCATTAGGAGAGACACTATTGTGCAGTACACCGGGAGCAGCAAGTCACAAGCTTAAGAAAAACTCCCCAGCTTGAGTTTTCTAAAAGTTTGATAACCGTACTTGAGGCTCGTCTTGATGTTTACCACAATGCGCCCATTGTTCTTCGAGGCATGGCCTAATGCACAGAAGAAGAGAGGGACTCATTAGCATGAATAGTCTTCTTCTCCGAAGGTCGCTTACCGCCAAGTTCATTCTTCCTTCTCTCTTCCTCTGTATAGCTGAACGTTACTAAAGGAGTTTTCGATGAAAGCCATTAGTCTAAGAGATCTGTGTTTCTCCCTGACACTGGGTCACAGTTTTTAAAGAGTCTATTTTACCTAAGCCAAGAAGTCATAAAAATAACATTTAAAGGCAAAGAGTTTGAGAGAAGAAGGGCACTTTTCCATTCCTTGGGTGTCCTCCCAGGGCAGGCAGTGTTTCCTCTCATGGGGTTTCCTGCTACAGTCTGTAAGAAGTATGTTGGGGCTAGAGGGTTGGATGGCTCAGTGGTTAGGAGCATTTTCTGTAAGAATGGCCAAGATCAAAAACACTGATGACAACTTATGCTGGAGAGGTTGTGGGAAAAAGGGAACACTTCTGCATTGCTGGTGGGAATGCAAGCTGGTACAACCCTTTGGATGTCAGTGTGGCAGTTTCTCAGAAAATTAGGAAACAATCTTCTTCAAGACCCAGCAATACCACTTTTGGGTATATATCCAAAGGATGCTCAATCATGCCACAAGGACATGTGCTCAACTATGTTCACAGCAGCTTTGTTTGTCATAGCTAGAACCTGGAAACAACCTAAATGCCCCTCCACCAAAGAATGGATAAGGAAAATGTGGTACATTTACACAATGGAGTACTACACAGCAGAAAAAAATAATGGCAGCTTGAATTTTGCAGGAAAATGGATGGAGCTAGAAAAGATTATTTTAAGTGAGGTAAACCCAGACACAGAAAGACAATTATCACATGAACTCACTCATAGGTGGTTTTTAAACATAAAGCAAAGAAAACCAGCCTACAAACCACAATCCTAGAGAAGTTAGACAACAATGAGGACACTAAGAGAGACTTATATAGATCTAATCTACATGGGAAGTAGAAAAAGACAAGATCTCCTGAATAAATTGGGAGCATGGGGACCTTGGGGGAGGGCTGAAGTGGGGAGGGGAGAAGCAGGAAAGGGAGCAGAGAAAAATGTAGAGCTCAATAAAAATCAATAAAAAACTATTTTTAAAAAAGAGCATTTGCTGCTCCTGCAGAGGACCTGGATTCAGTTCCCAACACCCATGTGGTGGCTCACAACTGTTTGTAACTGCAGTTCCAGGGCTCCAACGCCCTCTTCTGGCCTCCTTGGGCACTGCACACACATGGTGCAGGGACATATGTGGGCAAAATGCTCATAGACATAAAATTTAAAAATGAATGGATCCCTAAAAAGGATATGTCTTATACTGTTAATAACAGCAAACTGAAGCATCCCCTCCTTATAGTGCTTCTTTCAGCTATTATTATTATTATTATTTTGAATGAAACTGTTTAACTTTCCCAGTGTCTTTCTGGAACTTAGTGGGATGGCCCTAAAATGTTTTCCAGATACAGAAAGCACTTGGGGATTTTGTGCTGGTATTCTGGGCCAAGGGGGCTTTCAAGAGTGCCCACAGTTTCACACTGGAGACCAGCAGGTTTTCTGGGTTAGATGTTTCAGGGAATTTAGCTAAGTTGAAGGGATTCCCATGGTTGCTGAGAAACAGTGCCATTCGCTAGAGCTCTTTGTCCCTTTCAAATGACTGACTCTGTCAACTTGTGTGTGTTGTGGGTGAAGGTGTCCGGACAAACTTCTGTCTAGATGTCACCATGAAGGTATTTCTGAGATGGGACTAGCATTTCCACCAGTGGAATCTAAGTGAGACCAGCAACTCCCCATCCACCTCAGCCAACGTGTTGAGGTATTGACATGCCTCTGAGCAAACACTTGGGTGTCCTTAAGCAGAGCTGACTGCCATGTAGGCACACTGTCTGCAGTGTAGACACACTGTCATGTAGACACACTGTGTGCCTTGTAGACATGCTGTGTGCCGTGTAGACACTCTGTATGCCGTGTAGACACACTGTCTGCCGTGTAGGCACTCTGTCTGCCGTGTAGGCACACTGTCTGCTGTGTAGGCACTCTGTCTGCCGTGTAGGCACACTGTCTGCTGTGTGGCAGACACGCTTTCTGCCATGTAGGCATTCTGTTTGCCGTGTAGACACGCTGTCTGTCGTGTAGACATGCTGTCTGCCGCGTAGACACTCTGTCTGCCGCATAGACACGCTGTCTGCAGTGTAGACACACTGGCCGTGTAGACACACTGTCTGCCGTGTAGGCACGCTGTCTGCTTTCCACAGTACACATTTCACACTCAAGGCTGTGAGATAAACCAATGCCTTCCTGAAATGTAAGCCTTCCGGTAGGTTATATAGATTGTCTGGTCCCTGAAATCATATACAAAAATAAAATTCCACAAACCAGCCCATTGATTATATATGTCTAATTTGTTGGTAACATAATGTATAGAATGTAAGAGATCACAATGAAGGCTACCCAACATGAAATTATATAAACTTACTTAAAACAGACGATTTTGTGATTTTTAAGATTCAGCTGGGCAGTCTCAAGTGTGAATGCTACAGACGACAGCGCTGGGATGCGGGAAGACGGACACCCCGGTAGGTGGAGAATCTCAACTCATCTGATGCAGAACTTAAAAAATGAGTAATAAAATTCTGGTACGAAACATACTCTTTTAACTATTCGGCCTCTAAGATGGGGATAAGCTTGGGGTCAAGTTTGTTCTCCTAATGGGATGATATGGATGTGTGTTTGACAAGCACACACTGTGAACAGCTTTCTGTCCCTGGACCCAGGCAATCAACTTGAGAAAGAAGAGGTTCATTTGGATCATGGTTTTGGTTTTGGAGGGTTCAATCCATAAATGTTTTGTTGGTTCTGTTGCTTTGGGTCCTCTGAGTCAAGGGAGAAATACACGGTAGATCATCTGTTCGCCTTGTGACAGAAGAAAGGGGGAAAGAGTGGGGAAAGAGAGGAGAGAGAAAGAGCATGTGTGTTAGGCTCCATGTCTTACGGGAGCACCAGACAGAAGCCTCACACTGAATCTGCATGAGTCCCTTTACTTTAAGTTTTCAAACATGAAAGTATTTTACAACTTGAAATAAAATTAAAAGTCCTTCAGCTTAACTCTGTCTACCAAATTAATCAGTGCCAATTAAAGAGAGAGAGAGAGAGAGAGAGAGAGAGAGAGAGAGAGAGAGCGCAATGTCAGGGGTAGGAGGAAGCTGTCTTCCTGGAGCACTCCATTAAGCACTAGTTTTTTATGGATTGAGCTCCTAGAACAGGCATTACTGAGGAACTCATACATAATATGATGTGGGATTTCATTTATGCTAAAGATCAAGAGGCCATGTGACCAAGAGGAGCCCAGCAGCCAGCACCAGCCAGAGCTCCAGAGTTTAGCACAGGAGATTTAGTCAGTGATGGGTGGATCAAGGACTGAAGACATCACAGACAAAGCAAGAGAGGGAAGAGGGAAGGAGCGTGAGGTCCAAGAACATACAGAGGTCTGGCTTGTCTCAAGCTGGCTGTGAGTGGAGCAGGAGGATGACAGTAAAGAAGATGCAGAAGCCAAAGGACCTGGAGGCTGAGACTCAAAGGACCAGCCCTGAGGCTCGCAGGGCTGTCGCCAGGGAACTTCTGCTTCCTCCATCAAATTCCTCCACCAGCCTCCCTCCAGCTGCCTCTGAACACACTGCCTCCGACATCCTCTCTGGAAAAGTCTGATTTTATCATAAAAAAAAAAAAAGTCAGTCCTTAAAACAAGTATCCATCCTTCTCCAAATGGAATCTTGCCCTGGTGCAGAAACATGTCTCCTAGGATGAACTCAACCAGACCTGGGGGTGGGGGTGAGGGTGGGGGCGGAGTCTGGGAAAGAAGGGGTTTCCTCGAAACTGGATGGCAAGGGAGGTGTTTATGTTTTTCTGTTTAGAGAGTTTAATTCTTCACGCTTTGCTTGGCTGTCAGAACATCTCATGTTTTTATTTGTGAGCATACATGGTGATCAAGCTTAAGACAAGAAAACTGACGGCGGGTCCCTGGATGCACCCCCCCTTTCCCTCCGCGCACAGATGTTGCCGGCGGAGCTGAGCTTTCTATGCTCGCTCCTGAGATGCAGTAAACTGAGTTTAGAAGGTTTTCTCCTCCTCTGTTCTCCTTGCGCAGACAACTTACAAAGACAATGTTGGAGTCAAGGAGTTGAAACTGGCAAACCAAGAGGTCTGAAGATGACCAGAGAGAGACAGCATTGGTACTGATGACACTCCCCACAGCCCAGGGACTGTCAGACAAGCTCAGCACATTAGGGGAATCAGGACAGAGAGCCACCGGTGTGGAACAACACTCTGGAGTCAGTGGCTCAGAAAGCTTGAAGCATTCCTCTTTTCGGAGGGTGGCAGGTGAGGGACAGAGCAGTGGGAGCCCAAAGGCCATGTTCACCATCAGAAGAAGGCTTCTAGAAGCACAGTTTCAGAGCTAGGGACAATCAGGGTGCTATTCGCGGGAAGGTGAGACTTCATCTCTACATCTGTCAGACTGCAGTCTCCTCCCCCTGAATCCCACTGTGGGGGTTCCCTCCCTTTCTTCTCTTCAAATCTTCCAGAGACCAGAGTCCTGCATTCCCACTTGTTTGAGCCTCATACGACAAAGCCTAAGTCTGGATGGCAGGGTGAAAATTGGATAAACAGCCACACTGACTCAGGGGAGAATTTTTTTTCAAATGTGAACATCTGTTTCTTGAATTTGGCCATGGTAAGACCTAGGGGAAGGAGAAATGCCAACTGATGAAATAACGCCAAGAAGATACAGCCTCATCTTTTTGTGTATTTCAGGAGGATGCAACCTGGATCCTTCCAGCATGAGAGGGACGAGATTCACATTTCCTCAGGCTCTGAGTTGATGCCCGATTTTCCTTTAGCAGGGCCCACAGATCTTTTCTGGTGCTTGGTGAGTCTACCAAGGTACCTGCTTTGAACAAATTGCCACACCTGCACTCACAAGTATAAACCTCGGATGAAGAGGAGCAGAATCACTCACGAGTTTAAGAAGGACTTTCCATCTTCCAGGCTCTCGGCAATGCACTAGGTCCGTTCAGAAGCACAGAAGAAAGAATACATCTTCGCTCAGATGCAGCTTGAAATTTAGAGAAGATGCAGTTATATAGAACAATATAGGGCCAACTACAGCCTAGTGTTCGATGCTAGGACACCCAGGATGACAGTTGTATGCACTTACAAGAGGAGAAGAGGCCGGGGTTGCTGCAGTTGGGGGAGATAAGAGAAAGTTAGAATCCTTCAGGATCAGATTGACAGCTCAGCAGGATTCTTGTCTGCCTGACAAATGCTGGGACCTGAGTTTTGCCTCCAGAACCCATGTTTTAAAAAGTCAGGTGTAAAACTGGAACTGGAGAGATGTCTCCGTGGTTAGGCACATTTGGTGCTCTTGCAGAGGACTGGGATTTGGTTCCCGGCACCCACATGATGGCTCATAACCATCTGTGACTACAGTTCCAGGAGATTCAATATCTTCTTCTGAATGCCACAGGAACCAAACAATGCATACGACATACATACATACGTGCAGGGAACACATTCATACACATAAAAAAAACTAAAATAATTAAAAAGCAGGGTATAAAAGCACTCCCTTCTAATCCAAGAGTTGGAGAGTCAGAGACAAGTGGACTCTTGGGGCTGACAGGTCAGCGTCCCCTGGCAGGACAGGCTACACCAAGGGGGAGTTCCAAGGTTAGCCAGGGCTCAGACTACATGGCCCTGTCAATACAACTTCCTCTGTCAGGGGTTATAATATTAAGACCCTAGCCCGAGGGAACATGGCTTTGCATAACACATTTGGCTGACCAATCCTTATGACATCATACCTAGAGGTTTTAAGTAAAGAATTTAGTAGGGGTTAATTTTCTTCAAATGAACTCCTACGTAGAGTCTCAGTTCTTAAGCTAGAAAGTGAACAAGACTAAGAGAATCAAGTCAGTCAACAGAGGGAGTCCACCTGGCAGCTTCCGGTCTTGGTCTGCCTTCCCACCCATCTCTGACTTTGCCATAGCATCTCTGGGCTGTAGAACTTAATAAATACTTTGTGTATCTCAGCTAGGATGGATGTAACATAATATTTGACTAAGAAAAACTTTAGTCATGAAAATAGATACCCAAAGGTAATGGCCAAATGTTGGTTCGATGATTTGGAGGTCTCAGAGCCAATTATCTTTTGCTTTTCTTGATTTCGGCTACACAACCTGAAGGAAGTTGCTTCAGCTCCAGACCTCACACCTTCACTTGGGAAACAAAGGAAGATGGACACTGGAGCAACTGCAGCTTTGGGGTTGTGTAGAGCACTGCGTTTGATGCCCAGAACCTTGTCAAAAATTAGTCTCTGCTAGGAAACCAAGGGCTCCTCTCTTGCTTGGAGCAGCTTCGTATAGGTTTCTACAGGATCCTACAGAACAGATACCAAGGAAGGAGAGTGTGACAGAAGATAGAAGCCGAAGGAGAGAGAGTTGGCATCCTCAAGGTTCTCTGCAATTCTGACTGAGCAGACACATGTCATCCAGTGAGGATTTCATATTTCCTAGAATCGCGAGTCTTAAGAAAATAGTATTTTGTCTCATGAGTGAGCGACATAGGTTGTCCAACCAAATGCAATGGCCTGATCAGCCAGAGAACTGGCTTGCTGAGCAAAATGAGCTGAATACAGTGTAATAAAATAGAGCCGACTGTGAACTCAGTGAGATGTGCCCCAAAGCCCATATGTGTACATACACACACACGCACACACACACACACTCCTGACTCGCACAGTTAGGGACCTTTGACCAGTCTGTCTCTGGCTACAGTACCAGGGCCTTCTCTGTGGAACATGGGACTGGACCTGACAGATAGACAAAAAGCAATTCTTGATCACATGTCCCTTTGTTATCACTTTGCTTCTGGAGAGTTAGTCCAGGAAGAGATTCAAAATTAGGAGGCAGGCCATATGGGCAATTAATGGGATTTTAAATTTTTATAGAGAGAACAGAGTTGCTGGATTTTATCAGAGGGTCCTTTAAGTCCGTACAGTTACAGACCAACATATTGCAAGAGAGGTTCCCTCTCACACGCAAGCACCTTGCCTCCTCCTACTTTATAAAGGCTGACCCCACAGAAGGGAAACCCAGCAGCAAGGAGACACTGCCTGAGGAGTGACCCAGGGCTTCATTCAGTAGCAGCCAACAAACCTGCCCTTTGGGCCTTGTTAGTGAGGTTTAGTTTACCCTCCATCTTAAGCCTAGAAAGAAACCTAAAGGCGATCCCCACCTCACCCCACCCCACCCCCACCAGGGTCTCCTGCACATTTGTGAGCTGTGAAATGGGGCTCTTCAGCCAGAGATGCATAGGGCAGAATAGAATGGAGGAAGACTAGAAAGAGGCTTACAGGCAGTCAGGACCAGTTATGAGGGCAGTTGTGTGGCTACAGAGATCACACTGCCTCAGTCTGATAACCTGAAAATGGCTTCAGATTAAGAGCAGGAGGGTGGGGCCTTATGAGGCCCAATGACCGAAAGTGAGAGAGGTGAAGGGCAAAGCAAGGGGAAGGGGAGGTGAGGAACAGAAAGTGAAGAGGAAGAGGGGAGGAGGAGGAGCCTGCGTCCAATACTAGTGAGGTGCGTGTGGTGTGAGAGAAGGGGAAGACAGACAGAGAAGAAGGGAAGGAGGGAGGGAAGAAAAAGGGGAAGGAGACGGAGGAAGAAAATGAGGAGAGAGGAAGGAGGAGAGAAAGATGGGAGAGGGCATATGGAACAGAACACTTCGGAGCCCTTCGGAGCCCTTCGGAGCCTTTCGGAACCCTTCGAAACTGATAAGGCTGGAGCTGGGAAGCTGAAAGAGGCAGGAGGGAGGGTTTTAACCAGAGCAGCCCAGAAGCAGAGAGTGGAGACAGGGGTCTCCTGCATGCACAAATCAGTGGCGACTAGCTGTCAGCAAAGATAGCCCCATCTCCAGCCAGCGGAGGGATCTGAGCTGCCTGGAGCAGTATGACCAACACAGATGGTGAGACCAGCTCTGGGAGGCGGCAGCAATAGCAGCAGGGCATCTTGTGCTAAGGGCAGTGAGCATCAGGCAAGAAGGCTCGCCCATCCCACGGGCTTTTTAAAATCCTGTAGGCAGAGTTCTTTAGTGACCACATATAGTGTAGAGTGGGGAAAAGGCATCCCCTAATTGGCAAGCAATGACTGTCTGGACAGGATGACAGAGGAGAGGAAGCAAGACTGGGTAATAGTTCACAATTTTATTCTTAAACGCACGTGACATGAAATCTTAGTGTTGTGCTCCCAAACTGACACTTGTGGGTGTTAACAGACTTCGTGCCATGATCCTAGAGGCCAGAAGGGCAGGTGAGGTCAGGGCTTCCTGACCCTCCGAGCCTCTCACATCAGGATCAGCCACCGTGAGATGCCTTCTCGCACAGCTCCTTCCTCGGGGTCTAAACCTACACAACCTGCCAGGTAGGCAGGCTCCGTCCACAGAGCACAATGTCTGAATAACAATAACCATATTAATCAGTGGATGCCACAGAAGGAGGAAAAGAAAGGTGGTAGGGTATTCCCAAGACGAAATTAATTTCTTTTTATAATCTGCAAGGGTTTATTTCACAAATTCATTACCTACCCCACGATGTTTGTTCTTTATGACGAGCCATAAAAACAACACAATACATTAGCCAAGTTCTTCGTTCTGCTAAAATGACCATATTCAAAAATAATAGCGGAGACTTGTATCCACAATGCAAAAGATGCTTGAAGTAATTGGGGCTTAATTTGTACACAAACTGTCAAGGCAGTTTTCCTCACGGCCTGCATCTTCTGAATTCATTAGTCTCTAATTACGGCCAGTGGGGACCAGCAGTTAGAAGGTTAAAGAGGTTCTGACAGGCCTAATCATTGCTCAGGAAGCTGAAAATGTATGCGCAGTCTCGGCAGATGGGGTGAGAGCGGCTGCTGCCAAGTGATAACTGTTTACTCCTTTGCACCTCCGAAGCTGTCATCCTAATAGGCACATTTTAAATTTATTAATGCTCTAGTTACAATGCATACCCAGGCTCTAATGGTATGTCAGCCTCGGTATATAAACGGAGCAATTAACACGTATTACCTGGTAATGGTAAAATTATTTGTTGCCGGTTTGATTTTTTTTTTGGAGGGGTGGGGGGAGTCTCATTCCTGGAAGAACTGTCCCAGGAAAAGCCTCCTTGAGTTAGGATGTCACGAGAGCACCGCTGAGGTTGGCTTTCCTCCTCTGATGTAGCAAACGAACCAGAATGCCTTCTCCTGGCTTCTCCCCAGCCGGTTTCATCAGCTTTGGTTTCTGACCTCTCCTGCTGGAATCTGGTAGTTGGGGACAGCTTATGTGAAAAGCTGGTTTGGACTTTAGGGAAGAGGTAGCGCATGCCAGGCTTTGTAGGAACTAAGTCTCTCTCCCAACCACATGGAATGAGTGTATTGGGGTTTCTATATGGATGGTGCTGGGGGACACGGGTACCTGCACCATCAAAGTTACTTACAGGTCATGGGCGATGGTTCTGGAAAGCTGTCCCTTTGGAGTCCCCGCTAAACTTGCAGACAGCTGCACCCCAGGGTCTTGCTTACTGAGCATATATTTTATGCTTCTTGTGAGGTTCCTTGTGAGGTCCCCATGCTTCCAGAGTTGAAGACGCCTCCGGCTCCCTCTTGTAGTCTGCAGGCCACAGTTGTACAAGGAACCCTTTAGAGTGAGAAGCCAGGGGTCCCAAATTCATGCTAACTCATAAAAGTAGAGGGCTCCTCGTGATTTTTAATTTCCCTTTCCACAGTTGCCAGCATCACAGGCCTTTATCCTTCAGCCAGGGCTCTAAAGCTCACTACTCATCAGCAAGAAGTGCCAGACACACACACACACACACACACACACACACACACAGAGAGAGAGAGAGAGAGAGAGAGAGAGAGAGAGAGAGAGGTCTCCTGTCTTCCCTGTGAGTGCTGCTACTGCGCTGCACAGGCCGGTAATGAAATGCAGTGTTTAGGGCACCAATTGTTTCTGTGTAGGAGGCTGCAGATGTGCAGACAGCCGGAATGTGCATTCCCCCTCTGCGGGCTTTGTGGAGATGGCAAGATTCATAAGTGTCCTGAGAACGCGATAAGGTGTTAATCTCAGCAACAGAGCAATTATCTGTGTCTGACCACTGCTCTCGCTAGCTGTCGCTAGTCCATGATGGCTAATTGATTTACACCATATAGAGGCAATGTAACAGCAACAACACGTGTCTGGGCTACTTTGTACTCAGTAAAAGCTGTGGTTACATTTCCCCAGTAGGTGATCTGTGTAGAGTCTGGGGTTTTCTGTTGTTGTGGTTTAGGTTTTTGCTTTTGCTTTTGTTTTTTAACCACAGTGGAAAGATACTGTGCTGGATAGTTTCGAGTCAACTTGACACAAGCTAGAGTCATCTGGGAAGAGAGAATGTCAACCGAGGAACTGCCTTCTTCAGACTGACCTGTACGCAGGCCTGTAGAGGCTGGAGGGCCCAGCCCACTGTGGGCGGTGCCACCCTAGGCAGATGGTCCTGGGCAGTGTAAGAAATCAGCCTGAGCAAGCCATAGAGAGCAAGCCAGTTAAGTTTTGCTCCTGCATGGCGTCTTCGTCAGGTCTTCAGTTTCTTCTATCTCAAAATGAGGAGTTGGCTTAGCCAACTTGTAACATCTGAGATTGTTTTGTTATTTCTCAAAACCCTATGAATTCAAATGTCATATGGCCAGGAAGGGACTGTGCCATGGAGCCTGTGAGTCAGGGACGGGTCACGTCTTTTATCTTCATCTCTCATTTTCAACTTGGATGTTTAATCTGTTTTGACCATTCTATTTATTTTTAACCTTTTTTTCTATCTGTGCACTGTGGATTTTTCCAGCTGCTTGCTGTATTTTCGCTATATGAGACAACCATTCATTTTTGAAGATCGAAAAAAGAAAGGAGGAAAATAAGCCCTGTTTTCAGCACTGCTTTAACGGGAAAGCCAGGGAAGAGTGTCTAGACACACTCTGTAGTGGGTGCCCATTGGTGTGATGGGACATCATAGAGAGAAGAGACATCCTTTGGGTCTGTGAATTGGGAGTACGTGTGGTCTGCCTACATGGTCACCCCATGTAAGATCCCTGTCTGTGTCCCTGGTCAACCATCTGGCCTCTTCAGGTCCTCCTTTCCCCAACTGTGAAGTAAAGATGTTTGGCTGAGTAACCCTAAGATCTTTTTCATTGTCAGTGTTGATGAAAAACAGTATTTTCTTCAAAATTAGAGCAATGGAAAGCAGTGGCATAGAAGAACCAGCAGCTGGGAGACAAAAAGGAGGGGCTTTGAAAGCTATTTGTGGGAGAAGTTACTAAGAAAGCTTGTCCTTACCAGAGCGGAGATCATTGTGGTACAACTTATACTCAGTAAAAAGAAAAATAGTAGTCAGGGCTATTAAAGTAACTATTTAAAGAGATGGTTCTGTGTTCTTCTGCTCCCTTCAGGGTCCTGAGGAGGCATCTTTAGTCTCCTCCTCTGAGCTGCCTGTGTTCTGAACGTGCTGCCGCTCTCTCGGTGATGGAATGGAGCCTCCTCCATCCTGTGGAGGATGCTTTAGAGAATGGGCCTTCCACATTAGCTTCCCAGAAGCTTGGTCGAAGGTGAGCAAAGGGTTCACACTTCAAAGCATTCTTAAGAGATGAACAAGACTAAAGTTGGAGAACCAGAGTTCTAGAACATAGAGGCAATGGTCACACAGAGGTCTTCCTTCTGAAGACTCTGCTATCTGCCTCCCAACATTGCAAGGCTGCCTTTCAGCTTTCTCCAGGGAAAGTGAAAGCCTGGCATGGTGGTTCCTGTCTCAGGAACAAGGTCCCAGCTTTGATCTACAGGTCAAGGACAATCTAGACAAACTTAGTTCTGCCCCGAGGCTCTTCCAGTGTGCGGTGGTTTTTGTAACTGGAGCACGGACTTTGTGACGTGAGTCACTTTTACTGTTGTCTTTAGACGTTGAACTTGTGCAAACATTCACTATGAAGCATCAGTGACATGCAGAGATCCAAGAGAAACCACTTCCTGCTCCCGACACGCACATTTCAATGTGTAGCCTAAGCGTGTGAAAGATCCCTTTCATTGCGGTTTCCTCCATCTGCAGCTGCCCAGGGCTTCCTCAGGATGAGTGCTTGCTTTAGAGACGGGTGATGCCACAGGATGGAAATCTTAGTTTCCAGGTTTGGTTTTGGAAAATGATCTCAAGCTGCAATGACTTAGCATACTTGGTCTAGTTCACCTGGGTGCAAATGCTGGCTCCCCACTGTGCCGTGGAAACAAAGCCAGACCATTCCTCTTCTGTACCTCGGCTTCCAGAGGACTCAAGGTAGGGCTTATCTTCTAGGGTTGTGCTAAGGATGCAGTGAGCCGATTCATGTAAAATTCGGAGAAAGCAAGCACTGGCTAAATGTTAGTGGCGGTTAATTCTAGAGCATTCTACATGAACCCTGCACTGGCTTTAATGTTCTACTTTTACTGTCTTGAAATTGTAGTCATTTTTGGCAAGGAGCCCCCCCATCTTCATTTCTTTTCAACCAAGCCCCAAAACGATGCAGCAAGTCTCCTCCTGAAGGTGGGGAGTCTACAGGCTGACATCCCCGTGGCATTGAAGGCCCCACCTTCGCACTACCAGAAAGGCCAGATGCTCCCTAAAGAAAATGTGCTTGATAATTGTGCTAAGGTAAATATTCTTTGTATATTTGCACAAAGCCAGCGATTACCTGGCTTCAGTTGTGCAACTTAATGATAATACTATGGCACACTTATATTCCTGTTGCATCAGCTGGACTTCTGTAGTTATCAATGCTCAAACACACAGAAGTCAGGTCTTAGAGTTAAAAAATGTACAGTACAATTCTAAGGTTCTTGTATTACTGTGAGGTGTTTTTTATGTGTTCCATTTTCCCCTCCTGAACATAAAGACAGTGTCTCACTTGTTCTCTGCATTCTGCAGTGTCCGTCATGCCTGTTGGCAACCAGTCATTACTGAGTGACTCTAAGGACAACCAATAGGATGATCATATGTCATTCATCTTGAGAGTAGGGACGAAGCTGATGCACAGTTGGCCCTCCTTCCAGCACATATTCTGATTGCTTTCAGTTCATTTGCTGTGGTTCAATTTTAAAACCCAAGGAGACATATAATTTACACATATAATTTAAAAAGTTATAGAAGGAAGGGAACTTTAGTACTTGTTTGTGTGGAAATTGCTAGAAACATCCCACAATGAGCAAAGAATGGTTCCCTAGTATCCCAGTTGTAGGGTCTCTCTTTTTTTTTTTTAACACGCTGATTATTAGAGTTGTGTTTGAGCTCAGAGCTATTTTATAGTGTCTGACTTTGAAGATAAGGAGACTGAAGCCCACGGGGGTTGGGATTTCTGAAGGATAGACAGTTTGTCAGTCCTTGAAAGGGCTTTGCTGGTGTCCCAGGTCAAAAGTGACCCATGTGGTAGGGACACAGACTGGGTACCGACGGATCCATCAACTGGGGCAACAGATTGATCATGAACTGGGGGGTCACTGGATACTACTGACAAGCTCCCGGAATAGGGCATCTTAGTCTTAACTCGCTTCCCTCTGCCAGGTCAGGTTCTCTCTTGGACAGACTAGAGTTCATCAGTTAAGTATTTTTCTGTCCCTACTTGTTGATGTGTCCTGGTTTTGTGGAAAACATGGCAAGCGTGGCTTTAAGCATTCCGCATCCACATGGATACCACACTAAATTCTGTTAGGAGCAGTGGAATGCAGGCAGTTTCTAGTTCTGGTCCTGAAGATCCGTGAGAGGAATGCTGGGCCCCCTGAAAGTACCTGGTGACTCCAAGGGAAGGGTAGGTAAATAGGAAGCATTTCTTTAAAACTTCAGAGCCTCAACTGTAGCTTGTGTGTCTGGCTGCCCAGATGGGCTAATGTAAGGCCTCTTGGTATTTCTCCCATGGAGTCTCTTGTCTTGTTACTTGGGAAGTGGGTCCTCCTGCTCCTGTGCCTCTGGCCAGCACCACTGGAGAGTGGAGAGTGCCTGTCACTATTCAGACAGCAGCTTGTGCAAGCCACAGAAAGGACCAAAGGAGGTAGACAACCTCATGAGATTCCAGTTTCTTGCCAGTGCAAACCCTAGGCCACTTTCCAGGAAGCACACACTTTAGTTTGATTATCAGCTGGGCGGGGTTCACAGTGGGGGTGAGTCCAGGGCATCAGGACTCCTGTTTACCAGGTGGAGGTAGGCTGACAAGGGAGGTTGAAAATAAATGAATTGTTACACAGATCCAAATTGTTCACCTAAAAATGTGAGACATATGAGCTTCAACTGACTGGCAAGAAGGGCCTGCCCCAGGGATGTGAAGAACCCTTAGAGACCAATGATGCACAGAATTCCACTATCAATGATGTGGTCACATTCTGCCCGAGGAGACCTGGGTCTAGAGTCTTTGTCACTGCAGTGAGACCATCTTAATGCTCGATGCCCTTGACTTTATGGGACTCATCAGAGTTTGAGCTGTCAGGACACAGGGAAGACGAGGCAAGTGAGAACCACAAGCCTCATAGGCGCAGACTCTTCACTGTCTGAACTGTGAGAAATCCCATTTGTGCCTCCATTTGTTCCTCTGTCAAGTCTACAGCTGCCTGATGGGTGAATAAGCCATCTATGCTGGGAAAGAAAGAAAAAAAAAACCCGACTTAAAAAGAGTCCTTGGTTTACTGTAAGATCTTAATGACGTTCTCTTATTATTTTGCCAGTGTGTGTGTGTGTGTGCGTGTGTGTGTGTGTGTGTAATGATACCCAAATCTGAAGATGTCACAGTCACTTCATGAAGAGTGAAGACAATGTTTTGAATGCTCAAAATGGAAAGGGAGAGCTGAGCTAGGAAGACATCCTCTCCTTGGAGGGAGAATGGAGTAAGAATCACCACACTTAAGAAAAGCAGTCTAAGCATTACCACACCTAAGGAAAGCGGTCTAAGAGTTACTGATTCATATTTCCATAGACTCCCAGCCCCCACCCCCATGTCATTAAATGATTGGTCTGAGGTTTCCAAATACCAGCTGTTCATTGAACTCTCAAAAGACGCGGAAAGGAGAGCCTGCTTCCTGTGCTCATCCGTGCACTCGTTTGCTTAAGAAAGAAATGCTGAGCCTCTGTTGTGTGTCAGGCGCTAGGAGGACCTTGCCGGAGCCTCCAGAAAACTTAGAATCTAGTAAGACTAGAAAGAGGACACGGAACTGAGGCCTGTACAATACTACAGTCTCCATTCTATAAAATGAAGCAGGACAGAAGATGAGTCACGGAGCCTGGAACGGTTTGAGCCAGCCCTCTCGTGGAAGAGGTATTGTAGGCTGTCCTTTTACTCTCTGCTCTCTTAGGGGGCCTGCCACCCAGCTCCCAAATAAACACACAGAGAGACTTATTCTTTCTTATGAATGTCTGGCCTCTGCTTGGCTTGTTTCTAGTCAATTTTTCTTAAACTATCCCATCTACCTTTTGCCTCTGAGTATTTTCTTTCTCTATTTGTGTATATCTTTCTTTACTTCTTTCTCTGTAGCTGGCTGTGCAGCTGGGTGTCTGGCCCCTGGTGTCCTCCTCTCCTTTTCTAATTCCTTGATTTCTCTTGCATCTCTCTTTTTCTCCGTTTATTTTCTCTGCTTGCTGGCCCCGCCTACCCTTTCTCCTGCCTTGCTATTGGCCACCCAGCTCTTTATTAGACCATCAGGTGTTTTAGGCAGGCAAAGTTACACAGCTTCACAGAGTTAAACACAACATAGAGGGACGCAACAGAAGTTTGCATCCTTAAATAAATATCCCACAGCATGAACAAACGCAACGCCTCCTAAAATAATATTCTATAGCCAAGTGGCTTGCGTGAGTGGAGAGAGGCTGCTAGAGGGGAACAGGAACTGGGTGTCCTGGGGATTCACGGGGTGAGCAAGAGATAGGAAGAAGACAGGCAGAGGAGTTTTTGTTTCACTCCGAGTGCTGTGCAAGGGAAGTAGAAAGACGGGGTAGTGTGAATGGCAGCTTGAGAGTGTAGTGATAGCAAGATTTATGAGCCGTTGCAAAAGCCCCCACTCTGACTGCTGTGCAGAGAAAGAGCTTTAAGAGTAAAAGCAGCAACCAGGTGAGGGCTCTTGGGCTAGCCTGGGCAACAACACCAGGAACTTTGGTCTAGAAGGTAGGGGTTTGACAGAGAAGCGAGGCTAGAGTAACAAGGCTTACACCAGGAAACCTGCGGTTAGGAGATGGGGTGTTGGTGGGGTGTATGGGTTTGGAACCTAAGTCAATGGAGGCATGAGGCTGTCCTTGCAGGGAATAGCGAAGAGGGGAACAGCCTGGCAGCACACTGACATCTAGGGTGACACCTGCTCTGGACAGGTCTGGTTATTTGGAGTTGTTTCATGGACCCTGAATTAGAAGTTTGATGCTCAAGCTAAGACCAGGGGATTGGACACTGAGATTTAGGAGTTTAGCATCATCACAACACCCGGGGTGGCCCATGAAAGAACCATTTTTCCTAGGCAGGGAAAAAAAAAAAAACCAATCATGACACAGTTCTCTTTTTTGTTTTTGTTTTTTCGAGACAGGGTTTCTCCGTAGCTTTTTTGGTTCCTGTCGTGGAACTAGCTCTTGTAGACCAGGCTGACCCTGAACTCACAGAGATCCACATACCTCTGCCTCCTGAGTGCTGGGATTAAAGGCGTGTGCCACCACTGCCTGGCTATGACACAGCTCTTAGGGTTCAACCGGACATCTAAATCTATGACCGAGAGAAGATCAAGGTGGGTGGGTGTGTGGAGAAATCCGAGGAATGAGCCCGGAGTTGCTCAAACAATGAGGGAAGAGAAGAGGAGAAAGACCCGTTTGTGGGATTCAGGTTCTCCTACCAGGGGCTCGAGTTCTCACAGGAGGGCCTGGGTTCTCACCCTGGAAGCTTGGCTTTTCATACCAGGGACTCAGGCCCTTCCACCAGCGACTTGGGTTTTCCCACCAGGGGTTAGGGTTCTCTCACCAGGGTCTCGAGTTCTCACACGCCACTGGGGCTTGGGTTCTTACTCCAGGGCCCTGGTTTCCAGGGCGGGTTGATGGATATTGTTCCTAAAAAGACTGTCTAGAGTAGAAATACTAAGTGAGAAGGTATTAGTTAAATGGGGCTTTCAGGACCTCTCTGTGCACACTGTGGAGGTGGCCAGCTCTCTAGACTAACTCTCACCAGACGCATGCTGGGACTCAGATGCTCCAAGGAAGAAGGAAGTGCAATTCCCTTCCTTTCAAGTCCTGAGCAAGATGCACCTGCAAGCTTGCTAGTCTGGAAATGCTAACTCATTACCAAGTTACTAAGGACGTAGGTGTTGCCAAGTTGTCAAAGTGCAGCCAAGGGTGTTTCTAGCCCATAACTCTGGTTTAAGGGTCTATTTGGCCTCACAGAATGATGAAGGTGGCCTGGGTGAAATGGCAGTTTTTAAAAGTCTCTGACAAGATCCAGGTCACCAGTTCCAGCTGGACCACTGTTGTTGCTGTCATTTCCCTCATATCTAACTAAACATTTCTGTCAAATTCTAAAGACATGTTAAAAATCAAATGGGTGGAACTGAATTATCATGTTAAGTATGAAAAAAATCAGACACAGAAAGACAAATAGCACATTTTCTCTCGTGCACGGGTTCTAAAATAAAAAGATGGAAATGTATGGGAGATCCCTTTGGGAAGTGGAAGAGGAGTATGGGGGGTCAGGGGAGGCAAGATGGTATGGGGGGTCAGGGGAGGCAAGATGGTATGGGGGGGTCAGGGGAGGCAAGATGGTAATGACACATGAACATGGTCAAAATGCATTGTAGCATGGTTAATAAAAACCCCGAGACAGATACTGGAGTTCAATCTGAAGGTCAGAAAATCAAAAACAGCCAGCCACTGGCTCTTACTTCTACCTTAGTCTGAAATGGTGATCCTGCCTCCAGAAATCTCAGAATGAGACTGTGTCTGAGAGCTGTCTCCTCCTGTTTTATAATCCTCTCTAGTGATGGGATTAAAGTTGTGCACCACTACCACCTGGTTTCTATGGCAAACTACTGTGGCTACTGGGATTAAAGGTGTGTGTCACCACCACCTGGTCTGAAAGACTGATCAGTGTGGCTGTTTTACTCTCTGAACTTCAAGCAAGCTTTATTTATTAAAATGAAATGCCACTACAGTGCATTGTACACATGTATGAGAGTGCCATAACGAAGCCCATTATTTTGCACAATTAACAAGCATTCTCATTTTTAAAAGAGAAGAGTCAGTCAGAGTCAGGGCATGTGGGACATGAGGTGTCGGGGAGAGGCTTCTGTTGCCCCCCAGGGGCAGATTCTGGACTAGGTGGAAGGATTTGTCTTTATTTCTTTGTCCAGTCCCTGGAACAGGTTCAGGATGAGCTTGCTCTAGCAAGACAGTTCTCTATCAGAGTTCATTCCACATGGGTCTGTTGGAGAGAGGCTGGTATCCCAGGCTGTACTTGAACTCCGACTTCCAGTGGGGTGGAAGAAGCATGGGGTGGGTTGTGTGCCCTCTTGACCTTTTAGAGCTGGCTGCCGTGGGTTTGTAGGGAGATCGTGAGAAGCTCTCCTGGCATCACCAGCGACGCCCTTTTCCCCGCCATTTATCAGCGTTGCTGATTAGGGAGCGGGTGCCAATATCTTCACCCAAGGCAGCTAAATCAGGATAAATGAATCAGTTTTAATAAAGGGTGATTTCAATTTATCAAATCCTACTTATGTTTCTTTTATTTCTCAGTTTTCTATAGATGCCGTGACACTGCCTGCAAAGACTTCATGCTATGGTCACAGGCTTGCCAGCTTTTCCATGGTCTCCGTGGCTACATCAACAGCCATGTTTCATGATTCTAAGCCTCACGGCACACTTGACATTTTCTGGGCACTGTGTTCAGTACTTTGCACATATGACCTTATTTAATTCTCAGCGATTATACATCATAGTCTCTGTTTAAGTTGCATGTAAGGAAACCAACACTCAGCATGCCACATGGGTGACATTTGCATAGAGCTATTCTCTATCCTAGCTTCCCAAGTCCAACATATTTCAAAGAATGGTTCTTGAACCACTGAAATCATAAACATCTGGGGACCTTGGTAAACATATTCCTGGGCTCCTCTTAGACCTAGACAGTCAGAAGCCATGGAGACATGGTTCTGGAACCTGTGTTTTGAGCACATTCCCAGAGAGACTTGTAATGTGGTGGCTTGGATGAGGAGTGTTCCCCTAGTCTTAGGTATTTGAATTCTCAGTCCCTGCTGGGCAGCGCTATTTGGGGAGGCTATGGAGTCAACCTGTCAGGAGGCAAAGCCTTGCTGGAGGAAGTTTTGTCACTGGATACAGGCTTTGCAGGTTTCTAGTCTCTCAAGTCGCTCTCTCTGCTTCCTACTTGTGGCTGGAGATGAGATCTCTCAACTTCCTGCCTTGAATACCTGCTGCCATGCCTCCCTGGCACTATGAACCCGCTCTGGAACCATAAGCCAAAGAAGGTTTTCTTCCATAGGTCACTGTCGGTATTTTGCCACAGCCATTGCTGATACATTTATGAACACCGAAGTCAGAGAATCATCTTTCCTGGCTTCTGAGATGCTATGACCATGCGGTATAATTTCAAAATCAAAGGTGTTGGGCTATGGTATGGGCATGTAGGGGGAGCAGAGGTGGCAACCTTCAAGAGGAGCAGTGGAGGAAAGCTGGAAGAAAGGCGTATGCTTTTGTCTAGCTTGAGCGTATGTGATTTACTTAATCTTGCTAGGGCCCCATTGTGTGGTTTATAAACCTAGAGGCTACTGCTCTTCTCCAGATGGTTGTAAGTGCCAGCAAATATGATAGAAGAGTATGATTCACCTGTATGCAATATTAACGGTGAGGTTGCATGAACCAGGGAGGTGGTTGGAGTACATGCAGAATGTTGGGGAGCTTTTTAAAAATATTGAGGTGTGGAACTGAGCACAGATCTTTCAGGGCTGGGCATCTTGGAGATGTGACAACTTCTTAAGGTATAAAGGAGCCCATTGCTTTCAGGCCAAGTAGCCATATGCTTTCTCTGCTCTAGCCCTCATTTCCCAAGTTCTTCCTGTGGGATTTAGATGGATTTTCTGCCTCAGTTTCTCCCATATGCATAGGCAAAAGACAAACACAGATTCCTTCCTGGTTATGCCTGTCAGCATCACTTCCTTTGGTAAGATCTTATGAAATGCCCTCCATATCCTGGGTTGAGAATTACCATGGTTTGGGTATCAAAGGGGCCACACAGCAGATAAGAGACAGACATACCATGCAGGCAGAGCTTACATGGGAAGTTTATTGAGAGAAGGGGAAAGGGGCAGGAGGAGACCGGCCTCTGGAGACAGGAGCAGTGGAAGAGGAGAGAGAGAGACAGAGGAATGTAGAGAAAGAAAGATAAAGAGGAAGAGAGAGAAGTAGGTGGAGTTTCACCTTTTAAAGGGGCAGGGTACTGCCTGCCAGGCACACATGGCGCGGTGTAGAGGTGACTCACTCTATCAGATCCTCGAGGAGCAGGGCCAGGTTCACCTGGAGGCTAACAGTTGGTCCTTAGCTTGCAGTGCTGTTGATGGAACTTTCAGGTTAGGCCCACCACGAGAAACTTAGGTCATCAGAGACATGTCTCGGAGGGGATATCAAAGCCCTGACGCCTTCCTGTCATCCTTACAGTTCTTAGCCTCCCTGAGGTAAACAGGCTACGGCTTTCGCAGGTTCCCACAATGATGAGCCTCGTGGGTCTGGAAGCATCTGAAGCGGGTGAGGCAATAAAAACCTTGCATCTTTGTAAGCTGGTTGTCTCAAGTATTGTTTTAGAAGCTATGAGAAGCTTCTAAACCTGACCTATATGGCAGTTTGTTTACTTTTCGCCCTTTATAGACAAGAGAAAAGACACAGGGAGCTCGCCCTACCTGAGCCAGCAAGTGGTGGAGCTCCAGATCTGGCCTCCCACCCCCTTGTCCCACCCACCTAGGAAAGCTGTTGGGGCAGAGTTGGCCTGAGAGTGTTGTAGGCCTCTTGCTCTTCTGAGATTCTGAAGGAGCGTCCCTGTGGAGCAAGCTCTTCCTCTCCCCAGTCTCAGATAGTGTGGCCTGAGTCATTCAATTAGAGAAAATAATTGGCAGTGGAGAATGCCTCTAGCAGTGGTAATTACCTCCAGTGCCTTGTTGAAATAGCCAAGCTACATTTCAGTTTATGCTGTAAAACCTTAATTATAATATAAACAGCTGCCCTTCAGCCCTGCAGGGGCAGACCTCCCCCGCCTGCCTTTTCTGGCCTGGGAATGGCACTCCCTCACAAGTGGTCAGGGAGGTCCAGAAGTGCAAAGGGGACATGGGAGGGGTGGGACCGGTGTCTGCGTGTAGAGTGGGCCTGAGTGACTGAATCAGGGAAAGCTGAGCTCCAGTGCCCATCTTCCTAGAAGGAAACCACAGCCACAGTCCTACTCCAGAGGTAAGGGTCTGGAGACTCCTCAGGGCAGATGACCCTAGAGCCAGCCTCAGCCTGGCCAGCATCCTTGGGAGGGTGTGCAAGGATGCGAACTTGTTTCAGGACAGCATCGCTTTCGATGTATGCTCCCTAGGAGGGGAAATTGAGTCTTCCCTCCTGGAGTTCAACTCCATGCTTGGATAGAACCCTATTTAGCTCCCAGTATACACCACTGAAACTTCCGATTACGTCAGTGTCTGGTGTGTTACTGACTCCATTTGGATGATGACCAAAATGTGCCTTGAAAACTCTATAGAAAGCTCAGTTTAAAATACAGCACCCCAATGATGCACATGCGCACACACATACACACCACACACACACATACACACACACACCACACACACACCACACATATACATACACACACCACACACACATATACACACATACACACACATACACACACACATACACACACACACCACACACACACACACACGTGCACGGCAGAGAGAGAGAAAGAGGGAGACTTAGTAGATTTATGTAGTTTAGTTCAGAGAATGGGGGACGGAGGAAAGCCTGACCACCACCAGGCATCTGCAAGGACCTATGAACCCGGCACTGATGAGGATGCAGAGAAGAAGGCAGAGGGTTAAAGATGCCGATGACTGCGTTCAGAGACACCAGCCCTTTCCTGGACCTTCTGTGCCACAGGGGAAGTTCTACAGGACAGAGAGAATCACAAGTCTTTGTGATAGCATAAGACAATGGTCATCTGCTAGCCAGAGATGGCTTTTCAAAAGCAAGTCCTCACTACTGAGTGACCAAGATAGTCCCTGAAGAGCAGGCATCATGATCAGAAATTCTTACTTTTTTTTTCTTCCTTTAAAATACATATACCAATGTATTATTATGTACTGGAGTATAAGAAGACAAGAATCTCATTCATGGAGATCCTCTATGTAAATACATGAAAATGAAAGATGTGCATTTACGTGCTTAAGGATGTTTTAGAACTTAGGGTGCATGATCAAACTTTCCAAGTCCACTGGGTTACACTGTGATGTAATGCCTGCTTGAGGACGGTGGCCTGTGCCGAACAAAGACTTGGCATGATAGCGACCACTCCTCGTGAAGCCTTTCTCACTTTGATTTCATTTAGTGGTGCAGAAGCCGGGTAACATGGAGTATGGATGGTCCATGTAACCAGATGACCTGGCTCCAGATCCCTGCTCTGGCATCTCCCTGTTGAGAGAGTGTTAGTCGCTCACATTCTGCTTCTCGGGATCTTTGTAGACCAGAACCCTCTTTCTATTTTTATTCCTTAATCTATTTTTATTTATGTGTATGCGTGTGCACCTGCCTGCATTCATGTGCACCGTGTGCATGCTGGTGCCCTTGGAGTTCAGAGGGTGTTGGTTCCTCTGCAGCTGCAGACGATTGTAAGCCTCCATGTAGGTGCTGGGAATTGAACTTGCGTTCTTTGTAAGAGCCGCAAAGAGTCTTAACCACTGAGCCACGTCTCCAGCCCCAGGACTCACTTTCTACAGACTGCCATGAGGGTTACACGGAAGTGGCTGTGAGTGCTTGGCCATGGATCTCCCTGTCTAAAATGTCAGTCAGGAGAGGATTTACTGACTGTGAAGCTTCAGGGAATCAAGGTGAGAAACTGGCGCTTCAGCTCCTGCCTGGATGAGTCTAAAGCCCCATGGTTCAGGACCCATGATGGAAGCTAGTCTAAGTTCACTGGCCCCAGATATATGTGAGAATGTCTGCCTGTCTTTGTTTCTAAGAACTCTTTTCTCCTATCTGCACCCTCCTCTCTATCCATCTCCCCAAACATGAACAGAGAATGTGGCACCTCCGTTTCAGTGGAAGACACACAGCAGGCTTCCTTGCCATCCCCCGGCAGTTTTGACACAGTCTTGCAGCATTTCCTTGACCTCTTGGCATAACCTTGCTCCAAGGAGGGTTCCGAAGCCTTCTGGAGCTACGGGCAGGCTGAGCAGGAGTACCGCAGGAGAGAAAGTGCTTCAAGGGAAAGGAAGCATAAGAAATGCTTCCGCTGGGTCCAGTGTGTCTGGCCAGAGAGCCTGAACCAGAGTTTGCATCCCTCCTCCCCTGTTGGCTGCTGGCTGCTGGCTTTCCTTGACAGTCCTTGGGCACCCCACCCAAATGTTCTAACACCATAAAAAATCCTGGGCAACATGTCTTTGTATAGAGATCTTGATTCCTCTCGTGAGAATCAAGTGATTTCCTTTCATAGGGCTCTACCCTTAACCTCCCACACTGGTAACAGCCACTGGGTGTGTCTCAGGCTCAGTCTAATGGGGGTTCAGGTTCAGATGGACAGGGTACTGATCACCACCTAAAGAGAAAGCCACGAGACCTGGGGCATCTCTGGGTCATGGAGGAAGAAACCAGCTCTGTGGAGATTCTGGGGAATTGGCACACCTGCCTTCCTGCCCAGCTCCACCTGTTGTTCAGCTTCCGTGGGTACCACACCGGTTTCCTGCCGCACTTCTCCCTGATAACAGTGCCATTGAGAGCTTTCTGAGCATTTTTAGTGTGTGAAGTGGTCAGAAACAAACAGAAAGTAAAAGTCAAATTTCCAGAAAAAAAAAAAAGGCAAACTTGTAGAAGTTCTGAGACGCTTTAAATGAGGCACTTAAAACACATTAGGATTGAAATTAAAGTCCTTGAGTGGCTTTTTATATTTTTTTATTTCCTGATAGCCCGACTGCAGCTTTCACTTCTCCATTCATTTCCTAGAAATCCTTCTTCAATGAAAGCTGAAGGAGCGTGCCCATGCTTGCTGAGGCTGGAACAGTCCGGGTTGGCTCATCTTGGGGCTTTTCTCTTGATGGAGTGTAAGGAAGGACGATGGCTCTCCGGAGACTCTTAAAGTGGAGCTTTAAGAAATAAGCAGCCAGTAAAAAGTTGCCCGTGGAGTTATGGGGCCTGGCTGTGTGGCAGTTTTCTTAACCTCCTAATCCCAACTGTCCAATTCTGGGTTTACAAGCCCGTGGGGACTGCTACATTAAGTAAATGAAGAGGAATGACCGCATGCAGTGGAGGCAAATGTATCCACTGCTCGTTGGAGGAGAGGTGCGTCTAATGGGGTGAGGCGTTCGTGAAAGCAGTCCCGGAGGAAGACAGGGCAGTCCCCTCCAGACTCCCTTCCGCCTCGTCTGCGTGAACTGTTGTTCATCTTTATAAGCCAATTTATCTGGGAATGACTCTCTTTAACACACTC
Organism: Chionomys nivalis; assembly: GCF_950005125.1. Lineage (NCBI taxonomy): Eukaryota > Metazoa > Chordata > Mammalia > Rodentia > Cricetidae > Chionomys > Chionomys nivalis. The sequence continues at coordinate 9,640,237 of NC_080090.1, forward strand.
AGCTAACTTCTGCAAGGGTGTCCCCAGCTCCTGAATGAACTGTAGCAGACAGGGACTCATCATTCTTGGAATCCCCATCTCCAAAAGTTATCATACCGTTCCGCCTGCCCGGCAACCGAAACTGTGGACTTTAATAGACCGAAAACTTGGTGTTTGGTCCTTAGTTAAGAGTCGTCTATGGAAAGGAGCTAGCCCCATGAGTTCAAGAACGTCTGTCCTGCAGTGACTCTGGCAGCTGCTGGCTTTATGCCTGCCTCAGTTTCTCCCCTTGTGTGCAGGAGAAAGGCATGGACCACTGAACATGAGAGGTCCCCTTCCCTTCCTTCCCTTCAAACACTTCCTCTAGGGCAAAGACAGGGCATCCCACAGAAGCTAACATGATGCTTTGGAAAGTGGTTTTTTGTTTGTTTGTTTGTTTTATTTGATTCTGTTTTGGGTTGTCTTCTCGTGGGTCGGGGGGGGGAACTCATGTCATATTATCTAGCAGAGGTCAGCAGGATTTTATTAGATATTTGTGCTGAGCCATGATTCACCTACAATAAAACTATCAATCTTCAAAATTGTTTGGAGTGGTGAATTAAATAAGACTAAAAGGAGCATACACTGAAGTGCTTCAACCAATGCTCAGTATCGAGAGGTGTGAAGGCCACACACCCGTACAGTTTGCAGAAACCCTCAGGGGCTTTCCGTTTCTTGTAGAACAGTCTAGACACAAAGAACATTCCATCTTACCACTTCTGCAGCTGGTCTGTGGCTATGCTGCCCTATGCACTTGGCAGATGAAGATGAGGGCAGAAGGCTGATGCCAGCCCCACACTCCCTTCCATGGCTTTGTGTCTGTACACCAGGGCCTTGCCTATGTTGAGGTCAAGAGCCAATCCCTCCCTGGAGTTGGTTCTCCTGTCCTCTCTGGCTGGTTATAAATTTATTTTTCTCAGTGGTGTATTTATAAGATTCACATCCCCATGATGATGAAATAAGCAAGGCAAGCAACTCTAAAGGAGGAAAGGCTTTGGGTCATAGTTGCAGAGCTGCTAGTCTCTTGATGAGTTAAATGCTTTGGGTGTGTGATGAGACAACAGGTCAGGTGGGAATGCATGGGAGAAGAAGCTGCTGAGAGAGAGAGAGAGAGAGAGAGAGAGAGAGAAGGGAGGAGAAGAGAAGAGAGAGAGGGGAAAGAGAGAGACAGATAAAGAGAGAGAAGAGAGGGAAAGAGAGAAGAGAGAAAGAAAGAGAGGGGAGAGAGAGAGAAAGGAGAAAGAATGAAACCAAAGAGAAAAAAGAGAAAGGGGGAGAGAAATCGAGAGAGAAAAGAGAGAAGAGAGAGGGAAAGAGAGAGAAGAGAGAGAAAAGAGAAAGAGAGGGGAGAAAGAGAAGAGAGAGAGGAGAGAGAGAGGGAGAGAGAGAGAGAAAGAAAGAGAGGGGAGAGAGAGAGAAAGAAGGAAAGAATGAAACCAAAGAGAAAGGGGGAGAGAAATAGAGAGAGAAAAGAGAGAGGGGAAGAGAGAGAAGAGAGAGAAAAGAGAAAGAGAGGGGATAAAGAGAAGAGAGAGGGGAGAGAGAAAGAGAGGGGAGAGAGAGGGAAAGAGAGCAAGAAAGAGAGGGGAGAGAGAGAAAGGGAGAAGGAGAAAGAGTGGAAGAGAGAAAAAGAAAGAGAGAAAGAGAGAGAGAAAAGGAGGGAAGAGGGAATATTTTCTCAATCTGTCTTTCAAGGGCACACACCCCAATGACCTAACGTCACCCAGACTCCATCATCTTCCAGGCGACATCAAGTCGGGACCCTGGCCTTCCATATGTAAACCACTTGGGAACACTTCAGGTCCAGACTGTACCAGACAATGATTGCGTTGTTCAGTATTGGTTCTGAGAAATTTACCAACTTCTGTTTTGTAGCCCTTGTCACCACTAGTTCCTTTACACACAACTTGATAAACTTTCATTGAGCATGTGTAGTGAGCGAACGGTGCACTAGACAGAAGTCTGAGCAGAGGGATGAAGATACGTGACTCAGCATTTGCTGTGGAAAATCTGTGGACTGCTGGGGGCCTTGAGGCTGCAGGTCACACTGCACTCAATTTCATGTCTCCAGGAGTGTCAGAAGTGTCCCAAGCAGACCAGAAATGGATGCTGAATGAGACCAGCATGTTAAAGGTGAAAAATATCAGAGCCCAAGGCTGCTAAGGCAGCACTGGGTAAAGTGCTCACTGCCCAAGCACGAGGACTTGAGTTTGCACTGCCAGTGTCCATCCAGAGGCTAGGTGCAGCAAGACACACCTGTAGCCCCAGAGACAGAACATGCACGCACACGCATGCATGTGCGTGTACACATACACACCCCTCAAGGAAAACCATAGAGTATGTCACATACAATTGCTTCATTTTGGCAGTATTGGATATGAAGTCTTGGGCAGATTTGATAACTTGTCTAAGATCATCAGTGGCACTAAAGTCAGCGGAGACCGAATGATACAAACCTGGGATGGTGGGGGCAGTGATGCTGGCAGGTGTTGGCTTACTGTTTTTGAATTATTTTATGAGTGTGAGTGTTTGGCTTGCTTGTATGCCTGTGCACCACATGTGTGTCTGCTGCCCACTGAATCTAGAAGAGGGTATTAGATCTGGAATTAGGAGTACAAACAATTGTGAGCCAGCCCTGTGGTTTCTGGGAATTGAACCCAGGTCCAGAAGAGCAGCAAGTGCTCTTAACCACTGTCCAACTCTCCAGCTTTGGTTTGCTGTTTTTAACGTTAAAATCCAGACATGGCACTGATGATAAGAAACCCAGTTTTGAGCATACACACAAGCACCATGTCTCACGGATGCTGTCCTTTGTCCTTAATGGAAGCTAGGTTTGCATTCCAAAGCAGTTCCTGGCCAGGCAAATACCCTGAGAAAAGAGCCTCACTTTCCTTGGCTGGTATTTGAGGGTGTCAAGGTTCCATAAGAGGCCTGTTACAAGAATTACACTAATAATGAATTAAATTAATATATGTGAAGGCCAGTTTCAGGCCCCAGCTCCTGGGAGTGCTGCCCCTGGTGGGGAGAATGGTGTTGACCCTGGAATAGACATTATGCTAAAACATTCCTGCAAGCTGCAGTTGGCACTGCTAATGGTTTGTATTCCAAAGCACTCCTTTGTAAACTTGGTTTCCTAGCGATGCAGGAAAATTCTCCATCTTTAGCCTCCCTGCTTCCGACTTCCCTGTGTATCAAAACCCCTTGGAGAGCCGGGCGGTGGTGGCGCACACCTTTAATCCCAGCACTCGGGAGGCAGAGGCAGGCAGATCTCTGTGAGTTCGAGGCCAGCCTGGTCTACAAGAGCTAGTTCCGGGACAGGCACCAAAGCTACAGAGAAACCCTGTCTCGAAAAACCAAAAAAAAAAAAAAACCTATTTCCTTATAATTTACCAGATCTTCTTCCTCATCAAGCTTTTGTCTTCATCTCAGAATTCTTATTTAAAAAAAAAAAAAAGTGTGTGAGGGTGGGGGTGTGGAGGTGGGTGTCAGGTAAACATTGGGTGTCACTTCTTAGGAACTATTGACTTTACATTGGGGATAGGGTCTCTCAGTGGGACCTGGGGTTCACCAAGTAGGCTAGTCTGGCCAGTGGGCCCCCAAGGATCTCCCGAGTGCTGGGATTACATGCACAGGCTATATGCCCAGGATTTTACACAGATTCTAAGGATGGAGGTCACCGCCTCATGCTTGTGCAGCAGGAACTTGACTGAGTGAGCCACATCCCCAGCTTCAGTTGGGTCCTACTCAATGTCCCCCTCCTGCTGTTGGTGTCCCCGGGGACTAGCTCTCCACTCTGGATGGTGACTGTCCTCCTGCTGAGTCTTGCCTTGGCTGCCTTGCTGGATCAGGTCCTCCTCCTTTGTGCCTCTGTCTCAGGCCGCTCCTCCAGGCCTCAGCTTGCCTGACTCCCCGTTAGCTCCAGCGCTGAGTCGCTTCTTAGCACTGGTTCAACTCTGATTTTCTAAAGGGGAGTTTCTCCTGAAGACCACGTCAGAGGATCCATGCACAATCACACTAGGTCATTGTCTTGGCCTTGAAACACTCCCACGTGACGTTTAAACCATCAAGAAGCCCCAATGGGCAACGGCAACAAGTATGCTGTCAATATTGAAAAATGCTGTGCTTCACGTGATTCTTCAAAGTTATAGGAACGATGCAGGCAGAGTGAAGGCCCATATATCTGGAAAATCTGACTGATGTGGACACTGACATAACTCAAAGATGTAAGAGTTTATTGGTCATCCAGTCTCTGCTGGGTGTATGTTAAAATTCCTATATCGGTTCTTTTCTTTTTGTACACATGTACGTGCATGAGTGTGTGCATGCATGCATGTGCCTGTGCTTATATGTTTGTTTGTGTGTGTATGGTGTGCATGTATGTATTAGTATTTGCATGTGTGTAGATACATAAGTGTGGGTGGGTGTGCATGGGTGTGCCTGTGTGTGGGGAGGCTAAGGACATCAGGTGCCTTTCTCAAATTGCTCTCTGTTTTAGTTTACTGAATTCAATGGTTGGACTAGCCCAGATAGCCTGCTTACCCCAGAGGTCCCCTGTCTCCAATCTTCCCAAATGCTAACTTACAGGCAGATATCACACATGCCCAAGTGTGTACAGTTCCCCAGGATCTGAACCCTGGTCTTCACACTCGTGTGACAAGTACTTCAATCCATGGATTTCTCTTCCCACGCCTGGAGTAACACTTCTTCATCAGGGCCTGTGGTCTCTGCTAGGTCTCAGAATGGATTGTGAACTCTCTGCACCTGCGGTTGAAACATTGTATGTGCTTGTCCATGTTTCTTGGGCGTTAGGAGAGAACCCGTCACCTTCAGCTGGTGCTCTGAGGGTAGGCGGTCATACTTCAGGACCCTCAGTTGATCAATGCCTTCCCTGGGGTGCTGTAGTGTAGAGTATCGAAAAAAAAGTTTCCAGTTATTAACTAAAATGTCCTGTCGGGAAACAGATAATGTGAGAATTAGGTCCTGGTTGCAGCAGAACAACGGCAGAAGCGAGCCAGTTCTCTCGCTGTTGAGATACAAGCGATGCTGGAGGAGAAACACATTTGGATCCCGGCTCGTACCCACCCCATGGCTATACCCACCCCATCATCGCTCATACCCACCCCATCGTTCATCTCTCACCACAAACCCCTTTTCTCATTCCTCTGCAGCCACCTGCACTTTTCCCATCCTCCTCTTTCACTTGGTGCCCCAAATTCTTCCCCCTGCTGATTCCCTCCCTGGCTGTCTCACATTCCCTCCCAGTTTCCCTTCCTCTGCCCTTGGCTGCAAACCCGCGCTGTCATTCACAACAGGGCAGCTGTCCTAGGCCTGGAGAATCAGGATCCTGCTTTCAGACGCCCCGGAGCAGGGCCACGACTTTGGTCTCCGGGTTCCTCAATAGCCTGGACAACAAAGGCCTGGTGAAAGAAGGAAGTCTTCGGAGGAGTTCGCGTTACAGCCCAGAGGGAAAGAAAATGCTGATATTGTTACCACCGCCAGTTTCTCCCCATTGTGCTCCTTGTCAAGAACATGCCCCCTCCAAAGGGACGGGATGCGTTTCAGGACAATTTGAGAATGTTCGGTAACCCGATATTATCTCCATTTCTCTTCTTGTTTCATGTTGCTTTCTGATCCTTGAGTTCTCCCAAGTTCACAGTGGTCCGTGACATTACGGTGACTCGCTAACTCCCATTATCCTTACAGTCAATGCGAGGACAGTGAGCTGTGTTATCCTGTACTCCACCTCCCTGTCACTCAGTGTTTTATCTCCGTTGATACCCCAGGACCAGACACGGAAACCAAAGTAGGCTGTCTTGTCTTCAGGGAATCTTGAATGCCTTTTGTTCGGAGAGGCGTTTTGTATTCATCAGTCAACTGAGGACTCACTCTGGAGAAGCCTCAGTCAGCACACAGCCTGGGTGAAGAGGGGATGCTTGGGCTGTGAAATAGTCACAGTCATGGGTGCTTCAGTCGTGTTCACCTTTTTGACCCCGTGAGCCTGACGGGATCCCCAAAGGGAGCTACCAAAGTTTGCAGACATGGCTGTCACCTGGATGAACGAATGTGTGTGCCTCATACCCACTTCTGATATTAAACCTATCCACGCGGGCACATTCATCTTCCTCCTCCATCTGCCAACCAGTAGTGTCACACATCTGTGATAAAAGTCCACAGGTGATGGCAGTGATCAAAGCAACCCTGATCCCCCCACTTCTTTGAAAGCTGTAATGGCCTTCCACCACCCCCAGAGCCTGCATCTTACTCTCCCTCACGTAGTCTTCAGACGGTACACATGCCAAATTAAACAGCATGCTATTTGTGTTGCTGAGAAACAAAATCTTAGCAGATCAATAAACTTGTGTCCAAACAGAAAGCAAAGGGAAGATATAATGGCTGTTAATTTGAGGTCAACTGTTGGTGATGATTAAGTATCTAGTCTAACCAGAAAACAATTGACAGATACCGTAGAGAGGACAAGAGAGGGAAAAGAGAGCCAAAAGAAAACTCTAGAACACTACTTTAAAAGTTCTTATTAGAATACGCCCATTGTGCAAAATAGTTGGTTTTCTTGGGCTGAGGACATGCCTGTTCAGTTCATGCTGGGCAGACATGAGGATCCAAGTTTGATCCCTGTGCTTGCCTGAAAGCCATAGCTGCCGATGTATATCTCTAGCTCACACACTGGGGAGGCAGAGACTGGTGGACCCCAGTTCTCGCTGGCCAGTCCATCCAGCCAAAGCTACAGTCTCCATGTTTAGGGGGATGCTGGCTCAAAAACTAAAGTGCAGAGGGAGGCCAAGAGGGAAGAACCTGGCATGCACCTCTCACCTCTACACATGTCAATACAGCTATGCACCCTTCCATACATCCCTGTCCACAGGGACACATGCAGACACCATACACATAAGCATACATAAAAGAATGCTTTTCATTATATTATTGTCATGTGTGCATATTATAGACTTTGATCATGTTTACCCAGAGACTCTCTCTGTATGTTACTGTGATACATGTATATTATGGATCTTGATCATCCTGACTCTATGATTTTCTCTTGTTCCCCTACCAATACCACTGTCTCCTTCCTCTTCCCAAACAGTTCCCATCCCAGGTTGGGTGTGGAGGCACATGCCTTTAAATCCTAGCACTCAGAGGGTAGAGGCAGGTGGATCTCTGTGAGTTTGAGGCCAGCTGGGGCTACATAGTGATGAGACCCTGTCTCAAAACAAACAAATAAATATTCTCACCAAATAATCTCCTTCATATTTTTAGGCCTTTGTTTCAAATCCAGATTCCAGTCATGGGAAGAGACATTTGCCTTCCTGACTGACTTATTTTATTTAACACATTCTACCCAGTTCCTTACAAATGATGCAATTTCATCGAACATATAATACATTTTCTTTAGCCTTTTTTCTATAAATGGGTACCTGAGCAGATTTCATACCTTGGATAATGTGTGGAGAGCCATGTCCAGGGGTCTCTGTGGTGTGTTAGCCCATGATCTGCAGTGCTGGAGATGGGTCATCTCTGGTGTTGTGAGGAGTCTCCATTCTGAGTCTTTAGTTTATATTCCAATCAGCAGAATCAGGGCCCCCTTTCCCTTTCATTAGCATCAGCATTGTGTGATGATAACCAAGCTCAGGACCCTGAGCATGAGAGGTAAATATCAGACACTACACTCTAGCCCTTAAACACCGCTTACAGGGAGATTCACTTCCTCGGAGTCCTTAATGAAATTAGAACTAGATATTCAGAGTTCCAGGATTCACAACAGACCACTCTCTTATCAGCAGAGATAAGTTTTTTTTTTTATGTAAATCTGGACTTCCTTGTCAAGAAGAATCACTCCCATGGTAAAATGTACCTGGACTGTAAAAAATGGTGAACGGTGGCTGGCGAGATGACTTAGTGGCCAAGTGTGCTTGCCTCCAAGCCTGATGACCTGAGTTTGATCCCTAGACGTACATGCATACATACATACATGGTGAAAAAAGAGAACCAGCTCTCTTAGGTTGTCACCTGACTTCCACACATGTGCCTTGGTGTGTGTGTGTGTGTGTTCATGTGTAAAATATACAGCAAACTAGTTCTGTGTGTTCATCCCAGGTAATCATACCAGGTAGAGATGGCAAACAATGACTTTTTACTTCTTATCTCCAATGTCAGGAATTTCCCTGGGCATTGAACAAGCAGACATGAAATGATTTAAAAGAAGTCCAAACATGTTTTCATAGATTTAACTGGAGTTAGTGTATTTTATCAACTCTATTACTGTCTAGTTCATGGCTGCCCAATGTAGTTTCTGACCAAGTCTATGCTCAGCTAGGCAGGTCTTCACAGAAGGGTTGGTGATAGCCTGCCTGCAGCTGTATCCCACAGCATTTGTCTATGCTTATGGGAATGAGAAGCATTTACTCGGTGCACAGCAAAGAGTGCTTCCTTTGGAGTCTCTCACAGCCCATGTTAGGAGGGTTGCCGTGTGTTGAGAGGGTTGCTGAGACCATTCCTATGTTCAGAAGAAAGAACAATCTTAACATTAAATAGCAACGTCTGTCAGCAAAGAAGAGAGCCATGGTGGCCGAGCTGCTTGGCTTTGTTCATCTAAACCTAGGCTGATGAATTCTCGATTTCTGAGCGTGTTTCATTTGGGAGCACAGGAGAGATACAAATGCTTACAAAGCAGTGGACTTTGTTGGAATATCTGAACAGCCATTTCTTCCCAGGCACCGAGCTTCTCAGAACAGACGGCTTTGCCAGCCATCCCAGTTTGCTTTCTAGAGCTGAGACAAACAACACGACCAAAAGCAACCTGGGAATAAACGGGTTTGTTTAATCCTACAGCTCACAGTCTATCACTGAGGAAAGTCAGGGCAGGAACCTGGCCATGAAGGAGGGCTGCTTACTGGCTCTCTCCTCTTGGCTTGCTCAGCCTAGTTTCTTATACACTCAAGATCACCAGGTGTTGACAGAGGTTTCTGTTTTGCCTGGTCCTGAAGCCATTCAGTCCCAAAGAAACATACAGAAGTCTACATTAATTATAAACTGGCCTATTAGCTCAGGCTTCTTATTAACACTTACATCCTACATTAACCCATAATTCTTGTCTGTGTTAGCCATGTGGCTTGGTACCTTTTATCAGCGAGGCATTCTCATCTTGCTTCCTCTGTGTCTAGGTGATGACTACAGACTGAGCCTTTTCTCTTCCCAGATCTCTGGTTCTGGTCATCACACCTATACTTCCTGCCTGGCTACTGGCCAATCAGCATTTTATTAAATCAGTACAACTGACAAAACTTTACAGGGTACAAGACCATTGTCCCACAGCAACCAGGCCAAATGGTACCAGCAACAGTGGACTGGGCCTCCAACATCAATCACAAGTCAAGAAAATGCACCACAGGCCAATGTTATCTAGGCAGTTCTTCAGTTAAGATTTCTTCTTTTCTTTGGGCTGAAGAGATGGCACAGAGGTAAAGAGTACTGGCTACTCTTCCAGAAGTCCTGAGTTCAATTCCCAGCAACCACATGGTAGCTCACAAACATCTGTAATGAGATCTGGTACCATCTTACAGCAAGCAGGCAAACAAGAGGACAGAATACTGTATACATAATAAATAAATATTTGAAAAGGAAAGATTTCCTTGTACCAGAAGATGATGGCCTTTGCCAAATTGACAAAAAACAGTGCATCAATCTGATGAACAAGTAAGATATAAACAAGCTTTATGCCCCAGCCTGTGCGTCAAGCGAGAGAGTCTCCCACAATCCAGTATCATGATGCTTGGACTCAAATGGACCCACCAGGCAGACCAGGCTTCATCAGTCAGTGCCCAGACTCCTAGATCTATCACAGGCAAACTCGGCTCCAAAGAAAGTAAATAACCAAGCAGGTCATTAGGAAGCCTATGAAAGTGCAGATATGTAGTTCTGTCCCACTCTCCTGTTAATTTGGCCAACAGGCAGAGGCTCTTTACAGCAATGGAAAAAAAATGGCAAAATTGAAGCTGTGTTAGTTACACCAAGGGCTGCTGGGGTAGGAGTTCCTGCTAATAGACTGCTGCGCCCCTGGTCTGCAGTGGCTCCCCAGCTGCCTGAGCTGCCTTTCTAGAAGTCACACAAAGACAGGCTAACTGTCCCCAGCATCCGCTATGTCACAGAACTATCCCTTGGCCTGGATGGGAGCAAGGCACTCACCTGGAGGCCTGGAGACCCTGAAGACCAAGAGCTTGCCTTAACTGGAGCAAAACTAACCGGTAAGTCTATGCATTTCCCTCCTTGGGGCTTTCCCACCAATGCTCGGTGACCTCAGGGCGACCCAGGTCTGAAACTCATTTACTCTCACATGCAAATGACCCAAATGTGCTCTCCAGGTTAAGTTCTGCAGAAGGGGGTGATGTTCAGTGGTGGGGTTCTGGGTTCAGCAACCCTTGTTTGTGGACAGTGCATCACACTCTTAGAAGACTTTTTTCTCTTCCCCGAATTAAGCTTCCTATCTAGGCAAGAACTCTCCACCCCCACTCCACCCCTGCCTCCATGTTCTAATGGAAGCCATGCCCGCAGCTTCAAGGTGGTTCTAATTTCTAGACTTCAAATGGCTCTCATGGCTGCACAGGAGCACACTAAGCTTCTGGTGTCCTCTAGCTCCTTTCAAATAGAATCCAACCCCAAATGGCTTGGAGCTTGTGGGAAAATAAGAGTTGGAAGTGCCTATAATGGAGAATTAATTTGCCCAGGGTGAGGCTGACTCCAAGAATCCATTTGGGAAAGTTGCCTGGATATTTTCATTAATCCTACCTTCCCTCTGTCCACCTTCCTGCCATCAACTGGAAATAGCATTTCACTGGGTGAGTTTTTCATTTTTACAAGACCGTGTTCTTTCACTAAAACTTATTTATCTAGCAGAGCCCTGATGTGATGTAATTTGAGAAGGACAACACTGAGCCAGTGTAATTATTTCTTAATATTTAAAAGCTCCCTTGGTTAATGTGTTTTCAGAGACAAGCTGTTAAATCATTAGGGATGGTGTTTTGCAGCCTTTTTCTAAGCAGCAGCTAATGTGGGCTTGAGCTGTTGGGCCAGGGGACCACCCTCGCTCTGCTCCCCATTAGCATGCTGGTAACGAGCAGGCCACTTTGACAGGTCTTATCGCCAGACTCACGGCCGACAGATGTGATGATAATTGAAAACTTTTCTTTAAAAAGGGAAAGTCAGGGAAGTTTGAGGTGTGCTGTACAAGCTGGAAAAGGAGAGGAAACCTCTGGAAGCTTGTGCCCTGCCCATAGAGAGTCCCTTCGGATGGTGGTGGGAGACTTCGGGATAGAAGAACAAGACTGAAATGATTTACCTATGGACCCCAAGCCGACACATCCCAGAGACGCTTGCATGTCGGCGTTTATTGCTGTTCACAGAGCTGAGTTATAGAGCCCACCTCGGTGTCCAGCAACAGAGGGGTGCAGGAGGGAGACATGGTACATACACGATGGAATATTTTCCAGTCATAAATAAGAATGAAATTATGTCATTTGCAGGAAAAATGGTGCCACTAGAGACCGTCATATTAAGTGAATTAAGTTTGTTTCTGGTAAATACCTTGTTCTTTCTCATTTGTGGTTGTTAGGGTTTATGGGATATATAAAACTATGTGTTCTATATATGTGTGTTTATAGGCATGAGTGAGGAAGTGGAATGGCGGGGGTGGAAGATGACATACAGGGGGGAGGAGCAAATGAGGGAGGATGGATGGCTAGGCCAGAGCTAGCATTTACTTGTATGAAAGCATCCTTTGTGCAATGAATGTACACAATAAGAATGTTTTATATACTAAACTATTATTGTGTGACTCTCTAGACTAGGACCCAGGGTAAAGCATGGTCCACACGACTTAATGAGGCTGCTTCCAGAACATCCGTGTCCCCGTTTTGTGGACTGTGGCTTAGGCCACTCTTCTTGTCCAAGTCCTGGATGTGAGGTACCAGCGAGGTGGGTCTCGAATCCTCTCTTATAAGCAGTCACCATCTTGTCCTTACATGGCAGAAAGCTCTGGTGCCTTTTGCCCTCCTTATAAGGGCTCTGATTCTATCAGGAGGGCTCCATCTCCCAACCTATTCTGAACTAAACGACCTCCTAAAGGCCACACTCCTAATACTATTGTGTTGAGGACTGGGGCTTCTCTATATGGCTCTGCTGGGAAGGTAGAGCCCAGTCCAAATAAATCACGATTCTGGGCTATGGGGGGGGGGGGTTGCAGGTGAGTTACTGGTATCTCTAGCAGAAGGAATCTCCATGGAATGGGTCGTTGGTGGTTTGCTTCCTGTTCCTCCCCCTAACATGATGCTTCCTTAGTTACCGTGTGAGTCAGCAGAAAAATGAGAACTAGAGGAGCCAAGGATTGAGGTCAAGGTGCTCACTGAAGGATCGCCACCATGGATGACATTCAGGGTCCAGCTGGACAAGTCTATGGATGAAAGTGAGAGTGGCCCGTGAAGACAGGAGCATAATCTCACATTCTAAGTCACAGCGGCACTGCGCTGCCCCATGTGAGGGTCATCTGGTGGCCTTTGAGCCAAGAGTCGTGGTGCTAACGGACTGGTACAGAGGAAGAAGAGAAGAGCCACCAGCCAGGAAAAGACATTGACCTTGTCATGAACACCACCAGCCTTTTGAGCAAACATTAAGCTGTTGCATGGGGGATCATCGAAATTGGTCCCCAAACCCACAGGTTCTGGAGGGCAGAGATTTCAACTCTAATTCAGCATATTGTTCAGATCAGAATAGAGGGACGTGTAATTAGCGGACCTCTCAGATATGGGGTTTCCAGAACTGCACATCAGTGGAGAGAAGAAGCTCACCCTCGCTCTTACTGCCCAGGGCGCTCTTCTCAGCCCCCATCTCCATGCCCTCATCCTGGCAACTACCAGGAAGTACAGTGATGTCTGCTGAGCGAGTGCTCTCTTTCTCACCTCCTCTCTGATGGACCCGTTATTTTGTTGTCTTTGTGGCGCCTTAATTCAGCCCCCTCTGCATGAGCCAATGACAGTGACACACTTATGATGTTCTAAGAGCTCCAATAATTTACAAAGGGAAAGAACCCTCTTAAAGCAGCACACACACAGCAAGTTTAAAAATGTGTAGTTTATCTTCTCTTTATCTCATCTTTGAGATGTAATTGTTTCTCCGCAGACGAACTCACCAGAAGTTACTGGGAAGGGGGAGGACTTGGCAACTGGGTGTATTCATGGTGAGCCCTTGAGATTTTGAAGCTTATCACTGTAGGGGATTTTCCTCTGAGGAAGGTGTCTGGGAAGAGAGGAAAATAATTTGGATAAGGAGAGGTGACCACTTGCAGGTCAAATGGCTATGGCACTGGGTTACCAAAAGAAACCCCCTTAGGTTTCTTATCTCAGGTTCACTTTCCAAAGAAGGCCAGAAGCTCATGGGCCATCTAGGCTCTCTCTCTCTCTCTCTCACACACACACACACAAGAGATTATCTCAAAGAAGGTGGAAGGTGAGGACCCACACCCCCATGTTGCCCTCTGACCACTGTACACCTTCCATGGTATACACAAGCCTACATGGCATTCATGTACATGAACATGTACACATACCGCCACCACCACCACCACACAAAGGTAAACAAATAATTAAAAATATTATTCCAATCCACTATTGCAGCTCTATGAAGCTAAATATCCACAATGATTTTTAGACTATTTGATACCAGAAAACCCCCTTACCAGTTAGCCAGCCTCCCATCTCGACACCTAAGTACCGATAATGGAAAATGAGCTTGGCTTTCTCCATAAAGATAGGTCTTCTCATACCAGGGAAAACACAAATATTCATCTCCTGATGGGCAGATCCACATCTCATTTTAAGAATGTAGAGGGTTTTTTTTTTTTGATGTTGTTGTTTTATTTGAGGTGGGGTGGGGGGTTCGAGACAGGGTTTCTCTGTGTAGCTTTGGAACCTGTCCAGGAACTCTGTCTGTAGACAAGGCTGGGCTTGAACTCACAGAGATCCGCCTGCCTCTGCCTTCCTGCCTCCCAAGTGCTGGGATTAAAGGCATGTGCTACCACCACCCGGCTAGATTGCAGTTTCATGGTTGGGGAGATTACTGAAGCTTCATTAGCCAGGCAGCATACCTCTTTATAATGGTGATTTGGAAAATCACCATTGTATTTGTATTGCACCAATACCATTGTATTGGTACAAATACCAATGTATTTGTAACTTGCAATGCTTTTGATCAGATTTGAAAGAACTTAAAGTTATTATGGATTCTCAGTTTGTGAGCAACGTGAGCCTTTCAGTCTAGGGGGAGAGTAAGAACGGAGAGGGACCAGCTGTCTGTTTTTCCGTCTCCCATGATGCTCGGGAATGGGGAGAGTCCCCACCTGTGGTTGCTGGTACACTTTCACCTGCAGCTCACAGTACACATCAATGCTCAGAAGAACTTAACCCAGTGGAGAGAAGGTTTCAGAGAAATATAATTACTATTTCCAAACTTGGGAGAGGAATTGTGGAAGAGGGCAGATAAGGGAGATAATTCTTACTGGTTATTTCAGTGCCTTTTCCTATTGCAATGATAACACGCTCACTAAAGTGACTTCAAGGAAGAAGAGTGATTTTGCTTTGATTTGAGGGAAATCAGGGCAGCAGGAGCTGGAGGCAGCTGGACACGCCACTCCCACGTCGGGGAGCAGGGAGTGATGGCCACATGCGGCTGCTCAGCTCCCTTTCCACATTTGCACCATTCAGTATCCTAGTTAGGGAACAGGGCTGCCCATGGTGGTTGGCTCTCCCACCTCAGTTAACAAGATATTTATCAAGATTACAAGCCTAGAGGCCCTTACCCCAGATGATTCCAGATGCTGTTAATTACCAATTAAGACGAACTCCAAACCGAGGGACTACATCCTCACAGGCACACTCCTAGGCATTCCTCGGGCCTTATTTATTCCTCAAAGCAGCCTTGAGTGGCAGGCAGGTCGTTTAGATTCAGAAACTAGAATGGAAGACTGAGTAACTATGCATCTAGTGTTAAAGTGGCAAGGTTGGACTTAATCCTAAAGCAAGCTAGCATCTTAAAGCCCTCCTATCACCTGAGGTTATTTTAATAAGAACCTCTGGGTCCATAGACAGATATTACAAGGTAGTAGATTTTATTCCTCTCAATATAGCAGGAGAATTTCAAGAGAAGGAAGGGTCGACTCTGAGATAATGGAGAGGGAGAGAACTGATTTCTCTGGGAGTGAATGTCACCTCCACATGGATCATCATTTCCCAACAGACGTCCTGCAGAACACCCTGAGTCACAGGACAGGGGAAGAATGTGAGGGTGATGTTGAAGTGGCATCTGTGGTTGAGTATGTTCTCTCAATGGGAGGCTGACACGTGCCCATCACCACACGACTAACTTCCCTGCAGAACCTTCCAAGCCGTGAATCTACCAAGTGCAGAACTGATCTCAACTTTGGAACTTGTTCAGGGACCAAGCTTCCAAAGAATGAGCCTGGGAAGGCCTGCTGTGAGGTGCCAACCCCTGGCAGACTTGGGTCACAAGACTTTTCTAAACACGGCCTTCACTTACTCCATGCATTCATTCATTTCCTGAGCAAGAGTGGCTGAGGATTTCCCAGGTACCAAACCAAGAAAGACACCAAGCAAGCAAAGATAAATGAGGTCTGACCTCTTATCTCTCCTCCCAACTTTGGTCAGGGCATCCCCCTGCCTCCCCACCTTGCTGTCATCTCTCCCACTAGCTGTTCCTTTCTGTCCCAGACACCCCAGTGTTCTCAGGTCCTGCATGACTGTGATTGTCTCCCCCACAGCCTTTCTTCCTTCTAATAATAGTATTTTTGTACTAGTATTATACCTTATAACATGTATCGCCACCCAGCACCAGTGGGACTAAGTTTACTGTTTTAGTCTGTTTAGTTGTCAATTTATCTTGCATTAGTCACTGTTGTGACAGAATGCCTGACAAAAACGACTTCTGGGAAGCATGGGGGCAAGAGTAGCTCTAGATTGTGGGGAAGGCCCATGAGATGGCTGCTCACATGCTGTCTGTGTACGGTTACATAGTGTCTGTCTATGTATAGTTACATAGTGTCTGTCTATGTATAGTTACATAGTGTCTGTCTATGTATAGTTACATAGTGTCTGTCCGTGTATGGTTACATACTGTCCGTCTGTGTACGGTTGCATTGTGTTCCTCCGTGTATGTCCTGCCCTGGTGGAGGAGGGCTTCCTGAGATCTGCGCTGGAAGAAGTTACTGCGATCCATGGTCAGAGTTTTATTTTATCTAAACTGAATCTCAAATTCACCTTAAAATGTAGATAATGCCTCAGGTAGTGGGTTTTTAAACACCAGATAGATACCTTACTAAGGACAGCCTTATGATTTGGAGCCATGGCTACACTTTAAACACAGTGTCCTTCACTCAAACCTAACTGAAGTCACCACATGAGGTTTGCAAGAGCTGAGCCTGACCCAGAGCACAATTAAGGTCTATTTATATTTTAATATCTCCAAGACCTGAGTCAGGTGGCATGGAGTTAAATCTAAATATGTCCTGATGCTACCCACTCAACGTTTCCAATTAAGTAGGGTAAAGTTCGTCCTGGCCCAGCATCATCTTTGCCTTTGCAGAGGAGCAAGGACACTTTCAGAGAAGCAGTATCTTCTCTGCAGGCTAGGTGGTCCCATTCTGCCCTGCAGGTATAGGCAGGGCACACTTTCCAGTGTGGTGGGACAGGAAGCCAGGCTGTCTGCTCCTCAGATATGCAAATGCAGTGGTTTTTACTGGAATTTTAATTTAAAACAGACTACATTTGGATACAGGAGAATTTAATTGTTTTTTCTTTGTTAAAGAAGGACTGAGCTGTGGCCTGAGTTCCCCAGTCGACTCTTCTCTTCGACCCTTAGCTCCCTGCTTAGATGTCTAATGCTTGCTCTCACCACAGTCCTCCACACTGAGAAGGGTACTGAGGCAAAGGACTGCTCCAAACCCAGAAATAAACAACAAGCCTGATGTTGTCCGTACAGTTATAGAGTGGTCACGTTTTGTTCCATGTGAGTGAGAGATGATTAAATGTGTGTGTGTGTGTGTGTGTGTGTGTGTGTGTGTGTAACGCCTGGAAGTGAATTAGAATAGTTAGCATGGGTTTTGAGCTTCTGCCAGTTGCTTGTATTTGCATTGCTGCATTTATCCATTTCCAAACATTAGAAGATCCATCTATCAGATTCTGTGTCAATCCGGCACATGGATAATTTGTAAAAAAGCTTTCCTTCAAAATGTTCTGCGGTTTTTCTAATCTCGTAGCTTTTCTCCTTTTCTAATCACATAACCTTGAAGTCGAAAGACGCAGCCTGTGATAATCTGTGTACACTGCGTTCATTACTATCACAGACAATTCTGGAAAAAAAGGCAAAGAAAACACACACACAAAACACATACCCTGAACCTCCTTTCCGCCCTCACACATTCAAAGCTGCCTTTAAAGTCGTGGGCTTTCTCCCAGTTCAATCACACCCGCATTAGGCCGACTCATCAGACAGAAAAGTGGTCGGGAACATAAGGGGATATTGACTTTAAAAATTTACTGGCGAGGCGTTCAGAGCCTGCAGGAATGTCAAAACTCCAACCTGCATTTTGATGTTTTTGCCTCCGGTTAGTCTTGACTGACATGCTTGGAGCACTCTAGTCTGTACTCGGGTATCCATTAACTGCCCTTGACTCAATGTTATCCAGGCCTTTGCAGGGTTTCAGTGGATTCTATGCCCCAAGGTGTAAGAAAAGCTCATGCCCGGTTTTAAGGGATCACATTGGCTATTCCTGGCTTCATTAGGGGGGCATTGTTTGATCCTAAATAATGAGAGCCTGTTAATTATTATTCTGATAATTGGGCCTCATGTGGGAGCATGGCAGGCGGGCAAGAGGTGTTTGAAAAGGAAGCAAGTTGGAGAAAGGAGAAAGAAATGTCAAGGTTGAGGCGTCTTTGAGAGGAGTTTGTTTATATGCAAAGCGTTTTCACCTAAGTGGGGACTGTAGGGCTGGGGCAGGTGTGTAAGGCTGTACTTACTTCAGCTAGGGTGGGTTGCAAAATTACTACCCGGCACTATCTGCTCACGAAGGCTCACCCATCCCTTGACTGAACCTGTAATCCACACAGGGAGAAAATGGAATTGGTTTCTTTCGGTGGGGAGGGAGATCACAGGGAGCAGGGAGCTGGGTGTCTGCCCTGCTCACCAAAGAAAGGAGCACTTGCTTGCTCTGCATGCTCCCGGACCTGTAATGTGACAACCAAGTCCACACAATGCAAGGTGATCACCCTGCTGCCTGTCTGCTCAGACACAAAAGATGACTGTCCAAGAACCACAAATACCAGGAGGACCTGATGTGGCTGAGGGTAGACGGCTTTGGGGGAGATTGTGGCTACCAGGAAGTTTCTTGAAGTCTTTGAGACACCATGGAAAATGTTGGCTTTTGAATTCTTGACAAATGAGAAGAACTTCTGTACTAAATCGGGATTGTCCTTCCCCAGTGAGTACTGCGTCAACACTTTTGTATTGGTCTTTGTCTATTTGTTATGTAACTGTGTGAGAGAAATTTCGTTCCACAGAATATAATGTCTTCCTCCTGGGACCCAGAGAAGAGCCCAGTGCCAGGGCGGGAGAGATGGCTCAGCAGATAAGAGTACTGCCTGCTCTTCCAGAGGACCTGGTTCAATTCCCAGCACCCACATGGCAGCTCACAACCGTCTGTAACTCCAGGATCTGGCATCCTCACACAGACACATACAAGCAAAATGCCAATGTACATAAAATAAAAATAAACAAAAAAGAAATTTTAAAAAAAGAGTCCAGTGTCTTATCCAACTGAAGGAAGGATTGGATTTTGACAAAGGCCTCCATTAAAAGCAG
Source organism: Chionomys nivalis (assembly GCF_950005125.1). NCBI lineage: Eukaryota > Metazoa > Chordata > Mammalia > Rodentia > Cricetidae > Chionomys > Chionomys nivalis. The sequence continues at coordinate 9,659,185 of NC_080090.1, forward strand.
GAAGGGAGTTTGGGGAAGGCAATGTGGCATTTGAAGCATTAACTGGGGTTTTTGTTAGACTTACTTAGACTCTGGTACAGCGGGCCAGCTGAGATGAGAGCTGGCCTGCCTGTAGACCAGGTGACAGTGGCCGACAGGAAGAGAAGAGACAGAGGGAAGGTCCACACTCGTTTTGAGTCCCAGCACTATGTTCACCTGACTTTGCCAGCCTCTAAATCTCAGTCTTCCAATTAAACTGGAGAGACTATCAAAAGCGCATGTTCAAAACGGTTGAATACCCCGGAGCTCTGGACTTGCCTGAGTCTTCTTCATAGGCTCTGTGATTCTCTTTTGTAGGTGTGAATGTTCTTTGAGATGCACCATGGGCCGCAGCGCAGGAGGAAAGGGTGGGAGGGCCAGGGGCACAGTATTGGGGAATTGAAGAGTTAGTGGCCCAAACAGGCTATCTTGTCTGTGATCTTTCAACTGCTCCTAACAGCTTCAATACATCTCCTAGGTTCAGGCAAATGACAGTGAGCTGTACTAGAACATGGCACGCTAAGCGCAGAGCCATCAGAGCACAGAACCATCTTGAATCCTGTGCACAGCGAGGTCTGAAGGCCAGTGTTGGCCAACAGAGCCCTGGTGGTAACACCACCAGCAACGAAGTAGAGAGGGTTTGATTTGACCCTTCCTTCATTCCATGACCTTGAGCTGGGTCTGATTCTGGTAGAGTTTTATCTGCGTCAAACCTCCTAGGGACACTGAGAAGCAAGCACAAGGTTAAGACTCAAATGCAATCTGTAAACACAGACTCCTCCGTGGTCTTATGGCTATGGTGTCTTTACCAGGTAAACAAGGGTACTGGGGATTCACAGGCATCTCACTGTCTGTTCGCTTAGTTTTGCATTGCTGAGTAAGTGAGTCAGCCCCATTGAAAATTGTATAAAGACAGAAGACATTTCTCCCACTGTGTACCCACTCCCGGGCGTTTAGAAAGAGGACACAGCCCTTTGGCCCGCATGCACCTGTTCTTAGATGTAGTGTAAATCACATAAGCTAATGATGGGCTGGTGCTTAGGGCTGAGACTGTTCATGACCCAGGGCCTGGCAAGCACCCTGAAGTCAACTCTCACTTCCCTTTGAAAAAGATCCTTGATGAGTTTTGCAAACACTGTTTCCAGCCTGGGCCACCTCTCTTAGAACACTAAGTTTTGGTTTCATTCAGTCTTCCTCCTTCCTCCTGCCTGAGCAGCCTCAAAGGACAGTGAGCCCTGCATTCCCAGGATTACTGGAGAGGTGTGCTCGTATACAAGACCAAATTATATAGATTTATTTGTGTGGTTCTCCAAGTCCTTGCCGTTCCCACCGGAAGAAACTCTCAAGTCTTCCCCCACCCCCGCCCTGTTTTCTGACCGCATCGCTGGCTGACTGACAGTTTTATGTGAGGTGCCAACCCCTTTAAATGATCACAGTCTGTCTGGGGGTTGCAATTTGTTAAATTAGGTACATGATGTATCATCACGGACTGTGGGCCAGAGACACTCCTGTGTGAAGACATGCTTTAAAAGAAGGAATGAAGCTTAATCCACTTCCTCCATGCAGGCAATCTTCTTTGTATTGACCAGTTTATAGCGATGGTGACAGTCACTAGGGCATATGATTGCCAAGGTCCTTGGTGCCTTTGAACTTGGACCCATATTTCAGCATCAGTGACTATGACTCAGAGCAGCTGCTCTGTTCTCCTCGTGGGTGAGAGTTTCTGCTTCATGGATGAACCCAGCGTAGTGGACCTTGTAGCAAACACATTTCTGTTTCTCTTGCTCCCTCTTGACATAGTTAGGGAATGTTTCCTTTGTCCTTTAGACTCAGGGTCTCCCACTGGGCACAGCTCAGTGCCTCACTCAGCTTCAGTTGCAGCGTTCCCTTGGAAGGCAGTCTTCCCTTATCCTGCTCCTCAAGAATGAGGAAGAGAAAGAATACAGACTTTTTCAAAGACAGAATTACCCATGATTAAAGTATGGCATGATGGATTGAAAAAGAAAGCTAATACCTATACCCATCACCTCAGCTAAACCAGAACGAGGGAGGGGCCATCTGCAAAGCAGTTGGTAACATCCTCCAAGCCCTGCTCAGCCACCTGCCGGGGCCTCTTTCTACAAACTATCTATGGTAACAGGGCCTTCTGGGTAAAGCATCCCCCTCCACAAAGTCCTCCTCCTCTAGCCCACTTTGCATCCCAAGGAAAAGTGATCAGGCCGGTTAGGAAGCAAACACTCATCCCAGATCTCTTAGGTCACCATGATTTGAATTCTCTGCAGCAGTAAGTTCCTCTTTCCCTACAGAGAACTGGGAGCTGTGTCTCCAAGGGAATTGTTTTCTGGCCTGAGATATAACCCTCTCTTTTGATAGTCATAGTCAACAAGGGCCTCTGGGGGCCTGGTTGGTTGCAGGCAGCAGTAGCAGCTGCAGTGAGGTGTGCCTGGGCCAGCAGCTTTATCAGGAATCCCTTGCCCATTTTTCTTGGCACTGTCCCGGTGGATAAGATTTAACAAGCAGTCAGCCACACTGTGGTATCAACTCGGCTTCAGAGAATACCTTATCATCTTAAAGGACGCGTTTTTGTCCCGCTACCTGGGTCCAAGTGATTTTCCCAAACTTCCGTGACTTTGCAAACACGTCTGTCTGGGACTAGGAAGAGGTCCATGGGCTCACACGGTGACGTTGCATTAGCCAGGACAGACCACAGGAGCAGCAACCGCCAAACCAACACGTGTGACCTCAGCTTCCATTTGTGGTAACTTGACAGTCTGTGGGATGGCCCAGACTACTTCCGGAGAATCTTCTAACATCTAACTTCCTCAAACGCTGGGCCTGAATATACAAACGGTGTCATTAAATCAGCAAGTACTTCATACCAAACCAGAAGACACAAAACCTTGTCCTGGATTCTGGAAATAGATTAATTATTCCAAATTCTACTGTTGGACATTTTTTACGCCACTTCTATTGATTTCGTTTTATTGAGTCTTTGATAAGGGCCAAGTCACAGTCCCCAAAGAGATTAATTGAGTTGTAAGGGTTTTAGTCTCCTACAGAAATGAGTGGGTTTCCTCTGCTTCCCCATACACCCATTAAACAATACTCAAGAAGCAGGAGGAGGTAGAGCATTTACTCCCCACCCCACACACAAGAGCTTTGTGTGCCTGTGTGCACAAGTATAGTGACCACTGCTGATCATTTGGCATCCTGGACCAAAGCACTCATTTCTATATAGTTTCTACATCATAACCAGTATTGGGTTATGTAAGACAATGCTTAAGAAGCAGGAGGAGGTATTAGTTAGTATCTACCTCCCAAGAGTTTTGTGTGCACAAGTGCACACACATGCTGTGTTGTGTGTGCGACTTGCCTGTGCACACACATGTGTGCACTGTGATTGAGGAATTGGTTTTCACCTTTTACACGAGAAGCAGAAAGCTCAAAGGGGATCCGTTGTACCCCACATCCTGAGTCCATCCTGGACTCCCCCTCGGAGGCCAGGCACGTGAGCCCTCAATTCTTCAATTTCCAGGGCAGTTTGGTTTTAGAGATATGCCTAGGAATGTTGTGAGGGAGTTTCTGGTGTGAGTCGTCTGTGTGACTAGTGACTCCCTCTCCTGAATCCTTGTCACCATTCAGCATGGTCCTCTCTCAGGTTTCCCGTAGGCCTCATTTCCATCCCATCAGCTTCTGAAGCTGATAAAGGCAAGAGGAAGAGGGGCGAGGCAAGGATGGGGTGTTGGTGAAAGTGCAGGGGCTATGGGGAAAGAGGCATGGTTTGCTTGGCTGTTCTCACACTTATTATGTATTACCCATAATAGGGAACAAGTCAAGTTCTTGTTCATCTGAGCCAGCAAAAAGTGTTGTTTCCAACCCTGTTAGTGCACATGTGTACTTTACAAATAAAATGCTGGACACAGAACAAAATGATCTAAATTTTTGTAATGTTAATGCTGCCATGGCTCAAAATCATCACATTCTTAAGCCTGCATCTTCAGCATAGAGGGAAAAAAGATATAATGGCCACTGCTGATCATTTGGGCAGCCTGAACCAAAAGAGTCATTTCTATATAGTCTCTACATTGTGACCAGTATTGGGTTGTTAAGTTGGTCAATTAAAATTGAAAAATAAAACAAATCTCTTTGTCAGAGGAAACTGCTGGACCTCGCAGCCCTGGTAAACAATCTCTGGTTTTACTGTGCCCCTTTGAGAAGAGGGGTTGGGTGCTGGGTCATTCCAGCCACACCTTCAGTCTCTTCTCGCTTCTCTCCTTTTGCTGTGCTCCATCCACTGGATTCCAACCCACTCTTCCTGGTCACTGCCCAGTTCTCAACTGTATAAGAGCCATCCCAGCTCATAGCTTGGTCCATACATCTGTCCATTCCCCACACTTACAGAGCTCAGTCTTAGACTGCACAGAGACAACCTCTGTTTGTCATCTCAGCCACCAGCAGGCAGATGCCCCGCTCATCACTGGCTGGATTTTCTGTCATAGCCCCATTAGAAGTCTATCATGTCTAAAGTAGAGCCTGGCCCCGCCAGTGAGGAATTCCTTCTTCGTCTACTTCAGGTTCAGCTCCCCCTTCAGGGTCTTCAACTCCTTCCTTTATTCCCACATCTAACCCAGGGCTAAGATTTTCAACCTCACTTGGGAAAAATCTATCCTATAAATGGCCTAGTCATATGAGCTACGACACCCTAAATGTAAAGAAAACTCCACATTCCTTCCTTCCCTGAGCCCCCATCTCAAACCCTCCCTCCTGGTTTGTTCCACCCCCTCCATTAATGTCATCTGCTCAAATAATTTTTCTTGTTCATTCTTCCCCCTCCTCTCACTATCTCTTTATACTGCCTTATCTATTTTATGGTATCCTTGGCTAATTTTTCTTTTAAAAAATTTTATTTTCGCATTTATTTATTTGTGTATGTGACAGTATGTGTGTGACAGTTGTGCGTGTGATATAATGTCACAGTGTGTGTCACAGTGTATGTAACAATGCATGTGTGTGTGCACATATGTGTGTGAGACAGTGTGCACGTATCACAGTGTGTGCGTGTGTGTTTACCTGCGTGTGTGTTCATGTGCATGTGAGAGTGTGCATGTGTCAGTGTGTGTATGTGTGTGTGCACACACACACTCATCTACGTATGGGAGTGTACGTGTGTCAGTGTGTGCATGTGTGTGTGCACACGTGTGCTCATGTGCATGTGAGAGACAGTGTGCATGTGTCACAGTGTATGCATGTGTGTGTAAGCGTGCGTGCACACTCATGTACATGTAAGAGACAGTGTGCATGTGTCATGGTGTGTGCATGTGTGTGTGAGAGCACTTGTGCGTGCTCATGTGTCAGGAGAGACAGTTGCATGTGGACATAGATGACAACTGATGAGAGTCACTTCTCTTTTTCCACCGTGTAAGTCTTGGGACTCAAACATGGGTCCTCAGGCTTGGTAGAAAGCAACTTTATCCATTGAGTCATCTTGCTGGTCCCTTTTTCTTATTATAGTTTGTCTCTCCAGTTATAGTTCCCTAAAGAGTGCAGGCTCTCTACAAGGAGAAATGTAAATGCTTTACTAACTAGAACAGAACCCCACACGAGTAACCGGCGGACCAATACTTGGGACGAAGTCATGGGTGAATAAGATAAACCCAGGCAGCAGAGGGGAGTCGCTTGCTCAAGGTTACAGTTTGCAAAGGGCAGAACCAGGCCCAGGCCCTTAATATGACTCCAAAATGCCTTAAAAGTAAGATTTGTTCCTTTTCTTCTCTGTCAGCTCTTTCCATTTATAATGGTCTCTCCACCCCGCGTTCTTCAGAAATACAAACATCAGACAAGCTGGTTTTAGTAAACTCTTGTAGGATTTCAGACTTCTTTACCAGGATGGCTGAAGATGGACAAATGATGACTCTCAAATTTTAATGAGCAGTAAAATCACTAAGGAGGAAGAACTGGCGAGCTAGTTCAGAGGACAGCGGGGCAGCACCCCTGGCTCCTGAGAAAATGCACACTGGGGAGGTGGCACCACCTTGAAGAACTGGGCAAGCCTCCACTCACAGGTGCATTGAATGAGCAGTCCACAAAGGCAGGACACACACATTTCCTCCTGGCAGACTTCCAAGCAGATTAGCAGGCAAGACTCCTTTCTAGTCAGGCTCTGCAAAAGGAAAATATGGAGTTTCAGAATGGCTACCTGATGTTGTCCGAGACGTCTGGCATATGCAGCAGATGAGGTGTAGCCAGTGGCTTCTGAATCCAAGTCCATCGTCTCTAATCATGGAACTACCACAGAATCCCACTGTTATGCCGTGCTGTTGACAGTGGGAAGCACAGAAACAGGGAAATGCATCTCAACAAAGGAGAATAGCTATGAAGTATGGTGGAGGAGGGAGAAACGCCTGTGTAATAAAAATGAAACAAACTTCTAGTAGGTCAGAATGTGTGCTATGGAAGGGGAAGAGAGTGGGAGATGGGGAGGGGCGGGGAGGAGCAGGAGGAGAAGGAAGAGAGAAGGGGGAGAGGACAGGAAAAAAAACAGAGAATAAAACTTTAAAAAATAACCAGATTTGGGATACGTTTCCACACCAGGCTCCCCTTCCACTTCTGCTTTTCCTCCGTCCTGTCCTCCATGATCCTTCCCTTCCTCCCTGAGGTGATGGAACACTCTGGGAAGGCGGAGCCACCTTGGACCACACTAGGAAGGCAGAGCCACCTTGGACCACACTGGGAAGGCAGAGCCACCTTGGACCACACTGGGAAGGCAGAGCCACCTTGGACCACTCTGGGAAGGTGGAGCCACCTTGGACCACACTGGGAAGGATGGAGCCACACTGGACCACTCTGGGAAGGCGGAGCCACCTTTGACCACTCTGGGAAGGCGGAGCCACCTTGGACCACACTAGGAAGGCAGAGCCACCTTGGACCACACTGGGAAGGCAGAGCCACCTTTGACCATTCTGGGAAGACAGAGCCACCTTGGACCACACCGGGAAGGTGACACCAGAACCAAAGAGTGAAGAATAGATAAACTTCCTTGGCTCAACATTCTTGAGTCCCGTCCCCTAGTGAGTGATCCCTATGGCTTGATAACAGTACGAGTATGAGTTTCTGTGGGCTACAGCGTCACATCTCAAAACACAGCAAGGCCTCGTGTCTATTTTTCAGCTAGAGAGCTGAGTAACTCCCAACTCCATTGGGTCTTGTGATTACAAACCAAGCCTCGCCCACGGAAGGCACTGCTGATCGCTGGCAGCAGCTTCACTACTGACTCTTTGGCCCTGCTCGTCAGGCTGCTGCTGGCTCTTGGTTAGGGCTAGCACACGGACAAAAGCGGGTACCATTGCTGTGCCCAACTGATGTCGCTGTCGTCTCCGTGGGTCTCATTCACAGTACTAGAGAGACCATGATTTTGCTTGGGGGTGGTTTTCTTATCTGGGTTTTTTTTTTTTGTCACAGTCCCAATATTTCAGGAACAAATTCACTGATGGCTCCACAGGCGTCCTCTCCCATCCAAGCAGCCAGTGAGGTGCCTGGGAGTGACCACCTAACCCGTAGGCCACCTTGGCAGAAACAGCAGTGGGTTTTCGATATGAACTCTGCCAATACTGTGCCATAAAGGGTAAGGCTGGCACCTAGAGCAGAAAGAGAAATGGATCAAATGTCAGCTGCGGTTGAGGGGGGAGCGTTCCATCAGGCCACAGATGGGAAGCCTTGCACTGGATGACAGCGACCAGCAGCTTTGACCATTTCATAGCTCTCGCTTCCCTAAAGTTTGTTACCTGCCCCTTCCTCCGCATAAGATACCTCAAGCCCCGAGCGCTCCAGAGTAGGGAGGATGAGGGAAAGACTCAAAGTCCTTGGGAAAATCAGAATGTTGGCCTGGGTGATCCCTAGGATCTCCCGTGGTCCTGACCAACCTCATGTTCCCAAGGGATCTGTGGTCCCAGGATGAGTCAGTGAGCTTCATCTGCTAGACTCTGCTTTAACATATTCAGGTTGAAGGGCCTCTGAGGTCCCCGGCTTTCATTAGGTGCTTGGGAAAGACAACACAGAACTGGCCTCCCCTTGGTGACTGGGGGCGGGGTTTGCCATGTCGGTCTGGCTGTCCATGTCAAGTGGGGGGAGCTCCAGAGGGGAGAATCAGTCAGCAATGAGCCCAGTGACAGGCCAGCAGAGGTCATAGCGCTCACTTCCCCCACCCCGTGCAGCCTCTGGATTCCTTCTCCTAGTAGAGGAGCATGGCCTTGTTGTGATTTCAGGTTCTGTGTCTCCACCCTGCTACTCTCAACAACAAAGGGGAACTTCTCAAGGAAACTCTACACCGGAATTTAAAAGGAACAATAGAATTGGATTTGATTTGTTTAATTCTGAAATCAAGGTCACTAGAAAGTACTGTGGCTCTTATTTGTGTGGTTTGAGGGAATTTTTTTTTTTTTTGGCAACATCTTTCTTTTCATTTGATGGTCCTGTCATCCCCAGAACTGTGTATGTTACTGATCCTGCCTGTATTCAAAGCCGTTATTAAGTGGACTCTTTTAGATTTTAGAGAAATGATAATGGTTCCAGAGATGACAGAACGTGGCAGCTGGTGACAAAAAAAAGCCTTGATAAGACGACAACAGTAAATCAAACTACCGCCACTTTTCCGTTTCATGTTTGTTAATACCACCTCGCCTTTTGAAGTTTAAAGCAAGGTTCAAAAAAGCCAGGTGCTGAATCATAATATTAAAGCAAGCAAGGAGCTCCATGAAAGCGGGCAGATCTGAGAGGGAAGCAACAAACAGAGCTTTCAACTGCCTTTTGTCGGCCCTTCTGCAGATGTCACCAGCGGTTTCTCCCAGCAGAGAGTTCGGCTTGTAGCAGCGCCTCTGGCTGATTCCCGCGCTGCGTTTCAAGTGTCAATCAAAAAGGAAGGACGCAGCTTAGGTCCTGGTCATTGTCCTGTGAAAAGAGCCAAGCGTTTAACATTGATTTAGCTCCCTCAATATACAAAGCTCGAGCCAGCTTTGTGCATCGAAAGGGCCTTTGGCAAGGTTGCTTGTAGAGCAATTCTGCCGCGTCCCACGCGCCTTGGCATAGCTGTCAGGCTGCGGTGTCTGGAGTCCCATGAAAAGTTGTTCAGGACTGACTGAGCAAATCGGGAAGAAAGAACATGTTGCCTCAAAGAGTGGGGTCTGTTGTGGCAAAGGCCTCTTTGCATCTTTTGGTCTAGAGGAGCATTGGAAGTAATCACCATGAACACCCAGTGCCTTGAGCAAGCTAGGAGGGAAGCTGGAAAAGACCCCAGAACCCAGGAGACACTTGGTTCCCATGTATTCCTGTTTGCAGCTTGTGTGGCCTTTCAGGGCTGAGAGCTCAGGCCAGTTGGCTGTGCCCCTCCCTTGTTTTCATTGCCTGGGAACAGGCACTAGCTTAGCCAGATCAAGGGGAAAATGATGGCCTGCTCAGGCTTAAATGAATGATCTTGTTGCTTCTCTGTGTATGTATGATTCTTTGTCTGTCTCCTCATCTCCTCCTCCTCCTCTCCCCTCTCTTCTTCCTCTTCATAGTTCGTGTGTGTGCATGTATGTATGTGTGTATGTGTGTGTGTGTGAGTGTTTGTGTGTATGTGAGTGTATTCTGAGGGATGAATGCATGCGCACAAGAAAATGCATAAAGAAGCCATAGCAACCTTGGATAGCACTGCATGGGAACTTTCCACCTTAATTTTTGAGACAGAATCTTTTGTTAAGACCTGGAACTCACCAATTAGGGTAGGCTAGAACCCCAAGGATCCCCCCTCTGCCTCCCCAATACTGTAATTAGACTCATGGTCTGGGTCTTTCCTACTGTCTTTGATGTGTTTACTCACTAGGTTTGATGTGAGTTTGGAAGCTGGGAACATCCCTGACAGGTTTTCAGATTTGGGCAGTAAAGAATTCCTGACTGCTGTATCCCCCAGGTCCTTGCCACATTTTGCTCAGCTTATGTGTTCCTACCCAATGGCAGAATTGCTTTTCAGCTACTTATTCACAGCCTATCGGGCTCAAGGAATGCTCTTCAGATGTACCTCAATCGGATGATGGGTCAACATAACCATTTTCCTCGCCATATAATGGTGGATGCCGTGCTTCAAGCATTGGATGTTAGTATTTTCACAGACTGTCATGAACGGACCATGGTTTCACACTGCTCTGCTGCTGAGTTGTGACCAAGCATTGGATGTTAGTATTTCCACAGACCGTTGTGAATGGACCATGGTCTCACACTGCTCTGCTGCTGAGCTGTGACGCTCTGGAGGTCACCTGAGTTGTGTGTCTCGCCAGCTTAGAGTGTTGGGGTGTGTGTGTGTGTGTGTATAGTTGTATGCAGGCCCCCACGTGCAAATGTGCACGTGGAGGCCAGGAGACAACTGATGTGCCATTCCTTAGATGCCATCTGTCTTGTTTTTTGAGACAAAGTCTCACTAGTCTGGAATTCACCAAGGAGCTCTGGCTCTGGAGACAGGGACCATCCTGTCTCCACCACTTTCCGTGCGGTTGGATTGGAGTTCTAGGATGATCGGGGCTCATGACAGCGTGCATCACTTTCTCTTTGAGTCCTCAGAATTGGGCCACCTAGTCCGCCTGCCCGTTTAGGAACCACATGCTGAGATGGCCCATCCTCAGCATAGGAGCAGCTTCTATTCCTACGTGAAGGATTTGACTCCAGTGGACTTCACACGAGCCGTGCATCAACCTTTGCTGTGCGAAACTACTGCTCCAGAGCCTTGCTTGTTGTCTTTGATAGACTTCATTTGTTCAAAATAGCCCGGTCAAGCTCTTCTCAGCACAGGGTGGTGTGGAAACCTTGGCTAGCCACAGAGCGTTTCCCAACAGCTGCACTAACCTGTGTAAATACAGTACGATGATAAATGGAAACACAACACGAAGTGGCTCATTGTCCATGTAGCCCAAGTCCTGAGTCCTCAGCAGTGAACTGCCTGTCCTGTAAGGTGCCGCCTCTTCTTTGATGCCCACCCACCTCTCCAACTGCCTTGCCAAATCACCATATCGCTGCACCTGCCTGCCCACACCGTGACTAGAAATTAGCTAAACCATCTGCCTCTTCCACTCTTGAACCCACATCAGTGAGTCTGACACAGGGACAATGTATCAACCTTGCCAGGGACTGTTACTGCTGAATCGGAGTTCCCAGCCTCAGCTGCCCTGCGACACCAATTGGCAGTGCATGTCTTCCACCAGCGTCCTCCTCTGTCCTCTTAGGATGCCACGCTGCTCCTGAACTTCTCTCTCTCTCACCTCTAAGGATGCTTAGATATCCAAGGACAATCTACACGCCAGTCTTCTGACTCCTGCCGTCTCAGACATTGCTCTGTTATTTTTGCTTGTTTCTAGAATTTCCATCTTTGGCGGCTCTGTCTACTCAGCCTATAAGCCAAGCATCCTTTGTAGACTTTTGACTAAAGTGGTCTACTCTCATACCATCCCTCTTCTCAGTCCCTCACTAATCCTTTGTCCACAAAGACTCACCTTCTGTCTTTTCTATTTAAATTGCTCTGGTGGAAGCCACCAAGACCTCCATGTGGTGTTTCAACTTCTGTAAACCGTGTAGAACTCTCAACACTGCATTCTCTCCTGTTTTACCAAATTTGTTTCCCAGGACATCGATGTCCCCTTTCTTGCCACTGTTCTCTGGCTTCTCTTTCTCAATCCAATGTTTCATATTCCTGTTCCTTCAGACACAATCTCTCATCCCATATGTGATTTTTCATTATCTAACTGTGATCATCTTCTTTTCCTACTGTGGAGGTGGAGGAAGCACTTAAGAACTCAAAAATTATCCACAGGAAGAGGGATATGCTTATACCGACTGCAGCTCCATGGCAAGACCTCAGTTTCCCCAGTGCTGAGTCTGAACTCCCAGCCTCAGTTCTGAAGCAGACCTGACACATTTTGCCACACAGCTGGATTGCTGCCAACTTTGATGATGTTAGGTTTCTGTTCAGAGCTCCTGTAAATGGGGAATCTTAGGTCTGTGACATCCCTTGTTCTGCCTGGTGGTTAGAGGAACAGGATGAGAGGTAGAGAGAGAGTTTGCATCTTGACCAAATGCAGCATAAATTTCTAGGCTCAAATATATACTGAGAGATCAACTTTCAGGCAAGTCTACAGTAGATCAAACTAAATACCTCTTTAAACTCCTGTTCAGAGAATTTTTAGGATTTCCTTTCTTGCTTGATCCTTCTTTCTTACATCTTTCTACTGAAGAATTATTTATTGCTTCTCAGCCATTTCAGCACCTGAATTTTAAGATTTATTAATGAACGTACAAGTTAGTGTTTCATTCTAATTTGACTCTAAAACACCCTAGACAGGAGGCTTATTTCCTCTTCCTGATAAGTCTATGTGCTCATGCCCAGACATCCACCCAGACACACACCTACAGTAGCAACGGTGTGGTTTTAAGGACACTCGGTGAATCAGCTTCTCATTCTTCATCTCCTTGGTTTACTTGAAGTAACTGTTTATGAGAGGATGCTTTTAAAATACAATAACATCAACAATCAGTTGACCTTAAACAAAGGTTACTTTCTGTCATGTGGATGGGTCTCGCTCGTCTAACTAATCAAGTTGAAGTCCTTCAGGGCAAAGACAGAACTGGGCATCATAGGTTGGTTGGTAGAGTGCTTACCGTGAATGCATGAGGCCCCAACAGCACAAAATGGAAAGAAGGGAGGGAGGGAGGGAGGGAGGGAGGGAAAAGAATAAGAACAAATAGTCACTACATCTTCCTGGAGAAGCAATCCTAGCTGAGTACTGCAGGGGTAGCCCCTGTCTGAGTTGCCAGCCTGTGCTACATACTTAGAACTTGGCAGCACACACCACCACGCATGCCAATCCTCTCAAGCAAACGATATGGTTCTGTGCATATATTATTGTATATCATATGCATATCTCTACGCACACATTCCTGCGCTTCCATATCTCTAGAGAATCTATCTGACACAGCTGGGCATCAGGGGCTGCTCCAATGGGAAGAGAGGGGGCACTGGGTTTTAGGGTGCAAAAAAAGGAGAATGAATTCAAAACATTCCTGTCTTCCACCATCAAAAATTTAAGGACCTTATATGTAGGTGAACCACTGGGACATGAAATGGGTCTGAGGCACAATGTGGAGTAAAAGAATGTGTTTCTCTGGCAACAGATGAGGCGCGACCACAGCCACTAGGCCTAGGAGGGTGTCAGAAGCAAGATGGCCCATAACTTCTGTTTACATTTTACCAAGCCATGCAGGTTTGGATCTTAGATAAGGCCAGGAGGGGACAAAGGCAAGGATTGATGTGCCCATTTCACTGGTCAGGTGATAAGGACCTCCAGGTGACCACAAAGAGCATCACCTAAAAGACAAAGTGTGAGTCACGAGAGGCCGGATTCCCATCAAACTCTCCAGTGCCCACCATGGACTGCATCACATCAGCTCTCTGCTTCCGTGGAAGACACCTGGCAGGTTAGAAGCTATATGGCCCAGTGACATCCTGCATGAAGCCCTGGGCTTGAGGAATAGCTCCCAGGACACCAAAAGGAAATGGCTTGGGAGGACACAGCCTATAGAGGGGCAGCTGAGCAGTGGCAACTGAAGTTACCCATTGGCACAAACAGCTGGGGAGCCATCTGTCTGGGAGAAGCTTCCTGCCCGCACCATGCCCCCTCCTCCTGCATCTGTGAGAGGCCTGGCGGCTGACAGAGGCGCTGTGCACAGAGGGAACAGAAGGGAACCCGCTGGCCCTTGGATAACCTTGGCCTCATTAGCATTGAACCGAAGCCCACGGGTGTTATTGACTTCTAGTAAATATCCACCCACCAAGATGTCCCCAAGCACTGCCCAGGGGTGTTCGGACACCAAGCAGGCCTTCTCTAGCCTCTGTCCCAGGCTCTGTTGGTGCTCCCCACCCCTTGCCATGCAGCCATGAGAAGCCTCTCCATCCTCCTGGGAGGAGGGAGGGGGGAGCAGGCAACCTGAGCCATCATCTCCTTGCAAACCATTCTCTCCCTCCAAAAGGCCAAACAAATAATCCCTAGAAAAGCAGTTCCGCACGTGAAGTGTGCACCATTGTATTTCCAACTGCTTTGAAAAACTTTCATTTTTGTGCAGCAAATGACACATTATCTTCCTGGAGGTCAGGGAATAATGCGGTTGGATTCTTGCAACACCGTGAGAGTTAATGTTTCTATTTGCCATTGTGTCCTGTGCAAAGAAAGGCAGCCGGGCACCTGGGGTTGCCACAACACACAGCGCAGAGATGGTCGAATCCACCAGAAGTGCTTTGATAACATTGAACACTATTGTGAGGCGGTGGCTCCCTCCTTGCCTGCCGTGCATAATGGGCTTCCGAGTGCTAAGGAGATAAACGATGCTATCCTTGGAGTGTCAAAGGTAGAACTCTCCAGAAGCTACATTCAGAATCGGCACGAACTTAAGGACTTTGTTTTTTTTAATAGTAATTGAAATATATAATTCAATAGAAGTGTCACTCTAATGTAATAATTGCCAAAGAAATTGAGCCACAAGGAAGAACAGCAAATTGTGTGTGGAGATGGTGATGTTTTCTCATCAAGAAAGACCCCTGGATATCTCCCCTTTCCATCCTTCAAACGTTCGTCCTCACGCATGTCACCCTCTTGAGGGATACCCTTGCTGATTCTAGGTTTCCTGTAGATGTAGTTGGCCCCTCTTAAAATGCCCCTCACCAAGAAGAACATGTATTAACTGCCTTGGCAGCTTCCTAAAGCAAACTCCAGCTAATCTCTTTATTGCCGGGAGTCAGCCACATCACATTCTACCTCCAACATTGTCTTTGCTTCTGTGCAGGGAAGCACCAGAGAGGCGCTTTGTGTAGCTGAACTGCCCCATGATTCGAGGCTGTCTCTCCTGTCTTCACACAGCTTTCTTGGAATGAAACAGTTTCTATGGAGGAGGTAGTCTAATATCACTGAACCGAGTTTGGGACTTAGAGGGGCAACGAAACAAGGAAATATTTCTCTCCCTGCAGGAAGCCATGACTCAGGCTATCCTCCTTGTAGTATTATCCTCCTTGTATTTTCATTTGATGATGATAGGCATCTAAGCACAACCACCCTTAAATCTGGTGGAAATGTATAACATATTCATTTCATAAGACACAGTTATGAGTCATTCTGTCCCCTTTATCCTTTCACCTTGGGGTTTAGTGCCAGGGTCGTAGCCATCTACTCCCTTCCTTCTGGTTGCCTTCATCAGTTTACTTCTAGGGACCACAAGGGACCATGATGACTTGAGATAGCAGGTCCCTGTAACAAACTGTAGCCACCAAACTCTTAGAAAAGACACCAGGCACAACCAGCTGGACTTTGGCAGGGTCCTTAGTCTCAGAGTCCCCCAGAAGATTTGCATTTAGGGGAGGGAGAAAACTGGAGTGGGAGTGGGCTGAGGTAAGATCAAAGAAAGATCAAGGTAAGGATGCAAAAGAAAGAAAAGGAGCAAACACTGGGGAGAAAGGGTCACATACTTTACAGGGCCAAGGGAGACACAGCACACGTGCTTTCTGGATATCTGGAGACCAATGATGGCAGCAGAAAATACCAAAGTGAAGACAATGTGGTCAGGGTTGTATTATTGTCTCAAATTTCTGAATTTGTATAATAGAAGAAAGAAGAACTTAAAGAAAAGGTTATAGAAGCCCATAGGTCAGTGCCCCAGTTTTGTATTCAAGTTCAAGGCTGGCAGCAACAAGAGGAGAATGTGAAGCTTTAGCTGCAGCCGGAAGTCATTGCTGGTGTCACCCAGGGCTCAAAAGGCTTGAAGGGTGAGCTAGAGGAGACTGGGAGCCAAAGATCGACTTTTCACTGACATGCTGACCCCATGGAGCAACCCTGGAAAGCTAGCCATTGCAGAAAGAGCCTCTAACAAACCCTAAGGGAAGCATTTTAGATGTTGTGCTTTCTGTTAATGGAAATTCCTTCCCCTTAAGAAAATACGAACCTGGTAGTTTGGTTAATCTCAATTGCCAACTTGATGAGATCTAGGTGAGAATCACCTTGGAAACGGAATTGTGGGCTTAATTGCGTGGGGTCAATTGAGGTTGAAGGCTACCCACTGTAGGATAAGTGAGCTGAGCTTACTTTCATCTCTCTCAGCTTCTTGATGGTGGAATGCTCCTGCCTCCATCTTTTCCTTGCTATGATGGACTGAACCCTGAACTGTGAGACAGAACACACCCTTCACCCATTACACTGATTTTGTCAGGAAAAGGAAGATGCTGGGCACCGAAGCTCACTTATAATCTCTTACCCTGGGAAGTGGAGGCAGGCAGGAAGGGAAGAGGCAGTGTAGGGGCTACACAATGAGTTGCAAACCAGCCTCAGCTACCACCAATCCACCAAACAAACACAACAGCCATCTCTGTGTGATGGCTTGAATTGTAGCCGCAAAGGAGAAGAAAATCTTGCCCCAATCAAAGATGAGAGGAAAAGTTAAAAGAAAAATTCTTATATGTTCATGTATCGGTCATCAAGATTCGGCATGTACAATTCATATCTATTTTGTTTTATTGGTGTTGCCCGGATGGTGTAATTAAGTGTCTTCCCTAACCCAAAGCATCCCCATATGAGGTGAGTGATAGAATTAAGAGCAACATCCTGGCCTCTGAAGTCACCCAAACTTCGGTTGCCCTCCCCTCCTTGGCATCTGATTTGACCCTGGTAAACCGCCATGGTGTCTGCGGAAAAGCATGGCGGATTGCCCTGCCTTGTTGGGTCACTGTGAAAATGAAAGGGGTCAGCACTTGTCGTCAAAGTGGAGCAGGCTTCTGGAGCCCTGAGTTCTCAAGGCAGCTCGGGCTTCCTTCTGACCGTGGCATTCTGTCCACTCTTCTGTGTCTCATTGGCCAGAGTTTATGATGAAGCAAGGAAGGACTCTCTGGGGTAACATCACTGCTATCACACACATTTATATCTGCCTCTGGTCAGTTCGCATCCACCACGCACATTCAAAGTCACGTGACACACATGCTTAACAAATCCATGCATGTGAATGGCATGTAGGGAAGATCGTGAGTCCAAATCACCACACATATACCAAAATGACTATAATTTGAGTGAGATGGCCAGAATTGAAAATTTAAAAAAACACAGCTGAATTCTGGTGCCCAGACTGATCACACCCGAAAGACATGCCTACCTGTGAGGAGAGCTGCCACTCAGGTTTGGTGGCCATCACTCCTTAGGGGTGCACCCTGAGGCTCATCTAGGAGAGCATAGACTTGGAAATCACAGATGTGTTTCCTCCTGAGCCACGCCTCCATCAACAGTGCACAATCAAGAGTACTCCTGCTTCATTAAGATCTGACCACAAGACATGGTTTTCATTATTTTAAAAGTATTCTTCACAGTCATCAACACATATTATCTAATGATTTTGTTCACTTCCACTTGAGAATAACTGCTTGTGACTGCCTGGCCCAGCACCTGCCGCTTTCTCTTTCTTCTCTTTATCGTTCTGCTTTTTGCTTAAGTTTCTTTTATTCCTATCCTTTCCCAAGAGGAGCTCACTGTAGCGACGCAGCACAGGGCTGGCTGCCCCCATTGCCTTCCTTCGTTCCTTCCCTGCATTCACTGGGGCATTTGAAGGGAAAGGGACAGAAAAGGTAGGCTGTGGGTCCTTGTCGTCGGAACGCTGGGTAGGTCTCTCATTCTCCCTTCCACTGGTGGCACTCCTCTCTCAGATTCCTGTCAGAGCTCTCCCCGCCTTCCTTCACATACACTGTGGCCCAAGAGCCATTGCAGCCCCAGTGCCATGGAGAGATTTAGACCTTAGGATTACCACCTTTTACCTAATAAATCATAATCTTGTACATGATTTAAAAGAAAAAAAAAAAACAACCTTATTCCCATAGTGATCTTTATCTGTTCTAAAATTCAAAAACTACCTTTCCAACCCCTTTCCGCAAACCCAGTCCCCATCTCCCTTTTCCCTGCTTGCTTCCCCGGTTTCGTCCTAATTACCAGCCAGTGGGTAGATGCTGCTGCTACTCCGATGCTCTCGCGCTCTGGATCCCTAATCATGCCCATTGTGCTCCTCAAAGCGAAGTCAAGAACTGCTGCCTTTTTATGCCCTCTCTCTCCCTACATTGTGGAAGGAAGCAGGTCCCTGCGGCTTTTGTTGTCTCCACTTCTGGGCTAAGCTCCATTTGCTGGTGAGCGGGCCCTGTCTTCGCTCCCCCTCTAAATACTGCAACATTCAGCATCCTTTCATGGCCGTGCTTTTAAAGTAAATCTTTGGACAATTAAAGACATGAAATGGCTAAATAGAGTTCCGTGGGCGTTGTTCTCTCCTTTTTAGAGGTTTAATCACACTTAATGGCTTCTCTTCAAAACTTGAATTTTCCATTTTGGTGTTTTGACTCCATTGAAAGAGTTTACTAATATTCTTTCAAAAGTATTCTCTGCTCAAATGAGCTATTCAATAAAGTTTTGTGCCACGCTATAGGATTTACTCTAAATGGAAAATAATTTAAAGGGAGATGGGGGGGGGGGGGAGTTGCCATCCTGTGCCACAGGTTTTGTGAGCCAAATCGTAATCACCAATATAGAATTCGTGAAGAGGTGATGAAAAGACAAGGATTATTTAGGTATAAGGGGGACTATTTCAAATGAGATTTCAATATCTCCCTTTCCTTGAAGATGGCCAATTGTTCAGCCTTATGGGTCTGTAAATAGGAAGTTGGGATAGCCCTCACCATTCTTCCACCCCTAGCCTCTCTCTCTCCTTGTCTGTATTTTTTTTCCTCTCAAAAGACAGAGAAGCTGATTTTGTAGCTCATCTCCTGTGACAACGTCCTCAACACACTGCTGCAGTTCTTTCCAGATTGCTCTTGCTGGGGTAGTTCCTGTCACCATCAGGAGGAGGAACCCGGCTGGGCACTGAGCTCCCCCCAGGTCATAGTCACTGTCCAAGGGATAGAGTTTGCCTCTTGAAAGACAAATTTAGTGGAAAATAAAAGCCATTACTTCATGACAGTGCTTTCTTCACCCCAAACTCTCTGGTGGCGTGTCTGGGTGAGCAGTACCCTGGGGTCGGGTGTCACATCTGGGTGAGCAGTGACCTGGGGTGCTGGTGTCAAGCTTTAGAGAAAAAAGGAATGTTATACCACTGTATAACTGGAACAATGTGCCCCCATCCGCCTCTGCCTTTCACACACTCATCTTTCTTTTAGAAGCAACACAGGACAAAGTTTGGGGAACTGTGGCCTGACCTTGAGGTATTTAATGTGTGGATCCAGAAACAAGCAATGTGGGTAGCAGAAAGAACACAGATAATATGATCTTAGATCCAGGTTCTATGGCTCACTAACTGACCCCGGGGAAGACACCCTGAGGCTCTCGGAGGCTCTCTCTTCCATGACAAGGGTCCCTGCCATTGAGTGGATGCTCATATCTGCCCGAAGCGATCTCACTTGTGTGCTCATTTATTATGGTGTTTCTCGCCTCCCTCCCCAGTGTCGGCTCCTAGGGCAGGGACCTTGACAGAGCTCGTCACTGCATCCTCAATGCCTGGGAGCACGGCTGGCATCGAGCAGATGTCCAATAATGACTGCACATAGCAGAGTTATTGGAATCTTCATGAACACTGAGCCACTGACCTTGACCTAGGTTGGTAGGCTTGCTAATATTTGCCAAATCGGCCAGAAGAGGAAAATTGTTTCAAGAAACCAGAAGCAAAGAGGGGCAGAGGGGGAAGAGGAGGAAGAGGGGAAAGAGACATTTGAAATCTACACTGGTCTCGGGTGTGGAAGGCACTGGACTGTTCTGCAGCAGTGGACCTCCTTGGGAAAGAACTGGTTCAGTGGGTCTCTTGAAACGTGAAACCCCAAGAGGCAGGATTCATAGCCAGTGTTGAAGAGGTTTAATCCAGATGTAACTTGGGAAAAAAAGAAGAATGTTTGGAGGAAAACCAACCAAATTTAGTTATACAAAACCTAAGGTGACAGAGGGGTAAATTAAGATGCTACAGTCATCGACAAGGCCTGAATCAGAGTCACAGAAATGGGAATCTCCAGAAGGGAGGTTCAGGGCAATGGCAGGAAGCAAGTGATTGGACTCTGTGGAGACATGAAGGAGAAATGCATAGAAGCCACCAGAACTAGGGTTCTGGTAGAATCCATGAAAACAGGGAAGTGGAGGAGGGGAAGACACTGTGGGGGAGAAACATTCACACACAGAGAAGCATCTTTGGGGCTGCAGGGAAGGGGAGCCAAAGATGTCACGTGCAGCACTATCTACTTAGAGGAGACAGGTGGAGGAAGGGAGAGGAGAGGGAGGAGCAGGGACGGTCAGGGACACAGAGACTGACCTGCCCTCAGCAGGAGTCCTAAGACGACGTGTGTGAAGGAGCATGGACAAAGAAAATGGAGCAGTAGCCGCTAAATGTTAGGTCTGCCCGTCAGAATGAAGAGAAAGACGGTTTCCTACACAGGGACTTGCGTTCAGCCTCCACGCCAGAGCACGTGCTGGGAGTTCCCGTGTCTCCTTCTCATCTCCAACCCACTATGAGTGTCACGTGGGTGATGTCCTCGTGTGCCAGCCCAGGCAGTGTTCCTACTCACCAACAAGTCAAGAGAGTTACTGGCTAATTGCACCCCATATGACAAGAGAAGACAATTCCTTGTCCCTAATACTTTTCACCACGGCCCTCTCTGCTTTGCCTTTTGGGGTTCAAGATGGCATGGTCACAGTCTCAAGACTCAGGGGGCAAAAAAAAAGCAACATAAAGTTAGCAGGTGTCTGTCAAGTGTGGGGGGCTCCAAAATTCACTTTTATCTATGGAAAGAAGAAGAAGGGAAGTTGAGCTGCATTTAGGCACAGAACTAGTCTGATCTGCCGTGAAGTTGTCAGCTGCATTTTAAAACACCTCCACTTGAACACTGTCTCTCCGAGACTCCTCACATCTATTCACCGGGCTTGGGATTTCTCAGAGAACAAAGCCATTATTAATACACAAGAGTAGTCTAGTTTAAAACAGAGAAACCCCCTTACTACATTTGCACTGTCCCTTGGGTCAGGTAAACTACAGGGAAAAACAATGAACAAAAAAAAAAAAACAAAAAAAAAAAAACGGCAAAAAAAAAAATATAACTTCTTTTTCCATTTCGTCCCTGAAGACCAGTGACAGAGAATGGAATCAAATTTCTTAGTGCAAGAGGCCTGTTCTCTCAGGGTCAAGGCTGGCATTGTGGGGCAGGCTTAGAGGGAGTAGGGACCCTGAGGGGGCATGAGGGTTGGCTCCAATTCCTGGGTCTCATTTGTTCATCTAGTCAGATGTGCCTGGAGAGCCCTCAACAACAGGGTCTAATTCAGTGGTCCTTAGCAGATCAGCAGGCCTGGGAAAGAAAGCCGACCTGGCCACACACTGGTTCAGGATGAACTCCTGTTTCTGACTTGAAGTGTACAGAGAAGGCTTAGTGTGTGTGTGTGTGCATGTGTGTGTGTGTGAGAGAGAGAGAGAGAGAGAAAGAGAGAGAGAGAGAGCAAGAGAGAGAGAGAGAGAAGGAGGGGAGAGGGAGAGAGAGAGAATGTGTGTGCATGTGGTATGTGTGTGGTGTATGTGTGATGTGAGTGTGTGCATGGCATCTGTGTGGTGTATGTGGGTGTGAGTGTGCTGTGAGTGTGTGTGTGTGGTATTTGAGTGTATGTGTGAGTATATTTGTGTGAGCATATATGTGATGCGTGAGTGGATATGTGTCTGTGGTGTGTGTATATGTGTGGTGTGATTGTGTATGTGGTGTATGTGTGTGTTTTCACTGACCTGGAACTCACCAAGTAAGTGGTGGTCAGAAAGCCTCCGAGATCAGCATGGAGGCTATACTGTAGTGTGCAAAGCTCCGAGTCTGCCCACTGCCTGTCACCAAGTGTCTCCCATAAAGCCGTGAGAGACATCCCCACAGAGGACACTCTAGAGGCTGAGGAGAGTGTAGATGATGATTTGTGGCACCAGTCCTGGCAACTTTTCTGGTGCCTGAAGCTGTGGGAACAGAGAGGGAGGTCATTTGGGTCCCATCTTGAACTCCATTTGTCCTTCAGATACTGAAGGCAGACACATGCCAATAAGAGGCTTTTCAGGGTCTGGTAAAACAGATCACAGTTGGACCCTTGGATGCGGGAAGAAAAGACTCCCCGAAAGGACAGAGAGGAAAAGACAACAGGTGTTTCGTGAATAAAGTTTGCTGACTGCCTTAGCAGCTGCCCTAGGCAAGTCATTCCCTGGTCTCAGCCATCCTAGGTCTAAGAATGATCCTAACTCCCAGAAAGACTTGAAGGAGCCCCAGAAAGGGGACACACCTGCTACTCCCCCAGAGCTGTTTATTTCCAGTTGACAAATATTGTGCTGATGTTCACTTCAATTAGGGGACACATTTGACAGTCTGACTACTCCATCTGATGCCTCAAGGGCAAATTCCAGCTCTTGCAGGAAGGGGTGGTCCAATAACTGATCCGTATGAATAAAATATGCCAGCGAGGAACACTCGCAGCAGTTTGGGGAAGCCACCTCCTGCCACAAGGAACGTAAAATGTGTATGAAAAGAGCAAGTCCCATAAATAACACATGGCACACACACTGGAGGGAGGCTGGAAACTAAGCGTGGAAGCCGTAGTGCCTACTCCTTCTTCACGAGTTAGGAACTAAGAAGTGAGACTCCACGGCAGGGAGCACAAGGTGTTTGCAATTCTGTGCGGAAAATCCTTTCAGGAGGCCGAAACTCACGGGGAATCATATTCAATGATTCTGGTTTTCAGATCAGCATCGGCAGGGAGACACTCTACTAGAGTCTCATGTTACTCCTTCTGGGGTGTGTGTGTGTGTGTGTGTTCCTGTGTGTATGTGTGTGTTCCTGTGTGTATGTGTGTGTTCCTGTGTGTATGTGTGTGTTCCTGTGTGTATGTGTGTGTGTACACGCATGTGGAGGATAGAGGTTAAGGTTCTAGGATGCTGTCTATTCATCTCTTTCTCTTCGAGACGGTCTCTCACTGAGTTTGGAACACAGACTAGTCCCCATTGACTGGCCAGTGGGTACATGAGAATCCTTGTTTCTGGGATTCAAGTGGGGCCCCCACCATGCTCAGATTTTTATATAGATAATGGAGATTGAACTCAAGTCTTCATGCTTGTACAGCAGGTATTTTACCCTGGGAACCATCTCCCCAACGCTCTCTCTCTCTCTCTCCCTCCCTCCTTCCCTCCCTCCCTCTCTCTCCCATCACACTGAGGATCGTGAGATGATCTGCCCAGCACCTTGTACACAGCCTTCTGTGACCGGCCGAACTAGTGGGTCTCTTCATGCCCAGTTCTGACCTTGGTTCCTTTTACCTGTTTTCTGCCAGTCAAAGCCTGAGATAAGAAGGGCACCAGAGGCATTGCTGAGCTGCCCTGAGCATGTGGGCATCCAGTCTCTGGACTCCAGTCCCCATCAGGAAAGGGGACAATCAGTCTTTCCTCATTTCCCAAGGGTCTCCTGCGTATAAAGGCAGGTGCAAAGAGTGGGAGGAAATAACAGGGAGATGTAAATGAAGGGCTCTTGTTTTCTTCCCGTTCTCCCAGCTGGCCTGGTCAGTGGAGTCATCTCAGTCACGGACACCAGAAATCAAATCCCCCATGGCCTTTCAATCAGTGGACTGCAAGCTCTGGTCCTCAAGCTTGCACGCTACCCCCTGTGTCTCAGCCCCTATTTAAGTACACACACACACATACACACATACACACATACACACATACACACATACACACAAAAGAGATCCGGACTGGTGAGAAAACTCGAGGGATGAAGGAGCCTGGTACCAAGCCTGACACCTGAGCTCGATCCCTGGAACCTTCTGGCATGTGGCAGTAGGAGAACTGACACCTATAAGTTTTTCTCTGCCCTCCACACCACACATGGTAAGCACACGTGAGCAAGCAAGCATACTTGCACATGCATACCAAATAAATAAATAAAACACCCAGTTTCTACATAGCCTAATAGCATTTAACTTATTTTGTGTTTCCATAGTAGCATCTGATATTACAACAGAAAGAACTCTCTGGAGAATGGCCATGGACCCCATTGTTTATCTATTCTTACACCGCCTTTACAAACATATACTATTATTAGCCAGTGGTTGTGTCAACACTTGATAGTAACTGAGTGAACTCAGGGGTCTGGGGGCTCACACGGCACTTACGCGTCCTCAGCCACTGCCTACTTCCTTCGTTTTCATCCGCTCATTCGACAAACATGAATGGGAATCTAAGATGGCGACCCAGCATGCTGGGGAAGCTAGGAGCCTTGCATGCATTTTCCTTTCCCCCAGAGATAGCAAGGCAGAGGCATGTGACCTGGGGCAAAGGGAGCAAGGCAGAGGGCATAACTCCAACTCTAATTGTCCCAGAGGCTTCCTCTGAGACCCAATGAGAGCATGAACTGGAGGATGCATGGGGCCAAGCATGTTGGGTGGGAGGGATCACTCCTGACAGCCCAGACCTGGTCCCAACCAGAGCCACTTTTCCTCGTCTTTCCCTCACTCCTTTCGTCTCTTCCCATACATTCCTCCTTCTCTCTCTTTTTCTCTCTCCTTCTTTCTCTACCTCTGACTCCCACCACCTCCCCTTCACCCTCTTACTCTCTGCATCCCCATGACCATAACAATAGTTTTGGCTTTACCTTAAACCCAAATAAAACTGGAAAAGAAAAAGATGTATGAGCAAGCTAAACTTCAGGAAACTCTTGGGTTAGACATAGGCTTCTTCTTCTATTTACTCTGCTACCACCACCTACTAACCATCTACTCCTCTACTATAACTTATTAACCATCTACTCCACTACCACCATCTATAACCATCTACTCCATTACCACCATCTATTAACTATGTACTCTTCTACCACCACCTACTAACCATCTACTCTACTACCACCACCTACTAACCACCTACTCCCCTACCACCACTTACTAACCACCTACTCCCCTACCACCACCTACTAACCACCTACTCCATTACCACCACCTACTAACCATGTACTCTTCTACCACCACCTACTAACCATCTACTCCTCTACCAACACCTACTAACCACCTACTCCATTACCACCACCTACTAACCATCTACTCTTCTACCACCACCTACTAACCATCTACTCCCCTACCACCACCTACTAACCATCTACTCCCCTACCACCACCTACTAACCATCTACTCTTCTACCACCACCTACTAACCATCTACTCCCCTACCACCACCTACTAACCATCTACTCCCCTACCACCACCTACTAACCATCTACTCCTCTACCACCACCTACTAACCATCTACTCCCCTACCACCACCTACTAACCACCTACTCCATTACCACCACCTACTAACCATCTACTCCTCTACCACCACCTACTAACCATCTACTCCACTACCACCACCTACTAACCATCTGCTCAGCCACCACCATCTATAGCCATCTGTTCCGTGACCACAATCACAGCAAAGCTCTGAGATGACTCTTCCTCCCACTCAGTCTCCCCCAGATTCAGTCTGGGAGAAACGTCATTCTTGCCTTTGTTTTCACCTGACCACTCATTCACATTGTCCACACACTTAAAAACCTCATTTGTAGAACCCAGGAACCTTAGTGGGTACTAAGCAAGCGAGATACTGAGCCATTTGAAAGTTCAAGGAGACCCAAAGGCAGAAGTGTGGGCAGAGGTGACTCGTGTGTCTATCACTCTGCCGCTAACTGGAAAGTATTTAGACAGTCCAGCCATCGCCCATGCCTGTTAACAAACAGGAGGCCAGCTGGATTGCTCTGCATGCCTTATTAGAATGAAGCCCATTTTTAATGACCGCAGTTTCTCTCATCTGATGCATCCCAGGCATACAGCCCCAGGTACAAGAGACTATTAAAACCATACCCTCCTGTTCACGTTTTCAAAAGTTTGCCGAAGAGCAGTCGCCCCAAATCTCGGCTTGCTGTGGTCACACTGTGCAGTATTTCCTCTCACCAAGCTCATCTGGCTGTGCTTTTGAGCTAAACAACATGCATCCTCAGACTTCATAAATCATCGTTCCTCTGCCCATCCACAGAACAGACATTCATGACTTGATCTCAATTGAATGGTGTAAAAACCCAAACAAAAATACATCTGGACAGACAAACCGGATGCCAGGCTTCTGCTGGATGAGAAGGGAAATAGCTCATCCCTGGTCCCTTGCAATGAAGGCTTTATCTAAAAAGAAAAAAAAAAGCTCATGGAACCCAAGCGCTGTCCTGAGAGCAGCTTCCATGGTGACCGCCAACATAAAGTATCTCGAGCTCATTTTGCTCGGTGCTTTGTGACCTGGAAAACATTTTGTTGGATCTTTTTTTTAAAAAAATTAGCCCATGTTCCCCACCACCACCAAATGTGATGATGACCATTTTCTGTTCCTTTAGCCCAGATGGATGGTAGGCAGGGAAGGAAAAGTCATCAGCAATTTCCTAATACTCTTAACAAGCCACTCAAATTCTGCAAAATCTTAGCAGGACTGATCAGACACTAGAATGACCAGAGAAACACATCTGGGGGGCTGGGGCTGACAGTAAACACAAGGTGGGTCAATCCAGCAACAGCTCACCGTGGCTTATACATACAGTGATCACAAAGCCAGCTGCTAAGACTGCAAGAGGACCTTGGTGTCCCTGCATGTGTTTTCCTTAAAGGAAACAAATGTATCTTGTGTTGTATAGGTAGATACATGTGCTCTTTGATGGAGGTGGGGGTCTGTCTGTCATTGAAAATAAACTCAGGGCTTACTGGATCTAAGACCCTACTTGAGGGAGAGGGGGGTGGAGGACCGCCCCTTCTCTTCCCTCCTGTGCTCCCTAGCTCCTCACCCCTGCACCCTTCCGGGAGGGTGTTGCAGGCTGGGAATGGCAGCAAGATATATGCAAATGGTCTCTAATTGTGTCTTGCTCATTACTCCATTGTGGTAGCTTTTAAGATACTTTATTAATATTCTCTCTAACCACTGCAAATGAAGCAGCATGGGTTTTGTGGGACGTGTGAATGTTAGAAGCACATGCAAGGGTGATTTCTTCTGGAGTTATTTACTTGATAATGATATTAAATATTAGAAACTCTAACAGCTGGTGTGTTTATCCTGACTGGAGTGTATTAACCTCTTTAGCCTTTTTTTCCCCCTCCAGAAGAAGGATTCAGCACCACGGATTCAACCGTCAGCTGTGATGCCTGGCGGCCCAGGCGATTGGCAAGCTGACAGAATCTAAAGTCCAGGACAGCAAGCAAACACGGATGGCACCGCGGCGAGGGTGGGGGGAGAGCACTTGATGACTTGAGGCACCTGCAGCTGCTTGCACCCAAATAACAGTCAAGGCTGAGCTCACTGGGATGGAAAAATACTGAATTTACTGGGAGTGTGTTGGTTTTGTACTAGGTGAGGGAGGAAGGGGGCTTCAGAGAGGGCACAAGAGAAGAGGATGGAGCTCTGAGCACTGGCGTTTTGCCCACTGACTATACTCAAACAGCTAAAGTACCCTGCAAGAACTCTGGGTCCTAACGGCCATGCCCACTCACAAGGTTGCATGGTGACCCTGGTTGGCAGGTCAGGGGGATGAATGACAACCCTCTGAACACTAGGGCAAAGTAATGTTTATTTACAAAGCATGACTCTAGCCCGAGAATGACCTTTTGCTGGCAGTGTGAGCTGCAGAGAGTTATTTGTTCTCTTAACTCCACTTTCCACATTTGCCATCACGGAGGCGACTGGTGCACACCCATACCGTCAGATAAACACGAACAGATGCAGCAGAAACACAACGGATTACTGATTTTCCATAAAGATTATCATTGCACTGTTCCTCATGACAGCCCTGAATTTCACTGGGGACTTCTCACACTTCTGAGACTTGATTTTCCTCTGGGGGTTAATAGTGTGGGATGCCTTTCTGGAACCTGGGCACCAGGCATTTTGTGGTCAAGAGATCATCACATCCTTGAATGTCTGGGTCTGAATGTCCTGGGCATGATGACATGGGGAGAAGGTGTTCAGATTCACAAGTAAGATTCCCCTTGGAAGCAGAAACAGCATGAGAGCAGTGGGCATCTCTACACTTCTTGGTAGTGGTGGGTAGCGGTCTCCCCACTCAGGCTGGGGTACAGATAGAAATGGAGACTCAAGAGAATACAACACTTTCTTTGGTATGATGAACAAGGCGTTGCAATAGCTCCAGAAATCCAGGGGCATTTCCGTCTCTCACAGCGGTTGGTCTACTTTGTTGACCAAATGTTTCTGTTTCTTTAAATTTTCTGCTTGTCACCCTAATTCCTTGTGATAGTCATTTAGAGATGAGACATTTGGCAGGTAGTTCCAATTA
Organism: Chionomys nivalis; assembly: GCF_950005125.1. NCBI lineage: Eukaryota > Metazoa > Chordata > Mammalia > Rodentia > Cricetidae > Chionomys > Chionomys nivalis. The sequence goes on from NC_080090.1 coordinate 9,687,613, forward strand.
CCACAATTACCGTACACTGTAAGGGGTGGCCCTCAGGACAAGATTAGTGTCCTTCTAGGAAAAACGTGATATTGGTCCCTCCACTGTGCAAACGTAGTAAGAAATAAACCAGAAGAAAGTCAAGGAGAGCTCTCACCAAATCTTGACCATGAGGCTAACCTGACCTTGAACCTGCAGCCTCCAAAACTTTAAACCAGTGTACAAGGGAAGATGTGCGATCTAGAAAACTAGACAATGCCTAGCTAGACACGCTTTCCTTTCCCCACCTCTACCCTTATCCATACTCTTCCCTCCAGGAACCTCGAGTCCAGAAGTCCACTGAGTAGGAAGGCTCAAACTGTGCCAGCTCAAAGCTTAAACTTCACCTCCCACCATCTCACTCTCATTTTAGCAGACAGCTTTCCTTTCTCCAGCAGATGAACATCTTACTCAAGGGAGTGACTCCCCAGAGTGGACCGTCTCGTCTTCGCCTCTCTGTGAAGGGTGTGCATGATGTTCAGTTGTCTTCTCTGGCCTTTCCAGTATCACCCCCATCAGCAACCACCAACACACGAGATCGGCGTAGCAACAATCAGCCAGGTTTGACTGCGGGTTAAATTTAGTCTGCTACCTGTTTTTGTAAACCCAGTTTGTACGGAACATTGCCACACCTTTATCTTTTACAGATTGCCCATGACTAATTTTGACTCTATAATGGAAAAGTTGAGTGGGTGGGGCAACTATGTGGTCCACGATGCCTAACTATTTCATTCTGTGGCCTTCTAAGGACAAGACTTGTTGACCTCTGTGTAGGTTTACCTGTAGCTTAGATTCACTACAATCTAAAGATCTGAGTATAGCCCAATCAGAAGTTGCTTTTAGTTTACCAGAGAGTGTTTTCTCTGGAAATATGAACTGTGGCATAAGTACTGTGTTCATAAAAATAATATGAATGTTACCACGGGTTAAAGCCATTTGCCAACATTATCTGATCTTAAAGCCCACAACAGCCAAGTAGCTTAGATACTGTTAAACCCTGTTTTAAAGAATATACAACTGCTGTTCTTATAAGTGAAGTGATTTGCTGTATGTCTTGGAGCTGTGAAAGGGAACACTGGGGTTTGAACATAGGTCTAAAGTGTGACCTTGATTGATGGTATATCAGATCTCCCACTCAACTGCCAAGTCTTGAGCATTTCTTACACACTAGGTGCTATGGAAGTAGGCACTGTGACGTTACACTTTTCTCACATTATCTTCGGTCTTCTTCACATATCAGGTTTCCACCATCTGGCTAATGATACCAAACAGCAACCACAGTGGTTGTGACCATCATTCTCCTCACCCAGGGGCTCTTAGCTCCCAAAGTTCCTCTTTCTCCCCTGGGTCAACCCAGTGTCCTCTGTCAGCTGTAGGTTTCTACTATTGCCCTGCACATCAGGGCAACTAGATGCCACTTTTGAGGCAGAGGGAGAGCGACAGCTGGTAAGGGGACTCTGAGCATACAGCTGAGAGATAGAAGGCAGAATGAGCCCAAGCATGGTTTGGCTGGAGTCAGGAGGAAAGTCTGGGTTATAGGCTGCCACTGTGCTCTGGCTTGGGAATGGAGTCAACACAGAGAGGTCCAGCTTTCTGGAACATCAGAGCCATTGGGTACTGAAAAGCACCCACACCAACAGCTGGGCAGCTACACACCAACATGACACACGCTGCAGGCTCTCATTCCCAGCCCAGCCAGTCCGCCAGGACCGTTTCACCATCTCTCTGAGGATGCTGGTGCTCTCCTGGCACTATTGCTAGGGCCCCCACAATCATCTGCTGTCTGTGCAGAGTATTCATTGTGGCGAGTTGCTAAAATCACTATCTGTGACTTTTTCTGGGAACTTCAAGACATCAGGTTCTGCCATATCAACACATGGAAGAAGAGGAGCTGCTGAGCCAGGCACCACACTTGGCAGTTCAGGCTCCCTCCTTGCTGTAGTCATTCACTGGATTCCAGTATGATTCATGCAGAGGTATGACATGACCACAAATGGTTAGCAGACTAATGGTGGGATTTGAGGTTATCATGAAATAAAACCTTGGAGCATTTCTCAGCGACTGATGTGGCATTGCCAACTTTGAGGTGGTATTGGTTAACACGCCATCAAATGTGAGGATAGGTGTAGATGAGACAGGTTTGTTCCTTGATCAGTTCTACCCCTGAACCCCAGGTCTACACCAGCAACTGTCTGTTGAATCTCTAGTTGGATGTCCTAGAGGTGACTTCAACCCAACAGGTCAATAAAGAGCTACTTCTCCTCCCTCAAAGGAGATAACCCTCACCGACCACCTGGTGTCCAAGCTGGCAACCAGGGGTTGTCATGTGCATTCCCTTTTCCACCCATCTATCCATTGCCATGCTCAGCACTCGGCTCCAGTCCTGTCATTTCTCCTGGACTGTTAGAGCGGCCTCCCAGCAGCCCTCCGAGTCTGTATTACACAGGAGCCTGGCCAAGCAAGAACAAACAGAGATAAAGATGTCAATCAAGACCCTGAGTCAACAGCAAGAGGGACAGAGTCAACAAGGAGCCAAAGCAAAGCTTTGCCCTCAGACTCCCGATAAAAATGGCTGTCTGAAAGCTGACCAGTCTAGGAAGCAGAAGATTCCGAAGATGGGGAAATATAAAAGTCTCTTTCCTTCAAGGCTAGAAACCATGCCAAGCAACTACCAGCTGTGCTTGGGAGAGAGAGACATCCTACGGTCATGACTGATGTTTGCAACGAGTAATCATGGGGACATTGTCCCAAACTCCCAGACAAAGAAAACCAAACCAGAAATAGGCAGCTGAATTTGATAGAGTCTGAATGTCAAATTCTTTACAAATATCAACTATGACTAAAAAGGCTATTTTCATTTGACATGTGTCTTACCTAGTGTTTCATGTTTGAGAAGATAAAGCAGGTCTTGTCGTTGCAGTTCTGGGGAGAATATTGGAGTTAAGTAAACAAACAAACAGCAACTGTGGGGACCGTCCACGGTCTATTCCCCTATGGCCCTTTAGCATCTAATTCCATCACTCACTTCCCCCACTTACTGCTTTTGCTAGTCAAATAATGCTATTAGAATTCCAGCAGTAAGTTTGGGGATACCAGTACCACGCTCTCCTAAAACTGTTCCCTGAATAAAGAAGGTGGCAGTTAAAAGGGTTGTTGACAGCGGCCGCCACAGTGAATGTCTTTTCAAAATGTATAAGGCGAGAAGAGACCAGCTGGAGGCAGAACTTCACAGTGGTTCTGCAGTAGATGGGGCTCTTGGCCTCCTGGAATTCCATCTTAGCTGCAGTAATGGAAGAAGGGCTCTCATGCAATTTGGGCTTGTCCCTGCCATAACTTCCTGCCCAATCTGATCCACTATAAAGGAAGTTCCTTTGTTCTCCATGTTTATGACTCTCCTGAATCCACCAGCACTCTAAGTGTGTGTTTGTGAGTCTGACCCCCACCTCTTTGCTTGTATCCCAAACACTGCTCCAGGCTCGTCTTTAACAAGGACTTTCTTCCCATTTATCAATGGGTTGGTTTTCTGGGATACTTCATACAATGGTTAATCTTCACTGTCGCCTTGATTGGCTTTGGAATCACATAGGAGACACACCTGGGTCTATGGGGCATTTCTCCTGAGGCTTAACTGGGAAGGCAAGACCTTCCCTGAATGAGGGCAGGACCCTTTTATGGGGTAGGGCCCTGGAGTAGAGAGAACAAGGATACTAAACACCAGCATGCACCATTCTGTGTCTCCCGACTACAGCTATAACGTCACCAGCCTGGAGCCCATGACTTCTTTACACAATGATCTGTGAGTCATAATCAACTATTTTTTCTTGAATTTGTTTAGTCAGGCATTTGTCACAGTCACAGAAAACATAGAGAAGACACTCCAGGGTGTCAGAGCTGGAATATCTATTTTCGAGGACAGAAAGCACTGTGGAAGTTCTACAGTGCTCGGCGTGGGGTCACTTTCAGAGCTGACATTGTATAGATTCTGACCTCGTCTTGGGACAGTAACTAAGATCGATGCCTACTGAGGTGCAAGGGTGCCCTTGGGAGACCCCACCCAGCCTGTGTGTTGGTGGTGAATATGCTCATCAGAACGAAAGAGGAAGATAGCGCTGCTCAGGCTGGTGCTTGGTACCAGGATGGGTGCTGATGTCTATGATATCTGGAGGAAAATGGACATACTTCAGGAGTGTCTGAGTCAGCCGTGATAGCCTAGCACCGCTGTTGGTCTTTTGTCTTTCTTACGCTTTCAGCAAATCATCTAAAGTCATTTTCTCCCAGAAAACTTGAGCTACCTTCCAGAGCCCAACATAAACATTGACTTCCCCACCTCAGGTAGTGGTTGTTTCTACTTCTCTCCACACACACAGACAGTCAAGTTTTCTACCACAGTGGGGAAGCCAGAGAGCGGAGAACTGCTCTCAATGGCCCCGCTTCACACCTACTGTGGACAGAGTGATGGGTGGTGCAGGGTGACCCAGAATGGCACTGGACAGCCGGCAGATCCCACTCCAGGCTTCACCTCTCACAGGGCCTACCTTCCTGGTCAGTTTCTGTGTCTAGAAGAAACTCCAGAGGAATGCCTAGAAACACTTGGTGCTTTTCAAAACCCTTCTCTCATGTTAACTGAGGGGAAAGGCGAGGCTGAAGACCCAGCTTAGAACAGAGGGAAGGAAGGGATGGGAGGCAGGTTTCTGCTCGCCTGTGTCCCCAGTTCCTAGATCCCGTTTGACAACATCCTCCATGTCACTGATGTCTTTCCTAAAAGACGAGGAAGAACATGGGTGGCTTCAGGCATCTTCATGGCTCACATGGCTTCTAGTACACAGGAGGTGCTCAAGAAGCATCCTCAGACATAAATCGTCATCACTTAGGCAGCGTAGATGCAGATGGACTGAAGAGAACTGTCCAAAGAGGCTCTAGTACTGCCCACGACATAACTTAATTGTCTGTCCGTGTTCTAAGCCCTTGTCAGCTATCTAGCTCACATCAGCCACTGACTTGATGATGTCACCAACCCTCCCTTTGTCTCAACTCTCACTTTGACTCCTACTTACAGGTCCGTCTGCTGGAGATGCCCATAGCTCCCTGGTTCTCTCTTCTGCATGATTTCTACCTAAGTGGTAAAACCCTTGGGAGCTTTAGTTTCTATTTCTCCTCTGCACTTAGCTCTGTACTGGGTCCACGGCAGACATCCCCCAGGTTGTCTACTTATGGCTATGACTTTCCTACAGAAAACCTAAACCAAACCAACTCAAACTAAGCCCAAGCCCAGGCACTCCCACAGCCCTATTTCTTCTGCTGGTCGATGCTCCAACTCTTTGACCTCCTTTGCAGTAAAACCCTTCAAAGGACTTGTCTATATTATTAGCGATTTCTCTCCTTTCATTTTTTCCTAGCCCCGATCCAGCTGGGCATTTCTCTCTACCACTCCTCCAAAGCTGCCCATGGCCACGTCACCAGTGACCTCCATATTACTATAAAGCATTCTGCAACTCTCTGATACCAGAACCGCTGGCAGGGACATTCATCTCTACCCCACAAAGTGCTTCTGAACAGTGTTGCTCTTTTTCAGCCCCTGGAGCTGGTTCTTCTCTCCCCACTGAACTGTTTCAGAGTCTTAGGTGAGCCTGGGCTCCTCTCCATCATTGCTCGTTCAGTGAGGTGATACTTCAGTGTCATAAGGACAAACGTAAAGACTAAATGTATGTCTGAAGCTCACTTATCCCTCCAGAATGTAAGACTTCAACTATATCCTCCACTTCTCTGCTTGGAAGCTGGACATAACATCACATATTTGTAATCACTCATTGGGAAGGTAGAGAGAATTTCTTGTGAGTTGAAGGCCAGCTTGGTATTTATAGTTTTAGGCTAGCAAGAGCTACATAATGAGACCTTGTCTTGGAAAGCAAACAAATAAGGATGTCCACTTGGATATGCATCATTTTTATCTAGCTCAACATACCCTAAAACAAAGCGAAGATCTCTGAATATTCTCTATTCTAGCCAAGCTATGAGGAATCCACCATTCTGTATCACAGAGACCTAAAGTCTCGGCTATCTCTGACCCACCACCGACAACTGACCTCTTGGCTCCGCCTCCGAACTATATCGACTACACGCTCCCCTTCTCTAGAACCCCAGGATACCTCTCACTTACACGCCTATTAATGCTGAGAGGTAGAAATTGACCCCTTTTCTCTGCCTCCACCTCTGATGCCCCACCGCAGACCTCCGTCCACTCTCCTCCTCCCCGCCACCTCCCTTCCTTGTGATAAACTCTCACTGCAATCATAACAGAACTTTCCAGTTCTCTCCTTCCAAAAGGAAAGCTGGCACCCTGACAATGGCCACCAGTTCTCTACAGGGTTTTAAGTCATGACTTCATCTTAACCACCTGTACATGCTCTGATGTGGTCACTCTGACCTTATTGCTGTCCCTTGAATAGCCCCTGATTGTCCCCACTCCAATTCAAAACCATGTGCATGGCAGCTCCCTCTGCCTGGAGATGCCAACTCTGTCTCTACCTTGCCGAGTCCTCTGTCCAAGTCCCTCCTCAGCGACAGGCTACAGATACCCCACTCTGCCTCTAAGCCTCTCCTTTGGCACTCCTTCCCTCCCACAGCACCATCCCATCGTCCCATCACTGCAGGGTGCTGCCTTGTTCTCTTGGTGTATGCTACAAAGCCTCTTGCCCTGGTAGAGCTTTCATCAGGCCAGAGCCGCTCAGCCAAGCTCCTGCAGTACAGCAAGTCCTCGATAATTGTTTGTGGGATGCATTAATAATGGAGTAGCAACCGCTTGGAAGCAAGTAAACAGAACAGGTCTTAGGGTGGCCTCTAAGACCAAGAAACAGAGTGCTCACAGGAACCATGGACTAGAGGGAAGGAAGATCCATCATTTATCCACAGACCTGCTCCTGATGGGGCTGTAAATAGAGATTTAACCTGAATACCCTTCAAAGCTCTGAGCATCCCCAGGAGAAAACTGTTGACAAAGTAGGGGAGGGGTGGGAGTCTCTCAGGACACAACTTTGATCTTCAGGATCACAGGTGATCCCAAGAGAACACCGAGGTCGTCCCTGCATCCAGGGACCGGTCTCTTTGTCCTCCTCTCCCATCCATGCCTCCCAGCAACGCCCTGTGGTCAGTCTTCTCCCCCTGGGGGACAGGGGTGTGGCTCAGCACTCAGAAGAGATCAGTGGGACAACCCAAGGATGCCGGAGGGCGCTGAGATCTGTGCCTGTGTAAAACCCAAGCCCTGGGTGTTCACATCCTCCGGCAGCGTTCCCCTCAGCAGAGCCGGGACTCCAGGACTGTGGACATTTTCCCCTCTAAATTGAAAGTGGTTTTCTTTCTTTCTGTCTGTCTTCTTCTTTTTTTTTTTCTTTTTCTTTTTTTGGTCACAGTGGTGGGTTTCAGAACTGCAAACCAGAGAGGCGTTTTGATTCCACAAACAGCCCCCAGAGGAAAGCATTTAAAGCCCGACATTTTTCTTCTTTAGCCAAGGGACCCATAGGGACATCTCAATCTCTCCTTCCCCCAGGCCTCCACCCTCCCCTCCACACACACATAAAGAAAATGCTTTTAAAAGTCTGCCTCCCATTGAATTAACTTAAACGGGGAATAAAATGAGCTCCTTCAACCTAGTTTTCATTCTGTCGGAACAGGGAAAATGTATTTAAAGAAGAGTTCTAATGACCTTAGCCGCTTTAGCGCTACAAACACCAAGGATCTTGTTAGCTGGCAAGCTCCTTTGTGCTCAGGTCTGTGCAGGTGGGAACGCCATCGCCAGCGTGTTTGTGTTTGGACGGGGCCATCCAGACTCCTGGTGGCCTGTGGTGAGAGGCACCTTGAAGTACCACATGCCAACATCACAGGGCCCTGGCCTGCTTATCTGGGTCAGTAGAGAGCCTGTTCCCCGCAGGCAGCTGAGCACTTCTGGGTAAATTGAATATTTGTTAAGGAGTGCATATTTGTTCCTAGGCTTCTCTGAAGCTTCCACACAGACTCACAGCACCCTTTCTTTTCCTCAGAGAGACTGAAAAATCTGTCTGGAAGGGAGGTAGGTGAGCTCTCTCTTGCTCGTGAGGCCTCGGGAGCTGGAAAACATTATATTTATCCATCCCCTGGTTGGCTTTTAGTTCTCATCTGATGGAACTAGGGGTGTTCCAGAACATTCTTCACCTTCAGAGAACATCGAATCCTAGGCAGTCGGCAAGTCTTAGCCTGCCATTTGCTTTTGGAAGCTGGTGTTGCTGTGGTCGTTGGTTAGGACAAAGATTTATTTCTCACTCTTCTGGAAGCTGGGATGTCCCAAACATGTGGCCAGTACCTGTCGAGATGGTCTCCATGGCAGCAAACATGGAGAGGAAACAGGTCTCTGCAGCTCAGGGTTCTTCTAATCCTATCCAGGGAGTTCCACTGTGATGGTCTGAGCAAGACATGCCCTCCACAGTCTCAGGCATTTGAATGCTTGATCCCCAACTGTTGGTGCTGTTTGGATAGTTTAGGAGGTATGGCCTTGCTGGAGGAAGTGTGTCACTAAAGGCGAGTGTGTGAGGTTTTAAAAACCTAGGCCATCCCCATGGGTTTCATGGTCTAGACTCCAGATGTGAGCCCCTAGCCTCTACTCCAGTCTTTTCCTACTGCTCCAGGGTCAGGAGGGACTCTCCCTGTGGGGTTGTAAACCCAAATAAACCCTTACACAAGCTGCTTTGGTCCTAGCGTTTTATCATAGCAACAGAAAAATAACTAATAACCCCCCCCACCTTCTCCTCAATCCAATCAACCCCCAGACACCCCACTTCCAAATGTCAATGACACACAAATTAGGGCACTAAGCTTTCATCACGTGACATTCAGGGAGACACATTCAAACCCTACCAGGCGTCCATCAACCCACGCCTTCTCGCAACCCAATTTTATTCTAACTTAGGAACAAAGGGAAAATGCCATGCAGCAGGTGATTCAGGATCACCTGTGGGAAAGCTGCGGAAGGCAAGGTTTGGAAAGGGTGACTGGGGATGCTTCTGAAGGCTGCTTCTGCCCAGAGATCATACTGATCTTTATGCACGATACACATGTATGTGAAAGGCCTTGCTGTGTAGAGGCTGGGGAGTCGGCAGGAGACACCAAAGACCCTGCTTCTTCAAGAAGGAAACAGTCCTCGGACGTAGGAACAGACATGGATTCTAATGACAGTTGCCAGGGTGGTTGCTACTTTCTTAGACCTCAGCTGTGTTTGACTCTATTCAGAGTCCCACGGTTTCGGTGGCACACATGTTCCCACAAGCCCTCTCATTTTTTACGGTGCCCTGTGTAATTCCTACAGTATTTCAGGGTTTGTATACAAGATGTCATAGTGAAAACATCTGGTGGAATGGGGTCCGTGTGTCCCTTTTGGCAGTCCGATACTGTCATGAGGTGCTCAGTGGAAACCACCCCTAAAATGGTTAGAACCAGCCATTCTTTCCTTCTCGTTTTCCTGATTTCTGCCCTGCATGCTGAGCTCTCCATCACCATCCTCTCATGGGAGGGCTGTCTGGCTGCGACATCTGTCCCCTCATTGATCGACAGGCTTGATTTGGTTGATCTGGCTGGCTGGGCAAGTGTCCCTTTCCTCCCTCACCACTCCGTGTGAGTCCCTCCTGACCTTCCCAGAACAGAGGACCGGTCTTAGGTCAAGGATAGACACTCCCCTGCCAGAACCTCCAAACAAGCTCCCAAGGTCCAAACTTTTCTTATTTCTGAAAATTGCCTTGGCTTTCCTCATCTTGCTCCAGCCTAGGCAGGTTGCCTCCTGGGGCTGTTCACAGGCTGTCTTCAGGCAGAGTTCTCTTTCCACTTTCTCCTCGTATCTTCCTGCTCCTTGGCATGACTGCTTCCACTGCCGGCTTACAGTCTTGTATTTTTATTCTTCCAAAGAGCACCAGGAGCTTGCATATGTCAAAAGCTCTGTTCTGGCACCAGCCTGAAGTTTTGCCTGGGTGCCGGAATCTAGACTCAAAATATTTAGCTTCTAAATGTTTGTGGCATCGGCCCACTGTCTTCTAACTGCCAGCATCTCCAAGAAGCTCCTATGCCAACACAACTCTTATTTCTGGGCTTTTTCCTGTGAGTTTCATCACCCTCTTCTTTATTTTTAATGCTCTCAAGTCCCACATGCTAAGACTTCTGAATCATTATACATAGCACTTGGTATCTTTTTCTCCATTTGAAGAATTGGAAAAATTCTCTTTTATTAATTCTTTGATAGATATTCTCTCCTATTTTCACTAGCCTTTGCTTCAATAACTCTCTTATATTTTCTTCTACTTGAAAAATCTTTTCTGAGACATTTCTGCAGACTCATCTTTTGAACTTTCTGTAGACCTTTTATTTTAACCACCATAATCTCAGATCCCAAGATCTTATTCTCTGCTCATTTCTCTTATGTATTATCTTCTCATTTTAGAGGCAACATATTTTCCATATTTTTCTATTTTAATCAGCTTCAAATTTCTCTTCTGCCCTCTGAAATGCCGTCCCTGCAGTCCTGAGGACACAGAGCTCACTCTGCCTGCCCCCTTCTCAGGCTGAGGCTGCTGTCTGCCTGCTTCTCCTCTCATCTTCATCAGGAAGGCTCCTGGAACTCTGCGTCTGCAGCGATCTTTCCTATATCTTCCTCCCAAACTGCTTCTGGAAGCTCTTGTCTGCTTCCTCCCTTCCTTTGTCTTCATTCATATAGATTTCTCTCTCTCTCTCTCTCTCTCTCTCTCTCTCTCTCTCTCTCTCTCTCTCTCTCTCTAACCTGCTGAGGATTTTAATAAGAGCTCATGAAAATTTTGTATCCGTGGATATTTCATCATCCTGAAATTTAAGGATGGTGGCATCTGTTGTGTGACTTTTCCTGAGGAGACGAGACAAATGTCTACTCGCTCAACAAAGGACACCAGGGACAGAGTGATGAGTCCAAGGAAGCCCACTGCAGTGGACCAATGAGTTTACTGGGCTTACTTACAGAGAATGAATGAATGTAGACAACCCCAAAGCGACCACATCATCATCAAAGAGCCTGCCTTAACCTGGATGCCAGCTCATACCATCTGTAGCCCCGGACAGTCTTTGATGACTTCCAGACAGTTCAGTTAGCAAGAGGTCCCTTTCCCAGCGATTGCCCTTGCTTCTAGGACCAGGCACAGGGTCCCTATTCCCTAAGACTTGTAAGTTTTATTTGCTTCCCGGTCTGAGAGGCCCTCCTCCTCTCACGGCCCTCCACAGCTGGCCATCTGACCCCGCCACAAACAGTGACAAACTCTCTGAAAGTATTTTGGTGGCTGAGATTCTGACTTCCAACCTTCTCTCTCCCCACAGAACTTACTGTTTCCAATAGTTCCAACCTTGGCTTCCTTTTGATGCCACAGAGACTGGATAGTCCTGTCCTGAATACAAGCTTTGCATCCAACCAGCAAGTTCATGTCTCTCCCAAAGGTGTTTTGAAATACCATGTAACTTTGAGGTAGATTTTTACCTGCTTCTGGAAGCTGAAATCACCCTTTGACTCTGTAGTAACCAATCAACTCACTTAGACTGCCAATTGAGTGTGTCTAGGTGCCTAAACTTCAGCTTCAGGGAAGAAAGGCCCTATTGAAAAATTCCTTCACCAAATGACCTTCACACCTCTGGTGACATTATCCCCACCACTCTATTTCCAGCACCCCAGGCACTCTTGGGAGTTAATGAGGAAAAGGTGCTTATGAGAACCAAGCTGCCCTGAGATTAGCATTCCAAGAAGTTAACAGGAACTACGTGGCGTCAAGTGACGGCAGTCCCCCTGGATGGACAGGTAGGGAAGTGGGTTGTTGCTCAGAACCTTTTCATTCTGGCAACCATAAAACTGCTACTTGGTTTGATTTGTGTATAAGGCAAAGCTGGCTATGTCCAGCCGAGCTCCCTTCTTCATGCTCCTTCTTTATGCCTGACCCCCAAGCGCAGAGTTCGCTCTCATCAGCAAGCCAAGAGCAGCTTTGCCACCTGCGTAGCGGCAGAGAACTCACACTCAATACCCTTGGATCTCTAACTCCTTTGTAGAGCTTGACTTTTTTGTCAGATGGTTACAGCACTAACCTTTGGCCATGCACCAGAATTATATAGACTCTAGCATCTGAACATGGTCTGGGATCTGGCTTGCTTGGTGGCAAAGTGATGGACAGGTGAAGGACCCTACCCCTCAGCATTTCCTCGCCACCTCCTTCTGGTCCAAGGTCCCATGGTGGAATCCTTGGAGAACATTTTTTATTTCTCTTCAACCGAACATTAGTCAAAGAGACATTTTTGAAGGTCTATGATCTTCTTATGGTGGCCAAGTATTGACTGTGGAGTCGACTGGAATGTAAGAAGGTCACGAGATGAAGACAAGAACAGAGTCTGCAGATTGGTGGGTGAATTCTCCTTGTGTCACCTTCTCTCACCTTCTGCTCTGTATAGTCCTGTGGAAGTGTTTCTCCTTAGATGTTGGGGGAACCTGGGGCTTCCTTTTAGCCCATAACAAATAGTTCACAGCCGCCCCTCTGCCATTGCTGGTTGTTACAAAAGGCCAGAGCGAAAGCTCTTATGGAAGTCTTGGCAAAGTAAGAAGGAAAGGGGCCTCTGGCTTACAGCTCACAGAAAGAGAAGGATCAGAGACTCACAGCCTCTTGGGAATGAGTTCTCAAGGTGGCCTGACATTTCCCAGTCAAGCCTCCAGACAGGACCTGGTGCTGGGGCATCGCTGTCTCCATTGACTCCGACTGAATTCCCACAGTGAACTAGTAAGAGGGAGAAGCCACACTTGGCAACAGCACTTAGAAGCAAGGACTTTAGGAGGGGTTACAGGAAAATAAAAAGCCGTGGCTCCTTTGGTAAAGAGCTGCTCTTACAAGCATGACGGCCTGAATTTGATCCCCAGAGTCCATGTTAAAAAACATGGTGCATATATATATATATATATATATATATATATATATATATATATGTGTGTGTGTGTGTGTGTGTGTGTGTGTGTGTGTACATGCATATATACATATAAACATACATGCATGTGTGTATACATGCATATATACATATAGTCAAGCAAACACCCATACACAAAAAATAGAATAAATAGCTCTAAAACAAAAAGAGCCAGCTATGGTGGCACACACTAATAATTGCAGTGCTGGGGAAATGGAGATGGTAGATCTTAATGGTCAGCTGTCCTAGCTTACTTGATGAATTCCAGGTCAGTACGAGTTCCTATCTCAGAAAAACACAGGGTGGATGGCATCTGGGGGACAATAGCCAAGGCAGTCCTCTAACTTCTATGTGCACATGTACACACAAGCACCTGCTTACATAAGTACACCTGTACAAATGTGAATGCATATACATGCACACACGCACACACATGCATACACATGAAGATTAAATGAAGCCATCAAGATGAAGCTGTAATCCTATAAGACTGGCTGAAACAAAAGGAAGACCTGAGCTAGTAGGCTCCGGTCAGCATCTGACTCCCTTTAGGACCCTGGGGAGCCCAAGCCAGCAGGAAAGACAAGACCAGGTGTGGCTTCAAGATCTTGAACTTCCTAGCCTTCAAAATTGTGAATCAAAAACAAACTTTTTAAATATATATATATAATATATATATATATACTTTGTTTGTGATGTTTAGTTACAGGAGTGGAGAAAATCGGAAGCCCTGTGAGACTCAGGCTAGAGCTAGGAAGTCAAGTGGCGTCGGGAGTCCTGACCCAGGAGAAAGTCTTAAGTGCCTAGTGTTCCAAAGATCTAACTGTGTGGCAATTTGCTGTTCACCCATAGGGAACTACACACAGTGTTTCCAGAACCTGTGGGTGTTGGCCCCACGGTTATCACCTGCATTGTGTGATGGGCCCGACTCTCAATACCTTCTCGATGCTGGCGCTTAGCCAGAGGCCCTGGATCCTAGCCCTTGAGCTATCTCCTCCCTGACCTCTGCTCAACCATCCTAAGAAAACCAGCGAGAAGCTTGACTTCCTTGGGCTCAGACTGTGGACTTGCAGGGAGGGCTTTAAAAATGGGTCTCTTTGGACTCTGACCACTCCCGCGGCACACCACTGGCCAGCGCTCATTTTAACGTCGCGTTCACATTTAATAAATTGTACAGTCAGGAGTTAAAAATGACCCTAGAAAATGAACGTTTTCTTTCGGTCCTGTGTTCCCTCCTCCCTCCCTGCCATCCTCCTTCCCATCATTCACACTCGTTTCTCTCGTTCAGATAAGATGGTAAAAGGATTAGAGCATGTACCATCGCTCCAAATTGGCCTAATGGAAACGAGGACCCCCGCTCCTGGAAACGGAGGCAGGACATAAAATAGGATAATTGACACTTTTCGCATTGCAGGCCAACCTCAGAGTTCCTTTGTGTGGCTGGCTGACCCTCATCTCCGTGTGACAGATTATCCATTTTAGAACTCAGTGAGAGAGACAGAACAAGGACAGTACAAGCTGAGATGTCCACCTGCAGTGGCGGCCCCTGGCTCTGCCTGCCTTAGACTAAACACCCCCAGGCAGCTGTGTGGCCCCAGTGAGTACACAAGATGGGGGGGAGGAACTGCCCTAAACACTCTGGACACTCCAGATCCCTGGGAAGCTCTGTCAGCAACTCAAGGCTTCCTCTAATCAGAGAGATGGGGAAAGTCTCGTCTCTTGGAAGTTGCTTCCTTAAAAAACTCAGCCAACATCTCCCTTCCCGGGCAGCCTGTACCACAGGAAGTAGGAGCAGGACAGTTTTGCAGCTGTGGCCTTGATGTTACCAAGGCCGGGGTGAAGGGCAATGTGGCTCCAGGCTCAAATGCCGTTTGCTTTAAAAAACTATTAGATTCATTAATGTCCTCTGCCACTCTGAAGACAGACATGAGCAGAATGCCACACTAACCGGAAGGCCTGGTTACCTGCCCCCTCTTCTTGAAACAGTATGACCTAGGAGTGCATTTCCCAGCTATCCTGGGGTTTGATAGTTTCACACAGCCGAGTAAAGTCATAGACATGCATGTAGCCCTGTGTATACACATATGACAGGTTCATGTGTGCATGTAGTGGCATTTCACTTATGTTTTAATAAATAAAACTTGCCTGAGGATCAGAAAAGTAAAGGAGCCCCACTGGCCAGCCTTTTAGACCAGGTAGCAATAACACACACCTTTAATCCCAGTAGCCACACTAGTTGCCATAGAAACCTGATGGTACATAACTTTAATCCCAGTGGTGCATGCCTTTAATCCCAGAACTAGAGAGGAATATAAAATGGGAGGAACCAGCTCTCAGACACGGTCTCATTCTGAGATTCCTGGAGGCAGGATCACCATGTTGGACTGAGGTCAAGGTAAGAGCCAGTGGCTGGCTACTTTGCTTTTCAGATCTTAATGTTATTTTATTTATTAAAATACAAGTGACATGCCACTACACAAGCATGCACATAAACACACATGCACACATACATGCACACTCTTTTCCATACACACAGTTCACCTGTTGACTTATTCTGTGACCTACTGATTGCAGTCTCTACGTGAGAACTGAACATTGTATTTTGCAGTCGTCACCTTCGAAACACATTAGCTCATGCTAAGGCATAGCCAGAGCTGGGCACATCCTTCAGTGGTGATTGGGGGTGACATTAGCAAGGCCTGAGTTTGATCCCTAGAACTGACAGGAAAGAAGAAAAGAAAAGAACAAAGAAACCAGAACTAACAACGAATTCATCAAAAACTGTCGGGTAGAAAATCAACACAAACATCTACAAAATAAAGGAGTAGACATGGTTACTTCTCTGCCAGTTCCCTCACCACTCTCTTGTAGACATTCTGCCACCAGAAAAAACTGTTAACAGACATCAACAGAGATAGAGTCCATGCCACTGTTTCCAGAACCAGAAGTGGCCACAGCTGGAGGAATCCATCTCTGGAGCCTCCTAAAGCCTGGGCTGGATACAAAGAACTGGACATCATCTTTCTTGTGTGCTCCCTTCTCTATCAAGAAGATGGATGTCTCCAAATTGGCAACACTGGATGTTTCCAGGCCTGGCTTGCATTGTTGGGTGACCCCTTTACAGAACCATATTGAGTTGATAAGGTTATTTCATAATCCACTGAGTCTTGCTAAACACAATTTTCTGTTGTGTTCCCAGTGAGGCTGAGATCGAAACCCCCTTGGGAGGAAATGGTAGATGCTGTGTCTTGTTACAGGGCAGGCCACTGGGCAGAGAGGACAGTGTGGACCCAGCTCAACAGCTAGTTTGCTAAACCTCAAATTTAATGCAAAACCCATGAAAGGAGGGCTTAAAGGAAATCAGTTGGATGGGGGGACGGCTGTGTCCTTTAAGTGGTTGCTACCCAAGCACGGGAGCCTGGGTTTGATTCTATGCCCCACGTTTTAAAAACTGGGAGTGAGGGATATGTTTGTAATCTCTGGGGTTTGCTTGCCCACCAGCCCAGCCCAACCAGCAAACTCCAGACCAATAAGAGACCCTCCACCAAAACCATGCTGGACAGTGTCTGAGAAACACTTGAGGTTGACCTCTGTAGACGAATACATCTGAACATATATGAACATTCCCACAGGGACAGAATCTCCCACATCCACACAACAAAGAGAACTAATAGCCAGCTATTTGATTTTGTAATCATGGACCTAGAAACACATTGTCCTGCTATGTGCGTTACATGCTAATTACTTCGTATATGTTATATACATATACACACCCACATACATACACAAACACATATATACACAACACACACAGACATATTTCTCCACAGCTCTTCCTGATTTAGCTCCTTGCTACTGTGGCCGAGTTTGACTCTTTCTGATTAGCTGTCACAGTGATTGGCATCTTACTAATGGTTCTTGCCTGTTCACTGTCCTGCATGTGCTGATCTATCTGTTTCTGTCATGTATATTTTAAGACACAGATGAGCTAAGTTAAAAATTATACACAAATGTTAAGAAACTTTGTTCCCCAGAAAGTTAGTATTATCTCAAGTTCTGACCTATAGAAGGAAGAAGAGTCCAGGCTCTTCATTTCTCTGACAAGTGGTAGAGACCCTAAGATAGCAGTGGGGTAACTCTGGAACTACGTGTGATGTGGAAACTCAGCCACCGAGCCTGAAGCCTGGAGTCTATGAAGAAAGGCCTTACCCTTCCATCAAAAAAAAAAAAAGAAAGAACGAAAGAAAGAACGAAAATCATATAGGTCAGGCCTGACTTCATAGTTCCTGTGCCTCTCTTGCTCCAAGGAGCTGATTTTCCAAGAACCTTCCCTCATCCCCCATCCTTTGTGGAATGAATCTGTGGCCAACAGGAGAATCTCGACCAGTCTAAGCCTAGGAAGCTATTTTTGCACCAGGACACAGCAAACGGTGCCACATTTGAAAGTGAAGACACAGTTCTTGATTCCTGATTACAAAGGCGCACTTGGGCCATACATGGGATGTAATAGAAACATGGTGGATGGAGGCACCAATCCCAGGAGGCCAAGAGAGGTCAGCTAAGGTGAGAGCAGTGGTTCTGGGTCAGGAGAGGAAACCCTGCTGGGAAGATGGCTCTCGTGATAAAGCATTTGCTTTGGCAAGTGTGAGGACCAGCCTCTGACATCAGAGCCTAAGTAAAGATGCTGTCCGGCTTCTTCCCTTCCCATTTGTATCCCCTTGGTCTCCTTTTGCTGTCTTATTGCTCTAGCTAGGACCTCGAGTGCTACATTGAATAGATACAGAGAGAGTGGACAGCCTTGTCTTGTTCCTGATTTCAGTGGGATCGCTTTCAGTTTCTTTCCATTTAATTTGATACTGGCTGTTGGCTTGCTGTATATTGCTTTTATTATGTTTAGGTATGTTTCTTGTATTCCTGATCTCCCCAAGACCTTTATCAGGAAGGGGTGCTGGATTTTGTCAAAGGCTTTTTCAGCATCCAATAAGATGATCATGTGTTTTTTTTTCCTTTCAGTTTGTTGATACGGTGGATTACATTGACAGATTTTCGTGTGTTGCAGACATCTGAAATAGTGGAGAGGGTGGCTGAACTGGCCTTCGACTATAGTCAGATTGGTGACTACCCTAATTGGCATCAGAGAGCCTTTATCTAGTAAATGATAGAAGAAGATACAGAGATCTTCTGAACTTGGGGTGTCCTCCTGAAGAAAGGGAGAAGGGATTGTATGAGCCAGGGGTTCAGGGTCATGAAGGGGGAACACACAGAGACAGCTGGCCTGAGCTTGCGGGAGCACATGGACTCTGGTCCAATATTTAGGGAGTCTGCATGGGACCGACCTAGGCCCTCTGCATGTGTGCGATAGTTGTGTAGCTGGTATGTTTGTAAGCAGTAAGATCAGGCTCTGTCCCTGGCACTTTGCTGGCTTTGGGGAACCTGTTCCCCATACTGGATTCCCTCCCCAGCCTTGATGCAGGAGGAGTTCAGTCCTGCCTCAACAGGGCGATAGGATGTGCCACACTTTGTTCAAGCCCATGGGAGGCCTGCCACTTACTGACCAGAGACTGAGGAGGAGTGGATGGGGAGGAGGGCAGATGGAGGGCAGACTGGAAGGAGAGGAGAGGAGGGAGGGGAACTGTGGTAGGTACGAAAAATAAATGGAAAAAAAGTAAATAAATAAAATAAAATAAGAGGCTGTGCATGTAGAAACATGTAATCCCAGAGCCAGGGAGGCAGAGACAGGCAGGCAGATCCTGGGGTTCACTGGCCAGACAGCCTAATTGGCAAGCTCTGAGTCAATGAGAGATGCTATCTAAAAAAAAACAGAAAAGAAAAAGAAAGGAATTTGATAAGGTTTGATAATCTTTGATGAATGCTGACACCTGGGGTTATCATTGATGTCCATATATACCCCATACACATGGATATGTATACATAGGTATAGGTGTGAGTGTATATTGTAGGTGTGAGTCTGTGCGTATATGTATGTGGGTAGCTGTGAGTATGTATAATATGTAGATGTGAATGCATGCGTGTGAGTGTATTGTGTGTAGGTGAGTATACATGTGTGAGTGTGTGTATGTATAGGTGTGTGTATGTGTGTACGTGTGTATATGTAGGTGTGTATGTATGTGTGTATAGGTATATGTGTGAGTGTATTGTGTATAGACGTGAGTGTGTGTGTATATGTAGGTGTGAGTGTATTGTGTGCAGGTGTGAGTGTACATGTGTGTGTGTCTGTAGGTGTGTATATATGTGGTAATAGGATGTCAGGTAGGCTGCTCCTTCCTGGGAAAGTCTAGAGCTGGGCGCTCTCTCTAGGGTCACCATTACAACACAGTGTGCCCCTGAATCTGTAACGTGGAGCTGCTTGGTGTGGCCTTCTCAACACGTCAGCCTTAGTAACCAACCTTGCACTCTGCCACAGGTGAAAACCCAGATGTGAGGAGCCAGGGAACCTGAGCTCTAGTTCTGCTTGTCCATCAGTGTCTCGTTTGTACAAGCCCAGTAACTCCCCAGTGCCCATAGGATGTGAAGAGGGAAGGAGGGGCTCTGCATAGACCTCTGATGGGCAGGTGTGAGAGCCACCACCGTCTACCTGCCCCATCCCTCTCTCTAATCCTCTGACCTCATTTTCCCTCATCCTCAAGTTACAGATGAAGAAAGTGAAGTTCAGGACGGTGACAGCAGCCTCAGATGGACCAGTGAGTGACCTGTCAACCCCAGTTCCCCAGAGACAACACGATTGTGCGGGGTGTCCTACAAATGCCGGGTGAACTCTGGTGACTCTAAAGAGGGTGGGCGCTGCGGGTCATTACCTTGGGCTGTCTTGGCCCTTTGAGTGAGCGTCATCTTCCTGTGTCTGTGACCTGTCGTGACTATTGGGTAAATGCTCTTGGGATATATAAATGGACCCTGGCTTCTGTCAACCCAAGGGTTGAGAATGTCACAGATGGCATCTAAAGCCTAAAGCAGAAATATCCCCTATTAGCTATAGCCCCTATACTTATATTTCCACCAATGTATCTGAACATGCCTTGATTTATTACTGGCCTTGTTCTGTTATGACAAAAGCTTCATGAACCTGTTTCATGGTAGAAGATGGAATTTGGGGTATCCCAGGCCCTGGTCTCTCATACTTGCCTCCAGAAAAAGCCATCTCTTGCCTCTTTGGGAATGAGAGCTGTTTCTTGTCTACGGGTCTGATGGAGCTCTGGGTAAAGCCCGAATGACAGAGCCCAGGGCACAGCGAGCGTTATCCTTGCTGGCTCTTGTGTTAACCGCTTGCTGTCCCTCCAGCTTTTAGGACCATTCACTTAGTGCGACAGATGTCTAATGTGCCTTGGGCTGTGCTGGACACTTAGACAGGACACAAGAAATGGTGGCTACCCTATCAATGGCACAACCTAGTTCAAGCTGCTTTTGCCAACATGCCATATTTCACTAATGCAGCTCCCCAGGACTCCCCGATCCTCTGGCCCCCTGGATAACTCCCTCCTACCCTCTCTGAAGGATGTTTCTGGGGATTTCCCTTGGTCCTATGCTTCTTTCTTCCTTCCTCCCTCCTCAAGGCTTACCATGG
This sequence comes from Chionomys nivalis, assembly GCF_950005125.1. Classification (NCBI taxonomy): domain Eukaryota; kingdom Metazoa; phylum Chordata; class Mammalia; order Rodentia; family Cricetidae; genus Chionomys; species Chionomys nivalis. The sequence goes on from NC_080090.1 coordinate 9,708,179, forward strand.
ATTTCACCTGTGGGCTCCCACAGACCTCAGGCTTCTTTTCCCTCGGTGACTTTCTTCCTGTCCTCCACCCTCCAGAGCCTGGAGGTCAGGAGACCTCTTGGACATCTTACGGCTGGCAGTGGGCCGACGACTGCTCTCCCCTCACACTTCCCTCTTTCCTACCGTCTTCTTTGCTGACAATCACTAGAGGTTTGTTTTTATTCTTTCCTCCCCTTGTTTATACTAAATGACCTCTTAGTGATAGTTCTTGCAGGATTCTTAGGGACTTGAGAGACAGGGTATCCAGTTTTCTTTCTCCTTCCCATGTTGAGGTCCCCTAGGACATGCCTGTGGGCTTCTGTCTAGGACCCATCCACTCTCGTGTGAACCCATCTGACAAAGGATCTGTCTAGTGTGCTCCTGTTGTCCGTCACAAACCATTAGAAGGGCTCCCTCTGGAGATCCTGAACATCTCGGAATCCCTGTACTTGTTACACCCTATTCCCAGTGTGTACGCCGTCCTACCTGTACGCAGGAGCCCCGAGTCAAAGCAGTGCATGCTGGAAACATGGCTGTCTCTTACCTTTGACAACCACCCAGACATCTTTCCAGTGCCAACGCTCACTGCAGCACGTTTTGCCTGTTGGTGCTGCCCTTTGTCATTGTGCATGGGCATCAGCGTGGGCATCAGTTCCAGGACCCCTGCAGATGTCCAAGTCTATGAATGCTTAAGCCCCTTATAAAATACACAGAATGTATTGTTCCCTTCCATCTACCTTCCCTCACCCAGATCCCTACAATACCTAACTCTCTGTAATTAGCTGATCTGAGAGAGTGTTTGGGGGATCCTGACAAGAAAAAGTCGGGCTTATTCAGCACAAATGCAGAAAATAATGTGTGTGTGTGTGTGTGTGTGTGTTGGTCTGTGGCTCACTAACTCTACAAATAATATAACTCTATACTATTTGTACACAAATAGTAACTCTACAGACACAAAGAACTGACTCTTGATTTAGATGCAGAGGATCGTCACCTGTAAGATTTTAGTGGTGCTCAAAATGTCTGCTGTGGCCTCAGTTAATTCCCAATTACGTGGATTTTGTGGGTGGTGCATTAGCCCCAGGTTGGCCTCTTAGGATGCTTAGCGAATAAGGAGCCATTTTCCCTCTCATGCTGCCAGCCTGTGCCGTTGTGGGGAAGCTCGCGGCAGAGTCTGACCAACAAGCTGCAGGTGGAAGGGTATGTGCCGCTCCCAGGCCAAAGCGTGGAAGAGCCAGGGCAAGTCTCCAGCTGCTCTTCCACCTGCTGCTGACTGCAGAACCTAAGATCAAAAGCATCTCACTTGCCCCGCATCCCTGCTGAGAGCAGGAAGTAACTTGTTAGGCCGCTGGGCTTGAATGCAGCAGATCACACCCGGCTATTTAAACATCCCCGTCTTCTATGTTCCTGGACCAGGCAGGTCACCTCTTACAAGCCAGCTCCCATGTGATCTGAAGCCTACATTAGTGTTTAATGGTCCTCATAAGACACAGCAGGGGAAAAATCAGCTAGCAAGACACACAAATGCATGACCACCTCACAGCCTATGTAGGTCTGTAGATGGGTAGGTAGTCAGAGAGACAGACAGACAGACAGATGAACAGACAGACAGATACAGCATGCCGGTGCATCATGACTAGGAGACAGGATGGAAAAGGCCTTCTTACTATTCTCAGATTCTTGGGCAATGTGATTTTAACATCTTAGTTTAACAAGAGAGAAGAGTGGAAGTATTCCATGCACATAAAACCTAGAAAAGTTCTAGACTCTGACCCACGCTTAGCTTCAACACCACCACCAAGAAAAAGAAACCCCGTCTCTAAGGGATGTAGTCACAGAATCCAGACACAGACGCTGTGTGACGATAGCGATGCCATCTGACTTCTAAAAATTGTATTAGAAAGAACGTTTATGAGTAAAAATGTCACAGAGAGTGTCAGGGAGGCTGGCAAGGTGGCTCGGCAGGACAAACGCTTGCCACCTGAGTCTGAGCCCACGCTCACCCTGCAACTCAAGTAAACATATGAGAGACCCGACCTCGTGCACACATGCACACACATGCACACACACACACACATAATAAAAAAATTAAATGCAAATAAAAATCTAAAAGATAGATAATTTTTGCTAGTGGAGTAAGAGATTTGGAGAGAATCATGAAAATGAGTTAAGTCATCAAAATTGCAGATTATGAAAGAAAATGATGTATTCAGCTTTAAATTTTATATGATAAAGGGAAAGGATGAGGTATGACCTGGGGAAAGGAAGCCACCAACATGCACTGAACAAGGATGGGTAATCAGAACAGCGAAGAACTCTTTAGAAAGAGGAGGAAACGCTCTCACTAAAAGTAGGAGTGGGCCAAGGACATGGACCAGAGCCCTGAGGGGCGGAACTCAGATGTGATCAAGTGCTGTGACAAGCAGCGCTGTCCACCAACTAGGTTCTTAGCTGTGCTCTGTCTATTACAGGAAGCAAAATAGCACAGCGCCCAAAGAGAAGAGCTGCTTTAAGATGCATGTGCGTGCATGTGACCACACACACACACACACACGGGGTGGGGGAGATATGCTTGGGGTTTTCATGCTAAGTCAGTGTGCATGGCAAGAAGGAAGCCAAGGAGTTCCCAGAGACTTTACTCCCTCCTCTTGGTCCACCCCCACGCTGTAACACAGACTGGGACTTTAAAACAGAACAGAACCTTCTTGGTCTCAAAGCTTCAAAGGCTGCGATGTCCACAGTCAGGAGACCACAAGCACTAAGGCCTTTCTTGATGCATTATCCCATAGTGGAAGGATAGAGATTGTACCAGAGAGCAAGAGGTCCAGTCTGCAGCTTCTCACACACTGTGGTATCAACCGTCTGCTTATGCCCTGGCAACCTAATCATTTCCCTTCAAGCTCCACCACCCAATGCTGCTGTATCAGGAATTCAGTTTCTAAAATGTTTTTAGGGGTTCATCTTCGCATCGGCCTTTGAGTAGATGCCTCAAAGATGGGGACAGAATTGATGGAATGAAGCTGTAACACAAAGGGATTTATTAGATTAGCTTACATGATACCCACCAGGGAGCCAACCTAGCAATTGTTGTCTTCACAGTGGAGAGGTTGAGAGAACCCAGCAGCTGCTCTGTTCACAAGGCTGAATGCCGCAGCAGCTCAAATCCAGGGCGTTCCCGGGGAGCCACTGGTCTTTAGTCCACATTGGGAAGCAGAGAAGGCTGGGGTCTGATGTCAATGGTGTATGGTGACAACCGATGTAGCAGGGTAGTTGGGCTTACCAGCAAGGAATGATGACAGGCAGGCAAAAACAGCCCTGCTTACTCCAGACAGCTTTATAACTGGGCCACCACAGAAGTGGATGCCCACACTGGGGTAGGGTCCTCCTCCCTCCAGTTAATCCTGCCAGGACATATCTTCAGAGGTCACTCAGTTGATCCCAGATCTAATCAAATTGACAACAAAGATCAGCTGTCACAGTTCCCCTCATCCTCAAGATGCTCTTGCTGCCATGAAGCCCTGGGGATGCTGGGAGGATGTGTGTGTTAAGGCTCCCTCACCAGATGCCTCAAAAAGACTTCATTGTCACTGGGACAGCAAGTGAGAACTTCCTGGAAACTGCTGCAAAGCATTTCGTGCCACTGTCAAAGACCAAGCAGCTGGGCTGGCGCCCAGTGTTGCTGTGGACAGACTGGAGTGGTCTGCGCCTTGAATGTCGGAGAATTGCTGAGAACTGTTGCATGTTTTACTGTTGGAAGTTCCTTCTTTGGAAATGAGACATATTAGTCCTTGAGTAAGATGTTAAGCCTGTGGCATTAGCTGAGGACAAAAGCATTTGAAAGTAAGGAAAACTTGCTTTCCGATCCAGCTATGACAGAGACCTGAGCCTGCCTAGAAAGTTAAGTGTGATGCTAAGACATGGATCCACCAGGTAGGATGGGGAAAGTCACATGATGGCTTGAAGCTCAGGTTCCTTATTTGTAAGTGAATTTGCGTGTATGGGCTGTAGGAAGAATGAGAGCAGCTGCTGTGTTTGACACGTCAGCTGTCAATCAATGTCAGTGTGTGCTGGGCAAGGGATGAGTGGAGTGGTTGTGTTTCTTCCCATATCCATGACTCTGTTCCTATCCCCATACCACAAGGTAAACTCCATGGAAATTTCTCCACTGATGTCCTGAGGTGGCTACAAGCCAGCCAGGCCCTTACTCAGTGAGCCCGTTGGGCCCTTCAGCCTTAGAGATGGGACAGATGTCAAGAGGGGACACAGAGCAGATGTGAATGAAGCAGGGTCCAGATCCTGTGAAGGAAGCTTTGACTGTGTGTACTGTTCGCTGCTCCTCAGGGCACCTCCTCTCTGAGCAGGACGTAAGTTAGAAAATGCATCTTCTTACCCAAGCCTGCTTTAATTGTCTTCTACAATCTTTGTGGATACTCAACTCGCTGTTTACTGTCTGACTTTCTATCCTGAGCATCCAGGCCACGGAAACATGAAATTCTTCCATCTGCCTTCCCTGTTGCACCCCCAGCATCTGCACAGGCCTCAATACAGGCCACTGAATGAGGTAACCAAAATTCAATGAGATAAAATCCAGCAACACTATAGTCTCTGTCTTAGGTTGAAAGGTACCCCACTGTAGGTGAAGACTGCTCATTCGTTTCCTGGTTGCCCTGACCTGAATAATCACACAGAAACTATATTAATTTCAAAACTGTTTATTGGGGCTGGAGAGATAGCTCAGAGGTTAAGAGCACAGACTGCTCTTCCAGAGGTCCTGAGTTCAATTCCCAGCAACCACATGGTGACTCACAACCATCTGTAATGAGATCTGGTGCCCTCTTCTGGCCTGCAAGTATACATGCAAGCAGAACGCTGTATATGTAATAAATAAATCTTTTAAAAAACAAAACCAAAAAAAAAAACTGTTTATTTAGCCTATTAGCTCAGGATTTTTATTAAGTAACTAACTCTTACATCCTAAATTAATCCATTTTCTTCAGCAGCTACAGGGCGTCTCTCTGACTGCTTACACTCTATATATCTCTTCCAGCCTGACTATATTCTACCCTACTACAGGCCAAAGCAGCTTTATTCATTAGCCAATAAAAGCAACACATATACAGAAGGATATCCCACATCACCCTACCCCAATTTAGATATGGGAGTCCTAACCCCAAGTAACTCAAAATGGGACTGTCCTTGGAGTTGGGGACATTAAAGCAGTCACTAAGATAAAGTCATGGGGCCGGGGCCTCAAATCTGTGTGAGATGAGATTTGGACAAAGCCAGACATTAGGAAGGTCCTGAGAAGTCGACCAGCCTCAAGTCTAGGAGAGACTCCTGGAGAAGTCAAGCCTGCTGATAGCTTTAGCTCAGACTTCTACTTGACAGTACCAAGAAAGATTCATGGTGGCTAAACCACCCAAGCCTCCACCCAAGCTCTCTCACCCTGACGCATTTGTTAAACGAGGCATTCACAACTGAACCCAGTAAGGCAAATCATATCCTTCTGTATATGTGTTGATTTATTGGCTAATGAATAAAGCTGCTTTGGCCTATAGCAGGGCAGAATATAGTCAGGCTGGAAGAGATTTAGTCCCTCATCCTCAGAGTCAGAGATTTCCCCTCCCACTGAGAAGGACCTGAACAAATTCCTGGTGACTCCGAAGACCCGACAAAGCTTTAGTGCTGGTAGAATCCAGATCTCCCTAGTCCATACTTTTACCTGGCAGGCAGGACAGACACTTCTAACCCTTGTGAGACTTCTCATGGTATTGCTCATTGTATCTACAGTATGTCATAGGCTTATAAACTTGAAATATGGAATACGCAACAAACCCACTTAGGAGTTTGGCCGTTCAGATAAGAGAAAGGGGAGACTAGGACGCTGGCATGGGGTCTCCAGCAATGGCGTGGCGGGGACTTGCAGTTGCCTCTAAGAGGCCAGCATCAGGGTATCAGAGTGAACAGTGGAGAAAGAAGTTGAACAAAGCCATAAACCTCAGGGTTCACGCAAGGGCTTGGGCATGGGTGGGTGTGTCATGTCCTAATAAAGATTCAAAATGTAGCCCGGCAGTGGTGGCGCACGCCTTTAATCCCAGCACTTGGGAGGCAGAGGCAGGCGGATCTCTGTGAGTTTGAGACCAGCCTGGTCTACAAGAGCTAGTTCCAGGACAGGCTCCAAAACCACAGAGAAACCCTGTCTCGAAAAAAAACAACAACAAAAAAAAAATTCAAAATGTGCCAAGTCTGGTCGTTACCCTCACGCTCCATCTAGACAGGGGTGGCAGTCATGTGACCTGGGACCCACTACTCTCACACTCCACCCTGACAGAGCGGTGGCAGTCATGTGACCTGGTTCAGCGGCTTTGTTCCTGACCTGGGGCTTTTCCCCACACACTCAGGTGACCTGGTGAGTTAGGACAGACTCCAGGGGCCACCTCTGACTGCCTGGGTTTCACATAGACCCCAGATCCACCTGCATCTTGGCCGAGGTAGCCAGCATAGAAGAACCAAAGGAAATGGAGTAGGCTAAGGGGTGGGACAGGACGGGGAACTTGTATCCCTAGGGGGTGAAACAGTGAAAGCTGCTGAATCATCCAATCAAGATCTTTTCCTTCTGGCAGGGTCTGTCTCTGGTCTACCTTTCTTCCTGGGCATAAGGTGGAGAGAGCCAGACTATCACAGAGGTCTTCACAGTTTCATACCACTGATACTGCCTTCTTGGCTTCTCTCAGCTTGACCAGAGCTTTATCCTGGGTGCAGCTGCCAGGAGAGACCAGGCAAAGATTCCAAGGTGCTGCTGCCATGTGGTCCTGGTAACTAAGCGGTTCCCGGGAGAGAGAGGCCATGCTGAGTGACAGCGTGGGGCGGGGCACAGGCAACATAGCCATGCTTACACATTTGCCTGTGACACCTGAGCCTAAGCCTTGCCTTTACCGTGGTGAGTAAGGTGCCATAGGCAAATGTGTCACCTCCTCTCTCCTCCCTGGCCCTGTCCAAGTCTAGCTGTGTGGTCGCCACCTCTCTGAAGCTGTCTGGCTTCTCTTTGCTGAGGCTTCTGTTCCGTGTTGCTGTGCCGGGCAGTGGTAAACAGGAATGCACGCCAGTGAGTCCCTTCTTTCTATCTGTAGTCAAGCTGCAGGACACATGTTAGAATTCTAACCGAGAACCTGTGGAACTGTTAAAAAAAATCCCTTAAGCCAATTTTTTTCAATGTCAAGTAAAATTTGCGACGAGCCTCTGGCTTATCCTCCGCTGAGAACTCCAGTTCTAATGATGGATGGGGTTACCGCTTCTTAAACACTCCCGGCTCCCCTTAATTGACTGCATTTTGGCTCTGTTCCTAGAATCAGCTCCTTGGTGGCCTCTGACCATGTAGACCATTCAATGTAGTGGAAGGAAGGTGGTGATTTTGCCCGACTTTGAGCGACATCAGCTCTTTGCTGCTGGCTTAGTTCCAGCCCGAGCAATCTCCATTTCCAGTACTTGGATAACATGTCCCTTCCCTCCTAATTCTTCCCTTGAACATCAAAGACTCACCTCGCACTCTTACACAAACCCAGGCTCACCTCTCCTCCCTCCAGTGCAGTGCCTCTCCGTCACCTGTGAGTCTCGACTCCTCTATGGATTTGTGAATCGTTTGGTGCCAAGAAGAAAAGAGAGATGTGGGCTGACGAATGCACCATCAGAAAAAACAGAGACACCGGAGGAAGAGAGAAAGACAGAGCACAAGACAAGGAGAAAGGGGAGTTAGTTTTCTCATCACCGTGACAGAACATGTACGTGGCCGGAGAGCCTGAAGGAGGAAGTGTTTATTTGGGTTCATCATCTCAGATGTCTCGGCCCGCTACCCTGAACTCTGCTGATGGTGGGCCAATGGTGAGGCACAGCGCCGTGCCTGACAGAAGGCCAGGAAACAGAGTATGAGGCAGGAAGGAGCCAGGGACAGGTGCCCTATGAACTTGTCCCCAGTGACCTACTTCTTCTAGGCCACACCCTCCATAACCTCCCCAAATGACACCACCTGCTTTGGACTTAACATTATCACACGAGTCTTTGGGTAGGGATACTTAAAACCCAAGTCACCACCAAGCATGGAGTGGGGAAGACAAAAGACCGTTATCAAAGAGACCAACAAGTTCTCACCTCTTATTGAGCCCAGTGAGCTCCTTCATGAAGGCTTTTCTACTTCTTGTGCTAGTTTTTAATAAGAATTCCCCCCATAGGCTCAAAGATTGTGGTGGTTTTTAATAAGAATGCCCCCCATAGGCTCATAGATTGTGGTGGTTTTTAATAAGAATGCCCCCCATAGGCTCATAGATTGTGGTGGTTTTGAATAAGAATGCCCCCCATAGGCTCATAGATGCGAATGCTTAGTCACCAGGGAGTGGCATTATTAGGAGATGGAGCCTTGTGGGAGTGGGTGTGGCTTTGTTGGAGGAAATGTGTCACTGGGGTGGGTTTTGGGGTTTCAAATACTCAAGCCAGGCCCAATGCTTCTCTCTCTTCCTGCTGCCTAAGAATTCAGACACAGAACTCTCAGCACCATGTCTGTCTGCATGCCACCATGTTTCCTGCTATGATGATAATGGACTGAACCTCTGAAAATATAAACAGGTCCCAATTAAATGTTTTCCTTTACAAGAGATGCCGTGGACATGGTATCTCTTCACAGTGATAGATCCCTGATTAAGATACTTCTCATCAAAAACATTTAAAAGACAATTATACACATTTATTTTTCAATGTATTTCTGTGGCTCACTCCCTAAGACTATTCACAGATGGCAGCTCTGAAAAATGTGGGACCTGAGCATGAAAATACCCTGGCTGATCCAGAAATTGTCCTTCTCCAGACAGACCAGAGAGAACCACCTGTCGCTGGGTCTTCTGTGTTGAACAGGACCCTTAATGACTCATGACATTTACCTGGTATGACAATTAGCTCTAACTATCCACTCGGCACAATTATCTAGAAAGAGTCTCAGTGAGGGACTCAACAAGGTTGGCCTGTGGGTAAGTCTATGGGGGACTGTCCTGATTGTGAGACTGATGTGGACAGACGCTGCCCAGTGTGAGAGGCAGCATTCCTTAGGTTTACGTCCTGGCTCGTATGGGCGTGGAGAAGGTGAGCTGAGTAGTACAGGCCTGATTCCTCTCTCTGCTCTTGATTGTGGATGGGACTGGACGCTCAAATTTCTCTTTGCCTTGACTTTCTTGCTATGGTAGGCTGTAATATAGATTTGTGAGCATAAAGAGACCCTTCTCTGAGTTACTCCCTGCCAGGGTGTTTAATCACAGCAGCAGAAAGAAAACCGGGACCCTTAAACTGTCTTGGCCATTCCCAGGTCAACATTTCCGTGTTTGCAGATTCTGCTCTTGGCAAAGGAGATTCCATTTCAAGAGCAATCACTTCCTGGGTCATCCAGAGAAATATCAGGGAAGATGGACTCAAACATAAGGAAGGGGCAACTGTATTCTGGGTCCCTGTAAAAATGGTTCCTCTCTGAGTTCCGAGGTCAGTCACCAACATGAGCAAACCTGGTCCCTAGAAGACTGTATGTGTGCCTCACCAAAGGCAGATGCTAGGAAGCCTTGGCCTTTTAGTTCTGAATCCTCAGTGTTTTGCTTTCCAGTGACCAGTGACTTCCCCAGTTAGTCAACCTTCTATGGCAGTAAGTCCGATGGTTTGGAAGGTCCTGGAGAGGAATCTGTGTCTCCTATAGCATGGGAAACTTTGAAGAGGACATCATGCTGTCAAGAAGGATACAGGCTAGGAGGGAGGAAGCCAAGGTGTTTCAACATGACAGGGCTCTGAGTTCTTGTAAGAGTAAAAGCCCTGTTTTATCTTGCTTAGTTGTGCAGGGGCAAGGTGGGGGAGGCACAGGGCTCCTCCCTCCATGGCCGTGGCTGATGGTTGGTGTGGGCCTGAGCAGTCCTACCTTTTTGCATGAGTACCTGCCTTGTAACAAAGGGTTTCCAAAGGCCTTTACAAAAAATGTAAGAGCTTGTTAAATAGAGAGCTGGGTAATTAAGCTCATTAGCAGCAAATCATTTGCTCAGCTTGCTGAAGGTCGCTGGCTCTGGGCTGCCCATGGAGCTTAAGAGGCAAAGGGGAGGAGGTGGAATCAGAGTAGGGAAGAGGCAATGGGGGTTCCGTGTGCCCCAGCATCAGCCACTCTTCCCTTCCCCACTTTAAAGAGTGGCTGGAGAGGAGGAGAGGCAAGGTGGGGCATAGAACAACGGCCGGTAGGCCGAGCTTACCAGTCTGTGCGGAGGGTCATGAACCTAGGGTAAGAAGGTTTCAAATAGTGGGGGACCCAAAATAACAGAATCTTTTTTGCAGACTCTGTATCTAGATACAAAGACCAGCCCTGGGAACACCTCTCTCCAAAATCCATGTACTTGTCTGAAGATCGAGAGTCTTTGTTATGCATTAGGTACCAGAAAACATAACGCGAAGTATTCTTGTCTCTGCGTCAAAAGGAATATTTCATTCTATTTGTCCTGCTTTTAAGCTCCTTGTGGTTCCCAGGACTTAGAAGACAACACACACTTCTTTGCTTGATGATTCCTAATTTCTTCTTGGGCCAACACTTACCTCTCAGAGACGCTCAATCCTTCAGGCCTCTCTTCAGCATACCAGTGTGGAAAGCTTTCTAGAGACTCCCCCCAGGAAGGTGAGACACTCGGCAGGCAAAAGGGACTCTGGGCAAGGGTGATGCCGGAACTCACCAATGCTAACTGGATATAGGAGAGTGCGTATATTAACTCAGCACTGCTGTGGTGAGCTGCAAGGCAGAGACAAGAGAATTTCCCAGATGCTCCCAGGCCAGCTAAGCTGGAGTATACAGTGTGACAGAAAGAAGAGAGCCTGCTTCAACAAGGTGAAGGGAAGAAACTGGCTCCCCCAAACTGTCCTCTGACCTCTGCATACATGCCGTGGTACACATATACACAGCAACAACAACAGTAATATAATAAATTAATAAACATTTAAAGCCTTATTACCTACATACATCCTCTTCCATTTGTCTGAAATATTGATTTTCTTCCTTGCTTGCCTGACTGAACCCTATGCATCTTTCAAAGACCATTTCAGAAGTTATCAATTCTGTATAGCCCCTTTGACATGCTTGAACAATGATACCCCTGCCCCTGCAGCTAGCAGGTCCACAGCACTGAGCTGGTCATTCTATACTGAGGTGACTGTGTTGTTTTCAGAGACTATCCCAAGGCTGTGAGCTCCTCGTGGGCGTGGCGAAAGCAATGCCTTCTCCGTGTCAATGCCATCAGCACTAGAATCGAAGGTAAAATTGATGTGGGCACCTCAGCTTCTGGAGCCCACCCTGCTCCTGCTTCCACCTGTCCTACTGGCCAGTGTCCCCATGTCCCCTCCACCCCTCCGGCTGCAGCCAGCACAAGGAGGATATCGGCAATGGTAACCACACTTCTTCACCTTCTCTCTTTGCCCTCCAGATTCTATGGCCAGTGTTTTTCTCTCATCTCCGCCATCATCTTGATGGATGGACCTCCTACGCCTTCTCGTCTGCCTCAGTGTATCCACAAGCTAAACAGACGTAAAGAAACACCCCTCAGTCTTTTTTTTTGTAGAAATATTACATGTTAGCAAAATGTGTAATTAGTATCCATCAGCCATGAATTGTGTGAAACCCTAAGGGGAAAATGATGATAAAAACATAGACCCTGCTCCACAGTAATTGTTCATCTAATAGAGGGGGAAATGCACACGTGGCAGCCATGACCTTTAAAACGTGACAAGGGCTATACAAACTCTAAAGACCGGAAGTGTATGTGGGTGTTCACAATTGGTATCATGGTGTAGAGACTGAGAATCTCTGACTTGTCAAATTGTTGAAGACCCTGTGCAAGAACTCGCTTGGCCTGGGACCAGTGACAGAAATGATGGCCTAGCTCCCAACACCAAAGGGACAGGCTGGGGATGGAGCACAATGGTAGGGCACCAGCAGAGCCTGTCCAAGGCCACAAAAGAAGCCAACGAGGAGGGGTGCAGAGCAGGGCTGGACCTGGTCAAGTGCACATTGGGGCATGGTAGACGGCCACTGGCCTGAGCTCTCAGGAGCACCAGAAAAGCTCCTTATAGGATAGGCAGGCAGCCCAGGAATCCTGACCCATAGAAGCCAGCCAGGGTGTTCAGCGCCGTCCAAGAGGATGCTGAAGGCAGATAAGGGCCACTGTAGCATGTGGTCTTCTCCACACAGCATCCACAGGGTATGCAACACACCACACACATCACACACACACACACACACACACACACACGCAGCACAGACACAGGGCCGGGGAGGGGTAAGGGAGCAAGAGAGAGAGCACTGTACATTTGGGAAACTTCTCTTTAAATACAAATAAATGTGTTAGAGGGTTCTTTCAGGGTCTTGATAGACTGATGTGTTTTGGAAATTGCAAAGAGGAGAGTAAGTAAAGTAGCATTTTCCAAGTCTGCTAAAGTACAACTTCTGATATTTTACCAAGGGTAACATTGAACTTGTGTAATAAATGCTGGAAGCAAGCAAAGGTGTCCATCCCTCGCCAGTCCCGTCCCCCTAAGTTCGGAGACCGAGGATGCTCCCTGCCTGTGTCTGATTGATCAGAGGAAGAGAGAGGAAAGGGGCTCACAGGAGAATTATGGCTTATTTTAAAATCTTAAAACTCTTTCCTGGTTTTATTATATGTTTCTTTCTTACAAATGTCAGTCACAAAAAGCACAAATGATGGACCAACTTTCCTGATCCAACTATATCATTGATATCCAGGCTGCTTTTGACCCATTCAATAAGTCACAGGGCCCAGGGTGCTCCTCTTGGGAAATAGGCTTTGATTTTGGAGCTCTCTGTGGATTTCAAAGCAGGAAGGACCTAAACCATGAGAGCCATCTACAGTTCTCCCCATTCTTATTCTACTGACTTCTCATTTACCTGGAGACCTAAGTACAGGTTAGGCCACCCTCAGCTTGCACGCGTTCACTCAGGACACTGTAGACCTTAGCCATCTTCCCACCCATTGGCACATGCAGTACACTGGCTGGGGCCCAGAACTCCTATCTCAGATTCAATAAAGAGAGCTGGCATCCAAGGGACGTCTGCTGCTGTGTTAAGCCCTCAGACTTGCCTCTGACCCTTCCCCACTGTGGTGGGCACAAAGCTCTCACTTTTATAACACTGGTAGGTATTTTGCCAGGCCCCGCATTTTCAACTTTTTTCCAACTGTGCATGCTCCCATGGCCAGCCTTCCTCAGTTTCTCCTTGTAGCTTCGCCCTTTCTGCCCTCCTTGGCCATGTTCTGAACAGTTGGTCTGGCTACAGAGTTCCTTTTCACATATTCTGACACTTGCTGAGCTTGAGAGACGACTCTGGGCACCACTCCCCAAAGGTTAGTCTGCTGGTCGATGCCCCACCTGAGAAGGCTGATGGGCAGAGCTGCTGTGAATGGTGGCACTGTCGGCCCCTCTGCCCCCACCAGTAGGGGCACCTTTATCTCCGGGCTGAATGGGGGAGCACAGGAAATACTCTCCAAAGAAATCAAGCCAATCTGCCTAGAAGGCCCTAGAGTTCCCAGGGTGGAAGCTGATGCCGGAGAATAGGGACCTCCTTGTTTTGGCATCAGTCAGGGCATGGATTCAGATTTCTGAGGGAAGAAAAAAACCACTTAATCCTAGACTTCCAGTGTTCACAATACACCCAAAGGGAAGCCCATGATAAGTTGTGGGATGCACAGAGACCAGAAGTGGCAGAAGGGATCTAGGAAAGCTTTCTATAGGAACCAATTGAATGCCACTCCTGATAGCAAAGGACAACCACAGATTAATAGGCATGGAGAGAAACAAGGAACAGTAGAGAGACGAAGACTCTGCAGGTGTGAGGATGGACATTTAAATCATCATTTCTCTCCTCTTTCGCTTTAAAGAGTGTGGGTTTTACCTTCATGTATGTGTGAGTACTGTGTGTACACCCAGTTCCCATAGAAGAGGGTATTGGATCCCCCAAAACTATAGTTAGATGGTTGGGAGCCACTCAGTGGGTACTAGGAATTGTACCCTGATGTGGGATTCTCCTCTGTATGCTGTGAATATAATTGGTGAATAAAGAAACTGGCTTGGCCTGATAGAGTAGAATGGAGCTAGGCAGGGAAAACTAAACTGAATGCTGGGAGAAAGAAGGCAGAGTCAGGGAGAAGCCATAGAGCCTTAACTGGAGACTGACACATTGAAATTTTGCTGGTAGGCCACAATCTCATGGTGATGTACAGATTAATGGAGATGGGTTAAATTAAGATGTAAGTGTTAGCCAATAGAAGCTAGAGCTAATGGGCCACGCAGTGTTTTAATTAATTCAGTTTCTGTGTGGTTATTTTGGGAGTCTGGGCAGCTGGGAAATGAACAAGCAGCCTCCTACAACAGTACCCAGGTTCTCTTCAAGAGCAGCAAGTGTTCTTAACCATTTAGCCATCTCTCCAGTCCCCCCCCCCAACAGTTCTCTCTTAGTTTTTGAAATTTAAAGAGGTCTTTAAAGCAAGCCATCTCCCCCAAGAGGAGCCATCTGAGTAGCGAGCGTGCTTTATGAAGCAGTCAAAACCAGCCTAGAACCCAGCAATGCAACTGGCTCCAAAAGTTTCGTCCATCTGGGCTGAGAAAATGGGCCCACAGGTGAAGGTGCCTGTCACCTACTATGGAGACTAGAACTTGTTCTTGGCTCTCACATAGTGGACGAAGAGAAGCAAGGAAGAAATTTCAAATCTGACTGAAAACATTTCCACTGGCAGGCAGGGAATAACCTGCTAGCATTGATAACAGATTTTCTGCAGTCCAAACGTAGAAGGTTACATGGATAACAAGTCAAGAGTTAGGCTCAACACTGAGGCTGTTTAATAAGAAATCCTATTTAATATCAGTAGATCTTTCCTCCAAGGCAGGCAAAATGTGTGTCTTCCAAAGTGCACTTCAAGTCTAATTAAAGCAGTTTAGTCAGGCAGGGAGCAAAACTCAGGGGAGGAGAGTCAGAGCAAGACGTGAGACTCAGAAAACAAGTGCCTAGTGGGAAGGAAGAAGTGCACCCTGGCGTGCAAAGTGTGCTGTTTGTACTTTGCCATGAGCAGTAAGGGCTCTAAGGTAGAAGCTCTAGTAGCCAGTGCTGTTTTAGGGTTGGTCAGTATGGAGGTGAAGAAAAACTGGGCTAGGAAACATCTTCTCGAGAAAGACTCATTTGCAGCTCCCTTCTCTCTCTATCATCTGCCTGTCTCTCTGTCTCTCTAGCTATCTGTCTCTCTTTATCCCTACATATACACACACACAAACACACACACACATATACACACATATCTATCTGTCTGTCTATCTATCTATCTATCTATCTATCTATCTATCTATCTATATATCTATCTATCTATACATCCATCTATCTATCATCTTTCTATCTCTATCTGTCTATCTCTTTCACGGAAGACAAGTTTGGGCTGTAGAAAATGGGTAGTCTTGGTGACTCACATATACACACACTCTCTTCTCCATCCCTCAAAGAGCAAATCCTACCGGAGAAAAATGCAAATGAAGAAATAGCAATTAAGTCATAGTTGTGCAGGCATTAAACAAAGGCATCTGAGAACAAGGCAGCACACCCTGAGAAGAGATGGACAGTCCTTCCCGCGCCTGTGACCGCTGAGACAGGTAGCTGTGAGAGGGATCAAGGTTGACTCCTGACACCGTGGCCTTTGGGAAGCAAGATCATGAAGCAAAGGTGTGAAAGCTCCTGGGGAAACAGGGAGAGCAATGGGGAGAAACAAGGCACGAGGTTCCAAACTCAGGGATCAGGATTTCATGGGTCTATTTAAAAATGTTTCCTATAATAATGGGATAAAGTATTTTGTTTCTTTTAATGATAAAAGAAGAATACAAAATCCAACCAAACTAACATAGAAATAAAACTTAAGTTGGAAAGGAGTCTCAAAAGTTTTCCAGGTTATAGAAGACATAAATACAAAGAGGATAGTAACAGCTCAGGGGAGATGTCACTGTGGCCAGAGCACTTCCCACAAAATTATAAGGACCAGAGTTTGAATCCCTAGAACCTGGGTACAAGTGATCATGGTGGCTCACCTATAATCCCAGCATTTGGGATGCAGAGACAGGGGACCCCGGGGACAGGTGATCGTAGTGGCTCACCTGTAATCCCAGCATTCATGGTGCACAGACAGGGATCCTGTGGACAGGTGATCATGGTGGCTCACTTGTAATCCCAGCATTCAGGATGTAGAGACAGGAATCCCAGGGACAGGGATTGTGGTGGCTCACCTGTAACCCCAGCATTCAGGATGCAGAGACAGGGGATCCCAGGGACAGGGATGGTGGTGGCTCACCTGTAACCCCAGCATTCAGGATGCAGAGACAGGGGACCCCAGGGCAAACCAGGTAGTCCGAGTAGCTGAAATAGTGACTTCTGGGCTCAGCATGACATCCTGCTTCAATACATAAAGAGCTATCACATGCAGATATCCTGCTTCAATACATAAAGAGCTATCACATGCAGATATGTGTGTGCCCCTCAGACCCCACACATACGTAAGAAAAATATAATAGCGAAAGAAATTAACAAAATGAACTAGAAATAAAAAACAAAGAAGAAATAAAGAAAACTCGTTGTGATGTCTGCAACTCCAGCAATTGACTGCATGATACACTCGAGGTAGAGACAGAGTCTCAATTTGGAGCAACGGTCTGAGCTCTTAAGGTCCAAATGAGGAGCAGAAGGAGGGAGAACATGAGCAAGGAAACCAGGACCACGAGGGATGCACCCACCCATTGTGACAGTGGAACTGATTTATTGTGAGCCCACCAAGGCCAGCTGGTCTGGGACTGAATAAGCATGGGTTGATTCCGGACTCTCTGAGCATGGCGGACAATGAAGGCTGATGAGAAGCCAAGGACAATGGCACTAGGTTTCGATCCTAATACATGAACTGGCTTTGTGGGTGCTTAGCCTGTTTAGACGCTCACCTTCCTGGACATAGATAGAAGACCTTCGTCTTCCCGCAGGGCAGAGAATTTGGACTGCTCTTCAATATCGAGAGGGAGGGGGAATGGTGTGGGGGGAGGAGAAGAGGAGTGGAGATAGGGGGAGGGGACTGGGGGGAGGGGGAAATATTTGGGAGGAGGGGAGGGAAATGGGAAACGGGGAGCAGGTGGAAATTTTAATTAAAAAAGAATAAAAATAATAAAAAAAAGAAAATGAAAAAAAAGAAGAAGAAAAGAGAGAGACAGACAGATAGAGACAGAGATGGGGGAGAGGGAGAGGTGGATAAAAGCAGATACCTTGGGATTTCACCTGAGAGAGACTGAAGCCTAAAACACTGGGTCAAGAACACCTGTGGGATGCCCCTTAAGGTTGTCCTAGGTCTTCACAAGCATGCGCACGCACACATGCACATACACATATACACACAGCAATACAGGAAAAATAAATTCAATATTTAGATCTTTGCAGTGTCCCTCCTCTCTGCCCTGATAAAATCTGAGTGGATACAGAAATACGGGTCTGGGAAGGTGACATAGTGGTTAAGAGCCCTTGCTGCTCTTGCAGAGGACCAGGTTTGGTTCCCAGCACCCACATGGTGACTCACAACCATCCATAACTCCGGTGCCAAGGGATCTGCCACGATTTGGGGGGAACAAAGTACGAATACTGTCCCGTTTCTCCACATTGAAATCCAGTCCTAGAAAACAGTGAAGTGATATTCAAATGCCATTTAAGAACTAAAAGCCTGACTCAAATGCTTCAGACAAGACTGAACTGTGCATATCTAGTTATAGAGTAACAGTTTTAGGCATGAATTTCAGAATATAGTTCAATGAACTGTCTTTGGTAAAGTTACTAGAAATGAAGTTGTCAAAGCAAGCGGTAACTGAGGAAGGTGTTGTAAAGTAGCAGAAGTGCTAAATATATAATATTTATATTATATGTTTATATATAATATATAATCAGGCAAAATCAAGTTGAGAACTTTAGTAACAAACTGGATGCCAATATTATTGGTCCAAGCATGTAGAAATGATCCAACTGGTAGAATTTCAAGAGAATGAAAACCAGTAAATGACAGAGAAAGTTTAATGTGGGGAAGGGGTGAGTCGCACCGTTTCTACAACATCACATCCAGGAATGCTCGGTCATGCAAAGACAAATACAGGAGAGATCAGACCCAGCTGAAACTTGCAGGTGCCATCCCAGGGACACACTTTCTGCAGTGCCATTGGTCTTCACGGCACTACCAGAGGCCAGGCACCAGACTGTTCCTTTCCACCAAGATCTTAACCTCTGGGGTCAGGAGATGACACTGGGCGGAGGGCACAAGCGTGAGGCCAGGAGTTCAGGCTCCAGCACCCACATAAAACCGAAGCAGCAGGGAGAGCCTGTAGAGGCCGGCAACAGCAGGCAGATGCCCCAGACAGAATATTCTGGCCAGACAGCCTAGCTGAAATGGCTGGCTCTTAGTTCAGTGAGAGATCCAGCCGCAAAAAACAGTGTAGAAAGTGATCAAGGAAGACACCTGAAGACCAACCACCTCCGCCCTTGACAAATGTACCCAAAGGTCACACATGTGCCTGTACACACACACACACACACAGAGAGACAGAGACAGAGAGAGAGGAGAGAGAGAGAGAGAGAGAGAGAGAGAGAGAGAGAGAGAGAGAGAGAGAAATTCACCCTCATGTTCTGTCACCTGTTCATTCATGTTTCACTGGGAAGCCCTACAGAACCTTCCTTCCTTCCTTCATAGCGGGGAGACTGGCCTGCACACTGGGTTCAGTTCTACCTTATCCTAAGATACAAACACTGGATACAAGAGCAATGTACAAGGCAACAAAGTAATATCTCCTGTAGAGAATGAAAACATAAATTGGTTTTTTTTTGTCTCTGCTTTGGTTTTTTGAGGGGGTGGGGGGTGATTTTGTTTTGTTTTCTTCATTGCTTTGGGTCAACAGTAAAAAGGAAAGGTAACCAGAAGCTCCAAGTTACATGAGAAAATTATGGCCTAATATGAACTCTAAAATAGATAAATGCTGCTCTCTTTCTGCCTGTCTGGCTCGAATTATTAATAAACCCTAGGAGATTGAAACACAGCTATCCATCACCATGTACATGTAACAAAGAGAAGAAATGGTATTACAGGGATACACTCTGGGGTCAGAGAGGGCTAGAGTATGGGGGGATGTGGAGAGATGCAAGCTTCCCATGGAGCAAGAGAAGGTGTTTCCAGTGAGTGTGTCAAGACGTAAAGCTTTGAGCACACCATTAAAATTTATGAGCCATATCAGTAGAACAAACAAGGAAAAGCATGGGACAATATTAGAAGGAGATGGCAGAGGGGGAGGGGAGGGGAACTAAGGTTTTTATTAAAATACTATGTCAAAGGTTAAGAAATCAAGACCAGAAGCTTAAGCACATCAGTCAGATTTCTGGGCAAAACTGCTAGAACAGGAAGAGATGAGGAGGACCGTGGGGTGGAGGGGGATGCTCCACTCTTGGTTTGGCACCCCTCGGCTTTGGTCAACACAGACACTATCCCAGAGGGCGACAGTCAATGTTAGGTTGCCTCTCAGCCTTCAGATGACATCTGAGTCTCAGTCCCTTCTGTGCTGCTGTAACAGACATCACAGACTGAGTTGGATATGAGGGATAGACATGTATTCCGCACCGCTTCTGAGAGTAGGTGCTTCTTCCTCATCTTTTGTGGTCCTTAGCAGGGTCGCTACTCTTCATTCAATAAACACTTCCTGCATGTGGACGAAGTGTCCAGGGTTCTGACAGACTTAGGAGCACAGTGGGGAACAAACCAGGCAGAACCCCGGCCCATAGAACATGCATTCAGTGTGCCGGGTTCCAGCCTTCTGGGAACCCCCAGTGTGTGCAAATTCTAGACTCCTGTGACGTGTGTCTCTGTGAAGCCATTATCACACTGTTTGTAAGTTTAGGAGTTTGGTAGGACACAGAACTCACCCTTTTCTGGTTTTCCTGCCTTCTCAGTGCCTCAAATATAACACATGCTCCAAAAATACTAGATGAACATATGAGTGTTGACTAGGATGGTACAAAATACTATGTTGTCTCATCCTTGTTCCCTTTATTCTTCCTCCTTTCTAAATAAGCAAATTAAATTATTATTTCTCAGGGAATCTATCCTCAAACACATGGATTGGTCCAAAATTATGAAAACGATAGAAAACTTCATAGCAGAGCTAAGGTGTCATATGAACCTGACCCTCCAGTGAGGAACCTGACCTTCCAGTGGAAGACAACAAGGAAATAGACCAAAGGAGGCCAGTCCAGCAGAGCATATTCTTGTCACATAGTGGTAAGATACACAACCAGATTATCACCAGCCAAACCCCAGGACATCGGCTATGTGCACACAGAGTCTGTAGGATGAAGAGAACGGCTGGGTAAAGTTTAGAAAAATGACATTGCTTCTGTTTCTTGCAGGTTAGACAGGAGAAAGATAATCCCAGACCAAAGCTGATTTATCTGAAAATGCAGGGAAAGAAAAGGATAGCTTGTCCGAGAGAGGAGCTTCGCATCTGTCTGTGCCTCTGTCTATACCCTGAGATCCGAAACAATTAGTGAAGATCCCAGTGACTTGGAGCCTTTCAGAGCTAGACTGGAATTTTGCACTCTTAGACACAGTCAGTGGGGAGTGAGGACGGAGATGGGGCAAGAGATAAGATTGAGGGCAGTCGCCTGTGCCTCTCCCAGCGCCTCCTATGAAGCAGTCACGCTAGACAAAGGGACACTCATGTTTATTGTGAAGATGCTGCTGGGAAAAATCAGATTGCGGGTGGTGTCCCTGGTCAAGCTATTGTTCCCAACTGCCTCAAGGCAGAGGGCGCTGAATGAAGAGCCTGAGCAAGGCTGACCCAGAGGCCTGAGAGAAGAGTTTGCAGACTCAGACTCTACACAAGATCTTTGTCCCGGGGAAGTAACTGGGCAGAGACAGATTATAGGCAAACTGTTTTTTTGTTTGTTTGTTTGTTTGTTTGTTTGTTTTTTACATACATAACTGTTTGAACCATAAGGTATCATCACCAGTGTGCCAACGGGACCAAAGCAGTAGATTCCCCAGTGAGGAACTCTTCTCCTTGAAGGAGAGCAGGCAAGAGGGACTCTTCAGAGAGGAGTAGGGGCTGCTGGAACCTGGGTCTTAGTGCTCTGAAGATGGGGGCCTTCTGTCCCAGTGACGCTTGGGGCTGTTCCCCATTCTTTCTTTCTACGGAGGAGGGACTCACAGAAACTGTTCTGTTTCTTATCAGTCAGTGAGTGCTGGGAAATACACGCTAAGAATATATCCTAAAATCAAGCCTACCCTGAGGGGCACATGATTCAGGTTCAGAGGCAGCAAGCAAGGGGCCGTGGGAAGAGAACTACACATAAAGGAGGGGACAGAAGCTCAGGGAGTGATGGTTTGAACTCATGCTGGTCCGTCAGCATGACTTCATGCTAGAATACAGGAGGCGGGCAGAAGGAGCAGGGACGAGGGAAAAATAGGTGACAGGAAATAATCCACTCAGCTTCCTGTCACTGTAATGAGCACCTAAGATAACTAACAGAAGGAAAAGGTGTTTCGGCTCAGCTTTGATGTTGAGATCCATGGTTGGTGGGAACTGCTGCTTATGGGCCTGTGGCAAATCCAGGCCTTTTGGGGCAGGGGCATGGGATGAAGTAAACAACCTACCCAGGACAGTCAAAATCAAAAACAAGGGGGGAAACGATGGGTTTCCCACAATTTCCTGCAGAGTCCTGTGTAGATGGGAGGGGCATCAGATTGGGGAATCAGGGGTGCTGGATTGGGCATTGTATAAAGCTCCTGGGTCCTCCCATTCTCCCCACTTCACCCAAGCATTCCCCACTGTTCTTCATATCTGCTAATACCCTACTAACTCACCCTCCCTCTGGGCTCCATCATCTAAAGGCTGAGCTGCTTCCTAGTGCTGCCAAGCTGAGAAACACGTGACATTTAACACTTCATCCTTTGGGGGACAGCAAGGGGAGACAGACTGGAGACTGGTGGAGATGTAGTTGGTGTCATCTGGCCTTGCAGGCCAGAGAATTTTGTCCATGTTTGCCTTCCTTAGCATACCCCCAGCCTGGGAAGGAAAGCAGAAAACCTTGGGGAAAGTGAAAGTAGGGCTTCTGCTAAGGCCTCCCTTGACCCTGAGGCTTCCTGCCCCTTGGGAAAGCTCTGCAGCCAGAAGGTCAAAGCTGGCAGTCCAGGAAGATTCTTTCAGATAAAGACTGGGTCCTGATAAGCGTACTTCCTCCTGGCCTTCTGGGAACACTCCTTTCCCAGAACCCAGCTACTGCCCCCCCCCCCAAGCTCAAGGCTAGAAGAAAAC
This sequence comes from Chionomys nivalis, assembly GCF_950005125.1. NCBI lineage: Eukaryota > Metazoa > Chordata > Mammalia > Rodentia > Cricetidae > Chionomys > Chionomys nivalis. Next base: position 9,730,610 of record NC_080090.1, read on the forward strand.
ACTTTCCCTGGGGCCATTTTGCTCCTGGATTTCCGCCCCCTCCCCATCATTATACTAGAGAAACTGGATGTGCTGGGTCAACCACACTATTTAAATCGTGCCTCAGAGACACATACTTCTCTGTCCAGTTTCAACTAAAAAGAGTATAGATATGTGTTTCCCTAGAAAAGAGGCTACCCAGAGAACGGAAGTCTCATGAAGATAAAAACCAGTAGAAAACTCTGCCTGAAGCATTTATAAAATCTGTTCTAAAAGCACTTACCAGCCAGCTAAAGAAGGAGCCTCTTTGCACAAATGCATAATGTACGACTGAGAGACTTCTTTACCAGAACCCCAAGGTCTCCAACAGGGGTATGCTTCATAGAGGAAAGCAAAGTCCCCCAAAAAGGGGGGAGGAGAATGTGCCCAAGCCCCAGCATTTGGAGGTTTGCATCGAAAGACAAACTATGCATATCCAGGGGCTTCCAGCTCGAAGTGGATCCTCCAGCTAGAGGTTGACTGTGCAGGCCATGGGATGGGACACCTTGGAGCACATGGCAGAGACACCCGAGTTCCAGAGGTTTCTGCAGGAAGGAAGGGAGACCAAATGCCGCCACACTCTGCAGTCTGTTTGTAAGACTGGAGCCAGAAACTCTCATCATGGGAGCACTTTTTGGAAGGAGAGGGGATCTCCCCACAGCCTCTCACTCTTCTGGGGTCTCCTCTGGTGTAGAGAAGGAAAGGTGAGATAGTTGAGGAGTATTAGATAACAAAGACAAAGGAGGCAGGGGCATCTGGGACAGTCCCAACTGCAGAAAGGACCTTCCGTCTCTTTGGGCAGCTGACATTTCTCGGTGCCCACTCTCTGCTAGCCTCTGTGTGACTCAAGTGTTTGTTACTCCGGTTATCAACTGCATTGTCAATTTGATACAAACTTGAGTCACCTTGGAAAAGGAACCTCAACTGAAGAATTTCCTTGATCAGCTGCTTAGTCACGTCTTTGAGTCAGTTTTTATTGCTAGTTGATGTAGAAGGGCTCAGCCCACTATGGGAGGCACCATCCCTAGGCAGGTGGGCCTGGGAGGTATAAGAAAGCTGGTCAAGCAAGGGACCACGGGAGAGCAAGCCAGCAAGTACATTCCCCTGCGGAGTCTGCTTCGGTTCCTGCTTGAGTGCCTGTCCTGATGTTCTTCAGTGGTGGACTGTAACCTGGAAATATAAACCAAATAAACCTTTTCCCTTCAAGTTGTTTTTGATTGCAGTATTTGTCCCAAATAACCAAAAGCGAACTAGAACATCATCCCCAACAAAGGTGGGTGATACCCGACTTTCATTCCTTCTTTCTAGTGGAGTAAAAACTATGAAGCCTTGTGGTAATTAAGAAACTCCCAAAGGCCTCATGTTCTAGCACAGGTGGATAGCTGTAGGTGTAGGCTAGCCAGGTCTACACAGTGAGTTTCAGGCCAACCAGGGCAACTGGTGAGCCCTGTTCTGAGAGAGAGAGAGAGAGAGAGAGAGAGAGAGAGAGAGAGAGAGAGAGAGAGAGATATTTTTTTTTTAAAAGAAAGAGCAAGCGAGCGAGAGAGATTCTTGCAAAGAGAAGTGGTGGGCCACAGGCATCAAGGTGGGTGTCCTCATAAACCTGTCTTCAATCCCAGATTCTAGAGCTGGGGCAGACAGTGTCCCTTTCCCTGTGACCTAGAAGAGCAGCACAGACAGGCTTTGATTGGCTCACAAGTGAACTTGGTCCACACTGCATGGAGCCTGCCAGACAAATAGCCCCACATCCGGTACTGGTGAGGGGACTGGGAGGACTCCGGATCCGGGTCTAGGCTCTCTTTTTCTCTCCCTACTGCCTCTCCTTGCTAATTAGTAATTCATCGATGACCAAACAGAAACATAGCTTTCCTGTCCCCTGCACTGAGAACAACGGTAAGAAAGGACAGTAGTGCAAAGGGCGTAGAGGTGATGGCGCCTGACCCAGCCTGTGTGCGCGGGAACGGGGAGTCTGGGAGATGCCAGAGGGGACAGGGCCCCAGATAAGGGCTTGGAAATGGGGATAAAATGTGTGTGTGTAAGTGTCTGTGTGTGTGTGTATTGGGGTGTCCTTTGAGAAAGTTTGACCTTAGCACTACTCTGCCCGGGGCCATGTAGGTGGTGAGCGAGTGGAAACACATTAAAAGCTCCAGTTTGTGAGCCTGAGGCATCCTGAGCCCACCCTGGACCTTGTCTTTATTACACACCCTTTTCACTCCCCTGACTCTGCAGCTCCCAAGCCGGAGAGGTGGGGTGCTCACACACTTTATGTTGAGCGTGCACTGGTGATGTCCTTTCTTACAACCCCTCCTTCAGCAGCCAGAGAGCTGCTCACCCGTCAGCTGATACCGCCACTTAAATTTGCATACAAAGATTCCTGATGTCTTCAAAACTACAAACAAGTTTTATGAGCCTGCATAGACTCCTCTGCATGTGCAAAGCCCTCTCCTCTGACCACACATAAAATTCTCCTTCTTCCTTAGATTCAATAAAAGCTTGGGCCTCTTCTTGATGCCTAGGGCCTAAGGATCAGGTTCTTGCCCTTTGTTGGGGTCAGAGGTAGGAACTCCTGAGGCACCTGTCCTTTGAGTCACCCACAAGCTATTCTCCAGAATTTGTTACAGTAAAGTGAGCCACCCATGTCTTTAAAGGGCACCTGTATAGCTGGGAATCAGGCGGGGCCCAGAAGCTTCTCCACACATCTACAGGAACCTGTGCGCTCACCTGCAATTCACAAGAAAAGCCATGCCCTGTGGGCTTGGGTGTTGACTTTCTGCCTCATGCCAGTGAGAAATGTTTTTTTGTCTTTTCCCTATTAAAATAGCCCAACAACAAACAATATTCCCCTAGCCTCCCTCTTCCCCTTTGTTAGATTATCCAATTGCATCAGGCTATGAAATCAACTTTTCACCAGTTAGATGAGACACCATCACCACCTGCCTTAGGGATCCCTTCTAGCCTGATTTAGGTTCTGGCAAATCCTTCTGCATCCACTTTGTTTGTTTTTTTGTGCAACGCAGAGATCATTCTGTCCCCAGCACACTGGTGGGCATGTCCAATCAGTCATTTCCCGAGTTTACGAGTATATGATTGGATTGAGTCCCCTGTGATAGCTTGTGGAAGAATCCAGACCTTCCAATACACCACAGAGAGGGGCTGGGGCGGGAGGAGAGAGGTGAAGATGGCTTCATCTGAGACCAAGTGCATCTTCAGAGCTTGTCCTTTCAGTCAGCTGGGGCGGGTAGAGCGTACCCCAGAGCTACCCTCGGGTGGAGGAAGAGATGAAAAAGGAGTAAAGAGAAGCAACCATGCAGGAACCTCCCAAGTCTCATGCATGGCTGGGCAAACACTCCACCACTGAGCCACATCCCAGCCAGAGGCAGGATTCTCTGAAGGACACACAGACCTTGGCCATTCCTCTGTGCCAGCCAAATGTCCAGCCGCTTGTGCAGGGTTCAGCCCAGATCTGCCTCTAAAGTCCAGAAAAAGAGGGGGGTGAGGAGTCTCAGGTGAATCTCCTCAGATTTCAGGAGCCAGGGGGAGGAGGAATAGGAATTCGGAATTCAACACACACTGTGACTGTGACATTTCTGTCAAGAACTACTGGCCTACCAGGTGATGAGTCCGTTCCTTGGCTTTAGCTATTTCTTTCTAATCCTCTCCTCTCTCAACATGGGGGAAAAAAGAGAACATTAATTAGAGGGAAAATTGTTGGTCGTCTGGGGAAATTCCCATCTTAAGGAAGATCCGGTTTCCTACAAAGATACCTGGAGACAGACGGGCCTCTGTGGCTGTGCCTGCATCATTCATTAGGCGTATGAGAGGGGTTGTCTAAGAGAGGAGGGCAGAGGCTGCTGCAGAACTCTTGTTTTATAGTAGCCCGGGGCTGAATTTTGAATGAACAGATTTCTTGTAACATATCCACCTCTTCTACAAGAGAGAGGGACAGAGATGGCGAGTTAAGAGAACGGTATTATAATAAAGCGGCCTCACTTAGTTTCCATAAAGCTTTAGAAACAGAGACAACCAAGTTACTAAGCCATTCTATCCTCCGGGGAAAGGCAAAGGCAGGTCAACTCTGAGCATGCTCAGAACATCTTTCACTGTTCCTGTGCCGCGGAAACAGAGTTCAGGGAGAGCAGGGAATGAGGAAAAGTTCACTTGTGGTTGCAAAACCCAGAGTAGTGGGTGCTGTAGAGGACGTCCCCAGAGCCAGAGATCTGTCCCAGGTAAGATAAGCCAAGACAGCTGTGGAGGACTTCAAGCTAGGGAAAGAGGAAGTGAGGAGAGAAGGAAGTCAGCCTGCACTGAAGCTTCCCCAAAAGGGCGGGACCTGGCCAAACATTCCTTAGGCAGTGGGGGGGGGCACGGGGGATGGGACAGGAGGGGACAGGACTGGACAGGACGGGACCTTGCTTTCTCTGGGAGAAGCTGAAGAAAAGAGGAAGCTAATTAGATAAAAATTGAGGAAGCTGTGGGCCACAGGCCAGCTGAGAATAATCTAGACTCCACTATCATCGTAAACCAGTCACTTAGAATCTTCGTTGCCACTCTCCGCCCCAAGAGCAGGTAGGGTGGACTATGGTGGGACCAAGGTCCCTGTGCTCCTTCTCACAGAGAAAGAGGGAGTGACTGCCAGGCAGATAAGCTGCATGAATCCAAAGACTGTGTACCTCTTCTGCTGGAAAAGAGCAAGGATCCTGTCACTCATTTGCCAATAATAATGGCATTTTCTTATTATTGTTCCTGGAGTAGGGACTTTACTATCACAACTTTAAAAAAAGGTTTCCATAGAAGTCGGCTTTGTTGTTCCATCTAGACTGGAACCCTCTTGAGACCCTGTAGCACATAGCACATAGCTTCCCATTCATCCACCAACATGACACTTCTCCCTTCCTCTTCTCTACCTACTGCACAGAAGAGAATAGCCTTCAATACCCGGTGCTTGTGAATCTATAGTCTTATGTGGTATAAACCTAAGTGTGTGTGTGTATTAGAGACAGTGAAGCCAGATGCCCATCATCTAAAGGTGGGTGTGAACATCTTGGAGTCGCAGAATAGTCAAAGATGGTAGCTGGGAAGAACATAGACACTAGAGTGGAAAAAAATGGCATTTAGAACCTATCTTTTCTGTTTAGTAACAATGAGACCTCCGTAGGTTATTTAAACGTCACTGTAATAAAATATAAGCAGGACCTCTTTCAGAAAGGTAAGCAGACTATTAGATGGTCTAACACATTAACACATTCATCATAGAGTCTTACACGTACAGTGCTCAAGAAATAATAAAGGGAACAGAGACAAGAGAGAGAGAGCCAAAATGAGAAGTTTCTACCCTCCAGTCTCCTGATCTTCCCCATGAAATGACTTAACAAACATTTCCTTGGGGCATTTTCAAAGTGAAGTTGGCCTGGGTGGATGGGTGAGCGCCCAGGAATCTGAGGAGGGCAAGCGCCAGGGAGCTTGTCTTTGAACAGCACTGACCTTGGTTTCCGACTCAGGAGTTCTTTCTCATCTGGAACCAACAAGGAACTAAAGCCACTCACTCCCCAAGTATGACTGTAAAAGCTACCTTAGCTGGACCAGTAGACAGCAGCCACAGGCTGAGGCTTGTCTTTCCAAGTGCAGTGTCCTGCTTGTTGGAGAGAACTGGGAAGTCACTGAGTGCATGGCCACATACAGCCCAAGATGGCAGACTCTTGCGTCAATCCCAGATCCTACCCAAGGATGCTGCCTGAGCCGGGCTCAGGCCGCATCTCATTGGAAACAGAGATTCTTACCTTCCCCTCTCAACTGGCTAATGAAGGCTGGAGAGGGGGCTCAGTGGTTAAGAGCATTGACTGCTCTTTCAGATATCCTGAGTTCAATTCCCAGCACCCACATGGCAGCTCATAACTGTCTAAAACTTCAGTCCCAAGGCACCCAATACCCATGGCAAAACATCAATGCACATAAAATTTTTAAAAAATGAGCCAATGAAGAAGTCTAGTGACAGAGCCGAAAATGCTTGCCTAACTAATCACCAACCAGCTCCCAGGCAGGGGATTCGGCCGGAGAGCAGTACATGGAATCAATTCACCAATCCTTCTCCTCTGGCTTTCAGTTCCAATTAGGAGATCAAGAGCATGCTCATTGCTTGCCCAGGTCACCTCTTCCGCTAGAGCAGTATCTTATGGTCTCTGAAGGACTTCCTCATGCATGTCTCTACTTAGTATTCACAATCAACCTTTTTAAAAAACAAATTTTAAAAAAATAAACTCATGGGCTGGGAGATGGCTCAGTTTATAGAGTGCTTTCTGTGTAAGCATGAGGGTCTGCATTAAAAACCAAAACAGGAGTGATGATGTGTGCCCATGATCTCAGAACTGAGAGGGTAAGGACAGGTGGGCCCAGGTCAGTCAGCCTGGTCTTCTCGGCAAGCTCCAGGACAGTGAGTCTCAGAGAACAAGATGAATGGCCCTTGAGGAGTAACACCTGCAGCTGGCCTCTATTGCCCACATATACGCACACCCTCCCACAGAAGAATTTCCACATATAGAGGCTTTCCCACAGTAACGTATACACATACATGCATGCGAAAAAGGAAAAGAAAAGAAAAAATTGTTCTTACGATATTTCACTTGTGGCTCAAGATGGACCAGGTATTCTTTCTTTTCCCACTATAAGGAAAGAGGACGGAACTGGCATATGGCCTGTGCTCAGATTGCTGATAGTAGAGGCAGAGCAGGGAAAGTAATGCGGGCACTTTGGAAGTACAGGGCAGCAAGTGAGCAGTCCAGAGAAGTAGACACAGAAGCAAAGAGCAAACAAGGCCTTCGGAAGGCCATGGGGTTAAATTAGTCACAGTTCTGTTCTTAATACAGGAGACAAAATCCCAACTGTAAGCGGCAGCCAAGAGACTAGCGTTGGGAACGGACAGGAGAATGTAAGATCGAGCGCAGCTCAGAACTCACTGTCAGCTTTGTTCCCATGCAGACACAGGCTTACATTACACAGCTTTGCTCAGCTCAGCTCCAAGATTCTCCCCAAAAACTCTGACCACCATGGCAATTGTGCTTCACTGTTGTGGGCTTGGCTTTACAGGCACGGCTATGAACCAACCACTAGGACTGCTCTGATTGGCCAACTCTGATCATATTTACCCACAAGGCCAAGGGATGAGGTCAGTGTCAAAATCAACCTGATGGGGACTGGGGTTCCACAACTTTCGAAAGTTGGAGTGCTATAAATCAATATGATGAAAGGGCTGGACAAAGAGAAAAGCAATCGCCGGGGCTGGGCCGACTGTGCTCCTTTTGGCGCCGTTGGATGGGGGCTTCGCCGGGGCGGGGCTGGGCTGGCTGTGGACTCCCTGTCGGCACCCTTGGGTGGGGGCTACACTGATGAAAGGCTGATACTGGGCTGTAAGGAAGCACTAGGCAGGGAGCTGCAAAGTCCTTGCTGTAATTCCAGCTCTCTCTCTAACTACTGATGTGACTTTGAAGGAGTCATTGAGGTTCTCTGTGCCTTAGTGTCTCCGATGTAACAGAGAGCAGTAATTTGAATAATAGTAATGGCAAAAGCTCCCCTGGTTGCAGCGAGGATCATGATGTGATCCAATTGGATGAGATCATAGGCAGAAAAGCCTTTTGAAATGCTAAGTGCAAAAGTTTTATAAATATCAGGGTGTGTTTGAGGCAAGAGTGTGTTTGAGGCAAGAAAATATCATCAGCAGAGACAGAGCGGGAACAAGTAGTGTGTGTATGAAGAATAGCAAGCAGGTTGGGCGCAGAGGGGGAAGCCAGGATCAGGAAATGGAAAGCTGACGAGTCGTGACCCCACACAGCAAGGCTGAACTGTGGTCACCTCCAAAGTTCTGGTCCGCTTTCTTTGGGTGGGACTGAAGAGAGCTCTCTTTGTTATGGCTACAAGGTGATGTTTCTGAAGGAGTCATTCTGGACAGCCGGCTCTCCCAGTGGGGTGACACTAAGGTTGGCTGTGCCCCTGGTCAATATTTGGTTTCTGGGAGGCCCTTGTCCCTGTCCCCAACCAAGGAATCACAGCAACAGGTGGAGAATGGCGCCTTGGGGAAGGGCAAGGCCAAGGTCCTGGAGGGTGGGGCAGGGAGATGAGGAGGAGGAGGATTAGGAAGTAGCAGGTGGTACTCAGACAGTTAAGGCCCTCGCGTGTGTGAGACAGCCCTGATTAAGGAAAATCACTTGAACTCACTATCCCCATGAGTTCAGCCCTTCCCAGTGAGCAGAGCTGCATCTGTGTCCTATCAGAAGGGTTTCTGAGTGTGCCAGCAGGCATGGGGAGTGAAGAACTCTTTAGACTGGGTGTTTTGTGACTGTTACTGGGAACCTTTGAGGTTTTTGTTTGTTTGTTTGCTTGCTTCTTGAGTTGGTACGTCTGTCTGCCTCTCTACTATGCCCAAGGGACAGCAGTAGGAAGTGAGAACAATGTGCACCCAGAGAAACATGCCTGGCACTTGCCTTGCTTGACTCGTGAGTCCCACAGCCCCTGGCTTACTGTGTGAGATTCCAGATGGAAATAGGATTGGGGGGGGGACAGATATGTACTGACTTGCTTAGAGCCCTGAACAGTTTACAGAAGAGCCTCAAGTCATTCCCTTCCATGAGTCCCCACCCTGCCGGCAGACAGAAAGTCTGTGTCATTTGCTCACACTTCCAACCGCCACAACACAGGACAGTCAAGACCTCTGCGAACTCCAGGGCTCTCTACTGGATTGCTGTGGAGATCGAAACACCACCTCCTCTCAGCCCAGGCTGGTGGTGTCCTGGAATGCCCACCTGGCCCTTGCAGCCACGTCTCTGTGGCTGGGGAATGATAGAAAGGGTCAGGAGGCGCGCATTTCAATGTATTTCAGCTTATCCGAAAGTGCTCTGGGTAATGACTTAGACTTTAGGGTTGCCATCTCAGAATGGCAGGGCACTGTCCATGCAGACCGCCTTACAGCCTTGCTGACATCCTTTTAAGATGCCCATGATGTCCCAGGAGAAGACCAAAGCCTTCTATTTGCTGTTCTTCTACCTCCTCAGCCCTTAAGGGGACATTTCCTTCAACCCTAAGAGAGAGGGAGGTGACAGCATCAGGCTGGATCCGGGCTGCTGGTGACTTTAGAACTCTTCTGTACTGTGGGACTTGGTCCCAGGTAGGTTTGCCCAGAGACCGTTTTTTGCTGGAAGGATGAGCAACAGGAAAGGAGCTTCACTACAGGTGAGCGAGAAGAGAGAACCAGCTCAGGGGCTTTTAAATGTAAAGTGCTCTCCTGAGAGTGCGCACAGACCGGATTCCAGGGAGATCAAAGTCAGGAAATACGTGCTCCTCCAGAATCAAAGGCTCCTTGCTCTCAGGAGCAGACAGCAAAGATCCCTGAGAAGAGCCAAGCTGAACAATGGAGAAGGGCTGCCCCTCCCCAAGGCCAGAGGGGGCCTGGCCTCATCTGCAAACACCTGCACCTGGGCTGCACCTGCCAGGCAGGACTGACCTGGAAGTAGCCAAGTGCACCTGCTCTCTTGATTTCCCATCATTCACCTAGGTGGGGATGGCTCCATAGATTCTTGCATGGCCCCCTTCGCTCCCTTGTGCTTATGGTTGGATGAAGGGTGTAGTGGGGAGGGGCGGCAGTTTCCAGGTCCAGCAATCTAGTCCTTCTCTGTCACCTTGGATGTCTCTAGCTTGGCAAGGTTTGTTCAGCATTGTAGATTCAATCCTTCTGCCTTATTGACTCTTGGGAAGCTGCAGGTTCAATTGGGACAATGGGTGGGACTTACTCCACATTCAAGAATGAACCATCCATGTGGCTTTGACTAGAAGACAGAGGAGAAAGGAAAACCTGAATCTCCTACAGTTCTAAGTTCCAACTAGATTTTTTTTGATGCATCAAGAAAAGTGATAACTGTGGGTATATTTCAGTGGTATAGAGCATAAAGCCTGGGTTCCATCCCTAATAAAAGAGAAAGAGATAGGAAAGAAAGAAGGAAAGGAGAAAGGGAGGGAAGGGAGAGGAAGGGATAGAGAGAGGGAGGAAGGAATTGAAGCTAAAATGGCCACCCTTAGCATTGCACTCAATCCTCACCTGCATAGGTGACCTCAGACATCATCTATCCTTAATTCTTGCACCAAGGAGTGAGGTACCCTGCCCCATCACCAAGGTGACCTGATAGCCTTGATTCCACACTCTCTGGCATCTCCTAGGCCTCTGTCTATTCACCTTGCTCTCTGGGTAGGCTGTGCTTTCCACTTGCATCCCCCTCCCCCGTGAGCACCACCCCCTCTGGTAAAGCCAGGAGAGAAGGTCTTCCCTCTGTCTCACTGTGCTCTGACCTCATCCCTCCCCTCCCATTTTCATCTACTCCTTGAAGACTTGTCTCCACTCGGGGCCCTGTGTCTGCATCTCCCCCCCGCCCCCCCAGTCTCAAGCCAATTCCACTCTGTCTGGACTCCTCTACTAAAACTGTTTTGGCAAAATCACTGTAAACTTTCACTGCAAAGTTCAAATCTTCATCACATAGGACTTCTTTGCTGCCACATAAAAGATGCTGTCATACTTAAATTGTTAATTTAAATCAACATGTTCAATGACATAATCCTTGGCTTTGTGATTTCTCTGATTATTACCCCTTCATCTCATTTGTGGGGTTCCTGTATCTCTACACCCATAAAATACAGACATTCTATGTTTTTCTGGATACTTTCATAGAGGGGATAATTTACCCAGTGTTTCAATTTCCACATATAGTCTAAGAGTTTCAAATCATTATTTCCCCAAACTTCTGAGCCTCATGCTACATAACCAACAATGGCTAGATAATAAATAAGACGGCTCATACCCATCACCATATCTCAGACAGCACTTATTAGGCCATTTCCATCACAGTTGTTGCCTTTTCCACCCATGCTGTCCCCAGACCAGAAGCATGAGGCTTCATCTATCTCCCTCCACCAAAATGCTATTGCCCCAAAGCCCCCCCACTAACACCCCTTTTAAAAGGACCCCCAAACCTGTGGCACCCTCTCCATCTTCTCACCCAGCTCTAATGCAGTTCCATGTCCTCTCCCCCACAAATGGTGCAAACTCCTTGCTTGATTGATCTGCTTTCAATCTTGTCTCCCTCAAGACCACATTTAAAGAACTATCAAGAAATTCCATTTAATGCTAGCACACATCCCCACTTTGAATTCCCTGTCCTCAGACAGGTCCCTACAAACCCCCAGTTCTGGTGTTTAAGATGCCACCATCCCCGTGTGCACCTAATCTCTTCTTTTGGGACCAGTTTTTATTTCACCTTGTAGTTTAGTCTTTTATCAATGGATGGCAAGGGAAAAACTGAAGACAGAAGCTTGAAAGAGAAACCATGAAAGAATACTGCTTGCTGACTTGCTTGTAGGCTCATATTCAGCTCCTTTTCTTAGATAGCCCAGATACACCTTCCCAGGAGTTGATCTGTCCACAGTGGTCTGGACCTTTCTACATCATATGCAATCAAGAAAAAACAATTCTCATTTGTGGTTCCATTTCCTCGGGTATGTCAAGTTGACAACCAAGATTAGCCATCATCACAGGCCTACACCCTTGTCAATTTGATATACAAACACGTGGCTGACAAACTATAAACTTTCCTTTCTTGTTTGTCCCCAAGATCTTACATTAATCTTGCAATACAAAATAGTTCAACTTTAAGAATCCCACAGTCTATTAAAAATCCCATCACTTACAAGTTCAATTTCTTAGTAAGTCATTTCAGATTGAAAGAGGATTAATGATACCAAGTATGCTCAGAGCAGCTAACATCTTTTTTACTTCTCTGACTGACATTAGACCCTTGCTAGTTCTGTGGCCCAGTGGTCGGGTCCTCTGGGGCCATGGAAAAGCTTATACAATCTTCCACCAGACCCCACGGAAATCTAATGTGGATAAAAATGTAAGCACAGAAGCTACGACCTCTGCAGAAGCTGCACAAGGATGGAGAAATTTATTGCAGAGAGGTAGAGTTGGAAGTAGGAGATCCCTCAAATTTGATGGAGTTTTCCATTCTCTAGAAGCAATGATGGTTGTGAAGTTTCCATGTGATTCCAGTTTGGGGCAAAATGAAGAGAAACTGGATTCTCAAGAGTAAATTCGTTCATGGGTCAGCAGCACCCTGTGACTCCTGCAACCACTGTCACGTGCCCTGCATGTGACTCCACGAGGGATCGTGCAAGCTGTGTGTCTAACACCGTGTCAAGGCCTTTCAGTAAATCCCTTAGCTGTCAGGAAAAGTTATAGACTCAACTAAGCCTACAGTTCCCATCTTCCTTTCCTCATAGACATGTACTCCAACTAAACAGAAACTCATCCCACCCCCTGGCTGCAAGTCTGGACCTCTGTGACATTGCACTATACTAGTCTCTTCTCTAGATAATCTTTCTTCTCGCTTCTACTAAATGCCCGCTTTAGCATCCTTTAGTCCCATAGAATATTAGCACTCTGTGACCCCAGTGCACCAGGTCCCTCCCCTCGGCACCAGTTACATGCTCTTGAAATTGCTGGTTACCAGTCGGTCTCCTAAAAAGGGCTGCAGGAGCTCTTGGGAGTGTTGAGAAAGGTGTCTCCCACTGGAGATGATCTACAAACAAATCTCCCATAGCAACTTCTGCCCAGGAAGTGGAAAAGGAAGAAATTGCCTATGTGGGAGAAGAGGAAGAGACACAGACCCCGTATTGCTCCATGGTTGAGTTGAAAGTTGAGATTTAATTTACTGATAGATGGCCACACATCCCCAACCCCACTCACCCATGGGTGCCCTCACACTCACGGCTCTCCACACCACCCATTACCCAGCTTCCCATCCCCCCCCCTTCTCTTAGATGAGAGTAATGGGTTTGGTCTGTGTCTCAGTCTTCAGAAGTAAAAGTAGAACCATTGGTAGGTCAGATCGCCATCTGGCTTCCTTGCTGTGCACCGGCTCACCTCCCCTTCACTGGGTCCTGTCCCTGTGATCAGGGTTTAACCCATGTCAGGGAAATGTCCCCCGATCTGAGCTGATCCTTCTGCTAATATAAAGTGGCAGCTTTTAAATAGAGTAGCTTCCAGTTGTCACTTCCAATCACAGGCTCTGCTAGGGGAGACTTAGAGAGACTTAATCGTCTTAAGAAAACAAACAGAGGCCTTTCTGCCAAAGAGCGGAATGCCCACAGATAGACAGAAAGACAGACAGGAGACAGGACCAAACCTGGCGTGCCCAAGATCCTTCCTGTAATCCACCCCACACTATCCCAGCTCTTATGGAGCAGGTCCTGGCGCACGAAACTGACAACGCTGACATGTCCCTCATTCTTTCTGATTAGCATCTCCTGCTTTCTCCCTCTTGCTGGCTGTCTCCCTGTGGGCATCTGACCACTTTAAAGGCACGAGGTATCTGCTGCTAATCCCTAAACAACTCTCCCTCCTCATCTCAGCTGACCTCAGGCCATTAAAATTTAGAATGTGACAGACGAAGTGAGAGACCCAGCCCTTGAGAATCCCAGTCTAATGCCTTCATTTTGTAAGAGCAGAAGGAAGTCCAACCAGGGAGGGGGATAGAGATGTTGGTAACAGACTCCTGGGCAACTCCAGTTGTCTTCTGTTGCACCAGGGCTCAACTGCCTACTCACCTGCATCTCCAGTGTCTGTGTATGTTTATATGCGTGTGTATGCACACACACGTGTATATGTGTGTGCAGGTGTGCTTGCCCGTACAAACCCACATGGGGGCCAGAAGTTAAGATGCTAAGATGCTTTCCCAACCACTCTCCACCTTATTTTTTGAGGTGAGCCTATAGATTGACCTTTTGTAGACTGACTGGCCATAGCCACATGACCCACTTGTCTCCGCCATTGATGTATAGATACATATCAGCTTTTTCCATGGATTCTAGGGAATCCAAACTCGGGCCCCCAAGCTTGCACATCAGGCTCGCTACCAGTGATCAACCTTCCCAGTCTTCTCGTGGGGGTTCTGAAAAAGTCTAGATTGGCTATCAAGGATCCCAAGCCCTAGAGTTCTATTTGTGGCTTTTAGATATCACTGGCTTTGTGAACTCCCCATCCATGTGAAAAAATTTGTACTCAGAGTTCAGACTCAATAAATACTCCATGTTTGTCTCCAGCTTCTCTCCCAGCCTCTGTCCATACCCAGTTAGTGTGCATAACTGGGTGTGAGGGGCGTGTAACCGGGAAGCGGGCTGAGTTACGTACTGAACGATGGGAACAGATTCGGTAAGAGACTGTCGCTCAAGCTAAGAACTCCAGCTATGAAATCCTGTTTCTTTAGAAGAAGTTGGTTAGAGTGTTCACATTCATGTTGCCAATCCTTATTGCTGGGGGCTGGGGAGGAGGGGGGCTGGGGCAGTGGTTTCAACCTCATGTTGTGTGACCCCCAACCATAAAATTATTTTGATACTTCATAACTGTAACTTTGCTACTGTTACAAATTGTAACATACATACTGATGTGTTTTCTGATGGGCTTAAGAGACCCTGTGAAAATGTCTTTAGACTCCAAATGAGGTCGTGACCCACAGGTTGAGGACCTCTGTACTAGGGGTTCGTGAGTTGTACGGAAAGTTGTGAATACTCGGGCTCCTGATGTCTGGGATGAGAATTCCCTTCCAACCATTTCAAAGACGTGCTTCTGAAGCTTCTGACACACCAGCCTCTGGAAGGCGAACTGGATCCCCTGTCCTTCAAGCACAGGGTGTCCTGTAGGTTCTGTTTACAGCGGCTGTTCTCGATGTGTTTGAGGTAGACATGGAAACTCTGAACCCAAAGGTAAGGAGAGTGCCAGAAATAGACATGGCCTAACAGGACAAAGACATCGTGAGGTAACCAGTCTCTAAAGGACAGCTGGACAAATGCCCTAAAGCAGGCCGGCCACACCCGGCAGATCACAAGGCTCACCCAAGGGCTTGGTAAAGGTATAGACACTCTGAGTCACCCTCTCCAAGCGTGGCCTCTGAGCATCTGCATCATTTGTGAGCCCCCACTCCCAGGCATTTCTGTAGCCTGCTCAGGTCTGTCCTTTCTGCATGAGGAAGCCTTCAATCTGAGCTCAAATCTCCATGCAGTGACATGAGTTCAGTTTTAGGCACAAAGTGACAACTGACTGTTTTCCTTTATCGAGTCACACTACGGCCCTGAGCCTGTCATCTCGCCCACAAAGAACCCTTAAAAGGTGACCATAAGCATGGGAAGAAAGAAAGCCCCACCCCACCCCCACCACCAGGAGCTTTTTGAGTTGGAGGGTGGGCTTCAGAGGCTTGATGGAATTGGGCAGTGGGGGAGGGCTTTGTCCTGTTCTTCCCTATTCTGGTCTCTTCAGGATAAGTAACTGGGTATAAGGGGACCCCAGGTAAGCTTTCTCTTTGTAATATGTCTCGCAGGGTCAAACAGCAAGGCAGAGATGCTGTGGACTTCCACTCTAGGAACTCGATGGCCCTTACACCTGCCTTACTCACTGTATGGTCTGGCACAGTCCTCTGGGCTTGAAGTGCTTTTTGAAAAATGGGGATAACGCCATCTTGTGTCCCTCAGTCCTCTCTGAGAGTCCAGGATGACTATAACCCAGTAAACTCCACCTATACCGTGTTTAAGTGGGTAGTGATTGAATGTGGTCCAGGCCAGTCCCTGGGAAGTGGCTCGGGTGTGCTCCCGTGGTCCCACCAGCCCCCGGGAAGTGGCTCAGGTGTGCTCCCTTCCATAGTCCTCGCAAAGGTGTTGTAGGGGAGTTCACAGGAAGGGGAGTGAGGCTTATGAAAGACAAGTAACTGGACGTCCCAATGATGCAATCTCTGGTATGGTGTCCATGTCCCACTGGCCAGGAGGGTTAAATACTTTCTCCCAAGTTCAAATAACAGACCTGAACCCACTTTTTGGAGCCGAGAACTGAGTCTTCTGCCTTTCCCCACAGCAGGACTTAAAACTTGGACACTGGCAGAGACAAGAGCTCAGTATGTAAGACCGTGCCATTGAGAGTCTGTTTCTCATCAGATTGTATTTTATGCACTTAATGCTACATGCTCATTATTAAATAACACAGGAAGTTAAAATAACATTTTTGTCCAAGCTTCAATATGGCTGCTAGACTTTAGGGCTGGACACGCAGGTCAGTGGCACTGCACTTGTCTAGTACTCATGGACCCCTGGATTTGATCTCAATAATTTGATCTAAATAAATAACAATAACTTAAGGTAATTGTAAACCTGTCTCCCTTCAGGAAAGTGTGGTATGTATGAATCCACGCAGATGGCAGAGGTAGTGATATACTCACACTATAAAGTATATCCTTTGCTCTTTACAAGGTTTTCCCTGAATTGGTTTGTTTTCATTTCATCAAATGATTGAAAAGGAGACCTGAGATTAGAAGACAAAGGCAGAGAAAGTTCATGTTAAAGAAAGAGCAGCAAGAATGTCTCCACCTAGCCCCAGAGTCTGGAAAAGATGGGATTGTGTTTACCCAAAGGAATCTCATGATCTACAACTCTTTAGGGAGCCCAGCTTTCACAAAGAGAGCGTGAAGCTTCCTGGTGGTGAATGGGAGGTTACAATTGAGCCTCAAAGGGCTGGACTGGTGCCTGTTCCATGAGAAGCCAAAGGAGATGTGAACAGCCGCCATCCATCCCCTGCGCCCAATCCCGCCTTCCCACTCCCAGGCTGGCTGTCCCAGCGCAGAGATCTGTTTCACAAGAACCTGAAAAGCTGCCAAAGCCGTCACCGTGATGAGCAGGTGAGCCGAGAAGCCCTGATTTATGTCAGGCCGTCCTGTGGGCAGAGCTGCCTGCACACGGGCTGTCAGAGCTGATCAATACATAACTAAATGGAGTCGCTGACTGGGGGACAACTCCTCACTTCAATTTTAGGGATTTTTGAAATGAAATATCACTAAGATCCATTTTGGGCCATGACAGTATTAGCATAAAATCAACTTTTTAAAAAAAGACTTTATCGAGGCTGGGGAGCAGGGAGGAAGGGAAACAAAAGTGCCAGACTTTTGGCTGGTGGTTCCCAGGGGAGATGTATTCACCTGACCAAGTAGTGCAGCTTTGAAATGCTGTGCGGGGACTTTGTGAAGTTGCGGGGCCCTGATCTGCACGGGGAAAGACCAGACAGTGCTGCCTGGATGTCTGTTCATTCGTCAGCTTGCTTTGGGACTGAGCTCAAAATGGCTGTGTAAATAACTCAGTCAGGGAGGTCGGCAGAGCAAAGCACTGGCAGTTACTGCACTATGAAATATGCATTAATTACATTAAACATTCAGCCTGAATCTCAGCAGTGAGGCCCCTTTTGTCAGCTCTATAGCGCAGGCAGAGAGGCCAGAACGCGACAGCGACGGCGATGGCCTTCTGTATGAAGGCCCAGCCGCTGAGCATGGTGCCCCGACCTTTCCCTCAGATGTCCCTGGTGTGGCCTGGGGGTCCCCACCCAGCATCACAGTTGTTAATGAGGCCAGGGCCCACAGTTTGCACCCCTGAGGATCTCCCACCTTTGCTCTGGCCCTCAGACGCTGCCCACCGTGCCTTGAATCTCAGCCAGCCGTCTCTCATGTGTGTGGCTTCTCACAGTGGAGCTGGGTGTGAAGATGGAGGCTCAGCGGAGCCTGGTGCCATCAGCAAGAAAACCTGTCCCCAAGAAGAGTCCGGCTTTAGTCACTGCCCGGTAAGGGATTAGGTGTGCTGGCATGTCTTCGGGGTTGGGGTTGATTCACATGAGATAAAGGGAGAGACATGCATGTGCATCCATGCACACAGATCCACAGACAGTGACAGCTTCACAAAATATAGAAGAAGAAAGATTCTCAAAAGATGGAGAGATATTAACGCATGTTGAAGATACACGCAGATTCATACAATGTGGTGTATTGATTACTTTTCTATGGCTGTGAGAAAACACCATGACCAGGACAACTTACAGAAGAATGAATTTATTTGGGCTCATGGTTCTAGCGGTTAGAGTCCATGATGATGGACAAAGACAGCAGGCGGAAGAATGGCCGTTACTTAGAAGCTGAGGGCTCCCATCTGCAAGCACGAAGCCGAGAGAGTGGGGTAGAAACGACCTGCGTAGTCCATCTCCGGGACACAATTCCCCAACAGCAGCACCTACTGGGGGCTAAGAATTCAACTGCCTGAGACTATGGGGACATTTCTCACTCAATGCATCACACATGGAGAGAAACAAAGGCTCAGTTAAGGCATACATACATAGACTCACAAAAGGTAAAGAGAGACACAGAGTCACACAACACAGAAAGACACAGAAGTTCACATAGGACCATAAGACAGAGAAAGGGACTCATAAGATGGAGAGAGAGGAGAGAGAGAGAGAGAGAGAGAGAGAGAATTTCAAATAAGAGGAAAAGTCACTGAATATGGATACACACACAAAGTAGAGAGGGTAGAAAGAAAAATACACATGTCTGAGCCCTTCAGTGGGCCACTCCCTTGGTCTTCCTACTTCTACAAGGCCAAGCATTTCACGTTGGGTCCTTGTCGTTGAGTCCCAGCTTCACCTGCCAAGACCAGCTGCGTGGTTTCCCTCCTCTTAGGCTGCACTGTGATGGCATTAAATTACCTGTTCCCTGAACAGAGACTCTTCCGCTTTTGATGACATGGTCCCAGCCACACTGCAAAGGCCTCAGGGGACAGAAGCAGATTCCAGTGGGAGCACCAAGTGCTGTGTCTCTGGGCATATATGACACAGCCAGGCACTCCTGGTCATTTACTCACTGCTGCTCCTCCACGAGCCTTCTGGATGAGTCCTCCAATGCCCGTCAAGCCTAATGTCACCTCCGAAAACACCCTGCAAGTTTACACACCGATTGGCTTCCTCTGTAGGCCTGTGATAACTCTTTCTTCAGGCTTCCTCCTACAGCGAAGTGTGTGTTTGCCCACCATCTAGGACTGGTTGTGAGCATCTTGTAACCAACAACTGAAGGTGTTCATCAGGCTGTGCTGTGGCAGGGGAGGGGATACGAGCCATCCCCATCAGATTTACAGAAGGGGTAGAGGACAGGGGACTAGGAAAACCGAAGCTGAGTCCAGGAAATCCCGAGTAGCTTCTAGATCAGAGGGCCACAAGTCTTAGAGTTCAAGGACTGACAATTACAGCAAGGTTTCTTTCCCTGTGTGATCTTGAAAATACATAAAAAAATCTATTTTTAAACAAAATACATACTTTTTTTCTTAGTATTACTATGCTCATAGTATGCCAATAGCAGGGAATCATTTTGGATTATTTGGAGGTATCCTGTAATTTAGTCATTTATTTCAGTATATAAACCTCTAGATTTCATATAGAAGTAAAGAGATTTTTAAATTTTAATTTATAATTTGTATTACACTTAGTGTGTGTGTGTGTGTGTGTGTATGTATGCATGTATGCACATTCACACAATATGACATGCCTGGGGAGATTAAAGAACTTTTGGGGTGTTCTCCTTCTATCATGTGGGTTTCTGGGGAGAAACTCAGATCATCGATCTAGGTAGGCAGCAAGCACTTTTACCTGCTGAGCCACCTTGTTGGCACAAACTACATAGTTTTAAATGAGACTTGACTATATACACTACTTCCGAACCCATAACATGTACGTGTGTGTATAATTACACACATTTACCTTGGCATTTTTGATAACTGTATATACTTTATCACACACATGTGCCTTCGTTTATTAGACCAATCCCAGCTATTGAATATCCAGATCACGTCTCGGCTTAACAGTCAGAGATCACAGCTCCGGTAACCGTCCTTGGGAACACGTTTTTGCACAGCATCCTGTCACATCCTAGGGATACAGGTTGGGATGCTGGCATCCCAGAGACCAAGAGCAAACATGATTTAAGGTCTCTGTTAACATGTCAACGCTTACCTATCTAAGAAAACTGTATAAAGGGCTTTCCTCTCCGTTCTGCTAGCCGGTATATGATTTATCCAGTTGCAGTAGCTGACATTCCCAAGGGGGATTTCCATAAACAAATGCCAGTTTTCACGATCACCAAGTAGACAAAAGCAGGAGAAATAAGTCGAGGGCGGACAGAGTAAAGAAAACTAGCCAGCAGTGGACTTCTGCAGCAAAGTACTTAAGCTGTCTCCCTGCAGCTTCTGCTCTGAGTTACAGCCGCTGTTGCTGCAAAAAGGTGCCCAGCAACAGCTGTTCACCTGGCCACCCAAGCTCTCAGAGCAAAGTCTCCATATGCTGCAGGGAGCGGTATGTGAATAGGCTCCGAGAGAAAAGGGCCCCTTCTGTATCTCTGATTAGAGAGACGAGGGAGAGACCCCCGGAGGACAACTGTGTAACTTCTTCTTTCGGAGTTCCCAGGACTTGACCATATATTTATTGTCCAACCACTAAGTGAACAAAGGGATCGTTGGACTTGCTAGTCGCCCCTTTTTGTGGTTCTTCGAAGTTTTAGAAGCAAGTGACAGAAGTAGCGCAGAGTTCAAGGCTTCAGAAGAACAAGGTAATCAGCCCGACTGGGAACAATCCCCCATTTGCTAAACTAGAAGGGGGGGGCAGCTGCAGTGCTGGGGTCTGGAAGCAAGAGTAACATACCCAATAGTCAGAGACCTCGGACTCAACCACACTACGCATTTCCTTACAGAGAGATGCTGTTTCAAGCTTAAGTAGACAACCAGGGAGACAGGGGACCTCTGCTCTCCGGGTTCAAATGTGGATGGAGCCTCGTTGCTCTGGGGAGATCTCTGATAGCAAGATAGCCTCTGCAATCTTAACTGCAGGGCTGAACGTGGGCTTGTCTGTGTGAACACTAACTGCGACCCGAGGTCATACAGAAGCAGTTTTTACCAATCCTGGAATAAAGCCAGCTTCAGCATCCCCTGCCCTACTGGGAGAATGAAGCTGCTTGCTCTCAAGTTCACGAACCTCACGTTTTTAGGCATGGCTGTCTTTGCTGAAGATCAGGGCCAGAGGCTGAGAAGACGGCTCTGTTATTAAAGTGTTTGCTGAGCAGCTTTGAAGATCATGTCGGCACATGCTTGTGATTCCAGTACTGAGGATGCAGAAACAGGGTCTATCCTCAGGGTCTATCAAGTTTAGCCAGCTGCACTCGGTAAGTGTCCAATAAGTAAATTAGCATTGCAAGCTGGTATTAATATTTCCTTCCTTCCTTTCTCCCCTTCCTTCCTTCCTTCCTTCCTTCCTTCCTTCCTTCCTTCCTTCCTTCCTTCCTTCCTTTCTTCCTTCCTTCTTTTCTTGCTTGTGTTCTGCCTTCTTCTTTCTTTCTTTCTTTTAATATTTATTGATTTTGTTGTATGTTTGAATGCCTGCATGTAAGCATGTGTACCACAGGCATGCCTCATAACCTGGTGTTGGATTCTCTGGAACTGGAGTTAGAGACAGCTATGAGCTGCCATAGCAAACCCTGGTCTTCCTCAAGAGTAGCCAGGGATCCTTAACCAGGGAGTCATCTCTGCAACCTCATACTACTGTTTTTCCTAAGTAGACCTTGATCTAAATGGAGAGTTTGGGGCTCCTCCACCCATCCTGGAAACACACTCCCCTGTTGTGCACAGAAGCCTTGGGAGGGAACTACAGGAGCTCAAAGGCATGCCAATCCCTTCCACCTCTGTGCAGGGAAGCTGACTTTTTTGTTTCTAGAGACAGGGTTTCTCTGTAGCTTTGGAGCCTGTCCTGGAACTAGCTCTTGTAGATCAGGCTGGCCTCGAACTCACAGAGATCCACCTGTTTCTGCCTCCCAAGTGCTGGGATAATTACAGTTAATCCAGTCCCTCTCATTCTTCTTCCTTCTTCTTCCAAGTGGGTGAAGGATGTGAACCCCACTTCATACACATCCATTCATTTCTAAGTGAATTTCCTTCCTGAAGAGAAGGTGGCTCCAGAGGCTCACTGCAGCCACATGTAGGAGCCCAAAGTCAACATTGAACTGTGACCTCAGAGAGGGTCACCACAACTGAGATGGCTTGCTCTGGAAGCCGAGGCACACGCCCTGGGGAGATCAACAGCAGGTTTCCCACGAGAAATTTCCCTGCTGTCTGGATTCCTTGGCACCCTGACCTTAAAGAAGTAAGATAAAGGCCGAATCAGGGAGGTGTTATCCGTGAGAACTCAAGATGGAGGTGATTGCCCAACTGAGAATAAACAACTTCCTCTTTTCCTATCATCACCGTCTTTAAAACTTGACGGAGCCAAAGGTGTTTCTTTTTGACTGACTTTGGGAGCCATATACATTTATAGGCATATACACAGCCCTGGTATATGTACATATATTTATAATTTGTGTGATAAATGTTCAGTGAGTTTTACTACAGATTAAAACTGGAACACTCAAAGATCAATTAAAAGTTCCTAATAGAGAAATCCTAAAAGAACAAAATCATTTGTTTTTCTTTGAATTCGAAGGTCATAACCACTTTATTTTGGTCAGTGATAATATAGCATATCTTGTGGTCATGCAATGCTTTCTGAGAGAACATTCCTTGGAGCCTGGTAGTTGGCTAGGAAGAGACAGCTAGCCGCTCTCTTGGACCTCCACTGTCTTCACTGGGAAGGGTTCTGAAGCAAGAATTGTCAGACAGCAAGGGATACCTGGCTCCTAGCATAGCTGTTGAACTGCAGGGCTGAGATTCAGATAATAGAAACTGCCTTTCCCAAGGTCACTGTGACTCAGCTTTTCTCTCCATAACAAATCAGCTGAGAGGCTGGGGAGATGGCTCAGCCAGTAAAGTGCTTGTAGAACAAACAAGAGGACCTGGGTTTGGATCCCAGCATCTGCTTACAAAGTCAAGCATGATGACAGGCACCTGAAATCCCAGCCCTGGGGAAACAGAGACAGGCAGATCCTTGCGGCTGACTGGCCAGTCCTGACAATAAGTAATCTCAGTGGTACAGTGAGAGCCCCTGCCCCAAAATAAGACAGAGAGCAATAGAGGAAGATGTCTGATATCTGTCTCTGGCTCCCATGGATGCACTTGCATCCATACACACACACACACACACACACACACACATATGCAAATGCACGCGCACTCACACACAGAGAGACATACACACATACACAGACACACAAATACACACAAACATACACACATACATAGACACATATGTGCACACACACAGAATATCAGCCAAATGAACAGCTTGGACTACAGCTATTATATGCTCTCAAACGGATAGGGCTGGAAACACAATAGTTGATGAGAAGAAGGAAAATCTTAGTGCTATTTCCCCAGGTTTCTTCGCCAAACACTCCTGAGTTCCCTATCCTCGATCTCAGCTAATCTACCTGACTTCTTCATGCTTCCGCCCCATATGTGCAATCGTGAATAACGTTCAATCTCTTTTATTGCACCATAACCTGGTGACAAAGACATCAAAACTTTATCTGCCCCTACCCTGCATTCTTCCTCCTCAAGTATACTGCCTGTGACCTCAGAGGATCTGTCCCACCTCTGGATTGCCTGTCCCCAGATATTTACCTAATTTCTCACTGTGTTGAATCAGATAATAAAATCACCCGTCTCTCTTCAGCCACACAAGATGCGGTCATTATTCTTAGTTGCCGTCCTTGTCCCTCTGCCTCCTCAGCTGTCTTTAGCATCTATCCATGCGGTAGCTTTTGCTCCATGGGAAAGAGCTGGAGCCCCAACTCCACTGAGCCCCGAGTTCACCCCTTGTGATGGGTCTTCAGAAAGAGTAGCACAGCTCCTCACAGCCCCACCCATGGACATTCCTCCCCGCCTTGCCAGAAGTCACCCTACTTGGCACAGGTGACATGGCACAGGTGACAGAAGGGGCTCCCAGAACAACTTTCCAGAACTAGCCAGGGCCACTGACACCTGACTTCTATACAGCCTTATAAAACTGCAGGAATTAAAACAAAACAGAACACTCTAAATGGATTATTCTTGACAATTCTGACAAGCATCCCTGTTACCCACTTTCTTTCCAAAGGGTTGTGGGGGGGATTTGCTTGTTCTACCTTCAGGATGACTTCAAATAGATTTGAATTTCCATTTATCTATATAGCTCCTAGAGTAGCAAGGTGCCTGGATTTTGGCAGTCTTCTGACAGGAAAATCTAAAAGGAAAACAGGAAGGAAAGAGAAGACACCAAGAAGAAGGCCTAAGGCCGTAACCCCTGGAGATGGCACTAGGCACCCACCCTGGCTTTTGTCCATCCCACATCCCAACAGCCCAGCCCCCTCCCAGCCCACCCCACAGTCCACCGCCCACAACCGACCCCCATAGCCCACCCCCACAGCCCATCCCACCGCACAGCCCACCCCAGCCCACCCCAACCGGACTTTCTGTGTTACAAATCCTCCTTTCCTGGGTTTGTTACAGTTCACTTGCTTGCTTTGTGCTGCCTTTGAACAACATTCTCTGCTATTTTGTTTCTGCTATTTTCATCTTAATCTCCAAGTCTCTTGGGAGGTCGCACTTGTTAGCCTTGGAGAGCTCCTTGGCTTCCATTAGGAAAGTATGTCAGTTTCTGAGACAAGTCGTCACCACCCCCACCCCATCCTCCTGACAGTTCCAGCACACACAGAAAAACTCTAATTTCTTTAGCCACCTCTACCTCTTTTTTTCAACAAATTACCTTTGCCTCATCTTAGCCATCCAACTGTCTCCTTCAGTGACCCATGGCTCACACACTTGAAAATTTCCCCATTATTTATCTGAACCTTCGGTCCAATGTCTTTTTCATTTTCTAACTTTGCCTCCCTTATCTTTTCTACACTCTCCGTACTTTGTTCTGTAATCTCCCAGCTGTACCTGGCATTTAATGCCTCTCTCTCACTTCTGATTACTGCCTCTCCCCCTCCCTCACATCTACATTGTGAATTCCCTTATTGCCAGGGCTGTATGCAAGATGACCCTGGGTTTGTGTTAATTTATGTTTGAATACTTTTCATTTCTACCCATGGTCTTCATTTCTTTTCCCACTTTAGCCCCGGAGGCTTCTGTTGACTTCTCTGACGTTCTGCAGACACACGCCCGTGTCTTCATGATGAGGAGGGAGTAGCAATGGCGCCAGGTTTGAGCCTTCACACACTTCCAAAGAAGCAGATATGACCTCTTCCCAGAACGCCTGTCTATGAGGAAGTGATCTTCTTAAATGGTGGGAAGGAACCTCTCTTCCAGTGTCTTATCTGACCATATGCTGCGGGAAGCAAACAGTCCAAGGCAAAAGCGGATAGAAAACTGCTCCTTTCTGCTGCTCGCCCACCTCTGCTGAGCCGCAAGGGTGCTGCCAGAAGGGACCCTAGGTCCAAAATCAGGCCCACTTAGCGTCATCCTGGCCTGCACCTTTCCCCTTCTCCTCACTGCCCCTTGGTGGATGCATCTGTAAGAATGAGTAGAAGTCCATCCAGGACCCTCAGCCGGAACCCCGAGAGTATTCACTGTGGCAATCTTCTCTCTACTGCTGGTGGCATCAGGACGCCAGCCAGCTGCACTGTCTTCAGCCCCCATTTCGTTCTTCTCATCCCCTTTAGAGGGTTGCTCCTTTGATTTCCTTCCTACCTGGGTCTATTGTGCTGTGAGTAGGCAAGTCACCTCTCTAGTCTTTCAGAGGCTCCCGTCACCTTCACCATTCACTCGGGGGTGCAGATGGCTGAGGGGCAGTGTGGGCCAGTAGGAAAGGACCACAGCCACTGACTCTGTGACCTTGAGCATAAAGTCAGGAGTATTTAGGGGGAGCGAATGTCAACATCCACAAAGAATTAACATTTAACAGGAAGTCAGCATTTGTATTTTTAATCATGTGTCTGTGTTAGGGTTTGTGTGGAGGAGAACACACCCCCCATAGAGGCCAGAGGCATTGGATCCCCTGGAGCTGAAGTCACAGGCAGTTGGGAGGCACCCGATGTAGGTGATGGAAACCTAACTAGAGTCTGGGAGAACAGCATGTGCTCTTGGCCATGGAGCCATCTCACCAGGCGCAAGTCGCAAGTCTCCAAACTTTGAAAGAGAGAGGAGAGGAGAGAGAGAGAGAGAGAGAGAGAGAGAGAGAGAGAGAGAGAGAGAGAGAAGATGTATTCAATTCTGATAAATTAGATTTTAAAACAAAACTGAATTAAAGGGCATAGAGGCACGGGGGGATGCTTAGTTCCCCTAAAATTACCACAGAGACCGCTGTGACCTGGAAGCACAGACTCAGGTACAATGTGAAACCTGGATCTCAAGGTTTTTGAGCGAATGAATTATTATTTTGTATCAAAACTTCAGTTTCCATATGAATTCTGGATTTTTTTTTATCTTGAATGTAATAACTAAGGAATGTTTCGGAGCAATCCCTCTGAAGTGGGGGTTTTTGGGAGAAAACGCGTATGATCTCGGAGACCCTTTCTTCTCGGTTATAAATACAACTTGTAACCAACCACGAAGTGACCTAGTTTTAGATTTCTCCCCGCCACTAGTTTGTGAAGTCGAGCTTCTCTGGCACATAATACTTGGTCAACTTACGCAGTCCAGCTTCAGATCTCCCCCACCACCCCTGTAAGGAGGCAGTGGGAGGAGAGGCACCGTCAAATGACAGAAGGCAGGATTCCACATCCCAGCCTGACACCTGCCCTCAGGGGAACCGCCACAGTGACTGTTAGAGCAACAGATCTGACTCCCTTAGATTTCAAGGACACCTCAACACCTACTGGGGTCTCGGAAGACAAATCACACAGCTCAGCAAAACTGGAAGAGTTGGGCAGTTAGAGATGTTGTCCTTTGAGGGACTTGTCTGTAACCTCCCCCGAAAAAAGGACACTAATATGTGAAGCATGTCAGTGCCACCGTGAAAATCTCTCTGCTTCTGAGAACCTTGTTCTTCTGAGACTCCGACATCTGCATGTCTGGAGTCTTGTGGCGGATGGTTTGGAGGAGTAAGACTGTTCCTTAAGGAGCTGGGAATGAGAAAGCTCAGAGAAGGCAGCAAAGACAGAAGCATGCTCACAAGGCCTGTGGTCATCAGAAATACTACACATAAACCTTTAATCCCCATATGCATCCAGACCCTTCCACAAACATGGGCGAGGGGATGACATCCAATCTGTAGAGCTATGAGAGGGCCCTACGGCTCGCCCGCACTTCAGATGATGGTTACGTGAAAATCATAAATACTTTCCGTACTTAGGGCTGGATTTGGATTTTTATTTCATTTTAGTAAAAAGGTGGGGATTCAAGGTCGCTGGGCACGGATATACTTTATTGCTTTCTGAACTGTATGTTCCCTTTTGTTATCACTTGAAAAGTTATTTGACAAGTTGAGAGCCCACAGCCCCAGCATCTCCAAACATCCGCCTTGGAGAAAGGATTGTACACCAGGCTTTTGAGGGATGATCAAAAGTGGGCTTCCCTTCTCTGGCTAAATGGGAACGGGGCAAGGGGAGGTGGTCTGCCCGGGACAGCAATGTGTTCTGAGTAACATGAGAGAGAAATAAAAATAGTTGGAGCTTTCAGAGGTTTCATCTAGAGCCATTTGGGGCTCATGAAGAAAACCATCAGCCAATGACTTGCAGGTGTCCTATGGTCTGGAACTGGTTGTGCCTCGGTTTACCCATCTGTAACTCTATATTCTCCCTCACTTTGGAAGTCAGCTGGCAATGAAAACATGGCCTCTGCTGTGGGACACTGGAGCAATGGTTGCCCTGGGACATCTCCTGTAAGAGGTGGCATTTGAGGTTCTGGACTTCCATTCTATAATTTAAATTTAACCAAAAAAAAAAAAAAACCTTCAAAAATGCAGACTAGAATTTATCATCCGCATCAGCCTAAGGAAACTTGACATGAAAATAAATGAAACCAGCATGAGTAAAAATCAGGGACCAAGCCCCAAACGAAACCCCAAGGGTTCCTGCCCCTCAGAGTATATAGCCAAGGGACCATAAATGCTGACCCTATAGCCCCAAAGACAGGAAATTAAGACCATAGCCAGAAAACCCAAACAAGGAAAGAACAAAGGAAAAATGTCAATGCCTGACTCTGGAACATATTCACCCTTTAAAATGTGTGAATTTTAATTTTTCTGTGTGCCTATGATGGGGGGCAGGACAACTTTGTGGAGTTGATTCTCTCCTTTCTTCACCTTCTCATGGGTTCCGGGGATTGAACTCAGGTCGACATGGTTGGCTTAGCCATCTTGCCAGCCTGTGAATTCATTCTTACCCGAAGCCATGTAGAACTGAGAGCAACTACAGAAACTCTAAAGTGCCCGTGGTGTTTAATTAAGTATGTTCTGAAATACAGATTGGGCCATGGGCACCATATTGCACAGTTATTATAAACTTTGCTGGCACCTTCCGGGGGTCCCCCGAGGAAATGTCACGTGTGTAGCCCTTCCACCAGGACACACTTAGAGATAAGTGTCCAGTCATTTCACCTGTGAGACGGCAACACTAACAGTTACCTCTAAGAGGATTCTCGAGGGGACTGAGCAAGGTGGTTGCTGTGCGGGTCCATGGACCAACTGTAGTGAGCAGAGGAGAGCTGTGGGGATTGTCGCTATTGATACTTCTCAGACAGTGCCAACAAATCACACATGAAAATATTTCATCAGCATCAATGTTTATATATCGGGAATATAAAATTATCATGAATGCTAATTTATCATGATGGTTAGCATAAATTAAAATTAAATAATTATCATAACTAACTCTAGAGGAATAATAGATCACAATAAGAATAAATAGTATAGTCAGGTATGGCCACACATGTCTGTAAGTCCAGCGCCTTGAGAGTCTGAGGCAGAGGGTTTATCAGAGGGTTTTTCATGCTGCATAATAAGTTTCAAGTCAGTTTGGGCAACCTAGAAGGACCCTGTCTTCAAACTAACACACAATTATATTATAAATATATACATATTTATAATTTCTCTCTATATAACTAATATGAGAATATAATTTCTCTCTATATAACTAATTGCACAGGGACAATCTAGAGACTTCCCTGAGAAGTGCCCGTCAGCTCAGACCTTAAAGGCATGTGTAAGAATCTAAACATAAGTGGAAGAGTTCCAGAAGGCCCTGCCCAGAATGTAGTGGGAAGGTGTGGGGCTTAAGTGGAGCCAATGATGCAATGTGTTCACTCTTTCTAGTCCTGCGCATTTAATCAAATGAGCAGAATATTGTTATTTCCCCAGTTTGATGGGCTTTTTCAAGGATAAGAAAATGCATCGGGGAAGGGGGACCATGGAGCAGAAAGTTCCCACCTTTGGGGCCAGGCTGCAGAGTCCCAAGTCTTCCTCACCGCCTCACTAGCAGCCGTGAAAGCCTGGAGAAGTTCCACAGTTTCTCTGAATCTAGGGCTTCCTGGCTGTGAACCGAAACTCCTAACCGTTAGGGTCATTGTGAGAAAAATACAATATTCATTATATTCAACAATCAGAAGCTGCCACTGATGGTTGGGTTCCAGTGTGTGCCAGTTTTAGGCCTGGTCCTACATAACACGGTCTATTTCAAGAAGCCGTGAGGATGCCCAGTCTGTGAGACTAGGGTGCATTAGCCCCTATAGGCGGACTTCCCTTTTGCTCCCAGTTCCCCTGTGGGACTTTTGGCAGCAGTGGCAGGAGTGGTGGGGAGGGGGGTGTCTATCTTCTCTGTCCTCTGAAGCCCCACCACAGGGAGCAGGCCACTGGTTGCCTGGTGGTGTCACGCCACAGTGGTTAGCCTGCCCAGCTCCACCGAGATGCTTCAGATGATCACACTGGCCAGACAGGGAAGAGGGGTGGTCTTGGAGTCAGAAATGCTAAGAAGCCAGGTCTCTTCTTCCTGGGGTTCTTCTCTCAGTTTACCTTCCCAGAAAGGAGCTCACTCAAGGCCTCCAGCTTCAGAGACACAGTCAGCCCTTTCTCTCCCGGCTACTATTCTCTCTCTCTCTCTCTCTCTCTCTCTCTCTCTCTCTCTCTCTCTCTCTCTCTCTCTCCTCTCTCCTCTCTTTCTCTCTCTCTCTTTTTTTAGCATCCAAGTTACCATGAAAAATTTGCTAATGAAATATTTGCTCAGAAGTCTGCTCTGGGCTGGGCTGATAACCTATCTGTGTTTGAGTTTGGCTGCCCATATTCTAAATACTCATCTTCTGTCTGTTTAGCTTATTGATTGGTTTGGCAGGAAAAGAAGCCTTGTCATCAGTGACCAAGGTCAAACTAAACAGAACAGGGAGGAGGAGGAGAGAAGATGAGCCCATGGGCTTGGGGCAGCAAGAGTCACTTAACTAAGTTTCCTTGACGGGACAGATCAGCTGGTCCAAAACACCTAACTCCACCCTTTGCTTGCAGTGCAGCTCCCACTGGCAAGAGACACTGCTGGCTGGGGACCTAGGGTGGGGGGAGCCTCGAGAGCAAATGTGGGAGGGGGAGAGGCGAGCAGACGGTGTCAGCTAAGAGGAGGCTGCTCAGCCATGCCTGGGTGCATGTTAGTGAAGAAGAGATAGAAGGCCCGGCTCCATGCATGCCACTAAAAGGCTTTTTCTGATGTCCCTGCTGACAACTCTGTGCCCGTGGTAGGTAGAAGAGAGACGGAAGTTCAATGAAGAAGAAAATCAATGGGCAGGTGATCTTTCCGGCACGGAGTCACTGTGACCCACAGCACGCGTGATTTACAAGGTCTGAAGGCTTGCCCTGATGCTTTCTTCTGGCTTGTCTCTTGACACTGGGTCTAGTGAGGTAAACGGCAGGAGGGGTGACAGATGGGCAGTGTAGGGGACGCCTGGACAGAAAAGGGAGACACTTGTAGTGCTGTTTGTGAGGTGGGCACGGGCACACGCTGCGCCGTCCTCCTGAGGTGTGTGGGGCTCCTGTGCTGCAGAGCAGTGGGGTAGGAAGACACACTGAAGCTGGAGAGGGGGAGACGGAGGACTGAGCAGGGCTGAGGAGGGGCCATGTGGACGCTCCTCTAGGGAACCACTCAACCAATGAGAATGGGCTGCTATTTGCTGTATGAAAGACACTGTTGAAGTCCCTTAGAAAGTGGTTCCTTTTTCATTTGTGTGCATATGTGTGTGTGTGCACACGTATACCCATGTTCCCCACCATGTACATGGAGAGGTCAGAGGACGACTTTCAGGACTCAGTTATAACATTCCACCCTGCGGAAGCAAGGTTTCCCTCATTTCTGCTCTGTTCCTGGCTAACTGACTCATTATCTTCCAACTGATTCTCCGGTCTCTGCCCCCGTCTCACCATAGGAATGATGGGATTACAGATGTGCACAACCACATCTGGTATTTTAGCTGGGTCTGAGAGATTATCTCAGATTGTCAGACTTGCGTGGTATGTGCTTTTCACCTGCTGAACCATCATTGCCCTGGCTCCAGTGGAAGGCTTTTATTTCCTTATCTTTAAGTCAGAGACATTGGCCCTCGCAAGCTGTGTAAGAAGACACAGTGGAGAAGAAGCCATCAACTTGAAGGCAAGTCAACAGCACATCAGAGCCCCAGGTTGCTCCTAGGGCTACAGGAGAAATGGGATCGAGAGCCCAGGGTCACGGTGATCCTTCAGTCAAGGCTCTTAGAAGGTGAAGGAGGATGCAGGCAAGTACCGGCTAGGCTTGAGAGAAAGGATGGGGAAACAATGGAGGGTATCTCCGGGAGAGGGAAGTTTAATTGATTAGGTAGGCTTTGCCTGGAACCTGAGAGCCAGCTGAGGCCACAGGTCATGCTCCTGTGGTGGTCCCAAGGTACCTTTATGGCGACTGTGTCATCTGCACTCAGTTGGGAGAAGCCACAATGAAATGCATCACAGGGTTTCTCTAGGGTTACTGTAGAGGGCGGGATGTAATGGTATCAAGGACACAGAGAAGAAAGCTAAAGTGTCACCATACTGTGACAAGGCATGGAAAACCTCTAGAAGCTGGGCTGGGAGCAAGGGGACTGCACCTGCCCTTTGGGGGTCTCAGAAGGAAGTGGTGTTGACCTCCAGGTTGTCAAATACAGTGGGTGGCCTGACATCGCAGCTGTGGGGAGTACAGGACACCTTTTAGTCTGAGAATTGTCACCAGCCAACTTGACACTGCACTCACTGTCCACCGAGAGGATGGTGTTGCTCATGAACAGGCAGGACTGAAGAGACAGACAATGCACCAGATTTGTTAAGCTCTGTGTTGTGGCTAGCCCACGAAGTCATGGCTAGCCCATGGAGTCATGGCTAGCCCATGGAGTCATTGCTATCCCACGGAGTCATGGCTAGCCCACGGAGTCACAAAATACCTGTATTGGTGCATGTCTATGGTCCCTTTAGAAATGGGATGGAGGCCTTGCACTTTAACCACCCAGATACCTGGCTTCTGCAGCAAATCTCAGGTCTATGCCCAACTTCAGGCAGGTAACAATGGCTCAGAATTCCTTCTCACGTCTTCAGGTCTTTGCAAAGTCAGGCTGTTAACAGTGCTATGATTAAAACCAAATCCTGGGCAAAGATCACTGTCAAACAGGCAATGAGGACAGCGGGGTCCAGTTTAATCCTAAAGTTAGAGAAGTTGCTCACTGCTCAAGGGGTGACAGTTGTATGGTTGGGGTAGACTAAGGGGACATTGGCAGTGACACCAGGATTTATCCCTACTGCTTGGACTGGCTTTTTGGAACCCATTCTCTTTGGATGGATACCTCGCAGGACATGTGTTATGCAGGTAAGAAACTGAAAAGAAATCGTTTAATTTATGGGCAGGTGTTCCTAAATGACTGCTAGATAGGGTAGAAATAGCTCCTAACTCGCTCGGGAAGAACTGCTTAATAAATGGTCCTTTGGGGCTATTGTGAAACAATGCCAAGATGATATGTAGGATGTGTCAACAGAGAATTTTGGGGAGTTTTTATAATCACATGAACTAACTCAAGCTCCTGCATGCTGAGGTCCCCCAGTAACTCCCACAGGGTCACTCGCAACTTCTGGAATAGTTCATGGAGGCGCTCCTTTGTTCCCCATGATGAGTGGTGGGAGGGTCTGCATCTTGCCCCTCACAGCGGTGCTCATTCGTACCTGTGCCAGGTGCTCCAAGCATGGAACCCAACACTTCTGACTCAACCCCTCAGGGCCACAGCTGCTTTGGATCTGTAATGACAGTGAGCGGCCCAACAGATGGCAGAGAGCAGGTACCACAGAATTTTAGATTTTTACAAAAGAAAACAAACCATCTCTTTTCATTTTGCATACTAATCCTAGTTCTCATTCCCTCTCTTCCTCCCATTCCCTCCACCTTCTCCCCCACCCAACTCCCCATCCACTCCTCAGAGAGGGGAAGGCACATTGCTTTGAGAAAGGACCAAGGCCCTCCCTACTATATCTAGGCTTAGCGAGGTATCCATCCAAAGAGAATGGGTTCCAAAAAGCCAGTTCAAGCAGTAGGGATAAATCCTGGTGTCACTGCCAATGTCCCCTTAGTCTACCCCAGCCATACAACTGTCACCCACATTCAGAGGGTCTAGTTTGGTCCTGTGTTGGTTCCTTCCCTGTCTAGCTGGAGTTGGTGAGCTCCAATTAGTTCAGATAAGTGATTTCAGTGGGTGTACCCATCATGGTCTTGACTTCTTTGCTCATATTCTCACTCATTGGGAATAAACGTATCTCAGGAACCAGCGATACTACTCTTGGGCATATACCCAAAGGATGCTCAATCACACTACAAAGACATTTGTTCAGCTATGTTTATAGCAGCATTGTTTGTAATAGTCAGAACCTGGATACAGCCTAGATGCCCCTCAACTGAAAAATGGATAAAATGTGGCACATTTACACGATGGAGTACTAATCAGTGGAAAAAAGAAAAAAACCAATGACATCTTGAAATGTGCATGCAAATGAATGGATATAGAAAAACCATCCTAAGTGAGGTAACCCAGACCCAGAAAGATGAACATGGTATGTACTCACTCGTAAGTGGGTACTAGCTGTAGAGCAAAGAACAACGAGCCTGTGGTCCACAAGCCTAGAGAAGCTAAGTAAAAAGGTGAACCCTAAGAGAAACATATATGGATTCCCCTGGGAAGGGGAAATAGACAAGATCTCCTGAGAAAATTGGGAGCGTGGGGGTTGGGGGAGAAGGGAGGGCAGAAGGGGAGGAGGCAGGGAGAAGAAGAGTAGGAGAAGAGCTTGAGGGAGTGGGATAGTCGAGATGGGGGAAGGACAGACACAGAGAGCAAGGAACGAGATATCTTGGCTGAGGGAGCCAATATGGGGCTAGCAAGAAACCTGGCACTAGAGAAATTCCCAGGAATCCATAAGGATGACCCCAGCTAAGACCCTAAGCAATAGAGGAGAGGATGTCCGAACTGGCCTTGCCCTGTAGTCAGATCAATGACTATATTAAATGTCACGATAGAACCTTCATCTGGTAGCTAATGGAAACAGAGGCAGAGACCCACATCGGAGCACTGGGCTGAGCTCCCAAAGTTCAGATACCACAGAATTTTAAGTGTTGGGAATCCCTAAAGATTTCATTAGACTTTTTTTCTCATGGGCCACGGTCTTCCAGGCTCTGCCTTTCAGCTATCTTCCTGGTCATTCTGTCAAGTCGATACTCATTCTCACATCAGTTCTTGAACAATCTAAGCCCCAGATGTAGGCAGAAGTTTCTAGCTTTCTCAGTTTAATAACTACTGAATTCATCGCCTTTGTCATTATTATTGTCGTTGCTGTTATTTGGTTTCAGCTCACTAAACTGGCCCCAGGCTCTAGCTCCCCATAGCACAACAAGCCTCCCGAAGTCACCAGGGCAGCTATAGAAGTGCTTCAAGGCATTTCCCCCTCTAAAGGTTGACACACCAATAAAACTGCTGGGTTGCTTGGTGCTGGCAAGATGGCTCAGCAGTTAAGAGCACTTGCTGCTCTTCCAGAGGACCTAATTAGAGACCTAGCACCCATGACAGGTAGCTAACAACTATCCAGGTCCAGGAGACCCTTTGGCTTCAGGGGTGACTCGTACACACACGGCATACGCACACACACACTCACATAACCACACAATGAAAATATTGGAATATTCTGTCCTTGTCATAAAAAGGTAAGCTAAATACAAAAGAACTAAGCCAACAGTGATTTAAAAAAAAAAAAAAACTCCAGCAGAACATCCCCTCTATCTCTCAGGCTACTGAGGCCACCGTTTCCAAAGAATAACTGAGCGGCCTACAAGACTGCTATCAGCCAGTCTCAGCTGTGGACTGACACCAAGAAGTGTGGCCTGACTTCCTGGCAAAGGCTGAGCAGTGAGCTGGGCACTCTCAGGGTTGATGGTGATAAGTCGTGCTGCTGTTGACACATGAAGCTTCAGTGGCCCGGCCAAACTGATCAAATAGAAACTCAATTTATGAACTGCAGGGTTGGGTGGGCTAACAAATTATATCAGAGGCTTTGCACAGAAGCCCTTAAGAAAATGGAGCTTTTGCCATGAACCCATGTCTCCCCCTGTCCTGTCTCTAACAGTCCTCCAAACCCATTCACGGACATCTTGGACCAAGGTCAGACATTACCCAGGACAAAGGACGACGGGAGATAACCCTACGGATAGCAAGACGTGATGGGAATGGGTAGAGAGCCTTCTTGTTGGTCCAGACACCCAGCTTATGCCATTCTTACAACAGCCCTGAAAGTCACCAGGTTGTCATTCCTCTGGGCAGCAGTTCTGTGCTGTTTTTACCAAGGAATCATTTACCAGCAATGGTTTTTATTTTCTGATCAGCTCCCGCTTGCCTAAAATATACCTTGGAGCTCAGAGCTCTGAAACAGGTGGTAAGATCCAAGCACTTTGACTATGGCACCCTGAACACTCTGCTCCCTTTTAGGCCCAGTGGTATCCGCACGCGGGAAGCACTTTGACCATGGCACCCTGAGCACTCTGCTCCCTTTGAGGCCCAGTGGTACCCGCACATGGGAAGCACTTTGACCATGGCACCCTGAACACTTTGCTCCCTTTGAGGCCCAGTGGTACCCTCATGCGGGAAGCATCTTCAACACTGTATTTACCTTGTTCAGGAGCAAAAGAAAAGAGACGGCAAAGCAAGTTGCTAAGCAGAGCCCACCATCTCCTTACATTGTTTTCTTGCAAGTTGTACACAATGACTCTCTTCTCATCAGAAAAATAGTGAGTGTCACCCCTGCCTACAGAGCGTTCTGCAAAATACATCATTTTGACCTGCTGCAACATCTTTCTTTTAAAAAAAAATTATTTATTTCTTTCTTTATTAAAGATTTTTGTCTCCTCCCCGCCACCGCCTCCCATTTCCCTTCCCCTCCCCCAATCAAGTCCCCCTCCCTCGTCAGCCCTAAGAGCAATCAGGGTCCCCTGCCCTGTGGGAAGTCCAAGGACCACCCACCTCCATCCAGGTCTAGTAAGGTGAGCATCCAAACTGCCTAGGGTCCCACAAAGCCAGTACGTGCAGTAGGATCAAAAACCCATTGCCATTGTTCTTGAGTTCTCAGTAGTCCTCACTGCAACATCTTTCTGAATGACAGATGTAACTTCCTACTATACCTTTGTTTTACCGATCCACTTGCCAAAAACAAAAACCTTACGTAGACTATACGGAGAGTTAGAGTGAAAACAAGATCTCAGAATCCCTCTGAGAGGGTAAATTTTTACAACTTCTACTGATGGGGAATCTCCTTCAGCCAATAGCCTTTGAGAGGCTGGACCAGGTTGGGCGTGGCCTTAGATACCAAAAAGGTGCATGCCTGCCCCCTCGGTCTCTCTCTCTTTCTCCTCTCTCACCTGAATGCTGGATTTGGTTCCTGTTCCCATTCATGCAGAGGACTGTGATCTGTGAGTCCCCCTTAAATAAAGAACCCCTTATTATACCCAATTCAGAGTTAGTGTGGGATTAATTTATTTGTGTTCTCCTTCATTCTACAAAGGATAATTTGACAAAGATCTCCCTAAACAGTGTTTATGTCCTATGAGCAAGGGTTTGTGGTGTGTCAGGAGGTGGTGACACACACCTTTAATCCTAGCACTTGGAAGGCAGAGGCAGGTGGATTTCTACAAGTCCAAGGCCACCATGGACTATAGAGAGAGTTCCAAGATGGCCAGGGCCACACAGAGAAACCCTGTCTCAAAAAAGAAAAAAAAAAGCTTGTTTTGTATATATCTTAAATGTGGCATGTGAGCATTTGTGTGTTTTACACATGCTTGAACTAACACTATAGGATTAAATTGTAGTTCGTTAGTGCAATGGAATACTATGAGGTCGCATAAAACATTGAAGACGTTATTTTTCTATTAATATGAAATGATCCAGCATACACTGTAAAATAAAGAAGCACACTACACACAAATAAATACACTCTTATAACATATATGAGGGACATAGGTATTAATGAATGTGTGCACACACACATACACATATTTTTATAAAATAGAAGAGATAAAAATTATATGTGCCAATAAAATTACAAGTCACAAAATAGAAGAAAAAATAATAAAGACTCTTCTAAAATATGCCAATGAAGCTTCACCATTAGAAAACAAACAACCCATTCAAAAAGAGCCAAAGCCCATAAGAGCTAACTCACCAGAGAAAACAGAGATAGCAAATGACCACATGGAAAGATGCTCAGTATCATGTACCATCAGAGAGACACAGATAGAACAACAATGAGACACCCCTGTGTACTTATAGTGATGACCCAAGTCCAGAAGATGAACATGTCAAGCGCTGACAGTGGTGTAGAGCACTGGGCGCCATCTCCATAACTGATGGGAGCTCAAGCTGAGGGGCCACTTTGGAACCTATTTAGCAGGTGTTATCAAAGTCAAAGAGATTCTTACCATATGATCTAGTACTTATGCTCCTTGAGATGAATCTAAAGAAGTTGAAACTCTACGTCTATGTAGAAAGCTACACACAGATGTTCATAGCAACTTGTTCAGATTGTCAAACGGGAGTAGAGCTAGACTTGGGGGTACATATAAATTCCATAATGTGTGCAACAGGAGCAGGATCGTCAGAGACCAGCCTGATCCCCACAACAAGACTCTGTCTCCGTGATAAAGAAAAAAACTCAGGTGCTTATTGAGGACTGACAAATACATTTAGAAATTAGCCCTGAAAATTCAGAGTTCTATTGTATGATTCTGTGGTGGTTTGAGTGGTCCCAATAGGCTCAAATGCTTGGATACTTGGCCTTAATTGGTAGAACTTTTTGAGAAGGATTAGGAGGTATGGCCTTGTTGGAAAAAGTGTCTCACAAGTGGTGGGCTTTGAGGTTTCTAAAGACTCTGCCATGCCCATTGAACTCTCTGCATCCTGCTTGGGGATCAGGATGATAGCTCTCAGCTGTTTCTGCTACTATGCCTTTACTCTGCCATGCTGGACTCTAACCCTCTGGGACCACATGACCTGTTAGGTTCTTTCCATTGTAAGTGGCCATAGTCATGGAGTTGATCACAGCAACAGGAAAGTAGGCAAGACAGATTCTGGCTACAGAGTGACCCAAAGTAATCCACAGAAACAGTAAAAGACTATGCATTGCCAGGAGAATAGAAAGGTAAAAGAGGAAGACGCATGCGTGGAAGCAGGGTGTTAGGGCAGTGAAACTACAATGTCTGACTACGATACAGGTTACATGTTCTTATCCATTTGTCCAAATCCATGCGATGGATGATGCTGAGAGAGATCCTTGGTGTAAACTATGGACTTCTAGGTTCATTTCTTGTTAAAACTGTGACATTTAGGTGGGGATGCTGAAAATGGGGGGGGGGCTGTGCATGGGCAGGGCAAGGGGAATGCTAGGAATTTCTGAACTTCTGTTCAATGATTTTTTTGTAAACCTAAAATTTGTTAACAAATACTAGGCCTGTGAAAAAAAGTATTTTTTATATTTACTTAATATACTTAAAGTATTTATATGTGTGTCAATAAGAAACTGAAAATACTTATTTCCTGGTGATGAAAATTTAGCTGTATCAAATTAAAGTATTATAAGAAAAAGTGCATGCCGTTTTCACATATAAATATAAACATGGTACTTAATAAACCATTAACTAACTTTGTCCATCTTAGATAAAAGAAAATGAATTAGTACATGGTATGGATTAGCCTAGAAATGCAATGATGGCTCAACATTAGAAAATAAAATGCTTTAAAATATAATTACCTGAATAAAAGATAAACAATCATTTTGCTATCTAATAGAAATCTGTATTTAGCATTATGCTTAATGGTAAGACATTAGAAGAATTTTCAATAATGTTGAGTCAGAACAACAATCTTCTCTCTTTTAACTTCATTTAACAATAGATTGGTACTTTGTCCAACAAATTAAAATAATAAATATGGGAAAGAATGAAATAAATTAAAAACAGTCATTACTAATGCAATATGTGATCATGTACCCAAAATATAAAGATTTGGCTGATAAAGTGCTAAAACCATTAGGTTTAGCAAACTTCAGAATATAAGACAAGCATAAAATTTCCATTTATCCGTAATAACCAAACATAAAATAAAATAGAAATTATATCTCTCAAAATATCAATAGAACTACAGACTATTTATCAGACCCAATCTCAAGAGATAACATAAGAAAAACAGCATGGTACGGCACACAACAACAGAATACAAATTACGGAAGAGAAGTCCATACAACTATATGCACCTGAGTTTTGACAAAGACACAAAAAATATGCACAGAAGAAATACAGCATCTTCGACCAATAATGTTGAGATTATTAGAGTCCACATGCAGAAGAATGAAAGCAGAAACTCATTTCTCGCCATGCATAAAATTCAACCTCAAGTGCATCAAAGGCCTCAGTGTAAAACTTAAAACTCTGCAACCACCAGAACAGAAATTAGGGAGGATGCTACCCTACAATGGCATAGTAAGAAGTTTGTAAATAGAAGTTCAGGGGCTGGAGAAGGGCCTTGGGGGTTGAGTCCTTCTTGCTCTTCTAGAGAACCCAAGTTTGGATCCCAGCACTTGTTAGACTGCTCTCAACCACCTGGAGCCCCAACCCAGGGAATCCAGCACCTTCTTCTAGGCTCGGTGAGAATCCAACCCCCCTTTCACACACACACACACACACACACACACACACACACACACACACCAGTTTTTAAAACGAATAGAACTCTGGTCTCTCGGGAAATAAGGCCAGCAGTCGACAGATGGGACCTTGTGAAACTGAAAAGCTTGTGCAGAGCAAAGCAAGGAATAAACTCAGGGAAGAAAAACCCTGCAATATGGGAGAGAATCTTTGCTAGCTGCACATCCAACAGAGGATTAGCATATAAAATACACAGAGAACTCAAGAACCAAAGCATCAAGAAAACAACCCACTCCAAACACCGGCCATCGATCTGGACAGAGAACTCTCCAAAGAGGAGGCACAAATGACTAATCAACACTACAGAGCAGTGGTTCTCAACCTCCTAGCGCTGCGACCCTTTCATACAGTCCCTTGTGACACCCAACTATAGAATTATTTTCATTGCTGCTTCATAACTATAATTTTTCTACTCTTATGAATCATAATGTAAGTATCTGATATACAGGGTAGCTGACATGCAACCTCCAAAGAGGTTGTGACCCACGGATTGAGAACCGCTGCTATAAATAATGTTCAACATCAATAGTCATCAGGGGAATGCGAATCAAAACCACTTCAGATTCCAACTGACCAAATCGGAATGGCATCGTAACAAACGCTGATGAGGATGTGGCACAAGAAGGACCCTTGTTCACTGCGGGGGTAATCACAAACTGGTGTGTTTTCTGTGTAAATCAGTGAGGGGGATTCACAGAAAACTAGAGACAGAACTACCATGTGACCTGGGTATTTCATTCCTGGACATAGTCCCAAACAGCTCCAAATCCTACTACAGAGAGAAATGCCCGTCCATGCTCAATGGTGTTTTTTTATCTTAGTATCTAGGAAATGGGATCAACGTAGATATCCTTGAACTGATGAATAGATAATGAAAATGAAGGGCATATATTCAGCTGTAACAAAAAATAAAATTGCAGGTAAATGAGTGGAACTTGAATAAAAGTTTTTATTTCCTTATCTTTAAGTCAGAGACATTGGCCCTCACAAGCTGTGTAAGAAGACACAGTGGAGAAGAAGCCATCAACTTGTAGGATCCAGGAACAGAAAAACAAACATTATATGTTTCCCTTATATATGTATCCAAGCACACTTCGTGTACTCAGTTTGGAGTAGCTGTAGAAGCCAGGCCGCTGAAAAGGGGACTTTAAGTGCCAAGGGACAGTAATATGAAAGCAGAGAAGGTGGGAGGTGGAAAGGTTTAAGAAGAAAGAATGTTGAGTATAGGGGATGTGGGGAGGTGTAAGAACCCATGTGGAAACCTACTTTATAGTGAAACAGGGTCCCCTTTGTCATTCGTGAATCTTATTTTCTGAGCAACCAGAGTTCGACTTATTTTTAAAATGTATTTATTTATTATGTACATGACTGAGTGCCTGTGTGAGGGGTGTGGGGAGAGAGAGGTGGGTACCCACAGAGGCTAGAGTGTTGGGTTCCCTGGAACTGGAGTTCCAGGTTGAGATCTATCAATATGGGTGCTGGACACACATAAAAACATATGAAAAAAATTCAGATGCAAAACCCAACTTAAAACATGCCGGGCGGTGGTGGCGCACGCCTTTAATCCCAGCACTCAGGAGGCAGAGGCAGGCGGATCTCTGAATTCGAGATCAGCCTGGTCTACAGAGCTAGTTCCAGGACAGGCTACAAAGCCCCAAAGAAACCCTGTCTCGAAAACACACACACACACACATAAAATTTTTATTTTTAAAAAAGAGTTTTGAGGGAGGTACTCTGCAGGGCTAGAGAAAGCTACTCCCAGAAGCTGGAGATTATTAAACAAAGACTCTAGGGTCAGAAGTAGGAGATATCCTTACAAGTTCCTGGTCAAAGGTGCTCTCAGAAACCTCCAAAACAACTCAAGCTCTTGACATTCTTGGCTGTCCACAGAACTTGATGAGAAGATCCTAATGCTGAAGATGCATAGACCTTGTATTCACTGTCTAGAGAAATCAAGGTGGAACGGACCGGAAGCTTCCTCCCTTCTACATAGCTTGCTTAACCCAGAAGGTGCCACACAAGTGACCTGGGGGAAGAAAACACAGCTGTGATGCCAACAGTCTACAAGACCAACCTATCAGCAAGACAGGACTGCTTGTGCAATAACTACACTACTGTTATGGAGGTAACCAACTGCTCTCTGAGTTTTAAATCTGCTCCACAGGAGGGAATCCATGTCTGGTCCCATAATGACAATCAAAACTCCTGGCAGGAGATCTCCCAAGCCTTAGAAGGGAACTTAATAATTTTACTTAGCTAACCTGACGTACATCAGGCTGCCTTCTAAACATTTATGTTTCTTTTCATAGATAAATGCCACTTTCAGCCTTGGTCAGAGAAGCCCTCTTGCCAGTGAGTGGTGGCAAATACAAAGACTCAAGGTTGTGCACTAAGAACAGAGTTCAGTGACTGATAATTGCTCCATCCTTAACAAGATATTTAGGCCATCTCCTATAAGGCTCCCATAACATTGAGGAAGAGGGGCAGAAAGAATGTAAAAAGCAGGAAGATAAGGAAAGGGGCTATAAAGGCATAGCCATTCCAAACACAGACTCGCAGCAACTGCTCATGCCTGTATTGGCCGCAACTGCGCATGCCTGTATTGGCGACAACTGCGCATGCCTGTATTGGCAGCAGCTGCTCACGCCTGTATCGGGTCTGCATAAGAATGGACAGAGCAGCAGTCAGTCTTGAGCGGAGGAAAGGTTCAAGGTCCAAAGCTTTACCGCTGAACAGTTTGCTACTGACAGATTGAAGGTAAAGTAGCTGCCTTCAGTTGTGTACCCACTGATGGTCCCTCTTCCCTCCATGCTCTGGGGACACAGAATGGCTCTGGTAAAACAACTAAATGTGTCACAAAGCAAACCCCAAAGTCATAACTCTGGAAAGGGAACTTGTAGGCATGGGGGAAGGAGAATTCCATTTGTTTCTTTTTCCTTACTGTTTGTGTTCTTTGGCTTTTCCTTCCTTTCCTTTGCCCCAGACAAGGCAAAAGTTGTACATGGCTGATTCCAGAGAGAAGAGTCAGAGGGAAACTGATATATCACGAGACTGACACACAGGAAGAGAGTCCCAGCAATTCCACAAACCTCTAGACTCGCATGTAAGTCAGGCATGACTGAACACAACATGAAATAGTACGCGGAAGTCTGAGAAGGGAGCTAACAGCAGCCCTCTCCACATTTGGTGGTGCACACATGGGGCAGGTCAACCAGCAGATTATATAAGATGGAACGGAGCTGATGCTGAGGTCACAGTCTACAGAAGACAGCTTGAAACCTGTCCCTATGTCGGATCACCACCTTCCATGATAGAAATAACAAGAGCTGTATGATTCAAATAGGGTCCAGGGTCTTACAAATTAATATTCAAAAATGTTGAGAAGGCACTCCAAAATTAAGTCATTAATTCCTGTGGGAAAGGACAATAGACACCAGGAGGAGATGACGTTGATGTTGAATTACCTGATGAAGATTTTGAAGCAGTCATTCGAATGTCTGACAGAGCAAAATAATGAGTCTTGGAAAATAATGTTTAAAAAAATGGATGAATCAAAAAATAAGAAGATATAAAAAATTAGAAATTTTAGAACTAAAATGATAGCATAAATAAAAATTAAGGAAGATTATGGGAGGCCAATAAACTTGGAGACAGATAAATAGATGTGTTGTCATGGGGACAGTGGAAATATTAAAGCCCTGGAAAGGAGAAAGGGCAGAGAAAGCCTCAGGAGCCCCCACAGAAAGCTAAATGCTAGTGCTGTGAGGGTCCTGGGAGGAAGGAAGAAAGTGCCACAATCTTTTAAAAGAAATTGGTCTAGAAAAATCCCAATTTTGGAAAAAGACAAAAACATAGTTCCAAGAAGCCTAGAGGACCCAGTAAGTCAAAGAAATGAGCATCGGTGTGAAGTCACTGAACATTTCTCCAAAGGACACAGGAACAAGCAAAGGAGGCAAACAGGTCCCTAAGGATAGACAGTTTGAGGCACGTCAGACCCCTTCTCCGGAGCCACAGTGGCCAGGAGGAGAACATGGCCATTTTAAAGGAATTGAATAAAAGAATCATTGGCCTGGAATTCAATTTCCATCCAAAGTATCCTTTGGGAATGATAGCCAAGTAATGACAGTCACAAAGAGGCATTTCTTCAAAGGGCATTCGAGTGGTCGGTCCTCTCTGGGCACTGTCCTGGAGTAGCTTCCTCTGACTTGCATCATTTCTCCATGAATCTCGAGAAGCAGACAAGTCCTAGAGAGAAGAAACGCCTAAAACCAACCCAGCCTCTCCACAAGGTCCTAGAAACAGCAAATAGTCGTGGGAGAGGAGCCTCTGAGATCCGTTGTGCCACGAGCAAGTCATGCAGGGAGCTCCAGGACCCACCCTAGCTTTCCAGAGTAGGCCATAACTCCAGCACAAGGCTTTACCCATAATCTATGAGGAACACTCAAATTCAGCACAAATGGAGGGGCTAGGAGAACA
The DNA here is from genome assembly GCF_950005125.1 of Chionomys nivalis. Taxonomy (NCBI): domain Eukaryota; kingdom Metazoa; phylum Chordata; class Mammalia; order Rodentia; family Cricetidae; genus Chionomys; species Chionomys nivalis. The sequence goes on from NC_080090.1 coordinate 9,775,123, forward strand.
GGTGCCTCACCAAGGAAGATCCAGGTCCATAAATAAGAAATGTCAACATCACTCAGTACTAAGGAAGGAGAGTGAAAGCATTGTGAGAGATCATCTGTTAGAACCGCTTAAAGCAAACAGGCAAACAGCAAAGATTCTGGCCTAAGCAAGAGCTGGCTGCTGTAAACACAGAGTGACAGAAACTCTTCTACGTTCTAGGGAGGGATGAGCAAGGACACAGCCTCGTTAGCAAAGAGTGGCCTCTTCTTCAGGCTGTCCCCAGACAAACAACAGCTGGAAAGCAACCCACTTCATTGAAAGATAATTTAAAAAACAGCTTTATATGAGAAGTTCCACATTAACCTCTAGCCATTAGAGGGATGCCTCAGTGGTTAGGAGCACTTACTGCTCTTGCACAGGACCTGGGTTCAGTTCCTAGCATCTCAACTGCCTGTAACTCCAGTTCCAGGTGATCTGGCACCCTCTTCTGGCCTCCACAGACACCAAGCACACATGTGGGCCGCAGACATACATGCAGGCAAACACTCACATATATAACATAAAATAAATAGATCTTTGTGAAAAAGAATGGAATATGAAAAAGCAGATCAATCATTTTCAAAACTAGATTTTAAATAAAAGAGAAACAGTGTGATCTGATTTTCATACTCATCAACTTAGCAAAAAATTAGTGGTTTTAAAAATGTATATATTTCTAAAATATTGATAACTCTGACAATTGACTTTTACCAATGTAAGAGTGTAAAGAAACAGATATATAAAAGATTACTCATGGGAGACTACATTGATAAGCTGTCTAAAGATGATTTACCCATTAGGATATTAAGTATACATTATGACCCAATTTTTATAACTAGTGTATGGAAAATACTCATGTACAAGTCCAAGGAGATTCTTCTTGCAGATATATTCAGTCTAATTATTTATACCCATGAATAATGGAAATTTCCCAAAGTCCATCAGCAGAAGGATCACCAAGAATGTATATCTACACTCAGGAGGGCAATCCCTTGCTTAAGAACAGGAGAAATCTATTTGCAACGGCGTGGAATGAGATTCCAGACATATTTTTAAGAAGAAAAAAAGAGCAAAAGGCAAATCAGTGTGTGCAGCGTGCTTAACAGTCTGTTTGCCTTTGTAGCAGCAGAATACTGAGGTCAGGTAGCTTTATAAAGAGATCTACTTAGAAATATTATCTTTCTAAATTAGCGATGCATTTAGCTCACAGTTCTGGAGGTCTGGTGACATGCTGCCAGCATTATTTCAGTGCTAACAAAGACCCCTGGAGAATGACATTGCAAGGGTGGGGGAATGTGTGAGAGGGACTGATCACGTGACGAGACAGGAAGCCAGGGAACTATCCAGGGCTGGACTTGCTCTGACAACTCATGACTATGACAACTAACACCAAGTCCCCAGAGAACCCCTTTAGCCCCTCTGAGCAGTGCTCCCGTGACCTCAGACCTTTCACTAATCCCAGCTCTTAAAAGTCATGGCACTCAACCAACATCTCACTGAGGACCGAGCCTCCAACCCAACAAACCACCAACTACACCCAAACAGCAGCAATTCCTCACCACTTACAAAGGCAGGAGGGAAGAAAAAACACTTCATAACCACACACCAAAGTGTAAATTAAAAGCCTAAAGTAGACACAAAACATAGGCCTGTCCCTCTGAAGATGGCGGGACAGCAAGCATCTAAGACAGCTGTAATTTTAATTACCCTTTCACATTATAAACATATTATTGCATTATTTGCTGGATAAAAGCAAGCCTTTGAAAGTGGGAACACACTGCTTGCTTTACCACAAATGTTTAAGTCTCCTAAAATTCGTGTGCTCAGACCTAGCCTCTGATGAGGAAGAGACAGGTTGATAGGTACTGAGGTCATGAGGACAGATTCCTGCAGCTCCTGGTCCTCTCTGCCACATGAGGCAGTTGTCTGTAAGTCAGGAACGGGCCCCGATCAGACACCTACCACACCAGCACTCTGACTTGGACTACCCCACCTCCAACACTACAGGTAATGCTCTCCCGTGGCACCGGCCATGCAATCTTCACAGTCCAAGAAACGTCAGGACAGAAAAAAGACCAAGGACATCTGGGATGTGTGACATCACCCATGGGCCCCACAGACACGGATGATCAGGAACAAAGTAAAGAAAGTCAAAGGACTGGGCCTGCCTGAGGCTCACAGATGGTAGGCTCCCCAGCAATGGCACTGGAGGCAGAGAGGACAGGAAGCAGGGTTCAAGGTCCACCCAGAGAGCCTTATCCTTCATCTCTTAAAGGTTCCTCAGCCTCACAAAACACCACACTAGCTGGGTGCTGAAACTCATGAGCTGGTGGGAGAGGTTTCCAATTTAGACCACAACTCCTGCCTCTACCAACTGTGACTCCACGCGAAAGGATGGTGCAAAACCCACCGCCTCCAGCAAGCTTTCCACAGACGCCTTTGGCCTTTTCAGTGTTTATGAGGTGTGTATGGACCTCATCTCTCCCTTTCCGGTTTTCACAACTCATTTCATCTTAAATATTCTGCTAATTGCTTTCCTTCCCTCCCTCCCTCCCTTCCTCCTTTCCTTTCTTTCCTTTCTTTCTTTCTTTCTCTTTGTTTATTTGTTTGTTTGGCTTTGGTTTTCAAGACAGGGTTTCTCTGTGTCGCCATGGTCCTCCTGAAACACCCTCTGTAGACTGGGCTGGCCTTGAACTCAGAAGTCTGCCTGCTTCTTCCTCCCGAGTGCTGAGATTAAAGGCACGTACCACTGCCTGGACCCTCCCTCCCTCCCTTCCTCTCTGAGTAGGTGTATGTGGGGGAGGGTTACAGCGTCATGTGCCCACGTTTATCTGGAGGGCAGGTGTCCTGCTATATTGCTCTCCATCTTATTCTCTTGAGGCAGGATCTCTCATGAAACCTGGAGCTAGGCTGGGGCTAGCAAGCTACAGTGATCCTCCCATCTACTCTGTGAGTTATAGATATGAGCAGTCACTTCAGCTTTTTGTGTGGGTGCTGGCAATTGAACCCAGATCCCCAGGCTTACACATTTTCCCCATTGTATGCTTGCCCCAGCTTTCTTGCTTCTTCTCTGAGCATTTCTTCCACTGAGTCATCAGCTCTGTCAGGACAATGAACATTTCATCTGTCTCTCTTGGTTCTTTCCCTCACCAATGGGTGCAGTGCTGAGTCCTGCACCCATTCCTAAATCCTGGGCAGGACCTACACACCCATCTGCCTCCTTGCTAACAAAGGTTCAGTTGCTACATCTTGGATCCTGCACCTGTTAACCTAATTTATCTGTCTTGTCTCTGACCCTTGGCCCATGATTCTGGTTCTGTTCTGATTTCCTTTCTCTTCTGTCAAAAAGTCTACAGTGAACTATTACCCCCTGTTCTGTTGGCCCTCACCCCCAACACCACTTCTCAGTTTTCAGATAGTTTCAAGCTTTTATTCATTGCCTTCATGTTGTCACTTAGTCCCCTTGGTTTTATCTCTCATTGCTAACTATGACATCTGAATGAAGGGAGGGAGAGAAAAAGAGATGGACTGACGGACAGATGGATGGGTGTACTGACAGGAAAATGACAGACGAATAAACAAAACCGCCTGCTGCCTGTGATGGGTAATCTTTTTTGAACATTTTATTATTTTTGTATATGGATGGTTTGGCTACATCTATGTATGTGTACCACATGTGTGCAGTGCTCACAGAGGCCGGAAGAGAGCCCTGAATGCCCTGGACTAAAGTCACAGATGCTTATCAACCACATGTTGGAATTGGAACTTGAACCTGGGTCCTCTGGAAAAGCAGTCAGATGCTGTTAACTGCTGAGCCATCTCTTCAGGTCCCGTGAGCATTAATTTGGATTGTCAACTTGTTTGGAGTGAGAACTTCTAGGTGGTTCTGCAGCACACTGTGGGTGTGTGTGTGAGGGCATTGGCAGAGAGGGTTGACTAAGAGTGAGAGGACCTCAGTTAAACGTGGGCTGCATCATCTCATAGGCTGGGAGGTGAGTGGAACAAATGGGGAAGGGGAAATCCTGCCGATTTAGACCTCCCTCTCCCACCCGGTTCACCACCCCCAGCCCGTGTTATAGCGCTATGATATTCACTTCCCTTCTGTGTCATATCTTCCTGCCACAATGGACTCAAGCCTCCGAAACCATGAGCCAAAATAAAACTTCCATCCTTTGCATTGGTTTTCTCTGCCCTTTGTTCATGGTGATGCTTATATGAGTTCCCCGGCTTCCATGGGCCACAGGAACCACACCCAGCCAACTTCCACATTGCTACCGCCTTGGCCATTGCATTTGCTCACCTTCCCAGGCCTCTATCTAGGCACGCTTGCTTGGAGAGTTTTCAAAATACGCTCATTGCACACTTAGTATGCTCAACTCTGCGTTTTGAATAAGGAACCACATCCAGTAATTGCCTCTCCTCTGGGTCCCTGAAGTTCCTGGGGTCACCTTCTCTTACTGTGTTCTCACAGTATGCCTGGGCTAATCTACTTATGCACATGACCATGTCCCCAGAACTTAGGAGACTGTGACTTTCTATATATAGCTACTTCTCTTTCTATATTTGGCGTCCCTCAAGAGCTAGTTTGGTACCTAGTCAGACTCAGTGGGCCTTTCTGATATGAATAAATTCATTCAATTGAATTAAATGCTTAGGAAAAGCACAGATGAATGAAACTATTAATACCGGGTCCAGCAAGCCCCCCCTCCAGTGCCCTGTCCAGCGCTCTCCACAACGTAGACCCACAGTCGGTGGCTGACAGGCTGATTGATGTGTCTGAAAACGGAGAGCGACTCCTGGGGAGAGAGAGGTTTTCATTTGATCAACATGTTTTGGCTTCAAACTCTCCAGCAGTCATGGCTGAGCTTACAAAACCAAAGCAGCAACTGCTTTCCTTCTAGAGCAAGGTTGCCACAGAGAAGGGGCCTGCTGGAGAGTCAAACACTTCTGAACAGATCGATGGAGGTGTATCTGAAGACAGGAAATTCCAAAGGCTTTCCCAGGCTGCCTGAAGGACGGGCCCTATTATTAACCTCCTCTCCGAGGCCCAACTGCTGTCTGGCCTTGCACGACGGAAACCATTTGCTCTGGGGCTCGTGTGGTGGCTTTGTAGACCGCAACCACTTCCTAGAAGCCAGATCAGTCTGAACAGTGAGGGCCTTAGTGGTCTGTGGGCTTAGAAGGCGGTTTCCGTGACATGAAGCCGGGGAAAGATGAGCAAACGCAGCAGGCCCAAGAGAAAGAAGCAAGGCCTGTGTTGGGAGGTCCAGAGGCTGCAGTCCAGCCCTGTCCCTTCTAGCAGCAAGACCCCTACTAGCTTAAGGGCTTGTTGGTGACCTGGGGGAGGTGATACCCAAAGACCCCTGTGTAGCCACCTCTAGGGGGCGCTTCCTTTGGTATGCAAGGGCTGCTGGCTTGTGAACTCTGAAGTAGCTGAGAGGACCCCAGGCTATCGATTGAGAACTGTGATGGGCAGATCAAGAGGTCCCCTGTGCTACCAAGACGGAGTTAGATCTGTCGATACTTCCTGTAGATAGTCTACTAGTTCCGCTCCATCCAGAGCTGTGCCTTCACCCTGGGAATACAGGTCCCTAAGAGCAGAGACTGCAGGCAGAATGAGTGAATCCACGTCCTGCTGCGATGTCTAGGCTTCCGAGGAGCCACATGGGGCCTGAAACCTGCCCATCTATCCTGAGTCTCCAGCTGTAAGAAGACAAACACAGGGGCTATGCTGCCTCCCACTGATCATTCACACCTCAAGCAACTGGGCCTTGTCTATGTCCTGGCTAAGAGAAGAAGGAGAGAAGACCAGGGTTCTAAAAACCTGGAGACTGAAGGAGGAGGCCATGCAAGCAGGAGAACCTGAATCCAATCCAAAGAATCCCCACACAGACCTTGCTCAGGGGAATAAGGCAGAGAGTAGCCAAGGCTCACCCCATGTGTTCCTATGGCCTTGGTACATGTGCTACACACACACACACACACAGTATATGGAAAGACCCCCGGACTAAGCATAATGCCCCTCCTATGACAGTCTTTCAGGGACCTAGGGCACGATGGCCCTCTAGCTCATTGCCAGACCCAGCCTGTTAGAAAGAAATACAGAGAACTAGCATTTGCCTGGCACGACAGAACCATTGCCCATGTGAACCCACAGTGGCTGTGACTATGTGTATAAGGCCTGTACAACATCAAGCCAGTCAAAATCCCAGCAGGTGTGTGTGTTGGTGGTGGGGCTAGTGAAGTCCCATCCCTCACTCAGGAGCTACTGGCAGTGGATAGCTACTGTGCTGAATACTTTTCTATCAACTTGACACAAGTTAATGTCATCCAAGAAGAGGGAACCACAATTAAAACAGTGCTCCCGTAAGACTGGGCTGTAGGCATGCCTCTAGGGCATTTTCTTATTTAGTGATTGATGGGGGAGGGCCCAGCCTTGGGCTGGCAGTCCTGTGTTCTATAAGAAAGCACTCTGAGCATGCCAGTGAGCAGCATCCCTGTGGGGCCTCTGCATCCGCTCCTGCCTCCAGCTTCCTGCTCTGTGTGAGTTTCTGCCCTCACTGATTTTGATGATGAATTCCCCAAGCTGCTTCGGTCATGGTCCTTCATCTCAGCAATAGTCACCAGGACTAAGACAGATATTTAGGGAGGGAGAATTGGTTTCCTTCAGGAATGTGGTTCCCAAGAGGCAGCCATGCTACAGGAGATGGCCCTCGGCCCATGTACAGACAGACAGCACTAACCGGGTTCAGTGAGTGTAAAATCAGAGTACACGAAGCTGGGAGGAGAAAGCGGTGGAAAGTATAGAACAGGAACGTGGGGGGGGGGGCAGCGAAGGTTAAATTTGACCAAAGTACATTATATGCATGGATAAAATTCTCAAATGATAACTAAAGAATCACAGACACTGTTTACATGCAAACAAGTCAAGTGATGAACAGTATAGTGAAAGATTTAAGCAGGGAGGGAGGGAGAGAGGGAGGAAAAGAAGAAAGAGAAAGAAAGAGAGAGGGGGGGAGAGAGAGAGAGAGAGAGAGAGAGAGAGAGAGAGAGAGAGAGAGAGAGAGAGAGAGAGAGAGAGAGAAAGAAAGAAAGAAAGAAAGAAAGAAAGAAAGAAAGAAAGAAAGAAAGAAAGGACAAGGTCAGGGAGCACATTTCCTGGGTACTTGACCTATGAGATCTCCCAGAGCCCTGTGCTCAGAGGGACCCCATCATTTTGTGCTTGACTGCCCTGGTGTGGGCCCCACATCATGCAGCTCATTCTGCCCCTAACTCTGCCCTTGCACAGCACAACAGCCCTTAGAACAGAAGTCACCCCACCCTCACGATTCTCTCCATCCCTCATTTATTTCCTTCAGTCTATTTTTGTGCATCAGGGAATATTTGAAGAAATGTCCTTAAGACCAGCACACATTTACCCCACACCCCGCTCCAAGCCTCTTTAGAGGTGACTTGAGTGTCATGTGATCTCCCCTATTATTAGCACAATACCTAGTCATCCCCAATCCCCCAAACTGCCGTTCTCATGACCTTATATATATTCGTCTCCTAGCAAAAAAGTGGCATGACCCCTAGCCTCAAGAATACTTGGCACAGGTCCCTGCTTCTCAGCTGTATCTATTGTTCCAGTCCAGAGTGACACCAGCTTCTATGTGTCTTGCTGACATTTCTGACTTTTAGTGGGGAACGCCGTTAATCAATCCCCTGAATCTGTTTTGGAAAAATTAAATAGCTCAAGTCAAGGCAAACACAGTAAATAATCCTTCCACAACCCAGAGAGTGGTGGGGGCCACGGGGACAGAGTGCTGTCCTCTCGTTATTTGAAATGCATTTAATTTGCCGCTGGGTCTTCCACACCAGCCTAGGATGCTCACTGGGCACAAAAAAAAGGAGAAATCAAAAGCTCCTTCCGAGCAAGGGGCTCCAGCTCAAGTGGGAGAAGTGTGAGCCGGTGTGGTGGAGAATGGCCTTGTGGACAGGAATAGCTCTTCCTGTGGTTTAATGTATAGGGGTCAACCCTTTAAACAGTTCTGTGTGTATGGGTGTTTGTGTTCACGTGTATGTGTGTGTGCGTAGAGGACAGAGGACAACCTTGAGTGTTGTTCCTCAGGTTCTCTTCACCTTGTTATATACATCACTGTGTGGGTGCACTCATGTGCAAGTACTGTGTGTGTGTGTGTGTGTGTGTGTTAGGTCAGCAGTCTTCTTTAATTGCTTTCCGCCTTATTCACTGAGGCATGATTTCTCAAACAAACCCGGAGCTCCACTGTTTCCACTCAGAGCTGGAATTACCGTCAGGCTGCCACACCTACCCAGCATTCCATGGGCTCTGGAAATCCATGCTGGTATGGAAAAGATTTTACCTGTTAAGCCATCTCCCCATTTCTGGGATCGGGGGACAAGTTTTTTCACATGGACTCTGGGGATCACACTCGGGTCCTTGTGCTTCAGAGACAAACACATCACTAACTGCTTAGCCTTTGACCTCACTCTAATGGGCATGGATCCTCTGTGAGAAGCAGTAACAGCCTGGTGGGTAAGTGTGACTTCTGGACTCTAGCCTAGACTGACCTGAAAGAAGTGTGTGTGTATGGGTGGGGGTGGCTACCAAGCCTCCAGTTCTCATCTGATAATCTCTTCCTGAGTAGCTGGGGGACTCGGGGAGGGAGAATTGGGACCAGCTGTGGTCCTTTGTCATCCCTCCCACAGACTGCTGGAGATTTTGATGTTTCAGCACACCCCCTCTTGTCTCAGGACCAGCCCCTACCAGCTCTAACAGAATTGGGTATAGAAACCCAAGCTGTCCATTCTGGTCCTAATGCTCAAAGTATACACAGTTTCTATCTGAGCCAAGTAGGCTGAGCATCCCATTGGAGCAAACCACAAGGAGAGCCCAAGAGAGCATGGGAAAGGAGAGGAGTAACACAAGGAGGGTCTTCTAGTCCCTCCACCAGGATACCAGCTATGTGACTTACATCATCTTGAACCACAGAGACCAACCCAGCTACAAACTGAATGCCATCAAGTGACCCAGCAGATACAATTGGAGTGAAAGAATTGCCTAGCAGAACCTGCCCCAATATCTGACCCATACCATTGGAACATTGTGTCATCCAGCTTTCCATATCTGTGACAGAAATATGCAGGCAAGCAATTTAAAGGGACAGGTGCCATGGCCCACAGTTTCAGGTGCTCTGGTCTATGGTCACCTGGCTATACCTGCTGGTCTGTGGTAAGGGGTTATATAGAGGCGTGAGTGCAAGGCACAGCAAATCTGCTCATTCCATGATGGCCAAGAAGCAAAAAGGAGAGACAAGAGGCAGCAAGGTCACTCCTAATATTCCTTCAAGGGCACACACTGTCCAAACTTCCTTTCATTAAGGCCCCACTTTCTGAAGGTTCTGCTTTCCCACAGCATCAGAGTCGAGAGCCAAACCATAACGGGTATGACAAAACAATGGCAGTTTGCTGATATTAAGATAGCTATGCACACAGGGGATGATCTGTAGAAACCGGTAGAGGACAATCTCTAGTGTTGGGTGTGGCCCGCCAAGACTCGACCAGCGATGAATTGAAGACCACCGACACAGGATCCTTCTCTATCGCGCTTTATTGAAGTGCACTCGGTTACAGTTGACTGGTGGAAGTAGGGGGCCCCGAGTGGCGGAAAGCGGCTGAATATATACAGGGAGAATGGGCGTGTTCAGAACGAAAGAGACGTGGCCGCATGGGATTGGAAGCAGCTGTTGCTGGGCAGATCAGGAGCAAGATCAGGCGGTAGAGACGTTGGTCTAACACGCCAAAACACACTTGTTCATCAGGCTCTCGGCGCCATCTTGTAATGGCGGCGATAGTTCGCCACATCTCCCCCTTTTTTGTTTGATTAGAGAAAGAGACCTCCAGTCATGGCTGAAATTAGAGGGTTCCCCCCGGGCAAAAATGATAATCTCTGTTTTTCCAGGGACGGGAAAATTAGTCAGAGGAAACCCGTCTGCACGGAACCATGATTTCCAGGGTGGCTCACCCTGTGCACTCTGTGGTGCAAGCCACCCGGGTAAGGCAAGCCGTTCTTCCGAGTGCAATGGGCAACAGGACCCGTCGGGTGCAAAGACACGGCTTAAGTCTCTTTAAACATAGTGAGCCAAGCTTGGGGGGATGTGCCAGCCTCAAGTGCAGCGAGTGCTCGGACAGTTGGGGACCCAGCGGGCATTTTCAGTCTTCAGAGACATACCTGGATTGGGAACGCCAGTTAGATTACATCTTCTGAATGTCTTAGAATGCTGGAATCCATATCTAAGAATGCACACCCCTGAACTGAACTCACAGTTAGAGATGGGTACTGTATCCCTCTGCCCTCTGACCGTGATCTTCCCTTGCCTAAGTCCCATCCTGCCTCAATTTTCAAATCATTGGACCCAGCTGCTTCCTGCCCATGCTTTATTTTGATGCTTTCTTGAATGTCAAGCTGCAGGTGGCTCGCCTAGGTCTTCTGCTGAAAGGCCACTGCTCTTTCCACAGGCCTGGAACAGGCTAAGCTCATTAAATGTGGCTACTGAGTCCTCTGCTGTGTACCTGAAGGCTAAGTTTTACTTTCTTTAGTCCTGGAAATGCACCAGTTTCTCTTGAGATGTATAAGAGGGAAACACAGGTCTTGGTAGATTTTCCTGTGGTGCTAGAGCTCCCTGGTTGGTGTGGAGGTCTAGAAGACCACAGTACAGGGAAGGATGGCAGAGTAAGCTACTGAGAAGAATTTTAATCCTTGATGAGAAATTAAGCTAACCACATCCGAGATTTCCCACCTTATGACTGTTTACTAGGACAGGGTTCTTGTCTCACCCTGGCACCATGATAAAAATACCCTGACAAAAATCAATTTAGGGGATAATGAGGTTATTTCAAATGATGATTCCAGTCCATCATTACAGGGATGCTTTGGGATAATGCTCTTGTACATTGTAAAGATTTGTCACTTATATTGGTTTAATAAAACACTGATTGGCCAGTAGCCAGGCAGGAAGTATATATAGGTGGTGAGACCAGACTAGGAGAATTCTGGGAAGATGAAAGGCAGAGATGCAGTCACCACCCAGACTAGAGGAAGCAAGATGAAAATGCCTCACTGAGAAAAGGTACCAAGCCACATGGCTAAACATGGATAAAAATTACAGGTTAATTTAATTTGTAAGAACTAGTTAGTAATAAGCCTGAGCACTAGACCAAATAGTTCATAATTAATATGCCCTTCCACGTGTTTTTTTGGACTGAACAGCTATGGGACCAAGTGGGACAGAAACTTCTGTCTACACAGGGAGACCAAGGCAAGAACTTCAAACAGTTAGTCATGTCACATCCACAGTCGAGAGCAGAGGGTCATGAACGTAAGAACACGCTTGCTTGCAACTTGATTTCTCTGCTCTTACACAGTTCAGGGCTCCTGCCTATGGAATGGTACTGCCCACACTGGGCTGGACCTTCCCACATCAATTAGTATAATTAAGATAATCCCTCACAGACATGCTCACAAGCCAACTCAATTCAGACAGTCCCTTACTGAAATTTGCCTTCCAGTTGACTCTTAGCTTATGTTAAGTCAATAATTAAAACCAACCCGTCATCACAGATAGCAAACCCATCTCTTTATTGTTCAAACCATTTGTTCTTTAGTTCAGCTTTCTGTTGTTAGTGGTCATAAACATCCTCCTATAGGTTGATAGCCCTCACTCTTGTCTACCTATAAGTCATTTGTGACTCATTACCACTGTACCCATATCACCCCTCCTCTGGGAAGGTATCTATTGTCACTATGACAAAATATTTAAGGCAGTTTAGGAGGGAAAAGGAGTCATTTGGGCTTCAAAGAGTTCTAAGTATGGGCACTGCATCCCCTTGCTTTGGACCTCTGGTGACATGACACATCGCTGCAGGAATGGATGGTAGAAGAGGTCCTTAAACTGATGATGGCCAGGAAACAAAGATAAAGGGGAACAGGAATGATCCAGGGCCCAAAAAATCCCTTCGAGAATATGTCCCCAATGACCTAAAATTCCTCCTAAGGTTCCAACTCCTTTAAAACTTCCAGTATCTTCCGACAAGTAGAGGTAACCAAACCTGTACCACACAGCAATGTGGAGATAACTCAGATTCTGTCTATAGCACTGAGATTTATGCTCCTCTTCCCATCTCCACATCCAGATACCACAGCCTCCTCCAGGGTCTCTGATGTCCATTACACAATTCAATCAATGCAAACCCATTGATGTGAGTGGGGCCCAATGCTGGTGCCCAGTAGCCATTCTTGATGCTCCTCCCATCAGACCTGGAGACACCCCTAACTTCTCCACAGAAGGGATGATGACAGGCAACTACGGTACAGTGGCCCCATGGGAACCCCCTAGATTGATGGTTTGCACCCTGATAGTGTGGAGTTAGGGATGTGTCTTATATGAACAGAAGTGAACTCACCCCAAGAAGGCTCCACCCCAGAAACACTGCAGAACTACCTTCTGCACACTTGTACTCCTTGGCCTCACCTTTCACTGACATCAGTAGCCTTGGCTACAGGTTAATTTCTGAGATGTTTCCAAACAAAATATCACTAAGAAAGCTGTAGAAAGGTCACATGAGTCATCCCAAGGCAGAAAATAATCGAAAAACCATGATAATGATTACAGTATGTTGTCTTTGCATAATAACTATGGCTCCCCCATGCACTCTGTGACAAGCTCTCAGAATGTCTGTCTGTACATGAGCAGCTGCAGCTTCATCTCCATTATTGTGACAAACACCTTGGCCATAAACAACTTTGAGGAGAAAGGAGCTGATAAAGCCAGGTCCCTGGTCCTGAGTTCAAGGCAAGAACTCGAAGCTACCAACTTGAAGGCAAGCCTGCTTGCTGTCCACAGAGCATGATCTCTAAACAAGAAACTCACCCACAGCCAAGGAAGTGCTACAGGAACCACGAGGGATGCTGCATGCTGGCTCTCAGGCTCGCTGATACTTAGCTAATGGTCTCATACAGCTCAGAACCACCTAACTAGGGAAGAGTGCCACCCACAGGGAGCTTACTTCAATCAACACTCAAGACGATCCTGAGCAGACATGCCCACAGTTACTTGCTTGAGACTCTTTCCAGGTGATTCTATGTGGTAACAAGTTGATGGTGGTTAAAAGCCAACTGTTGCATGGTGCCTCTCACTTCCGCAACAAATAATATACTAATAGACACACAGCCAGTAGGTGATAAATATAGGATAGGAACCCAGGTGTCTGGCCCTGAACATGCGCTCTTCACGCTTTATACCTGAGAACTCCCTCCTATGCCTCAGTACATGTGCATGTTTACACACATGGTCTCATTCAGCATACTCAGTAGTACCGTAAGGAAGATTACCCATGATGCTACTATGGGGAAGATTACCCATGATGCTTGGAGGTTACTTATGCTGCTAAGTGTAAGTTCCACGGGGGTCACCAGACAGCTTGCTTTGTCCCCATCCTCCAGGTTCCTGGTTTAAAATTTCATTTTCAATAAGAAACCACGTTTTAGAAGGGAAAATTACCTAGTACCACTGAATGAAGAAACTTTTTTTCAGTGTTAAAGGGAAAAAAAAAAAACCAGTTGGCCCAGTTTTTCATAGTGGCATGTTGATGAAATGCCGTGAATGAGTTGTGGGGTGAATGAATGAAATATTTCAAAGCAGAAAAATAAATCACGAGGAAGAACCAATTCCCCGGAGAAACAAGGATGCAGAGAGCAATTCCCTAATTCCTGGTCCATCTCACATCTGTCACCCTAAGAAAGAACCTTCTGTCAACACCTCTTTGATGAAGACCCTCGGCCAGAACAATATCACGTTCCTTAGGGCTCTCCGGTCTCCATGTCTGGTGTTAACCCTGCAGGGTGCCTTTGTCCTGGTGAGCCCAACATCAGCACTAGCCAACCGCCCTTCAGCAGGACCCTGGGAAGCGAGGACACTGGGGCGTCAGCCGATGTCCCCGGTGAGGGTGTGAGGGGGAGTGTGCTTTCATTTTTCAGGAACACGGATATTCTCCGACCTAATTCCCTTAAAGACAGAAGACAGAAATCTTGTCTGTATTTTCATGACTCACTTCCAGTATTTACCCTCTTGATGGGGATCCATGGCTAAGCATGGGACCATGCTGTTCCGGGACCACAGGCAGACAGGTAGCATGATACTGGACTGGCATGGAGGAAGCCCTGAACACATTTTAAAATTAAACAGACTAATAATGGCGTGTTAAACAGCTTTCTGTCACATGATAAAATATTTAAGGCAACTTAGGAGGGAAAAAGATTCATCTGGGCTTCACAGGGTTCTAAGTATGGGCACTGCATGCCCTTGTTTTGGACTTTGGGTGACATGACACATCGCTGCAGGAGTGGATGGTAGAAGAGGTCCTTAAACTGATGATGGCCAGGAAACAAAGATAAAGGGGAAGAGGAAGGACCCCAATACCCCTTCGAGAATATGCCCCCAATGACCTAAAACTCCCCCTAAGGTTCTGCTTCCTTTAAAACTTCCAGCATCTTCCAACAGCTCTGCAGGCTGGCAACCAAACCTGTACCACACAGCATTGTGGAGATAACTCAGATTCTGTCTATAGCACTGAGATCTATGCTCCTCTTCCCATCTCCGCATCCAGATACCTCAGCCTCCTCCAGGGTCCCTGATGTCTATTACACAATTCAACCAATGCAAACCCATCGATGTGAGTGGGGTCCATGCTGGTGCCCAGTGGCTGTGCCATCAGACCTGGAGACACCCCTAACTTCTCCACAGAGGGGATGATGCCAGGTAACTACCATACAGTGCTCCCATGGGAACCCCCTAGGGAGACCCAGAAGTAGGGTGAGCTTTGTCTGCCTGCCATTTTGCATACGGAGACAGGTGACAGGATACAGAGACAGAAATGAAGCAACTGTTTCCTGGGGGTGGGAGGAGGACAGGCCTGTGACAAGTGATCTAAGAGGAGGTAAGGACAGCACTGGTCTGTGTGGGTCAGGGACTGTCCACAGCCAGAATCTGCAGAAGTGTATCTCAATCTCAGTAGATCATCTACTAGTGTCTTATAGTCCACAGACCTCCCCGTCCCCACTCACCCTTTTCCCCAATAGGTGTCCACTTTGCGCTCTATGTAACTCTTGAGTGGACCTGAAGATTAAGCTTTTGGATGTTGAACTCCAAGGACACTTAGTCAGCTAGACACCAATAAGCTCTTAGGGCTGCTTCTCCTGCCACGTGACCCCCTTCATCTTCTGCCTCGCGCCTACCACACCACCAGGGTCTCCACATTCCCTCCCTCCCACAAGTAGCTCCTAGGCGCTTGTCTTCTGTCCCATTTCACACTGTTTTGTTTTCATTTTCTCATGTCCTGTGCATTACCAAACTTCTATTATTAATACCCATTTCCTGATTGGATTGTGAAGCCTCTTAGAAGCTGGAGCCCTGCCTTGTACTACTTTCTACTATTTCCCACAGCCTGAGGCTGCTGAAGAAGAAGACACACAGCACCAAAGGGTGAGTAGAAACGTCTGTTCCGAGAGGCCTCGCCTTTCTCACACAGAGAACTAGAGGTGGTCAGTGAACCGGCTAGCCTCCCGGAACTGCTAGCCAGAGGGCATGCCTCCCTCCGCTACCACCCTTTGCAGAGAGAGCTGGCTCCCATAAGTCCCCATGGAGACTAGCAGAGCCATTTCCAACGGAGGCAGCCCGGATGCCTCCCTGGACTCAGTGTACCCTCTTCTCGGGGACACATTGGCTTAGCAGAGGCTCAGCTGGCTTTCGGAATCCCAGCCATTCTCTGCACCAGAGCCCCCAGATGGTGTGTTCTGTGGAGCACACGGTGATGGAGGGAGGCATCAGAAAGGGAAGAAAGCCACCTGGGGCTATGCGCCACCAAATCATTTGTCCCTCTGTCCTAATCCTTCCACAGAATGTCTTGCTCTCAATAAGCATTGAGACAGCCAAAGAAGCCTTCGACGCCTGAACTAGAGGCACACTGGTCAGCACAAATCCCTTCTCTCTAATCAAGCCTCCGTCCTCACTCTGGCTGAGTTGGAAAGCTCTTGAGAGGTAGCAGATTGCAGGCACTGAAGGCTGGTGTCTTCTGTTTATCCACAGAGTGGGGACTGGCCAATGCAAGAGCCCTGTACTGTTCCTTCCATGTGCTGCTGGCTCTGCAAGCTCCAAGCAGCCGCCTGGGCGATCTGCAGTGCCAGCCCCTCCCCAGGCTACCTCCCACTCCCCTGGCTTTCTCAGAGGGAGCTGCAAGGGACTAATCTCCCAGGCAATAGTACTCAAACCACAACCTGAGGGAGACATGAGCGGGACAAAACTAGAAATTGTCAAAGTGAAATAGGTAGGAACAAAACATAACGCGCGTATACACAAACACACACACACACAGAGAGAGAGAGAGAGAGAGAGAGAGAGAGAGAGAGAGAGAGAGAGAGAGAGAGCGCAGATTCAAGATGCATTCCCTGCTGTGTATTTGAACCAAGTCTTGCACCCGACTCAGGGTCTGGACATCTGAGACAGCGTGACTCATCTTCAATACTGATAATTCTTCTCAGAACGCTGTTCAAATGGAACCGCCCACTATAAACAAGACAGAGAGACAAAGGGACAAGGACAAGGGAGACCAAGAAATGAGGAAGAGATCTCCACCTTCCTAAAGTACAAGATGGGAAGGAGGAAGAGAAAAGGCCGGTAAACAGGGCACGGTGCACAAATCTTCCCCTAACGTGGTAATGTAAATGTTCATTTCCACCGTTAGATGGGACCTTGGTGTTCAAGTTCTGGTCAGAAACAGTTGGGGCGACATTGCTATGGAGGCATGACTCTAGGAATTAGGGTGCTCTTCATCAGTTTCCCTAAGCTGCCTTTTTAGTCTCCTGGGTCTACACTCTGCGGAAGCTGTACTGCTGCTCTGGGCTCTCCAAGGACAGCTGTTTCCCTGGGGAAGCCTGTCCCCCTCTGGCCTCCTGTCTACACAGTTCCTAGATGGCTGAGGTGAGGAGGACCCGGTCCAACTCTGAGGCCTGGCAAGCTACGAGAGTGTGGATGGGCATGGCTGTGTGTAGAATGACTTTGTGTCTCCGTAAGCTACAGACATAGGCTCAGAAATGAGTAGACAGAACCTCGCTGGTCTGCTTTGCCCATGGCTGATTCCAGCCCACAGACTGCAGGGCTCCGCGGCTTATAGCTTTACCCCAAACCCTTGTGCATTAAGTAGAGGTCCCTTCCCTCTAAGATGGCCACTGGGAGAGCTTTATGTTTAAAAAAAAGGGAGGCCAGTAGCACTGGCCACTGTCAATAATTCTGTCCGTTAGGGTCAGAGATAATGAAGTTGACAGGCATCCAGGATCTAATAACAGCTATATTCTCCTTGACCTTAATAAAGGGGGGTACGCTTTTGTCCCGGTTCATCTTGGGTGGTAAGTGGCAACTTCTGCTTTAAGGCTCCACCCTCATCTTAGCACAGTATCTGAGCCATACTAGGATGGGGCAGGGACCTGCAAAGGCCACCTTCTCACAGACAAATGTCAAAATCAACCTGGGGCTGAGACCCAAGATGGGGAGACAGTGATGCATCTTGGTCCTTGGGAACTTTCTCTGAAGTTACTCTCTAAGGTGGAGACACGGTTCCAATCATGAAGGTCAAAGTAAGAAGCTAAATGGAGTGCCGTGCACCTGTAATCCAGGACGGCTCAATGGGAGCTGGAGGTGGGTGGACTCCTGGTCCTCACACAAGTTGGCAATGAGAGACCCTATCTCAAAAATAGGTCATCGAGGGATGATGCCAGATGCTGCCCTTTGACCTTCCCATGTATACACATACACACTCAGAAATGCACCTACACACACAGGTGTGTATACACACACACACACACAGAGAGAGAGAGAGAGAGAGAGAGAGAGAGAGAGAGAGATGCAGATACAGCACACATGCACACACATTCACAGGGATACCAATTCTCTTACAAGCTTCAATGTTTCTCCATCCCTAAGGGTGACTCGGCCTTGAAGGTGTGTTGACGTCTCAATGAATTCTACCCAACCAGGCTGGAATGGAAGAAAGTGAGCGATGATGATGGATGGCGTGAGCGGCCAGTGCGACAGCAGGAGACATGAAATGGGAAGCCGTTGGCAGTCCATCGTTCTCATCACAGCGGCTTCTGTTTGGAAGACAGCGCAAGGGAGATGCCACCTCCTCACCTCTCTACAGGGAAGCCGAAGGGGTCTTCAGCTATGTAGCTCCTAATGTGTGTCAGAGGCAAAGGCCCTCCCACATGGTTATGTAAGGCAGTCTTGGACTGAGAGCCATGCCTGAATCCAAAACGAGTTTGGGTTTCTTGTAAAGCTATAATTGCTTGGAAGAGACCAAATTTTTCAGAAACCAGATTCAGATAGTATTGGCCTGAGACCAATCTCCACAGCCCAAAGCACATTACAGACTCTCTAGAGACGTCACCTAGAGTTCTGGAGTTTCCCAATTACTTTTTTTTTTTTTTTTTTTTTTTTTTTTACTTTTTTGGTTTGTTCTCTCTCTCTCTTTCTCTGTCTCTCTCCTCCCCCCCTCCTCAGATAGGGTCTTGCTATGCTTGTCAGGCTACCTTTGGACTCACTGCAATCCTCCTGCATCAGTCTCCAGAACACTGAGATTATAGGTATACATCATGATGTGTCATTTATATAGCATCCCTTGAGCTGCATTTGGAAACCACTGACCCAGCCACGTCACCGATGAAGGCTACAAAGTAAACGATGGAAGTTCTAGCAATAGACACTATACCTTAGGTTTCCTGTCTTATGCCCTTACCTCTTCTCAACATCAAATGCCTGAGGGTCTTTAATTCAACTTGCCAAATGCACCTTGATATTGGTAATGACCAAAGTAGTTGACCAACTGTCTGCTGTAAGAGTTCTTGCTGATCCAAAATGTAGGCTTGGGTAGCACAGAGGGCTAGCTGCTCTCAAAATTGAGATGGAGCATAGCTCCCAAGAAGGAATTGTTAGACATAGGTAGGAAGGCTCCACTCTACTGAAATTCAGTAGGTCCCATGGGAGAAACCCAAGAATTCATTCAGTTTTTTTTGAAAGTTCTCAGCTGCTACCAGTACTTCTGGACAGAAGGCTATGCTTGGCACCAAAGACCTACAGGTTCTCTCAATTAGCTACCACCCTGCTAGGGACACTGTGTTCTCATCCTCCCTCCATCTAAGGTCTGGTCCATCTGCCTGTCCTCTGCCCTGGCTCCT
This sequence comes from Chionomys nivalis, assembly GCF_950005125.1. Classification (NCBI taxonomy): domain Eukaryota; kingdom Metazoa; phylum Chordata; class Mammalia; order Rodentia; family Cricetidae; genus Chionomys; species Chionomys nivalis. The sequence goes on from NC_080090.1 coordinate 9,794,423, forward strand.
CACAGGATTCCTCTTTAACCTCTCCCTCTGCTGCTGGAGTTTTCCAGGAGGGAGACTGTGACTCCCAGATGTCACTGGCCTCTCTCCCCCCACACACACTCTTCATGTCTCATTCTCGTTAGCAGGATCCCAGCTTGATGGCTCTGGTTGTAAACTTTTGCCTTTCACTGAAGGCTCCAAGAAGCACCAGGGACTTGAAGGCAGGCATGATGAGCCCATCCCATAAAAGTCACAGCACCAGGGCAGCTGAGTCCCAAGGAGAAGGATGAATGGACATCGGCCAGAGTTTCCAAGCAAGCGGGTTGTTCCGACCTTCTTAGTGAGGGCACAGAGAGAACCCAAAGGGTGTGCGTACGGGATGACTTCCACATAGCAGGAAAGAAAATGGAGAAGGAACACCCGGTCTGGCATCACTACCATCAGTGCTGACGAGTCTCCAGCTTGAAGTGTGGTTGGGGGGCAAGGCTTCAAATCACACATGAGACATACAAGACATTTTGTAACTATCCATGGTTTCAGCCCCCACAGACAAACCCAGAGGAGATTTATCACAGACGGGAAACGCTTCACACATTTGGATGTCACCATGTCGGTGAACCCCAGCAGATGGGCTCAAGAACAGGAAAGGATCTCAGCTGCTTCTGCCTGCAAAAGCGGGTGACTCCGAGCTGATCTAACCGGTCAGATCCTTCCATAAACAAGCATGGTCCACTGGTCCTGAGAGAGTGATGTCTGCCTACCTGAACATGTGGATGGTAATATTGGTTTCCTGTCATCTAGGAGGGAAACCCTGAGACAATCACTACCCTGTGGTGTGTATTTCAGACCACAATCACCATCCACCATAGGAAGAAACTTCAAGGTCACAAGCCATAGTATATTTTCCTGAGGGAGAAAGGCTGAATCATCCTATAGGAAGCCCTAAGATGGCTAGGGGTCAGGAAACGAGCCGACCGTGTTTCCTCTGTGGGGGTGGATCCTGCATCCCTGCTAGCCAGGACTTCCGCCATGTCTCTACCTCAGCCATGGAAGCAGACAGAACAGTTCCCGGCTGCACTTTGGGACCTCTAAGTCTCAGAATTCAAGAGCAGAAGAGCAGGTCTTCGCTAGCCATGGGAGTCTGCACCTTTTCGTCAGCCACTGGGTCAATACCAATGTCACCCATCATTTCTCCCATCTTTAGGTTTTCAAATGTTTTGGAACGGTTTGTGTTAAACAGGCAGAGGAGGTAGGAGTCCAAACACCAAATAAAGACATAGTGTTTCGTGGATGTGGAGAACTTCACTGTGGCTCAACAACTACAAAGCCATTTTCTGATCATTCCATGAGCGAAGGCACAAACAGAGAAATGCCCGGCATGAACAAATCCGTGGTTGAAAATAAGGTATGGGGCCAGTGAGACAGCTTCATGGGTGGACATGCTTGTCACGCAAACCCAGTGCCTGGAGCCCATGGAGGAAGGAGAGGAAGATGTCCTCTGACCTCTCCACATGCACAGTGGCACACACACACACACACACATACACACTAACAATAATAACAAATAAAAAATAGCAATAACAAATAAAAATTATTTTAAATCTAAAATAATATGAGTCTGATGAGACATGGAATCTTACTAACACACACCTTATAAAATCTAGCTTTGGTGGTCATGCATTCATTAGCCTGAGAATGTATTCACAATATATCTTGTTTTTAAAGAATGATAAAATAGTATGTACAGAACAATCTTACTTGTGATACAGAAGTGTGTGTGTGTGTGTGTGTGTACGCCTATGTGTGTATAACTGAGCCTATGTACAAGCATATAAGTGCATGTTCAGAGAAATATACCGGGAAAGATCTACTCACAGACTTTCCTCCTGGTCTTCTTTGGATCTCTACCACCCTGGGCTTTGGGTCCTTCCAGAGCCTCCCTGGGAAGAGGAGGTGTCTCTCCCTGCTGAGCATAGACTCTAAGACCAAGGGGGAAGCACCAGAATTCTTAGCCTTCCTTGTACATACCCTAGTACACAGGACCTAGAATTCCTAAGAACCCCAGTGGCCTCCAGCCTGTTTCCAGGAATGCACAGACTCTCCTCACTTCTAAAGATGCTTAGAGATGCCGGACCACAATGCCCCAGAAAAAAGGGGGCAGGCAAGAGGGGTCTGTTTGTGGGAATGCAGATAGAGCTTGCCCATGGGTTGTCTGTGTATGTATACATGCAAGGGTCCTCATGGTAGATGGATAGGCATAGTGACAGACGGGAACGCGGGAGACTAATCCATGAGAAGTAGGGTGGCCAGGGGCTACAGTTGTATCGCAGAACTTCAGGGAGTCCCAGAGTTCTAAATTTGAACCCGGACTTCCAGATTGTTCCAGAGAAGGATGGGATGCCTTTATTTAGCAGTTTGGTACCAGGTTTATAACCTCTAAACATTGAGGTGTGTGGCATGTGTATTCATGTGTCCTTTCACCACAGATCAAGCTCAGAAGTGTTAAGGCTGGAACTACTTTGGGTTATTTCAGTTTCTCGCTCTCCTCCCACTTCAACTCATCTTCCCCCTTCTATGTCTCCCTCTTCTACTTCTCTTCTTCCATCCCTGTGTCCTCACGTTCTACTACCATATACTAACACATAGCTATTTGAGCATCAAATGTCTCCACAGGCTCATGTGTTTGAACACTTAATTCCCAGTGGATGGTGCTGTCTGGAAGACTGTGGAACTTTTAGGAGGCGTGGTCATCCTAAAAATGAGTCACCAGGACACACTTGGAGGTTTATGGTCCAGACAGCCCCATTTTCCATCTTTTCTCTTCTTCTTGATGCTAACAGCTGAGTACAACATCTGCCACCACACTTCCCTGCCACAGCAGACTGCATCCCCTCAAACCATGAGCCAAAGTAAATCCTCTCTGAAGTTGCTTATTATTAGGGTTTGGTTCATAACAGTATAAAACTACTATGTTGACACAATCTACTGAGTTACACGATATCCACATATGGATAAGCACAATCAAATTTCATTATGTTAATGAAAAAGTTATGTCAATGAAGATGTTAATAAAAGCAGATAAAGAGGGTGGTCATAGCAAAGTTTGGAATTATAGCTACTGTATGATTCTTCCAGAATCATACCTAAAACATGTGTGTGCCCAAACAAAAGAGAAACAAACCCACCAGAGTATTGGGTGCGTTCATTTACATCTGAAGAACAAAGTGTCAAAGAGGTTGTTTTTCCCCTTACAGCGTTTGTTTTCCTGCAGTGACCACGGAGTTCTACATTATCAGGGCAGAATGGAGGCCTAAGATCAGAAAACTGAAACCGAAAGAAAAGTCGGCTGTCATAATGTTCTTTCTCCAAACAAGAAACAAGTCAGGCTGGTGAAGGCCAGCACAGCTGCACGGCCAGACCCCAGCTTGTTCAAGTCCTGGAGGTATCTAACCTACAGCTCGTGGGCCACGTGAACCCCAAGATAGACACAAAAATCAGAATCTTACCTAAAATACTCTCTGGTGTGCTTGTCTTTTATTAACTGGTCACGTGGTTCTGAGGGTGCAGTTTGTAGATGATGTCACATCATCATGTCAAATGGACACACCTGCTTGACTCGTCTACAGGGAGAGGCCCCGGTTCTATGTTTATTGTCATTAACTCATAAACTGTGACTGAGGGGTATCCCGCTCTGTGTTCCCTGCCTGCTTTTCTCCAAAGTGGTTCCAGTGTAAGTCGGGAGTGGGGGCTTCTTTAGCCTGCTGGTTTCTAGCTTTTGTAGCAGGTTAAGAGTCCCAAGACACTGTGAACTGGTCATAGATACCGGAATTGAAACCCCAGGAGAGCAGTCTCTCCTAATAAAACCCGGAAATCTAACATCCTCGGCTTTCATTTCTTACCTGCCAAGCAAAGATTATTCTAAATTTCCAAATCTTTTTGTTAAACCATAATTATATAATCTATGACTCACACCTCCTTTCCTTTTAAACTGTGAGCCATTCTCCCACACACAACTCTTGCTGGACTGTGTTTACCTCCAGGGTTTGGCTTTTTCCTTCTGAGTTTGGCTTTCCAGTAAGCTCCTTGAGCAGAAGGTGCAGAGGAGAACACACCACACCCCTTGTGTGGCTTCACCTAGCACGCACACTGTGTGGTCAGGAAACAGGAACACTCACAGCTGAGTGGACCATCTTGGCTTTGCTTGGTGGCTAAGAACCAAGCTTTGTGAACCTGTGGACACAGACGGCTTCTGTTTCAGCTTCTCCGTGTGGGATGGAGGTGGTTGTGCCCTCTCATCACTATCATGTGAGCTTTAAATGAGATGATGTGCAAGGTGGCCATCACAAGTGTGGTCGTGAGCACCAGCTCTGGTTTCTATCAGCCGTGGGAGCTTCCACTTGCTTAGGTTATGGAGATAGGTCAGTAGGAAAAGTGACTGCAGAGCACGTGTGAGGCCCTGGGTTCCATCACCAGCGCTACGCAAGCGAGAAATAGCGATGCATACCTATGCTCTCATTTGCACTGGACTGGTGGAGGCAGGAGGATCTGACATACAAAATTATCCTCAATATCAGTAATTAGCCACGGGTCAGGATACATGAGACCCTGCTTCATCCCCCCGCCCCCACCTTTGCCTTTCTTTCTCAGAAGTACAGAATTTAATGCCATCTCCAACACCAGGAAAGCAGTAAGTGCCACTCATGACAGTTTGAGACCCCCGAGAACCCCAACCCCAAAAAACCCTCCTCAGTGTCCCTGACCTGAGCTCCAACCGTGCTCCCTCAGACTTGGCTGGCTGCCTTGAACCATACTGGTGCAATAGGAGACAATGGTTTCCCTGTCCACCTCAAGTGGTATTGTTTGTGCTTCCCCTAAGCCTCCTTTGCCGGGAAACAATTTCTTGCAGACCTCAGCAAGGAAGGCACCCAGCAAAACTTCCAATGCACAGCTTTCTCAAGGCCCTCACTTGGCAAACGGGCCGGTTAGGAGTTGAATTTTTTACCTCAGACCCAGGAACAGAAGGTGACAAACCATGTTCCTGTGGAGAGACGTGGGCACCGGACAGTTGGCAGCGTTGGCATTGCCAACGATAAGAGACTGGCTTCCTCAACTGAGGTCCCACTTGGACCTTGTTTGCCAGCCCCAGAAGGCCCAGTGCCCTGCTAAGGAAATAAGATGTTTTTTCTTCTTCACACCCTCCCACACCTTTTGTGACAGTTCTTTTCTGTCCCTTGAGAAATGTGTGTCTTTGTGGGACCTGTCCTCTGCCCTCCTTTTGTGAACATACCAAGCAAAGATCCATTTAATTTTCAACCCCAGTGTCCATCAATAAATTGCCGCTGTTCTGGCTTGGAAGGGGTGCCGCCGCCTTCCTCCCTTGGCGGGCATTCCTCTTGTACAGGGAGTGTTTCTCATTATCTGGCTTGACCTCTGGTGCAAACCTCTTTTCATCCTCTCCTTGGGCTTTTCTTATCATACTTTACACTCCCTCAGCCTCGTTCTGTAAGCGGCCACCTTCTTCTCAGCACCCGGTGTTCTGTCCCTTGCCTGTGTCCTCTGCTATGACCTTCATTATCCCCCTCCCATCGCCTGTCAGAGCCTCGGGAAGCTCCGTCCTGGCCCTCCCCAAACCTTGTGCTTCAGCCATTTTGCTTCCAAGTGCTGCCTGACACAGGACAACAGGCTCAGGTGTCAGTGGGCCCAGGAGTGGCCCCTCACGGATACTGCCTATGTGCCCAGTGCCACCCTAGATGAATGAGATAAATGCGGGTCTGGTGGGGTTTATAATTGAATCAACAGGAATGTGATATGCAGCTAGCTAGCTCAGATTGGCCACCCAGAGTGCCCACACCACTCCAAGCCCTGAGAGGTCCCACAGCCCAAGCCTTGGGGCATCACACGGTCACACAGCATCCAACAGAGACCAGTGAACACGTGACAGAGCTGGGCGCACGCACAGCCTTCCTGACAGATCTGGGTGCACCCACAGCCTTCCTGACAGAGCTGGGCACACCCATAGCCTTCCTGACAGCGCTGGGAGCACCCACAGTCTTCCTGACAGAGCTGGGAGCACCCACAGCCTTCCTGACAGAGCTGGGAGCACCCACAACCTTCCTGACAGAGCTGGGAGCACCCACAGCTTTCCTGACAGAGCTGAGAGCACCCACAGCCTTCCTGACAGAGCTGGGTGCACCCACAGCTTTCCTGACAGAGCTGAGAGCACCCACAGCCTTCCTGACAGAGCTGGGTGCACCCACAGCCTTCCTGACAGAGCTGGGAGCACCCACAGCCTTCCTGACAGAGCTGGGAGCACCCACAGCCTTCCTGACAGAGCTGGGAGCACCCACAGCCTTCCTGACAGAGCTGGGAGCACCCACAGCTTTTCTGACAGAGCTGGGAGCACCCACAGCCTTCCTGGCAGAGCTGGGAGCACCCACAGCCTTCCTGGCAGGCCTATCAACAGGTGAGTCAGTTAAGGAGAGAGTGATTTCAAAGACAGGACTCTAGTCCCTGGAAGGAACTGGAGCTTTGCACAGAAACCAAGCAGAGACAGTTCTCAGAAATGGGGCACAGGGCGGGGAGCCGGTGACAAAGAACAAGGTAGAAACACATGTACAAGAACAGGCTGGCACCAGAGAGAGGGACCAGCTGAGTGGAAGATGTGTATTTATAACCAGAGAACATCACAGACAACTTTAATGTCTACGGGGGGTGGTCAGTAAATAAATCATGGTCACGTGTGCTGGGGAACACTGAGCAGCGTGAAAACGTTCTCTGTGGAACGGCATGAGAGGAGGAAACCTCCTTAGAGCGCGTCAGGTCGGAGCAGCCAGTTGCGAGCTAATTCAGAAAAGAAAGCAACTGTTTGATGCACATGGTTAGGAGGCACACAGAAGGGAAGGACGAAGGAAACGGACCCAGATACCTGACTGGACAGCATGCGGCTTACTTTCATTATTTTCTCTCTACATTTTCCAAATTTTCTCAACTATAGCAGAAAGTATTTCCTGCGTTTCCTCAAGGGGAAAGAAACAAATAAAAAGTCGTTGTGCTAATAGCTTTCCTCAAAGCATAAGGGCCACTTGTCTCCCAAATCAGTTGACTGATTTTCTCTGCAGTTGCAAAAAGTTAGCTATTAGGGTAGGGCTGTGGGAGTGTAAAAGACCCTGCCAAGGCCTTCCTAAAATGAGGACAGTAACAGGGTTGCAGCCTAGAGCCCCACTGCGGTCACCCCTTGTCATGGCTCGCCGCCCCTTCTCTTCCGCTAGCACTCCCGTATAGCACAGGAACTCCTCAGAGCACTTCCGAAGCTCTGAGTTTCTGGTGAGGGTCACCCAGGAAGTGAGGTCAGAAGCTGCTGCAGCACTGCCCTGCTAGGGCCAGGGTGTGGAGTCTGCAGCCAGCAGTCCTGTCTCTGAACCCTGACGTTCCAGACTAGTTGTGTCTCTCGGGCTTGCTTCATTTTTAAAGTGGAGACGAAAACCATCTGAGTCAGGTGTCGTGGAGCGCTTTAATCTTAGCTCCAGGGAGACAGATGCAGGAGGAGCCCTATGAGTTCTGGGCCAGTGTGGTCTCCATAGTGAGTTCCAGGCCAGTCGGGACTACACATGAAACCCTGTCTGGGGCGGGGGGGGATTAAAATAAAATAAAAAATGAGTAGCATCTGCCCTTGTGATGGCTCTTGTGATGGCTGCACTATCTAATGAGGCAAGTCTTCCCGGCTGTGCCAGGTAAAACACACACACACACACACACACACACACACACACCCCGTCAAGTTCACTGTTACCACTGCTAGCTGGAAAGCTTGGCTAACATACCACACACCTCTGGAGACTCCCAGAGTTCTCAAACTCCATAAAACCCACCACACTCCACACTCCACCAGGGTGGGTAAGCATTCTCATGCTAACACACCACATGACTTGATCTCTCTGGGGACAACGGGGGTGTGTCACCCTGGACGTCCCATTCAGAGAATTCTGCAAACTATTCCCCCAGACTCTAAGCACAGGGAACGAGAGACATTCACGGAAAAAATCCCTTCCTAACTCTACTTGGCATCTCGTATTTGTAGCTGGGACCTTCATCTATCTCTGCCTTCTGGAGCCCCTGTTCCTCATCTGAACCTCAGGTCATGACTGAGTGGAGAGGGTGATTGAAAAATCAAGTCTATGGCGGCCTCTTCTGAGACACGGAGGAGCCTCCAAGAAGACTGCAAAACATTGTCTCTCACTGTATTTACAGACCTTATGCTGAAAGACAGGGAGGGAGAGAGGGAAGGAGAGAGGGAGGGAGGGAGGGAGGGAGGGAGGGAGGGAGGGAGGGAGGGAGGGAGGGAGGGAGGGAAGGAGGGAGGGAGGGAGAGAATGAAATGAAGACCACACGTTTTATTTGTAGGGGTAGGAATTATCTCTAGGTCTACCTCTTAGGAACTACATAAGTAATTAAACAGATGCAGTCTCTCGACCCAACCAAAATCATTCATAGAGAAGATGCTCTGCCGTGGAGGGTGAAGTTCTGAGGATTCTTGGTCATCAATCAATTGTTCCCATAGAAAGCATCCCACTCTCTGAGAGCCGTGTGAGGTTCTGGATGGAGCTGTCTCCATCCCAATGCTCCCGAACCTCTGTCCTGTCCTCCCCTCCACCCCAGCCAGCTTCCTTCTTTGAAGACCCCCCAACCAGTGGCTCCCGAGTCAGCCTCTGAGCTGTACAATATTCTTTCCAAATTCAACCGTCTCCTGAGCCAGCCTCCCAGCCAACTGCTTTCTGTTCCCACTTGAGTGGCTGCCTGACTCTGGAAATCACGTGTTCACATCCCAGGATTCAGCCCTAGCCCCTAGCCCTTCCCTGGTTCAGAAGCTCCTGTCCCTGGACAAAACTGTCCTCGCCAGTTTCCGAGGTTTACAAAGCAAGGCCCCGGAACGTGTGGCTGTTTTCTCAGGCCTTGACTCTCTGACATCCACTTATGTATCTTGAAGATTTTCTTTTAATGATATATAAACATATTCAAGTAAAATAAAAGCAAACAGGGGCTATTGTTTCATATCTCATTCATTGTGACTGAATTAAAACTTTGTTTCAGAAAAGGAAAATATGTATGAACCAAGTGTGGTGGTACATGCCTGTAAGCCCATTACTCAAGAGGTAGAGGCGGTGGGGGAGGAACATAAGTTCAAGGTCATCTTCAGCTATATATACTAAGTTCAAGGCCAGTCTGAGACTCACAAGACCTTGTCTCAGAAAAATAAATAGATAAAAAGATCAGGGAGAAAAGACAAGAGGGCTGAGGATAGAGCTCAGCTGGTTGAAGGGCTTGCTTTTCAAGCAAGAGGATCCCAGCTCCATTGCCCCAAAAAACACAAATACAGTACTCGAGGGTGGAGGTACGCACTTATAATCTAGGACCTGCTGAGGTGGGCTGGTCTTCCAACATAGGCTAACTGGTGAGCTAGACCAAGACCCCTGCCTCAAAAACAAAACAACAGCTCTTGCAACACCTGACACCAAAGGTTTGCTTCTGGCTTCCACACACACATGCCTACACAGCTACATACATGTACACACACATACACACACACACACACACCAAAAGGAAGAAAGAAAAAAATAAAATTGCCTTTGGAATGTCTCAGTTGCTTCTGAGAACCCCAAATCTAGCTCCACGTTGGGGTATTGGGGTCATCATCTTCAGCTTTCTGGTTCTTGCACTGTGACTTCCTTCCATCTTGGAAACCAGAGCGTCACCTGGGTGCCTCGCAGATAACATCCGCACCTTATTCTCCTTTCCAGCCTGGGGTAGCAGCAGTCCTTAGGGTTTGGGACAAGGCTGACTGATATTTGGGGATGTATAATGCTTCCTTCTCCCACTGCTACAGAATGTATGAAACGAAACACTTCACAGGTTGTCTGGAGGGAAGACTGGGCGGGAGCATGGTTGCGGAGGCTCCAGTCTGTGCAGCTGGTTCTGCTGCTGCTGAGCCTGTGGTGAAGCCGAGTGCCGTGACAGGAAGTACTGGGAGAGTAAATTCATCCATGTTACTGTGGTCAAAGAGAGAAGGAGGCAGGAAGAGGCTAGGGCCCCATTGTCCCCTCTAAAGGCTTAGTCCCAGTGACCTGGCTTCCCTACACTTCGTCCCATCTCCTAAAGGTCCCATCACTTCCCTGTAATTCTACAAGCTGGAGACAAAACCTTGAACTCATAGCCTTTGGGGGACATTTAAAATCCAAACCACAGCAGACACGGTGGCTCGCAAGTATAGCCAGTGCACTCCAAACACAAATGCCTGAGGACAGAGAATTGAAGCTGAGCCTGGGCTACAGAGCAGGACTTGGTCTAAACAAAGAAGTTAAACAGAAAAGCCATATTTAGAAGTGCTATGGGGACCGGAGAGATGGTTCAGCAGTTAAGAGAACTTGCCGCTCTTATGGAAGACTCGGGTTTGGTTCCTGACATTCACATGGCGGCTTACAACTATCTGTAACCCCAGTTCCAGGGAATCTGACACCTTCTTCTGGCCTCTGCAGGATGAGCCATGTATATGGTACACACACATGCAAAACACGCATGTACACTTTTTAAAAAATGCAGTGATGGAAAAAGGCTCCAGAGGACCATGAAAATACACTTCAGTATACTGCTCATAACTGGGGTCAGTGCTCAACTCTGAGACTCCATCCCACAGGAAATGCTAACGTGAAAAAGATCCTAGCTAAAACTCTAGCTCCACTCATTCATTCTGTTGTCTGCTTCCCAAACATCACTGGCTAATGTGGGCCACACGTGGCATCAGGATTGTTGCGGTTTTTGTGGCGATACATACTACTGCTGTCATGCTTAAGATCTGAGCGTTTCAAGCCAGAATACTGGTGTGCTGCTGGCTGGCACTGAGGAGGAGGTGGGATTTAGGGATGACCCCAGTGACCTCAAAGTGAGCACAGGTGGGAAAGTGCTCGCCTTGCCAAGTCCCAAGCTGGGAAGCCTTTCCTCATCACTTAAGGCTTTATAGGGAAGAAAAGACAAAAGAAAGAATCAAGAGGAATGCAAACTATTCCTTCTGACTTGGTTTCCCCATCCCCACAGCCTGGAGTGGAAAGTCACAGACAGTATGACCAAAGGAACCTCCTGACTCACAGCCATCCCCACGTTTGAATCAAGATACTTCACAGCTAGGACGAGGGACAGATTTGAGTTGAAAAAAATAATACCACGAAGCTGCCAGCCTGAGCAGATTTCCCTCTGATGGAAGATGGCAACAATAAGACAAAAGACAGATTTTTGCCTTCAAGAAATTCTCTCATCACTGCAGCCGGAGACACAAAATTTAAGGCAAACATTCATTGTTTTCCCACTGTTTGGAAATACAGAAAAAAGAAAATCTTGCCATTTCTCTCTCTCTCTCTCTCTCTCTCTCTCTCTCTCTCTCCCTCCCTCTCCCTCTGTCTGTCTTGTCTCATTCTACCAGAAGTAACATTTTTTTGCTGCACTAACAAATGGCTGGCAATGAATCTTCTGGTGCCTGGAACAGAGGAAGGGGCCCGGCAAAGCCAAGAGCCTGCGTGGGAGACCACAGGAAATTGCAAAGTTGCTAAGAAAACAGAAGCCCCTGACAGGCAGCCTTCACAGCGTTAGTCTCTCAAATATGATGAAAATATTATCTGCCTTATTGATCACAAGCTCCCTAAATAGAGCAGAGCTGTTTATAACAAACTCAACCAGTGACTGCGAACGTGTAAAACAGCAATGGGGTAGCCTCGCGGCCCAGCTGTCTACTGTCAAACACCACGCGGGGCACAGAAAGTGTCGCACACTGATTACTCATCTGAAACACTACCAGATCTTAACTGCAAAAAGCAGTCTACTTTAAAGGGTCAAAATCGTTTATTCCCAGGTTATTTTGCCCTCCCAGAACAGTTTTGATGTTTTCATTTTTTTCTGATTTTTCCATTGTCCTTAGATAGATAAAGGGGAGTGGGGAAGTGGAAGATTGTTAAGCCCAATGCATGTTGTACTTTATGGCTTATGTGCACCCCGCCAAAGACAGAGAGTCACTTGTTCCAAATCTCCCTAGGTAACCAGTAGCAGGGCTTGAATTAGAACTTGGTTGTCATTTGGTACCCTGCAGATGTGAGTTTGAAAATGGCTCATGTGTGGATGGGCTGAGTGGTTTTTGCAAAGAGAAACCTTCTTTGTCAACAAATTTCATTTCATCTGTCAGTTTGGTTGGATTAAGAAAAACCTAGGGAGGGACCTAAGCAATGGTTCAGGGATTCGGAGATTTTGTTGCTCTTCCAGAGGACCCTGGCTTGGTTCCCAGCACCCACACCATGGAACTCCAGCTCCAGTGGATCCAATGCCCTCTAATGGCCTTCTTGGGTGCCTCGTACACATGGTGTGCACACAAGTTCATGCATGCACATAAAATGGATACATGAATAAATGTCTTTACTAAAGAATACCTAGGGCATGCCGGGCGGTGGTGGCGCACGCCTTTAATCCCAGCACTCGGGAGGCAGAGGCAGGTGAATCTCTGTGAGTTCGAGACCAGCCTGGTCTACAAGAGCTAGTTCCAGGACAGGCTCCAAAACCACAGAGAAACCCTGTCTCGAAAAACCAAAAAAAAAAAAAAAAAAAAAAGAATACCTAGGGCATTAATGAGGCACACAGCTGGGTGTGTGTGTTTGGGGGGGGGGGTTCTAGAGATGGTTAATTGCATGAAGAAAACCTGCCTGAGTGTGGGCAGTGCCATCCCCTGGGCTGAGGTCCCAGAATGGATAGAAAGAGAGAAAGGAGAAACATGACTGCCACCAAAACAATTCTTTCTCTACATCTCGATCTTCTGAGATGTGAGGTGTGCCAGGCAGCTTCCACTGCCAGGAACATCACCAAGCCTTCCTACCGTGATGGAGCCCACCACCCTCTCTAACCAGGGGAGCCACCATGCCTTCTACAGAGATGGAGTCTACCACCCTGTCTAACCAGGAGCATCACCATGCCCTCTCTACAGTGATGGAGTCTACCATCTTCTCTAACCAGGGGAACCACTATGTCTTCCCTACAGTGACGGCACCAGCTAACTTCTCTAACCAGGAGCCAAAAATCAATTCTTCCTCCCACAAGCTGTTTTTTATTAGGCATTTGGTCACAGCCATGAGAAGGATGAGGAAAGAAGCAAATATGTGAAGACCGCATACCCTTTAAGGAAGTCAGAACTCCCACCAGCAACCCTAACTGGAATGTTCCCCACAGCCTCTTGTGTTTGCCACTTGGTGTGCACTGGTGGTGCTACCTGGGGTTGCCATGTAAAACTTCAGACATGAAACCCAGCTGGGTTGATGGGCTGGACCTTGGAGGTGGTATCTGCCCCTGGAGTCCCCCTGATTTCTCTGCTTCCTGTGACCTCCTCGCTGACACTGCCTAGCCTGCTCCAGCTACCTTACCTTCAATAGCCTGATGAACTATATATATCCTCTGAAGCTGTGAGCCAAATTATCCCTCCATCGAGATTCTTCTAGGAATCTGATTACAGCAACTAGAAAAGTAACTATTACACCTCCCTGTTGGGGCATGGGACAGCCTCACTGCCTTAAGATTTCTACAGCTCTGAGGGTATCTGTAGTTTGAAGGACAAGGATGAACCTCCTCACGTGGTCATTTTCCTAGGAGGTTGTTTCTAAAAGGTGTTGCTGTATGTGTGCTGGGGTGTGTGTGTGAGTGCATTCATGCATATGTAAGCTTTATTAAAAGTCACTCACTCTTATAGTAAGCCAGTGTCCCTATGGCCCTGTACCCCAGCTGCCTCACTTGCCTGACCGGTCCCCACTTCTCATCTCTCACACTATTCTATGAGCAGCCTTCCTGACTGACAACAGGGGATGAGTCCTCTGGACAGAACTCAGGGCTTCTCTGCTCTCAGCAGATCTAACTGCCCCTGAGGTACTGACAAGACATATTCAGGTGTCTAGGGAAACAGACCTGATGGCATTGTAAGTGTTATGGGGGGGATCTTACTAGAATGACCTACACCATGGAATCGGGAAGTCCAACAACGGCGTGCTGAAAAGACCGAGACCCGGTAGCCCTGTCCCCAAAGAAGCCAGGTACCTCCACTGTATCCAGCTGGTCCTTAGTCCACGCTGGAAGTCTGGAAAAAGCTGGAGTCTGCCAGCCAATGACGCTAGGGGCTGCAGCTGTGCTAACAAGATGCGGTGGCAGGCAGGTAGGAGAGCGTTCTGAGTTTCTCTCCCACCTTCATTACTCTTCTGTTGCAATGATAGAACACAAAGACCAAAGCAGCTTATGAAAAAACAGTGAGTTTATATTGCCTTGTGGTTCTGGTGGGCAGGAGTCCATGATGGAGGACAAGATGGTGACAAGGGGTAGGCACGGTAGCAGCAACAGAAAGCTGAGAACTCACATCTTCAAGCTACAAACATGAAGCAGAGAGGGACCTGAAAGTAGGTGAGGATTTCTATTGTCAGAGCCTGCCCCAGTGGTATCCTTCCTCCAATGAGGCCACACCAACAGATCTCCACAAACAGTGTCACAACTGGAAACTAAGTGCTCAAATGCACAAGGCTATGGGGGAGAGGGGACGATGGGGGAAGACAAAGAACAAGAGACAGATGCACACGGGGAGAATTTACATGTCTAGTGCAGAAGAGAACACAGTAGCCGGCACAGTGTATCCATTCTCCAGTTCAGATGAACCTAGTGGGCTCTGGGTCCGACCAGGCTGGGAGTCCTGACCCACCTCATCCCCATGATGCTGTCCCCACAGCCATGTCAGCTGATGGACAGGATATGAATAGACTTTAAACACGTAATGGGCGATGTCCTTATTGTTTCACTTGGTATGTATCTCCATGTTTAACTCCATAGCAGTGGCCCCGTGCTGTCTTCTCTCAGCCCAGTGCTCACTTGCAAAACACTCAGTGGACCGAGAGCAAGGCATGGTGCTGCACACCCGTAACTACAGGTTATAATCTACAGAATAACCTTTTCTCCAGGGCTAGAGATCAAACCCAGAGCTAGGCACATGAGAAGCGACAACTTGCCACTAGCCTGCACCCACACTTGCCAATTCCATTTTGGGGGGATTAAAAACGCCTGAGCATTGGGGATATGTGCAGTTCATGTTCATGTCAGCACGCAGCTCACCTTCGGCTTCACCCTAATTCCCCGTGAGATGCTGCTGGCTCAGCCTCTGAGGGGTCAGAAGAGACTGTGGTGGCTGCATGGGGAATGAGTGGGGTTCCATGACAGAGTTGACGGCTCTGAAAGCAGCTGAGGGGGCTAAGAGCTGATGACCTGTGTCCAGCCTCCGTGGGCCAAAGGGGACACCTGTGTGCCTGTCTGCTCCTTTCTCCTGCTGGCCTTCTGCAGAGGAAACACTGCTGTAATGTCCTCTAGGCACAACAATGAGGAGAAGCGGACCAGAGGCTGTCTCATCACCCTTTCCTCTGCCCTAGACTCTGCGGGGACTCGAGTGTAAGCATGAACTCTGTTTGGGAAGGTGCAGGAGGAAGTTGCTGTCGTTAACCCGACGTGGGTCAGTCGCCCTGGGCTCTAATGGATGGAGCTGGAAGTTTTAACAGGAAAGGAAAAGAAGTTTTTTGACCCATGAACTTGAGTCTGGGTCTGGTGTCCTGTGTCCGTCTCAGATAATACTGGAGCGATGCCTTCAAAGTCAGCACAGAGGAAGAGGCTGGGATGGCTGTCCGTAGGTGTCATTGCAGCCACAGAACAGAGGCCACCTTTATTTCAGTAAACAGGAAACTTTTGCTCTCACAGCTTCAGATGGCAAGTAAAAACCTATCGCTCTAGAATGGCTCTCGCTGCTTCTGTTTTAACACCACTCCAATCCCTGAGATCTAAGAGAGCTACTTTATATACGTTTTCTTCAACAAAATCCCATGTCCAGACTCTGACCAGTCCTGATGGTACAAGATTCAGCCCCAGCTGCTGGGAAGCCTGAGGCGGTGTGACGGCAAACCCAACAAGGTCTGCCTAGGCTGTGGAGTGTTTGAGGCCAGCCTGGGCAGTTTAGTAAGACCATGTCTCAATATTTAAATTTTTTTTTTAAAAAAAGGAAGGGACAAGGGAGATAGCTTGGTGGCACAGCATTTTCATGCCCCAAGTTCCTAGTTTCAATGCCTAGCATTGAGGAAAAATAAAACCAAGCCCACGAAAGTGTAACCCCGGTACGATCTGGGCAGGATGAGCCTCGGTTTGTTGTCTTTTCCACCATCCTTGTGCCTCCCATACTGACACCTTCCCTGTCTATCTCTTCCCACCAGGAAGACTAGATCCCATTGGGTGAACATCGCCATGTCTTGAGAACCGAGGATACATGTTGGCACACAAGCCTGGTACTTAGAACAGCATCCGGCATGCTTGTTAGGGAAACGTTATCTAATTGCATTGTAGGAAGTAATTAATAGATTTTCCTATTGTTACAAGTCCCTGATTAACAGCCAGTTCTAAATTACCAGTGCGGAAACTGCAGGAGACCCTTGCCTTGCCTCTCAAGAACAGCACTGCCAAATGAGAATCAAACGGCAGCCTCATGGTGATGGGAAAATTCCTAGTAATCACAACTTGAAAAGTAATGGTGAAATTAATTTTAATTGCCCTGTGTCTCCAAACTCTGACATCCCAATATGTAATCAACGTAAACTTAGAAAGGAGATATCTGATCCCCTTCATGCTAAGATTTCGAGATCAGGCGTGCAATCTTTGTCTGAAGACCAAGTTTTCATTACTTAAGGTCAAAATTAGTGAAAATTTCTGATCAGGATAGCTGGCTAGAGGGGTGTGGCCTACTTCCGTCCACATAGGAGAACCAAAGCCAGGACAGGGCGACCCCCCACCCCAAGTGTCTGAGCACACTGGCAGGTGTGGGGACAAAGAAGCTGTAGGACAGAGACCCCCCAGGGCCTCCTGAAGAAAGGAACCAACACACAGCCTCCACTGCCTCATCTCAATATCGGCCCAGAATAAAGAGGGACTGTGTGTAGAGGAAATGCGGGAATCTACCAGCAGTTACACCCAGGTAGACAGCCAAGTATTATTTTCTCCTGTGAGGCTCATAGTCCTGAGCTCAGTTTGAGGGGCTGTCATTTCATAAAGCATTGCCCCAGAAAAGTTTCCAGACTGTGTGAAGACCCTCTCAAACCAGGTGCCTGACGCTACCTATGCCTGGTCTTACTGGGGTGGTCCAGCCCTCACGCTGCTCATGGGGACTCATCAGCCACTGACCATACGGTAACTGTATCCCAGCTGCTGGTATAACTCCACACCTCATGAGGCTATGGAGACACCGGCAGATGTCTCCCACACCAATGGAGGTGTGGAAGCATGGTGGACACTGTAAAGAGGACCCCAACTACAACCAAAGCCAACACAACATCGCCACAGCACCCTGAGGCACAGAGCTGCTATCTCATCACCGCTGTCCCCAGTGAAACCCTTCCAGGGGCTTACTTCCCACATCCCGCTCCCTCTAGCTCTTCCCAATATGACCTGCCTGCTCCTCCATCACTTCTACCTGTTTGAGGGCCTGCAAGCTGAGTCCACCTCAGCCCCAGTACCTTGCCAATGCCTCTGCCTGCCGTCTGCCGTGCTTGCCCTGGGTATTATTGCCTGGTCAGTTTCTTCTCATCAAGTAAGCTTCCTTACCCAACTTCCTGTAGTCATACCCCCTGCTCCTCACCCAGGTACACACCCTTCCAGGATTGTGTTTATCACCTGTGTTTATTCTCATGTGCATGTGTGCATGTCTGTACATGTGCAGGCGAGTAAGGGTACACATGTGAGCATGTACACATAGTAGCCAGAGGACATCGGATGTCATTCCTCGGATGCCATCACCTTCTTCTTGATACAAGGCCTCTCAGTGGTAGGGAGTTCTCCAAGTAGGCTAGCCAGAGAGTCCCAGGTGTTTGCCTGTCTCTGCCTCCCCAGGGCTGCTATGATGGGTATGTGCACCCACCCCCACCTGGCTTTTTCTTCCTCTGTTCTTACAGTTGGCTTGGTTGAGTCTTTGTAAATCACTTTCTACAACCTTGTGTGTGAGTCAGTGCTCTCTTTCTGTGAAGGGTCACCACAACCACAGCAACTCTTATAAAAAGGAAGCATTTAATCAGGGCTGTCCTACAGTTCAGAGACTTAGTCCACCACCATCATGGCAGGAAGCATGGCAGCATGCCGGCTGACATGGTACTGGAGAGGGAGCTGAGAGTTCTACATTTGGATCTTAAGGCAGCAGGGAGAGAGAGACACTGGGCCTGGCTTGGGGCTTTGAAAACCTCAAAGCCTGTCTCCAGTGACACACTTCCTCCAACAAGGCCACACCTCTTAATCCTTTCAAACAGTGCCACTCTCTGGTGAGTCAATGGGGGTCATTCTTATCCAACCCACCACACCGTGTTCAGATTTTCTTCCAACTATTTGAAACTATGTGTTCACTAGTTGAGATTGCCTCTTCACTAGAAAACAAGCAGGCAGCGTGTTTCATGTGCTAACCATTGTATTTCAGGCCCCAGGACCCCACATCAATGGACATTCTTAACTAATATTTCCAGTCAATGAACTGGGATCACATCTAACTCACAGTTGATAAAATCAAAGACCTACTAGTGAGTGCAAAGGGAAAATCACAGTCCACAGTCATCATGAAGCTGCTAAGGCAGTTGAGGTGAACTCGAATGTCTCCAGAGACTCAGCAACATACACACACACATACAGGTGCAACCGGAAAGGGTGGGTCCAGGCCAGCTCAAGCATTAGCACCATGCAGAAGGGGCAGGGCCACTCGGCTCACACCACTGCTGCCTCACAGAAATATGGACCTAGTGGCATCTCAAGCGCCAATTTTATTTAAGAAAAAATAGACCTTTGCGATTCCAATAAGGTGAGAAAGTTGGAGCTTGTGAGGTGGCTCAAGTAGGACAGTGCTTGCCTAGCATACTTGCACAAAGCCTTGGGTTCAGTCACCAATGCCACATAAAGCCATAGTTGTCCACTCATGGCATACGCCTGCCATTCCAACACTGGGGAGTGGGTACAGGAGGATCACAAGTTCAAGGTCGCCTTGGGGTATATAGTGAGGTCCAGGCCAGTCTTATATGAGACCCTGTCTCAGGAAGGAAGGAAGGAAGGAAGGAAGGAAGGAAGGAAGGAAGGAAGGAAGGAAGGAAGGAAAGAAGGAAGGGGGAGGTTTCTCAATAGTGCTAAGCTTTGGTTAGACAGGCTATGGGTTTTGGGTGCACTGTCATTTGCACAATAGGGTGACTTCGATGGTGGCTGTGTACCAATTATGGATCTTTGCACCATAAAGAAGTGGTAAGTAATTGAGGAGGTTGAGCTTTAATCTGATTCCACAATGCATAAGCGTGACATGTATCACATTAATACACACACCTTGTGCTTTTCTCTATCAGTTCAAATTTTAAGTTTCAATCTAAAATGATAAGTCAAAGCTTCTAATTATCACAACTGTGCAATTGAAATAAAAGGCCGGATACACGCATCCTGCCCGTGTTCATCTCTGAATCCTCATGCCTTTGGTTTGCTTTTGATTTCTTCCTGAATTTCAACCAAACCTTTGACAAAAAAAAATAACCTGTAACTCATAATTTTCTCTTCACTTCTGCATTCCTCTTTTATTGCTCCCTTCAGCTCAGTAACTCAGAAGTCATCCGAGCTTTGAATAGAAAATCTATTGACTTCCATCTCATCTTTGATTATTTTAAGCCATGGAAATCAGTCATGTGGTGGGCATTAAAAGGCCCCACTCTGGTCTCCTGTTGAGAGTGGAGGATAAGACCCAGTGCTCTGCAAAGGGTGTTACAAATGTCTCAGGCCCTACTGGGGACTGTCACAGTCTAAGCTGAAGAGACATGCCCCCGGGCCCTGTCCTGTTCTCCAACTCAGAGATGCTCAGAGGGACATCCTAGTATGCTGGTCTCTGTTGCTTCTCCTAAGCCCTCAATCCCATCTCCGGCCCAGCCCAACTTTTCCCTCCACCTACACTTGTTCCATAGGTGTTGTTCCCAAAAGCAATCCCTGGTCAACCCCTGACACTTAGCTTGAGGGCCCTGAGTGGCACTGTTGATGTAAGAAGTCATTTTGCAGGTGGTCTTCTATTCAGCTGGCAGCAGGTCCCTATCCCTGGTGATGGGCAAGATGCAGAGACCTCCTGCCGCCAGGCAACAGTGAGGATTTGAGGACCCTCTTGGTTGTCCTCGTGGAGGGAGGTGCATTGCCTAGGCTGGCCCAGGAGGTATGTGGGGCATGGAGGGAAATATAGTTATGAGAATAATTTTATTTGCTGACCCTGGGGAAACTGAACTGAGGCTTTGGGGAAAGTGCCTGGCACCTTCAGTTTCTCATGTGTTAAGATAGCAGGGATGTTGCCCCCGACCCCCATGCAGCGTTATCTGTTGTTACAGAATATATGCGGAGAGGGATATGTCAGCACGCAGATGACATGCTTAGACATCCCATGGCTCTTTCTTGCCCAGCTTTAACAGTTAAGCAGTAGAGCAGTTGCCGTCTGAGGAAGGTTTTGAAACTCATCTTCCAGTAATGTCAGCTGGGGTCATGGAACCAAAGGCCAATTGAGACCAGCAGAAGCATCAGCCAGTGGAGAGGAAAACTGAAATACAGTGGGCAGAGCTAGCCACTGTGCCTGCTGCAATGGTTTGGGCTATAGCATGTGGCTGACTCTCATCTTTGAAGTCATCCTCAGGAGAGGTTCCTGCAGTCAGGAGGAGCTGCTCCCAGAACACACAGGAAGGGACTCTGAGAGAAAATGGGGTGTAGTGTATGTGAGGAATCTACTAAGACTGCACCAGAGCCTGGGGCTCCCCTGCCACCCCTTATCCTCTACCTTCTCTCCTACGAGTGCCATTGTCAAGACACTGCCATCAAAGCTCCTGTCTGCTTCTCAGAAATGCAGCCCTCCCCGTGCTGACTTTCCTGTCCCCCATGCCTTCATCCTTGGACCCTGTGTCCCGCTGCCTCTCTGAGGGCGTCCACCTCCATCACTGGCCTCTTCTCCTTTCTCCACTCACCTTCCCTTGGGAGAGGATTTTCCACTGACAGAATGCTACCTTCCTGTGGGGCCTTTCTATTCACAGCTCACTCCTCTCATGCTATCCGCACCCCTGGAGGGGCAGCGTCAGCTTCTCTTTCTGATTCCAGGAAATAAAGTACAGCATTGAAGTTTCTCGCATTCCTCACCCAAACATATATGGATCCTTTATATTTCCTGATCTAACACACACACACGTATATGCATACATACATAAACACAAATACATACATTCATGCATGTGTACATACACACACAAATATATTCATACATACGTACATACACATATTTACATATATACACACACATGAGTGCACACATACACGAATACCCCCTCGTAAGGACAAGAGAAAAACACATGCCTGTAAATTCTACATTTCCGTCCATCTTCTATCCCATTTCTGTCCTGAGCCTCGGGGAGCAAGGCCAGCTCCCATTTTTGTTTACAATACTTCTCTGGTCCTCTATGACACATACGTGGAATCCTGGAAGGCTAATGGCCTGTAAAATGTGTGGCCAACACAATGGTCTGAGAGTAGAGGCCCTGGTCCAGGCAGTTACATGACTGATAAGCAGTTTTAAATCAGAGTTTCTGTTCCCTACTTATAAAGTCAAGAGGATGGTCGTGTCGCTGACCGACGACAAGTGAGCACGCAGAAGTTAACAGGAAGTAGAGATGCACTCAGACAGACCAACTTCCTTTGGGATTTTCTCATGGGATTCATATGAAACCTGAAAAAACAAGTCTAGATTTAAGCAAGCGTGGGTGTATGTGAGTGGAGGTCCCAGGCCTCCTGGAGCCCACTGATCATTCAAATCCACGTCTGCTTGTCAAACCCTTCATTCACACAGGAAAGAACATGCTGGAGGCCTTGACCTTCCCTGTGGCATCTCACCATGTCCTTCTCTGCTGTGGGAGGCCATGATTTCTCCACAGCTGCTTCCTGATATTCCTGGTAGAGCTGGGAGTCGCTTCCCTTCGCATGGTGTCAAAGGTACCCTGGCAGGAGCGCGTACAGAAGGAAAGGTGTGTGGTGTCTCATAGTTCCGCGGCACACGGTTAGACACCATGGGAAGGCACAGCATCCGGGTCCTGCTCTGCCTGTGGCAGCAAGAGCTGTGAAGCCATCTGTCACGTCTCAGTGCCCATGTAGAGGTGAGCTGCAAGAGAGGCCATGGAGGTGCTGGGAATAGAACCCAGGACCTCTGGAGAAGCAGTCAGTGCTGTTAACTGCTGAGCCATCTCTCTAGCTCCTCACCTTGGTTTGTTTTTAAAACAGGATCTCTTCTTGTAACAAGGGAATCAATTAGACAAGGCTGGTTAGAGAGGGAGGCCCAGGAAGCTGCTTCTCTCTCCTTCTCAGGCGCAGGCTGACAAAGAATGTGCTACCGTGCCTGGTTCCCTTCTGGGGTTGAGAGGGCAGGTGTCAAACTCAAGTCCTTACACACATCCATCTTCACTTTACTGATGTGACTGCCCTACCCGCCCATCCTCTTGATGGTATTTTTCCAGACATCCCTGTACTTCTGAGCCTACACTGTTTGAATCTCCTATTTCTGCCCTGTATTCAGGAAGTTGAAGGTGAAGCTGTAGGAAACCGACACCAGCTTGACTGTTTAGGGTGGGAACCTAAGGCTGCTGCCTCCCTCTCCACTGCCCCCTCTTACGGAGCAGGCACTCCTGTCCCTTTGGGTCTTTAGGACACAGCACGGTTTTGCTGCTCAGCAAACAGTTGGTCTAGGTGAGTCATCTTTCCCATCGCAAACCCTCTGTGCCTGCCAGGGCTTTGTCCATCCCTGGCAGGGCCAGGAGAACAGAAAGGCAGCAGGCAGCGTGCAACCCTTGGTCTCAAGTATCATAGACAATGCAAGGAGGGGCAGGCCAGGTTCCTGGTTGCTGAAGATTCCCAGGAGCACAGGGGAGCACCCAAGAAGCCTGGCTCAGGAGGGAGTCACACCCAGAGGACTGAAAGGGTCAGGGAACAGATTTAGGCTAAAGGGCACGGCAGAGCTTGGAGCCCTGAGCATGGCCGGCACACATTTCCACCCTCCAGAGACTGAATGTGTGGGGCCAGGTCTCGGGTGAACGGAGGTAGTGTGAGGACTCTGGCTGGGAAGACACTGGGCCATGTGGCACACTTCAAAGTCATCACCAGACAGGTAGTGGTCCATGGCGCAGGCATCCCCATCACCTCCGTCTGGCTTTGAGGCCCAAGGAGGTGGGAGAGGAGGAAAAAGGCACAATGCCCTAGGGTTCACAGCCAGAGCCACACAAGGATGGCGGCCTTCCCCCCATCCGTCTCACTCTTTTAACTTGGAGCCCCTTGCCTCGCGTTGCTAATAATGTAAAGTATCAGCTAAAAATTGCAATGCGCGCATTTCATTTGAGTTTTATTGCCCTAACAGACAGCATTAGATTACAAAAGAGGACATTTTTCTTCTCAGTTTTAGCTTATTCTGATGATTTATGATTAGATACAGCAAGAGTTCATAAACTTCCCTGACCCGCTGACAGTTTTTACAGGCTCCCTGATTCATTTCCACCTCAAACTTAACAGCCTTCATGTGACTGATATTCCCAGCTCCTCGGTGTGGCCGAGCCAGGGGCTGGGAGAGCGCCTCTAATCTCCATGTTACTAATTTAAATGAAGTCTCGGTCTGTTGTTTAAAAAAGACATCAGTCATCCTGGGAGGTTTACAGATCCTCTTGTAATGTAATGTCAGCCCCTTTCTGAGATATGAGGTTTATAAAGCCTGGCAATGTTGAGTGTTGGCAGACATGCCAAGGTCACCGCCGATGGCAACAAGGAGGGGCAGGAAGTGAGTATATTTCAGAAGAGAGCAAAGAATCTCAAAGAACGAGCATTCCTCCTGGGTAGACAAGACACGACTGCAAAGGATGAGGCTGGGTTGGTTTCTGCTAGAATGGGGAAGAGGGGTAAGTGGCCTGAGCTACCCAGGCTGGGACTCTGGCTCTCAATTCAATATGCCCTCAAAGTAGAGGAGCCATGAGAAGATGCAACCCTGGTCTCTCTTTTAGAGACATGAAACTATCAATCTGGGCTATGTACTGGGTCTGGGTAGCGAGACCCAGAGAAGCCTCCAGCCGTACTAGATGCAGACGGCTGCCTGGGGCTGCAAGGCAGCAAAAGCAGGACACTGCTGCTTCTAAACCCTGAGAGGCCCGCGGTGGTGGCAGCAGCCGAGGGGTAGGACTCCACGGGAGAGGGCAAGAGGCATTTTCACTGAAAGCTTTCTGAGCAGTATTCGCATTCACACAGGTGTCTGAAAGTCACTCCTGGCCAGACGTCAGACTAGCCAAGAATGGCCTTTGTGTTGTATGGCAATCAGGTAAGAAGGGAGAAGTCCCCAGAAACTCTGGCTTTCTGCGGTCCTGGGGTTTTGCCATGCGTGTCGGGGAGGAACAGTACTTTTCGTCATCCTGGGAGCAGATCAAGGAACGGTTAGGCACCTCACTGTGCACCCCCTTGTCAGGGGATAGGGGAGAAATTCCTGCAAACTGAGAGTCTGTGTATCAGACTCCGTGTCCTCAACCGCAGCCAAGCAGGAGCCAAACAACACTGCTGACCCTCGCTGAGTTACTGACTCCATGCTAGGTGCTGAATCTCAGGCGATCTACTCGGTGCTCAGTCACTAAGAACGGCGAATGAGATAGATGTCACTATTGTCACCTGGCAGCTGAGGACGCTGGGGCTTTGTGCATGCAGACCTAGCCCTGATGATGCAGCTAGTAAGCAGAGCAGCTAGCTAAGATTCAGGCTTAGCTCTAGAGTCGGGCATGCTTGCCCATCACACTCTAGAGAGAGCTACTAACACAGCCACATTCACTTTGTGTTTGGCTTTACCTAAAAAGCTTTAGAACCCAGACAGCTGACCGTTGTCATTGGTCGTGGGGAGACACTGAGAATCACCAGTGTCTTCCAACATCTCTCAAATGTTTGGGGTCCCCTATTCTCATCAGCAACTAGGGTTTCACATAAGTGCAACTTCCAGGTGGGAGGTGCCCCGCCCTCCACCCTGACACCTGCTCTACAAAATTTGCACACACAAAGCATCGAAGAGCCATTCCTCTTTTCACTGTGTCAGTGAGTTAATCATAGAGGGAGCCAAAGCCGATTCAAAGTAATTCCTGAATTTCTTTATCCAAAACCATGCTCTCTCTGTTTGCTTGACATATATTTCTGGAACACAATATTAGGAGAAAGTAAGAATAAACACACATTTCAAAGTCACTTCAGAAAGAGTTGGATGTGATCCACCACTCCACGTCATTTGTCTCTGCACATCCAGAGCATCCACAGATAATGGTGAGACAGAAACAGCTGGCTCAGCCAGATGTTGGCATTTGTTAACTGCAGCCATTTCTCTGTTAGAATACCAGATGTCCCTATTTGGGGGATTTTTTTTCTGGAAAATAAAAATGTTTGGTGAACCGCATAGCAGTTTTCCAAAGACTATGATATGTACTTTACCCTAACACTGCAAATTCCAGGTTTCCTCTGGACCCACTGAACAGACAGGGAGGGCAGGGCTGAGTCTGCTGTAATAGGCTTCGTGGGTTATTCTCCTGTAAGATCAGGAATCCTGGGCACCAGTTATATCAAGAGACAAACTGTGGTGACTGTAGTGTTAAACCAAGCCCCACATCTGGGACCTCCTTGCTGCTGTTCAGAATGCAAAATGTTTCAAGCTCTCTGAAAAGCAGTTTGACCAAGTCTTAATAAAACCAAACTCTGTGCAACCCAGGGGGTCTGCTCCTTTGAGAGCAAGTGCCTCACCTACATATTTACTTACCCAAGAACACAGAAACAGGATCACACGAGGTCACACACAGACGTATGCACAAGCAGGGTCACAAGAGGTCACACACAGATGTATGCACAAACAGGGTCACACGAGGTCACACACAGATGTATGCACAAACAGAGTCACACGAGGTCACACACAGATGTATGCACAAACAGGGTCACACGAGGTCACACACAGATGTATGCACAAACGTTCACAGCAACTTTGTTCATCATAGCCCCAGACTGGAGAGGAACCAAAGCCCACGGCATGATGGAGGGAGCCCAGGTGAAGAGGCCGTCTTGGAGTAGGAGGACTCGATAGTGTAAACAAACAAGGCACATGCACACAAAGGGTATGAATCTCCAAGTGGCATCCTAAGTGGAAAAACTCAGACACAAAAACCAGAAAAGGAAAAAAACCTAATTTACAGTGCCAGAAGGTGGATCTCTGCAAACTAAGATCGGAGCCAACACTGACAGCAAGGGGATGGTGCAGGGGATGGAAATGCCGTCTTGATGCTACTGCCAAGGTACATTTCAGAGCACACTGAACTGCCCACTCCAATTGGGGCACTTTATTGGGCATAAGTTATAACTCAACAACACTTTGTTTTATACATTTCTCTGAAATTTATTGATGTCTCATCATTGATGAGTTAAGTGACTTTAGTCAAGTCCCTAACATCCCAGCTCTTTCCTCACTCTGCAACACAGAATCACAAATACTCCCTGTGCCTCTCACCCCCAAACTCCCTCCTTCCCAACTCGGAAAATCTAGAAGCCTTCTGTTTGCATAAACCTGGATTTGTTAGTCCAGGCAAACGGCACAGGACCCTAGGGAGTGACACAGACATGTTCACCAGGCAATATGATCCAGGCTGGTAGGACACAGGAAAAAAGCAACACGCTCAAGAAGGAATTTAGATGACTTCAGAGAACAGCCCACATAGGCTGTCTTTGCTTGGGTTCTGCTTTTCTTCGGTGGGTGTACCTCAAAACCCTTGGGAGAGCAGAGCTCAGCTGGAGATATCTAGTGTCTAACAGATAGGGGAGCAGAGAATTTGAGCTGTAACCCTAAGTCTCTCAGGCAGGTAGCACCCTCTATAGGAAATAGGGGTCCCTCTCCCCTTTCTGTACTCATAGTCAGAGCCTGCCCCCACTTCTGGGTTCACCAAGTTCTTATACAGTATCTATTCTCAGTTCTTGCCGGGCACACAAGACAGCATTTGGGTGTGCATGGATGGATCATAAAAATGTTCTGCTCTTCAAGATCTCAAGGCTTGTTAGGAACAGAGATACATATGGGAAAAGGGAACACCGTACACGCAAGAGGCTCACTTCCCCGTTTGAGAGCCGGGGTCTCTCTGTAGCCCAGACTGGTTTTAAGCTCTCAGTGCTTCTCCTCCATGTCCTGAGCTCTGGGATTACAGGAATGCCCCGCCACTAGGCCTGGTTAAAAGCGGTATATTCCAATGCTACTCTCTAAGCAGGTACCAAATGCAGTAGGCCTTTTCTGGCCTTGACCTAAGGAAGCTCCTTCAGAGGAAATGTGGAAAATGAGGAGGAGGAAGGGAAAGAATGGGTGGACAAGCACAGAACCTGGACAGAAGACAGCAAACAAAGGAGTGCAGGCCTGCGATGCTGAGGTTAGGAGCTGAGCAATCAGCAGCTTAGAGAAGCCCTCTGAACAGGAGTACCACCCTTTAGGGCACAGGCTTCCATTTGCCACCTGTTCTTCCTCAGGCTGGAGCCACCTCAGATGGAGCTGTCTGGGCCCTTACTCCAGAGCGCCCCCTGGGATTGTATTGGAACTGCACTCCATCACACCCTTGTCTGGTTTCTTCTGGGCTGCCTGCTGGTGTCTCCTGAGACCTGATCATCAGTGCATCAGGGGTGTGAGACTCTTCATCCCAAGGCCTGCTTCAGGAGAACCCAGGCTAAGACTCCCAGCAGAGACCACGGGCTTCCTCCTCCAGAAGAAACAGCACAGTGCAGCTCTGCCCCTCACAGTACCGCCTCGGCATCAACAGCTGCTGTCACCACTGCACAGGTTGTTTGCTTTCCTTTTCCCCTTTGCCCTCTGCAGAGAACACCCACGCGCTGTGGAAGCGGTCCCACGCTGTGGAAGCGTCCCGTGGCTGGAGCTCCAGCCTTGTGCACCCTCTGCCTTCCAGACTCTCATCGATACCCCACCCTGCATACTTCAGCTTCCTGGGCCTTCGCTGCAGCCCCTTGTCTCCATGTCTTTGCCGTTCCACCACCATCACAGTATGGGTCCCTGTGTCTGCTCTGACACCTGCTTCTGGGCCATCGTCTTGCTGTCCACTGAGCAAGCTCGGGTGATTCTGCGATTCCCTTGTTCTCCAAAGCAAGCCTCCAGCCTCATGCTTCTCCCCTCTAAGCTCCACTGGCATCTTACAGCCATCAGAGTCAACTCACAGGACCACTCGACTCCGCCAGTCCAGATTTACAGTCAAGTGTTTCCTTTTGTGAACCACAGAACAGAGTTATGGGGTGAGCCGGAGGCCTCACAGTTGGCTTAGCTGGGCGGGACAGCTCGTTACTCAACCTTTCTCTAAGTCAAGAGGGACTTTTATGGAGTGGGGATAAAGCTCACCTCTTCTGTGGTTCTGGGAATGAGCATGATGCTGGCTGGTATCAAGAAGCACCTGGCTAGTAACATTCGGGGCACATGCAATACCTGTTGTCACCTAGTATAGCTCATGGCTTCCCAGGTCCATATTTTGGCAAAAAATGCAGCACTCCAATACTGGAAAAGATACACCAAAAGTCCATTTCCTTCCTTGGATAAGCAGCTCCTCTTGGTGCACTATAAGCCTACAGAAATGCTGTGTGAACCAAACCAAAGTGCAGATGTGGGCAGATGGAACAGCCTGAGCGGCCAGCCCGGCAATGTGGTATCAAAATAGTGGTCTGCTTTTATTTTTCTTTGGTTTTTAGTTTTTGTTGTAAAACAGGATTACATGGCTGTTTTATATGATGCTCGAGCCCAAATCCTGGGCTTTTCTGCCCTACACAAGCACTCACCCCACCAAGATCCAAACCAAGCCCCTCAAAATGTCATCTTGGTGACAGGTGGGGACAGTAGGCCAGGGGTAGGGAAAGAATGTCCTGTGATGCCATGTCTTCCCAGAGGGTCTGAGCCCTGGCGGTGTGAAAGTGTGGAAAGCAAGCTAAGCCTTCGGTGTCAGCACTGTCCTCTGGGTCCCAATCACCAGGCCCTGTCCTGAGAAACAAAGCCTAGGACAACCAGGCTGGCACCGCCCTCTGCCCTTTAGCAATTGCTCATCTCGGCCTCCTGGAGGTTAGTCACTTAGTCCATGTGGCCTTGAAAATGGAGGGTCCAGCCATTTCCACTTTGCTTCATCGATCACACCACTGTCCATCCTGCCTCTGTCTTTCCCCCATCACCCATCTATCTCCTCCATTTCCAGCCCCTTACCACATCCATCCCCCACCACTCATCCCTCCAATGTCCATCCTCCCACGGTCCCTCCGGTCACCACTCATCCCTCCACTGCCCACCTCCCCACGGTCTCTCCTGCCACCCTTCATCACTCCACTGCCCATCCCCCACCATCCATCCCTCCACTGTCTACCTTGCCATTATCCACCCCTTCCACCAGGCCTCTTGTGCCTAACCATTTCTCCCTCTCCCTGAACGAGCCAAGGGGACAGTCACCCTCCCAGAGCTTGGTGGAGAGTCCACTGGGGTGACTGGGATGAAGTGCCCAGGATCTGCCGTACCTGCCTCCTTGACTGCCCCTCGTGTCGTTTCCACGTGCAAGGGCAGGTCACTTACAGGTATCACGGGTGGCCTCTCTACCATGACCCTGGTAGACGCCAAGAATAGGCATTACTTTCCTGTTACTGAACTCTCACACCGACCCAGTGAGTGCCCATGCACAGATCAAGGGTTACATGCGTGTTAACATGGTAAATGTTTGATCAAAGAATCCTGCAGTGTGCACTCCATCATACCCTTCATACCAAGGGAGCACCCGGGACTCCGAGAGAGATGAGTTCTGTTGCAGACTAGAGCTGGGTGCCCAGCGCTTGACATCTGAGGGCCTCAAACAATCTATTGTTTAGACGTTTTCACTTCCAAGAATAAAGGCCTTCTACCCACGCCTCCATCCCTTCAGAGGGCACCATCTCGGTATCATTTCTGATACCCGGAGATTTCAGCCATCAGTCACTAGGTTCTGTTCCAGGAAAGAGCAATATTCTTTGACAAATACACCATTTACCGAGCAGTTTAAATGACACTGCCAGTGACACCACCCGCCAACGTCCTTTTCACCGGGTAGCAGCCAGTGCCCCAGATAAAGGCAGCGGACCTCACATGACTCAGCAGCCCTGTGTAAACAGCCTCCGGAAGAGACTGGCCTGGCGACTCTCTGCTCAGAGAGCCCCGATCTGCCCCATCTTTTCCCAGGCAGTCCCCATCCCTGGTCCTTAGGGGTTTCCTTAAACATTTTCCACTTCTTAACCACTGCCCCTCTTGCTACTGATGTAACAGCCTGGAGCCATCATGTCCTGCCTTCACAGGGTGTTCCCGGGAGGCAGATGTGTGAGCTAGCAGGAAGAAAAGCCTGTTTCTTATTGACAGAGCCCTAGCATGTGTCATAGAACTTCAAAGATGTGGGGCCAGATTGGGCAGGCAACATCAAACGCCTCTGACTGGCGCTAAGTAAACTTTGTATCTGACATGCAAGTTCTTATCTGTTTGGTTCCAGACTTGAGAGCAGGACACTGTCCCTAAGCAAATCACGTTGTTTCCCTCGCAGCTGCCAGCCTGGAAAAATATCAGGGGCACAAAGGGAGGCAGGGGGAGATAGAGAGAGAGGGACAGGGAGAGACAGACACAGAGAGAGACAGGCGCAGAGAGACTTGTTTTGTCAGTTCCTAAGCAACACAATATTGTCAAGATGGCAGCTCTGGAAAGGGGGGGGCATCCCCTGTACTTCCTACGGAGGACACTCACTAATCCCAATCTTTATCTTTTTGTAAAAATATTAACATTCTGAAGTTGCATAAAGCCTGTGCCTCCCCAGCATCTGTACCTTGTGGCTATGCCCTGCTTGATCACCAGGCCCGCTGTCTTTCTGATAAAGACTCACTTTTTAATGGGGCTAAATTGATGGTTTGATTATATCTAGATTCAAACAATTAAACTATTTCCTGACTTTATAAAAATTAAAAATTCATTTACTTTTCGGATTTTGGTCACTTTGGAGTATCCGCTTTTCTCAATTATTAAAAATAAAAGCCTCTAAAATGTGTTTCATCTCAGTGGAACTAGAACATAACAACATCCCCCAGTCTGGGAAGCAGAGAGAGTGGGCCAGAGTAGCCTTCTGTCAAAGACACGTCTGTGGCTTCCTTTGTGTGGGTTTGCTTCAAAACACCATGTTGTTCTCTTGGAGGACATCGGCAGGCATCTCTCCTGGGCACCAAGGGAAATTGCTTAGAAATCAAACTGGCCCTCCTGTGTGAGAGACACATCAGCGTACTCAGTCAGCAAGTCCTTCTGAGGCAGCAGTGTGGGGATCTGTCCGGGACAGACTATGACTCCAATCTGTCTGCCTTAGGTCTTAGACGCCCCTGGAGCCTGTAGTAGCATGGCTGTCACCCCACCTGGCAACCTCCACCAGTGACTCTGTTCCACGGTCCAGCTGCAAGCTGACTTTCTTCCACATCCACTACAGACAGATGTTAGCTACTTCAGGAGAAGCCAGCAGAAGGCTTAGAGACCAGAGGTTCTCGGCCCCTGGGGAGATAAGGACTCTGCAGCCCTGCTTGTCTAGGTGGTCCAGAGCCTGGTGAGTCCACGGCAGTAGGCTGCTTGTGGGAAATGTGAAATTTCGGGCGGAGTCACAAACATGCCTGATCCAAAGGTATATCTTAACAAGGTCATCAGGGTCTGAGATGCCCGCCCTAATCTTTGACCCGAGATTCTAGAGATGACTTGAAGTGATATCCTTGGGTATATGCCTCCAAGATGCCCCCAATGGCTCTGCTGTGTCCTGGGTCTAGGAAGAAACTGTGTGACATTGGAGACCATCAGCATCATGTGGACCACACTGATTTTGGCCTCTTTGTTGGTGGCCGGTGATTACGAGCTGGTGAGGGATGGTCCAAAGGGACACAAGGACTCTGAACATGTGGCATGCTTTTGGTGCTAAGGTCCCTTCAGGGAGTCTGGGCCACTGCTGAGCCTCTGTGGTCCTGTTGCCCTTCCCTGTCCCTATATTCCAGGGCTGAGTCTCTACACTGAAAACCTGCCCTTGCATTTTCCCTGCTTCCCAAAGTTTACTGCCATAGGCAAAGTGGGGCTCTCCTGGTACCTCCAGGCCCTTCCAGTTCTCAGTGTGCCTACTCTAACTCCTCACCTCCTGAGACCAACAATTGCATCATTGTCCCCTTCCCAGGCTAGCCCACTTCCCTAAGAAGATGCATGAAGGCATTAGGTGAAGGCCTGTGGTGTAGCTCAGAGAAAGAGCTTCAGTTTAGCAACATGCACAAAGTTCCGAGCTCAACCTACAGCACCAGATAAACTGTGGGGTAGGATAGCACCTATCTGTAACCCCAGCATTTGGGACGTGTACACAGAGGATCAGAATTTCAAGGTCATCCTGAACTAAATAGTAAGTTTTAGGCCAACCTAAGATATATGAGATCCTGTCAAAAAGATATAAAAGAAAACACACACACACACGCTCTCACACACATCTGGTTGAATCACATCAAAATAATTCTCACAAATCCCTTTAAATGTCACTCAAAAGAGCCCTCCATTGTACAGGTAGAGGCCAGGATGAGCAAGTGCTTCCATTTAATATTAGCTTATGAAGGCCACATCTTTACAGGCAAAAGTAAGCAGAATATTGAAGCAATCCGTCTATTCTGGGAAGCAATTATTAAACCAAAAACCTATAATTGGAAGACACAAGCGTTTAAGGACTAATTTATTTAGCATATTCTGCTGTCAAGCCTGATAGTGTTAATTATCCGAGGCTGACATTAGCTTTGGTTCCTGACAGAGTTATTTTATAGTATCTTTCCCTCCGTGCTTCCATAAAAGGAGTTCACTTTGATCCACCCACTCCCATTAGGTGGGTCTCCTGGTGACAAGGAAGAGGGGTGGGGTCAGTGTTGTGGGCAGTGTTGCCCCTCCCCCCTCTGGTGGCATGGCTCAGGTTCAGGAGATCATCTCACCTCTCCACCCCTACCCTCACCCCTTCGCCATTTGACCAGGACCAATCCATTTTCAGCTTATTAGATAAAAAAACGGACAAGTATCCAAAGGACTCACAGGCCAGATGACACTCACCCACTAACCCAAGGGTCCTCTTTGAATTACAGAGGCAAAAGAAAGGGTCCCTGCTGGCAAAGATGGCAGCACAGCAATGGTCTTCCATTCGGGGCAGAGAGTATAGCTGTCTCCATGGCTTCGCCTTTACGGAGCACAGAAAACTGGAGTCTTGTTTTCAGGTGGGACAGAGGACAGAATTAGGGCCCCAGAGCTGTGGTCCTTTTAGCCTGGGTTGGGGAAATGCCCCATACGGAAAGAAAAGCATTCAATTCATTCAAGCAGTATGGTATTAGAAGACCATAGCCATCGTCGTGAGTGCCTACTGTGTGCCAGATACTTCACAGGCAACTTCTCTTCTAATGCCAACAGTAGCCCTGTGCTAAGGGGTGGCAAGTGTCTCAGTCACTTTCTCGTCACTGAAGGAAAACGCCTCCCAGAAGCAACTTGGGAAGGAGGGTGCTTTCAGTTCCTGCATCAAGGGTACAGTCCTCACGGTAGGGGCACCGTGGTGGTGGGAACATGAGCGAAGCATCTGCAGTCAAAGGGCAGAGGGATCAAGTTGGTGCTCGGCTCACTTCCTCCATCTCATTCATCCCAGGAGCTCAGCCACACTCAGGACAGGACCTGCCACCTCAATCTGCTGCGGAAACTCCCTCGCAGATGCGCCCAGCAATTTGTCTCCTAGGCGACTCCAGATGCTCTTAGGTTGACAACCAATATTTACGCTCACAGTGAGCTTCCCTTACACGGATGAGAAAAGTGAAAGGCAGTGATGTAACTCACCTCCAGCCCTCTCACCAGGAAGCAGCAGGCATGGACGCTGGCCTGCACAGCCCTGTGTCCACCGCGTGCCGCTTAGTCTTCTGCATCTGGCCCATTTTGCCTCTTCTCCCACTCCCTGTCTCCTGGACACAACAGTTCAGGTCAGCCTCCTCGGGTGGCCAGCTCCAAATAAACTGGCTTCCTGGGGCGGCCACCTTCCCAACACTTGCGTTTATTGGTCAAAAACCACAACTTCAATTAACTTTCTCTGAAAACGGTTTGGGTAAAGTCTCTATTCTCCTCAGGGGCTGGATGTTTATATATATATATTTGTTCCAGCACTTAGATAATACTTCAAACTCACCTCTGTTTGATACATGATTCACTGAGGCAATGGCTGCTAAATGCTATCCAGGTAGTGATTCCGTGCTCCTGCCCTGACCACAGATGATCTATTTAATTGATTTTACCGAGACTCCAGTAGCTGTTATATTACCTCAGGGCAAAATTACTCATTTCTTGCTTCTAAGACCTAGTAATTTATATGCTGAAACATGTAATAATCTATTATATCAAATACCCACTCATATTTGAAAAAGAAGAAGAGCTTGCTGCCAAGCATAAGAGCTCTGGACACAGAAAATAAGTCCAGGTGACTTAGGAGTCTGCACAAAAGAGCCTCACGTTCCTGACACGGCTGTGAGAGGAAAAACACAGCGGAGCGAATAGAAGGAAGTGGGCTGGGTAAATATTAGGAGAGGCTTTTAAAGCAGCCTTGATCACTGGATCCTGGAGATGTGCTTATCAAGAAAGGGGGCCCTAATGATGCTTAATATTGATACAGCCTTTCCAGTGTGACAGGTGGGTGATGGGGAGCAGGCGATGGGGGAGCTGGTTCTCAGAAGATGAGCAGGTGGGCGGATGATAAGCCACCCTCGTGGCCTCAGACCAAACCGCAAAGGCCCTGGAACTACAAGGAACTCTGAACAGCAGAGCTGAAAGTATAGGAAGACTACTTCTCCAGGTTGGGTGTACACACACACACACACACACACACACACACCAAAGCAAGACAGTGGTAGACATTGGCTGTGAGGAGACAAACAACTTGAATCTGGCAGCCAGCTGAAAGCACCCTGGTGCCGCTACCCACTTCCCTGGAGCTCTCAGGCCTCCGGAACGGTGGTCACATCTGCTACTTCCTTTTAGTAACAGTGTTTGCAAGGCCTGGGACAGTTAGCAAACCCACCCCTGTCCCTTTGCCCTCCCTGACCCACAGTTGGACAGTGCTGAGGAGCGGTGCTCAGCCTCAACACAGACAGCTAGAAACATCCCTAGCACCAGCGCAAGCCACCAGGTCTGAGGCTGAGCATCAGAAGGTACAAAGCCGTGCTATGGACTGTGCAGAGCTCCGGTCTCCTTAGCTGTCCTAACACTGTCTGTCTCATGGAGTTAGTCAGGCTGAATGACATCATATTGACTGTGACTTTAACCAAGCACCTGGCACAGGACAGCATGCTCCATAAATCTTAGTTCCCTTCCCCTGTTGCTCAGATGCTGTCCTTCTGACCGTTCCATCTTCCTTTGGGACATAACTAGTAACAGCTGGGAACTACCTGGTCAGCTTTATTTCCTCCCACATGTCCCTGAAAGTGAGTCTTCTATCCGCCGTAACCTCCTCCCACCAGAAACTCCTCTCCTTTCATCTCTGGGGAAATCTGGACACCAGAGACTGGCTAGCCAAACCCCAGAGTGTCTGTGCTGGCTGGCCCAGCATTCCCCCATCTCCAGAACTGAGCATCCGGGTCCCAGAAAGCCCCCATCTCAGCAAACCAAGGCAGCGGTGTTCCAGCAGCATCACCATCAGAGAGCTGGCTTTTCTCTTCTCATAGCTACAAACAATGGCAAAGAACTTCAATAAAACAATGGGGGACAAAACAAAACAGGAGACAAAGGGATCCTACAGCTCAGAAACTGAGTGCTCTTATCAGGCGGCCGAGGGGCACATGAGAGCCATCCCACACATCAGACACCCTCCTGGCCAGCCCACATGTTGGATGAAATTCAGTAGGAGAAATTCAAAGGCACCTACTTCTTATCAAGAGGACTCGAGACCTCCTTCCATGGGGAGAATGAGAAGACGGAAACACATCTTGGTGTGACATTGTTTCCTTGATACTCACTAACACCAGTGACTTCCACTCAGAGTAACCTCCCAGCCCAGAGTGCGGCTCAGTGCCCTTGTGACATAGGGGCAAAGCCCAGCCTTAAGAATCAGGCAGACATTGGGGGACTCCACGTTCACAGGCTTGTAAGACTCAGCGAGGCATCTAACTAAGAGCTCTGGGCCTGGAGTTCCTGCAAAAGTCGTCCATCTCTCCTTGGATTGTTATGAAGGGATGATAAAAATAATCTGTGTGAAACGGCTAAGCTGGCTTTCATTTCCGGTACCAGAGACAATCAGATTGCTTGAAGACACTCCCAATATGAAACACCTAGAAAATGCTGAATAGATTATACTGAAGAGTCTTTGAAAAGTAATAACTGGGGTTATAAGACAGAGAAATTTCCAGGGACCCAAAACAGAAACCCCAAGCTGTCGCTGCAGCTGCCGGAGGGAGGGCTGCTGGGGCTGGTCATGCAAGGCTGGGGTACAATGTCCCCCTGCTGTGAAGTGAGCCTCCAGCCTCCCTTGCCCTCTGCAAACACTCAGAGTACTGAGTTTGCACTCAGAAGCCAGCTCAGGGCAAGCTGCCTCATGTGAGACTCCGGAGAAGGAAAAGAGAAATGAGGCTGCCCCTCCCCACACTGTAATGCCCTGCCCCACACTGTAATGCCCCTCCTCACACTGTGATGCCCTTCCCCACACTGTAACTCTTGAAAGCAAGTGTGTCTGCCTTCACAGGAGTTTGAGTTCTGTTATCCTGAATGCGTGATTAGAAAATCAATGTGAAAGTGATCAGTTGTGCCAGCACCATTTGTTGAATATGCTTTCTTTTTTTTCCATTTTATACCAGACAACCCAGACAACTAAGAGGACCCTAAGAGAGACATACATGGATCTACACAGGAAGAAGAAAAAGACAAAATTGGGAGTGTGGGAGCCATGGGGGAGGATAGAAGGGGAGGAAGGGAGGGGAGCAGAGGAAAATGTATAGCTCAATAAAAACAATAAAAAAGTAAAGAAAAGTGATCAGGGCCTACAACTCTCCTTGGGGGAGACAAATGAAAAATTTTCTCTAGAAGTTCAGAACTTCCCTCAATCTGCAAAAGTTCCTCAGACAATGCCCACTCTGCATACAGCACTCTCCAAATTCATGAAGAAGCAGTCCACAGTGAGCAGGAGCTGACAGGCTGCAGGTGCCAACCCGGGAATGCCCACACAAGCTACCAGGATTAAGATGCAAAGTAGTGTTTGAATGATACCCCTATGACGCCCACAGGAAAGGGGTTCTGGGTAACGATCGTCATAGACTCACCAACACCAACGGTTCTGGCACGGCTGGGAAGAGCCAGAAAAGTGACAGGTGGGCACGATGACAAAGGATCTGGACCAACCAAACTGTGACATTCGATGGAGGGTGACCATGCTGTGGATAGATAAGAAAACAGAGAAATACGGATACAGATGAGATAAGAGGATGGTGAAATGAGGCCTTTCCATGTAGATCTAGGGAGAAATGCAGAAAAGGAGAAGAAAAGCAATCTTCAAAGAAATGGAGTCTAAATTTGGACATCAGCCTGTGAGTCCTGAGCTGAGCACAAGAAGTAAACTTGTGGGCTGGAAAGATGGCTCAGTGGTTAAGAGCACTGACTGCTCTTCCAGAGGTCCTGAGTTCAATTCCCAGCAACCACATGGTGGCTCACAGCCATCTATAGTGAGACCTGGCGCCCCCTTCTGGCTTGCGGGCACACATGGAAGGAATGCTGTACACATAATAAATAAATAAATATAAATAAATAAATGAATGAATGAATGAATGAATATTAAAAAAAAGCAGTAAACTTGTATTTTAACGTGAGACTGTGGAATTGCAGAACCCACACACATACATACACATGTACAAACACACACATAGATACACACATGCTACACATATACAGACACACACACGCATATATACACATGTGCATGCACAAACACATAGACACATAGACACACACATACAGACACACATACAAACATATGCACACATAAACACACATACAAATACTTGTACAAATGAAAACACAGACTTATATACAGATACATGAACAAACAAATATACATACACACAAACAATTAAAATCATGGAGAAAACAGATTACTTAAAAGAAGAACTATTAGACTGCCAGCAACTTTTTTTTAACATTTCAATATAAAATCTTTAATGACAGAGCAGAAGTGATAAAACTTTATGGCAAATACTTATGACAATCAGACCATAATAATCTAGTATTTGCTTAACAATATAGTTCTCCATCTATCTATACATAGATTTATCCATTAACCATTTATTTTAGGTTGTTGTTATTTTATTTGGGGGTCGTGCGAGCGTGTGCTTGTGCACGCATGTGTGTGTGCGCACGTGTTTACATCTCTCTGTGTGTATACACCTTCTCAAAGAAAGCTCTGTCACCGCACTTCCCCCTGGATGCCTTCGTTCAAGCGGATGTGTAGTGACACTTCATTGTGGTTTAAATTTGCACATCCCTGATAACCAACATCGCCAAATACCTTCTCATAAACTTATAGTCCGTTATATATCTTCTTCAGTGTAGTGTCTGTTTGGATCTTTTGCTGATAGCACACTTTTGTACAGCAATAAAATATCCCAGAAGGCAAGCAGCAGAATAATATTTCATCAGTCAGAGTCCAATCAAGAAATTGAAGGCAAACCTGTAAGACAGACAGAAAATTTCTGATGTAATAAATAATTAACTAATAGGAGGTGGCCGGCCAGCGAGTGGGCAAACAAACAGGGTAGCAGTTGAGAACATGCTGCCTGTTGGGCGGAGAGGACAGTGAACTGGAGAGGAAATCAGGATCTCAGAGGTGGGAGGGAACGCTGGAGCAGTGAAATGCAGAACACAGAGGAGAAGCCATGGTTGCCATGACAACAGAGTGCCTGCTGATGTGGTGACCAACTGGCCACTGCTGAGCCAGGGCTGTTGAGATCCATGCTCTAACGCGGCCATGGAGAAGCTGACTGGAAGGAGTCACAGATGAAGGAGGAACTGTGCCACAACAGCAAAAGGAAAGGGCTCCTTTTCCCTGCGTCTTGCCCCGGCCTCGCGGCATCTCTCTAGCGCCCTCTATTGGCTGAGTCTGAGGGTGTGGAGAAGCTCCATCTACAGAGGTCAGGTCACAAACCAAGAGAAGAGGGTTTCAGGGCTAGGTGTAGGTATTTTATAACTCCTTGGGGGTGGACAGAACTTAAACTTCTATACCCAGTCAACCTGTCACTCAAGAGTGCAGGCACAATGGTGACAATGTACCCATGAACCTAGACTTTTATACCCAGTCAACCTGTCACTCAAGAGTGCAGGCACAGTGGTGACTAAAAATGAGGGTCTTTTAATCATAAAGAACTCAGAGAAGAAAATATGTAACATATAGGAAAGCAAGGATTTTTCACACTATCAAACTGAGAATTTATTACAAGGAAACCCTCAATGCAAGAGCCACCAAAGTGCTTCTTTTCAAAAAGAACATTAAAACAATAGAATTAAAATGAAAAAAAGTAATAACCAGCAGAATTGATAAAATTGCAAGTCAATGACAAGAAAATATTAATGAGCAGAACAATATGAATTAAAAATGATTTAAAATAATGACAAGTCTGAAGTATACAAGCTAAGAGTAATTAAAATATGACAATATTAGAAAAAATGGTGGCAGTTTAAATGTTTTGTGATCTTTCATTTCATAATGGTGCAGATCAAAAACGGCTTAAAAATCCAAACAGATAACGGATACTCCTTGAAAACATGCAACCCAATTCTGGATGACACATCTGTTTATTTTTTAAGTTAATATGCAAAGTCACGGGTGTCATTGTGGCATTTTCATACACACATGTCATTAAACTTCCTTCTCATTTACCCTCCCACTCTGCCCCCACCATCCTCCATCTCTGATCCCTCCATGCCCCAAATGGCCTCAGTTTTGGTCTCCACTTGTTTTCTGCTCCACTCCCCTGTTCCCTGGCCTTTTAGAATGCTCTGTCCCCTGTCTCGGTGCCTTTTCTAGTTCCGTGCCCTACATATGTGTCCATGTATCTAAACCTACATCCCATATATGAAAGTGTCTGGTGTCTGTCTCTGCTTCTGACTCATCTGCTTAACACAACAACCTCTAGCTCAACCATTTTTCTGCAAAGGTCATCATTCCATTTCTCTCGAAGCTTGGCAAACCCCACTGTATCTACCTGCTGTATTTTCTTTACCCATTCACCTCTTGGTGGATGTCTGATCCCAGGCCCTAAACTACTTCGTTCCTGGAGTGTCTCCAAGGATTTCCCACGAGAAACTGTAGGGGAAAGATAACATCACCTGAGAGACAAAACTAGCTTACTTTTTGCTTTGTTAGGATGAATTATCAAGTTCCATGTCTGCTCCCTTCATGACAAACCCACGTCATGTGCTGCATCTTTCTGGGCCTTCTACCTCACTCTCCCTGAGATTTGAGGGTGGTGTTCATTTTGTATTACAGAGAAACCAACCATTAGCTAGCCACTTCTGAGTTCTCTGCTCAGCTCTGAGAAGCTGCAGCTAGAGAATGAATAGATGTGTTCTCGGGGGTGGGGGTGGGACTCTCTACTTCCACGCACACTCAGGTTGCTCTGGGTGGACTATGAACTGATGCCCACGTTTTCCTCGCTGGCTCACAGCAGGCTGCTTTCTTAGCTCATGGAGCCCACAGGACCCCTGCCATGTGGAAGCCAATAATGTAGACTTTCTTGATATCAAATCCTCATTGAGAGACAGAGAGTGAGTGAACAGGTGTACATTTGAGTGTGGGTTACTCAAGAGTATGGAGGCCAGAAAATAGCACTGGGCATCATTCTTGGGGATACACTCTTTGAGACAGTTTTTGCATTGGCCTGGAGCTCACCAATTTGGCTAGACTGCCTGGCTGGGAGCCCCGGTAATCTTCTATTTCTACCTCCCCGGAGCTGGGTTTGCAAGCTTACACCCATCCACC
The DNA here is from genome assembly GCF_950005125.1 of Chionomys nivalis. Classification (NCBI taxonomy): domain Eukaryota; kingdom Metazoa; phylum Chordata; class Mammalia; order Rodentia; family Cricetidae; genus Chionomys; species Chionomys nivalis. The sequence goes on from NC_080090.1 coordinate 9,835,600, forward strand.
TTTCCTGCCATGATTTTAGTCGGACTTCTTTACCTCTGACCCTCAGACCGGTATTTAAAGAGGCCAGATGATTGTATCAGCTTCGCCTGCTTAAATCCCCTCTTCAGGCTCATGAAAACTTCAGGTGCTACACCTGCAAAACCCTCCACAGCACAGGGAAGGTGCGTGCTGGCAGAGGCGCCTCTGAGGACCTCCTGCAGTCCCGTCCACTGCAGAGAATGGGGCACAAAGACAGAAGTTGGCATTTGTGTGGCTTTCTGTGCTATGAGTAACAAGGATCCTATATCTCTGTCCCAAGAGCTCCATCTGCTCTGTCAGTGTCCGTGAAACAGTGCAAGCAGCTTCTGAGGAAGGTGACGTCAAACCCCAGACTCGGCACAAAACACAGGCTGGAAGTGAAAGACTGAGCAAGAAAACAAGCGACAAAACCCAACCTTGCACCTAGAGCATCGCTTTGGTAGTGTTTTTGTTAACTAGATGTTGACATAGTGAAAGTTTTGGACTATTGGGTTAAAATATATTATTACAATCGATTTCACCTGGCTTTTTCACTTCTTAATGAGGGTTCTAGAGAAACATGTACATTACATCTGGAAGGCATTTCTGTTATGTCATCAGACAGTACTGGTCTGAATGTCCAGCTACCACGGTGAATTCCTAGGAGCTAAGACAAGGACTGTTGTCCACCAGCCCCAAAGACAACAGATTATTTGCTGGATCCATGGAATTTCCAGATTTTGTAATCCAAAGTTATTTAGGTAGGCCATTATCTCATGGTATAAAAGCCCACCATCCCCAATGTTTGTTAATCTGCTCATGTGTACATTGACTTTACCTAGCTGGGATCTCTCTATATTTACGTCTTTATAGTTTTATCAGGCGTATAGAATATGTCCCTAATGGCAGTGGTGGAAATGGCTCAGTCGTAAGAACCCAAGTTGAATGAGCAGAGCCCAATGCTAGGGGTTGCGGGGACAGACAGGCCTCTGGGACTCACTGGCCAGCCAGCCTTGCCAAATCAGCAAGCTCCTGTCTCGAAATTAAGAATAATAATAAGGGGAATGGTGCCTAAGGAATAACAACCAAAGTTGTTCTTGGATCTCTGCATACAGGTTCACACATGCTCACATGATCTTGGATCTCTGCATACAGGTTCACTGCTCACATGTTTCTCCTCACACATGAACATCAACACAAAAAGAAAGATTCTAACACAGGAGGGGGTTCAAGAACAGTGTTCAACTCCCATTTTAATCAGCAAGGTCAAGAGATGCTCTATAAGTTCTGAGAAACAGGAGCACTCAGTGCACAGCCGAGGGGCCTTGCTCTGTCACAGACCGGGTGGGAGGCAGAGCAGGGAAACGCTGTGGATTGGTTCCTCCATGCGAAGAGCAAAGTCAAGAGGAAGACACCAGATGGTACACGGTTGGTTGACCCGTCGGTCAGCATGCTGGACGGAGGCTCTTTGCTCTTCTTTCCTTGGTACAGCTTGAGCATCCCTAACGGGAAATGTCTGGGACCAGAAGTGCCTCAGACGCCAGTGGCTTCCGTTTAAACTATGTGCACACATATAATCAGACAGGGTCTTAGGGCTGGTCCCCAAATATGAACACAGAATTAATCCACCTTCCATGTGCATCTTATACGTGTGGCCTGGATGTCACTCCATGTGGTATTTTACTGTCCCCCCTCCCCGCGAGATTACTGCCTGTCACGTGAGGTCAAGGGTGGGACTTCCCACTTGAGTCACATCGAAGCCCACGGAGCAGCAGATTCTGGACCATTTTGAATTTTAGATTTGGATTCACTATGCTCAACCTTTGTCTTACTCTTGCTGTCCTTGGCCAGAAAGAAAAGCGAAACATCAGGAGGAACCCCTGAGCCCTGCAGAGCTCCATGGGGTGCTTTCTCAAAGAAGAAAGTCAGACATCTGGCTCCAGGGCTGCTTGTGTTCTCCACAATGGAGCTCACCCACGTCAACCCCGCACCCCGCACCCCAAATGATAGACAATCAGGAGCTGGCAACATCCGGATACCTACATCTGCTCCCCACTCCCCTCCACTCCAGATAGTGGCATTTTGTTGAATCTGGAGGCAGATGCCGCAAGCTGGGGCTAAGTGGATGTGAGCAGGGGTTTGCGGCTGGCAGGTTCCCTTTCTCTCTCTACCCATGACATCTTTTTCATAACCTGAATTTCTTTAATTAAAAAACATCTGCCAACTCTTGTTATCTGCAAAGATGAGCACAGGAACTCTTGAAAAGCCCATCTGCAGAGGATGCGGGCAGGTGGAAGAAAAACCTGCTAGAGCCAACCAAGTGAGACGAGGAGGAAGAGAAGCTCCCAGTGTGTGTGTGTGTGTGTGTGTGTGTGTGTGCGCGTGCTTGGGTGTGTGCTTGGGTGTGTGTGCGTGTGTGTGTGTGTGCTTGTGTGTCTGTGCATACTGGTGCATGTGAGTGCCTGCTTGTATATATGCATGCTTGTGTATGTGTTTGTTTGTGCAATGTGTATAATGCACATGAGTGTACTGGTGCATCTTTGTGGTGTATATGATGTGAGTGTGTGTGCATTGTACATATATGAATGCTATATATGATGTAATATTATGATGTGTGTATATAATGTTTATATGGGTGAGTGCATTTATGGTGTGTATGATGTGTGTATATACACATAGATGTATGTTTATGTATAATGAATCTGTGTATGTGTGGTATATATGATATGTGTGGTACATGTACATGTGTGTGTCATACATGTGTGTGCATGTGTGGAATATGTATAGTATGTGTGGTGTATGTGTGTGATGTGTGGATATGGTATTTGTGTGCAACATAGGAAGCCGCAAATGGAAAGATTTTGCCGTTCATCCATCTAAAACCTCTACTTCTGCCTGAGAGCTGAAGGAAGCAGGGACCATGAACATCAACACATCTCATATGCAGGTCACAAAATGATTGACACCTGTACTAAACCTCTGCAGACCACAGAGGAAAGGCCACTGAGTTCAGAATGATTTTTTGGGATTTCCAGTACACTTTAACCAGAGTAAGTCCTGCTGGCTCAGTGGGAAGAGATGGCCATGCCTTGGCTGCCTTCTTCTTTAACCCTTGACACAAGCCTCTGAGACTCATGTGGACACAAGAGCAGCTCCTGTGCCTCTGCAGACCTGGTCCAGGACAGAGGCAAAGCCAACGCCATAGACTCTGGAACTTCTGACCTTCTGGACTCAGAATGTGACCTGGATCACGTGTGTGATCAAGACATGTCCTGACCCTGCGGCTGCCTCATCCTGCATGGAGGAGCCCAAGGAGGCAGCTAAAGCAATGCCTAGAAAGTGTGTGACCCGGGTGAGGACTGTGCCATCTGGGTGCTGACTGTGATATTTTCATCCAGGTACCTCTGTGGCTGCCACACCTCCTCTGAAGATAAATTCGCATGTCGTCCTTTCCCCACAGAGACCCAGAGCAATCTTCCTGCTTCCAGGGTTCAGGCCTGGGGAATGTCTCAACCCCATCCTGTTTCCCCTGATTAAACCTGAACTCCATCCCCGGCCCCTCAGATCTGGACCAAATGCATTAAGAGCAGCAGCAAGCAGCATCTGCTGCCTCAGGGTGCTCTCCCAGCCTCACACCATCGAGAGGATAAGGGCCCTGTGCCTGGGCAATCCCAAAGCATGCTCTCCATCGTGGCTCATGGTGAAGAGGAAACCCGATGGCTGTCCTTCTATCTGTCTAGTGTGTTCGGTTGTATTTGACCCTATTCCTTCACTGGTCCTTATGACAAGCTTCTAAACCTGCAGCCAGAAAACCATGTTCTTCTGGGGCACTCCAGCGGTTATCACATGAGAGTAATTCCGAGCTGGTGTGTTCTTAGTCTTTTTGCCTAGTGTTAGAAAGAGGTTTGTTACAGGTTTAGATGACAGGAAATAAGTAGCATTCATATACAGTGAGGGTGAACCCCAAAGAGGGGGTTACTCCATTTCTTTATATTTGTCATACCAATTCTTTTTTTAAAATGTATTGTTTATTTATTTAGTGTATGTGTGAGGCATGTGTTCATGTCTTGACAGATATGTGGAGGTCAGAGGACAACTTGCAAGACTCAGTTCTCTCCTCCTATCATAGGGGGTCCAGGGAGTTAACTCAGGTCACCAGGGATGGCAGAAAGGACATTGACCTACTGAGCCATCTCACTGTCCCCCAAAATGTCATCCACTAATGGAGATTTTCTTTTTCAGTTCCCCGGACTGATGGGATCCCTCTGTGGAAGTCTCACAGCCCTTGTCCCTAACTCTTTAAATTGTATGTGGTAGCAAACACAGAGCGACAACCCTTGGCTGGTGACATAACAGACACAAAAGTAATTCATTGTTGATACTGTCATGTGGTTTCTCTCCACTTTTCATCAAGAGATTTATAAAAATAAAATTAACAAGTAAATACAGGGTTCAGCTATTCTCTAGAAATTTCCCACCCCCTCCCAGCCAGCTCTGCTGCCCCTCACGTATTCTGGGCCAGAGGGAGGAGAGAGGGGAGCTACACAAGGCTTACTCTTCTCAAAAATCTCAGTTAAAGCCCAGGTGAGGACAGAGCTAATCTGGAAACCAAAGCTGAGTTGTGGGTTGGATCCTCAACAACAAGGCATCAAACGTCCTAGTTCCCCTCTGATGGCATCGTAACATCACCAACCAAAAGGCTTCCGAGGGTGGCAGAGGAGTAAACTGAAACACACAGTATTGTCCCCCATCCTGGCCATGGTAAAAACCTCATTATCATGTGTCCCACATATTTCTACATGAAGGGATGAAGGAAACGGAGCAGGGGAACCAGGTCAAGAGGAGCAAGCTGTTGTACAGGGCATGTGAGTTGTTGCTTTTACTCATAGAGAGTTAAGTGAAATGAGTTTCCATAAACTCCAAACTAGCTCTTCTTCATACTACCACACACACTCAGGAGCAACCTCACTTCATAGGGCCCAGCACAGCCATTCAACTTTATCGAAAGAAAAGGAAGAAATCCTTCTCTTCAAAGCCAGTTCTTGAGCTTCCGTTGGAGAGCAGTAATGCGAATAGCAACACGAAATGACCACGTGATCCTCAGAGCTCACAGAACTCCACAGCCTGTAAACTGTGACAGCGTGTCTGTCCCCAGCCGACAGAAAGAAACCTCCCAACTCCTCTAGGGTTTCCACTGTGGATCTAGCTCACAGTTGCTGCATTCCAAATTGTGCTTTCTTTGCATTTAAAAGACTTTCTAGGGATACTGCCCTTGAAACATTTTGGGTTGCGATTTCATGGTATTGTACAGGGCTGTCCTCCGAGCCAAACTGTTAGCATCTTCAGGAGTCCATCCAAGCCTGCTTTCCAAAGACCATCTCAGCTGGGTTTGCTGTCAGTTGAATTTCCTCTCGGAAGAAGTGAATGGGGAGTGCCATGCGACCCGCACACAGGTACTGGGTACCCAGCCTCTGCTCCTGGCCAGTTGGATGTAATTCTGCCCTAAATTGCACATGGCCCCTTGGTCTCTGGGAAGAGCTAGAGGATATGGGGGAAAGGATGAAAGGAGACAAGTCTACCTACACAGCCATGGGGAGCCATCACCCATGCTGGGTGCATGCCTTGCAGAGTGGTTGGTTTAAAATGCCTGGCACTCCTATCCTTAACCCCTTGCCCATTACTATGTAAATAAGTAATAAACTCATTGGTTCCCCAGAGTAAGCCTCAGGAGAATTGTGCCTTGGTTTTCCATTGGGACCACAGGAAGGATCGTACATTGTTTATTCCTTCTTCAGTGAAGGAATTTTCAACACAAGGACAGCAATCTTCCATCAGCAGATGACGATAATGGTTAAATACCCTCTCCTGCTCCCAGGGCTGGACATCCAGAAGCCACTTGGCCTTCCTTGGGTGATTATTTCTATACTTTATATGTTTCTGTTTTGTGGTTCGAGCCCCAAATTGCCCTTGGCAAGGTTATTCTAAAAAGATGGGAAAATAAATATTCAGAGTTGTTAGTGGGGACCTACCCCCATAGACCTCCCAAATATCACAGGCTATTGCTACCGTTCCTAGGGACCCTACAGAACCTGATGCTGAGTCCCTTTCACTGAAGATGCCAGTTACTTGAGTTGTGAGGTATCAAGAAATCAAGGGTCATCCCTACTGGCCAGCTTTCTGAGTGCTGGAAGGTGCTCAGCACAGCTCTGGAGGAGAAGAGCAATTACCAGTATTACTCAGTTGTGAGCCCTGGGATACGTATCAGCCAGCATGGCAAGATAGGACCACCGGTGCCGTAGCGTTTATGGGAGTATAATAGCACAGTGTTATGGGAGTCACCAACCACTTTATGATTGGATTTACAACCCTCTTCACAAGACAGAAGTTATGCTTGGCACAGTTATCAGGATCAGGACCTGTGAGAAGATAGATCACAGGCCCTATAAGAGAATCCACTGCTACTATTATGCTAAATGAGCACAGTATTAAACTGACTCCTGGTGACTTGTTAGACCACAGATTAGTGCACCCCTCATCAGAGAAGTTCTCTTAGCAGTTGTGATAATGAACACAGAGAGGCCCAACTACTCAAGGTGTGGAGAAAGATGGGGTGTTGTTCTCAACCCCAAAAGATGCACCTATGCCACCAGCTCCTCCCATTACAGCAGAGCAGGAGAAAATATTGTAAGATCCAAAGGTCATGGGGAAATGAGAACTGTCATGTATTACCAGTGGCAATGCAGAAATGGCACGCCAATCTGAATAGGTTGGGGAAACTTGAAAAATTCAACATATACATACCATATATCCAGCAGCCAAGCTCCTTGATGATGTGGGATTCCCCTCTGTATGTTACCAATATGTTTTATTACCATTGGTTAATAAAGAAGCTGCTTTGACCTATAGCAGGGCAGAATATAACCAGGCTGGAAGAGATATAGAGAGAAAGTAGGCAGAGTCAAAGAGACATCATGTAGCAGCTGAAAGAGACAGACGCTGGACCCTTACTAGTAAGCCACAGCCTCATGCAGACACACAGATGAATAGAAATGGGTTAATTTAAGATGTGAGAGTTAGTTAATAAGAAGTCTGAGCTAATAGGCCAAGCAGTGTTGTAGTTAATATAGTTTCTGTGTGATTCATGACTGAGCATCCAGGAAACCTTGGGTTTTCCCAGCGGGTTGAAAACCGGTGTCTACACCATGACTGTCCTGTGGCTGTTTGCAGCAGTTCCCTTCATAACTGCCGACACTCAGAAATAAAGTGATGTCCTTCAGCAGGCGAGTGGACACATGGTGGTAGATCCTGACAGCTGAATATTACTCCGCAATGAAGAAGGAGCTATCCAACCATGAAGACACATGGAGTAACAGTTGCATATGAATAACTGAAATGCATCAGACCGGATGGGCTACATGGTATGTCGTTAATTGTATGACATTCTAGAGAAGATGAATCTGGAGAGTAAAAAGATGAGTGGTTTCCAAGTGTTCGGAGGAGAGAAGAATGAACAGCCAAAGATGGAGGGTTTGGGGGACAGCCACATTTTATGTTGTTCTTTAATGGCTCCTGCATGCGTTCCATCTGTCCAAACCCACAGAAAGTGGGACAGCAGAGGTACACTGGGGTCAAGTACGACTCTGCATGCTAGTGGTGTGATGCCTTCTTTACGGTAGCAAATATCCCATTCTGGTGCTGATGCTGACAGCAGGGATGCTCGGCACTTGTAGGCCAGGGGTGTGAGAACTCCCTACTGTAGGTCCCGCTCAGTTTACTGTGAATCCCAAATGGGTGTGATCTAGTTTACAGTCCACACAATATGTTTAAACTGTGTGTAAGTGGATGCACGTTCACACACATGTAAGTGTGTGTATGCATGTAAGAGAGGGAGGAACAGATGAAGAGGGAGAGAGAGGAGAGACAGAGATGGAGACAGAGACAGAAAGAACACACACAAAAGATGACTTAGGAGTCCAGGACACAGGAAGTCCCAGGTGACTGACACTAAGTTGTGGCCAACACTTGTGAACAAGATACAGCCACCCATGGTTAACAACTCTTGTTCACCAGGGTTCCTTCATTTCCAGGCACACATTCCCATCCTTTTGGGCTTATTCTGACCATGTGACCAAGTCTGGCCAACGTCATGTGACTGGAAACAGCCTGTCACTTCTTGCAAAGGCAATGTACCCCTTGCTGTGACCACTGTGTGAACACACTCTGAAGTGGACATGCTAAATGCCAAAGTTATTCAGATGTGGTGCTTAACTTCCCTGGGAAATCAGCAGTGCCCACACTGAGCTCTGCTTGAAGAAGAATCAGACGTCCACTGTGCCATCGTGGCTGAGGTTCGGAGCTGTTGCTGCCAGAGTCCAGCCTGGTCCTTCCTGACTGCCACCCAGCTGTGGTTCAGAGGCAGGTTCACCGTGTGCTAAACAGTGCTGGAGCCCACAGCTCTCTCACTTCACAGGAAAAAGCGGACAAGCATAGGCTGAGCCTACTGTTGAGTTCCTGTGCATGTCGGGTGAATTGGGTTTTCAGGGTTTCTCTAGTATAAGCAACATTTGAGCAAGGGTTGGAGCTTCCTGGGGAGTGTGCTTTTGGGGAGAGCAGAGATGGTTGCTATCCATCACGCTGGAAAGCCGTGAGATTCCCAGAGATAGACGCCCAAAGGATGCGCATTAACACGGCGAGCTGTCCAAAAGTCAGGGCTAATGTTAACCAAGATGAGCATTGCTGCGATTCCATCAAGGTGTCCTGCTATTTATTTAACTTTTCCATTTTCATTTTTTATTTGGGTAAGATAATTGCTTGTGATAAGCCTCGGGTGTGGAGAGGCGGCGCATACAGAGTGGTGGGGCACGCTTCAGCCCCAAGCTCGGATGCACCAGAGAAAGGAATCAATGTATTAACATATTGAAATGATCTCAATTAAGGCCCTTTAGCAGTTTTGTTTAGAAATGAGGGCCTCTCCAAAGTGGAGGGGCTACTCTCACCATCACGGAAAAGCCTGTTAGGAAGGCGATGTATTTCACAGCTTAAGGAAAGATCTGAATAGATTGCCTAAGAGGCAAAAACCATCCTGCATTTCTCCCTTCTGGGTCTGATATTGCGGGTCACCTATGTATTTCTTCACAATGTCTACACCTGTGCCTCCCATTACTCCTGATAATGCCAGGGCTTTGCCACTACATCCCTAAAATAGGTATTCACCAAATAAGACGTTTATTTGCATGGTGAATCCAGCGTAGGCATGAATATTTCAATGAATAAACCACAATGACCTTCAGAATCTTCTGTATGCCCTCCCTCCTCATCCCCTAAGGCACTGGTCCACCCCTTCTGTGTCCTATCCTGAGCCCTCCCAATGCCAAAGTAGAAGCCAATCAGCCTTCTGTGGGGCTGGTGATGGCTTCGGGGCACAGATCACTCTCTCTCTCTCTCTCTCTCTCTCTCTCTCTCTCTCTCTCTCTCACACACACACACACACACACACTTGGTGGCATTCACATTAAGTCTTCAGTAGTGACATTGCTCCAATCTTTAAGGAATTGAGGTCTAGGGACTAGATTTCTATGACTGTTACTAAGGCCCACAGAGAAGGTGGGCAGGGCATTCTCACAGGCTCTGCTTCCTCCTGCCCATCTTCTGCCTAAAGGACAAACAAAATTAATCAAAACTAAATACCCCTTTCTGTGTGACTCTGCTGAGCTGAGAGTTATGGGAGGAGATTCTTATTTGGTATTTGAGTTAGTTACTATAGTCAAACATGTGACAGGAGCAACTTAAGGGGAGAGAGTTTCATTTCAGCTCTGCATGAAGGAGCTCATAACTAGAACAGCTCAGTCCGTGGTGGTGGGAGCCTGGGACATGACCTGCTCCCATGTTAGCAGAGCAGGAAGCAGAGACCCTGGGCTGGGAGCAGAAAGGGAATCACCTTCAAGCTCTGTCCCCAGCGACCCACTTCTGCTAGCTAGGCCCCATGTCTCAAAGGTTCCACAATCTCCCAAAATAGCACCACCAGGGACGAAGTGTTCAAACACACAAGCCTGTGGGAGGCGTCTCACATTCAAACTATAACTGCACTTCTGAAGATGCTTTCCGACCAGGCACAGCCCCAAAGGGAGACAGAGAACTAGACAGTATCTAAAGGATTTTGACGCCCAATCCTGCTTAGTTAAAACAATCTATAGTACACACATTACTTTAAACCCTTCTCTGGCCAGGTTGATCTGATTTCCATTCTTTCAGACAACCCATGGCCTCTTCTTTCACCACCTAAGACTGTCTTGGCTCCAGCCATTCAGTGGTCAACGAACCTCTTCAAAGGTCCCACCTTATACCCCCAGCCTCACTCCACAGAGACCTGCCTCCCCTGGAAAGGGTAGCAAGGGAACCCAGTCAGCCCCAGGCTGAGCTCCGATCCCCCAGTGGTACAATGTGGGTAGTTCTGCCTACCCTGGCTCAGGAGCTTTGGGAAGTAGAGTCATCAGAGGCAGGCATTCAGCTCCCAAACAGTCTGCACGTGTTACCTCGTGTGTTAAATAGTGCAGCTTAGGTCAGCATTACTAGTTCATCTCGCGGATAGATTTTTAAAAACAATGGCATTTCATATCTACAGTTTCTGTTCCCAAAACCCAGGTTAATGAAAAAAATCTTGAAGTAGGAGGATGCTGCCCCAACCACTGCTGCTCCAAACCTACTAGGATTATTAAATCAAGAGAAGTCTAAATCACTGTCACAACCAAAAATCAGAAGACATGGCAGAAGTTGTGGCAGCTGAGGCTAGGGCAGTACAGGGACGGCGGCTGGACCCACACTTGTGTGCCTTGGCCACAGCAAACCCTAATGACAGAGCATGCTGAACCATAACTGCACATGGCCAGGAATCGACAGGAAACAGAGTAGCTGTCCTGCTGGATGACACGTAATTATGGAAGCCCTAGTTCACTGCACAAACTAACGTCATGGAGTGTCTTAACAGTGTTAGGACTGCTTGCTCTGGTGCTCCAAAGACACTGTGAGACATTGTGGGGGGCATGAGTTACAGGGATGTGGTCTGTCTGTGACGGCTCCTGTGGGTGTGCATGTTCAAGCACACTGCGCTCACCCGTGGAGGCCAGAGGACAACATCGCTGACCTGGACTCGCCACATACCTAGACACTGGGATCACAACATGCACCAGTATAGCCAGTTTTGTTCTAATGTAACAGTTATGTTTATTCTTTGAGAATTTCACACATGCACACAAAGTGTTTTCACCCGTATCCCAACCTTCACGTACAACTTCTTATTTAATTATGTCTCTAAGTCCCGTGGCTGCAGTCCACACACACACAGCTATCTACCCACTAGTCAACCCACCAGGAACTGCACCCCTAAAGAACACTGACCTATCCTCCCTTTAGCAGCAACCATCAATGTCACTATCTCTTCAGCAAGGGATGGAGTTCAGAGCCCCTTCCAAGTACAGACTGGGATGCTGGCTGGCTAGCTCTTGTGCTGACATCAGCAGCCCTGAGTTCATGAATGCAGCCATCCTGTTATGTTCAGAGGACAGTTTCACCTCCGTCTTCCCAGGCGCTTACACATTGGTTTGCCCTTTCTTCTGCAATGCTTCTTGAGCCTTGGGGATAGGGAGTGTCCTATAGGGTTCCTACTGATGTTCTAGAGCACCACGACCCGAAGCAACTTGGAGAGGAGTGGATTTATTTCAGCTGACATGTCCCAATAGTAGCCTGTTGTAAAGGAAGTCAGAGCAGGGACCTGAAGGCAGGAACTGAAGCAGGGGTCATGGAGGAACACCTTACTAGCCTGATCCTCATGACTTGCTCGGCCTGCTTTCTTTTATCCCCAGGACCACCAGCCCAGGGGTGGCACCCCCCACCATGAGTTTGGCCAACCCACATCAATCAAGAAAATGTACTAGAGACCTTCCAACAGGGCAATATAGTAGGGAAATTTCTTTGGTTTGTATCAAGTTGACATAAAGCTAGACAGCACAGAGGGTGTGGTAGAGGTGTTCCATGTATGACTGTGTATCCACAGATGCTTGTTATCTGTGCATTGACCACCTGTGAGTCTCTGTAGTAACCACTGCCCACAGCACAAAGACCCTTTCTTGATGAGGAATGAGAGTACATCATCTATAGGCGTAGAGATAGGTATTTGTAGGCAGTTTGACACTAGGTACATTTTGCAGTGTGATAGTAACAGTAGGTTCACCCCTGGGGTCTTCCCAGCCATGGGTTCTTGGCCAGATTTACAATACTAGCCATAAATTTCAACCGTAGAGCAGGTCTTAAATCCAGTTGGTTGGTTTTGTTTTCCATGGATTCTGAGGCTTTAACTCGGGGTCTTCGTATTTGCAGGGCTTTACGCACCAAGCTGTCTCCTTAGAGCCCCCACCATGAGACTCCTATCACCGAGTTCATCTCTTCTCTCTTCTTCGTTGTCCACAGTAATTGAAACATCACAAAGATAGAAAGAACCCAAAGCCACAAACTTGGCAAGAGAGAAACCCTGTGCAGCTGGCCCACCATCCTTGTGTCTTGACACCCATCATTCTCACCTTCTGACCTGCACTTTCTCCAACCACTTAGTACCATTTAGTGTTGGGAGGAAGAGGGTGCATGTCCCTCATGGTGCCTGTGGAGGTTAGAGGACAATTCTGTGGAGTTGGTTCTCTCCTTCCACCTTTACCGAAGTTCCAGGGGCCAGGCTGAGGCTGCCAGACTTGATGGCAAGCTCCTCTATCCACTGAGACATCTTCCTGGCCCTGGATCCAATCATTTTGCCCAGTGGGATTCAGCCATCAAATTGATGGTAGCGTCACTTCCCTTCCTTCCCTACAGATGGTCACGAGTGTCACGCAGGAACAATGCTTGATTCACGCTCTTCTGTGTCTCTCATCGCCTGCTCCAAACAGTGCTACCGCAGCCTGTCCCTGCGCGCATCTGCTTCTCATCTCACTCAGTGGGGACACCACAGGCAGAAGGCGGGGTCCAATCTGGAGCCGGCCTCATATAAAGAAGAACCCCCCCAATCCTACTCACTCTCCAACTGGAACAGCTCATGAAAAAGAAACTGCTGTGATTCGGGTCAGGCAAATGGGGTGCAGCAACGGCACCAACCACAGAGTGAGACGCTAATTTCTCTAATTGACAGGGAGCCTCCATCATTTCAGAATGTGCCGGTGTTTCCGCAAGGAAACCAGGCCAATTTCTTCCACTGTTTACAATGTCACCATGAATTTTGAAATGAGTTTTTTCTCTGGGCTCAATGTGGGAAATGCTGGTCCCTGACTTCTGGGGGTGGCCCATTGCTGGGAAGCTGGACGGCTTTCTAGGACTGAAATGAGGTTTTCAATAGCAGCTCCCTCAAGGATGGAACAAAGAGAAACAGGCCTGCCTTCCCCAGAGCTACAAGGAAGAAGAGGAGGCTGGGAGGCAAGCTGGACCTTCCTTTCACATCTTCAGTTTCTCACACTGCACACAGGGGCCGAAGAGAACTACACAGCAGCGATATTGATGATTGCCCTGTTTTGATCTGAGACTCGTGGTGTGACCTGGGGAGATAGTGTGCTTGCCATGTAAGTATGAAGACCTGAGTTCAGATCCCAAGCCAGGTATCCCAAGCCAGGTATGATGTGGTGCCCTTAGAATGCTACTCCTGGGAATCAGAGACAGGATGCTCCCTGGACTTCCCTGAACACCATTATAAATTGGTGAATGACCCTGGTTCAACAAATTACCTGGAGAGTGATAGAGAGTGACATGCAACATCCAGCTCTAGCTTCTACATGTGTATGTACACATACATGCAATATATACCCCCTACACACAAATATAAACACAGTCCTGAACACACACACAGACAGACAGAATTATGGTATGGGTAAGACAGCTGATAATTTACTTTCACCCAGACACCCACTCTTCTCTGGTACATTACCCTACTTCTTCTCTTCCATAATCTATACCATAACCTATAAGCCCTGGTGAACTCATTGCTTCTTCTACATCTGTCTCTCCCAGTAAAACCTGAGCTCCCTAAAAGCAGGAATCCAGAACAGTCCCTGAGGATCAGTGCAAAGTCACATGCAGCACGAACTGGTGTCTTCTCACTATCGCTCCGGAATTATGTGGTCTCACTCTTCCCTGCACTCTGTCTAAGCAAATGCTCTGCCTCAGAACAATCTAGAGAGATCAGGAGCATCCCAGAGCCCTCTAGAGCTTACTGAGAGAACACTTGCCCAGCATTTGCAGCACCCTGGCTTCAATCCTCAGCACCGATCAGTTAGTTAACTACTCAGTTGAACAACATAAACACTATTCTTCTCTGAAAGGTTGCTTTGAATCTTCTTGTCTCTGTGAAATTATTCTCTCCTCCCTACACTCCACCCTTTCCCAGGCAGTTCTTCATGACTTCAACACAGTTGATAGCTACACAATGCATACTCTCCTTGCTTGGCGGGGAGGGATGGGAAGTCAGCAATGGCTTCTCTTGTTCTGCGCAAGCTGGCACAAGGTTCCAGAGCCTGCAGTTGTTGCCCAATAACAGACAGCTTTCCTATACAGAGCACAGAGAGTGTGTTCTCACACAACAACAGCAAATCCTCAGACAAGCAAGGCTGAAGGTGATGTGGGGTCCAGGACCCACTCAGCAAACTTGCCCGGGAGCTGCCTTCGCTTCTTGCCCGTTTTATTCATGGGCACAATGGTCATCAGACCCCTGCTGCTGGAAGCAAGGATTCCTCAAAGGAGTGAATTCACTCCTAGGAGGTGCCTGCTTGAAGGCTGGCCTTCCCCACTAGCTGTCCTATGTCCTTCCAGGAAGGGCTCCTGGGAGTTAAATGTCCCTTTGATGCATGGGTCATGTTTCACATGAGACTCTAGGAAGGCCAGCCACAGGGCTCTCTCAGCTGTATCCTACTTCAATCCTAAATCCTTAAAACAAGGAGGATAGACGCTAACTGTGTCCCAGGAGCTGACACACAGCACAACACTCCATCCTAACTTCCAGAGCAGCGGTGATCCCCAAACCAGGAAAACTGTAGCAACCTTTGTGAACTACTGATCCAACTTCCCGAAACACTGTAGCCAGTCTGCACACAAACACACATCACTGTTATAATTACCACTGCTCCACAGGGCCAACTTGAAACCCTAGCTCACGCTCCTAACAGGTGAAGGAAACTGGTACTGGTTTTAAGAGTCTTAGCACCAGCCAGTCCACACAGGTCATATGTCACATCAGTGACTCTTCAGAGCACGTCCAGCTTGTGCATATAACATCTATTTGCCCGAAGATAAACTGAGTCTCAGAGAGTCTGCCCATGTCACACGGCACATGTGCAAAGATGTCTGCCCATGTCACACGGCACATATGCAAAGAGAGTCTGCTCATGTCACACGGCACACATGCAAAGAGAGTCTGCCCATGTCACAGGGCACACATGCAAAGATGTCTGCCCATGTCACACAGCACATGTGCAAAGGGAGTCTGCCCATGTCACATGGCACACATGCAAAGAGAGTCTGCCCATGTCACATGGCACATGTGCAAAGAGAGTCTGCCCATGTCACACAGCACACGTGCAAAGTCTGCCCATGTCACACGGCACACATGCAAAGAGTAGGGCTGTACCCAGAGTTCCACCTCTCACATCTAAGCGCCTTGCATTATACAAATCATCCTCTAGCCAGAGAATCCAGCATGCATGTAGCTCAGACCAAGTCCACCAAGGTCGGGGTCATGATGAATCTGTAAATCTGTTTGTGCTACATGAAACTGAGTAAATGAACCAAGTGGATGGAAATCCCTTTAAAGAGAAAAAGCCCTGGGGGCAGGGAAATGTCTCAGCTTAAAGTCAACCTTAAGTAATGCGTTTTCTGAGAGCCCAGAGATATCCAGGCATCTGGGTGGTGGTGATGGAAATGACGGTGTCCCTTCTGTTCGGAACTTGGTGCCTTCAGTGGGTGAAGAGGACGTGGGAGCAGTCGCCTTTCAGACAAGAAGTGAGACAAACACAAACAAGACCACCAAACGGTCAGCGCAGCTCTCTTAACTTAGGTGAGGTAAGGTCCCTGAAGATTGGCTGTGTTTTCTGTCACTCCACTTTCCATCCTCCTGTGGCTGCTAGGAAGCACAGCCCTGTCCCACCCCTGGCCCCGGCCCCCCACTTCCCAGCCCAGCACCATCTCACAGCTGTGACTATGAATACCGGCTCCCTTCTCTCCATCTCAGCCAACACTTTCTGTTCCCATTATGCCCTGGTCACCACACTCTACATGGTCACTTCAGAGACTTCCTGACACGAGATGAGAATGTAGAACCTGATCCCACAGCCAGAGGGCCAGTGTCTAAAGACGAATTAATGAAATAAGCCTCCAGATGGAGCCTGCCGTTCTAAACCGATCAGCTTTTGAAAGCAAAATGCACAAATCCCTTTGAGGTGAAGCCATGCAGGGCTGTCAGGTCAGGGGGATGTGGGATGCTGCTTAGAGTTGTGCCCTCGGTGTGAACTTGACCATGGGATTAGATGTGACAGTGGGCCATGATGCTGAGAGCACAGGGGAGAATCTAGCCACGGGGCTCACGAGCACGGATCTTACTGAGCTTAGGGCCCATGGCAGGCACAGACCCCGGAAAGGAGGCAGGGGTTTCCAATTAACTCACCCTCGTGTGAAGTGTGAGACACCTGAGGACACACTCATTTTGAATCCTACTGCCTCTGCGCCGACCACACCCTGAATATTCAACAACACGTTGTTTTTCTCTTAATCCTGGACTTCATTTCCTTCTGACTTTGAGGCATAAAATCATGAAAGCTGGGAAGCATGCTGCATGTGTGTGTATGCGTGTGTGTGTGTATGTGTGTTCAGTTGTTCAGAATGTCTTCCTTAGTCCTATTTTTTGAGGCAGGATCTCTCACTAAACCTGGAGCTCACTTGTACCGGGTGCTGCAGATCAATGCCTGGTCTTTATATGGTGTTGGGAATCAGACTCAGGTCTTGATGCTGGTGTGGTAAGCATTTTATCAACTGAACCACCTCTCCAGACCCTGTATATTGACTTACGTTTCAGAGAGAGACAGATATACATAGAGATATAGAATGAGAAGTGGGAGGAAGAGGGAGAGAGCACCTGTGGTTGGGAACCAGAAGACCAAGCCTTTGGGCCCCGCTATTAAGGAGCTGTGCCTTCTGGACGGACAGAAAGCAGAGGTCTTCCCAAGTCTGTTTAGACACTTAGTCCTCTGCCTGCTATCTTAAAGAAGGCCTCGCTGCCCTCCTTTGTAAGATGAGGTCTGTGTGTGAGATGTTTACAGTCCTCCCAGGGGCCTACTAAACACAGCTCCTGTTATCTTGAACAAGGCCCTATGCCATTGTATCTCCACAGGCTGAGTTAGAATTAATGAGCGATTTCAGACACACAGACAGCATCCATCCCCACTGTCACAGTCTCTACCTGTGACAGACATCACTAATGGATCACAGCACTCTCTCCCACTGGGTATGACTGTTGCTTTAAAACCCTATCCAGGACAATACTCAAGGCAGCTGCTGTTGCATTTCCAGACATAGCATGGGAACTGAAAACTATTTTTCAATCCTGGAATGAGATCAGATCAAAGAACAGATCAAAGATTGCAGGGGGTGGGAGAGTCATGAGAAAGAGGAGTCTGCCTGCCTAAAACCTCCTGTGTCATTCCAGGTCCATCCTTAATCAGAACCCTGCCAGACGCATGGCTTTGAGATTCCCCCACCCCACCCCGGGACAACGGCTGAGCTGGTTTCCCCCATGCACTGTAACTGCAGTGATGAAGTCGTGTGTGCCTAATTGCTGGATAAGCCACAAACAGAGCAACCCCACATGCAATTTCAGACTGGCAGAGACTGTAAATTATTCAACATGATAATCCAAAGATGAGAGCAATGTGTGGAAGTGGGGAGGATATTTCAGGGCAATAAGAAGCTGGAAGAAGCGTGTGAGGGGTGGGAGGTGATTCCAAAAATCTTTATATGAAGACGAAGACTGAACCTTAGGCAAAAATAAAACGGTTTCCAAGCTGGCTGTGGAGGTCTGAGTGCTCTCATTGTAGGGACTTTGGTTTCCTTGGGAAATAATGAGTCCAGAAACTCGTGGTTATCCGTATTCTAGAAGAAAGGAGTGTCTGGATGGTGAGCATTCGTGAAAAGGTAAAATAACGTGCCTGGAGTTGGCTGCAGTGGGAGACTGGCTCCCCTTAGTGAACAGCACAGCCATTCTGTCAACTGCTCTGTCTTCTTTCCCTCCAGATTCTCAATTTTCTCGGGACAGCCCAGTAAAGGACTTCCCTCTGTCCCTGTCTTCCTTAGGCTCTCTCCCTGGACTCAAGACATGGGCAATCGTGGCAGTGCAGTGCTGGGCCCTGACTTCCTGACTGTAGCTCTTTCTGAGCTTTCTGATTTCTCAAGGAACCCTGATAACTGTCCTAAGCCTTTCAAGGGTCCTCTGCCTGTGTTGGGGGAGCCCAAGCCTGTCTAGGTCACCCAGGACCCTGAAAATCATAGGACACCATTCACCTTTTAAAACCATCTGTCTCTTTCTCTCTCTCTGTCTCTTTCTCTCGGTGTGTCTCTGATTCTGTCCCTCTCTCCTCTCCCATCTCATGTATGTGTGTATATGTATAAGTGTGCACATGTGTGCATGTGAATGCCACAGTACATGTGTAGAAAACAAAAGACAGCCCTGGTGGTTTGTCCTCACTTTCCACCCTGTTAAAGGCAGGCTCTCTATTTTGCTGTTTGCTGCTGCATCAGGCCCACAGGCTTCTAGGAATTCTCTTGCTTCCCATCTCACCCAGGAGTTCTGGGATTAGAGACATGAATGACTGTGTGTGTCTAGTTTTACATGGGATCTGGGGATTTGAACAGAGAATCTCACACTTACACAGCAGGTGCTTTACCCACCGAGTCTTCTCCCCAACTCCAGGGTTTCCTTTTGTTTGATTGATTGGTTGCACAGGGATTTGAACCCAGGGCCTCACCAATGCTGGGCAGGTGCTCTACCACTGAACTGCATCCCCAGCACGGACTTTACTTTCTTCCTCTGCCTTCCATTGGCCTTCACTCTTCCCAAATGGCTTGCAAGCCTTTCCCGGGACTCACACCCCTCAGAGCATCTCCCACCTTGACAGCTACATCCAGAGATTTACTGGCCAGTAATGCGTGGTTCCTTCAACATGTTTACACGTGACTGATAATGGCACAGGTGCTTGGGTGACGAGAACGTTGCCTTTATCTTGTTGAAGGCTTGTAAGGACCCAGCACCTAATGCCTACCACAGGGTAGGAAGGGAAGGCTTCTCTGGCCATATTTCCTACCCTGATAGAGTCCTGCATGGTGGGAGCCAGACTCTGTCAGTCTGCAGTCAGGATAGTCGAGGGTAGGGGTGGCAAAGGGGTGACTCTAGGCAAAAATCTCTCTAGAACTTTCTCTTGTCCTTTATCTCCTACAATCACCAGTAATGTTCCCTAACTTCCTAAATTTCTTTAAAATCCATCACAGTCACACAATCCTGATGGATTTCACGGAACATCCCATTCCCCCAAAGAACTAACCGCCAGCTAGCCTGCTTGTAGTGGGCTTCTTTTCCCTTTAACTTTTGTTCCCTAAATCCAAGGTGAAAAGAGTTTGGCTGGCACCCCCTCAGTTGGAAACCAAACCCTCACGCTCTCCCTTATACGTGCACCTCCAAGATGGGTCTGCTTCGGCCACCCCGCACCCCTTCTGCCCATCTGCTACGATGGCACGGTGCCTGCTCACAAGTTGGTAGGAGCCTGTGGAAGTGCCAGGCAACAATGTGTTTTGATGGGCAGCCTGCAGAAGGTGGCAATTGCCATCTCTTGTGAGTGAAGGCCATGAGCCGTGCCAGCCCTGGCAAGCCAGGTCTCTGTGTACTTGTTCACACCTGTTGACTCTTCAGTGCCAAGAAAAGTGGACCCTAACTGGGGCCAAGGAGGAGGAAGGATCCACTCAGGGTCCCAGGCTTCGTGGATTTCCTCGTGCTGCAGAAGGCCCCAGAGAGGTTCAGTCAATGGGACTTGTGCCTGTGTGTGTCCCTCGCTAGAGTCATCTGTAACGCTCAGGAAAGGGGCTCAGCTGGGAGACTGGCGGCACAGGTACAATTCACACAGACATACGCCCTATGGCCAAGCCCGAGGAGAGAAGCCAGGAGAAAGCCAGGCTGTGCTGACCCCTGGCAACACGTCCAAGTTACCAGGAGGTTTCTACTCGTCTGTGTCCACCCCTCTTGGAGAGACACCAACAGCTCAGCTCTAGAGTCAGACAGGTCTAGCTTTAGGGCTCAGTCCAACATACAGACAAACTGACCTCCATCAAGTCGCTGAACTTACCTGGACCCAAGGCCTAAAATGGAGGTAGCTATGCCTGTGTCCTTGGATCATTCCCAATGTGAAGGGAGAAGGGCTAACTCAGGAATCCCGGGAGTGCCTGACCTCTACAGGTGGGCATGCACTGGCTTCCCTCCCCACCTTGCCCTTCCCCAACCCCTTTCTTTCTTTAGTCTACCAGAAACCAGTGCTAAGGCAGACATCGATTCAGGAATAAACCTTGGAATTCAAATTACCAGAAGCATCCCCAGGTCAGAAAGTGGAGGACAGGAGGGGAAAGGATGAAGTGGGAACAGGAAGCAGGGAACTGGGACTCTCTGAACCCCCCTCATGTTTATGTGCCCCCTACAAATCCTCTTCCCAGGAGCAGTACCTGCCTCAGCCCACCAGAATCTCTCTACCCTCTCATTCCAACTCCTCCACAAGGGCTGCTCAGAAAGATAAAAATCATCCAGGAAGCTCTCAGCCTCCAGGTACTCAGCTCCAGGCACTCCGACTTCTGTAAAGTGCCATTGCCACGACAAGGGACAGTGACACTTGCTCTTCAGCTTCTTGGCCCAGAAGCAAAAAGGAGCTCAAATAACCATAAAGAGCCCAGCGCAGACGCCTCCTCACAAAGGCCTAAACAAACAGCTCTGGAGAGCTGTAACTACTGGAGCTTTGCCCTTCGCCTGTGGCCAGTGCCTAGGGATGCCGTCATCAGTCAGGCTCTCTGAGCAAGACCGACACACAGCCCAGAGAGGGGCCACCACACTCTGGGACGTACTGACTGACCATGCACAGGGACACATCAGTGACCACAGGCAGCTGTTTTGGACATTGCTCTGACACCGCTGGGTTTGTAGAATTCCTGGTGGCCCGTTAGACTTGCAGAGTCTGTGACATGCTTGGAACAGATCAGGAAGCTGCAATGCTGTGTGGGTAAGAAGATCATAACTCTCCAGCTGAAAGCCGACAGACAATTGGAATTTACCAAAGCCCCTAAGGGTCTCCCTCAAGAAACTAGACTGAGGACTGAGGAAGGCATGTGCAGAAGGTAATAAGGAGCAGCATGATAGAAGAGAACTCACAAGCAAAATCCTATGTGCCTCCTAAAGCAGAAGAGGTGGAGAAGATGTGGGATAGGATGTGAGGACCATGGAGGAAGAAGTCTTGGAAGTGAGGAAATTCTTGCAAGAGCTGTTCATGGGCATGCAGAACTTTCAGTGGAGTTGAGGCCTCACAGACACCAAAAGGAGCTGCCATGATTGCTTTTTGGCAGCCATGATGAAAGAGCCTGACCAAAGCAACTTAAGGGTTAAAGGGCTCAGGTTCAGCACTCAGGAGGACGAGAGTCCACCTTTATGGGGAGAACAATAAGCAGGAAAGTTACAGTGACAAGGGCAGAAGACTGGCTGGTCACCATCACACTCAGGAAGGAGAGAGCCAACTGAAACCTGAAGGCCACCCCCAGCAGCCCACCTCCTCCATCAAGACTTCACCTTCTAAAGGTTCCACAACCTTCAAACATCACCACCAGGCAGACACCAAGCATTCAGACGCAGGGGCCAACAAAGGGCATTTCACATTCAGACCCTAATGAAGAGAGTACATGGGATGAAACTCCCAAGACCAAGCTTTCATGTTCACAGGAGGCCCAGAGGAGTATTGACCGCCTAGAAATTAGTCCTCCATCTGGAGCCTCAAGTAGAAAGCTGTATGTAAAGTCTGGAGTTCAGAGAGAAGAACCAACTGGGCATAGAGAGGTATATATAAAGCCAAGAGACTTAGGGGTAGATGAAATGTCCTCAGAGAAAGCCCTCTTCCTCTCCACACTTATAAGTCAGAAAACCTATAAAGAGCAGAAGTCTGGTTGTGGAAGGCAAAGAAGACACCTCAACTTACAATGAAAGTAAAGGGAAGTGACCATCAACTGAAAAGATGTGGGGCTACTGAGTGAGGAAGAAGAGTGAGGACCAACGATGGGAATCAACAGTCAACAGATGGGTTGTTTGGTTTTGTTGCTTAGTTTGGTTGCTTTGATTGTTTGTTTGATCCATTTTGTTTATTTTGTTGATTAGTTTGGTTAGTTGCTTTATTTCTTTTTTTATTTGATTGGTTTGTCTGGTTTGATAGGTTGTTTGGTTGATTTGAGTGGTTGGGTTGGTTTGTTGATTTGGTAGGTAGGTAGGTTGGTTGGTTGGTTTGGTTGGTTAGTTAGTTGGTTTGGTGGGTCATTTGGTTATTTGATTGGTTTGGTTGTTTGTTGTGTTGGCTGATTGGTTGAGTTGAATTGGTTGCTTTGTTGGTTAGTTTGTTGGTTTATTTATTTAGTTTGTTGGTTTGGTGAGTTGTTTGGTTGTTCACTGGTTGATAGTTTGTTGGTTTGGTTGGTAGGTTGTTAGTTGGTTGAGTTGGGTTGGTTGGTTAGTTGGTTTGGTTGCTTGTTGGTTTGGTTTGTTGGTTTATTGGTTTGATTGGTTGGATTGCATTGATTGGTTGATTAGTTTGTTAGCTTGTTTATTTATTTGGTTGGTTTGGTGGGTCCTTTGGTTGTTTGGTTGGGTTGGCTATTTGTTGGTTTGGTTATTTGTTTGTTTAGTTGGTTGGTTGGTTGGCTGATTTGGTTAGTTTTTACCATTTTCTTCGGAATAATGATAGGAAAACTCCAAATATAGTGGATTCAATAGACAAGAGGACAGGAAGAACTAGTGAGTGATGGGTTTCAGTAAAGAGTGCTGCTTCTAATAAGAGAGGAACAATGGAATCTTCTCCTAGTGAGAGATATAGGGCCAGGGAAGAATCCTATAGTGTTGGTAGATGTTACGACATGTTTGATTGCAAAAGCAATCCAGTAAAGAGGAGAAACAGCAGGAGAAAGAAGGGAGGGCTCAACTTTCCCTTGAAATACGCTCAACTTTCCCTTGAAATACAGTGTCAGGGACAGGCGAGATGGCCTGAAGGCTCTGTTTCCTGGATACAGCAAGTTCACCACCAGAGCCCAAAGGGATGTCAGAAGGCAAATGGATTCAGTGCTCATGATCTTATGCACTAGGAGAAAGAGCAAGTACTTGGTGGATCAGTGCAGCAGACACTGAACAGCATGCCTGGGGAGCTCCAAGGGGCACCAGAGAACAAGGTGGTGGTCTGCCCATCACTATAACTGATCTTGCTTTCCAGTCTGTTCTCCTGACTGAATGAGACACAGAAAGAGAAGGGAATTGAACTTAACTAAAGCTGGACTTTTTCTAGCGAAAGCAAAAAATTTGGAGCCTAGACTGAGGATGACAAAGATATGTACACAAAGGTGGAAATCCGGGGGACTGATTGACAGCTTTTCTTGGAAATGCCTCATCAATCCAGCATAAGCTGTCATTTGCCCCTCTGGCAAAATAAACTAGACATTATCCTTCACCTCTGGTCTGTCCCCCATCTTTTCTGGTCTTCTCTTAGGTCTGGTGGGGGAGAAGTGGTAAAGAAGGAATTGAATGTGAGTTGAGTTTAATAGGAAGGAAGAAAGCCTAGTGTCTAAATATGAAATATCCCCCCACAGGTTCATGCATTTGAAAACCTGTTTCCAGCTGGTGGCCATTTGGCAAGGTCATGGAACACTTCAAAAGTGGTGTCTCAGCCGGACGGTGGTGGCACACGCCTTTAATCCCAGCACTCGGGAGGCAGAGGCAGGCGGATCTCTGTGAGTTGGAGGCCAGCCTGGTATAGATGAACTAGTTTCAGGACAGGAACCAAAAAAGCTACGGAGAAACCCTGTCTCGAAAATCAAAAAAAAAAAATATTAAAAGTGGTGTCTCGTTTGTGGTGAGTGCACCCATAGTCTGCTTCTAGACTATGGGTGCACTGTGATGAGCAGGCTTCACGCTCACTCCTGCCACCATGGTAGACTGTATTCCCGCAAACTGTGAGCCAAGCAAGATAAACCCTTCCTTCTTGAGACTGTTTCGTGTCAGGTTTTAGTCACAGAAACAGGAAATATAACAAAAAAGCAAAAAAAGGACAGATTAAAGGAGGTCTGAGTTCCTGTCTTCCCCTGTGCATGCACCCATGGTCTGTCCATGCGCTCTGGAGCCGCGGCCACACGACTCCCACTATCAGGCTCTCAGGCACGTCCTCTTTCACGTGGTCCAAACAGGCCTCTCATCCGTACTTCTTCATGTGAGAGGCAGAAACCACAGGAACTCGCAGAACCTTCCACTGTCACCATCTCAGCATTTCCATCTGTGTGATGGAGAAAATATCCCTGCTCATGGAGCTTCATGAGGCCAGAAGGAGAGCCCACATAAATAAAAGTCTAAACCAGATTATAATTGATGCTCTCCTTGCTGCTCCTGCTCCTGAGCCAGGGCAGACAAACGCTCCCTGGCGCGAACTGCTGTCATCCCATCCTGGTATCCAGTGGTTACCTTGTGGCTGCTCTTTAGAGCTGCTGAAAAATGGTGACTGAGAATCCTTCCAGTCCCATTCACAGATTTTTAAATCGCTGACTGTATGCAGGGGAGAGAATTGGGCTGTGGGGAGGGGTGGTCGCTAGTACCACGCAGCTGCTATGGCTGTGAAAATTTAACCTCAAGCAGCCTAAACGTTCATTTTACAATGTACACTGCTGATTACTTAATTATGTCTAAAATATAAGTCAGACACACTACAAACCCCAGGGAGTAAATTACACAGATCTGCGAGGCAGCATAGATGCAGCCATTCCAGGCTCACATTTCTGAATTATCTCCCCGCACCCTGTGAGTTTGCAAAGCTTCTCCCTTCTCTGCAAATGTATAGCAGCCACCAACACGCGACCGTTTTTCTCAGCGTTGTGTGCCCAGTGTAGGCGAGCCCATTTTCAACCTTCCATTATGGGCCCTCTCCCACAGGTTCTTATCTCTGTATATGTTTGAACTAGGAGATCTGCATATGCTTGATCCCAGCGCAAACCTCCGTGTGACCTGATTTTGTTGCCATGGTCACCAATTAGATGAGTCCTGTTGACGGCAGAACAATAGTCAAAGGGTTTCTGTTAAGTTCCAGAGTGGAATATCGTCATTTGTTTTGGTGTTTTGTCTTACCTGTTATTGTTATTTTGTTGTTTTCTGCAGTGCTAGTATGAAACCTGGGGCTTACATATGTGAGACATGCTCTCTGTCTCAGGCAGCCTCACCCCACCCCACCCCACCCCCGTGCATACAGTATGCATGTGGAGTGAGTGTGTAGATGGATACACGTGTATGTAGGTGTATGCACATGTTGGGGTCAAAGATCAATCTCAGATGTCGTTCCTCAGGTGCCATATCTTTGGTTATTGGTACAAGGTCTCTTACTTGACCTAGAATTTGCCAACGAAGCCAGGTTGGCTGGTCAGCAGGACCCAAGAATCTATCTCCCTTGCCCAGCCCTGGGATTACACGTATCTGCCACCACACCCAGCATTTTTAAGTATGTTCTGGAGACCAAACTATGTCCTCGGGCTTACATAGCAAGCAGTTCACTGCCCTACCCCCCACCCCAGGACTACACCTTATAGTGATTTTACCTGAATCTCCACATCAAGACCTGCCTGCAGAGAGCTGGGTTCTCAAACAGAATTCCTAGAAAGTGCTTGCTGGAGACAGCAATATTCTTCTAGAATGGCTGGGTCAATTTTTCCTCCTTTTCCTGAATAACGGATAAACTTACAAGTCTTATTCAGAATTCACCTCCACCATCACTTCCTAAATGATCCCGAGCCCTGTGAGTTCACATGGGTACAAAAGCATAGAATGAGCCCTGTCAAACTTTCTCCCTACAGAAACAAGCCCACGTCCCTTGTTGCCATCCGCGTGTTCACTGGAGTACTATCCAGTTCCTTCCAGAACATTTCCTTGGCTTTCCCAGCTTGGCTGGCACCAGGGGCCTCACTTTCTGCCTCTCATCTTTCTAAGTGCTGTCCCAGTGAATTTTATCATTGCTAGCTTCTTTTTCAGGGTCTTACTCTGTAGCTGAGGCTGATATCAAACTCAAGATATTCCTACCACCTCAGTCTCCGCGTGCCGATACTAGCACACAAATGCGAGGAGACTATCCCCACTGTACCCCAACACTCCAGGCCTGTGGGCTCTGAAGAAAGCTCTGGCCTCACCTCAACCATTGTCCGGCCACCCAGGCATGCTTCCAGCTGCATCCTTCTGATGTTGCCCTCCATCCCTGGGTTCACTTCACCTGAGTCATGTGACGACAACGACCTCCATCCCTGGGTTTACTCCACTGTGTCATGTGATAGCAATGGCCTCCATCCCTGGGTTCACTTCACCTGAGTCACATGAGAACAATTGTTGCTGGATTAGTTAACACTGAGTGACCTCACCTCAAGATCTAACTACCTTGTCAGAGGTCTCAGTCACAAAGTCTTAGGGGTAAATTCTGAGAATTGCAGCATGTTTTACAAACTTTAAAATGCATGTGTGTTGTGCCCAGTGCCTACCATCAATTTATAACTTTACAGCAAGTCAAAGACGGCTTACAAGAATGCTTGCCTTCTGTGCATTTATTGACTAAACAGAGATTAAAGTTTGATTTGGAGCTGTGTGAGAGAATTCTGAGACATCACAAAGTAGGTATGGTGGTTTCTGTTCTAAATGGCTCCAAAGTTAGGGGCTGAACCAAGCCTTGGTCCTCAACTGCTTTTGTGTTGCAGGAGGTCCTTCTGCTCCTCCAGCCAATAGCCGCTGAGATACCAGCCCATTGGGGCGTGGTCTCTCTCCTTTTAAAAAAAGCGGCTACTTCCCTCCTCGCTCTCCCTGCTCCATTTCCAGCAACTAGACTCCCTTCCTGATTGCGCAGAGGGCTGTTGTCTGGGACGGTGATCTGTAAGTTTTTTCCCGTTTAAATAAATAACCATTATATTAATCATAATTCCAAACTAGAGTGGGATTGTTTGTGACTTACGCCTTCGCCTTCACTTTTGCTCTTAGAAAGTGGTGCAGACCAGAGGAGGCAGGGCCTATCTGAGAAAGGGACCACAGGATGGAGCTTGGCAAGCATATTGAGGCCTTTCCCTTTGCCCCACTCCCTACCCAAGGTCCTGGCTGCGAGAAGTCCTCCAATGCACACTCTCACTGGGGTGCACTATGCGCACACTCTCACTGGGGTGCACTATGCTGCCACAACTCCCTACTCAGTGAGCTTTAGCTGACTCCCTGCTAAAGTCCCCAAATGGGCAACTGAGAGGGTCTCAGATACTTGCCACAGTAAGCAAAGGAAAGGTGAGGCACTATGTATGGAAAGGTCTCTAAGCCCATCAAATTTCCCCAAATGCAATGCATTAGAACAGTGAAGGAGCTAATGACTGGGGTAGCCCAAGGTAGCCGAGGACTGATCACACAGGTACACTGGAGGAGGCCGTCAGCAAGCCAAAGCCAGGTTGAAGTGGCAAGACAGCAAGTGCATTGCCATCACCAAATCTGCCAAAAAGGGGCCAATGGTCAAAGACCTGTCTCAGGCATAAGCGTATTAATCCATCTTTGACCTCAGCAGTAACACCCTAGCCCTCTGGGCGGTTGCTCAGGTCAGGCCACAGGCACTTGAGTGTCTGCAGATTACAAGGATAATAAAACTGCTCCTTCCCAAATGGCAACCAGAAAACTCCACCCCAGGGGAAGTGAAGGGCAAGTGTGTCTCACAGAGTACATGCGGTGTAAGGAAACATGTCTTATCCACTTAGACAGTGTTCAGCCAAAAGATCACAAAGCCAAAGCCAGCCAACCCTAAGCCAGCCTGAACTCCAGCCGTCTGCACCGCTGACTTGTGCACTAACGGGCCATGCAGCTGTTGTTGGCTAATAAGTTGGCTGTTAACGGCTTCTTAAGTGAGGGACTGGGGAGCTTCATGACTGTGTTTACAGCCACTGAAGATAAGCAAGTCTTCATGGTCTGGGGGTGGGGGATGTGAATCGAGGCAACAGCGTTTGCCCCTCTGCTAATTTATTTGACTCCATACATGAAGGAGCCACTGTTCAAGTTACCAACGGATTTCTTGTCTGTGAAAAACAGCACCAAAGTTCCCTACCTGGTTCTTTCTTGGCGGAGCTAAAGAGATGGTTTACACACCATGGCTTTCTTCTAGACACGTAAGAAATTGAGAAATTCTAAAATGGAGTCTATGGGCCTAGTCCTTAAAAACGGATAGGAAATGAAGGCAGAGTCTTATTTCATCTGGTGTATGAGGTCCCCAAACACAGCCAGCTAAGAGTAAAAACGACATCAGGGCCCTGAGGCAGGATGGTATCTCTCTTGTTTAAAGAAATCAGAGATGCTTTGTGACTAGACAGTATAAAAGACACACAGAGGTCCGAAGCCTGGGTCATGTGACCCTGGTAGACTATCACAGAGACCTTTACTCTTTATTCCAAGAATGAAGCTCCTAGAAGATTTCTAAGGAGTAATTTGACCCCATTCTGTGCTAAAAGTCTCCCAGAGGCTCCAGGGAAGCCCCAGATAGTAGTGGAGTTTATGCCCATTGCTTTCTGGAAGATGTTTATAAAGTTGGCTTGTTCTCCCATGATGTCCTCCCCCTCCTCATAAGAATCTTCTTCATGACTGGAAGGTATGCAGGGGCAGAGTACTCTCCTAGCTCCTAGGAGGCCCTTGGTTCAAACCCCTGCACCACCACGAAGGATCCCCTCCTTGCCTCCACCACCTACATCATCCTGTTTTTCCTTGTTATTGTTGGGTTTTTGAGGTGAGATCTCACTCTGAAGCCCAGGATGCCCCCGGAACTCACTGTGTTACCCCGGCTGGTCTCAAACATTTGGCAGTCCTCCTGCCTGAGCCTCCTAAATGCTGGGATTCACAAACATTCCCTCCGGTGCCTGGCTCCTAAACAAGGCCTCAGCTTGCTGTAGCAGGGCATGGAACGGGGCCCCCTTGCCTTTGGAGAGTAAGGCTCCATTGTCTGTAAGGCTTCCACACAGACTCTCAGAGCCTGTTGGGAACAGCTCCGGCAGTTGTGAGGTTTGCTGCCAGTTAGTATCCACCTCTGATGTAGGATTTCCCTCTGTATGCTTTGATTACCATTAATGAATAAAGAAATTGCTCTGGACCTATAGCAGGGCAGAACTTAGCTAGGCAGGAAAAACTAAGCTGAATGCTTGGAGGAAGAAGGGTGGAATCAGAGAGAAGCCATGTAGCCCCTCCAGAACCAGATGGAACTTTAGCCAGTAAGCCACAGCCAACATGGAAATATACAGATTAATAGAAATGGGTTAAATTAAGATGTAAAAATTAGCCAATAAGAATCTAGAGATAATGGGCCAAGCAGCGATTTAATTAATACAGTTTCTGTGTGATTATTTCGGTTCTGGACAGCCGGGACAAACAAGTGGCTCCTTGCAATATGCCTCTGTTTCTGAAACAGGCATTTCCAAAGAAGTTTCTTCTTGCCATGGGTGAAGATTAAGGAAGAGACCCACAACTTGCCAGAGTGCAGAGAAGAGACTGTGCGATGTTTGACTCTAAATGAGACATCTATATCACACACACACACACACAGAACACACACACACCAAGGCTCAAGCATCATCTTTGTGGACCCAGGGACAGAAATATGGTAGTGAAACTATTTGCTGTCCATTGTACATATGTGAACTCATAGCAGTAACGGTTGCACATACAAGGCCTGCAGAAGATCAAGCCAGCAAAAATTTCAACATAGTAGGGTTCGGAGAGTCCCACCCCTCACTGAGAAGCTATATGATGGTGGCAGGAGGGATGATGGCCAGTTTTCTTTAGGGATGTAACCCCTGAACCCATGCTCCAGGAGGTGGTCCTACACCCACATACATACGGCAGCACTAAATGATTTTGGGGTGTGTGTGTGTATTGGTCTTGGTTTTTATTTTAAGAGCATATAAAGCTAGAAGTGAAAAGTGTGTGGGAAGAATGGGGGGAAGGTATGGGGGGTTGGATTTGACCAAAACATTCATTAAAGCAACTCTCAACAAAAACAGTGTTTCCCCAACATTTGAACATTCCTAATGGGTTTGTTCATCTTGTAACTGAGGTTTTCTTGCTGCTGTCATTCAAAGCTCCATTCTCTACCAGGACATTATTCACTTGGTGTCTAGTTCTGTGGCTTCAAATCTGGCCCCTTTCCTTATCTCTTGTTTAATGGACTCTGTTTTGGAAATTCCTGTGGTGGAAGGGAGCCATTCACTGTTTCCCAACACTGGGCACCAAACTCTGCACAGAGCAACTGTGCAGTAGGTATTGGCTGGCCCTGGCCTGGTGAGTGTTAATTCCCTTCCATCTCAGCGCCTGCATGAGCATCAAAATAATCACAGAATAAAAAGACACACATGCACGCATGCACAGGCATATACATACACATATGTACAAATGTACACAATTATCCATGCCCACATACACATGTACATATATGAACATACATAGAACCCACTGTAGCTGGTTTTTAAAAAAACTTTTTTCTCTTTACTCTTTGGTCTTTGGGGCCTGCCTCTCAGCTCTCAAATAAATACACAGAGTCTTATTATTACTTATAAATGTCTGGCCTTAGCTTGGCATTATTAGTAGTTTTTCTTAAATTGTCCTGCCTACCCTTTGCCTCTGAGCCCTTACTTTTCTCTATTTCTGTGTATCTTTTCTTTCCTTCTTATTCTGTGTCTGGCTATGTGGCTGAGTGAATGACCCTCCAGCGTCTTCCTCTTCTTCTCCTTTTCTTACTCCTCTCTCTTCTCTTTTTCTCCTATTTATTCTCTCTGCCTACCAGCTCCACTGTTGTGGGAGCTGCGGGCTGTGTTCCTGCCGCCCCAGCTCCTGGTCGCCTGGCTAGCTTATGCCCCGAAATAACAACACACAAACTGTATTCTTTTAAACACTGCTTGGCCCATTATATCTAGCCTCTTCTCAGCTAACTCTCACACCTGGACTAGCCCATTTCTAATAATGTGTGTAGCACCCCAAGATGAGCTTACCGGGAAGATTCTAGCCTACGTCCATCCTGGGTCGGAGCTTCATCGCATCTGCCCTGGGGAGCAGCTGCATGGTGTCTGAGCTCACTTCCCTTCTTCCCAGCATTCTATTCTGTTTACTCCACCCACCTAAAGGCTGGCCAATCAAATGGGCCAAGGCAGTTTTCTTTATTAGCCAATGACCTTCCTCCATCACTCCACCTGTTTCTTTCTTCTGCCTAGCTATTGGCTGTTCAACTCTTTATTAGACCAACCAGGTATTTTAGACAGGCAAAGTAACACAGCTTCAATGAGTTAAACAAATTCAACATAAGAGAATGCAACATATCTTTGCTTCATTAAACAAATGTTCCACAGCACAATGCATGTATGAAAACACATATACATACTTATACATGCATGCACATATATGAATATATACTCACATATACACTCATGCATGTGTACACACACATGAATATGGACATAATGTCTGGTAGGTAAGGACAGCTTTGGATAGCATCTCATAGTAGTAGAACACTGGGTAAATATGAGAACTGGTCATTATGACAGTGAGTCCCATAAACTCAGAATACAGCAGGGTGGAGTCAAAGAGCAGAATGAGACTGAGGGAAAAGCAAGATTTGAGCTGGAAACACTAAAAACCCTAACAAGACAGAGCCACGAGGCTCCTTTGACAGGGCAGAAACAAGCTAGGTGATGGGGGAAAGAGCCTTTCTCAAGCATTAGAGAGCGTGTTTGCCACTTTCCCCTTGTCACAGCAAAGTGTCTGGAATACCCGCCGGCATTAACTTAAAAATAAGAAAGGTTTACCTTGGCTCCATTCTGGAGGTTGGAGTCCATTGCTGAGGTTGGTCCACTGCTTTTGGCCTGAGAGGCAGAAGCTCATGGTAGCAGATGTGGCAGAGGAGATGGCTCATCTCCTAAGAGCAGAAAAGAAAGAGTAATCAGGTCTCCACACTTGCTCAGGGCCTGTCCCCAGTGACATAACTTCCTCCTACAGCATCTCCCCAGAGGGTGGAGACTTCGCCTTCTCATGTGGGTCTTTGAGGGGGACTTGCCTTAGTCAGGGTTTCTATTGCTGTAATGGAAAACATATGACCAAAAGCAACTTGGGGAGGAAAGGCTGACCCATCACTGAAGGAAGCCAGGGCGAGAACTCAAACAAGGCAGGAACATGAAGGCAGAAACTGAAGGAGAAATTGTGAAGGTGTGCTGCTTACTGGCATGCTCGTCATGGCTTGCTCAGCCTGTGTTCTTAGGACCACCTGTCCAGGGATGTCACTTCCCACCTGTAGGTTGTGCCTGCCCACATGGACCACTAATCAAGAATATGCCCCACAGGCTTGTTTACAAACCTGCCCGCAGGCCAATCTAGTAGGCATTTCCTCAGTTAAGCTGCCCTCTTCTCAAACAACTCCGGCTTGTGTCTAGTTAATCTGACTAACCAGGGCAGACCACTTAGCCAACCCACAGAGGACAAATAGTAGCCTGTGGAGCAGCCTGGAGTTCCACAGCATCAGAGAGCAGAGGGGGCACAGGCATCTGCAGAAACTCTATAGATTTTCCCATTAGTAACAAATCACAGTCCGGGACACTTACTCCCACCAAATGGGCTGATGTGCTAAAGGTAAAAATGCATCTGGATTTTAGGCAAGAGCAGTCAGGCATCCGGGGCTACAAAATGCTGCAATGTAAGAACTCGGGATCTGGTGGCTGGCACTGGGGGTCACCAGGGGCAATACTGGGGGATGATAGGTTTACAGACAGAAGCAGGGAGCATGAAAGCTTAAGAAGACAAGATAGCCTGTGAATGAAAACCCAGTGCTGCAGCCACTGTTCATTAAGAGGTGGAAGGAGGATGTTTGAATACTGGTCAGTATGTGAATCAGTGTCCCATTGTAAGTAGGAACCCAAAAAGCTCCTCGGAGATAGACAATCCAAGATAAGAGACAATGGAACAACTCTTCCCAGGTAGGAATGAGGCTAGGCACCTGCTGCTTGGTGTACACATAAACCAGCAAACTTACTAATACACTCAATAAAAGAACAGCGTCTACAGCCATAAACAAGCTAAAAATGACGGCAGGATCCTGGGATGTCTGTATAGACACTGGATATATAAACCATAGAAACACTTTTTCATGTGCTAGTATAAAGGTTTACAAGGCCTGACTGGTGTCTACTGCAGGTCAGACCACTCTACAGTTCATTAAACTGTTATTTATTTGTTGTGTATGAGCATGCAGTATGTTTGTGGTATTTGATATGCAGGTGGGTTCGTGCGTGTACATATGAAGGCCCAAAGAGGTCGTCTATGACTCTCAACCTATTCACTGAGACATTGTCTCTCAGAGAACCTGGAGCCAGAATGACGCCTCTCAAGCCCCACTCCTTCTCTTATCTCCGTCCACGACAGTGCTGGGGTTACAGGCACATTAGGCACACCCTCCAACTTTTATGTGGATGCTGGGGAGTTGAACTCAGGTTTTCATTGCCGTGCAGCTAGCGCTCTTAGCCCGCTGAGCCCTCTCTCCAGTCCCTACTGCTTACCATTTAATGTCCAAGATCTAGCACCTTCCGGGTCACAGTGGCAAAGATAGCTGCTAAATGTTGTTATTTGATTCTGCTGGCAGCCTGAATCTCTGCTGAAAAACTAAAGTTGTATAAAGTGTCTGGACTTACGAGTTGAACAACAAATATATCTAGTTAAGGCATCAATGTGTGGACTTACAGGCACACAGGTTTCTGGCTAGGAATCTGACCAGCCTTTTCATTAGAGAGTAATTATTTCAAAAAGTGAAGCTCTCATTATTTATCTACTAAAGCGTGACTTCCACCTACTGCACTTTCTGACTATCGAGTTCACTTCATTTGCCTTTGAGGGTTCCACTTTCACAAATAGGATTTAAAAAAATAAAGATCAGCTATCTTTCAGATGAAACAATGAGCAATCTCCAACGAAATGTATAGGGGACCCCAGATCACTGCGTTCTATCTTTTGTTGCTTTGGGCCATCGCTAGATTTAGCCTTTAGCCATGTGACCCGATAAAAGCATCATCTGATGTGCAGGCTTGCCAGGAAAGGGCAGGGCATACCTAATATCCCAACATCATTCATTTTTAATTTTTTTTCATTTATTTATTTGAGAAAGACTAGGGGAGACATGATACAGCACCCACTGAAACCAGAGGACGGACCGTGGGAGTCATTCTCTTCTTCCCCTGTTAGGGTCCTGGGGACTGAGCTCCAGCCAGCAGGTACCTTGACCTACTGAGCCATCTCACTAGTCCTGTGGCATAATACTTAAACATACCTCTCTCTCAATATGTTTCCAAAGCATATCATAAATTATATAGTGACCCTGTAGCGAGGATAATTTACAGAACCAAGGCTCTATTGTACTTTAAAGTCATTTAGAGGCAGAGTTTAGTATGCTAACTGCATCATTGCCAGCGTGAGGTCCCAGGACTCTGCTGCTCGCTTGGGAGGCATCCTGAGAATAGTCTTCAGTTGTCCCTTTCTCTGGGGACAGGTGCCAGGACACCCTGCAGATTCTAAAATTCAGGGCTACTCAAGAAGGTATGGGGCTTCTCACACACCCGCATCCGCCATTGGTTGAATCCCCAGATGTAGGGGTCCACTCAGGCCTTCATCTGTGAGCTGGTTAAGCCAGTGTTTTCCATCTCAAACCAAAGCCTATGTCTGCTTCCCTCTCTCAGGTGGTCACAACCTTTTTCACCACACAAAATTAGACACAGTAGAGATTATTTGTAAGTTAACAGGTGAGATCAAACAAAAAGTAATTATTGATCCCTGAAAACATACCTGAGAAAATGCACAAATCCCTGGTAGTGACATCATGGCTGGGATCACCTTTACACAGCCCCGAGGGTTGGAAAAAATACATCTGCTTTTTTTGCATGTGAGACCTGACACTTAATGAAAGAGTCAAAGCCTACTCACTGGGAGCACAGCCTAGTGGCAAGTCCAAACTCTGCCTAGCAATTCACAAACCATGTCCCAACAGAAGTATACACACACACATACACACACACACACACACACGCAAATAAGCACACACATTCATGCATGTACACACACACTTACATACAAACATAGACATATACACATGCATGAACATATACATATACACATGCATGCACATACCTTCCTGAGGCCAGCAAAGGACCTTCAAAAAAAAAAAAAAACCCAGTCATTTTATAAATGTCCTATTTTCTAGCACCCGCCCCAACCCTCTTCCTCCGCCCTGGATCAGTAATGGAGCTAATAAGGGTTCAAGACTGTTCTTGCCGGGGCCAATTTCCCTTCTCCATGTCTTCCTTTTTATTCAGAAAATAATTTTCTTTGCATTGTTTGCATGAAAGC
Organism: Chionomys nivalis; assembly: GCF_950005125.1. Lineage (NCBI taxonomy): Eukaryota > Metazoa > Chordata > Mammalia > Rodentia > Cricetidae > Chionomys > Chionomys nivalis. The sequence continues at coordinate 9,871,334 of NC_080090.1, forward strand.
TTTCCAACACCCCAAATAATGACGAGAAATTGGCTTTTATTTCTGAACAGGCTTTCTCGGCGCACCCTGTATCTCTCGGCATATCTATTCTATTAATCTGAGCCTTAATGACACAATGGCTGAGAACAGTGTCCGGATGTGTATAAATGAAAAAATTTAATAGATTTCCCTCTTAATGTAATAGAATTGGCATGCCGCGCCGGGAACAGGAGTGAGAGTAGTCACTCGGGCATTGTGTTTACATGATATTTAAATACAAGTGGCTGGGGCGTAAGTACCACTAACTACACCTGAAAGGGACAGTGCCTCCTAATCATTGTTTCAGCAATTGACAGTTGTTTACACAACAGGCAGTACATCCACTGCTGATTTGAATAATAAACACGCTTAAATACCAGCTGGATAATAGAAGGGTAATTGAAACGTAGTTTAGGGCTCTGATTCATAGGCATTGTAGTAACACTTCCATTTGCCATACAATGCCACACTTCGGTGCAGGCTCTAAAAAAAAAAAAAGATTAAGGCATTGTTTCAAACGTCGGGGTCTATTAAGGTTGATGAATACACACTGGGTGTATAGTCCCGCACAAGCCATGCCTGGGCACACTTGAGACTACTATTGTGTAGTGGGTTTTATCAAGGCACTAGGAAGCTATAAGAGAACCATTGGGGTGGCCCACCCTGCATTGTGTCCACTAGGGTGGTGGATGGCATCCAGGTCCTTCCCTATCCACCCAGAGCACATCAAGGGCTAGTGGTTCATGGGGGGAAACCAAGAGAAGTGGCCCGGGGCATCTCCAGAGTCATAATAGCAATAAGTCTAGCTTCGCACATTCCCAGATCCTCTGAAGCTGTTGACCCGCCTTAGCTCAGCCAGCTTTAGCTCCTATTGGCTGTAAGTCTACAAGAGGACAAGCTTGGGCTTCTGTTCCCACGCCCTTTCTGTTTCTACAGCCCACCTTACCTCTCACCCCAGGGCCCCTTTACTGGGCTGCCCTGCTCGAGTTGGCCTTTGTGGGAGAACAGCACCCAGCGGGAGTTCCGTACCCACCACAGCCCTCAGATCTGAGCATCCTAGGAAGAGATGGAACCTGGGTCTCACTTGGGAAAGTTACTCATTGGCCCAGTTTACCATCCCAAATGCTGATAGGTGAATTGATTTGTCCGTTGACCATGGCAGCTCCAGCTCACAGGTGACGTCACACTGACCATTCACAGTACTCTGTCCTGAGCAATGGCCTCCGGGAGCAAAGGACCCCTCAACCTCACATCACGAGGAAGTCGCTTAATGAGTGCCAAGTGAAAGGCAGAGAGCCAGCAAAAGTTGTAACAAACCCCGCACCAGGAAGGGGAACAGTTACCACCGATTCCTGGAAACCCCCCCCCCCTCCCCGGGGATTAAATTAGTACACCACTTTAAATACAAGGGACTAACCCGAGGCCACGGAGATGCTGGACCACAGCATCAAACCCAGTTGATGACCAGTGATAACTGCAATATCGCACTCCCTCGCCCCTCTCTCTCTCTCTCTCTCTCTCTCTCTCTCTCTCTCTCTCTCTCTCTCTCTCTCTCACACACACACACACACACACACACACACCACACACACACCACACACACACACACACACTCCTCTCACCTTTATCTCTCTGTCTCTTCTCCCTGTCTTGCCTCCTTTCCGTCTCTCTTTGCCCCACTCCCTCCCTCTCCTGGACTGAGCTGGATAAAAGCAAGGTGTTTATTCTCTGATTCCTTTTTGGTGAAGTCACCCCATCCATGACTGACAGGGTGACAGGGTTGTTTCTGCCTCCTCTTAGACCTGGCAGAGCCTCCAGATCCTGTAAAGTGGCTGAGGGAAAGGTGCAATTAACCAAACCTGGTTGTCATTTACGAGGTCCTGAGACCCAGCCTGGCTAACCAGGAGTCTCACTGCACCTCCCGCCCTGCTTCTGGAATGGGTGAGCACATCTGGCTGGCACAGACGTTTCCCTTCGACCACAGCCCGAGATTCCAAGACACACGCCCAGCATCCCCCACGTGTGAGATCCATTTCCTTCACCTCACACTCACCTGCGCAAATCCTGGGATGAACTATGAGATCCACGTTTGATCTTCAGTGCCCCGCAGGACAAGATGGTGCCTGCCAAACATGGTCCCTGATCATAGCCCACTGCGGCGGTGGTGATAGCCCCAGGGAGTAGAGAACAGGCCACATGACCAAGGACAAGCATCAACAGTCGATGGAATGGCTGACAGAGGGGGTAACCTCCCCCTACACTTACTCCAGTGAAACCAAAGACAAAAACTGCAGAGAAAGAAAAGCAGAGGCAGAAGGGCCCAGTGTCTGAACAGGCTTCAGTGGCACAGAAGCAGGAAGTCTAGGAAGGCTAAACATTAGTAGAAGGGTCAGGAGGTCAAGAACATGAGCTTTGACACCAGCTCTGGGTTCTAACCTCAGCTGAGCCTTCGACACGAGGTTTCCTGGGGCTGTTTATTGTACCTCTGCCATGGTATTGTGTCCTGCTGACATACAGGGTATCACTGCTGGCTACTCATGACACACCAGCCAGTGTTCTCCCCACATTACACATACAGACATCATATACAGCAACCCCATAAAACACTGTTCTTCTGTTCATTCTGAGCGTGCTGGGCCTGAGGCCGTTGACAGGGCAGGCAAGGCCAGGAGAGGGACTTAAACATCCAACAGCTCTAGAGCGGAGGACACCTGACTGTCACCACCACCCTCAGGCACCACCAGCCCTCTGCCAGCGGTGGTCGTGAACGGAAAAGAGAAGACTCACTAAAGATGAATTGGTTACGCGAAGCTCAACTTCAGAAGACAAGTGTGATGGGTAAAAGGTGGGCGTTGCACAGTGAGGGGAAGAGGGGCAAGAAGCCCCGCCCACAGGCCAAGCCAGGGAGTGAGGAGGAAATTAGAAGATGACTTCTATCTATCGATACCATCCAGGGCCCAGGCTTCAAACCTTGAAGGTGACCTGTGGGCACTTGGTGACTGTACTCATTAGTGCGTGTTCTACTAATTTAAGACGTGCCTGAGCCAGAGAGTAGGGGAAGATATGTGAAATAAAGGCAGAATGTGGGTGTCGAGGAGAGAGGAAGGGGGCAGCTGAAGGCAGTGGGGATGAGGAGGGGAGGGAACAGCAGAACAACACGAAAAGTGCAGTCACACAATCCATCTCTCTGGATGCTAACTCAAAATCAATTTAGAAAATCTATATATCACAAAGACTGTTTCTTACCATATAAGAGGTGTGCAAAGCACATGAAACGACGGCAAATAATGCAATATTATCAATAAATGAGAGAGAAGAATGCAGGGAAGGGAATAAGAAAAGAAAAAGCAGAGTATACTATGCTCCTCAGCACACTGCACCCCTGCCGGGAGAAGAGAAAGGACCACTTGGGTCAAGGCCTGGGGATGCTGGACCACAGTGGGAACTCCAGAATACTCAGCGGAGCCTGCCTGGGCCCAAGAAGAAACCAGCAGGATGGCTAGGAAGGCCTGAAAATGCAGAGAGCAGGACTTGACTTCTCAGTGGACATTGGCCCATCCCCACTTTCCCTCACCAGCCCAGGTGTTGGATCCCATATTCCTAAACATCAAGAATGTATCGATAAACTAGGTGAATGAGCTGTGGAGACGCGGCAGCTGATGGCAAACACCACGGTACTTAGGGGGCAGCATGGAGGTCAGGCTTCAAGCTGCTGAACAGAAAGGAAGTTTCACGGGTGCCACGCCCTCTACAAATACCCAGAGAGAGCAGTGAGAACTCCCGGGTGCCACTAACAAACAGTCGTCCACAGAGGACTTACAGAGAGACAGCCACAGGGAGGAGAAAACAGACAGCTGAGGGATGAACGGGGAATCCAAATAAAACAAAACCCTATATGATGTGTTTAAATGCTTGAGAAGATCCTAAAATAAGGTGCTGTTTCATAGTAAAGACATGAGGAAATTCTGGGAACTAAACATATACACACACATACACACACACGTGCACACACACGTACACACACCATATAAGATGGAAAAGACAAAACAAATTTGATAGATAAACTCAGCAAACTCATATACAATGATTTTTAAAAGAAAAAATATAAGACACTAGGAGAAACAAATCTAAATCCACCAGCAGCTTCTACAGGTATGGTCTCAGAGCTAGAAGTAGGCTATCCCTGCGCTGAAGGACGCACACCTTTGCTAGATGCATCTATTATGGAAATGGTGATTGAGAAAAGGAGTGTAAGCGTGAAATGAATGAGAACAGGACAAGCAGTATGAAAATAATGGTAATGGCACTATCCATGTCAACTTTCAGATCTGTAAGAATCAATAAAAGGTTCTGGAAGTTTTCATTGAGAAAAATGTCTATAAAAAATAAAGGTTGTCATCAATCACCCATGCCATAAAACAAAAGAGAGAATGGCTTTTAAGATCTCAAAGGAGGCTATATGCGCACTCAGGACTGCTGAGCAAGTATGTCATCTTCAGCTACACTATGGAGAGCATCTCTCGTATGCTGCAGATTGGGAAGTTCCTGGGGTGTGGGGGGAGGGGCACTCCAGCAAGACAGAAGAGGAGCTCAGGAGAGAGACAGGCGTAAGACATCCCAATGCTGTGCCAGCCATCAGAACAGTAGCCCAGGAGAGAGACAGGTGTAAGACATCCCAGTGGCTGTGCCAGCCATCTAGAAATCAATCATTTCAGAAACAATGCCAGAAGGGAGGGACACAATAACTAAGATTCCATGTAGCTGATTCTATCCTTGAGACCCTGAAGGCATTTTAAGGATAAACTTAAGCAGGAAGTATAGGAACATGGTCATCAAACCCTAGATCATGGCTCTTCTTACTAATCACTCTGCATTGTATTATTAAAGGAGTTATTAAATTCTGCTTTTACCGTTTTTAGTTACCTCACCCTGCTTTTGGGGGGCTTCATTATCTTATTTATGAGTTTTCAAACTGAAATACAATCTACTTATTTTCATTAAATCTTTTTGTAAAAGTTTTTTATTTTATTTTATCAGATGTGTGTAGGCATTTGCCTACGTGTGTGTCTGTGCACCAATTGTGTGCCTAAGGCCTGTGGGGGTCAGACGGGGGCGTGAGAGCCCCAGGAACTGAACTCACAGACAGTTGAGCTGTAGTGTGGGTGCCGGGAATAAAACTCTGGTCCTCTAGAAAAGCAAGTGCTCACGACTTCTGGACCATATCTGTGGCCCCCATTTTCATTAATTTTTAATGATAAAAGAATTCAAGACAATATGTTTTAAATTCTGTTGCGGCTTTCACTGCATCTGTTAAGTTCTGCTAAGCGGTACTCCTGGGACACGGGTCTTCCATTCTGCACTGCGGTGAAATTCACCAATGAGGGGTAAATGTCTAAGGTTGAGAGACATTGAAAGATAGTTTGGGTGATGCAAGTTAGAATAGAAAGTGAACTAGATACAATCTTTTGGACTCACCAAGATAGGATAGATTCAGAGTATTGTCTCTGGATTTGTCAATTGCTATGGATAGACATTGTTGATGTACTTATTGTCTGTATATATTGTATGTAGTTATTGTACTTACTATATATAGTTTTCTCTTATATTGGCTGTAACCTTATGAATGCAAATACTGTGTGCTAAACACTGCACCTAGAATTTGCTCTCCTGGATACCTGGGTATCTCTGGGGCCCATGTTTGGCACATGGCATGAGCTCTAGAACTTGTGGCACTCACGAGCGTGAGGAAGGGACTCCACAGGCTGCATTACCCTGCTCTGACAATTGTCTTTCTGCACACTGGGCAGATCCTACTGTGCTCTCACAACCATCAGGATTTCCCAGCCATAGACATCGAAAGTGTTCACCCTTGAGTCCTACGTATCACCCATGCTCGCCTACCTAACAGACCCAGCTGGTGACAGGCTCACTGCCTCCACTCACTCGAGGGCCCCAAGTCCTGTCTGCACTTCACAGTCTTGTTAGTCCATCTGGCTGGACAAATGAAGCTGGGTGACTCAGATATTTAAGTTCCTCCAGAGTCTTAATGAATTTCACAAATATTTAACAAGCAAATTAATTTATGTAAAGATCTGTTCATATTTGATAAACTTGAAGCAATTTAATAAATCCTGTCCTGTTTTAATAAACGATGGATTAGGGTAGCCTTCCTACAAACAGTAAATACATAAGGAAAATATTTATTATGCACCTGCCTTTTCAAAGATCATGGAAAGATTATCTTTGCCATAAAGACTTGACATCGCTGTGCTGTGTGTATTTGCTGGGACGGAGGGAGGAGAGTGAGCAGGCACATGTTCAGACTACCAAACCAGTGATGACATCATGGGCAAGTTGGAGTACTAGGCACAGACTTACTTGGCACAAACCCTCGGGCACACCCAAGCACTACAGAACTATAAGCATCAGCTGAAAACAGTTGTCAGGATGCTAACACCCCCTTAGCAATGGCAGATGCCTCTAACACACATTCTTCTCCTCATGCATTGCTTTATGAACCATGAAAATCCTATCACACAATCCTATATATTATTCAAGCCTTAGCTCAGATAGTTAGCTCAACTACAACCTTCTCCAGCCTCCTGCTTCCCTTCTGGCAGGGTTAGCCCTTGCTGCTCTAGACTGAAAGCATCATGAGAATATCCACAGGACGGCATTTGTCTGGCTGCCTTATGGTTCGTGCTGTGCACTGGAAGTTCCTCCACCCTCACCAGCAACTCCCCACAGATAGTTAAGAAGCAACAGTGTATGTGGCCTGGTTCCCTGGATCGTGGTGGTACCATGGAGAGAGGATGACAGTGGATGGTTCTTATCATCTTCTAGGGGTACCGAAACTGTTGAAGTGATACCTATTGCCTTCCAGCATTTGCCTCCCTGGATGCAGGGATCTTTGGTGGGGAGATACAGTCTTAGCATGCTCAGGGCAAGCAAAGAAGCAGGACAAGAAATAATGATAATATCGACAATTTCAGTTGATGATGGAAGGAAATAGGATAGACAGATGCCACTGTTCTTCTGTCCTTTGGCTGGGAACATGGGGGCATGTTTCACACCATTTCCAGAGCTCCTCAGCAGGGCTTCTCTCTCCATGTTCTGAACAGTGAGCTATGTGGAAACATTCCCTTCACAGACTTTCTCAGCTTTCCATGTTTTCTAGCTGCATTTCCTGGGGTCATACGTACACTGTGGTCACTGCGGTGGTTTGAGTAAGATTGGCCCACATAGGCACCTGTGTTTGAATGCTTGGTTATCAGGGAATGGAACTTTCTGAAAGGATTAGGAGGTGTGTCTTTGTTGGAAGAGGCATATCACTAGGGGTGGGCTTTGAGGATTCAAAGCCCAAACCAGACCCAATCTGTGTCTGTCTTTCTCTCTCTTTCTCACTCTCTCTCTCCCCACCTTGCCTCTGCTCTTTCTGCCTCTGAACCATGATGTAGCTCTCAACCACTTCTCCAGCTCCATGTCTGCCTGCTGCAAATGCAAGGACACCCAGATTTGTAAAAGAAACATTACTAAAGCTTAAATCACATATTGAACCCCATGCATTAATAGCGGGAGACTTCAACACCCCACTCTCATCAATGAACAGATCTGCCAGACAGAAACTTAACAGAGAAATAAGGGAACTAACAGATGTTTTAATTCAAATGGACTTAAAACAGTTATCTACAGAATATTTCATCCAAACACAGAAGAATATACCTTCTTCTCAGCACCATAAGGAATCTTCTCCAAAACTGAGCATATACTTGGTCACAAAGCAAATTTCAAGAGATACTAGAAAATTTAAATAACTTCTTGTATCTTATCAGACAATCATGGATTAAAGATGTATTTCAACAACAACCAAAAGCCTACAAACTCGTGGAAACTGAACAACTCTCTACTGTATTCCCACAGGGTCAAGGAAGGAGTAGAAAAAGAAATCAAAGACTTCCTAGAATTCAATGAAAATGAATGCACAACATACCCAAACTTATGGGACACAATGAAAGCAGTGCTAAGAGGAAAGTTCATAGCACTAAGTGCCTACATGAAAAAATTAAAGAGATCTCACACCATCAGCTTAACAGCACACCTGAAAGCTCTAGAACAAAAAGAAGTAAGCATGCTCAAGAGGAATAGATGACAGTAAATAATCAGAGGGCTGAAATCAATAAATAGGATAAAGAGAACAATACAAAGAATCAACGCAATAAAGAGTTGGTTTTTTGAGAAAATCAACAAGATAGACAAACCTTTACCCAAACTAAAAGAGAGAGAATACCTATATTAACAAAATCAGAAACAAAAAGGGGGACAATTACTAAGTCATATTTCAGAAATCTATACTCCACAAAATTGAAAAATCTAAAAAAAATGGACAAATTTCTTGGTAGATACCATATACCAAAATTAAACCAAGATCAGATAAACAGTTTAAAAGGACCAATAACACCTATGGAAATAGAAGTAGTCATTAAAAGTTTGCCAACCAAAAACAACCCAGGGCCAGATGGTTTCAGTGAAGATTTCTACCAGACTTTCAAAAAAGAACTAATACCAATACTCCTCAAATTATTCTGAAAAAGAGAAACAAAAGTAATATTACCAAATTTATTGTATAAAGCCACAGTTACCATGATACCCAAACCACACAAAGACTCAACAAAGAAAGAGAATTACAGACCAATTTCTCTCATGAACATTGATGCAAAAATACTCAATAAAATACTCACAAACCGAATCCAAGAACACAACGAAAAGATCATCCACCATGATCAAGTAGGTTTCATCCCAGAGGTGCAGGAATGGTTCAACATATGAAATCTGTCAATTTAATCCAGCATATAAACAAACTTAAAGAAAAAAAGCTGCATGATCATCTAAGGTGATGAAAAAGCCTTTGAAAAAATCCAATACCCCTTAAAACAAAAGTCTCAAAGAGATCAGAAATACAACGAACATACCTTAACATAATAAAAAGCAATACACAGCAAACTGATAGCCAATATCAAAATAAATGGAGAGAAGTGTAAAGCAACTACACTAAAATCAGGGACAAGACAAGGCTGCCCTCTCTCTCCATATCTATTCAAGATAGTACTTGATGATTTATATAGAGCAATAAGACAACTAAAAATAGTTAGGGGAATACAAATTGAAAAGGAAAAAGGCAAAGTATTACAATTTGCAGATGATATGATAGTATACATAAGTGACCCCAAAAATTCTATCAGGAAACTCTTACAGAAAAAAAATCAGGGAAACAACATCCTTCACAATAGCCACAAATAATATAAAATGCCTTGGTATAACTCTAACCAAGCAAGTAAAAGACTTGTATGACAAGAACCTCAAATCACTGAAGAAAGAAACTGGAGAAAATGTAAAGATCTCCCATGCTCATGGGTTGTAGGATTAACAGTAAAAATGACCATCTTACCAAAAGCAGTCTACAGATTCAATGCAATTCCCATCAAAATTCCAACAAAACTCAACTTTGTAAGTAAAAACAAAAACCCCAGGATAGTTAAAGCAATCTTGAAAAATAAAGAAACTTCTGACGATACCACCATCCCTGATTTCAAGCACAATCGCAATTTAAAAAAAAAAATCAAAACATGGTATTAGCATAAAAACAGCCAGGTTGATCAACGGAATTGAATTGAAGACCCAGCAGTAAATCTCCACACCTATGGACATTTGATTTTTGACAAAGAAACCAACATTATACAATGAAAAAATAAGGCATCTTCAACAAATGGTGCTGGCAAAACTGAGTGTCAGCATGTAGAACAATGCAAATAGATCTGTATCAATCACCTGCACAAAACTCAAGTTCAGGTGGATCAAAGACCTCAACAGATAAACTAGATAAACTGAACCTGATAGAAGTGTAGAGGGGCTTGCTGCTACAGCTGACAATCTGAGTTCTATCCTCCAAAGCCCACAAAGTAGAAGGAAAACAGATTTCTGTAAGTTTTCCTCTGACTACCACACATGTGCCATGACAGGCACATATATAATATTTTAATGTTTTTTAAAATATTAATTACATATGAAAGATGTTAGCATTTGTTCATTTTGGGTGATGTTAGTTTATCCTCTGTGATTTTCATTTTTAAATAAAATGTTTTAATATGAGTGATGTGAAACATACATACATATCTGCACTTGTAGATTAAATAAAATAAAAGAGAAAATTTCATATTGACTAAAGGTCTGATCCATAATGGAGACACAGTCATCGTGAACATTCGCACTTACAAAAAGCCAAGGGGATTTATAGAGCAAAATCTATTAAAAAAAAAATAGAGAAACACTGAGAAAACTGCCATAATAGTAGATTTCCACTTGCATTTCAGAAGAAATCAATAGATAAAAAGATAAATAAGAATAGAACAGATTTGAAGATCAACATCATAAACCCAATGCAATAAATAGATTTTTGAACTTTATAATAGAATACGAATGCTTCTACCTTTCAAATACCCTTTGAATTAAACACACACACACACACACACACACACACACACACACTAGAGCACAGGTAAAACTGAAAATACCTAAAACATAAAATGTGACAAGGTTGATGTCTTGACCTTACATTAAAAAGTGATTACTTTATGGAAAGGTGAGAAAAATGGTTCCCTATCTTCAGGCAACTTATAGAAGAAAAGAGTCCATTAAACTCATAGTTTCGAAGGGTGAGTTCATGACCATCACAGTGAGGAGCACGGCAGCAGGTAGGCAGGCATGGCCCTGGAGTGGTAGCTAGGAGTTTATATCCCCATTCAAAAATAGGAGTCAAGAAAGCTAACTGAGCCTGCCATTGGGCTTTTACAGTCTCAGTGCTTGTCTGCCAGGGTCACATCACTTCCAAGGCCACACCTCCCCCAGCAAGGCCACACCTCCTAATCCTTCCCAAGCAGTTCCAACTACTGGTAACCAAACATTCAAATATAGGAGCCTATGGAGATCATTTTCATTCTGGCCACTATATCCCCCATACTAAATTCAGCATTAAAGGTCAGCACACCTCTGTGACTTACCTCAAGGGCATAGCCCTCCCTCCTGTCCTGAGAGATGAGATGCCAGGGCCTTTGTGTCCATCTCTGGACACAGCTTTCCCCTAGTCAGCTCTGTTCATGTTCTCTCTCAGAAAAGGCTGTGTCTAGGCAGCTCATAAGGATTCTCCATAGATCCCTTTGCTAGCTAAGTTTCACTTCCTGTTAGCTAAACTTAGTATCATGAAAAGGGCAAGCAGAAACACAGGCAAAAGGGAACAGCTGAGGAGAGATGAAGATGAGGTGATCTCCAGTGGTGTGTGGAAGTGTTGTCTGCAGGGCACACCACCCCAGTCACCCAGACGAAAAGTCTCTGCGGCCGATTTAGCCTGTTTGGTCTGGGTTTGCTCACTGTGAGGAGCAGTGCATGTCAGGTTTCTAGGGTCATGCATAAAATGGCAGAACAGGCTCGGCTGAGCCCTCCCATAAACCCAAATAGGAAGATTTATAAAGGGGAGGGCACAGTTCTCCGGCTACATTGATTTAAAGGTGGTGAAATAAATGATTAAACTGTTCACTCGGGTGTTCCATGAAGCAGATCTAATGTGCAGTTTTGTGACCTGAGATGACTCCTATGCCACCATAAATCAAAAAGCTTAACAAATATTAAGATAGTAAAAAAATTACCTGTATGGGGCAGGTTTGCCATTCCACCCACTATCACTTAGGGAGCCCAGGGCTCTAGAAGCTACAGGCTGGCCTATCAGAAGGCCAAGGGTGTAGCAGCATTTCAAATGTACTTTAATCAATAAAGACCGCCTGAAGATCTGAGAGTAAAACAGTCCCACTGGTCAGCCTTACGGACCAAGTTATGGTAACACACACTTTTAATTCCTGTAGCCACCTTCGTTGCCATAAAAGTCAGGTGGTGCATGCCTTTAATCCCAGCCCTAGACAGAAATATAAGACAGGGCAAGACAGCTCTCAGACGCAGTCTCCTTCTGAGATTCCAGGACGCAAGATTGCCATTTCAGACTGAGGTCAAGGTAAGAGCCAGTGGCTGGCTGTTTTACTTTTCAGATCTTTAGGTTAAACCCCAACTTCTGACCCTGAGCTTTTATTAATTGTGCTACATTTGGCACCCAAAGTCAAAAACTAAAAATAACAATAAAGGAATAGTTTAAAATAAAGCTACATCAAGATGGAAAATACACAGAGAATCAGATGCTGTATGTTATTGTGTTGTTCTTTGAATTGACTACTGAGAAAGGAGTAACAGCTGCTAAAAGACATTTGATTATTAATGCTGCTGGGTTAATCTAATATATATATATATATATATATATATATATATATATATATATATATATGTTTTTCGAGAAAGGGTTTCTCTGTAGCTTTTGGTGCCTATCCCGGAATGGTAGCGCACACCTTTAATCCCAGCACTCAGGAGGCAGAGGCAGGCGGATCTCTGGGAGTTCGAGGCCAGCCTGGTCTATAAGAGCTAATATATATATATTTTTTTTTAAATGCCTTTACTTCAAAATTTAAGTCAAAAGATATGTTGCTTTGGAGAAGAGATTTTTCTTTTGGTTTCAAAGAATGTGAGAGGCTATGGATTCATTCTGGGCTAAGAAAAATAAAGTTTGATCAAGGAAGACCCCCTGAAAAATCTCCAGGGGTAACAGATGATCCAACATTTCAGAGTAGATTTGTTTCAGTTTCCTCTGAGTTCTACATCCAGAACAGCATCAAGACTGCTAACTGAGAGATGATCCAGCCTCACAGAATACTTCAGTAAGAACTTGACCATAATCATAAATTTACTTTGGGTCCCAATAATATTATCAGTGCCCCCAATTGGCAGGAAGTAACCTAGAAAACTATGCCCACATTCCCCAGACATAGATTATGGATGTTTGTTTTTGTTTAATGTGTTGGTTATAAGTTGTAATGGATAATGGTCAGGATAAAAGCTAAACAAAGGAAATTAGATTCAAGGTTCTTTTTATTTTTGAAAAAAACAAAAAAGGTCAGGTGGTGGTGGCACACACCTTTAATTTCAACACTTAGGAGGCAGAAGCTGGTAGATCTCCTTGAATTCAAGGTCAGCCTGGTCTACAGAGCATGGGTTCCATAGCTACTGAGAAACCCTGTCTTGAAAAACCAAGAAGAAAGAAGGAAAGAAAAAAAGAAAGAAAGAAAGAAAGAAAGAAAGAAAGAAAGAAAGAAAGAAAGAAAGAAAGAAAGGAGGGAGGGAGGGAGGGAGGGAAGGAGGGGAAGGGAAGGGAGGGGAGGGGAGGGGAGGAAAGGAAAGGAAAGGGAAGGAAAGGAAAGGAAAGGAAAGGAAAAGCAAAAAGGGGATATAAATATGACAAGATCGAAAGGTAGATTATTGAATCTACTTTTTAAAAGCAACTATTAGTTTTAAATTTTTACATTGGTTTTACTTTTGTATATTGTCTGCAAATTTTGCATATTGATACAAATTTGAAATTAATTTTGTTAAAACATATTGTATATACATTTCTAATCTTTTTCAAGGTATTATGCCTATACAGCTCATTTAACGATGTAAAGCAAATTTCTAGTCTTTGAAAATTATTATTACCAACTGTTTAAGATAATAAAGAAATATAGATTAGTAGTTAATCACCTGGTATAATAGAACTTGTAGTCAAATTAGGTATGTTTTCAAGATAAAACAAAGATATAATTTACATATATAAATCATCTTCAAACACTTCAGATATCTACAGAATATGGCATTTAAGATATTTTAATAACCAAGATTCTTCTTTTTATGACAATGAGATTTGTCTGCTACTGGCAGCCCTAATCTACTTCAGAGAAGATAATGGTCATCAAAGAAACTCCACATGAAGTTTACTTTCTTTGTGGCAAAAGTAAGCCATTGGGCAAGAAAATGGCCCTGCCTTGACTGCTGACATTATGCTGTCCTAATTAGACAAGCAGGACACAAAATATCTTGCTTCATAGAAAAGTCTGTCAAATATGCTAGGCCTGTAGACCAAAGATGGATATCCCAACATTGCAGAGGAACTTTGGGTGACTGTCCAGGCAGCCTGCTGTTTCTGTCTTTTCTCATATGTTTTGGAAGTCACTTGCTTGCACTTCCTGCTTACTCAGTTAATATTGTTTCCTTCTTGGGTCTCTGAGGGATTGAAGATTAGATAGTTATAGTTTACCAGACACAGAAAGCAAGTTATGATAGAGTATAAGTAAATTAGGTATAAGACTTTGGACTCACCAAGATAGAATAAATATGAATTTGTCAAATGCAAATGGACTAGACATTGTTGAAGTATTTATTACCTGTATATATTGTATATAGTCATTTTACTTATTGTATATATTTTTAAATTAATTAATTTAATTATTAAAGATTTCTGCCTCCTCCCCGCCACCGCTTCCCATTTCCCTCCCCCTCCCCCAAACAAGTCCCCCTCCCTCATCAGCCTGAAGAGCAGTCAGGGTTCTTTGCCCTGTGGGAAGTCCAAGGACCTCCCACCTCCTTCCAGGTCTAGTAAAGTGAGCATCCAAACTGCCTAGGCTCCCACAAAGCCAGTACGTGCAATAGGATCAAAACCCAGTGCCATTGTTCTTGACTTCTCAGCAGTCCTCATTGTCCACTATGTTCAGCGAGTCTGGTTTTATCCCATGCTTTTTCAGACCTAGTCCAGCTAGCTTTGGTGAGTTCCCAAAAGATAATCCCCATTTTCTCAGTATGTGGCTACACCCCTCGTGGTCCTGAGTTCCTTGCTCGTGTTCTCTCTCCTTCTGCTCCTGATTTGAACCTTGGGATTTCAGTCCATTGCTCCAATGTGGGTCACTGTCTCTGTGTCCTTTCATCACCTGATGAAGGTTAATATCCAGGAGGATGACTATATGTTTTTCTTTGGGTTCACCTTATTTAGCTTCTCTAGGATCACGAAGTATAGGCTCAATGTCCTTTATTTATGGCTAGAAACCAATTATGAGTGAGTACATCCCATGTTCGTCTTTTTGGGTCTGGCTTACCTCACTCAGGATAGTGTTTTCTATTTCCATCCATTTGCATGCAAAATTCAAGAAGTCATTGCTTTTTACTGCTGAGTAGTACTCTAATATGTATATATTCCATACTTTCTTCATCCATTCTTCCATTGAAGGGCATCTAGGTTGTTTCCAGGTTCTGGCTATTACAAACAATGCTGCTATGAACATAGTTGAGCATATACTTTTGTTGTATGATAGGGCATTTCTTGGGTATATTCCCAAGAGTGGTATTGCTGGGTCCAGGGGTAGGTTGATCCCAAATTTCCTGAGAAACCGCCACACTGCTTTCCAAAGTGGTTGCACAAGTTTGCATTCCCACCAGCAATGGATGAGTGTATCCCTTACTCCACAACCTCTCCAGCAAAGGCTATCATTGGTGTTTTTAATGTTAGCCATTCTGACAGGTGTAAGATGGTATCTTAAAGTTGTCTTGATTTGCATTTCCCTAATCGCTAAGGAAGTTGAGCATGACCTTAAGTGTCTTTTGGCCATTCGAACTTCTTCTGTTGAGAATTCTCTGTTGAGCTCAGTGCCCCATTTTATAATTGGGTTGATTAGTTTTTTACAGTCTAGTTTCTTGAGTTCTTTATATATTTTGGAGATCAGATCTTTGTCAGTTGCGGGGTTGGTGAAGATCTTCTCCCAGTCAGTGGGTTGCCTTTTTGTCTTAGTGACAGTGTCCTTTGCTTTACAGAAGCTTCTCAGTTTCAGGAGGTCCCATTTATTCAATGTTGCCCTTAATATCTGTGCTGCTGGGGTTATACGTAGGAAGTGGTCTCCTGTGCCCATGTGTTGTAGAATACTTCCCACTTTCTCTTCTATCAGGTTCAGTGTGTTCAGACTGATATTGAGGTCTTTAATCCATTTGGACTTGAGTTTTGTGCATGGTGATAGACATGGCTCTATTTTCATTCCTCTACAGATTGACATCCAGTTATGCCAGCAAAATTTGTTGAAGATGCTCTCTATTTTCCATTGTATACTTTTAGCTCCTTTATCAAAAATCAGGTGTTCATAGGTTGGTGGGTTAAAGTCCGGGTCTTCTATTCGATTCCATTGGTCGACTTCTCTGTTTTTATGGCAATACCAAGCTGTTTTCAATACTGTAGCTCTGTAATAGAGTTTGAAGTCAGGGGTGGTAATGCCTCCAGATGATCCTTTATTGTATAAGATTGTTTTGGTTATCCTGGGTTTTTTGTTTTTCCATATAAAGTTGATTATTGTCTTCTCAAGGGCTGTGAAGAATTTTGATGGGATTTTGATAGGGATTGCATTGAATCTATAGATTGCTTTTGGTAGAATTGCCATTTTTACTATGTTGATCCTCCCAATCCAAGAGCAAGAGACATCCTTCCATTTTCTGGTGTCCTCTTCAATTTCTTTCTTCAAAGACTTAAAGTTCTTGTCAAATAGATATTTCACTTCCTTGGTCAGAGTTACCCCAAGATATTTTATGTTATTTGTGGCTATCGTGAAAGGTGATGCTTCTCTGATTTTCCTCTCTGCTTCCTTATCCTTAGTATATAGAAAGGGAACTGATTTTTTGGAGTTGATCTTGTATCCTGCCACATTCCCAAAGGTGTTTATCAGCTGTAGGAGTTCTTTGGTAGAGTTTTTTGGGTTGCTTATGTATACTATCATATCATCTGCAAATAACGAAAGCTTAACTTCTTCCTTTCCAATACGAATCCCCTTGATCCCCTTATGTTGTCTTATCGCTATTGCTAGAACTTCAAGCACTATATTGAAAAGATATGGAGAGAGTGGACATCCTTGTCGTGTTCCTGATTTTAGTGGGATGGCTTTGAGTTTTTCTCCATTTAATTTAATGTTAGCTGTCGGCTTGCTGTAAATAGCTTTTATTATATTTAGGTATGATCCTTGTATCCCTAGTCTCCCCAAGACCTTTATCATAAAGGAGTGTTGAATTCTGTCGAATGCCTTTTCAGCATCTAATGAAATGATCATATGGTTTTTTTTCTTTCAGTTTATTTATATGGTGGATTACATTGATAGATTTGCGTATGTTGAACCAACCCTGCATCTCTGGGATGAAGCCTACTTGATCACAATGGATAATTTTTCTAATGTGTTCTTAGATTCAGTTTGCCAATATTTTATTGAGAATTTTTGTGTCGATGTTCATGAGTGAGATAGGCCTGTAATTCTCTTTCTTGGTTGGGTCTTTGTGTGGTTTTGGTATCAGGGTAACTGTAGCTTCATAAATTGAATTTGGCAATGACTCTTCTGTTTCTATATTGTGAAATACCTTAAGGAGTATAGGTATTGGCTCTTCTTGGAAGTTCTGGTAAATTCTGCATTGAAACCATCTGGTCCTGGGCTTTTTTTGGAAGGGAGATTTTTGATAACAGTTTCTAGTTCTTCGCGACTAACAGGTCTATTTAGATTGTTCACCTGGTCTTGGTTTAACTTTGGTATATGGTACTTATCTAAAAAAATGTCCATTTCTTTTGTATTTTCCAGTTTGTGGCATACAGGCTTTTGTAGTAAGATCTAATGATTCTCTGAATTTCCTCTGTGTCTGTGATTATGTCCCCCTTTTCATTTCTGATCTTATTTATTTGCGTGTTCTCTCTCTGTCGTTTAATTAGTTTGGATAGGGGTTTGTCAATCTTGTTGGTTTTCTCCAAGAACCAACTTTTTGTTTCATTGATTCTTTAGACTGTTTTCTGTGTTTCTATTTTGTTGATTTCTGCCCTCAGTTTGATTATTTCCAGTCTTCTACTCCTCCTGGGTGCGTCGGCTTCTTTTTTTTTCTAGAGCTTTCAGGTTTGCTGTTAAGTCCCCAATGTATGCTTTCTTCATTTTCTTTAAGTGGGCACTTAGTGCCATGAACTTTCCTCTTATCACTGCTTTCATTGTTTCCCATAGGTTTGAGTATGTTGTCTCTTTATTTTCATTAAATTCAAGGAAGACTTTAATTTCTTTCTTAATTTCTTCCTTGACCCAGGTGTGGTTCAGTAGTTTACTGTTCAGTTTCCGTGAGTTTGTCGGCTTTCTGGGGGTAGCATTGTTGTTGAATTCTAACTTTAATCCGTGGTGATCTGATAAGACACAGGTGGACACTGATTTTTTTTTGTATCTGTGGAGGTTTCCTTTGTTACCGAGTATGTGGTCAATTTTCGAGAAGGTTCAGTGAGCTGCAGAGAAGAAGGTATATTCTTGCCTATTTGGGTGGAGTGTTATATAGAAATCTGTTAAGTCCATTTGCTTCATTACCTCCAACAATTCTCTTAATTCTCTATTAGGTTTCTGTCTGGTTTACATGTCCATTGGTGAGAGAGGTGTTTTGAAGTCTCCTACTACTAGTGTGTGGTTTGATGCCTGCCTTGAGTTCTAGTAATATTTCTTTTACATAAGTGGGTGCTTTTATAATAGGGGCATAGATATTCAGGATTGAGACTTCATCCTGATGAATTGTTCCTGCTATGAGTATAAAGTGTCCATCTCGATCACTTCTGATTGATTTTAGTTTGAAGTCAGTTTTGTTAGAAGTTAGTATGGCCACCCCTGCTTTTTTCTTAGGACCATTTGCTTGAAAAACCTTTTCCCAACCCTTTACTCTGAGTAGATGCCTGTCTTTGTGGTTGAGATGTGTTTCTTGTAAACAACAGAATGTTGGATCCTGTTTTCATATCCAATCTCTTAGCCTGTGCCTTTTTATGGGTGAACTGAGACCATTAATATTAAGGGATATTAATGACCAATGGCTGTTTACTCCAGTTATTCTTATTGTTTTTGGTAGTAGAGTTTGTGTGTCTCCCTTCTTTGAGTTGTGCTGGTGAAGGGTCACTAGATGCCTGAGTTATTGTAGGCAGTGTTGGCAATGTTGAATTCCTTGGGTTGTGATTTTCCTTCTATTACTTTCTGTAGGGTTGGATTTGTGGCTACATATTGTTTAAATTTGTTCTTATCCTGGAATGTCTTGTTTTCTCCATTGATAGTGAATGATATCTTGGCTGGGTATAGTAGTTTGGGCTTGCATCCATGGTCTCTTAGTTTCCGCAGTACCTCTATCTGGCTTTCATGGTTTCCATAGAGAAGTCAGGTGTAAGTCTGATCGGTTTACCTTTATAAGTTACTTGCCCTTTTTCCTTTGCAGCTCTTAATATTCTTTCTTTAATCTGTATATTTTGTGTTTTGATTATTATATGGCGAGGGGAGTTTTTTTTGATCCAGTCTATTTGGTGTTCTGTATGCTTCTTGAATATTCAAAGGAATATCTTTATTTATGTTGGGAAAGTTTTCTTCCATAATTTTGTTAAAAATATTTTCTGGGCCTTTGAGCTGTGACTCTTCTCCTTCTTCTATCCCTATTATTCTTAGGTTTGGTCTTTTTATTGTGTCCCATATTTCCTGAATGTTTTGTGATGAGAATTTGTTGGCTTTGCTGTTTTCTTTGATCAGTGCATTTATTTTCTCTATGGTGTCCTCAGAATCTGAGATTCTTTCTTCTATCTCTTGTATTCTATTGATTATGCTTGTTTCTGTAGTCTCTGCTCGTTGTCCTAGTTTTTCCATATCCCGCTGGTCCTCAGTTTGTGTTTTCTTCCTTGCTTCCATTTCAGTTTTCAATTCTTGAACTGTTTCTATTACTTGTTTGATCGTTTTTTCTTGGTTTCCCAGGATATCATTTACGTATTTACTCATTTCTTCAAACTTTTTGTTATACTTCTCATCCATTTCTTTTTTTAAAATATTTTTTATGGTTTATTTAACTTTATTTTATGTGCATTGGTGTGAAGGTGTCAGATCCCTTTCAGACAGTTGTGAGCTGCCATGTGGGTGCTGGGAATTGAACCCAGGTCCCCTGGAAGAGCAATCAATGCTCTTAACCTCTGAGCCATCTCTCCAGCCCCCTCTTCCATTTCTATAATGGCATTTTTTACATGTTGTTTAAGGGACTCTATTGCTTTCATAATGTCAATTTTTCCACTTCTTCTGTGTTAGGGTGTTCAAGTCCTTCTGTTGTAAGATCATTGGGTTCTGGTGTTTTCATGTTGTTTTTCAGATTGTTGGGTGAATTCTTGCCTTGGTGCCTGCCCATCTCCTCCTATGAATGCTATCTAATGGGTCTCTTATAACAGGATCAGGTTTCCCTGCTGGCCAGGGGCCCCACTTACAAAATGTCCTCACTCCATTTCCTGGCTCCTGCCGCGGGCCAAGATCCCTCTCGCCACTCAGAAGGGTCTTCAGGAACAGGACCAGGCTCCCCGTTCACCAGGGGACCTCACCAATAAAAGGCCTACCACCCTGCAGGCCAGCCCCCATAAAACCTACTTGATTTAATTTTAATGGGGTGATCTGCTCTCACTGTTTCATGCTTGGACCATCCCGCGTCTGCATCCCGGTCCCCGCCACGTCTGCGCGCCGGTCTCGGACTCCGCTGCGTCTGCCTGTATATGGTTTTAATGCTAGTTATATCCTTCTTCTTTATTTTTCAGACAAAAAGGGGAAATGTAGTGCCATTTCAAATGTATTTTAATAAGTAAAGACTGCCTGAAGATCTGAGAGTAAAACAGTCCTACTGGTCAGCCTTATGGATTAGATTATGGTAATACACACACCTTTAATCCTAGTAGCCCCAATGACACACACTTTTAATCCCAGTAGCCACCCTAGTTGCCATAGAAATTGGGTGGTGCATGCCTTAATCCCAGTGGTGCATGCCTTTGATCCCATCCCTAGAGAGGATTATAAAACAGGGCAAGACAGCTCTCAGACACAGTCTCCTTCTGAGATTCCACAGGGCAGGCTGGCCATTTCAGACTAGGGTCAAGGTAAGAGCCAGTGGCTGGCTATTATACTTTTCAGATCTTTAGGTTAAACCCCAATTTCTGACCCTGAGTTTTTGTTAATTGTGCTTCACAAGGGGACTTGTTCAGAGGAGATAGAAGTGGCCAAGCTACCCTCCTCCAGGAAACTTTACCAACGAAGCTTCTAGAAAGTGAGGTCTGCCTTTATGCTAAGCATGCTATGTTCTTTCGGTCCCAACACTCAGAAAAGCATCCCCTGTTTCTGGGAGCCCCAGACCATGTGCTGGTGGCTAACATCAGCGAAATGACACCGAGCCATCTAACTCAACTGGGGCTGTGCTGTGTGGGGGAAAGAGTTGCGCAAAGGTTAAGCTTCCTGAGAGTGGTTTGGGAGACCCCAAGAGACAGAGTCTTTTCATCCAAAGTGGAAAACTTAGGAGGGCAAAAGCCAAAACTCACTTTCCTCATATACAACAAGGCCCTGGGAGCCAGCAGTGGCCACTGATGTAGTAAATAGCTATTATTCATCTAGTCCCAAGGGTAAAAGTGCAGCTCATGAAACCTGTGCTTAGGTTTTTCAGGAGCCCCCAGAGATGGATGGGAAGGAGGAACACCGAGGCTCCTTCCCTAGCCTGTTCAGATAAACCACCTCTGATGAGTGACTCCACTGATTGAAAATGTATGTAAGATTCCATGGAAAGAGAAAAGCTGCCTACACTTGTTTTATAGATCCAGAGAAGATACCAGCAGGCTAAGTTTGTAACCCAGCTACAGGAATTTCAATGAAGAAACAGGGTTACACGATGTGATGGTTGCACTGTCAACGGGATCTAGAATCACTTTGAAGACAGATTTCTGGATATATCTGTGAGATGTCTTCTTGTTTAGTTCAACTGCAATGGAAACATCATCCTAAATGTGGGCAGCTCCATCCCAAAGGCTGAATAAAAAAGAGACAGTGAACTGAGCACTAGCATCTACCTCTCTGTATGTCCAGGGGAGGCAACTGACCAGCTGCCTTGTGTTCCTATAGCCATGCTGTTCCCATCATGGTGGACAGTGAGATATAATAAGCCTTATGTTGCAAAATGGAGACAGGAGGATTCCTGGACATTAGCCACCTAGCCTGGCTTACTTCCCAAAGTCCCGGGCCAATGAAAGACCCTGCTTCAAATAAACAATGGCAGGTGCCTGAGAAATGACACTCAACATTGTCCTCTCAAATGTGTCTGTGTCCTCATCTGTGTCATGTGTACGCACGCATGCACACATGTACCTCCACACACGAGAAGGAGAAAAGAATGGGAAGAAAGACAATGGAAACGTCAGATTCTGGACATTGGCACGAGATAGGTGACTGAATGCAAATACGAGCCTAAATTGGCAAGTGGTGAGATAGGACCCAAGGCTAGTCTTAAGTCATGGGCACCGTGTGCCCGCCACACCATTCCCTACAGTGCAGGGCTGTGAGTTCATCCAAGATGGAATGATCTAGTCTCCCTGATCTACCCATCCAATCAAACGGCCCTTTCTTCCCGCTGTCCCTCAGAGCTCAGGGAAACACTTTGTCTCGTATCTGGGCTGTTGCCTTGCCTGCGTTCAGGGAGAGAATGGAGAAAGAGATGAGATGCATGGGTTTGTTTTGAACTTTCTACCAATATCTAACAAAATGACTATCTTTCTTTAAATTCTGACTTTTGAGGGTATTAGTCCCCATCATTACTTGTCCAGGAGTCCATAATAGGCTCATTTTATTAGCTCCAAATTTCCTATTTAGACAGCGGAGCCTAAGAGCCCCTTCAGAACAAGTAAATAATATGCATTTTCCAAGGTAATTTGCAGACACAAATACATATGTGTGCTGCCAGATTACCAAAAGGACAAAATCACCAAGAAGACGATGATGCTGTTTAGTAATTTCAAAACTAAACATCTTTGCACCCAAACAGAAACACCTGCCGTGTCCTAGAAAGGTCTCTGCAGCCTGCGTGATAAATTGCACCTCATTTTTACCACCTTGCTGATGCCATTTCTGATGGCTTTGAAAAAAACCAAAACAAAACACAAAATGGGCTGGGAGCACATAATCTTCAAAAAAATGTGCAGTGTCTTCAAGAATAGATGTCCTGTCCCATCCCATAGTCAACTGCACAACATAACCTCATGTCTCCTTGCAGAAGCACGCACCTTCAGATAGGGGTTGGAGAGCTGGCTGCTCTGGGCTTCCAGTCACTTCTACAAGCTGTCTCCAGGCTGGGGACTGGGATCCCAGGTGAGGAGAACCAAGCTGCTGGTCGACATCTCCACCCAACACCCACCAGTAGCCCGATGGGAGAAATGAGTCCTCTTACCCCAAGTGCAGGAACAGTTAAACTAAAATGAGTCTGAGGCCTGTGGTCAGAGATCTTAGAAGGAAAAGTGGGGGCCATTGGGGGTGACATTCAGAGACTCATGGACATCTCCCAACCCCCTAAAGGAGGGGGATAGAAGGTGCGAGATGCTGAGAAGGGGCTGAGGTCCAGCTGCCTCTGCACCTCAGAGCAGGCCTGGAGCAGGTGATGCCACACTGTCCCCACAGGGAGATATAATTCCGTGTCTCCCCCTAAGAAGCCCCCCACCTCATCTCTGCTCACCTGCCCAGGTGACCAACTAACCGCTCCTGCCTTCTCTGTGGAAATGTCCCAAGATTAAACCCACTTCATTTCCACCATAGTCTTAGGGGGCAGACATGAAAATCTTGAGTGACAAAAATCAAGTATGGCTGAACGTCAGTATCTCCAGACTGTTGATAGGAATGGGTAAGGGGATGTGTGCATCTGGGGGGTCAGAACTTGTCCTGTTCCTTTCTCTGAAAAACCACCAGGGTTTTCTTTTCCTCTTAGCAATTTGATTAAAGCAAAACAACAATGCTAACTAACCCTCACAAGAAGCTCATTATCAAAACTAAAACAAACAGGTAGAAATAGGTCCCAACTTGTAATGAACAGCAGACAGGCAAGACTACAAAGCTGTCACACCAGAGCCAGCATCCCATAATTCCATTCTGACTCCTTCACACAGGCAAGAAGCATAAGCCAGGCAGAGGGTACAAGAGGTATCCTTGTGCCTACTGTGATCTACCGGGGTC
Organism: Chionomys nivalis; assembly: GCF_950005125.1. Taxonomy (NCBI): domain Eukaryota; kingdom Metazoa; phylum Chordata; class Mammalia; order Rodentia; family Cricetidae; genus Chionomys; species Chionomys nivalis. Next base: position 9,895,324 of record NC_080090.1, read on the forward strand.
TATCTTGGAGACATCTCTCCAGTAACAGATTTTGGCATCACAGGTTGGTCTGTGGATTGGTAATTGAGAAGAAGAAATAAAAGGTGAGGTCACCACTAGGGTCAGGCTGAGCATGTAGGAGACTGAGTCTGGCATTGGCTGTTGGCATTGCCAGGTTACATGTGTCACAAGTGGACAAGATGGGTGCACCTTCATTATTAATTACATAATTGCTTCATTCTGAGGGAGGGCCATTTTAAAACTGTATATATGTATGTATGTATGTATGTATGTATGTTTATGTGAGTGCAAGCGTGGAGTGTGTATGGTGCATGTCCACCTGTGTGTGAAGACACACACGCCCATGTGTACTTGGAGTGGGAGAAGCTATTGGTCGTCTTGCTTATCACTCTCCAACTTATTCCACTGAGACAGGGCCTCTCACTGAACCGGAGGTGAGGCTGCAGCCAGCAAGCTGTTGCACCCTGCCACAGCACAGTACTGAAGTGACAGGCTTGTGTGATCTCACCCAGATTTTTACATGCGTGCTGGGGATTTGAACTCAGGGCCCCATGCTTGTGCAGCTCTTACCTATGGATCATCTCTCCAGTCACATGGGGTTGTTTTCCTTGTTACAAAAGCCAGGCATTGTTGGGCATTTGAAATGGTAAATGCCCAATTCTGAAATACCTTCCAAAGTTGAATTCACCGGGATAAGAGTCCCAGTGATACCAGCATGGGTTGCTATGGTCACATTTCAACATGATTGGCATTCAAAGTCTGTAAATTTCGCTACCCCTTCCAAGAAAGCAGTTGCAGAACTTGGGGGTCAGAACTTGACAGGAACCCCCAAAACTACATCCTTTTTGCCTCCTCAGAAAGCTCTCGACTGTGTACTTTTCTAAGAAGGGACTCACATTTCCCATAGCAACCTCACCATGTACTCTTTGTGGGACAGAAACATCCTCTAGGGGAGGGTGCTCAAAATATGGTGTTGGTCCAGTAAGATGACTCAATGGGTAAAGGCTCAGTGTGCCACCGAGCCTGATGACCTGAGTTAAGACCCCAAGGACCCACGTGGTGGTAGAAGAAAATTGACCCCTGCCGGTTGTTCGAGAGAGAGAGAGAGAGAGAGAGAGAGAGAGAGAGAGAGAGGAGAGAGAGAGATTGTCATCTTTTAAAATTTTAAAAGCAGATTGTTGACTTTTAATGGAGTCCACAGTCTCCATCCCAGGAAACATGCAGTCACAGGACCAAATATCCCCAAACCCCTTACAGATGAGGGTACCCATGGCCGAACCTCAACCATCACTAAATCCTCCAAGCTCCTGGGCTCCATCGGAAGGTTGGGAGAGCCACAATGGCCATTCAGCACTGAAGCTTTCAGGTGCTTTTGTGTTAGTACGGTCCAGTGTTGTGTCAAGCGGGGAAGAATAAAGGTTAATTTATCCTATTAGTCTCAATTGTCATAAGAATTTTACCCAACAATATGGTTCATTAAATGCTGAATCTAACAATTATGTTCACCATGATAGAAATTATTCAGACAGATATGATCTGAATAGTTGTGATTTATTAATTTAGACACAAATTTAATTAGCAATTGATTTCCATTGTGTCTCTATCTGAACAATAAGGTTTATGGAAAAGCATCCTGAAAAAAAATGTCAACTTAGAATCAGGTAACAATAAAGGAAGTAACCTCTTTGCTTTCAGAAATGTGATTACAGCTTTCACTTGAAACAGAACAACAGAAACCACCCCAGGCAGTCTGAAGAGGTGGCTATTTCCCTCCAGCGGAGATGCTGCCCCTGACCCTAGAGGCAGTGACACCCCCAAAGGACTGCACAGATGCGCAGGTACAAACTCACAGAGCACAGAGACTGAGAGAGTCCCATGTTAGTGAACAAGTACCTGGTCAAAGGGTCTCAAGGAAGAGAGGGTTTATTCTGGCTCCCAGTCTGAGGCTGTGGTCCATCACGGCAGGGATGCCATGGCAACGGGAGCATCAGTGGTTGTCCACACTGCATCCATGGTCAGGAAGCAGAGAGAATTGAATGCTGGTGCTCCGCTCACTTCCGCCTCTGTATTCTGTCAGGGACCCCAGCCCACAGGAGAGTGGTATTCACATTTAGGGTAGATTTTCCCTCCTCAATTAACTCATCAAAGCTCTCTCTCACAGACAGCTTGGTCCATGGTGATTATAGAAAGTCCCTGCTCTTCTGGACCCACTGGGCTTTCCATACGAGGGGAAGACGTACCCTGGTACCTTTACCCAGAACCACAGTTCTTCCTGCTTCCCTTTCGGCACTGAATACAAAATACTGGCATTGACTATACAAAAAAAGGAAGATAAACCAGAATGCTTGGTTTTAAAAAAAGAAAAATAGAATTTTCCTCTTAGTTGTTCTTTGAGTATTTCCCTATCACCAACCCCATTCCGATTTGAACCATACCTCATAGACCAGGAGCAACTTTCTCTTCAGGAAAAAAAGAAATATTTGTTATTTCCTGATGCTTAGGGCTTTGGGGGCAGGAGAAGGACAAGGTAGGAGGATGGAGAGATTGGGGGGAAAACTCAGAGTAGTTCCTTTCCAGCCCTCATTTCTCCATCTGCTAAGCGCAGTCCTGAGTGACTTCTCTCCTGATTGCTCCTTCTCAGACGACTGGCCATCATCACCTTCCTGCCTCTAACAGATCAACACACTGACAATAAGAGGAGACAATCTTATGCTTATATATTGGTATCTAAATATAATTTCCCAGTAGAAGAAAGGAGAGTACTTAGGTAAAAATGGCCACTTCTAGGCCTTGGACTAGAAGGTAGAAGACGAGCCTAGGAAGGGCAAGACTGAAGCCATCCAGCACCGGCCTTGTACACACCGGTGCATACAAGGCCAAGTCCAACTCCCAGCGTTTCCAGAAAATAAGATCAGACCAGGCAACAGAAAAACCTAGGCACAGCCTCATAAAAAAAAAAATGGGTGTTCTTAAACCTCTCCTTAACCCCACAGATGGGTACGCGTAGCTCTCACTCCCTATGAAAGAAACATCTCTCTGTGGCAGAGCGAGACCATATAGAAGGCCACAACTAGTCAAAAGCAGAGAACAACTTCCTAAGGGCGCATTACCAGTCTATGCATCTACAGCACAACCACAACGCCAAGGCTCGGGGACACTGGGGAAGAGGGGACAGAAAGATTCTAAGAGCCAGAGGACCAGGCTATCTGCCATCAGAGAGGGTCTTCTACAAACAACAAGGAAGCTGTACCCAATATGCTGCCTAGTCAAGGCCTGGACAACAATTCCAGTTGCCGTGCCAACAGGGATGAGCAAAATCTTACAAGGCCCACCCCTAGATGAAGAGGCAATAAATGACCACTGAAAATCATTTTTCCCTAGGGATGGGCCCTCTAATTGGTTATCCAAAACCAAGTCATCAACTGTAAAAACATATGTATAAGTAAAGCTAAATAACTTAGCAGTTTGTATTTATATGTGATATATGTTAAATATACATGTTATATATAAAAGGATAAAAGGGAAAGAGGCCATGAACTTTAGATAACAGAGCAGAGCACATGGGAGGAATGGGGGATGGTGACGTAGATATATTACTCATATATGAAACTCTCTAAATAAATATCTTTAAAACAACAAAGCCAAAGAAAAGTTTAATCCTCAAAGGAAGAAAATGAAAGGAAAAGGAAGGAAAGGGAAGGGAAGGGAAGGGAAGGGAAGGGAAGGGAAGGGAAGGGAAGGGAAGGGAAGGGAAGGGAAGGGAAGGATGGGATGCAGGCACCAGCTTAGAGAGGACCCAGCTGCGAAGGTTGGAATAACTAGTACAACACACCAGAGACATTACAAATTCATTCTTTCTCAACACACACACTAAATAAATAAACAAACAATCACAATACAGCCTCATTGCAGTGTTGAAGGAAGTCAACTCATTGCCCTGAGAACAGGCCATAAATGGGAAAGATTTGTGTGAACAGCATCTTTGTGTGAACTGAGAGGAACTGAGAGCTGGTGATGAGGTGCCTCTTCTTACAGAATTGCTCCAGCTCACAAATGGACAAAGAGTCCTAACCTGAATATCACCATTCTGTAACAGACAGAGCCAATCAAGGCAGTCATCGATCATCGGGTTAGCCTACCTTACAAGAGGAGAACCATAAGCGTGTGGCTCTGCATAGATGTATGAGCCCTCAGCCATCAAACACCCTCTGGAAAACACTGAATCTAATCAAGTCTCTAGACTAATTGCCCTTTCCTAGGGCATGCCTGAGGAAGATGAACACACACCATGTGCTCGATGCCTTTGCAAAGCCAAGAACATGGAAAACGTCACATGTTCTCCACCGAGTTTTTGTTTTAAACTAGAAATTACAAAGAACAAGTAAAAAAAGAAAGGAAGGAAGGATGAGAGAAAGGAAGAAAGGAAGGAACAAATGAACAAATGAACAAAGATACATGGATAAATGCAAAACACATAGACTAAAAACCCACCTTGGACCCTGTCGTTCAAGTGTGATCCACATGGCTCCTCCTTCCACCCAGCTAAATACTATAATATCATCAGGGAACTGAAACACTGACTGGATGTTTGATGGTACCAAGAAATTTTTAGTCTTAAGGGTGATAATGGTTATGAAGTGATTTTTAAGTTTTATTATTTTGATATTTAGAGACAAGGTCTTACTATGTAGCCCTGACTGGCCCAGAACTTGCAGTGTAGGCCAGGGTAAACTCAAAGCTCATAGAGCATAGTCTGCCCCTGCCTTGTAGATGCTAGAATTCAAGGTGTACATGACTACACCAGGCTTGTAGTGATTTTTTGTTTCAAGAGAGATGAAGACACATTCAAGTATTTCCTGCGAGATGCTATGATTCCAGATGGGGTTCCAGAGAGGCAAATGAAGCAACGGGGCCCAAGATAGTCTGGCCCACAAGAAGGCCTGGCTCTGGGGTCTCCAGGTCACATGCAGGTGGGCCAGCAATGTTCCCTTTCCACATGCCCTGTCCACATCTGGCCTGCTCTCTTCAGTCCTGACTCTCCTGTAAGTCCTGGGATTAGGTTCAGGCAACACCCTAGAACAGAGAGATTTGTAGCTGGGTGTATTACATAAGACAACATTTGAATCTTTCTATAATAAAGACTACAAAGTTCTTAAAATTGGTCATTTTTTTTTAAAGCAAACAGTGACCTTTGAGATAATCGGTAGTGACTTCAGGCTTGCTAGCAATCCTCCCAGTCTATGAGCTCTTTCCTATCAGAGTAGATTTAGCTTTGATTGATTGGTGTCAGACAGACAGCACACATCTCTCTAGGCAGCCTTTGTCCTAGGAGCTGGAAAGAGAATGTGGCACAAGGAAATCCCTGCCCACAGGGCACCTGTCTCCACGACTGAGCCTGGGTGGGTCAACATCACATCATGGATTAGAGAGAAACAGGACTTTCCAGTTTCTCACAGCCCAGAACTGAAACACTGAACACAGCTTCTCAGAGAGGTGGATAACCGAGGCAACACGCTGATGTTTACTGTCAGGAAGGAGGTGAGACCCACACACTCCAGCTATTCTAATGGAAAAGGGAAATAGCCTCTCTGCACTGAGCAGATGGTGTTAGCGTAGGGGAAGAGCAGCAGAAAGGGAAAGATGGCGGGGCACAGTGGGGAAATTGGCACAGGAACAGTGCCGGGTGGAAAGGCAGGTTGAGCTTAGCTGATTGGAGCCGTACAGAGCAATGGGACGATGCAGATCCATCATAACATGGTCATGGGCAAACTTCTCTCTCTTTGGAGGCCAACATTATTAAGATGTTGTCCCAGCCAGCATCTTCCTTGTGGTCCAGTGTGGCCCAGCAGAATATCACTGACACAGGTACATTGAAAAATGTCAAGCACGGAGATTGGGGTCAAGGGCACAGAATAAAAGCATGAGAAACCCTTCCCTAGGGGATATAAACAGCTATACACCCTCCCCCAAAAGTCCCAAAGTTCAGTTCTACTAAGTCTACCCCAGGAAGCTAATGGGATCTGGGGGCTCGGTTACAGAGTATGGTGAGGACCTTGGGTGACCCCAAGAGCAGCAACCTCATTGGAAAGCCTCCACCTGGCATGGATTAGGGCTCCCACAGAGCTGCATAGAGGGAGACCACTCACTTATAGCCCCATCCCTACTCACAGCCTACATATTCTAGCTAACGCCTCCAGGAACCTCTGCAGCTAGGGCAGGATTACGTACAAAGGGCTGACAAGAGCAGCTGGACTCCTAGGTGAGGGTCTAGTACTCGCCTCGCCTCTCCTTCTCTGGAGGAATCTCAACAGTCCACAAGCCTTCTGTGTACTCTAGCAAGTGGACACAGCTGATCTGGTGACCAGGCTCTCCCACAAGGTCACCTGCTTGTGCAGCATCTAGGAGATGTGATGAAATCAGGTAGACAAAGATTACCTGCAGGCACTGATCTCCTGAAACCTTAGTATGGAAAGCACGTGACCTGCTGTGTCCCCTCCACACAGAACAATGTGTAGCCTCAATCTCCCTCTGGGCTTCATGGGAAGCACCTGGGAGCCAATCCATCTGGTCTGAGCCTGGCCATGGGGAAAGATGCACTAATCCACCCAACCTGAACTCTGGGTGAGAGCTCTTTGGTTCCCTGTGACTGGCGTTAAGCAGCAGAAGAATGAAGCGCTTCCATACAACCGCTATTCCAGGCCATTTCCAAGACTTGCAGGGGAACAACAGACAAAAAAGGAATAAATATTCCGGCCCTTGCTCTCTCTCCAAGGAGCACACAGCACAAGACACAGAGAGAAGTTACAAGTCCCTTCTCTTTTCTGTATAACCACCCAAGCAAGGACAATACTTTGTAATTTTTAAACATATTTTAACATATTAACATATTCTTACAGAATTAACCATATGCATATGAGTGTTTTTTTGCATGTATGCATGTATACCACATATACGCCGAGACCAGAAGAGGACTCGGATCCCTTGGGACAGGTTTTATAGGCAGTTGTGAGCTGCCTTGTGGGCGCTGGAACTGAACGGAGATCCTCTGCAGGAGCATTAGGACCTGAAACTCCTGATTCTCCTCCTCAATCTCCTGCGTAGCTGAGATTACAGGCCGGGGCCACAAGGCCCAGCTTCACTTTTTTTTATATATTCTTTCGTTTCTCTTGCTCTCTCTTGTCCTTCTGAAATGTTGCCCCCGCCCCCGTCTCTCTCCCCTACTCTACGTATCTCTCTATTTGTCATTAGAGCCTTCACGTTCCACTGTTTTCTCCCTAGCCTTCCCTACTTACACATTTTGGATACTCTAAGCTTTCTTTTGCTATTATCCATTTTCTTCTTCATTAAAAAGAAGCCAAAAAACCTCTTTTAAGATATTCTGGTTAATGTCGTTTCTGACCTGGCATTCCTGCCACTTCGGGAGCTGTTGGTTTTGTAACTGGTGTGTACCTTTCACTTCTTTGTACGAGTCACTAATAGTTGTTGCTCCACTCCTTTACACAATGCTGGGAAGTCAACCACATCACCTCCATTGTTACATAGCTGCTCTCCGCTGAGCCTCACTTCCCAGCCCCATTAAGGACACACATTGCTCCACACAAAACCCATTCCCACTAGAACATCAGTAAATGTTTTACTTAAGGAATTAGTGAGATTAAAACCCTAAGACCAAAACCAGGTTCTAAGTATGTATTGGTGTGTGTGTGTATGTGTGTGTGTGTGTGTGTGTGTAGGGCGTAACTCTTAAAGACATACCCCTGGCCATATACCCACCCAGCAGTAGGAGAGAAAACTTATTTTTAAAATACTATGGACACCACGCTTACGATGGACTGCAGCAGAGGTAACTCCCACATGCTTTCAGATCACACACTGTTGATGGGACGAGAGTCTCTTGGGTACAGCACGTCTGCCTGGTCCCCACCATTGTGAGACCTACAGAGACAGAAGGACCTATGGTTTCAATATAGCATTTACTGTCTGAATGCACTAGTCCCCAGCAAAGAAACAGCAAGAAATCTATACTACTACAAAATCCTAGCAGACTCAACATGCCCTCATTACCCTGGGTCACATTGTTGGGAAAAGGCCAATCCCTAATAAGGTCTCACAGAAAATGGGAAGAGATGTTCATCCCAACAGAGAAGTAACTCTCAGCACAGAAATGTTGCAGAATGTTTGCTTACACTGTGAAGATGTTTTTTTGCCAAGGCACCTTCTGATTGGTTTAATACAGAGCTAAATGGTCAACAGCAAGGCAGGAAGAGGTCAGGCAGGACTTCCAGGGACAGAGAGAACTCTGGGAAAAAGAAAGGCAGAGACAGCAGGAGACATGGAGAAGAGACAGGAGGTGCAAGATGGAAGAGAGGTAACACCATGTGACAGAACGTAGATTAATATAAATGGTTTGATTTAAGTTATAAGAGCTAGTTAGAAACAAGTTAATAGGCTGAACTTTCATAATTAGTAAGAAATTTCCATATGGCTATTTGGGAGCTGGCTGATGGAACAGAGAAAGGCTTACTACACAGAAATATGAGCAAGACTAGCAGTGTGACTTCTCCAAAGTTCATCATTCATCAGCAGTGGACAAACTTCAAAAGAACAGTTCTGACGAAGACCAATAAACAAACTTCAAAAGAACAATTCTGATGAAGACCAATAAATTCCATAAAAATACAGAAGAACAACTGAATTAATTAAGAGAGACTATATATAAAGATATGTTTTAAAAGTTCAATACAGAGATAAGAAAACAACAAACAGAAATCTTGGGAATAGAAAGTACAACAGGTCAAATAAAACTTCAGTTGAAAAAAAAAATCTCATGAATAGATCAAGCAGAAGAAAGAATTCTAGGGCTTGCATTAAAAGCCAGTGGGTTAAGATGGTAATAAAGAAAACATGGGACATGAAAACAAAGCATAGAGAATCTCTGGGACAGGATTATATTGGTTGCTTTTCTTGTTGCTGTGGCAAAATGATTAACAGAAGCTCTTACAGGAGAGAGAGTTACTTTGGCTCATGGTTTCATGGTGAGGAAGACAAAGTAACAAGCTGTCTCAGTCTGTGTGAATTGACGGGAGGATAAGGGAGGTCACATCACAGTGGCGGACAAAAAAACAGAGTGAATATTACACAGAGGAGCAGGGAATAATATACCTGCAAAGTTCTGAGTCCAGCGACCTATAGCTACTCCCTACCTCCAAAAATCCCTAAAGATTGCACCTGATAGCTCCACCAGTAGGTCTACAGCACATGGGCCTATGGCAGACACTTCAAATTAACCATAACTGTTATTAAAGATACATTTATATATTTTATCTAGAATGTGTTTCAATGTAGAATGAAAGCATGGAAAATGTACTCAATGAAGTAAGAGCAGAAAATTTCCCTAGGAAAGACAAAGATATCTAGGCACAGGAAGTATTTAGAACCCTAAACAGACAGGATCAGGAATGAGTCTCCATGTGACAAACCACTGTTAACAATGCCAAAGTTTGGAACAAAGAACACCGAGAGTGTGAAAGAGAAGCACTGGTTACCTGTAAAGCCGAAACCATCAGCAGATTCTTCAACAGAAACCCTAAATGCCAAGAGACTAGGGTGAGGCTAATTCCAAACGCTGGAAGAAAAATGACTGTTAACTAAGCTGTTGTATCAGCATTCTCTTGAAGAACCAAGTGAGAAACAGAAACCTTCTGCTGTGATTTGAAAGAAAATGCCACCCCCACCTCCCCACCCCGGCCATCAAAGAAAGTGGCACTATTAGGAGGTGTTGGATTAGGATAGCCTTGATGAAGGAAGTGTGTCACTGTGGAGATGGCTTTGAATACTTTGCTTAAGCTTCTCTCACTGACACAGTCCTTTTCCTGTTGCCTGCAAGATGTAGGACTCCCAGCTACTTCTGCAGCACCACATCTGCCTGCTTGCCGCCATGCTCCCCATCATGGGGTTAATGGACTGAACCTCTGAAACTGTAAGTGAGCCACCCCAATTAAATGTTTTCCTTATAAGAGTTATTGTGGTCATGGTGTCTCTTCACAGCAATAGACACCCTAACTAAGACATCTTCCAAGACATATGTAACCCAAAGGAACATATAACTAGAACTGCAGAAAATGCTTAAAGAAATCTCACACAGAGAAGAAAAAATATAGCCATAAGCATATAGGAAAGAATAAATCCCATTAGACAGTAGATAAACAAACCAGAACTAGAAAAGAATCAAAAACTATAAAAAGAATAAAATGATGGAATTTGTGCATGACCTCAGACTACAACCCTGAATGTAAATGGCTCTATTTATCCAATTAAAACACATAGTTGACTGATTAAATTAGAATCAAGATCCAACTATTTGCTGCCTACAAGAAACTCACTTCACTGGCAAAACACACCAAGAAAGTGGAAAAAAATTAAAATTATATCCTAAGTAAATGGAATCTGGAAGTAAACAGGAGTGAACTTATATCCAATAAAGTTATCCTCACACAAACAGTCAAAAGAGATAAAGAGTGCTACTATATAAAGAAACAAACATTAAGAAAACATAGTGGTTGTGAATATACATGCATCACATATTAGCACATTCAATCTCATGAAATACACTCTACTAGAAAGGGACAGATGGGTCATAATACAGTAACAGTGGGTGTCTTCAATGCCCTACTCTCTCTCTCTCTCTCTCTCTCTCTCTCTCTCTCTCTCTCTCTCTCTCTCTCTCTCATCTGTACCAAAAGAATTAAAAATAAATTTCAGAGTTAAACTACACTAGAGTTCAAATGAACTTTACAGACACCATCTATCATTAATAAACTATTCTATCCAACATCTGTAGAATATACATATTTGGGGGAGCTCATGGATTTTCCCCAAAATAAACCATATTTTAGTTCATAAAGAAAATGCATAATGAGAGATGTTTTCTTATATCACATCATATAAAAACTGGAATGAAATAAGAATTTAATAACAATATAAGCTAGAAACAAACATAGAAATTGAATAATACACATTTTATGTATTTTTGAAAGATTTATTTATCTTATTGTATGAGTGTTTTGTGTACATGTATGTCCTAGCACACCACAGAGGGCATGGGATCCCATGGGACCACAGTTATAAAAGGCTGTGAGCCACCATGTGGGGATTGGGAATCGAACTCAGGATCTCTGGAAAAGAATCCACTGCTCTTTACCACTCTCTCACCCCCTGCACATTACACATTTTAACAATCAATCATCAAGAAAGAAGCCAAAGAAGTTTAAAAGTGCCTAGAAGCAGATGAAAATGGAAATACAGCATAATAAAATTGGTGGGATAGAGGGAAGTTTTCAGTTATGAACACATGCATTAAAAATTCAAAGATAAGATAAATAACCCGATGATGCACCTGAAAGCGTTAGAAAAAGGACAAGTCAAACTGCAAAACAGTGTGAGAAAAGATCAGAGCTGAAGCTAATGAAATAGAGTACAAAAGATCAGTAGAGAGCCAGGGAAATGGCTCAGCAGGTAAAGACATCTGCCTTCAAGCTTGATGACCTCAGTTTGATCCCCAGGATACACAAGGGGACAGGAGAGGATGTACTTCAGCAAGTTGTCCTTGGATCTCCACAGGTATTCCATGGCTTATGCATACCCATATATGAAACAAACAAACAAATAAAAATAAATGCGAGATCAGAGAACAAACAATACAAAGGATCAGTGAGAAAATAGTTGATTCTTTGAAAAGATCAATTAGCCAAACAATCCAAGAGAATGGAAAAAGAAACAGAAATACTAGAATAATATGAAAAGAGGACAACAGAGGACCATTAGTGTGGTGATTTGCATGAGAAATGTCCCCATAGATTCAGATGTTTGAACACTAGATCTCCAGTTGTTGGGGAGGTTTGGGAGGTGCAGTCTTGCTGGAGAAAGTATACCACTTTGGGAGGGGTTGACTTTGAGAATATATAGCCTTGCCCCGCTTCCAGGTCACTCTCTCTGCTTCTTGTTTGCAGTTAAATATGTGACATCACAGCTTCTTGCTTTTGTTTCCATAACTGACACTTGTCACCTTGCCTCCCTGTCATGATGGACTCTTGCCCCTCAGGAACCATAAGTCAAAATAAACTCTCTCCTCCTCAAGTTGCCTTTGACCATGGTGCTTCCTCACAGCAGAAAGGTGACTCATAAGATCAGGAGTTATTTTGAAAGCTTAGACTCATATGAATTAGAAAGTCTTGAGAAAACAGACAAATATATAGACACATATAATCCCCAAAATTGAACCAATGAAATTTTTTTAATTTAAACTTATCAATAACAAGTATAAAATTGATGCTATACAAAATCTACCCAAAAAGACCAGACCAAATTGACTGTTAAATTTTATCAGATAATTAAAGAAACTAACACCAATTCTCCTTAAACTATTCAACAAAATAGAAGTGAGTGAACACTTCCAAAATCAACCTATAAAGCCACTAGTACTGTGATATCAAAACCAAATCAAGACACAACCAAATAGAAAATATAGGCAAGCATCATTGTTAAACAAAGATATAAAAACTTTCAACAGAATACATGCAAACTGAATTCAACGTATTAAAAATTATACTACAGTCGAGTTGACTTCATTCCAAGGATGCAAGGAAGATTCACTGTACATAAACCATTTGTATTATAGCACATAAATAGAAGCAAGGACAAAAATCACATGACTGCTTAATAGATGCAGAGAAAGCATTTGCAGAATCAACACCTTTGCATTACAACAGCACTGAAGAAAATACATCTTGAAGGATTACATCTCAGTCTAGTCCTCAGATACACAACAAACCTACAGTTAGCGCTACACTCAACAGGGAAAGCTGAAAGAATTTGCTCTTGAATAAGCATGACACAAGGAGTCTGTTCTCTCCATTTATTCAATGTAGTATTCGAATTCTTCGCTAGAACAATAAAGCAAGAAAGTGAAATAAAAAGTGTATAAACATGAAACATGAAAGAAAAAAAATCAAAGTATCCCTATTTGCAGGTGACACTATCCTATACTTTAAAAATTACAACAGACTTCCACCAGAACTCTCAAAACTGATAAGTGCTTTAGTAGGATACAAAGTCAGCACACAAAAATCAATGGTTTTTCTTTATATTAACAATGAACATATCTGTAGGAGGCATGAAGGTCCTTGTGCTCATAGACAAGTACTAGGAAAACCAGAAATGCTAAACACCCAGGGTTGTCTCTTCACACACAGAGAGATGTATAACCTGCTTTCCACCCAGAAGACTGGGCATGGATGTGGTTAATAGCATGGTGATCTTTGCGCTATCTATATGGTTGACACCATGCCAGATCCTTCCCAAGACCCTTCTCATGAGCTTGTTTTTCTGTAAATCTATGCAATCGATCTTTACAGAAGATGTCACGGGTGCTTTAAGATGAATTTCTAAAGCTTTGGGTTGAGTTAATTTTCCCCAGTAAATTTTTTCTCCAAATTGTTCTTAAATATGACTAAAATAAACTATTCAGAGTTAGAGTTTCAAAGTTGGAACCAACACTCAGTGCTGTGTTGTGTTGTGTTGAACAGAACTGCCTTCTTGCCTCCTGCTGGTCACTCTGCTGGCTGTGGTGGTCTCAGAAACTGCCACATATATTGAAAAACAAAGAGAATTCCATTCACAACAGGCTCAATAAAATAAAATTAAATACCTAAAACTAAGCCTAGTCATGGGTGGGAAGGAATTCTGCAATGAAAGCTTTAACACGTTGCAGAAAGAAACTGAAGAAACCCCCAGACATGAGAAAGCCTCGATGGTCAGGGACTGGTGGATTAATACTGTAAAAGCAGCTGTATTACCAAAAGTGATCCACAGAATACAATAATTACAATGATATTGATCACAGGAATATAAAGAATCTTATATTCATATGGAAGCATAAAGACCACAATAGCCAAAGAAATCCCAAACCAAAAGAACGATGCTGGAGTATTTTAATATCCAGTTTCAAGTTATACCACAGAGTCATAGTGACAACAAAATCAGGCAACCAGCACAGAACCAGACACACAGACCATAGACTGGAGTCCCAAATTAAACCACATGGCTAAAGGCTCCTGATTCTTCACAAAGGTGCCAAAAGAGATACACTGGAAAGCTGACAACATCGTCACAAACAGTTCTGAGAAAGTGAGTTAGCCATGTGTGGAAAATGGAGTTAGACCCTCATCTCTCCCCCTCAGAAGGAACAAAGGCCTTCCTGTAAGACCTAAATCTGAAACTACAGCAGAAAAACACTTCAATACACACACATAGGCCATCACTCCTAAAAAGGGCTCAGGTCATGAGCGGTGATAGCCAGAAGTAAGAATGTGGAACTACTTTTTTTTCATTTATTTATTTATTTATTAAAGATCCCTGCCTTCTCCCCACCACCGCCTCCCATTTCCCTTCCCCTCCCCCATTAAGTCCCCTCCCTCGTCATTTCTAAGAGTAATCCAGGTTCCCTGCCCTGTGGGAAGTCCAAGGACCACCCACCTCCATCCAAGTCTAGTAAGGTGAGCATCCAAACTGCCTAGGCTTCCACCAAGCCAGTACGTGCAGTAGGATCAAAAACCCATTGCCATTGTTCTTGAGTTCTCAGTAGTCCTCATTGTCCGCTATGTTCAGCGAGTCCGGTTTTATCCCATGCTTTTTCAGAGCCAGGCCAGCAGGCCTTGGTGAGTTCCTGATAGAACATCCCCATTGTCTCAGTGTGTGGGTGCACACCTCGCGGTCCTGAGTTCCTTGCTCGTGCTCACTCTCCTTCTGCTCTTGATTTGGACCTTGAGATTACAGTCCGGTGCTCCAATGTGGGTCTCTGTCTCTGTCTCCTTTCATTGCCTGATGAAGGTTAATATTCAGGAGGATGCCTATATGCTTTTCTTTGGGTTCACCTTCTTATTTAGCTTCTCAAGGATCACGTATAATAGGCTCAATGTCCTTTATGGCTAGAAATGAAATATGAGTGAGTACATCCCATGTTCCTCTTTTTGGGTCTGGCTCACCTCACTCAGGATAGTGTTTTCTATTTCCGTCCATTTGCCTGCAAAATTCAGGAAGTCATTGTTTTTTACTGCTGAGTAGTACTCTAATATGTATATATTCCATACTTTCTTCATCCATTCTTCCATTGAAGGGCATCTAGGTTGTTTCCAGGTTCTGGCTATTACAAACAATGCTGCTATGAACATAGTTGAGCATATACTTTTGTTGTATGATAGGGCATTTCTTGGGTATATTCCCAAGAGTGGTATTGCGGGGTCCAGGGTCAGGTTGATCCCGAAATTCCTGAGAAACCACCACACTGTTTTCCAAAGTGGTTGCACAAGTTTGCATTCCCACCAGCAATGGATGAGTGTACCCCTTTCTCCACAACCTCTCCAGCAAAGGCTATCATTGGTGTTTTTTATTTTAGACATTCTGACAGGTGTAAGATGGTATCTTAAAGTTGTCTTGATTTGCATTTCCCGGATCGCTAAGGAAGCTGAGCATAACCTTAAATGTCTTTTGGCCATTCGAACTTCTTCTGTTGAGAATTCTCTGTTCAGCTCAGTGCCCCATTTTATAATTGGGTTGAATAGCCCTTTACGGTCTAGTTTCTTGAGTTCTTTATATATTTTGGAGATCAGACCTTTGTCAGTTGCGGGGTTGGTGAAGATCTCCCAGTCAGTGGGTTGCCTTTTTGTTTTAGTGACAATGTCCTTTGCTTTACAGAAGCTTCTCAGTCTCAGGAGGTCCCATTTATTCAATGATGCCCTTAATGTCTGTGCTGCTGGGGTTATACGTAGGAAGTGGTCTCCTGTGCCCATGTGTTGTAGAGTACTTCCCACTTTCTCTTCTATCAGGTTCAGTGTGTTCAGACTGATATTGAGGTCTTTAATCCATTTGGACTTGAGTTTTGTGCATGGTGATAGATATGGATCTATTTTCATTCCTCTACAGATTGACATGCAGTTTTGCCAGCAAAATTTGTTGAAGATGCTCTCTTTTTTCCATTGTATACTTTTAGCTCCTTTATCAAAAATCAGGTGTTCATAGATATTGGGTTAAAGCTAGGGTCTTATATTCTATTCCATTGGTTGACTTCTCTGTTTTTATGGCAATACCAAGCTGTTTTCAATACTGTAGCTCTGTAATAGAGTTTGAAGTCAGGGATGGTAATGCCTCTAGACAATCCTTTATTGTATAAGATTGTTTTGGTTATCCTGGGTTTTTTGTTTTTCCATATAAAGTTGATTATTGTCTTTTCCAGATCTGTGAAGAATTTTGATGGGATTTTGATGGGGATTGCATTGAATCTATAGATTGCTCTTAGTAGAATTGCCATTTTTATTATGTTGATCCTCCCAATGCAAGAGCAAGGGAGATCCTTCCATTTTCTGGTGTCCTCATCGATTTCTTTCTTCAAAGACTTAAAGTTCTTGTTAAATAGATCTTTCACTTCCTTGGTCAGAGTTGCCCCAAGATATTTTATGCTATTTGTGGCTATCATGAAAGGTGATGTTTCTCTGATTTCCCTCTCTGCTTCCTTATCCTTAATGTATAGAAAGGCAACTGATTTTTTGGAGTTGATCTTGTATCCTGCCACATTTCCAAAGGTGTTTATCAGCTGTAGGAGTTCTTTGGTAGAGTTTTTGGGGTCGGTTATGTATACTATCATATCATCTGCAAATAACGAAAGCTTAACTTCTTCCTTTCCAATACGAATCCCCTTGATCCCCTTATGTTGTCTTATCGCTATTGCTAGAACTTCAAGCACTATATTGAAGAGGTATGGAGAGAGTGGACATCCTTGTTGTGTTCCTGATTTTAGTGGGATGGCTTTGAGTTTTTCTCCGTTTAATTTAATGTTGGCTGTCGGCTTGCTGTAAATAGCTTTTATTATATTTAGGTATGATCCTTTTATCCCTAATCTCGCCAAGACCTTCATCATAAAGGGGTGTTGAATTTTGTCAAATGCTTTTTCAGCATCTAATGAAATGATCATATGGTTTTTTTCTTTCAGTTTATTTATATGGTTGATTACATTGATAGATTTGCGTATGTTGAACCAGCCCTGCATCTCTGGGATGAAGCCTACTTGATCATAATGGATTATTTTTCTGATGTGTTCTTGGATTCGGTTTGCCAGTATTTTATTGAGGATTTTTGCATCGATGTTCATGAGTGAGATAGGCCTGTAATTCTCTTTCTTGGTTGGGTCTTTGTGTGGTTTTGGTATCAGGGTAACTGTAGCTTCATAAAAGGAATTTGGCAATGACTCTTCTGTTTCTATATTGTGAAATACATTAAGAAGTATAGGTATTAGCTCTTCTTGGATGTTCTGGTAGAATTCTGCATTGAAACCATCTGATCCTGGGCTTTTTTTGGAAGGGAGATTTTTGATAACCGTTTCTAATTCTTCGTGACTAACCGGTCTATTTAGATCGTTCACCTGTTCTTGGTTTAGCTTTGGTATATGGTACTTATCAAAAAAAATGTCCATTTCTTTTGCGTTTTCCAGTTTTGTGATATACAGGCTTTTTTAGTAAGATCTAATGATTCTCTGAATTTCCTCTGTGTCTGTGGTTATGTCCCCCTTTTCATTTCTGATCTTATTTATTTGTGTGTTCTCTCTCTGTAATTTAATTAGTTTGGATAGGCGTTTGTGGATCTTGTTGATTTTCTCCAAGAACCAACTTTTTGTTTCATTGATTCTTTGGACTGTTTTCTGTGTTTCTATTTTGTTGATTTCTGCCCTCAGTTTGATTATTTCCAGTCTTCTACTCCTCCTGGGTGCGTCGGCTTCTTTTTTTTCTAGAGTGTTCAGGTGTGCTCTTAAGTCCCCAATATATGTTTTCTCTGTTTTCTTTAAGTGGGCACTTAGTGCTATGAACTTGCCTCTGAGCACTGCTTTCATCGTGTCCCATAGGTTTGAGTATGATGTCTCTTTATTTTCATTAAATTCAAGGAAGACTTTAATTTCTTTCTTAATTTCTTCCTTAACCCAGGTGTGGTTCAGTAGTTGACTGTTCAGCTTCCATGAGTTTGTCGGCTTTCTGGGGGTAACATTGTTGTTGCCTTCTAACTTTAATCTGTGGTGATCTGATAAGACACAGGTGGACACTGATAATTTTTTGTATCTGTGGAGGTTTCCTTTGTTACCAAGTATGCGGTCAATTTTCGAGAAGGTTCCATGAGCTGCAGAGAAGAAGGTGTATTCTTTCCTATTTGGGTGGAGTGTTCTAAAGATGTCTGATAAGTCCATTTGCTTCATTACCTCCAACAATTCTCTTAATTCTCTATTAGGGTTCTGTCTGATTGACCTGTCCATTGGTGAGAGAGGTGATTTTGAAGTCTCCTACTACTAGTGTGTGTGGTTTGATGCCTGCCTTCAGTTTTATTTTATTTTATTTCTTTTACTTAAGTGGGTTCTTTTATATTAGGGGCATAGATATTCAGGATTGAGACTTCAACCTGATGAATTGTTCCTGTTATGAGTATAAAGTGTCCATCTCGATCTCTTCCGATTGATTTTAATTTGAAGTCCATTTTGTTAGAAATTAGTATGGCCACCCCTGCTTTTTTCTTAGGGTCATTTGCTTGAAAAACCTTTTCCCAACCCTTTACTCTGAGTAGATGCCTGTCTTTGTGGTTGAGATGTGTTTCTTGCAAACAACAGAATGTTGGATCCTGTTTTCGTATCCAATCTTTTAGTCCGTGCCTTTTTATAGGTGAATTTGACCATTAATATTAAGTGATATTAATGGCCAGTGGTTGTTTACTCTCAGTTATTCCTATTGTTTTTGGTAGTAGAGATTGTGTGTCTCCCTTCTTTAAGTTCTGCTGGTGAAGGGTCGCTAGATGCCTGAGTTATTGTAGGCAGTGTTGGCTATGTTGGATTCCTTGGGTTGTGATTTTCCTTCTATTACTTTCTGTAGGGCTGGATTTGTGGCTACGTATTGTTTAAATTTGTTCTCATCCTGGAATGTCTTGTGTTCTCCATTGATAGTGAACGATAGCTTGGCTGGGTATAATAGTTTGGGTTTGCATCCATGGTCTCGTAGTTTCTGCAGTACCTCTATCCAGGACCTTCTGGCTTTCATGGTTTCCATAGAGAAGTCAGGTGTAAGTCTGATCAGTTTACCTTTATAAGTAACTTGCCCTTCTTCCTTTGCAGCTCTTAATATTCTTTCTTTAATCTGTATATTTTGTGTTTTGATTATAATATGGCGAGGGGATGTTTTTCTTTGATCCAGTCTGTTTGGTGTTCTGTATGCTTCTTGAATATTCAAAGGAATATTTTTCTTTATGTTGGGAAAGTTTTCTTCTATAATTTTGTTAAAAATATTTTCTGGGCCTTTGAGTTGTGACTCTTCTCCTTCTTGTATCCCTATTATTCTTAGGTTTGGTCTTTTTATTGTGTCCCATATTTCCTGAATGTTTTGTGATGAGAATTTGTTGGCTTTACTGTTTTCTTTGATCAGTGCGTTTATTTTCTCTATGTTGTCTTCAGAATCTGAGATTCCTTCTTCTATCTCTTGTAGTCTATTGATTATGCTTGTTTCTGTAGCCTCTGCTCGTTGACCTAGATTTTCTATATCCAGCTGGTCCTCATTTTGTGTTTTCTTCCTTGCTTTGATTTACGTTTTCAATTCTTTTTTTTTCTGATTTTTTTATTAATTAATTAATTTAATTATTAAAGATTTCTGCCTCTTCCCCGCCACCACCTCCCATTCCCTCCCCCTCCCCCAATCAAGTCTTCCTTCCTCCTCAGCCCAAAGAGCAAGCAGGTTTCTCTGCCCTGTGGGAGGTCCAAGGACCACCCACCTCCATCCAGGTCTATTAAGGTGAGCATCCAAACTACCTGGGCTCCCACAAAGCCATTACATGCAATAGGATCAAGAACCCATTGCCATTGTTCTTCAGTTCTCAGTAGTCCTCATTGTCCATTATGTTCAGCGAGACCGGTTTTGTCCCATGCTTTTTCAGTCCCCGGCCAGCTGGCCTTGGTGAGTTCCCGATAGATCATCCCCATTGCCTCAGTGTGTGGGTGCACCCCTCGCCATCCTGAGTTCCTTGCTCGTGCTCACTCTCCTTCTGCTCCTCCTTTGGATCGTGAGACTTCAGTCCAGTGCTCCAATGTTGGTCTCTGTCTCTGTCTTCTTTCATCGCCTGATGAAGGTTAATATTCAGGGGGATGCTTATATGTTTTTCTTTGGGTTCACCTTCTTATTTAGCTTCTCTAGAGTCACGAATTATAGTCTCAATGTCCTTTATTTATGGCTAGAAACCAATTATGAGTGAGTACATCCCATGTTCCTCTTTTTGGGTCTGGCTTACCTCACTCAGGATAGTGTTTTCAATTTCCATCCATTTGCCTGCAAAATTCAAGAAGTCATTGTTTTTTACTGCTGAGTAGTACTCTAATATGTATATATTCCATACTTTCTTCATCCATTCTTCCATTGAAGGACATCTAGGTTGTTTCCAGGTTCTGGCAATTACAAACAATGCTGCTATGAACATAGTTGAGCATATACTTTTGTTGTATGTTTGGGAATCTCTTGGGTATATTCCCAATAGTGGTATTGCTGGGTCAAGAGGTAGGTTGAACCCGACTTTCCTGAGAAACCGCCACACTGCTTTCCAAAGTGGTTGCACAAGTTTGCATTCCCACCAGCAATGGATGAGAGTGCCCCTTTCTCCACAACCTCTCCAGCAGAGGCTATCATTGGTGTTTTTGATTTTAGCCATTCTGACCGGTGTAAGATGGTATCTTAATGTTGTCTTGATTTGCATTTCCCTGATTGCTAAGGAAGTTGAGCATGATCTTAAGTGACTTTTGGCCATTTGAAATTCTTCTGTTGAAAAGTCTCTGTTGAGCTCAGTGCCCCATTTTATAATTGGATTGATTAACCTTTTACGGTCTAATTTCTTGAGTTCTTTGTATATTTTGGATATCAGACCTTTGTCAGTTGCGGGGTTGGTGAAGATCTTCTCCCAGTCAGTGGGTTCCCTTTCTGTCTTAGTGACAGTGTCCTTTGCTTTACAGAAGCTTCTCAGTCTCAGGAGGTCCCATTTATTCAATGATGTCCTTAGTGTTTGTGCTGCTGAGGTTGTACGTAGGAAGTGTTCTCCTGTGCCCATGTGTTGTAGAGTACTTCCCACTTTCTCTTCTATCAGATTCAGTGTGTTTGGACTGATATTGAGGTCTTTAATCCATTTGGACTTGAGTTTTGTGCATGGTGATATATATGGATCTATTTTCATTCTTCTACAGATTGACTTCCAGTTTTGCCAGCACAATTTGTTGAAGATGCTCTCTTTTTTCCATTGTATACTTTTAGCTCCTTTATCGAAAATCAGGTGTTCATAGGTTTGTGGGCTAAAGTCAGGGTCTTCTATTCTATTCCATTGGTCGACTTCTCTGTTTTTATGCCAGTACCTAGCCGTTTTCAGTACTGTAGCTCTGTAATAGAGTTTGAAGTCAGGGATGGTAATGCCTCCAGACAATCCTTTATTGTATAAGATTGTTTTGGCTATCCTGGGTTTTTTGTTTTTCCATATAAAGTTGATTATTGTCTTCTCCAGATCTGTGAAGAATTTTGATGGGATTTTGATGGGGATTGCGTTGAATCTATAGATTGCTTTTGGTAGAATTGCCATTTTTACTATGTTGATCCTCCCAATCCAAGAGCAAGGGAGGTCCTTCCATTTTCTGGTGTCCTCTTCAATTTCTTTCTTCAAAGACTTAAAGTTCTTGCCAAATAGATCTTTCACTTCCTTGGTCAGAGTTACCCCAAGGTATTTTATGCTATTTGTGGCTATCATGAAAGGTGATGCTTCTCTGATTTCCCTCTCTGCTTCCTTATCCTTAGTGTATAGGAAGGCAACTGATTTTTTGGAGTTGATTTTGTATCCTGCCACATTACCAAAGGTGTTTATCAGCTGTAGGAGTTCTTTGGTAGAGTTTTTGGGGTCGCTTATGTATACTATCATATCATCTGCAAATAATGAAAGCTTAACTTCTTCCTTTCCAATACGAATCCCCTTGATCCCCTTATGTTGTCTCATTGCTATTGCTAGAACTTCAAGCACTATATTGAAGAGGTATGGAGAGAGTGGACATCCTTGTCGTGTTCCTGATTTTAGTGGGATGGCTTTGAGTTTTTCTCCATTTAATTTAATGTTAGCTGTCGGCTTGCTGTAAATAGCTTTTATTATATTTAGGTATGCCCCTTGTATCCCTAATCTCTCCAAGACCTTTATCATAAAGGAGTGTTGAATTTTGTCGAATGCTTTTTCAGCATCTAATGAAATGATCATATGGTTTTTTTCTTTCAGTTTATTTATATGGTTGATTACATTGATAGATTTGCGTATGTTGAACCAGCCCTGCATCTCTGGAATGAAGCCTACTTGATCATAATGGATAACTTTTCTAATGTGTTCTTGGATTCGGTTTGCCAGTATTTTATTGAGAATTTTTGCGTCGATGTTCATGAGTGAGATAGGCCTGTAATTCTCTTTCTTGGTTGGGTCTTTGTGTGGTTTTGGTATCAGGGTAACTGTAGCTTCATAAAAGGAATTTGGCAATGACTCTTCTGTTTCTATATTGTGAAATACATTAAGAAGTATAGGTATTAGCTCTTCTTGGAAGTTCTGGTAGAATTCTGCATTGAAACCATCTGGTCCTGGGCTTTTTTTGGAAGGGAGATTTTTGATAACTGTTTCTAATTCTTCGCGACTAACAGGTCTATTTAGATCGTTCACCTGGTCTTGGTTTAGGTTTGGTATATGGTACTTATCTAAAAAAGTGTCCATTTCTTTTGCATTTTCCAGTTTTGTGGCATACAGGCTTTTGTAGTAAGATCTAATGATTCTCTGAATTTCCTCTGTGTCTGTGGTTATGTCCCCCTTTTCATTTCTGATCTTATTTATTTGCGTGTTCTCTCTCTGTCGTTTAATTAGTTTGGATAGGGGTTTGTCAATCTTGTTGATTTTCTCCAAGAACCAACTTTTTGTTTCATTGATTCTTTGGACTGTTTTCTGTGTTTCTATTTTGTTGATTTCTGCCCTCAGTTTGATTATTTCCAGTCTTCTACTCCTCCTGGGTGCGTCGGCTTCTTTTTTTCTAGAGCTTTCAGGTGTGCTGTTAAGTCCCCAATGTATGCTTTCTCCGTTTTCTTTAAGTGGGCACTTAGTGCTATGAACTTTCCTCTTAGCACTGCTTTCATCGTGTCCCATAGGTTTGAGTATGTTGTCTCTTTGTTTTCATTAAATTCAAGGAAGACTTTAATTTCTTTCTTAATTTCTTCCTTGACCCAGGTGTGGTTCAGTAGTTGACTGTTCAGTTTCCATGAGTTTGTCAGCTTTCTGGGGGTAGCTTTGTTGGTGGCTTCTAACTTTAATCCGTGGTGATCTGATAAGACACAGGTGGACACTGATATTTTTTTGTATCTGTGGAGGTTTCCTTTGTTTCCAAGTATGTGGTCAATTTTCGAGAAGGTTCCATGAGCTGCAGAGAAGAAGGTGTATTCTTTCCTATTTGGGTGGAGTGTTCTATAGATGTCTGTTAAGTCCATTTGATTCATTACCTCCAACAATTCTCTTAATTCTCTATTAGTTTTCTGTCTGATTGACCTGTCCATTGGTGAGAGAGGTGTGTTGAAGTCTCCTACTACTAGTGTGTGTGATTTGATGTCTGCCTTGAGTTTTAGCAATATTTCTTTTACATAAGTGGGTGCTTTTATATTAGGGGCATAGATATTCAGGATTGAGACTTCATCCTGCTGAATCGTTCCTGTTATGAGTATAAAGTGTCCATCTCGATCTCTTCTGATTGATTTTAGTTTGAAGTCAGTTTTGTTAGAAATTAGTATGGCCACACCTGCTTTTTTCTTAGGACCATTTGCTTGAAAAACCTTTTCCCAACCCTTTACTCTGAGTAGATGCCTGTCTTTGTGGTTGAGATGAGTTTCTTGCAAACAGCAGACTGTTGGATCCTGTTTTCGTATCCAATCTCTTAGCCTGTGCCTTTTTATTGGTGAATTGAGACCATTAATATTAAGTGATATTAATGACCAGTGGTTGTTAACTCCGGTTATTCTTACTGCTTTTGGTAGAAGAGTTTGTGTGTCTCCCTTCTTTGAGTTGTGCTGTTGAAGGGTCGCTAGATGCCTGGGTTATTGTAGGCAGTGTTGGCAATGTTGGATTCCTTGGGTTGTGATTTTCCTTCTATTACTTTCTGTAGGGCTGGATTTGTGGCAACGTATTGTTTAAATTTGTTCTTATCCTGGAATGTCTTGTTTTCTCCATTGATAGTGAACGATAGCTTGGCTGGGTATAGTAGTTTGGGTTTGCATCCATGGTCTCTTAGTTTCTGTAGTACCTCTATCCAGGACCTTCTGGCTTTCATGGTTTCCATAGAGAAGTCAGGTGTAAGTCTGATCGGTTTACCCTTATAAGTTACTTGGCCTTTTTCCTTTGCAGCTCTTAATATTCTTTCTTTAATCTGTATATTTTGTGTTTTGATTATTATATGGTGAGGGGACTTTTTTTTTTTTATCCAGTCTGTTTGGTGTTCTGTATGCTTCTTGAATATTCAAAGGAATATCTTTCTTTATGTTGGGGAAGTTTTCTTCCATAATTTTGTTAAAAATGTTTTCTGGACCTTTGAGCTGTGCCTCTTCTCCTTCTTCTATCCCTATTATTCTTAGGTTTGGTCTTTTTATTGTGTCCCATATTTCCTGAATGTTTTGTGATGAGAATTTGTTGGTTTTGGTGTTTTCTTTGATCAGTCCGTTTATTTTCTCTATGTTGTCTTCAGAATCTGAGATTCTTTCTTCTATCTCTTGTATTCTATTGATTATGCTTGTTTCTGTAGTCTCTGCTCGTTGACCTATATTTGCCATATCCAGCTGGTCCTCAGTTTGTGTTTTCTTCCTTGCTTCCATTTCAGTTTTCAATTCTTGGACTGTTTCCATTACCTGTTTGATCGTTTTTTCTTGGCTTCCCAGGGTATCATTTACGTATTTACTCATTTCTTCAAACTTTTTGTTATACTTCTCATCCATTTCTATGAGGGCGTTTTTTACATGTTGTTTAAGGGACTCTATTGCTTTCAAAAAGTCAGTTTTTTTCCTCTTCTCCTGTGATAGGGTGTTCAAGTCCTTGTGTTGTAAGATCATTGGGTTCTGGTGTTTTCATGTTGTTTTTCAGATTGTTGTGTGAATTCTTGCCTTGGCGTCTGCCCATCTCCTCTTACCGATGCTATCTATTGGGTTTGATTTAATT
The DNA here is from genome assembly GCF_950005125.1 of Chionomys nivalis. Taxonomy (NCBI): domain Eukaryota; kingdom Metazoa; phylum Chordata; class Mammalia; order Rodentia; family Cricetidae; genus Chionomys; species Chionomys nivalis. The sequence goes on from NC_080090.1 coordinate 9,920,638, forward strand.
GTAGCGGGGCAATCCGTTCTCAGTGCAGGCTTCACTGTTTCCTGCCCGCACTATCCTGTATCCAGTGCCTCCGCTGCCCGGGCCTGCCTGCCGGTGCCTCCGCCACCTGGGCCTGCCTGCGCGCCGGTGCCTCTGCCGCCCGGACTTGCCTGCGTGCTGGTGCCTCCGCCGCCCGGGCCTCACGTTTTCAATTCTTGAACTGTTTGTATTACCTGTTTGATCATTTTTTCTTGGTTTTCCAGGGTATCATTTACGTATTTACTCATTTCATCAAACTTTTTGTTATACTTCTCGTCCATCTCTATAAGGGTGTTTTTTACATGTTGTTTAAGGGACTCTATTGCTTTCATAAAGTCAATTTTTTCTACTTCTTCTGTGTTAGGGTGTTCAAGTCCTTCTGTTGTAAGATCATTGAGTTCTGGTGTTTTCATGTTGTTTTTCATATTGTTGGGTGAATTCTTGCCTTGGCACCTGCCCATCTTCTCCTGTCAATGCTATCTAATGGGTCTTTTAAGTCAAGAACAGGTTTCCCTGCTGGCTAAGGGCCCCACTTACAAAGTGCCCTCGCTCTGTTTCCTGGCTCCCGCCGTGGGCCAAGATCTCTCTCACCACTCAGAAGGATCTTCAGGACCAGGACCAGGTTCCCCGTTTGCCCAGGACCTCGTCCACAAAAGGCCTACCCCTCTGTAGGCCAGCCACCAAAACAGAGAAACTCCCACTGCCCTCTGCCCCGAGCTCTCGACCCAGTGCCCAAACAGGCTATACTGGGTGATCCCGCTGCCCCACCGAAGGGAGGGGGAGTGGAAGAGGGCCCTGGGCACAAGCTGGGATGTGCCAGAAATAGAGAGGTCGCAGCAGAGGAGGAGCAGCCCCAGCAGAGGGTATCAGCCTTCGCAGGCTTGGGGGGGGTGAAGGGGGTCTGAGAATGCTCCCGCTCCCTTTCCTGTGTCCCGGCGTGGGCCCAGAACACTCTCCCCACTCAGGAGGGTCTTCAGGGACAGGACCCGGCTCCCCGTTCGCCCGTGGACCTCGCCAATAAAAGGCCTCCCTCTCTACAGGCCAGGCCCCAAAAAACCTACTTGATTTAATTGTAGGGCGAACTGCTCTCAGTGTGGGCTTCACTATTTCATGCCTGGACTATCCCCCATCCGCCGCTTCCGTCTGCGTGGGCCGGGGTTCCGCCGCTTCCTTGTGGAACTACTTCTAACTCAAAAGTTTCTGTCCAGCAAAGGAAACAGCAAACAGAACCGAAAAGGAAGCCTGCAAGGGGGGAATCTTTACCGCTTGCTCTTCATCTGGAAGAGCGCTAGCATCCAAAACAGAGAAGCGACTTGGAAATCAAGCATCAAAAGGATAAACCAATAGATACATGGAAAAATGAAGAGATGCTTTTCAAATAAATAATTACAAATGTGCCATAAATGTATGAAAAAAAATTTAGCCATTGGGAAAATGAAATTGAAAACCTCACTGAGATTCTATCTGTCTGTGCTGTCTGAACAGCAGTCACCAATAAAACAAGACCCAGCAAAGCTGGCTATGAACCATGGGAAAAGAATTGCCTGTGCACCGCTGGTGGGATGGTAAATTAGTTCACCATCTACAAAAGTCAGTATGGCAATTCCTAAAATAAAAAGTAGAAATAAGGCTATGACATAACCTGCTACACCACCATCTGTATGTACTCCAAGGAGCCAAAGCAAGTGCACTACAGATACACGCAGACACTCCTGTCTGTCACACCTCTGTTCATGCTGCCTTAGCTATGGAGTCAACCTAGGAACACCCAATGGAAGGCTGGATAAGGAAACATGGCGGAGCCACAGTACCATTCCTCCACGGCGAATGAAATTATGTCATTTGCAGGGACATGGACGGAAGGCGAGATCATCGCGTTGGCTGAAATAAGCCAGGCCCAGAAAGGCAACGTCACGTGTTTCTCTTCCATATGGATCTGTGGTTGAGGAGAGAAATAGGGGTGGAAGGAAACTATTTAGAGAAGAGGGTGGGGCTTAGGAAGGTGAGGGAGGATGATTTGAAAGGATAGGGGGATGGAACATGATCAAAACATTATATGCTTGTACAAAAATAGGACAATGAAATACATTGTTCTCATAATGAACAGATACAAATAATTTTTTAAATAACCCAGGTCCTTTCCACCTCATAATGGGTGCAGAGAGATTGATACAAAAAGAGAGCGTGATAAGAGGAAATCACATAGGAGGGTGTGTTTCAGGAAGGGGTCCCGAGTAAAAGCTCTCTGAAGATAGTACCACATAGGGTTTTGCCCAAAGGAAGAGCTTTACCAAACTACCAACTCACAAGGAGGCTGGAAGCTGTAAGTTCATATCTATCTGCCTCTGGAATTGGGGGTATGAAGGGAGAGGGAGAGTCTGCTCACTGACTGGATGGCAAGGAGAAGAGAGGTTCTGGGATCCTCTCCACGAGTCAAATGCGTCATTGGTCACATATTTATGTCCCAAGGTGGTAAGAGTCTAAGAGTGAGGATATATTTTGAGCTTGTGACGTTGAAAAGTCATGCTCTTGTGAGCTGGTATCTCCTGTACAGGAAAAGCCGGTCATTATAAGAAGAGTTGGCCGTGGAGAGATATGGAGAGGCTCCCCACTGACTCAGCAGAAAGCAAACATGCAAAGGCCCCAGGTGAAGAAGCAGAGGCCACTTCACAGAAGCACAAAGATACATGGAGCTGACTCACAGTCAGCAAGAGGCAGACAGGAGTAGCTGAGGGAGATGTAGATAGGACTTCCGCCATTCAACCATGTCAGGCAGAGCAAGAGGTTTGCTTCTACATCCTATGTCCGCTGAGACATCAGGGGAGTTTGGTGCACAACACACTGGGTGTGTTGATCTATTGCCCCAAACTGACTTCTCTTCTTGGGAAACTGCTCTGTTGGGACCTTAGACAGAAGCTCTGGGTGGATTCATCCCTAAATTTGTGTGTGTGTGGAGACCAGGGATTAGTGTTGGGCATTTTCCTCTATCACTCCTACCTTATTATTTACAACAGGGTCTTAGTAGGGGGTTCTATTGCTGTGATAAACACCATAGACAAAAACAACATGGGGAGGAAATGATTTACACTTTGAAATAACAATCCATCACTGAAGGAAGCCAGGGCAGGAACTCAAGCAGAGCAGGAGCCTGAAGGCAGAAACTGATGTGGAGACCCTGGAAGGGTGCTGCATCCCAGCTTGCTTCTTATGTCTTGTTCAGTCTGCTTTCTTACAGAACCCGAGACCACCAGCCCAGGGATGGCAACAGCCACAGTGAGCTGGGCCCTCCCACATCAATAATCATTAAGAATCAAGAACATTTACCACAGGGCTTGCCAATAGGCCAGTCTGATGGGGATGGTTTCTCAACTGCATTTCCCTCTTCTTAAACCGCTCTAGCTCATGTCAAGCTGACACAAACTAGCCAGCGCAGAGCCCCCTGGTCCTGGTGCTGTCAAGAGCTCCAGAAATTCTCCTGCCTCTCATCCAGTGCCCTGGGATCGCAGGTGCCTGCTGCTGTGCCCATTGCTGCATCCAGGTGCTGGGAATCCAGGCTCAGGTCCTCACGTTGGCATAGCAAACACTTTACCAAAGGAGCCATCAACCCATAGAAGGGAATGTAATTGAGAAAAGCAGGGGCGCCAGCAGGAGTCAGTGAACAGGCGGCAATGGGGCACAAACAAGACCAAGATACATTACACATGCAATGTCATCATGAAACCCATTATTACATCACTACACAGAATTAATAAGTGCTGATAAAAACTTCTTTAAAAATGAAGGCATCAAGTGGTTTTGTCTATCAACTCAGAGAGCAGCAGAGAAAGCTTAGAGCATGGTCTCCCTTCAAGGAATCTATGGGTGGGCGGTAACAAGGAATTTCAGGCCGATGGGGAAGGGGAAGCCTGAAGCCACTGATGGAGGGAGTGGAACTCAGCACCTGGAATTTACCCCCATCTGCAACCCCAACACATGTCTTCATTTGCATAAAAAGCAAGTAAAATCCAGAGTCAGCAAGCCTTCCTGATTAACCCCAGCCAGATCCGTAGCCCCGCGGTTCCCTCTTGCCCCAACACTTCCACACATGTTGATAGCCTGCTTCAAAGAGCACAATTTGCTGGTGCATTGTTCCGGGCCATTACATCTGAATATTTTGGTGCTCATTTGAGAATTCAGGTGCCTGGAACTTTTCCCTTTCATTTGGGAATTCAGGTATAAAGTCAATTTTCTGTAATTGTTTGTGGCGCTATTCCCAGAAGGGGGACTATTGGATAACACCTCCACTGGAGATGAACACTGACCAGCCATTTTGTTTCCGCATTGCTTGGTCATGGAATCCCAACTCAGTTGGTGTAATTTGATTTGATTCTTCCCCATACGCTCCCTAATCAGTTCCCAGTGTCTCCACTTCCTCATCCAGCCCTGGAATCAATAGACTCTAGGAACATCTGCCCAGAGGCCATCAGCTGGGGGGTGGGGGTGGGGGCGGGTCTCATGCCTGTGCACTCGAAGTGGAAATAAAAGTCTGAAAGAAGCAAAACGAAAAGAAAAAAAAGATTTGAACTCATTTTCTTAAGGCTCCCGGACTTACTTTCTATTAAATAGGCAGGGCCTCCAAAGATGGAGGCCAGAGACGGGGACTTAAACAGTGTTCTCCACTCCATAGACAGGACACATGGTCGTTTATTTTCGTGACTGACTGGCATCTTTTATAGGAGAGCAATGGCCTGCCCGTCGGAGCAGACTCCCTCTGCTGTCCCGTTGTGTGTGTGCTCACCTTCTTCCTTGGTATCTCAGAGACAGTGTAAGTCTCTAAGACACAGCACTGCCCTTGGTACGGGAACACGGAGAGTTCTCTCCTGAGCAGAAGTCCTGTGAAAGGAGCCGTGTCAGGCAGCGGTCGCTGGTATTGCCTGGTCCAAGAGCATGCTCCCTTCAGGGTACATATGCTGTGTTTTCAGAGTCCAGGCTGCAGTGAAGCTGTCCCAGGCAACACAGGTGAACACAGCCCCAACACGCCTGGGATTTGTTAAGTGTTTGAGCCTGACTTAGTTTTTAGTCCAGATGTGTCCAGAAAAGGTTCAACTTGACCAATTTCTCTGACGCAGTATAGAAGCTGGGTTTAGACATTTCTGTGGTGATATTTTCTTCATTACATAACAAATAAAGCTTGCCTGAGAAACAGTGTGGCCATCGAGGCCAGGCAGTGGAGGCACACACCTTTACTCCCAGCACTCGGGAGGCAGAGGCAGATGTCTCTGTGAGTTCAAGGACACCCTGAGCTACGCTAGGTTGACCCAGTCTCAAAGAGAAACAGAACTAGGTGGTGGTGGCTCACACCTTTAATCCCAGTACTTGGGAGGAAGAAGGGAAGTGGAGATAGGAAGGGATATGGCTGGGCAGAGAGAGGAATATAAAGCAGGAGAAGACAGGAGCTCAGGATTCAGTCTGAGGACTTAAAGAGACAGGATACCCCATTTGGTCTGAGGATTTCATAGAGGTAAGGACTAGTGACTGACTGCTCTGTGTAATGCCTGAGCTAAGGAACAGTTCGTGAGCCAGGCAAGGGCCTGGAGATTAAGGACACACAAGAGATGTGGGTCATTCGTGAAGAGAAAATGCCAAATGCCAATTATTCAAGCTTAGAAAAACCTTATATACCTAACTGCTGCACAATGGAAATCCCCCGGGCAGGTGGAAATTACCAGGCCCAAAACGAACAGCCCTATAGCTAACTACCAGGTGTGGGAGGACAGAGGGAACAAACAGGATGTTCTGCTGGAGATGTTCTGCCAGAAACTGCAAGCTATCCTCAATATGAGCCCCAGGAGGAAGGGTAGACCTGTGGGCCCTGCAGGTTCCCCTTTCTTATAAATTACATGACTAGACCTGTCTTAGGTGGCATTGGACCTCAGGCAACACTCCTTACCTGTCATGGGAAAGTGTTCAGGTCAAAACACATTTCCTGTCTTAGGTTGGGGCAGCCCCCCAAAGACCTTTCCCATCCTTGGCTCACTAGTCACCCTTCACCATGTTCAGATTTGCACTGAGGATCCTCCAGGACAATAGCTAAGAGGACTTGCCGAGTGGTGAAACTGACCTGAGCTTGCCTCCGGCTCTGGTGCCATCAAAACAAGGAGATGATGCTCCAGCACATATAAACACTCCTAAAGAGACTGCCTGCCCAATCCTTCCCACAAATTGGAGCCCTTTAAGTAAGGTCTCAGCACTGGTGGGAGGAACCCTGGTATTGTTAACTAGAATAACCGCATGAGCCAATTTGTAAATTGTGCACTCCAGGGTCCGTGAATAGCAGCATTAAGCATTTTCTCTGTATCTGTTAAGTTGTAACCTTAGCAGTGGTCTTGAACCAAAAGCAATTGCAAAAGTAACTGTGATATTCCTTTGTGAATATAGCTATTAATATCATTTTGAGTAGCCAAAGCATTTGCAACCTGCCCTGATAAGGTATCCACTGTGCTAGCAGTAGCAACTGGCTGACTAATGGCAACTCCAGCAGCCGTAGCCACTGTGGCAGCCACAGCAATGGTCATCACTCGAGGAACAATCCTCGGCACCCAGACCACCTCAGCCAGCTCCTCAGAACCCCAACAACTCTTCAGTTGACAAACCTGCTTAGAACATTTTAAAACTCCAGAAATATTAGCAGGATGATCAAAAACAACAAAAAAGAAAGGGATGGTAACACAAACTCCTGCCCAGAAAGTACAATTTTTTGCTGAATGGGAATTAAGAGTCCAGGGGTAGGCAGTAATGCACTCGGCCCAAAGTATGGAAAGACTCCAGTCATAACCCAAGAACCCAGGCCAGCAGCGCCTGACTGGAGCTGGGTGAATACTGCTAACAGAAATATACATTCTTGAGACCTACAACTGAGGAATTTTCCAAATCCCTGTGATAATATTTTGAGTGGTACCTAAAGGCACAGCGGGTTTACCTGTGCTAAAATTGGTAGATAAGAAATAGGGCCACACAGGGCTGTCCAGTCCTACCAGCATCAGAGACAGAGGATTCTTCACCAGTGTCCATCTGACCTCTTGGCTCTGTCCTGTCCTCAGGCTCCTGGGCAGGAAAATCCACAGCACACACCAGTCACTCGGGTACCCATACTGGACTGTCAGCATCCTGCGGGAAAACACAAACAGCCCCCTCCCCCACATCAGTATGGGATCTGGACCACACCAAGTACCACCAGATAGATTCTTCCATTTGACATGAGGCATCCCTGAAGAAACTGGCGACCAATGCCGGTCAGCAGTGGTTCGAGGTTGAGCATCAACAGTCAAAAAATTTTAAATATATAAAATAAAATAAAATATAAATGATCTTTGGGGGTGGAACCGTATTCCCCCTTTTTTGTTTTATGCAAATAGGCTCTGAGCACTCCACTATAGCCTGTCCTTGAGGATTATAAGGTATTCCCATTTTTTGAGAAATAGAGAAGTCTGAGCAAAATTTAGCAAAGTCAGTGCTGGTGTAAGCTGGCCCGTTGTCAGTTTTTACAATTTTTGGAACTCTCATGTGGTCGAAAGCCTGGAGACAATGACTTTTAACATCCCGTAATTTTTCTCCTGCATGGGCTGAGGCAAAAATAAGATGAGAATAAGTATCCACGGTTATGTGAACATATTGCATATGCCCAAAAGAAGAAACATGGGTAACATTTGCAAATGTGATTGGGGCAAGCCCATGAGGATTAACTCCCAAATGGGGAACAGCTAAAAGTTTTGTGTACAGAGAGCATTTTTTAACAATATCAGTGACCTGCTCTCGAGATATTTTAAAATGAATTCTTAAAGATCCAGCATTGAAGTGAAAATGATTATAAGCTTTTTCTGCAGCTTCATAAGATTCTTGACTAACTTCACAAATTTGGCGAATAAACTGATCGGCCAATGCATTCCCCTCACTCAAGGGACCAGGGAGGTCAGTATGAGCCCACAAATGCCCTACGTCGCTAGGGCTATTTGTACAGTGACTAATTCAGCCCCCTGAACAGATTTAGCATCCCAACTCTGCACACTGTCCGAGTGACTGTTGTATTATTTTCTTGTCCGCTAAAATTTGTGGGTCTCCCTGTAGATTTTGGCCCAACCACTGCCCAGGGATAAAGCCCTGGTCTGTTAATATGCACTGCACAGGTTCAATGGTCAGAACTGCTCCTATAGCTGCAAAATATCTCTTTCCCACAAATTGAGAGAAAGGTGTTCCAGGACAAATGCTCTAAAAATGCCCTTATGGCCTTCTTCACCCTTCCAATCTAAATATTTGGTGCTGCACTCTGGAGAACTGGCCATTCCTACCCCCTGTAATGTCGTAGAGGCTGGCCGTAGAGGCCAGGCCATGGGCCAGTGTTTTTTTGTTTGTTTGTTTGTTTGTTTGTTTGCTTGTTTGGTTTTTTAGCAATCACAGAAGAATCAGCCCCTGTACCTGGAAGACCTTGGAACCTTTTCCCATTAATTGTTAAGGTAAAGTGTGGGGCGGTTCTCTAAACTAGAAACCCAAAAAGCTCCAGAGAATCCTGTGGAGCCAAACCCCTTGTCCCCTCGTTCTTGTTTAAAGAAAGGATTAGTAGAGCGAAACACGGGCAAAAGCACCAGTTGAGCTGTTCTCGCTCCTTGAGGGATGACAAGGACTCCTGCCCCAGCTTCAATCATAATTCTAAATTCTCTAGTATAATCACAGTCTACAATTCCTGGTAAAATTTTAATTCCTATAAGTGCTGAACTACTTCTTCCCAAGACTATACCTACCGACCCCTCTGAAATAGGTCCATATACTCCAGTCCCCAAAGCCTGCACACCCATATGTGGGGTCAACACTGCCCAGGCGGAGGTACAGAGGTCCAGTCCTATACTTCCTTGGGTGCCTCAGACAAGGTCGTGGACAGTGAGGTGTTTCTTTGAGGAATGAATCTGACGGGAGCAGCCAAGCCGCTCATCATCCCTTACACTTGCACTTTGGGGGCCCCAGGCAGGCCCCTCCTCCCATTTCCCTACACGGGAAGGGGATTTCCTTTGAAAGTCAGTTTTAGAGTGGCACTCATTAGCCCAACGGGCCCCCTTTTGACATTTCGAGCAAACACCTGGATTTCCCCTGGGCTGACTACCTGACCCTCTACCCGCAAGGCAATTCCTTATGAAATCCGGGTTGCCCGCATTGAAAGCAAGCCTTTGGTCTAGCTCCACCTCGGCTCCCCCTAAAGGCAGAAGCAATTACCTGTCCCATCACATGAGTGCCATCAAAGTCCCTGAATAAACAGATAAAGTCATTTAACCTCCTGTTTCTATGGGGGTGTACAGCCTCCTGACAGTATTTGTTAGCATTTTCATAGGCCAATTGCTTTATGACAGCCATAGCTGTGTCCACATCTCCCAAAATGCAACCCTCAGCCGTAACAGGCAGTCAACAAACTCAGGATAAGGTTCTGAGGATCCTTGAAGAACCTTAGACAGCTGTTCCCCTGCTCCTTTATTAGGTAGAACTTTCCATGCTTTAAGGCCGTGGTAGCTCTCTGAGTATAAACAGTGGGGTCATAAGTAATCTGTGTTGCTAAACCTGTCTACTGCCCTGTACCATTTAACACGTCAAGGTTATGCAGTGTGATCACCTCTCCATAACAATCTCCTCCTGAAAGACAAGCTCTGCAAACTGCATCCAGTCACTGGGTGTAAGGTTGAGTTCCACAAAGGATTCCATTAAAGCCACACTGAAGGGGGCATGGGTCCCATAGGCCGTAACTGCTTCTTTTAGTTGTTTGATGTCGTTAAGGCCAAAGGCTTATGCAGCCTGATCTGGTGTCCTTGCCGATCAATAACCTCCACAACAGAATAAATTTGCCTCTCTCTGCTTAGATTATTTAGTCTATCTTGGATCTCTCTTATTTCTGCCTCTAAGTCAATGGGGCAGAGGTAGCAGCAAAAGGATTTGAAGTGGCAAGGAATGGACCTGTGGAGGTCTCATGGAGACATCTCTGTCTGCTTTCTCCCTTTCTTCTTCCAACTTCTTTTTTAGCAGCACAATCTCTCTTTCTAAAGTCTCTTCTTCCTCTTCTATATCCTTTTTAGTACTTTTAACTTCCCTCTCCTCAAAGCTCTTAATAGACTTCACAGATTCTTCATCCTGAATCTCCTCAAAGGTTTGAAAATGTTGCTATAAGAAATTCTTCTGGCCCTCGCTCTTTTAAAGCATTTGAAGGTCAGCTTTCACCTGCTCCCAGTCAGGAATATTAAAGCCCCCTGCTTGTAGAAACCAGGGACTAAACTCTCTCAGAAAATTAGGCAATAAACTACCTTAAGACCCAGCAATACCACCTTTGGGCCTATACACAAAAGAAAACTGTCTTAATGAACTCTGTGCTGTCTTAGTTTTAATAGCAGTGCCTTGCTTCTCTAAAAGAACTATCAATTGGCCCATCAATACTGGAACAGAATTACTAGCACCCATCTTCAATTCACCCTCACCATCAATATCTTACCTGCTGGCTAGCCTTCTAAGGGCAATCTCTCAACTCTCTAAGATCTACTTCCCGATCTCACTGGTGGCCTCCAACTGTAATGCCTGTGTTACTGGGTGGTTTGTGAGCCAGGCAAGGGCCTGGAGATTAAGAAACACAAAAGAGACATGGGTCATCCATGAAGACAGAATGCCAAATGCCGTTTATTCAAGCTTAGAATAAAACCCTATATACCTAACTGCTGCACAATGGAAATCCCCCCAGGTAGGTGGGAAATTACCAGGCCCAAGACAGAGTAAACAGCAGCCCTGTAGCTAACCACCAGAGGGGCAGAAGGAGCACTGGAACAAACAGGATGTTTTGCTGGAGATATTTTGCCAGAAACTGCAAGCTATCCTCAATATGAGCCCTGGGAGAAAGGGTAGACCTGTGGGCTCTACAGCTCTGCTTCCCTGATCTTTCAGCTGTCACCCCCCAATATCTGACTCCAGGTTTTTATTGTTAAAATCAATTAGAAATCGTGCTACACATTCCCTCAGCCAAAGGGAGCTGCTCATCTATGAACTCACCCCTTTCCACAAAAGCTCGGAAAAGGTCACCTTAGGAGGAACACAAATACCCAACCTCTGTGCCTCCACTTAAGATATCCCAGGTTTGAACTCACAGGAGAAGGGCCTAGGCCTTCTGGACAATCACTCTATTGCCCAGCCTCTCTCGGCTAACCTGACTTCCCCATCTCTCACACAGGTATTGTTCCAGGAAGTGCGCCAAAAAACTCCTGCATACGATGTCCAAACCAGAGACTGTCCCCCAGGAAGCTGGTCTCTGCCAAGGCCATTTTCTTTTCTTTTCTTTTTATTGCTGTGGGAGCACATTCTGCTCCTTCAGCCTTTAAGACACCAGCCCACTTGGGTGTGGTCTCTTATACTATAAAAGCAGCTGTAAATGTGCTCGCTCTCTTGCTTCTGGCTCCCACTTCCAGCTGCTAGACTCTGTTCCTGTTCACATAGAGGACTATGATCTAGGACAGTGATCTGTAAGGTTTCCCTTAAATAAATAACCCTCTTATTATTCATAATTCTGAACTTGTGTGGGATTGTCCTGTCACTTACATCATCATTTTATTGTTTTTTATTGAACTACAAATTTTTCTCCACTCCCTTTCCTTCCTCTCCCCTCACCTTCTATCCTCTCCCATGCTCCCAATTTACTCAGGAGAACTTGTCTTTTCCTACTTCTGCCAGGGTCATTTTCCCATTGGTATTTCTGACACAGTTTGCCTTCATGGGCCTTTTATTTACATGTCGCATTTATGTACACTAGGAGGGAGTTCCATACACACAGGTGGGATCACGGGGTTAAAGGAAACATACATCTTCAATCTCACCAGAAGTGACCCATGAGCTCTCCACTAGCTGTTGCCCTCCTCAAAGCAGTGAATTGAATCCTCACTGACATCCTCCTCCTTCACTTCCTTTATTTTTTGGTTTTTAGATACAAGGTCTCATGTAGACCAGGAGCCTCCCACTCACTATGTGGCTGAGGATGACCTTGACCTCCAGCCCCCCCCCCCCCCGCTTTCACCTTTAAGTGTTAGGATTACAAATGTGATCCTCCACATAAATAAATCTTAAGAAAATGTATGGCCTCAAGAATATTTCATTAAAAATTATCAGTACTGTAACTAAGAATCTGGAAAAGAAAAAACGATTCAAACAAAGCAGAAAGGCTTAATGAATAGACACTCAGAAACTCTCGAAAGTTTTTTCTTGCAATGGTGGAAATTGAACCCAGAGCTTCGTGGATGCTAGGCAAGCACTCTGCCACTCAACAGTCTCCCTGGTCTGTGCAATAGCCTTTCAGAAGCTTTAATCAATAACAGAGCTAAGTCACTGAAAAGATTAGTAAAAAGCATAAACTGGCTGGGTCTAATCGAGAATGAAAGGTAAAGCTATAGGAAGAGGGCATTTGCTATGGCCGCCTTAAAAGAGAGTTCCTTATGCAATAGTGTGCCAATAAACAGATTTAGACTGAATACGATGATTTGGGGAGAAGTATAAATCATAACTATATAAAAATAAATAAAAACCTCTTGGAAAGTTCTACCAAGCATTCACAGATTGGAAACTATCCCGTTCAAACCAAATTCTGCAGGACATAGAAAAAGATGAAGAGCTCTGGGTTTTATGAAGCTAGTATCAAACTCGTACCCAGACTAGACAAGCACAGCACAGGGAGATAAAACTGTGGGCCCACATCGCCTGTGAGTAGACATGTAGAGTCCTACATAAAATATTAGCACATTAGCCCCAGATAAAGAGCAATGAATCAAGGTGGTTTCATACCATAAGGATGACTGAAGCTTTAAATCGCTATTAATGTGGTACCTTGCATTAATGGAACAGAGGAAAAGCCAACACGATTATCTCTGTGGCTGTCCCAGAATGCACACCCATTTACAGCACCGAGGAATAGGTGTCCAGTGTGGCCCCTTGTGGTGTAAAACACGTCGGTATAATTTTCTACACTATGTGACATTTTTTGAGCATTTATTGCATGTCAGACATGGTTCCAAATGCTTTGCACAAATTAATTCTTTTAACCCACACATAATCCCAAGAAACAGGTGCTGTTATTGTCTCCATTTTTTTTCTCAGGAGAAGCTGGGTAAGTTGAGGTATGGTGTTAGGTGACTTGCCCAGGTCACCCAGCCAAGTGACAGAGCTGAGGCCCAAAGCCAAGCAGACACGGTTGGACATTTGTCACCATGTGCTTTGCTAGATGGTTCCTCCAGGCACAGCTAGGAAAGGGGCTCCTGAAATCAATATCATGTTTTAAAGATTTATTTTTGTGTGTATGAGTGATTTTGCTTGCGTGTATGTCTATGCACCGTGTGCATGCCTAGTTCCCACAGAGACCAGAAGAGGGCATCAGAATCTCTGGAACTGAAGTTACAGATGGTTGTGAGCCACTATGTGGATCCTGGGAACTGAATCTGTGCTCTATGGAAGAGCAGCCAGCGATCTTGGTCACTAAGCCATCTCTCCAGCCCCAAACAAGATCACATTTTTAACAGAGGCACCTCTAGCCAAAATGGATTAAAGTGGTGGTATAGATGACTCAGGTCAGGCTGTTGTGGTGATTTGAATAAAAATGGCTCCATAGGCTCACAGATTTGAACACTTGGCCATCAGGAAGTGTTACTACTTGACAGAGATTAGGAGGTGTGGTCTTGATAGAAGAAATGTGTCACTGGGGGTGGCCTTTGAGATTTCAAATGCTCAAGCCAGGCCCAGTATCTCTCTCTTCCGGCTCCCTGCTGATCAGATGTAGAACTCTCAGCTACCTCTCCTGTACCATGTTGACCTGGGTGCCACCATGCTTCCCACCCTGACATTAATGGACTAAACCTGCTATCATTGTGGAACATTTACATAACAGTTCAAAATTAAGAGGCAAATGATAGTTGTTGGAATGAGTGTCCCCAGTGGTCTGTCCACTAAGGGAGGCCCCAGCTCAGTGCTGTGGGGAGGAATGGGACATTCCTGAAGTGACAATTTAGTCACCGAGGTATTTTCTCAATGAGTATGCTACTTAAAATGCTGATTTCTTACTCACGGTCTTTCACATCTGCCCTTGAGGTAAGAGGCCTGTGCTCTCTGCCCCAATATACTGGTCACCACCTGTCCCCAAAAAAACCACGTCAACCTGCTTATACCTACTGTGGACTGAAAGCGCCAAACTACAGGTCAAAATAAACCTTTGTTCTTTTCAAATTGAGCATCTCTGGCATTTTGTTGTAGTAACAAAGATGAATAACACTGTTTTAAATCTTACTAAGATTTCTTGGAATGAATGAATAGTAAAAGTTGAATGTAGGGTTAGCTGATTCTGTCTGGAATAAAAGTTCAACATAAAAATACACAGTTGCGTGCATCTACACAGCAAGGAGTACTGTTTCGGAAACAATCTCTGGAAGTTTGCTTGTGGTTGTAAGAATGTCTCACTGAATAAGAGGTACAGTATTTCTTGTTGAATTTCAAGACTCATGAAAGTCTCAGGTTTTTTATGTCAGTCAAGAGTCTGATGTGCTGAGATGCATGAACCCGGAAATAAGTTGCTGATAATAATTGCTTTTTTCAGTGAATAAAATTCTCAGTTAAAATCATCTTCCCCAAACCCAACCCCAGGAACTTACTGGTGTATCATGTGCTGGGTCACCTGCACTCACCAGGGCATGAAGGCCTTGGAGTGCTGTCTTGGCAGTTCCTGCTCAACCCAAATATTAGAGTTCAGTTTCCAGCACCTACAGAGGGTAGCCCACAACCACCTGTAACTCTATCTCCAAGGAATCTGACATCCCCATTATGGCTTCTAAAGGACCAGCATATATGGCACACACACACACGTGCACGCATGCACGCACACACGCTCCTGCACACGCCGATCCCCAGAATCCGCAGCAGATACAGAGCAACCGGCGGCTCCAGGCCCCGCTTTGCAGAAGGTAGTGTTGAGCTCCAGGGCCCTTACTTGGACCTCACAGCTCCAGCTGCCAACCCTTGCATTAAAATCAGTGCCAGCACTGCCACTTCAGAGTCTGAGGAAGGGATGGGACCTTCAGAAGTCACAGTTCTCACCCTTCAGCCTGGTAGACGAAGTGTGACCTTTCCTGCCTTTTCTTCCCGGGTGACTACTCTCTCACTCACTACCTTGCCACACCCTTCTTAAGTGCTAGTCCAGGCTCTCCTTGAGACACTTCTAGACTTCTCCTATCCCTAGAGGAGTCAGAGAAGAAACACAAGGCCCTCCAAATACAGCACGCTTCCTGGAGCTGAAGAGACCCTCCACACTCTTAGCCCTGCTTCACCTCTAGTTGGACAATTTCTGTTCTCCTGCCTCCGGTCTTCATTAGCTCACCTGTGAAACAGGAAGTTTCGAATTGTCTGGTGCCTTTTGTGGAAAGCATTTAGCATTTCTACAAAACCCTTCCAGAACCCCCAATCCCCACATCTCTTTCTCTCCTCCATCCTCTGTCTGAGTACCAACTGCACCACCATCCCCCAGACCCGCCAAGTCACCCCTCTGCTGGCCAGCAGCACAAGGTGACCCTTCCTGCCTAGAACTCCCTCCCTCTGCCTCCCAGGAGCAACTGCCATGGTTTTCCCTGTGATGGTTGGTCATGATAGTTAATTTGACATGGTGTAGAATCACCACAGAAATTAATCTCCGGGCATGTCTGTGAGGGGTTGTTTACACGGTGTTAACTGGGTGGCAACATTCCTATGGCTGGGGCCCTGGGCTGAATATAAAGCCAAAAGCAAGATGAACAGCCCATCACTCCCCCATGATGACCATGGTGGCCTACACCCTCAAACCACTGGCCAAAGCAAGCCATTCTCCCGTAAGCTCCTTTTGTCAGTGATTTTACTGTAGCCACAAAACACATAACTCATTCTCTTTTCTTGGAAGCCTTTAATGACCCCCCAAGGAGTCTCTGTCAGGTACCTTACAAGTGGCCTGAAGTAATCTTGTCCCTCCCTAGCTATAGCCTTCGACACTCTCACTTGTAAGATGCACGTCTGTCTTTCTTCTGCATGTGTGCAGCCCCCACGAAGACCCTGAAGTTATGTGACCAATCCCCAAGCGTAGTACCTGGTACATATTAGATATTTAAGAACTGTGCACTAAATAAGTGGATGAATTGATCAATCACCAATCACTCGGTAATTTTCCTCTCCTTGCCATAAGTCAGGACTCTACTGTATGTTCTGCGCTGAAGAGATGGAAACCGGAAGTAAGAGATGGACGGAAGGGAGAATGGCCATGTAGCAACACCGCCCTGGGTCCTCTCGTCAGATGCTACCACACAAACTGACAGTGTTCCTGGGGTGCAGTCCATGGACATATTGAAAATGCTAACACTATTCACCCAAGCAAAGCAGAAACCACCATGTAAATCTGGCCTGTGCAAACCACGCTTGGCATTCCAAAGCCGAGGAGAAACAAATGTTGGATTAGCCTTCCATTCATGCGGATAATTGAGAGTTAGTCCAGGTGAGGCTTTATTTGTTCCTGTACTTTTAAATCCTGGCCATGGGGTCCTGCCAACCTGGGAGGGCAGTGACACTAGCAAGTCAGGAAAGGCCAGGGCTGACCCTCCTGCTACTGAGAGGTCCTGGCCCATAGGGAAGAGGGACGAACACGGGGCTGTCCACTGGACCTTCTGGATCAGGAACACGCAGGGATAAGGAAGAGTTACACACTAAGCTCTCTCATGACTTCTCCTGACCCAGAGAAATGCAGGAGAAAGGCGGGCAGTCATTTAATCTGGGAGCCAGGAGCTCCCACCAAGAAGCAATAAGAATTTGAATAACAAGAACATTGTCCTCAGAGAGAAAAGAAGAAAGGGAGAGTCATCACCCACCCACCCATGAGTGCCAAGACACAAAATTTAATTAGGAAGATAAGAAGTAGAGGGGAGGTCGGGCCCATGTTCCTTTTGAATTTTTTTTCCTTGTTATGAGCTGGGGAAAGGAGAGAAATAATTTAAGCATAGAATTAACATCTTCTAATAATCTTAGACAAAAACCTGAGTCTGTTTTGCTTTGGTTTGTAAATTAGCTCATGATTAAAGTGTCTCTTCAGCCCGAGCGCCATTGTCTTCACAGGCCTGTGTGCTGAACGGTGCCTGACCCAGACGCCCTTGGCGCTCAAGTACAAGATTGGAGAGCATGAGGGAACGGTTATTATAAAGTGAAGCCCTCGCAGTTTCGCTGCAAAATCAATGAACTTTTCAAGTGATTTTTATCATATTTTGCAGCTGTTCTGAAGCCTCTTGAGTGGCTCACACACCGTGGGGCCTGGTTGCCTAAAGAGCCTTGTTCATCTGGTTACCGCTCCCTCCCGAGGAGCAGCTAGCACTGCCCTGGCTGGAGGCCTGAGTTGCTGGAGGGGAAGCCCAGCTGTCTTCCTCTCCCTCATTTCAAGGCGTGATGTTGGGGTCAGCTCTGAGTTCCCCTGGCTGACTTAAGAGAAGTCTTCCAATGTCAGACCCTGGTACAGAGGGATACTAGAGCCCGCGAAGGCTGGATTTCATGCCAGAGTGCCAGGAGGTTTGTGGACACAGGATGGTGACCTCGAAGAGGCTATGTGTGGAGCAGGGCTTTTCAGATGAACAGATCTGAGTTGGGGGTGGGGGAGAGGAAGGGGGACTCATTAGGGCTGGATAGCTCAGCAATGCCTGGTGCACGCTGAAGAGGCCATGAAGTTAGGTGTTCCAACAGAGCCAGTCTGATGCTGAAGGCCTGGAAGATTCTGAGAAGGCTACAGGTCTTCAGTCTATAGTGGAATGCAAAGAAGCTCGTGGGAAGACAGCAGCACTGATGGTCAAGAAGACAGGCAAGCATGCAGACTGATCTCTGTCTGTGTGGGCCAGCAGGTGCCACCCACTCTGGGAGATCATCCTCTTCCCTGGGTTAATCCTTCTTAGAAAACGCTTCAAAGACACGCCCAGAGGCCAGCTCTTTCCTGATTCCAGATCTAATCAACGTGCCAATCAAGATTAACCATGACAAGACCCAACATCCTAGGCACACAGGTCATAGATTAATGTCCTACAGATGCCTTCCAGCCTGTGCACCAGCCACTTCCTGGGCCGCAGCCTGGAGAGCAGCCTCCAGGAGAGTCGGCTATGAGGAGCAGTAGGAGAGGAAGGGAAGCCCTGCTCTGCACAGTCTTCCCCAGGATTGGGAACAAGGAAGCAGAAGAACAAGCGATCTATTTGGTTCATTTTCTCATATTCCCTGAGAAACCAGGTGACCCGCATAAAATGCTGAGGCTTCATATAAACCTGGTTTGCTTAAAATGACTCTAAAACAGGCCTGTTTCATAACATTATATAAACTATATTTAGTTCTGGGCTGAATTAGTGAGAGCAGAAGAAACATGGCTGCTGCTCACTCACACCTAATGGTTCCAAGGCAAGTGGGCTCTCACAGCCAACAGAAGAAGCCAAATTAGCAGCCAGATTTGGCCCATGAACGACTGCTAGGTGTGGATCGGCTATGAACATTCTCCAATAACTTGTTCTAGGTGGGCACTATCAGCAACTGGTTAACGGACACGAATTTCTAAGCTTCTTCCATCTCTGCATCCCGTGAAAAACATCTTCCGGAGGTAGGTGGGAGGAGGGGCACCGCCCACTTCCGGTAGCACAAGAAAAGGTTGCATCACCGTAGGCAGATGTGAGCACCTGCCTGCATCTGCTGAAGTCCAACTCAACCAGGGAGAGAGGGAGCTAGCTGTACAAGGAGACAGCGAGCTAGCTGACATGGGGGAGGGAAAGCCTCTCATGGCAACATAACGGACATCACGCAATGAGCATCACAACAACGTCAGATGCAAATTAACATCACAAACACCACCCTTGCTGATCTCTTGCAATATAATGGAAAATCAGAAGATTCCTAGCAGGGACTGGTTGGCTGCTTGGGGAAAGGTTGGTCACAGTCATAGTAGGCATATATTGAGTTCTTCTGTATATATACCAGGTGATAGCCTAAGTGCTCCTTTCCTTAAGTGGATTATCATCTTATCCTGACAGCCCACCATGCAGGCTGGTACAATCACAAGCTCCATTTTGAGCCGGGCGGTGGTGGCGCACGCCTTTAATCCCAGCACTTGGGAGGCAGAGGCAGGCGGATCTGTGTGAGTTAGAGACCAGCCTGATCTACAGAGCTAGTTCCAGGACAGGCTCCAAAAACACAAAGAAACCCTGTTTTGAAAAACAAAAAACAAAAAAAACAAAACAAAAAAAAAAAACAAGCTCCATTTTGTAGACGAGAAAACTGAGAGGAGACAGGGCAACTAGTCACTCCCACTAAATGGGGGGCCATGTGTCTGGGACATAGTCTCTAGAAAAGAGAAAAGCAAGGAAGTAGGTGTATGCACGAAAGCCAGATGCAACCTAGGTCCTGGAAATGTCGCTAAAGAGTCAGCCATCAAAAGCAGTTTCTGGTATACTTCTTTGCTGCCCACAGAACTGGGTCCTGCACGTCACAGGCTTAAATTTGGGCAGCCTCTAGGGAAGGAGACACTGACTTGTATCCCTCTAAAATGTGTATGGAAGTCCTGCTTCCTGATGAAATATTTAAACGTCGTTCCTTAAAGGGGGTAATTGGGGGTTAAATGAGGCTATAAGATAGAGCGCTTGTCCAACAGGATGGAGGGCAGGCAAAGCCACCAGGCATGCCCACAGAGGGGAGAGTGTGAGAGGGCAGACCACAGCCAGCAAGCTAAGGAGAGAGACCTTGAGAGGAAACAAAGCCATCCATAGTTTGACCTTGACCTTTTAGCCTCTAGAACTACAGAAGGGCAGCATCTGTTGTTTCCGCCACTCAGTCTGTTCTAGTTTGCTGTGACGGTCCCACCAAGTTGAGCCGGTAGAATAATGAGGCGCAAGAAGAGATGGCACCTGTCCACACGGGCACCAGGACGGTACAAGGGTTTCAGAGCCTGAAGTGTCTGCTCTGGTGGCCGAGGCAAAGCTCCAGTTCTTTGCAGAAATTCTGACCTCAAGGCTGACTGAAAAGTTTCAAGGCACACAGGAAAGATGCTGTGAGGAAAGCGTCACAGAGAGAAGACAGATGACAAAGGACTTCTGTGATGGTTTATATAAAGAAACTGCTTCTGGTGCTGTCCAATCACCAAGACTTCCCAAGTTGGGGCCACTGGGATTTCTATAGAGAGCCTCAGCCCAAAACACAGCAGCAATGAACCCCGGGGGTCAGGGACAAAAAAATCAATACAAGCACTGCCTTTGAACACTCAAGATGTTCTATAAAGGCTTTGAGAAAGGACAAGAAAAAAATAGGGCTCCTTTGGCTCTAGAGATTTTTTTCCTTTAAAAAAAAAAAAAAAGCCTGTGAGCTCCAAGAGACAGTGACTGGAAAGTCTTATTCCCTGGGTGAAGGATCAGAGGGAACCTTGAAACTCCACAAAGCATCTCAAGAAGTGGGGCTCGCATCCTGGTGTCCTGGCTTGCACCAGTGTCAGGGCGGTACGGAACACCCCACCGGGGCTAGAACAGCCTCGGAAGGGAACAGAGCTGACCTTGCTATGAAGACCCACCCAGGTCTCCGAACCCAGCAATACAGGTAATAAAACAAAATAACTCGGGGAAGTAAAACAAGGTCTACACCTCTCGGAGTTCTGACCTAATTTCAAAAGAAACTGTGTTTCAGCGGACAGCTATTGGAAACAAACTCCCCAGTGTCTGCCTCTCAAGACTGCGTCAGTGCCCAGGAGCCCCCGCCTCAGGAACTGCCTCGACTCAAAGGGTTCTTGTTTATTCTCATTAAAGATGAAAGTTCTTTTCAGCACAATATAAGTAAATTTTTTTGAAACATCCAGCGAATGCATGAAACATTATAGTTCCCATTTTTTATTACTAGATTTAAAAGATATAAAATAGCTCTGCCAACTGTTACGGAGCATCTTAAACTCAAGCACCTTGTATCTGCTATCATCTTCTGAGGATTGGTCAGAAGCAGGCAGGTCTAAGCATATAGACTGTATTAAGTGTGACCTAGTGTGGGACCTGTTGTCAGCACACACCCAGGCCAACACATCCTAGCCATGAGAAAGCAGTCAGTCCCAAGGGAACCTAGAGAAGCATGCTTGCAAGCCCACACCATCTAACGGCTACTGAGCACATCCTGGCCTGCCCAAATGGTGAAGTCCCAGAGGCACCACATAGGCTGGATTTCAAGGTCAAATCTGCCAGCAAGGTCAAATCTACCATGCAAGTCTGTTCACCAGAGTTCAATCCCTGGAGCCCACTTTGGAAGAAGAGAAACAACTCCCAAAAATTGTCCTCTGGCCTCCATATATACACACCAGCAAGCACATACACACTAAGAATTTAAAAAGTCAAAGTCAACTATAAGAAAAAAAAATGTGGCGTGTCCAATTAATAATTATTTTTTATGTTGGGCATTGTGAGGATCGGTGTTCACTGTCAGTGTGACAGGCTGAAGGATCACTTGGGAGGGGGCCTCTTGATGACTCTAATCGATATGGACAGAACTGTCCTAACTGTGGTGGATCCATTCCTTGGCATGAGATCCTGGACTATACAAACTGGAGCATAGGCCCTGAGCACAAGCATGCATTCGGTACTCTGCTCCTGACCATGGGGGTCACGTGACTAGCCGCCTCAAGTGCCGGCCATCTGAACCTCTCCATCCTGGTGTACTGCTGTACCCTTCAACTCTGAACCCTCTAGATGTTTTGGCTGGAATCTTTTCTCACAGTGGGAGAAACATAAACTAAGACAGCTGTTTTGTTAGCTTGGTTTGATTGTAGACAGAGTCTCAATTTATAACCCAGGCTAGCCTGGAACTCACTATGTAGTCTAGGCTAACTTCCAGCTGGCAGGAATCCTCTTGTCTCAAGTTCCCAAACACTGGAACTACAGGTGTGAACCACTGCAGCTAGCTTGGTTTTAAGGGAAGATTACTTTCTTGGGAACTAGTGGTCCAAGCCTGCAACCCCAGATACTTAGAACTATGAGGCAGGAGGATCAAAGTTCAAGGCCAATCTGGGATACAGAATGGCCAGCCCAGGCAACTTGAGGAGACTCCGTATCAAAATAAAAAGAAACCCAGGGACGTTAAGCACACAGCTCAGTGGTTAAACACACACCTAGCATTGCCAGGCCAGTACTACAAAGGAGGGGAACAAAAGGGATCATCCGTTCGTGTTCTCGCCCCGTTCATGTTCTCGCCCCATCCAAATCCTCGCCCCATCCTCGTCCTCACCCCGTCCACGTCTTTGCCCCATCCTCGTCTTTGTTCTGTCCATGTCCTCGACCCGTCTTTGTTCACTAAAGGTCCAAGAACAGAAACATTGCTGCAACGAAGCCAGCATGCCTTCGCTTCAGGGCAGTTCCTACTAGAGATTTCAGGCACAACAGAGTTTGAACTGTTGCTCTAGCAACTGCATGAGCCAGAACATACACATACATCTGCACCTATGCACACACACACATTTACACTCACACACTCAAACATAATCACACATATACACACACATTCACAGGCACACATATATTCACACACACAGAAACCCAAACATTCTCAAACACACTCCCACTCACACATTTACACACACACACATGCTTACATATACTTACACACTCAAACACACTCATACACATACACGCATTCACAATCACATATATATACTCACACATTCACACATTCAAACACATCCACACTCATGCTCACAATTCATAGTCACACATAAACTCATGCACACTCATACACTCACACACACTCATACTCACACATTCACACTTATATACACACATTCACAGTCACACATACACTCACATACACTCATCCTCACACACTCACATACACACATGTTTGCATACACCCACACACTCATCCTTGTACACTCACACATGCACACACTCACACTTGCACATTCACCATCATACATACATTTGCACACGTTCATCCTCACACACTTGTACAGGCACACACTCACACATACACTCACACACTCATCCTTGTACACTCAGATACACACACTCGCACACTTGCTTACATGCACTCACATGTGGAAAGCCTTGACAGCACTGACCTAACACTTGATGATTGAGAGTGGAAGCAGCAATGCCTCACAGCCCACATGTCACGCAGCTCAGCCTGCTGTTCAGAGTGGGCACGTGGGTTCCCAGAGAGAAGAGAGGGGCATGAGGGGCTCCCATGTAGACAGCCCACGGCTGCACTAGGGTTCACCACCAGTCACAGCCAAGGCTTGGCACTAACTGCGTGGAAGAGGTGTCTGCCACGGAAGAGAGGTCGCCAGGCCTCTCGGGGCTGAACCCAGTACCTGAGCATTGAGAGCCTTGGGTGCAGGTGAGGCGTACCTGGGTGGGGGAGAGGAAGTTATTGTAAGGAGTAGGATGTGTCATAGAATCAGAGACTATGCATCAGCCAGAAGGTAACAAAAGCCCTTCTCTCCTTTTCTACCATGAGCCAGAGGGAGTTCTGCCGGAGTCCATGGTCCCAGGTGGATGTGGGAGTCATAGGGATTTACAACAGTGAAATGCTCCTGATATGCAACAACCAAACACGAATTCAAAATCAAACAAGGAAGAATCGAGGCCTTCCAGGCGGCATCTCCCGTGTGGCAGTGAGCAGTAGAATCGGAGACAATCGTACTCAAGTTATACAGCTGTAAAAAAAAATTCCTCCCGTGCGTGTGGTCGGGGTTTAGATGTTATATTTCAATAACCTCAGGCAGAAAATGAATTGGAGAGAAGAGGAGCATTGGGGGTATGGGTTTAACCTCAGGCAGAAAACGAACTGGAGAGAAGAGGAACATTGTGGGTATGGGTTAAGGCCTGCCTAAACGCACTAACGCAAGCAAATCTTTTACTGCTTTTCACTGCTTCCCATGGCTGCCATGAAGACCCCAAAAGGTGGTGCCATGGGGGTCAGATGCCCAGACGGAAGTGCTGCTGGCCCTTGAAGCCCAGGCTCCAAAGTTTGGACTCCTGCTTGTTTGAATAGCATGATCCTCTCCCAAAGACTCCAAGAGGCAGTACGGTGTGGGAGATAAGGCTCGGGTTTGGAAGCAGAAGACCTGGACGTGTGTGTGGTACCCAGTGCTGGCCAGGAGTGGGAGGAGACATGGAGGTGGAAGGCCCAGCATCCTTGGAGCATGAGGCTTCTCTGTCTGTGGACTGTAGATAACACCTCCCGCTAGGAAAGGCTTGGGGAAGCTTTGTGCTCGGTGAATGAAAGGGCTACCAGGCACCTGGAGCCAGACATAGGCCTCTTAGCAGGCAGCCTGCTGTGGAACTCTGCCTTCTGTCTCCTGTCAATTCCCAGTCCCCTACCCCCGGAGAAAGTGTGAACCACCGTAGCCAGGGTGTGGCCTCCTGAAGAACTTTGATTTCCTGTTTTACTGTGCCCTGTGTCCCCAGTGAAGCACAGGCTAGCCTGTTCCATTCCCTTCCAAGCTGTCCCTCTTGAGATGCGGCCAGCTGGGCCCTGCTGCGCACTTAACTGTATTCTAAGTCCTTCGCCTTCTCTCTGGTCCAGACTGCCTGGATTTCATCAGCATCCCTCCATGAATGGTTTCTCCCAGTCAGTGGAAATCCCAGAAGATGATAATGCCAGTTGTACGGGGTGGAACGACCAGACTCAGGACCGGTGCTCAGGGCTTGGGTACCTAGAATTTGAGAGAATTTGCCCCAATGGGGGTGCGCTATGTCTCAAGGTTAGGCAGAGCATCTGCTCCTTCCCTGAGAACAATTTCAGATGGACATTCACAGTACCAGTCCTTCCATGACCACACCCCACCTTGCCTCAAAGCTTCGAGGAGGCTGAGAGACTCTGTGCCTGGTTATTACTGTTGCTGATACATTGGTGCTAAAGATGGAACCCAGGGTCTTCCACATACTCAGCGGCTGAGCTGTGTGTCATCCCAGGAGAAGTGATGGTTTCCAGCGTGTGACTTTAGCCTTGCCGAGTGACTTTTCTTCTCTATGCCTCACTTTCCCACTTTACAAAATGACGAGACCTGACGTGCAGGTGACCAGAGTCACTGTGGACAATGGTGTAGCAAAGCATTGCTGGACATCAGCTACAGACCAGGCACTCTTCCCAGGGGTGTATAAGTGGGCTACATCACGTAGCAAAATGAGGATGCATCATCCTAATCAATGCCAGCAATTCTCACACGAAGGAAAAATAACACAACAAAATGCGATGCCTGGAAGCCATTTGACCCAAATACAAAAAGTATAGCAATGCTACTCTTCACTGTTAGGTCAAGTGTGGCTCAATGAGCAGCAAGAAATATTAAGGGATGATTCCAGCTTCCTTGACCATCTTCCTGGGGAGATTAAAGACATCTTCCTGGCCAGTGCTAGCCCAGGGTGCTGTCCTGAAATGTGCACTTATCTCACGGGGTTACTTCTAGCTTTCTGTCTGTTCATTGGAGGCATCTAAGCCTTGTTCTCTATGAGTGAAAAGTATTGTCCCTACATTTTGAGAATGCCTGGCTTACATCTGCTCCCAGTATCTGGCTTCTTCACCCACTCAGAAAGCACTGACGGTGTCCTCATGCACTTTCTGACAAGAGATGGGTACTGAGATCATGGCCCTTAGATAGCATGTCCAGCATCTAAGCATACTGTGTAGTCAAGTTCATTGGTAAGAATCCTTTTTCCATTTTCTTCCTGCTCAACCCCATCTCCTGTGTGACATCCCCAGGACCTACACCTGCCTTCTGGTCTCTGTCCCTTAGAAAAAAATGGATATGGATAGACATACACACTGGAAGAATGCTCCATGAGGCTGAAGCTACATGGTCACAAACCAAGGAGCGGCAAGATATGTTGACAGACACCCCATATCTAGAAAAGGACGCATGAGTATTCCCTACTAACATATCACTACTGTGGGAGCTGCCCATCCATGGTGCTTTTGTTAACACAACTCTCAGAGACCAGCAGGGAAGGCAAACCCAGCATCTTCTCCCCAGTTTATCTCTGTCCCACCCTACCCCCATGCAGTCTCCCAGTTAAGGGAAGAAAATTCAATTACCTTCATTTCATATAAAGAAATCTTCAGTTTAGATGACCACAAAGACTGTTGCTTTCATCCCAGGTGGACCGTGAAGCTAGATTTACCATCCCACCTGAAAATGACCCCAAAGAACAGAAGTAGGGAGCCATGGTTCATACCCTGGATACCAAGGAGCAAACAGCACCCCTTGGACAGGAAACAGCGAGGGGAACCTGTGATTGTCTCGATATAATACTCTGAGATTCTTAGGATGCAGTGCAGGGGCAGGGACTCAGGCACAGGCTGGGGACTCCCTGGGGGAGGTAAAATTTAGAAGTAAAACTGACAACTAAACCAGAAAGCAGAGGCAGGAGGACCTCTGTGAGTTCATGGCCAGCCCAGTTTATGTAGCCAAGGCTGCACAGTGAGATCCTGTCTAGATAGATAGATAGATAGATAGATAGATAGATAGATAGATAGATAGATACATGATTGATAGATAGATAATAGAGCCCTAGAATATTCATAAGAATATAAAATATTCTCACACTCAATGAAGTAGAATTTATAGTATCTCATATAATCCTAAATAAATAAGTAGATAGATGATAGATAGATGATTAATAGATAATAGAGCCCTAGAATATTCATAAGATTATAAAATATTCTCAGACTCAATGAAGTAGAATTTATAGTATCTCATATAAAATTAGAATGACCAGGCTCAGCCAGGAGTAGTGGCACACATTTGTAATCTGGACACTCGGGAGGTAGTAGAAGGATCATGAGTTCAAGGCCATCCTGAACCACCTGCATAGGAAGATTTTTTTTCTCAACAAACCAAACAGCAATAAAAAGACAAGTAGACAACAAGATAAAACATTAGGAGCAAAGATAAAAAAAATTATTTCTAACTGCTACAAATGTTCCAGTTATCAAAGGACATTAAAATAGTAATTATAATGATATTCCAACTGTGAAAAAGTTAAGTGGGGGAGGGGCAATATGAAAGACGCTTTCTAAAGAGAAAATGATGAGAAGGAAAGGTCCAGAGCATAAAGCTGAGAGCAGCATGCGCAGTGCAGAGGAGAGAGCGGAGGAGCTCGGAGTCGCTACAGTAACTGTTGGAAACGAAACAAAGTGCCCTTGCCGCAGTTACTTTTCTGCTGCTGTAATGAGACACCCTGGCCAAAGGCAGGTTAGGAAAGGGGGTTCACTGGCTTACAAACCCAGGTACCAATCCACTGCTGAGAGAAGTCAGGGCGGAAATTGGAGGCAGGAGGCGTGGAGAAACGCCGCATGGCTGCACGCTGGCTTGCTCTCTGCCTTACGGAGCTAGCTTTTATTATACAGCCTGGGCCCTTCCGCCAGAGGAGTGGCGCTCCACACAGCGATTGGCAGTTCCTAGCCAAGACAACCCCTCACAGACATGCCCACAGACCCACCAATCGACTCGGTTCCTAGCCAAGACAATTCCTCACGGACCCACCCGATAGAGGCAATTCCTAGCCACGACAACCTCTCACAGACATGCCCACAGACCCACCTATCGAGGCAGTTCCTCGACTGAGGCGTCTCCCCTGAGGCGTCTCCCCTAAAGTAACTGTAGGCTGTGACAAGCTGACATCCAAGTATCCAACAAAGACGCTAAGTCAATAAAACATTATTATGAAGCAATTCATTATATGAGAAGTCAGTGTCCTGAAGAGAATCCTGGGTGAGTGAGAGAGATTCAGCCATAAGCGCCCATTCAACCCCAGTCCCCATTTTCTTCATGGAATCAATCAACAAATTCCTCCCAGAAGAAAGGACAGTTTTCAACTTGAGCACTCCTGGCTTTACACCTAATTTGTCAAGACCACTCCTCCTTCCTCTCCCTCCATCTCTCAGTGCAAGACAAGGCAAGCAGCAGATTCAGGGATAGAGGCGTGGTTACTACAAAAAAGGCAGGCCCTCCTCTAGGCCCTGCTGGCATCTGCGCCATATGAAACACTGCCCCGATAAGGGTTCTTACCGAATTAGCGCCATTTAACATGCGCGTGTGGCCAGGGGAGAAGTAAAGGCTATCAGCAGGAACAGGAAAACAACTCCAGAGAACCTCTGCGGCTCTGCGGGCTGCTGCTTGGCGGTACGGTTTTACCAGCGATAATGATGTGTGGTTTACATTTTACAAGGCTTGGGGATACAGAGCCAAACGTTTACTTAAAATACCAGGAGCAGATGTGGGTAAGACACGGACTAGACCTCACCCAGATACAGATCACTGCACACCATCCCCCTGCCTGATTGTGTCCATTGCACCTCACAGGCAGCAATGCCAGGGCTGCCTATGGGCAGTCACATGACAGCTAGCGAGGAGTGTCAGATCATGAAGAAGTATGTGTGCTGTCTGTTTCTGGACATTCTCATTCTCTCTCTCTCTCTCTCTCTCTCTCTCTCTCCCACCCCCGTGTGAGTGTGTGTGTGTGTGTGTGTGTGTGTGTGTAGGCCAGAAGCATTGGATCACCCTGGAGATGGAGTTACAGGCAGTCATGAGCTGTCTGACATGGATGCTGGGAACAGAATGCAGGTCCTCTAAAAGTGTAATCCGGTGCTTTTAACCACTGAGCCATCGCTCCAGCCCCCATGGTTGCTTTCTCTTTGGGGAGATCTGTGCCCTGGTTATTCAGATGGCACACAAAATAATAAAGTTGTCCCACAGAACTCAAAAGGAACTAGAAAACTAATAGGCCCCTCCCTGCGCACTCTGCCCTACCCTTCAGTACTACCCATTACATCCATCTCACACTGGGGAGTGAATCCATCATCCAGATGGGTACAAGTCAGCATAGACTGTGACGAAACCAGACCCAGAGCCTTTATTTTCTCTCTGTGTGTAGAGAAAGAGAATTTGCCTGTGTTTTTGTTTGTGCGTGTTTATATATGCATGAGAGAGGGAGGAAGAGGGGGCTTATGTGTGTGAGAGAGCATTTACATGTGTGTTACCGTTTTTGCTTCTGTCTGCTTATATATGTATGTAAGAGAGTGAGGGAGTTTACATGTGTGTGATTTTACCTTTGTGTTTTTGTGTATGTTTGTGTGTGTGTGTGTGTGTGTGAGAGAGAGAGAGAGAGAGATACAGAGAGAGAGAGTAGTGTCGTCCCAAGAAACAATCACCACACCTTTAGAGGCAAGGTCTCTCATTGGCCTGGATGGAGCTAAACAGTTGGCCTAGATTGGCCCGGGGACCCTCCTGCCGCTATGTGACAAGCCACACCACTACTCCTGATGTTTTTTCATGAGTTCTAGGAACCACACTGGTCTTCACGCTTGTGACCTCTCTAGCTTCCTCCAGGTGGCCCTGTCACGTTTGGCCTCTGTTCTCATCAAGGCCTTTGTTTCCTTCTTAGTTAATAGAGCGGAAGCCACAGATGCCTTCAAGGCCCACCTGGCCCTAAGTACTCTACGCTTTGTCCAGCCTCTAACCTCCCACCAAGATTGCTAGCTTTCCCAGGCTCGTTGGTCTCAAAATAATTATTTCCACTTAAGAAGTTTCACTCTTCTAGTTCCTGTGGGACTCCAGCTTCTGCAGCAGATGGCAAAGGCTATAAAAGCAATAAAGAAATTAAGTAAGCTCAAAGACGGTAACTAAGAGAGAAAAGCAAGATTGGCCAGAGATAAACTGTGGCATAATCTGCTTATCGTCAACTGCAAGTTGGCTGTATTTCCCATCGTCTGGACATCCGTGTGGTGCTCAGAGAGGGAAGGACCCAGGGAGACAGGATAGATCAGGCTGTATTTCCCATCATCTGGGCATCCATGTGATGCTCAGAGAGGGAGGACCCAGGGAGACAGGATAGCACACAGCAGGCACAGCATGGAGTGGGGACTGTCCTGTTGGTCTAATACTTACTTACCTGCTACTTAGCACTGTTTATGGAACCTGCTCTGGAGGCCCAGTGTTGCCCCAGGTCTGTGGTTAGCGTGTAAACGGTGCTCAGGTTCTTAAAGAAGTTATGACAACTCCTGAAAGGATCACAAGCCATAGGGCCATTTTCAACTTGTTAGGCAAAAGATAGCATCAGAAATTGCTTATAGGATTCCCAGGCTCAGCAAAGGCCAGGGGCTGTCGCATGGGTCCTTTTCTTGCCCTGAGTGGGGGTCTGAAAACTCAACTTGCTACTCATCTAGCCTGAATCAACAGAGTAGTTCCCACCAAAGGGGAGGAAGGAAGGGAGGCAACAGGTCCCTCTGCTCTCCATGAGGAGGTGAGTAGAGAACCCACATCAGGAAGCACAGTCTGCAGATGGGACCTGGAGATCATCCGGGAAAGCATCAGGGAGCACATTCTGCAGGCACTCACAGGGACCTGGAGATCGCCCAGGAAAAAGAAATGCCAGGTGTGCCCCCAACAGACTCACCAAAGCTGTCTGGACCAAGGACCAATAGAATTAGGGATGTCCGTCCTGACCACGCCCTAATGAGTTTGAGCAGTCACTATAGAGACTCTCTCGCTGGTGCCCTGCTGGTGCCCTGCGTGCCCACCTCCCCTTGGACAACCAGCAGTGGCAAGAGTGAGAGCCAACCAGTGCCGAGAGACTGGAAGGAAGCCTTAGGGGTCTTCTTGCAAGACTCCAGGTGAAACACTGTCTGCATTTTCCACAAGTTGCCAAAACTCCCAAAGATACCTACAGCTGTCCAGGTTCCTGGTTTTTCTGAAGATGGAACAGGTGACTTAGCGCACGTCAACACAATTCTTCCAATGGCATGTTACGAGTTTTTAAATTTTTCAGGCTAGCATACAAAGCCTATATGTGCAATCATTTGGTGCTCTCAATTGTCCCCCTCTCCTCCTCATGCTCCAGATAAGACCCCTTCTGTTTCCTTAGCACTTTATAGAAATAATGTTCTTAATAGCAAGGGTCTGTGAGGTGTGCTGCTATAAACCTATTCTCCCAGGCAGAGGCACGGGGATCAAGAGTCTAAAACACTCTGGACTACCTAGACACCGTTTCTCTAAGACAAAAGAGTACAGGGAACATAATGAGGGAGGGGAGGAGGAAGGAGGGAGACAGCCAGGAAAGACATGAGAGGAGAGGGAAGATAATGGAGGCAGATGGGGAGGGGAGGAGGAAAAGGAAAGAAGGGAAGGGAGGGGAGAGAGGGGAGAGAAAGGAAGGAATGGCAGAAAGCTGCCCTCATTAGCACTGTTGCCTTTGGCTAAGGTGTTCATGAGTGAGTTCACTTCCTGCCTCTACCTCAGCTTGACAAAGGATTTAGCAAGACCAAGCGAATCTTGGGACCTCGTCTCTGACTTGAGTAAGAATGAAACTGTTTACTATTTACTACCAAGAGCCGTGTAAAGCTGAGTCCATGTCCACACGTATATCATAGCTCTGGTCTCTCACCAGACATCACATTCCTGGGCTTTTTCCTCTTTACATTTCCATAGACAACGGAGTAAAGATGTAAATTTCTGTTCCCAGTCTAATAATTTATTATTAAATATGGACTCTTTCAAATCATACCAGAATTAAACTTTTGCTATGAAGAATAAATACCCAGATGTAAGCCTTACCATTCTGCCAGTCCATGCTTACCTATTTAGTAGGCAGCAGGTAGGGCCTAAATGAAGGAGATGGAGAAAGGGGAGCTTCCTAGGATCTGAGGCCAACCATGCTTAGAGACTGGAAAAGCCTTGCAGAAGCAAACAAGCAAACAAACCTTCAGAACTCAATGCAAGACTCAAGTGAGCCAGGCAGCTCATTTGGTGGAGCACTAGCCTAACATGCATGAAACCCAGGGTCCCGTATCAAGTACCACATAAAACCAGGCTTGTATGCAAGCCTGTAATCCCTGCACTGGGAAAGTGGAGGCCAAAGGATCAGGAGTTCAAGGTCATCTTCAGCTACAAAGCAAGATTGAGGCTAGCTTGGAACACACGAAATCGTGCCTCAAATAAACAAACAAAAACCAAGACAAGTTAGGGAGGCCACTGCCCAGTCACGATGCTTACTTCCGGCGTCACAAATCCCATGCACTAGCACCGAGATCATCCTTGTCATCCACATGAGGAAAGGAGGGGCCCAACTGTAAAAGAGTATGAAGAGAAGTGAAATCTCTTGTTTTGATGTTGTTTATTCTGCCTTGAGAGCACCCACAATGGGACTCTTCCTCCTCCAACCCCAGCATGCCCGGCAGAGACCCCTTCTCAGTCCCACGGGCCACGCACTTCCGTGTCCACCACCGCCACCACTGTAGCAGCAGCCACGATGATCCTGAGCGGACCCCCTAAAACGGCAACTCAATAAAGACAACTGGGGAACAGTATCCAGGCGGGGCAGGTTGGCATCGGCCCCCCTGCATTGTGTGACCACCTTGGCATGGAAATGGTTAGAGACCATCTCCCTCCACGCCGCCTCCTCTCACTGCGGTGGAGAGCTCTTGAGAATGTTATTAGCTGGGTGTGCGCCTTGCCGTTTTTCCACACGAGGCAGATGGGTAATTACGAAGCTAATAGTCTGATTGAGAGAAATCAGATGCAGTGGTTTGCCCAATTAGATGATACATTAGCTTCCTTCTTTGTAAGCAGCTAATGTGTGAAGCAAAGTGGTATTTTCGAGGGTCAGAATCCTTAAACAAGTGCCGAGTTGCAGATTATTGTATCTGTCTTTTTTTTTCTAATGGAGGAAAAGTGCTAAGTCTTCATTACTAAAAGCATAGAAAATGCAAATCAGCCCCAGAAACAAAAGAGAGAAGGGACAGGCGAGAATATTCGTGTCCGATGTGTCAACCTACAACATCAATTACATTGAAATGCAGTGCGTGGCAGCCTAATCAAGGAGAGTGTAATTGTAATAATTGCGTGCTTTTGTCAAAGAGCCGCTGCTGTTGTTATTTGTCGACCATTTGTTCCTCCTATTGTTAAGGGGGGGAAAGATTTTTTTTTAACGTAACTGAGAGATTGTGTAGGTAATGGGTGGGCAGGCGGGCGGCCATCCTCAGAATGTGGATAAGGGGGCCCTTCTTCCCCTGCATGGGCAGCTCCTCCATGGCTCTGGCGAGCTGGAGGCACAGCCAAGGGAGCTGGAGGACAAGGTGGCCAGCCATGTTGGGTGGGTTTCAGGCTCATCCAGGTCCTGATGTCCTGAGGCCAAGATGAGCTGAGTGGCAGGCCCGAGAGAAGAACTTCGCACTCCCTTCTTTGCAGAGAGGAGTGAGGATGACGGGGGCCGCTGCACTTCTCTCTCCACCTCTCCTTCTGCCTGGCCCTTGGGGCTAATAAGAGACTTTTAATTTTGCAGGTGAGTCTTGCCTGCGAGTCCCCCATGGGAAATGCCCGAGGAAATTCTGAGTCAAACAGAATGGAATACAAGAGAGTGGGCCCACCAGCCAGGGCCGCACAGCCCACCAGCTCAGTCGCTCACTCCTGGGGACCCAGCAGCTCCCTGACCTCACTATCTCCACACATAGCAGAGGTGAGATTCACCCTGAGGAGCGCTGTGCTCCGGAGTCTGCGGCCGGTGGAAAGGGCGCTGGCGATGCATCTGAACTGTATAAACAGATGTCTTTTCCGCTCCCTCTCTGCTGCCCGCTTGTTTTCTCTTGTGTGTAGCTGTTTCATAAAATGTACTTGGAGGGGAGAAGATAAGGAAGAGGCATCAGAGCAGCCAACTCTGGAAAGAAAAAGGAAAGAAAACCACAAACCCAAGCAGTTAAGCAAACCAGGGATGTTCACCAAAAGCCTGAGTTGGGCTGGAAAATCCATCTCAGGAGCAGCCCTCGGCATTCAGATCAGACAAGAGGTTTATTTTCTCACTTCAATTGGTCTTGCCAATGGGTTGAAACAGAGGCACAATGGGAATGGGCTGAAACATTTACCAGAGCAGTTAAATCACTAAAAAAGAACAATCCCGGACTATCTCTACCAAGGGGAGGCTTCCTGGGCTGTGGGAGGCTTTCTGGGGATCCCTGACAATCCTGTACATACTCCAAAACTCACACTAATTAAAAGCAAATAATCAAATACATTCAATTTGAAAAGTTGGCAAACTCGCGTGTATTATTGCGTTAGCACCTTGGCATGGAAACGCTCACATCGTGCTAATCTCGTTGTACACAAGGGCTCTTGAGCTCCTCTATTCAGCCAGCCCGTGCCCCCTCCTCCTGCTGCCTCCCCCTAAGGCATGCCTTTCCCCCACCCTTCCCCTCACCCCTTCCGACTCTCCTATCCAAAGGGCAGCATAGGGGAAGAAACTTGGCCCCAAGGTGGGTACCATCTCTATGGGGAGCCAAGAGATTCTGAAAGGTGTCCTTCCATCTTGACAGTCTCTTGTCTGCCTACCTAGATCCAGAGCTTGGGGTGCACAGGAAGAGTCACAAGACACCAGTTTTAAAATAAACTTTTCAGTAGTAAGCTGAGCAAGTCACCATCCTCGTCTCGGTCACTGCTGCCATCCTCCTGGGGACTGTCCATGTCAAACTGGTGCCCAAATCTGAGCAATGAACAGACAGAATGAAAAGACAGTCTCCAAGCCAAAGCCACTGCCTCTGGGGTCAGGGTTTCTTAGGGGCTCAGGGGGAGAAGAAAGAATGGAGTTGCCCAGAGACACATAAAACTCCTGCCACCAAGAATGGGGTGAAAAGAGCCCACACTGGGCAAAATTTTTCTGGCAGATCTGCTTCCTAAGGCACATTTGTCTTATGTCCTGGGCCACTGCCAATCACAGTTGCCCAGCATCCAGAGCTCAGAGGAAGATAGGCAGCTTGTCCGTAGTTCAGAACAAAAGAAAAATAAAGTGACATTCAGCCACGTGACTTTCATGTCAGATGGAGAAGGAGTGGGTGGCGCAGGCAAGCGTGGAACTGGATTCTCTAGGTAAGAAACAAATGAGGCAGACATTGAGTCTGGAAGGGCTCCCAGAGATGTTGAGGAAGCTGCGGGGACACATGGAGTGACTCTGGGAGGGCCTTTTGGTGACCAGGATCTCTTGTAACTTCCTGGGAAGATGTGAACAGATCTTTACGCCAGAGAAGGTGCCAGTGGGGCAAACCCTACTAGCTTGGTGAACCACCTGGAAGGACTTAGAGGAGCAGGGTAGCACTTCCTCGCTTCCTTACAGGAATATTGGTGACTCCACTGGCCTCTGTCTCACTGGGGAGCCTCACAGCAGGGGTGAGGATTCTGGAAAATTCCATCCTTGGAGTTCCCTGCCTACAGCTCCACAGAGAAGCCTCCTCAGCCGCTGTCTTAGTCCAGGTTTCTATTGCTGAGATGCTGAGATAGAGTACTTGGGGAGGAAAGGGTTTATCTGGCTCACACTTCCACATCACTGTTCATCACTGAAGGAGTCAGGACAGAAACTCAAACAGGGCAGGAACCTGGAGTCAGGAGCTAAGGCAGGGGCCATGGAAGGGTGCTGCTTACTAACTTGCTCCTCATGGCTTGCTCAGCCTGCTTTCTTGTAGAACCCAGGACCACCTGCCCACCCACTACCCACCATGGACTTGGCCCTCCCCCATCAATTGCTAATTAAGAAAATGCCCTATTGGTGTGCCTATAGTATGATCTTATGGAGGCATTTTCTCAGTAGAGGTTCCCTCCTCTCCGATGACTCTAGCTTGTGTCAGGTTGACATGAAACTAGCCCGCCTGCCATTGTTTACTGCTGTAGAAGCATACCAAGAGGTGTGTGAATCCTGTAGCTTTCTCCACATCTTAAACTTTATGAACTTATAAACTTCCTCAGTGCCCTGAGTTTTTAGAGCCTTCCTCCTCCCTCCTCTATCCTCCCTTCTTCCCTCTCCTTCCTCCCTCCTCCAGTTTCCCTCCCTCTTTTCTCCATCCTCCCTCCTCCTTCCTCCAGTCACCCTCCCTCCTCCCTCCTCTCCCCTCTCTTCTCTCTGCTCTTCTCTCCTTGCACATCCCTCCTCCTTCCTCCAGTCTCCTTCCCTCCTCCCTCCAGGAGGACAAGTTTCCATTCAGAGTAAGTATAAACACAGTGAAACCCTAGAGGACTGCTCCCTGGCAAGTCCAGAATTCTACACAAACTCCACCAGTAAACAAGGCACTTTTTTGCTTTTGCTTTTGCTTCAGAAGGAAGGCTTTAGGACTAAGCAGGCATCTTGGTTGGATCCTTCATACTGTGATCAAGAGCCTGTGCAGACCAAGTGTTGGATAGATCTTGTGATTTTTTTTTGTACGGTTTGGCAATGCCCTTCTCCTTCTGGTGGGGGTACAGGCTGTGCTGAACTGACCCTCTCCTTTCTTACCAGGGCTCTGTTTCGCTCATTAGTCACTCACTATATTCATTCAACACATACATATTATCTAATAAAATTCAATAGTAGCATAGGGCCATACAAGGAAAATTGAGAAAGGAGGCTTCTTTGAAGATTTGAGACCAAGATCCTAGGGGTCCTTAGGTACCTTCAGGCCTTAGGAGAAGATCTAGGGACAGAGCTCTGGGGGCCCTAGTTTCCCTCCTCTCAAATGCTCATGAACCAAGAAAGTATCTCCTGAAGAACTGTATTCAGGGCCATCAAGATGCTTTAGTGGGTAAAGGTGCCTACTGCCACTCCTGATGACCTCAGGTCAATCCCTGGAGCCCAGATAGTGGAAGGAGAGAACCAAATCCTGCAAGTCATCCTCTGACTGCATGTGTGAGTGTGCACGCATGCACACAAACACTCCTAGATGCTCAGACAAACACACACGCACACAGACACACACACTCATTTATGTGTGCAGGTGTAACTTTTTAGAAGGATTCTGACCCGTGATGCTTTGTCCTTGCTTTCCTTCTCACCTTTCTGTACAAAAACAGTGGCAGGCCTTCCCAGTGGCTGCGTGGTAAGGAAGCTCATTCCACCATGGACGACACGTGAGAGAGCCCGTAGCTCTCGGTGTTGAACTTCACAATTGGACCACCCAGAAACTACATGCCTGGACCTCTGTCCCTTGCTTTGACCCTTTAAAAACTCCTACAGCTCTAACCTTAGGCTGGATTCTCTCCACAAATGTGATCGGCGAAGGCTGGGTTAAGTGTATGGACTTAAGCAGGGCCCTGCTGGTTAAGGCCCAGCCTGAACTAGTCTGCAAGCCAAGGGACCCAGGAGGCCACATCCCCTCTCCCAGTGCCTGACCCAACTGCGAGATTAAGCAGAGGGCTTTGCAAAGAAACTCCAGGAAAATACTGATAAATTGAAGAGCAATCGACAAGGCTCTCAGGCTCCCTCCCTGAGCTCCGCCCAGTCCCCCAAAGTTGCATCCAATCTTTTCTTCCCTCCTCTCATGGCAGCAGAAATGCTTCTGTGCATTAAAGAAAATCAATGAAAACATCTCCAAACAATTTCCAGCTCCCTCTTCTTCCCACGGGGTGGCAAAGCCGGACCCTGCCGCGCTGCACGGGGGTCACAAGGAGAGCCAAGCCCATGTGGGTGGCAGAGTTCCTCCAGAACAAAGCCGCAGACCCTGACGTGCTGTGGCGCACTCCTCCCTCGCTCGGCAGCCTTCACTCTGCAAATCCCCCCCAGCCTGAGACGGCCTTTGCTCTCCTCCCTGCGCATTAGACCTGCATTTGAGAGCAATCTTTGCCCTTGACCCCAGTGGGAGCACACCTTGGGTGGTTTGGCACTGAGACAGGAGAAGGCCACAGAGCTGAGGTCAGTAGTCTAGCTGTGAATCCTGGCCCTACGGGGGTTGTACAACTTTGACTCCTGTCACTTAAACTCCCTGGCCTTCAGGTCACTTGTCTCTAAAGTCAGAATGGACACACAGATGTTTGCCCTGTGTGGGGAAGAAGCAAGAACAGAGCTGAGCATTCACTAGGCGCTAGCAAATGATGATTTGGAGCCTAACCTGGCTTGGCTTCTTCAGTATCTCGGTATGTTAGTGCTAAGACAGGTCGGAAAGACAGGACAGGATTGAGACCCAGTTGACCACAAATAGCAGCGTGTTGCAGTTATAAGAGCAAAGTCAGACAGCATGGACCACCATGGAAGAAACTCTCCATGGCCAGTAATGTGTCTGCAGGTGGAGGACAGCCGCTCTGCCTCCAACAAACAGAGGAACACATTCATTTACTAACTGAACCAGGCATGCTCAGGCAGTCAGGCTGGGGGGGGGACACAAAAAGAGGGGGGCAGGGAGTGATACTGCAGCAGATGTCTTGGCTTGGAGAGAAAGTTCTAGAGAATGTGTCGTGGGTTGGGGAACAGGGGGCTTGGGTTCGATTCAGAACAGCGCAGCTCCCTTCCAGACGTGAAATGAGAGTAGCATCCAGAGGGATCCCCTGAGACCTCGGCGTGCAGGCCTGGCAGCCACGGGATGGGGCTGGGGCTGGGGGCAGCCAGGCACACTCAGCCTGGACTTGGAAGCCAAGTTGTCTCAGCTGAGAGGACTAGAAAGCCTTCACCCAGGGGAGGAAAAAGATGGGATTTCTCCTGGGGTCGGAACAGGACCCTGCCAGCCAGAGACAATGCCTTCAAGAGCCCCAACAACTCCACCCCTGTTGACTAGGGAACTCAACACCCTGGAGATCGGCGTGTGAAATCTGTACTGGGAAGAGAGTCCTCATTTAGCAGAGAAAGTGCTGCACTATCTATGTGTGAAAGCTTTTTAACACTGTTCCCTGCTCTCCATATGGCCAACTGCACCCAAATTAGGAAGCATGGTTGAACAAAGCTCCGACAACTTGAACATGAGAGAGAGCACCAGGAACCTATCCCAGTGGCTGCCACAGCCGGTGCCCAAGCAGGTCCAGCAGGGCAGCGTACAGCCACCTCACCTCCCATCTCTGCAATGTTAGTTCCCAGATGCATTCTGCGGGGCCAAGCGAGGCTTCCTCTCCATGGATGAGATTGCTCTCACTAACAATTAAAATAGCCATCAGTAATTATTGTACACTTGCTGTATGCAGACACCACACTAGGAAACACGCATTTATTTTGGCTAATCCTCCCAAGCAGGTATCTTTGCACTGTTTGAAAGTTGGCCAAAGTGAGACAACAGAGACCAGAAAGGCTGGCCTTTGTTGAAGAAGGACAAGGAAAACTCAAATGCACATTCCATTCGAGTCTGTGGCCACCCTCAGCATCCTCTGAGAACTCCTCACTGCTTCCAGTAGGAGATTGCTTGGGGAGGGGATCAGAGGCAGTTCCCCTGCAGGCTCTTTTGGGGGGGGGGGGGGTAAGTGGCCAGACCTTGTGCAGTCTCTCACCTCAGGGGTTTGTGGGATCTCATTAGCAATGAACTCCAGGTATGCAGAGGAGCTAGCTGGCTCATCCCGTCCTAAGGAAAAACCAAGAGTCGGGAAGGCAACTGAGACACAAAGCAAGTTATAGTAAGGCACCCAGAACCCAATCATGTGTTCTTTTAGACACTCTTGAGTTCTTTCAGGCAACGGACAGAGACTTCTTTCATCCCTGTGGCCCCAGCAGTACTGAGCTTTGTCCAAACAAGGCCACTGCTTCTAAGAGCAGACCTTCCAACAGCAGGTTAGGATCAACTCTACCATCCTCTGACCTCACGGTCACCTCCCTGACCCCCCTTAAGCACAGCCCCCCTTCTATTCCCTCTAGCTGCACCCCTGGGCCCGCAGGGCTGCCCCATCTCCGGCTCTTCCCTCCACCACCCTGGCTGAGCATAGCACAACCAAACGAAGCTCGATGCAAAGATGTTTAGAATGTTTATATTAGTTATTGTACTATTTACAGCAACTCGCGCGCTGCTGGGGCATGGCGTGGTTTGAAAGACGCTACACAAGCGGAAATTGTGCGGCATTGTTTGTTCCTCCACACTCAGCGACAGAGAACCAATCTAGTAATGACTGTTTTTGCTCCTCAAATCAGGGACGCTCCGTGTTGTGTGCGTGGTGGCTAATGCGGGAATAAAGATTCCTAACAAAGTGTAAGGAGCTCCGAAAGCTGGGATGGGGAGGAGGGAAAGGCAGGGGAGAGGAGGCCCTCTGAGAGGGACCAGTAGCCCTCCCTGGGGGTCAGGGAAGTGCCGCATCACATATCTGTCCATGGCAAAGAGAACAGGCCCCAGGGAGAGCTCTGGCCCAAACTTGAACACCAGCTGTATCCCACCCTCTCCTCAAAGCCCCTGCTGCTGGACCTTCACCCCAGGGCTGACCTCTCTGGAGCTGGAACTGGCCCTCTAGGAGCCTGAGCTCGGGAAAGGGACCAGGAAAGAGAGGCAAGATAATATCATGGAAAGACAAGGAAGTGTAGGATGCAGTAAGAGGAGAGGATGGGAAGGCGGCTCAAGGGGACCTGAAGCTGCCCAGCTGGGCTCTGCTTCTGTATATCTATCTGCCCAACACACCAGAGCACACGGCCTAGCCTGTCTGTGGTCAGTCACAGAGAAGGGATGACCAGGGTCACAGGGGAGCAGTGACAAGACTATGACAGGTTAGGACTGTGACCCCCAGGTTGACCTCCCCTCCTTTCTTTGTCATCTTCTGCCTCTTTAACCCGCCCCTTCACCCAGCAACCAGCCACCTGTCCATAGCCTGCCTTCCTTCGGTATCTAGGCCAGGCGTCTTTGTCTCTCCCTCCCTCACCTTTCCCTGGGTCCTGCCCAAAGCCTCCCTATCTTCAATGTCCTACTCAGACATCACCTTCTCTGCCACACCTCCCCCAAGTCCTGAGTCCCCATGCCAAGATGACACAGTTACTTTGAGCCCCAGGTCCTCAGTTTGTGTCTCTGTAGATCTTACACTTACGTGGCCAGGGGAAATGTTCTTGGAGTACACACACTCTTGAGGGGCAGAAAGGCGGCAGGGTCCCATCCAGAATCCCTTTCTCATCCCTTGGCAAGGCGTCTGGCAGTGTGTGAGGTTCTGGTGGGGTACCCTGGGGTACCCCATCTTCTCCCCAGCATGGACACTCACAGTCAGGTGAGCAGCAAGGACATCTGCTTGCCCGTGAGATCCTCACCTACGGAAATGGAAATCTCTTCATTCCAAATGCTTCCCTGGCAATCTCGACCCTGGAAAGTCAACGGCCCACAAGGAGTTCAGGTCACCTTACCAGGAGTCATCTGGTGAGTTAAGCAGTAGCAGCCAGGCCAGTGAGCCACAAGGCTTAAAGTGAAGTGATAAGCTCTGTTATCCAGATGCGTGAGGCTGCTCACCAACAGCAGTGTGAGAAGAGCTTACTCTTCATACAGGGAAGGGGCTGAGGCTATCACAACAATGCCTCTCCAGGTCAGCCCCGCCCAGGAGGATGTGCTGGGCTAGGCCACTCCATTCTCAACCTTCCATGCCCGGAGGCAGGGAGGAAAGCTGTATAATGGCCAGGGAGTCTTCTTCATTGTCTCCTGATTGTAGCCTCAGTCCTGTCCCCCCCACCAAGGTCATACATAGACACCTACTTCTACGTCTGAAAGGTGAGGGAGGGAGAGACAAAGACGCCTGGCCAGGATTCAGGGAGAGCAGAGTCCTCCCTGCTCTGGCGGAGCTGGAGGAGAGAAGAATCGTTGCCTTGACCTCAGGAAGGGTCACTCTTCAGCCCAAGAGAGCCTTCATCAGCTCTCCACAGCCCCTTTTAAAGTGCCCATCCCTCCTGAAGTCCATCAGGTGGGTGAGTGTGCCTCAAGGGTTCTCCCAGTGGTACCAGAAGGGCTTCGGCGAAGGAGAACCATCCTGACCCTGGGTGTACCATAGGAGTTGATGTCACAAAGAAGGGAGAGAAATAAGTCCCATGTAAGGGTGGGAAAGTACAGGGGCTGGAGCCATGGAGGAGACAGAAACAATAAAACACATTCCGTTTGAAAAATGCCCTAATGAAACCTAATAGCGTGTGTGCCAATAAAGACAAAAGAGAATAGAAAAATCTCGCAGCCTTGTTCAGCGCCAATCCTGAATTAATAATGTAATAATTAGCAAGAGACTTTCTGACAAATTCGCTGAGTGGGTCATTAGATAGGTCAGGTTTCGTTTGCCCCCACGCCTTTGAAATGGAGGGAGCTAAAGCCAAACTTCTGACCTCACCAGCTCTCCAGAGTGTCAGTAGCTTGGGGGGCTAACTTCCAAGCACCACTGTGGAGGGGGAGCGAAGCAGGCAAGGTTTGACCCGAAAGTACACGGTCTTCAGGACATCCTTAGGGTTTTCAGGTTTCAAGAGCCAGTGCCCCATCTGAGGTGCTCACCTTACCGCCCCGCTACTCCTGTTTCCTGTCACTTAGACTGTAGCCAGTCTTGGAAGATCTTTCCAATCACTTGTCTTCATTCCCGCTCTGTTCTTTACCTGGGATGGCCACAGTGAATGACTACAAACCTAGGGGCCTAAGCCAGCAAACAGGTATCTCTCCCAGTTCAAGAAGTGAGAAGCAGCTGGGCAGTAATGGGACATGCATTTAATCCCAGCTCTCAGGAGGCAGAGGCAGAAGGATCTCTGTGAGTTCTAGGCCAGCCTGGTCTACAAGAGCTAGTTCCAGGACAGCTAGGACTGTTATATAGAGAAACCCTGTCTTGAAAAACCAAAAGAAAAATAAAAAGAGGTGAAAAGCATGGGACCAATGTGTGTACAGGGATGGGCCCCCCTTGAAGACTGATAATCTGATTCCCACTTGCTCCCAGCTCGCTGTGTCGCCAGGGGACCTTGTCTGTCTTCCACTGGCAGGTGCATTACTCCCTTCTCAGCTTCCAGCATCAGTTGGGCACCTTCTCAGAGTTCCTCTGAGAACAAAGTCAAGATGAGACTTTGGTTCTGACTCAATTAAAGGACTTTGATGTTAGAGAGGAGGCAGCATGGACACCATGGGCTGGGGGAAGCTAACAAAATGAGAACAGGACCCAGTTCCCGCAGGAAAGACAAGATGTATGTATTGAAGAAAGGCAGCTCATAGAGGTGTTGGTAATGCCAGAGAAGAGGGATGCAGGTAGCTAAAGATACAGTCACCTGTCCCAGGGACAGTGTGGCCTGTGGGTCTCGATCCATCCATGAACACACTGCCTTTGCTGAATCATCATCATTTCCCGACTTTGAGCCAGAGGAAAGGCATCTGTCATCCAAGACTGCAACGCCTGCCTGTGCATGGATGTCAGGGGCTGGGGCAGGGCTCAGAAGTGTCGTCCCCTCACCCCTTCATCTCCTTCACTGTAATCTAACAGAGAGCACTGGAGTCATTTCTGCCCGTGGAACCGACTGAAAGACCAGCCTGGTAGACAGATGTGCCCCACTGTGGCCTGCCAAGCCCATGCGAAGGGCCATAGAGCTTAGACACAAATATTAATATGATCTTATGAGGAACAGACAAGGCCAGCCCTGTTCACACCTGCCCCTTACCCCGGGCTTCCAGGGTAAGGGTTATGATAGCAGGCATTCAGCGCCTTTTATAAAAAAGTAAGCACTGGGTGAGCAAAAGACGTCCAACACCTACAAAACGTGCCAAGAGGCCAGAGTGACAGAACATGCCAGGCTGCATGGACCATCCCACCAAGCTCTCACGTGTCCCTTGCTCATGTCTACCACACTCTCATCCTGTGTAGGAGACTGAGTAACTGTTCAGTCTGACCTAGTCATTGGCTTACTGGGACCTCACGCTCACCCCCAGCCCTTGGCTGTCAAGAAGCATACATTTGTAATGGTCCATCTCCCCAGGACCACTTAGGTCCTCTTTGGCCTGATAACCTATAGCTACCATGTCTCCTAGGCCTTCAACTTCAGAAGCTAAGCATATGGC
The DNA here is from genome assembly GCF_950005125.1 of Chionomys nivalis. Taxonomy (NCBI): domain Eukaryota; kingdom Metazoa; phylum Chordata; class Mammalia; order Rodentia; family Cricetidae; genus Chionomys; species Chionomys nivalis. The sequence continues at coordinate 9,964,393 of NC_080090.1, forward strand.
ACTGAAACTTGCCATCTTCAGCTAACCCACCAAACCACCAAGGCCAGTCTCTTCCCAGGCCAGATGCCCAAGAGTGTCCATTTCTCCTCCAAAGAGTGAATGGATGTCCCCTGCCTTTGTCAGGATGATCTTAGCCAAGGTCACAAAGCCTTGAGAATTCCCATCTTCCATCCTGATTTAGGCTACCCCACCTCCCTGATCCTAGACTGTCTGGGCTTATAGTATACTCTCTGGAACTTTAGGCAAAAACCCAATGACCTACTGTGTCACACACAAGAAGAGTGTCATCCCCTCTGAGACAACAGGTCAGGGTCACCCCATGGGCCTTCCAACTGGGCAGGTGTACTCTCCCTCTGCAGATATTTCTGTTTCTAACCTGAAACCACTTTGTGCTCATCCAACAGCTTTGGCTCCTTCGTGGGTGTTCTGGAGACATGGGCAGCCTTAGCCTCCTTGGAACCACCTCTGTGGGGCTGGGTGGGGGCAGGGCCAAAGAGCCACCCAGCAGGTAAGTGAGACAGCAGGAAAAGAGCCGCAGACAGCAAGAAGAGGAGTGGTGGGAAACCCTGCATGCCAACCTCATTGTCAGTTCTCCTGGCTGTCACATTCTTGGTCCTCACCACACCATCATCACCCATGCCATCGTTACTTCCTAAATACAAGGTTGAAACTTCAGTACTGCAGCCTGGAAGCACTGAACCAGAAGGCCAGCGGCTGTTCTGAACAGGGACTTACCTTCATTCACCTTAGTTTGTCTTTTCAGCCCTCAACCAGCTTAGTTCTCTCTATCTAGCACCTCCTGCGGTTGTTCATTCAACTCGTACTTTTGAAAAGACTGTGTGTGCGTATATGTGTGTGTGTGTACATGCTTGGGTGTGAGCACACATGTAACAGTGTAATTAGAGGCAAGAATTACTTCTCTCCTTCATCTATGTGGGTTCCATGAGTTAAATTTAGGTCATGGGACAGCAAGTATCTTCACCCCTGAGCCTCTTTGCTGACTCCTATGACTTTAGTCTCCCCCTGCATCAGTTAAATGTGATTTCAGAGCTGTCTGAATGTGGCTCGTGCTCTCCCTCACAGGCTCATGTGCCCCATTCATTCCCAGAGCTGCGGCTGACCTCAGGAAACTTCTCCACGCCTCGCCTTCACCTTTCCGGCTGAAGGAATCAGAGTCCGTTTAGTGACGTGGAGCCTCCGAGGTTTGCCTGGGCCTCTGCTGGGGACCCCTCCCCGGATACTTTGCCACTTTTGTCTATGGCCTCCCCTTGCCACCTTGGCCACCTCAGTCAGCTGTGTGAATGTCTTTGGGACAAGAGTGAGACCTGCCTCGTGAGGCCATGAGAAGGATCATCCTGGAACTGTACTGGAAAAGCATAAACAGGAGCCATCTGCCTGCCATGACACCACAGCTCCCTCACTCTTCCACCTCTCAACAGCTCCAGAAGGTTCTGCCTCGGGGAAGACAAACACCATCCAACAAAAGCACAGAGAAATAGCAACAGGGGAGAACTGAGAGAAAGCACCCACCCTTTCCTCTGTGGACTCTCACATAGTCCAGAACCTTCGGGGTTGTGCTCACCCTACTGCCCAGTGACCGGTGTCTGTCAATCTGGGCTCTCCATAGAAACAAGACAGAGACCAGGGAAGCAGGGATCATGGTTGTGCTGCTGGTCACACACTCGGAACTCCTCCTCTCAGTCTTGTGAGGTTTCGGCTCAGGTCATGTCAACACCGAGGGAAGTGTCAGTGTTGAGACGTGATTGAGCAAGCAGCTCCTTTCCTGCCACTGCCGAGGGGCTGAGAGCTGCCTGTGGAGACACAGGCTGACAAGCGGGATGCCTCCCTCCCTAGCAGGCTTGTAGGACTCCTAAAAAATATTCCAGGTGGGACGCTCCCAAGCGAAACCCAGTGGGTCGCCTGTGGAAATTCCCCAGCCTGATTCCCGCTCCGTCTGGGTCACCCGCCCCTCCATTTGTATCACCCTCTGGAGATAGCAGCTCCATTTTCCAGACTGCCCTGCGACCTTCACACGTGTCCTGTGGTGTCACATGCCAGCACCAGGCCCTTTGGATGCTCTCCAGCCCCAGCAGGTGAGAAGTGCCCTTTAGCCCCTCTCTTGACTGGGTCAGAAGATACTTCTACATAACCCCACATGGAGAAACTCCATCTCTCCCATATCCTTCTCCCTCCCAGAGTTCTCTTCCCCTCCCACCTACTTCGGGCATGCTACAGGCTGCTTTGCCCATGTTCTGTCTGACCACATTATTCTGGTAGGACAGAAACGATGGGTGGAAAGAAAGCATAGACTTTTCACTGTGAAAGACCCCTCAAGACTCCCAAACCCCTCTCCCTGGCCAGTCTTGTCAAATATCCATCTGAGAGAAGCAGATTGCTGCCGCCGCCGCCACTGCTGCTACTGAAATTAACGGAATCTGGCAGGAGACCCTATTGTTTTTCCAATCCAGAGTTCTGCCAAGCAAACACAGGGATCTTGATGAAAATGGCCGCTCCAGAGGACTATGTTTCAGGGAGACAAGATGCTCCCATACCACCCTCAGCCTGGGCATGTGGCACAAGCACGGGCTGGAGTCTCTCTTGTTCTGAGAAGCTGGCAAGTTTTTGGGTTTTGGAGTTTTTTGGTGGTGATTTTTTTTTAATGCAACTAAAATGTTAAACAGGAAGCCTTTCAGGATGCCTGCCACGGACAGCAACCAAGTGCCAAGTTCCCTCTCTCCCATGGCAGCAGCTCCAAGCCGACATTTTGTGATTTGGGGACGCTGGGTCCAGGTTCAGAGGACGGCAGCCAGAGACCCTGGAAAAAGCCTCACTGCATTGAAGAAGGCCCTTTGTCCTCCATGTCCCCACACCTATCAATCTGTGTCCAATGGGTGTCCCTCCTGGCACTGTCATCTAGATGGACCGTGACAGACACGGGCTGCATCAGAAGCCCTTCTTTATTCCCTAGGTGGAAAGAGAGCCCTCTCTTCCCACACCTCGAACAGGTAAAAGCCACCATGCTCTCCTCCCTCTTGGCTGTCCACTGTTTCATCCTCAGACCATGCTAGAGAGGGATTTGATTACGGCCACCACTTGAAAAGCAGCGTTTGTGCCTTCTCACCACAGCGCCTCTGTCTGTCCTCACCCCATTGTCTTAGGGCACAACAGAGTGGCAATCTGCACTGTCGCCCCCATGGAGGAGGCTTTTGTTGAAACAGAAACTTCAGATGGCCTGAAAGGAGCTGAATGAAGTGGGAATGTGAACCAAGCCATCAGTATCGCCTGAGAAGAAAGGAAGAGCCAGGAAGAGGTTCTGAGACAGTGCAGGTGCCAGTCTGGGGACCAGGCACTTTCACAAGGGGCTCCGGACATGTGGTTTCACTTTAAATCTTTAGAGATAACCGGTCCTCACTGGTCTCTGCTTTCCTCAGCTCTTGGGGACAGACACTTATCAGTAGTCAGGTATTGCACGTGTCATGCAGAATGGGGCATCTTTACAAGAGAGACAGTCCCATGCTCTTCCTAAATGTTCCTGGGTCCTTACACAGCAGGGACTCCCTAAACGCTTATAAAAGGATGGATGGAAAACAGAGAAAGGGAGATGAAGAAGGAGGAGAAAAATGTTCATTGTTAAGATGCAGATGACAGTAACTATTTTCTCACTAAACAGGGCCACGCTATGACAGACCCGCCTGACCCTTCCCAGCTACCACCACATCCCCCACCTATTGCTATAGTGATATTTCATTTGTATTTTAACAAATAAAGCTTGCCTGAAGTTCAGAGAGTAAAACAGCCTCAATGATCAGCCTTACAGACCAGGCAGTGGGTAGTGACACACACACCTTTAATCCCAGTAGCCACACTAGTCTGCCACATTAAAGAGGTGGTAGTGGTGCATACTTTTAATCCCAGCACTAGAGAGGAATATAAGATGGGAGGAGACATCTCTTAGGCACAATCTCATTCTGAGATTCCTGGAGGCAGGATCACCATTTCAGACTGAGGTAGAGGTAAGAGCCAGTGGCTGGCTGTTTGCAGCTTTTCTAACCTTCAGGCTGAACCCCAATTTCTATCTCTGGGTTTTTATTAATCATGCTGCACATTTTAGCTGGCACATCCTTCCTCCAGTTGCTTCCCATTCAAAGATGAGGGGTAGCTACCTGATGCCAGCACCCTCTTCCCAGAGGATGTCCTGAACACAGTCCATGCTCTGGAGCTCCCCAGGGAGCATGGAGAAAGTGGGCTCCAGAGAAGCCCATAGTCCTGTTTGTCAGAGTCCCCAGCTCCCCTGAGTCTCCCTTATACGTCTCTAAGGGTGCCCCTCTGACAGCCATGTACACCCAGATACCTGCCCCAAGCTCTGCCTCGAGGGAATCTAAGTGATGCAGACGTGGAAGGAATCTCTTGAGAGGAAGAATGGAACTCCTGCAACATTCTGGTGAAGGATTCCATGATTTCATGTGTGTCAAAATGGCACAACAGCACCTCTTTCCCCTAGTACAAGCATCTATAAAAATGAATATAAAAGTGAGTGGCCACCTTTAGCTTTCATTCTTTCTGCGCTGGGCACTGAACCCAGGGCCTTGTCCATGCAGGCAAGTCTTAACCATTGAATTCTATCCCTAGCCTTAGCTCTTGAGATGAGACTTTACCATGTATCCCAGGCTGACCTTGATATCAAGATCCTCTTGCCTCAGTCTTCTGAATGCTCAGATTGTGGCCAGGTACCACCATGCCCAGTGGAGCCTCCATCCTGGTGGACACACTTGATAGAAACAGCTATCTCATACACAGGAAAACTACAGAATGGAGGAGCACAACACCCAGGGTGAGCTCGGGAGATCTGGGAGAAGCTTGAGAGGTCTGAGGGGCTGTGTTGGTGTTTCAGTGGCAAGCAGCCAGCAGGGGCTATCAGATTGAGGTCCTCTGGCAAAGGTTAACAGAGGAGCTGGTTTGGTAAAAAGTCACAGAGTGGCTGGTGGCAGAGGAGCTGCTGCTCCATACCATGCAAAGTTTTGATGGAACAAGAGAAATAGGAATAAAAATAATAATAATAATGCAATAGGAAAAATGACCAGAGAGCCCAAGTGCATCTATGGAAAAAAAAAGAAAAGGAAAGGGCTCCAGTTCTGCCTCTCCCCACATCCTACCCCAGCTTCTGCTAGATCTCCCAGCTGATATGGGATTCCCCTCTGCATGCTGTGAATATCACTGGTTAATAAAGAAACTGCATTGGGCCTATAGCAGAGCTATAGGAGAACAGAGATAGGTGGAAAAACCTAAACTGAATGCTGGGAGAAAGGAGGCAGAGTCAGGGAGAAGCCATGGAGCTGCTGCCAGAGACAGACATGCTGAAACTTTGCTGGGAGGTCACAACCTCGTGGTGATGTATAGATTAATGGAGATGGGTTGAATTAAGATGTAAGAATTACCAAATAAGAAGCTAGAGCTAATGGGCCAAACAGTGATTTAAATAATATAGTTTCTATGTGATTATTTCGGGTCTGAGTGGCCAGGAACTAACTAGAGGCCTTCCTCCAACAAACTGGCACATCAAAGTGGTGGACTAAATCCATGTAAAACCTGAGAGGGCTTGGAAAGGAATTCTAGACACTAAAAAACAAAGTTTAGCCACATTTATTTCCCTAAATGAGCTTTGCTTGCAGGCAGAATGCTGAGGCTCCTTTAAGAGAGGTTTTCCTGATTCATTGGTAGCAGGAAAAAAGCCATGCTGTTTTGAAACTGCCAGCTTTCTGGTCTGTGCTGCCAGTGTGACCTGTGGCTCTTTCAAAAGACCGAGCATTTAAATGGCGTTTGTAAGCAGCATTTGCATACTGCTTAATGGCTCGACATAGACCTGTTGCATACTTGGAACTGGGGCAGTGTACATGACTCAGAGGCAGTGAATGGACCTCCTCTGCCATGTCAGACAGGTGGAGCAAGCAGGCAGGGCCATATTACCCTAGCAATGACACTGTTTAAGGTTTTAAGAAGCACTTAGCATTTTAAGAAACCCTCCTGGACAGTAAAGAATTACAGATGCACGATAGGACAGATACAAACATAAAAGACCTCTAAATGGGTTACAGTGTTGAATACGTAGGCTTGGCAGAGAGAAGAAAAAATAAAGTATAGACAGTTATAAAAGGAAGTAATTAGTTTAAAAAATAAAACAAAGTCTTTAAAGAGACTGAGTATAGACAGTCATAGCTTAAAAGGAATAAAGAATAATAAGCCTCGTAAAGATGGAATGTACACAAAGAGTCTGGATTATGTATGTTATTTTATTTTCTTTGAATTTTTTGACTGTGAAGGAGCTACATAACCAACATATATACCTTAAAGATATTTTGTCTTCAAAATTTGGGTCTAATGATATGTTGCTTTGGAAAAGAGGTTCTTCTATTGTTTCCACAGAGGATGAGAACCTGTGGATTCATGCCAAGCTAATGTGATTTGATGGACCAAGATCCCCTGTCAAAGGAGCTGCGGGCCACTTCCCACCACCTGGCTCCTGGCCACTGGCTAGTTTTATCCAAAATAATTACACAGAAACTGTATTCATTTAAACACTGCTTGGCCAATCAGCTCGTCTAGCCTCTTACTGGCTAATTCTCACATCTTGATCAACCCATTTCTAATAATCTGTGTAGCACCACGAAGTGGTGGCTTACCAGGAAGATTCTAACCTGTGAATCGGAGAGGAGAGCTATGGCGTCTGACTCACTTCCCTTCTTCCCAGCATTCTGTTCTGTCTACTCCACCCACTTATGTTCTGACCTATCAGGCCAAGCAGTTTCTTTATTAATTAACCAATGAAAACAACAGATAGATAGAAGACACTCCTACATCAATCTCCTGAAAGGTTGCCTTGGATACCCCTCAAAAAATTACTTTGCCAGCAGGAAGAAGTTTGGAGATCTACACCTGTATTCCCAAATATTGTTTTTAAATGTTTGTTTACAATTAAAAGGGGATATGCCATAGAGATTTGCATTGGTGTAGATCTTGATTTATTGATACGAATTTAAGGTCAATTCTATTACATGTATTTCTGCCCTTGATTAAGGTATTGTGATTGTACAGCTCATTTAAAAATGTAATGCATAATTAAGCTATAGTAGTCAAGCTTCCAGTCATGTTAGTTAGATTTCCTATATGTACATAGATGTATTTCAGATAGATAGGCATTCTTCAAACCTTTCAAAGACTACAGAATATGGCATTTAAAATTTTTTAAGAACTTAGGACTTTCATAACAGTGAGACACAACTGCTCCTGACAGCACCAATTACTTCAAGAGGAAGATGGGCATTGAAGAGGCTCCTTATGGAGTTGGTTAGCCATTTGGGCAAGAAACTGCTCTTGCCTGAACTGCTTGGTGAACTGGACATGTAGGACCACAGAGAAATGACTGCTAAACTTGCCTAAAAGGTGAGATGATTCTTTGGGGTTTCTGCTTCATGAAAGAGTCTGCTAGACATTCTGCAGGACACAGATACTGGATTCTATGGGCCTGCAGGCTAAAGATGGATGCCCCAATGATACAGAAGAACTTTAGGTGACTGCTTAGGCAGCAAGATGTCTCTGTCAATTCTAGAGTTTTGGAAGTTGCTTACAATGAACTTATTGTTTACTTAAGGTAATATTATATCCTTCTGGAATCTTTGATGGCATTGAAGAATTTATAGCTATAGTTTTCTTTAGTTATGATAAAAGATAAAGTATATATAAATATTGTAACTGTAATTATTAAATTTTACTATGTTAAAGTTAAAATCTTCCTTTTTATTTAAACAGAAAAGGGGAGGTAATATGGGATTCTCCTCTGTATTCTGTGAATATCATTGGTTAATAAAGGAGCTGCATTGGGCCTACAGCAAAGCTATAGGGGAACAGAGCTAGGTGGGGAAAACTAAACTGAATGCTGGGAGAAAGGAGGCAGAATCAGAGAGAAGCCATGGAGCCGCTGCCAGAGACAGAGGCACTGAAACTTTGCTGGTAGGCCACAAACTCGTAGTGATGCACAATGGGTTAAACTAAAATGTAAGAGTTAGCAAATAAGAAGCTAGAGCTAATTGGCCAAGTAGCGATTTAAATAATATGGTTTCTGTGTGGTTATTTCAGGTCTGAACAGCCAGGAATTAACTAGCAGCCTTCCTCCAACACCCAGCCAAGAAGACAAAGATAGAGCAGAATTGAAAGGGTCAGTGAGGAGGCTTGGACAGACAGAAGTCAACATATGTGGCGGTTTTGCTTAACAACAGTTTTTAAATGTTTATACTTTTTTTTTTTTTTTTTTTTTTTTTGGTTTTTCGAGACAGGGTTTCTCTCTGGCTTTGGAGCCTGTCCTGGAACTAGCTCTGTAGACCAGGTTGGCCTCGAACTCACAGAGATCCGCCTGCCTCTGCCTCCCAAGTGCTGGGATTAAAGGCATGCGCCACCACCACCCGGCTAACAATTTTAACTTTAATATGTATTTTTAACCATCTTATGATCTATTCTCAGAGACATCTCACATAGGTTCTAGTATTTCCTAACAGGTCCAATCCAGACTCCTTAGAGAAGCACAGATCTCTACTTCTTGGGAAGAAATTGCCTGAAGGACCCATTCCACATGCTCGTCTTGGCCACGTGGCTCCACATGTGTGTGAGTTCCAGGAGCTGGAGAGACAAAGATGAATGTCGTAGACACCCCTTAGCTTCGTGGGATTTGGGGCTTACTCCTGCCCACCTGAGCACCTCATTGTCCCTAGGGTCACTCCAGGGTCATTGGCATCTTCAGCGTCTAAAAGGGCTGTTGGCATCTTTGTGTGGTAGGACAGATAAAGGTTCCCGACAAGGCCTGATGTGGATATCTGATTCTCTGGAGAGGCAAGGAAGGTGTCTATATTATCTCCTGGGACTTGGAAGCACATGGCGTGGTGTGTGTGGGAAAAACACAGCCATGGTCCAGGGTCTGGCTCTGTTGTAAAATCTGAGGCACAGTGATATCTGTGATCCAGTTCCTAACCAACTAAATCTTCTCACTGCCGACCATCCCCAAACTCTGTCTAAACCCACATTGCAAGGAGACACAAGCAGGACGTATCAGTGACCAAAGAGCCACCCTCATGCCCAAGATTCAGAAAAGAACACCTTCCAAGGTCCAATGCTCAGAAGCTAACTGGGAGCAGTGAAGAGTGCTCTGTTGTAAATAGGCCTCTATTTCCATCGAAGAGATGGGTCTAGAACTTTCCTTGCAGGTTTTCATGAGTGGTTCATAGGATCTTCCCTGTGAATTCACCCAGTGCCTTTTTGGTAACAGGGCTTCCATGAATGGGAGCTACCTGAAACACAGAGAACCTATACAGGAAGGATGCTGTTACTAATTACTCTTCTATCACTGTAGCCATGACCCTAGGAGAAGAAGACGAAGAGGAAGGGTTTCTTTTGTGTTGGTGTCTGAGAGGACACAGGCCATTGTGCTAGGGAAAACACAGCTGCAGGGAAGTTCAAAGCTGTGGTGGCAGGAACATGAGGCTGCTTGCTCACATCTGTGAGGACCAAGGAGCTGAGATGGGGATCATATGAGACCAGTTGATAGATCTCAAGACACACTACAGAAATAAATTCTCTTCTTCCACTGAGGCTATATCCCAGAAACTCCCAAGACAACATCAACAGCTGGGGACCAAGGGCTTGAACCCAAACCTATGGGGGTGAGACAGTACCAACAGTTGGGAGCCAAGGGCTCGGACACAAACCTTGGGGGTACATTTTCCATTCAAACCATAAGTGGCCAAGAGAAAAGTCCAGAACATTCTTCCCCACTGAAAGACTCTTAGCATAGCCCCTGACCCAGTTGCCAGCTTACCCTCATCTTAGGGACCCATAAATTATCTAGATTTATTCATGATCAAGTTAAAATAAGAAAAAGAGTTAAGCAACATAGATGTCCCCAACAATATTGTGTAGAAGACTACGATGCTTTGGTGCTGGGACACTTGGGCTACTGCTAATTAGCATGACCCTGAACAAGTCACTCAAACTCTCTGGGCCTTAGCATCTTCACCTGTGCAAGGGACACACAGAGAGGAGTGTCTGGCAGGAGAGAGAAGCAACAGAACAGAGAGATGAGGCTGGACAATCTGATCATCCATCTGCCTCTTCTCTCAGGAAGACAATTCATGAGGAGGCAAACATCTGCCCACTCAGCCCTTCCTTTGAATTAACCACAGGATAAAAGCCCACAAAGTCAATTCAAACTCTGACCTAGAGGAAGACTCTGACTTTCCATTTTTCTATAGCCTGCTCTCTTAAGACCATCAGGCACAATAAACATGGCTTCGGGAGCAGACTGATTCCTCTTTGGCAATTCCTCAACAACCTCAAAGGAGATTGTCCCCCACTTCCCTTCTCAGGGTCCACCTCCTTTTCACTCAGGCAGCCCGCTTACTTATGAGGAGGAAGGAAGAGACAATAAAGCAATTGATTAAAATTAAACCATCTCATAGGACCAGAGAGTTCTCCTTTACACCCCACCTTCCCATTATTTCAACCAATTTCTCTGATGAGCTTGATGGTCCACCAAGTAATTTGGTGTCCATCCCTCCTTGGCTAGTCTGTCATTGGAAAAAAATCACAATGCCCAGGCCCAAGAAGAATCTCCTCACTAAAAAAAAAACTCTGCATTCCTGAGTGACAACAGCTCTCTCCTCAAACTCAGAGACCGCCAAGTTAAAAACAGCAGCCGGTAGCTTTAGATGGCACAAGCGGCAGAGGTAGAGATGCGTGAGAGCAGCGGGCAGTCTAAGCCATCTGCCATCTTGGCCCGTTCTGGCTTCCCTCTTCCCAGAGGCAATGGGCATCTCAGTGGCATAGGAAGCCGGACTTCTCGGCAGGGTGCATGGGCTGGGCAATGTCTTGGACTGGAAGATCGGGTTGGCCTGGAAGGAGTCAGGCAAAGGCTGGCTGCCTCATCTGCCCACTGGCCCATGTGCTATCTGGCTAAAGGTGCGAATGTCTGTCTAGTGGAAGTGTCAGAGGCAAGGGGAAGTCAAAAGCCCTGTTGCAATCAGGTGGGCCTAGGAGCAGACATGAGCTGAAGACATTTTCAGGAAACATTGACTGACCTGAAGCAATAACACACAGATGAAATTAAAAAAGAACATGCTGGGCTCAGCTGGGTTTCTTGTCTTCCCAGAAGAGGTCACAGATCTACTCAGCTTCCTTTCCTGTCCTGAGAGCCAACCTCACAAGTTACCCCTACTCCAGAGAGCACCCCAGCCCAGCCCTCATCACCTCTGAGTATTATCTTCCTAGATGGACTGACAGCCTATCCCCAGGAATAAAAATCACCCTATTGTGGTGAGCTCCTTGAGGGCAAGGATTGTGTCTTGTGTGCCTTCATGAGAAACAGCCCAGTGCTTCCTATGTGGTCTGTGTTCAACCCTGTTCACCAGGTACCTGAAGCACCAAAGGCAACATTTCCACCTACAGCACCTCTGTGAATCTGTAAATGAAGAGTTCTGTTCACTTGAACCTCCTCTTTCTGTGCCTCCAGGCTTGGCCAATCTCTATTCATGAGCCACATGTGCCCAGAACGGCCAGCATGGTCTAGCACTTTTGTAGACCACAGTATCATGTCACAGCATCAAGAGGCTGGACATCCCTTGTAGATTTTCTTTGAAGGCTATAACTGCCCTTTAGTATGTCACCATGTGCACCCCCTTAAAATCCAGTCTTGTTTACTGAGTTTTCTTGCATTAGTTCACAAACCTACCTACAGATTTTTGTGTGTGTTCATCCAATGGAGCAGCCAAGATCCCATAGGGATCACCCATTTAATGACAACCTCAATTCTTTTTTTATTTTTTATTAGATTACAAATATTAGGTTTCATAACAGTATTTTTCAAACAAAATTTGTTTTGTTGTTCCTCTCCGCCCCCCTTCTCATCCTCCTCCCCACCCCGTACTTTCCTGATTTCATGCCGCTTGTACCCTCCTCACCCCCAATTTCCTCAGCACTTCTTATTCCTCTCCCATGCTATCTGTCTGGTTTCACACCCTGTGCCCATTTTCACAGCTTCCTATTGATTTCTGAAATACTGAAATTATTCATATACACAGAGATTAAGAAAAGCAAGAGGTTGGCAGGTGACTTGATAGGTAAAGTGCTTGTCACACAAGTATAAGGACCTGAGTTCAAATCTCCACAAAACCACATAAAGCTGATGCAGAAACACACAGCTGTCATCTCAGTGCTCCTATGGAAAGGTGGGGTCAGAGGCAGAAGAATCCCAAACCTCAGGTCAGCTATCACAGTGGAGGCAAAGGTGAACTCAAGGTCTGTCTCAAACAAGGTAGAGGTGAGCTCAACACCTGAGGCATTCTCTGACCTCCACACGAACACTGTGGTATGTGCATACACCTGTGCTCTCTGTCTCTCTGTCTCTCTCCCTGTCTCTCTCTGTCTCTCTGTCTCTGTCTGTCTGTCTCTCTCTCTCTCACACACACACACACACAGTATGGGAAGTCCTTCTGTATATGTGTTGCTTTTATTGGTTAATGAATAAAGAAGCTGATTTCAGCCAATAGCTTAAGAATATAGCCAGGCTGTAGCCCCATCAGAGACAGACAGATGCCAGATGGAAACTTGCTGGTACGCCACAACCACATGGTGATATACAGATTAATAGAAATGGGTTAAATTAAGATGCAAGAGCTAGCCAATAAAAAGCTAAAGCTAATAGGCCAAGCAGTGATTTAATTAGTACAATTTCTATGTGGTTATTTTGGGAGTCTGGGCAGCCGGGAAAAACAAGCGGTCTCCAACTACAAACTGGCGCTCCAACATGTGCTAGCTAAATCCACACAAAACCTGAGAGGGCTTGGAAAAGAATTCTAGACACTAAAAATCAAAGTTTAGCCACATTTTTTCTTTGGATGGGCTCTGTTGGCAGCATGTTGCAGTTCCTTTAAAATAAGTATGGTAGCAGAAAAAAAACTGCATGGTTTCAATGGTGGCATCCTGGTTCGCTAACACAAATGGCTCTGACTCTTTCAGGAGGGCCAGTCAAGGAACATTTAAATGGGGTTTGTAAGCAGCATGTTACGAACTGCTAATGACTCGACATAGACCTGCTGCAAACTTAGACCTGGGGTGGTGTACGCAGCTTGCAGATGTGGCGAACATGCCTCTGCAATGTTTGGCTGGGGAGAGTGAAAAGGCAAAGCAGCCTTAGTCCTAGTAATGTCACACACCATTTTAGGAAACACTCCTGGGCAGAAAAGGATTTCAGATATACAACAGGACAGATTCAGACATAAAAGACCTCTAAACGATACACAGTGTGTTTAAAAATGTATGTAGGCTTGGGAGAAAGAAGCAAAAGAGTAAAGAGTAAATGTCAAATAAGAGTATAAACAGTCATATATTAAAGGAGTAAAGATAATTAAATGAATATTAAACTTATAGAAAAAGTAATAGAGTAAGAAAAATAAGCCATGCAAAGATGGAAAATACACAGAGAGCCTAGATTATATATATTATTGTGTTTTCTTTGAATTTTTTTACTGTGAAGGAGATAAGTATGAGCTGCTAAGATAAACTAACATAAAGGTATCTTGACTTCAAAATTTGGGTCAAAGGATATGCTGCTTTAGAAAAAAGGTTCTTCTTTTGTTTCTACAGAGGATGAGAATCCATGGAATCCTTCCAGACTAATATGCTTTGATGGACCAAGAACCCCTGAAAGGTTGCCATAAACACCCACAAAAATTACTTTGGCCAACAAAAAGCAGGAAGCAGTTCAAAGAGATTATGCCCAAATTCCCAAATATTGTTTATAAATGTTTGCTTACATTTAAAGGGGGATATGATATAGAGATGGATTCTTTGCATTGGTATAGATCTTGGTTTATTGATACAAATTTTAGGTCATTTTTGTTATATGTATATTTCTGCTCTTGATTAAGGTATTGTGTTTGTGCAGCTCATTTAAAAATGTAATGTATAATTAAGAAGTATAGGTTAATAGATAATCATCTATAATAGTCAAGCTTATATTCATATTAGTTAGGTTTTCTAAATATATAGAGACATATTTTTGTTAGATAGGTATTCTTCAAATCTTTCAGAGGCCTTTAGAATATGGCATTTAAAACATTTTAAGAAGTTGGGACTTTTCAGGACAATGAGACACATCTGTTCCTGATAACACTAATCTATTTCAAGAGGATGATGGGCACCAAAGAGGTTCCTTGCCATTTAGGCAAGAAACTGCTCTTGCATGGGCTGCTTGATGCTATGCTGTATGAACTGGACATGCAGAACCTACAGAGAAATGACTACTGAACTTGCCTAAAGGTAAGATGATCCTTTGGGGTTCCTGCTTCATGAAAGAGTCTGCTAGACATTCTTCAGGACACAGAAAAAATGTGACTGACAAACTGTCTTTGAAACTTCCTGCTTTGTGGAAAAGTCTGCTAGATACTATGGGCCTATAGGCTGAAGATGGATGCCCCAATGGTACAGAACTTGAGGTGACTGTCTGGTGTAGAACAATTGTCTGTATTCTGTCAATTATATTTTAAATAAATGCTGATTGGTCAGTAGCCAGGCAGGAAGTAGAGGCAGGACAACCAGGCCGGAAGTAAGGCAGGGCAAACAAGAACAGGAAAATTTGGGCATGAGGAAAGCTTGGTCCAAAGTCCTGGCCCAGCCACAGAAGAAGCAAGATGTGACTGCCTCGATGAAAAAGGTACCAAGCCACGTGGCTAACATAGACAAGAATAATGGACTAATGTAAGTTACAAGAGTTAATAAGAAGCCTGCACTAATGGGCCAATCAGTTTATAACTAATGTAGACCTCTGCGTGATTTATTTGGGACCTAACGATTGCAGGAACTGGGCAGGACAGAAACCTCTCAGTCAACAACTGTCCAGGGAGTGAGATGTCTCTGTCAATTCTAGAGGTTTGGAAGTTGTTTACAATGAACTTATTGTTTACTTAGGTAATATTATATCCTTCTGGAGTCTTTGATGGAGTTGAAGAATAGATAGTTATAATTATAGTTTTCTTTAGTTAAGATAAAAGATGAAGTATATATAAATGTTGTAACTGTAATTATTGTTTGCTACCTGTTTTGTTATATGTAATTTTACTAGGTTAAAGATAAAACCTTCCTTTTTATTTAAACAGTAAAGGGGACTGGTGTAGGAGGTCCTTCTGTATATGTGTTGCTTTTATTGGTTAATGAATAAAGAAGCTGCTTTCAGCCAATGGCTTAACAGAATATAGCCAGGCTGGAATATGAATATATATATATATATATATATATATATATATATATATATATATATGGAGAGAGAGAGAGAGAGAGAGAGAGAGAGAGAATAGGCAGAGTCAAGCGAGAAGCCATGTAGCCCCATCAGAGACAGACAGATGCCAGATGGATAAAAAAGAAAACAGAATAAAGCTAAGCATGACTAGCACATCGCATGTTATAGCTTCATAAATGGACTACAGTCTGGTGCTGAGCTTCCAATGATAACAGAGCATGAACAATCTCAGTTTGAAATATCCAAATGTCAAGCCGTCTTTTAGGGGGCTCCTCTAAACCTAGACTTGTAAACATACACATATTTACATACGTGACTGAAATGGCCTGGATGGCTCCACAAAACCCACTGCTACCAATGAAGACGTGGTCCTTGAAACATGGAGAAAGAAGGTTCTAGACTTCTGTGTGGGGCATAATGGTTACTATATCTCAGAGAATCAGAAACAAAAATCAAAAATTAGCATGAGCTTCTCTGTACCCCATGGTTTCTGTCGCCATAGTCCACCTGACATCCCCATGGCCTGGCTTTGGCCACACCCTCCTTCCCTGGCCCTGAGTGTGTTCTCTCTGAGTGGAAACACATGTTTAAATAAAAACTGGTGGCAAGGGGTGTGTCTCAGAGTTTCATCCCAGGCTCTGGCTCTTTACTACCAGCCCAATGGCAGCTTGCCTGCTGGTTTCCATAAGGCTTGAGCCCATCAGGTTCTGAGAGGCCTTCCTAGTTTCTTCTCTGCCATCTTTTGACCCAAAGAATTGCAGGACATCTCCCGGTCTACCTGTCTTATGACTGCCTGAAATCAGTTTGTGTGTTTGTGTGTGTGTGTGTGTATATACATGTAGCTTATATATGTGCATGTGTAAATGTAATCTGTGCACTTGTGTGATATGTTCATATGTGTAGCATGGGTTGGTATTTGTGGATGTGAGTTTGAATAGGTATGTGTATATGTGTTAAGTATGTGGTATATATGTACATATATTTATGTGCAAGCATATATTGTATATGTGTGTTCTATATGTGTATGTGCATGTGTCTATGTATTTGTATATATGTGTGTGAATATATTAGGATGTGAGTGAGTGGGTTGGTGTGCATTTGTGTGTGTGCATGAGTGTGTGCTCCTGACTCCTGAGCTCACCCTGCATTGCACTCAGTGCTGACAGACTTCGTTTTGGTTAAAAGCAATTGGTGATAAATTGTAAACACCAGTTGCAGAAGTGCTCTGAGTAGGAAGGGGCCATTTCTTAAGCTATGGTAATCACGGGGCACTGGGGGTACAAGTCAGGGAATGCCAGGGTCAGGGTGCATGGGGCACTGGGGGGTACAAGTTAGGGAATGCCAGGGTTCGGGTGTGGGGTACTAAGGGGTACAGTCAGGGAACGCCAGGGTCAGGGTGCATGGGGCACTGGGGATACAAGTCAGGGAACACCAGGGCCCGTAGAAGATAGGAGGGGATGCTGAACAGCTAATCACAGAGACCAAAGGGGGAAAAGCAGAGGGGCTGCAGTGGGGTGCACTCCACACAACATAACTCGGGGTGGGGGGGTTGCAGTGGGGTGCACCCCACACAGCAGAACACAGGGTGGGGGAATCCCACAGCAGGCTAATTCTTAGCTTCCTAAAAGCACCACTGTTTCCTCCCTTGCATGGACACTTACAATACTCCTTTATAAAAACTAAGGTGTGTTTTCCAGGTTAATTTGCTTTAAAGGATTTGTATTTTGAGGCCTTCAAAAGGGTTTTGTGGAAGTTTCTGTAAATGACAGGTGGAGACAATGGCAAGTCACACTCAAAGGCCTCATACTCAGACTGAGGTGCAAGGCTGCCCTTCACTGTCTGTGCATACAGACATGGATTCCTAAGAACCTCACCCCCAACACTCAGTTGTGACCTCATGGAAAGGCCTGCATCTTATTCCTCTTGCCTCCAAGTAACCAGCCCAGAGCCAGGCACAGGCCGTCCATAAAATTCATGGAAGAAATGGAAAGATGCCTTGGAGTGCCATCCCTGAAGGCACTGTGTACGGGGAAGAAAGGACTTGGGAAGTGACAATCCTCAAAGTAAGAAGAAGTTCTCCAAGCTGTCCCACGATCTAAGAACCCAGAGACCAATCACTGTCCTGTTGACCACCCTTCACCCAGAGGGGTGCCCTCAGACACCATAACAATGAGTACCCAGGATGTGCTGCCTTCTCTGCGGACTGTGGAGAAAAATAGAAATGGAAAACTCAGCCTCCACCCTAAGGGGCAGTGAAGCATGAGGAGAACACAGGCTGCCCACAGTAAAGATGGTGGCCATGCCCTGCAACAGACTCTGGTCCCATCATCTACCTACATTCTCTCATTTGGGTCTCTCCGCATCAGAAAAAGACAACAGCATCTCCGTTTTGGGGCTAAGCGCTATGGAACAAAGACACAGGAAGGGCTGTCTTATGAGTGGGAAGCCAAGATTCTCAACCTTTCCTAGATGCCAGGCCCACCACATGCTCATTCCCCAGGCTGCTCCCACATACCCCAGAGCCTGACCCCTTAGATTCCTGCTTCAAGCCTTTCAAGGTTGCACTTGCCACCTGAAAATCCACCTTCCCTTTATCAGTTCCTTTCCTAGGGGATGGCAGAGCTTACCTGACTCTGAGCCTCTAGAGTTCAGTGGTTTCTTGGTTGTGCCTCATGGTTCTTCCTAACCACTCTGAACTGTTTGACTGGTGCTATTTACCCTGTGTGGCAGTTAATCTTCATTGTCCACAGGCAGGGTTAAGCATTCTAAAAGATACATACACCTCTGGTTGTGTCTATGTGTATATTCCCAGAGGTATTTAACTGAGAAAGGAAGACCTTGAATGTAGGTGGCACTATCTGATGGGCTGGGGTCCCAGGATGGAGGAAGGAATCGTAGGTGATGAGTGCCTGGATTAATCTCTCTGCTTCCTGACACACATGCAATGTGGACAGCCACCTCATGTTCCTGCTGCCCTGCCTTCCATACCATGATGGACTGTGAACCCTTAAACTGTAACACGAGAGAGCGAGAAAAAAAAAAAAAAAAAAACAATATGCCACGGGTGTTCTAGAAGCCTGCCTATCAATGTTCTTCAAACACTCATGGATAATGTGTCTTTTCCAGGTATCTGCTGGGGCCAGGTCATGCTCTTGCCAATGTTCAATCCCAAAGCATTTCACAACTCATGCAGCAGCAGCTTGAAGTCAGCCATGTGGGGATGTACACTGCAGAAATGGATAATGCCTGCAAATTGAGGGCCATCCCCAACCAATGTTAATGGGCAAAATTGAGTGACACACAGCTGTTTCGGACTCTGGCTCCCCAAATCACTCTCTGTCCAGTTTTTTGTGTCATACAATGTGCCCTGGGGTGTCTGCATGCAATGAGCACATGTGGACATGGAACTTGTCAGAAATCTAGGTGCTCAGTGAGAGGCAGCAGAAACCCAGAAGGGGAATATTGATCTGAAATTAATCTTTAGCCTCATGCTGTCCCTCCAACCAGTACCTTCTGAGATCTGACCAGAGTCTATAAACAAGGTCACACTTGATTCATCTTTCTAAAGTTGTGGGAATTACCTGTGAGAGCCCAGCTGAACCCCAGGTCTGTACAGCACCAATGTCAGGACTTCCTCTACTCCATCATACTACAGAGTCATGACATCATACTTCCTGTCCTCCGTCCTGGATTCCCCAACTTCTCCTGCTAGCCCATGGCAGACAGGACAAGAGCAGCTGTGATGGACAGTGGTAGAGGGACAGCCAGACCCAGGCGCTCTGCTGGACGGCTGGGAAGAGAAGATCCATCTGCGATGCCCACTGCAACAGCAGTTCTGTGGATGAGCTGCAAGCTGATGTACGGATGGATCCCTGGTCCTCAGCAAGAGGGGCAGCTGCCCTGCTGGCACCTGCCTGAGTGTGCCATACAGCTGAGGCAGAGTAGAGAGAAATCCCTTTCCTTCCACAGAAATAAATAATTAAAGCCAAAGTTTGCCAACTTGCCAGTGGGTGGAGAGAATACAGTTTATCCAAAGTCTCTCACAGAAGAGCACCCATGGGCACTCAGGCCCAGCACTACCCAGGCAAACATCACTGTGTTTCTCAGAAGCCAAATTCTGTACTGTGAGTGTCTCATTGCCACCTGGCCCCAAGGCTACAAAGGCTTGGGGGCAGAGGAAGAGGCTGACTCACAGGAGAGCAGAACTACAACACACCAAGGTGGGTGAAGCAGGACAGTGCCACAAACAGGCAAGCTGTGAGCCAAGCAGAATGAACTAGAACCCAGGACGGAAAAGGAGCTGAGTGTCTAACCTCCATCATTCTGGCAAAAAAAAAAAAAAGGTGTGCTCTGGAGCTGCTGCCAATTTCTATGGTGTAAACACTCAATGACCACTTTAAAGGTACCAACAATCCAACAAACATTCAGAAAATTGCCTAAGTTATCAGCATTAGCATGAGCAAGCTTTAGATGATGCCTGGAAAAGCCCTAGTCCATGGTGAGCCTGGATATTGAGTATGGTGTTGTGGGAACTCATTCGGCCAATAACCTTTAAGGTACCAGCCCACTTTGGGCATGGTCCCATGTATTATAAGTGCAGATGAAAAGCATGCACAGCCCCTTTATTTCTGCTGGATTTGGTTCCCAGTTCCCAGCGCATGCAGAGAACTGTGGATCACTAATCTTACCTTGAGTTTATTCCCAAATAAATAAACCTTTGCTATACTCCAAAAAAAGGGAATGGATGGGATGTAATAATAAGTAGATTCGTGTATCTACTTGTGAGCTATTATTTATAGACAATTTACATTGTTATAGGTTCTTGTATATTGATACAAATTCAAACTATAAATTTGTTATGCTACTATTTCTGTTTACAATATTTGTTCACCTATGCAAAGTTATTTTGTCATAATGTATGCATGCATGTTTCTGCTTCTGCTTAAGATATTTTGTATATTGATGCAATTTTAGGATATGTTTATCATATTTCACTACACATTTCTACCACTGATCAAGATACTTATATATATTGTTTACATTTTGAGGTCATTGTCCTCATTTGTTGAACATTTGTTTAAGGATTGTTTAATTTTTTAAGGATTGTTTAATTTTTTAATGTGAAGCTTTAGTCTTTAGTTATATAAGTATTAAGAATTATAGGTCAATAGTCACCCATATTTGTCATACTTATAGTTGGACTAATCAGGTTCTTTAGATACGTAGAGATTGTATTCCGCATAGATAGGTACTCTTCAAACACTTCAAAGAACTGTAGAACATGGCATTTAAGTAACTCAGGATTCTGTTGATAGGAGACACAATTTATGCTGGCAGAAGCCATCTATTCCTGAGAAAATGTTGGGCACTGAAGACACTCCACTTGGAGCTTGTTTTCTTCTTGGCAAAACTTACCTTTGGGTAAAGAACTGCCCCTGCCTTGACCACTGACAAAATACATGGTGTCCAGACTGGAGAAAAAGGATATAAACAAAAACAACTGACAAACATTGCCAAAACAGGGTAAGACAATTTTTCAACTTTTCCTGCCTCTGAAAATGGTCTGTCAGATACTTTAGTCCTTAGCCAAAGCTGGTTGGCCCAACATTGCAAATGAGACTTTGGGCGATTGCCCAGGTAGCCAGTTGTCTCTGTCATTTCTTGCACCTTTGGGAAATTGCTTGATTGCACTTCCTATTTTACTCAGGTAATATTTACCTTCTCAGGTCTTTGATGGGATTGAAGGTTAGATAGTCATAGCCGCTTTTCTCTCATGACTTAGCCAAGACATTTTTAATATAAGACTTAGAATCTTTAAGATAGGATAACTGTTGAAACATTTAGCATATGTTTCTTGCCTGATGTTGTTCATACTGATTTTAATTCTAATTTTTATGTATTATGTATTTTTATGTATTTTTGCTTCTTCTTTTCCCTGAAAAATACTCCATGTTTGTTTTTATTGTATATAGTTTTGTATTAGGCTTAGAACACTCTTATTTAGACAAAAGGGGGAGGTATTGTGGAAACTCTTTCAGCCAATAACCTTTAAGATGCCAGCCCACTTTGGGCATGGTCTTATGTACTATAAGTGCAGACAAAAAGCATGCATGGATGCTTTCTTCTGCTGGACTCAGTTCCCAGTTCCCAGTGCATGCAGAAGACTATGGATCACTACTCTTACTGTGAGTTTATCCCCAAATAAATAACCTTTGTTATACTGCATTCTGGGCTATTGTGGAACTCTTTGATACTACTACAGTGTAGAGGTAAGTGTATAGTAGATCTTCTAAGTTAGTAGCAATGGCCAAGAGCATAGCCCTTACCTGAATAGAGTTTAGGACTCCACATTCCAATAGCTGTCCAGAAGTCCTTATCCACCCAGCTCCTTCTGTATCCTTACCTGCCCTGAGGTCCCTGTCTTCACTTTCATCACTTCTGTGTTTGCTGTGTTAACCCCTTCTTGGTGTCTTGATGCTCTGGACCCCATAACACCCCTCCATACTGGACATTTAATCCTAACTATCAATTTGACAAAATACAGAATCACCTAGAAAACAAAGTTCTAGGTGTCTCTCCAAGGATGTTTCTAGATTAGGATAACTGAGGTGCAAAGACCCATTCTGAATGTGGTTGGCACTTTTCTATGCACTAGGGTCCAAGACTGAATGAAAAGGAGAAAGTCAGCTGACATTCCTCCCTCTGATTCCTGACTGCAGCTGCATGTGACCACCTACCTGTCACTCTTATTGTGACAGCCCTGCCATGATGTGCTATAATCCAGGAGTGGTGCACTAAAACAAACCCTTCCTTTCTTCCTTAAGTTGCCAGGAATTTTGTCACATCAACAAGTAACTAATACGTCATAGACATCAACCCTCAGCCTCAGCCCCTCCACTGACTCCCTTCCTGCTGTGGAAAAATCCTTCTGAAAATGTGTTGCTTTCATTGTTAATAAGAAGTTGATTGGCCAATAGCTAGGCAGGATTTGGGGGGCAGAGGAAACACTGGGAAGGACGGGGTGGAGTCTCAGAAGAGTTGAGAGGAGACACCATGAGACACAGAGTGAACAGGATGAGAAGGAAATACATGAGGTAAATGAACCTCAGGGCAGTGCCTAGATTAATAGAAATGGGTTCGTTTAAGCTATAAGAGCTAGCGAAAAATGAGCCTCAGCTATTGGCTGAGCATTTGTGATTAATATTAAGTCTCTGTGTGGTTATTTGGGATTGGCTGCTGGGACACAGCTATATATGGCACCCAAACATCTGGCACCCACATCCACATAAGACTTGAGAACACTTTTTAAAAGATTCTAAACACACTAAAACAGAGCCAAATGCAGCTTCCTAATCTTATGTCTCTCATGCCAACTGCAGTACAAAGATGCATCTCCCAGTCACAGCCTACGGAGTTAAGCTGCCAGGGCAAGCGCTACCAGAGTGGCCAGGAGTTAAGCCACATGAAGGGTTTAAGTTTGGCTCATGCAGACAGAAAAGATTACAGATGCTCTGTAAAGAAATATCCAGAAGGCAAAAAAAAAAAACCTCTAAATGGGTTTCACTGTTTTTAAAAATGCACAAAGACTTGGGAGAGAAAAGAGAAATTATATAGACAGTTATAAAAAATTATTCAAAAATAATGGAGTCTTTAATAATATAAAGGGGGAAAGCCACACAAAGTTGAAAAATAATAGCGAGTCTGGATCCTGTATGTTACTGTGTTGTCTTTGAATTTTCTGATTGATGATGAAGGAACAACAGTTGCTAAGACACACTAGATTATAAAAACTGCTGGATTAAAACAACCTACATAATTTTAAAATGTCTTGAATTCAAAATGGAAGTCAAAAGGTATGATACTTTGGGGGAGAGGTTATGCTTTTATTTCCACAGGAAGTGCTGCGGATCCATTCCAGGTTGATAAGGGTCAGGTTTGATAGAGGAAGATCTCCTTAAAACCATGACTACAGACATAAACAAATAAACCTAGAAGAACTATATAAACACATGATGTATATATTACCTGCTCAAGAATAAAACAATAAAATTATCTTTGGCTGATCTATATACAATGCACAGTCTATACTTTTATCAATGCAGATATGTATGTTACCTTTAAAAGTTTATGGATTTTCAGAGTAAGGGGATCAGACAGCAATAAAAATGAATAGGCCAGGTAAGCCAGCATCTAAAACAAAGTCAAAGCTGCTGGTTGATATGAACCAGCCTCATAGAATACTCCAGCCGAGGCTGAACAATTATCCTGATTTCTCAAGGTTTCCCCAAAGATGCCAGTGTCCCCAGACAACAGGAAGCAGTCTAGAAAAAAAATAACACCCACATTGACAAAAGATGGGTTGTGGATGTTTGTCATCATTTAAGAGGAGTTGGTTACAAGTTGTTACTGGTCATAGTCATAAGAAAAGCTAGACAGAGGAGTTAAATTCAATGATGTCTTTCTAAAGTAAAAGGGAAACATGATATAGAAATAATGAGATAAGAGAGTAGATTGTTGAATCTACTTTAGTTCAAAACACAACTAGTAACCTCATAATAATTCACATTGGTTTTGATTTTGGTTTATTGACACAAATTTAAAGTTAATTTTGCTATACTGAGTGTATATTTTATACTTGTTTGGGGGTATTGTGTTTATGCAGCTCATTTAAAACTGTAATATATAATTAAAAAATACATATTAATATCCATCTATAATAGTCAAACTGATAATCATGTTAGGTATGTTTTCAAAGTCGTACATAGAGATATTTAGATAGATGTTCTTCAAACACTTGACCTACAGAATATGGTATTTAATATGTTTACTAGAATAAAGCTTTTCATAACAATGAGAGACATCTGCTTCTGGCAGTACCAATGTACTTCAGAAAAGATGATGGGCATTGAAGAAACTGCATATATAGTTTTTATTTATAACAAAAGCTAACCATTTGGATCAAAAACTGCCCTTGCCTCAATTGCTGAGAGTATACTGTCCAAACTAGACCAGCAAGATGCAAAAAAAATATGACAAGGTAGGACTGTCCTTCAAAAATCCCTGCTTTTCCAAAAGATATACTAGGCCTGTGTGCCAAAGATGGATGTTCAAATGCTGCAGAAAAACTTTGGGTGAGTGTCCAGGCAGTCAGATGTCCTATCATTAAATAATATTATACTATTCTGGGGTCTTTGGTGGAGCTAAAGACTAAATAATTAGGCTTAAAGTTTTCCTTAGTTATGATAAAAAGGTAAATGAGACATAAAACTTTAGACTCATGAAGATAAGAAAAATAATAGAATGTTTTCTCTAAATTTGCCAAATACAAATGGATTGGATATTATAACTATAATCCTTACTTGATAACTGTTTTTATTGTATATAGTTTTATTGTGTTAAAATTAAACCTTCAGTTTTATTCAGACAAAAAGTGGGAGATGCTGTGAAATAACCTTTCTATATAGTGTGAAAATGTGCTACTCTCATTTTTTATTTAAAAAAAAAAACCGATTAGCCAATAGCTAAGCAGGATTTTCAGGGAAGAGAGGCAGAGTCTGGGTAGTCAGGAGCCAGACTTAGAAGAAGCAACATGGGAAGGAAGTTCATAGATAAGGTAAACAAGCCTTGGGGCAGCATATGGATTAATGGAAATAGGCTAATTTAAGTGTAAGAGCTGGCTGGAGACAAGCCTAAACTATTGGCCGAGCATTTATAATTAAATCTCTTGTGGCTATTTGGGAACAACTGCCAGGACACAGAAAAACTCCACCTATACCTTCCCCCCAGAGAGTGAACATGTCTTGTTATAATCTCTTGATCCTTCACTCTCAAGAACCCATTTTCCCTTCATATTCAAAGGCACCAGTGCTCTGTCTGTCCCTCATTTCTTAGACACACATGTACACATACACACACACATATACACACACAAACACGCACAAGTACATATACACGCACATACACACAAACACACATACATATACATACACACATATATGCACATGTACACATACACACAAACACACATGTACACATACACACACAAACACACATGTACACATACACACACAAACACACATGTACACATACACACATGTATATATACACACATATGCACACAGACACATGCACATGTACATATACACACATACACGCACAAACACAAATACACACACATTCACACATACACACACACACATATACACTTACTTCTCTGCCCCTTGGCTCCTGTCCAGGCCTCCCCAGAAAGCTGGAAGAAGACGCTATTGAAGACTTTATGCAGATATGGCCTCATCATACTTCATTCTAAGGACCAAATAGTAAAGCATACAAGCAAATACAGGCATGCAGTAGAGATGATGGCAGCCACCCAAGTCCTTCCGGAAGGAATGGCAGTCAAGACGCTAAAGATAGTCGGCCTTTTAGCTCGGAAGGGCTTCAAACTGCCTGGTAGTGATGTGACAGAGAGCAGAGAGTTCAGAGCGGGGAGAAACTGCTTGAGCTGAGAACGAGGAAAACCAGAGAGGGCTGGAGCCATGACTGGGGCATGCTGGGAAAAACAAAAAACAAATTCTCTAGAAGTGACTATTAAAACTCCTTTAGGAAACTGTTCTTGGAACTCGGGAAACGTTTGAGCAGGTGACAATGAAGTCGGCAGTGTAAGTCCCCTGTAGTGTCTCCCAGGAAGCCCTCAGCAAGTGCCCATAGCTCACTAATGCATTAGTATGAGGGACTGGCGGGAGGGGACGCTCAGAGAGAAAAACAAGGGGACAGCTGACATCTGGGTTACCCCAGCTACAGCAGGGAGGAATGACAAGTGAATTCAGCAAAAATGTTTTATTTCCACATCTATTGTCAAGCCTAATTATTGGTTGAAATTAGAGGTTCTGCCCCGATCATGGCCATGAATAAATAAAGATATGTTTGAATTTCCGCAGATGTTATTGAATTTCACGTATCTTTCCTTTCTGGGGATGAAAAGAAAGATGCAGCTAGCCCTCACACTCACTGACATCTACGTTTAAGGGAGATGAAGCACCTGACTGCATGCATGGAAGCCAGCCTTCTGATCTCGTCCGGATGCCTCCATCCATCAGACCCCACAGCCAACTGAATAAAATCAAGACAATCTGCATCCTGAGGTTTCCTCCAGGCTGCGGAAGATGCATACTGGCATCGCACCCGAGCCCAGCGAGATAATGGCAGGCTCCGCAACGTTTTCCTCCACACGTTCCATGTGTGCGGTCCTCACGTAGTCGATCACTGTATCAGATAGGCCGGGAGCCAGCTCAGGGCCCCAGAACACAAGTACCAGTGAGAGGGATACAAAGACGAGGAAGACACAGCGTCCGCCTTGAGGAACCGGAGACCTCACGCGCATCTGCACCTGGAAGATTCTCCAGTCGCCCCCGGGGTCCGTACCGTCTGCGTGACTGGGGGAAAAGGAGCAGCAAATGAGACTTGTATCGAGCAGTACCAACTTCTTGTGATCATTATCCCTTGTCAATAAAACACAAGTGTTCACTTAGCTTCTACTTTGTATGAAGTGGTAGGAGTGAGGTAGACATGGTTTAAATTATGTGGAAAGCCGAGCTTGGCCGCTCATGACTATAACCCAGCACTCCAGGGTTGGAAAATGATGGGTACAAGGTCATCTTTGACTACATCACCAAGTTCTGGGCCAGCAGAGCCACATAAGACCCTGTCTGGAAGCAACACATAATAGCAAGTTCATAAAGATAAAGTGCCTAGTGTGTGTGCAAATACCACACAAAGGACGTGAACATCTGCGGGTGCTGGTGCGGGACTGGACTCTGTCCTACCAACACCAAGTGACAGTTGGTGCTGTCATCTCCATTGAGAATGAGGACGTTATCACCCAGTTCTATCTCCTAGAAGTCACTCTAAGGATCTTCTTGATAGAAGCAATGCCCTCCACCCAGTCCTGACTCACCTCTGCCTCCCTCCCAGTCTCTGCTTAGCCTGAAGCCTGGCCTGCCTCCTGCCAGTGTGCTGGCCTCCACGACTTGAGAAGAAATCTAGAGGTCCCATACTTTCTTCTGCCTCCCCTTCTCCTTCTGGCCATGCACACCAGACTGACTGCCTAGCATGGTGGCTCTCGGTAGCACTGGGAGCTAGCCATTGGTTCTGATGACAAAATTGCTTTCAAAATCACTTACAATCGCTTGATAGAACCAGACTCTCAAGGGCATCTTGAGACAGCTTATTCTGTACTGTGCCAAATTTACCATTGCCTACTGACCCACACACCAAAAAGGATACACTTCTCATGGACAAACATGGCAGAAACAGGATTTCAAAGAACCGCACTACACATGAAATCAGAAGGGGTGACTATGAGGACCAGCAAGAGGTAGCAGGGGGGAGGGGGAAGGGCAATGGGAGACAGATGATAAGAGCAAAGAACTTTGTGTGTGTATGTGTGTCCGTGTGCACGTGTGTGTGTCTGCCTGAATGTGTGTGCAAATGCCATAATGAAACCCATTGCTTTGGAGAATAATTTACTGTAAGTAACAGTGAGGGGTCCCGGGGCCCAGCTTCCTGCCTTTGACCTTTTTTTAAGGAGAGATCAGGATCTGTCTTGTCATAGTGGCCCTGAGTAGAATTATTAACACACATTTAGCCTTGTATCTTAGAGAAGAATGGAAAGGAAAATACTGCAACAGTTACCCAGACTAAAACACTTTGTCATGGACACATAAGGTGTGGACTTGGTGGCAGGCACTGTGCTGGGGTATGTCACTTCATCAGAATGGCAGTATGCAGTAAGCCTGATGATACTACCTGAATCGCAGACTGGAAACCTGAGGCACAGAGAGAGACGAGCCAGAGACGCTTGGCGAGAAGCCCCAGATCCCTGCGCTGTGGGTACCCCGCTTTTTACTACTCATTTTGCACCGGTGCGGCTCGACAGGCTGGTGGCATCTGCTGCATGGATCAAGGTACGCAGGAGCTGGTTTCTGCAAGTCTGGCGCTGTGCAAGAATGTTCTCCCATCTCCTCTGCCTGCTCAGTTCCTTCGTCAGGGTGTGACGTGTCCCTCTGAGAGAGGACTCAGCCGCGGTGAGCACCCAGCACAGAACTATGTTCTCATCCTACGCCTCACTCACTCGTGTGTTTGGCTCTCGTCTACTACCTGTGTTTGCTGTGTGCCAAGCAAGACTCCATACGAGGCATGTGAGCTGGCCAGGTGTTTGCCATTCCTGGCTCTTTATTAAACTCGGATTGTAAACAAATGGTGCTCAATAGATGCACACAAAAGGACATGACTTCAAATCCCACTGAATTCAGGAGCTAATAAAGAAGAAAGACCAGAGACAACTGGAAGAAGAAGAATTGAACTGTAAAATGGTATGTTAGTATCCCCCAAAAAGTGCACCCAACCCTTCAACCTCAGTGTCTGTGCCATGCAGAATCATGCTCACACACTACGCCCTAATGTTTCTATTCTGGTACATGCTGCATTTGGTTGTAGAAGATGAACTAAAGGCAATGCAGCGCTACCCTGAGACAAGATGTGTTAGCTTAAAGCAAATGACGGTCTTGACCTCCCCCAAATGCTAGGTGCACAGATTCTTTACAAAGTACTATTTGTATCTAGAAAATTCCAGCCCAGTGAGAAAGCAGATGGGTGGAAGAAACGAATAGTGAAGACCAGCCTAAGGCAGAGCTGACAGACATGCTCTCCAGTGTGCTCTAAACCCAGAAGTGCTCCTCCAGTCCTTACGAGCAGAGCAATACCCCACCAGAGTTCTCCAAATAACAAACTCTTAGCCCGATGATTGTCGCCATCGTTTGCCATGTTTTCCGTCCAAAAGCTCCTCTTGCTGCTGCATGGCGAGCGGCTTTTATAGCCGGGGATGAGTGTCCACCCTTTCAATTTTCACCGGTGCATCTGCTTCGCTATTTCCCTACAGCGGGTTGTATTACAGCGGAAGGATTAACGAGGGAATGGACGCAAACATTTTTATTTCAAATAGCTGCTTTCAGACAAGATCTGGAGAACAGCATCAAGCCATATGATTGTAAAAGAAAAAAATCCTCACCATCCAACTCTTGGGCATGTTGCCATTGTTTGTGAATAGCATGTAAATACAAACAACTTAACTAGGGTGGGGGGGGAGATGTACATTTTTCATTTGTGTCTAGCTAATCATTTTTTTTATTATTAATTTGGTCTCTTTTATTTCACATAAATGTCATCTCAAGCACCAAACATCAACAAATAAGATCGTTTATCTTGCCGGGGAAAGCAAAACACTGCATTGCCATTCAGAGAGGCAGCTGACGTCCCTGCTGCACTACTAATAAAGACGGCCTTCAGAACAAAAAATAATCATTTTCTATTACTTTCCACCAGGCCTCGTCCATAAACGCAGGGCCCCGCTGGTAATTGCCTTCAGTGAAGAAGCGGGCTCTGGTTAGAACAATTTCCTAGGATGGAAAACCAAAGAACACCCCAGATCGAGGGGTGAGCTGGGGTTCTTCTCTCTGTCTGCTGCTCTGAAGCAGTGGCCAGAGACTAGAAGGGAAATGGTGTTTTCCTTAGATTTCCATTTCCCTTTTCTTGGTCTGAGTAGAAAGGCAAGGAGGACATGGTGTGTAAAGGAAGAGAAACCACAGCAGACAGAGCGGTAGCCCAGCCTCCCTGAGGCTGGTCCAGCAGCTGCTGCGCCCGGGCTTGGACACACACAACAGAAACATCTCTGCACACGTGCTTGTGAACCTCCTGCCACAGGCAGGGAGGGAGGCTGCATGGCTGCGCTGATGAATCCAGCGCAAACCCGCAGACTCCACGCTTCCCAGTCGCCGAAGCATTTGGCTCGCCTGCCCGTGCCGCCTGCTCTGCCAAGCGAGGCGCTGACTCCACAGGAGAACCGTCCTGTCGATCTCTGCAGGAACATAAGACCTTTTTTTCCAAGTAAAATGTTCCCCAACTCTGCAAGGGAGGTTGGCAGTACATCTCCAACTCTGGCCTGTCTTTTTACTAGGCTTACAATAGCTCAGTTGGACCGAGACCAGCTGTTGGGACATTACCATTTGTAAATGCTTAAAACAGCAAACTCCTTGTTTTCTTGGCAATGGTGACTGGGGGGGGGGGAGAAAGAAAGAAAGAAAGAAAGAAAGAAAGAAAGAAAGAAAGAAAGAAAGAAAGAAAGAAAGAAAGAAAGAAGGCTAATTCCAGCCACTTCCATTCAAGCCTTAAGAACCATTGCCTACCAGCTTTGGCACTTGGTGGCCATTGTTTGCGGGGCTCCCTTCAAGTTTCCCATCACCCCACTCTTCCTCCATTCACCCCGTGACCTGAGCAGAGCTCCTCAGAGGGCTGCAGTCACCTGGGTCCTCACAGAGTTCACACCGACCATGTGCTCAGTCTTCATCTGAAAGACTGTGAGGGGCTCTCTATTAAGACCTTCTCTGATTCACTTAGTACCTGCTCGGAATGGCAGTCACTCAGTGTTTCAGGATGGGGACCACACGAGACCTTCCAGAATGACCCACAATTTCCTGGTTTTGAATGCAAGCAGTATGGATAAGGCGAGGACTCAGGGCAGGTAACAGAGACTGACACCAGCAAAACCCGTCCACATGAGGCCATTCTGTACAAAGGCTCCCGTTCCGGCTCTACCTCTCATCTGGGTAAAGACCTCCGCAAGCCATCTGCAGGAAAGTCCCCAAATCATCTCAAGGCTACTCAAAATAAATGGGGAATTTCCTGGAGAATGAGTGAAGTTCTTCCCTGCCTTGCTGCTTCCCTGTCGGGTAGTCGCTGTTGGCAAGGCCACGTGCCCATCCACCGTGGGCACTCCACATGCCTCTAGCCCAGCAGCCCTGGAGAACAGGCGCTGACAGGCCCAGCACCACCACAGCGGGGACAATAGGTTTCATGTGCCATGGCCCGCTCTCGTGGCCTTCTGTTCGATGGCCTCCCCCACCAAGGGCAGTGGTGGCTGCATCTGTCCTTGCTCCTTTAGTGGGGTTTCTGGGCATGAGAAAGCACGGTCTGTCTGTGTCACACACACTCTTGGAGATGAGTAAATTCAAGTAGCCAAATGTCTCGGCAGGGTTGAAATCCCGCACAGAAGCTCCGAGAGCAAGAATGGTGCCCAAAATTGGGCCCGGGAGGACGAGCACTTTGTGGGGGATTGTGCAGCCAGGCCTGAGATTAGAAAGCTCTCCCCTCATCTGATGGTCGTGTGATGTGGTTGATTCCTTGTGTGTAAAACTGACAATCTGAAGACAGCCAGAAAGCTGGGCTGCTGGCTAAGGAGCAGGGCACAGCGGAAGGAACAAAGGACAATGCACCAGGGCCCTGCCGCTGGCCGGCTCAGCCACCAGAAATACCCGGACCTGCCCCATGGTCTAAACCATCTCCTCTGTGCAGGCCCAGGCATTCAGTTGAAAAGTTATCCGTGTTGCATGTGTTCGAGAACCACATTGTTTCCTTCCTGACTCAGTTTCCAGACATCAACTCTGAGACGCTCAGTGCGCAGGAGCTCGGACAAGAACTAGATGTTTCATTTCAAAACTAAAGTCTGTCTCTACACTTGGTAATCAGATGAATCCAAAGAAGCCTATATTCATCTTTTCAGGGGAAACAAATAAAGAGTATGAAGTCCTTTAATGGAAGCTTTTGATTCCCAGACCAGAAACAATACCTGGCACATAGTGGGCTCCCCACACGGGGGGCTCCCCACATGGTGGGTTCAGCACATACTGGGCTCCCCACACAGTGAGCTCAGCACATACAGGGCTTGGCACATGGTGGGCTCAGCACATAGTGGGCTCCCCACACGGTGGGCTCATTACAGATCACGGTCATTGAGTGGAACCAATTTCATGGACAAAGTGGGGTTCCTGAGAAGGCAGAGGAGGTGACTTAGAGCACCAAGGTCACCTGAACAGAGCACTCTGAGATTGCATCTCAGGGTAGGAGTTTCATAAAACGCTTCTGGCTGCATCCACTTTAGATCATAAATGGAAAACCGAACTCTAAGGTCTCTGCTAACCTTGGCAGTGGAATTATTGCTACTGAGCCAGACAAGGCCCAAAGATTCGTCCAGCAGAAGCAAGGATGGGCAACAGGGCTGGAATGGGGATGGAGAAATTTGTCAGCCACTGGTGCTTTTCATTCTTGTCTAATATTTTCCCCCTGGGGTAAAGCTCCTTCCATTGTGTCCCACCTGTCCATATACTGTCCTCAGATTTGCACAAAGGGCACTCTGGCGTCGACACAAATAACAGGATAGTGTGAGAAAATGTGGCCGCCCTGAGCTCTTATCTCTGGAGAAGCAAATGAACAAAGAGAAAGGAGAAAAAAACTTATGACTTAACTTGTCTATGGTGATGATTTTAAAGGCAATCAGAGCAGGTAGGGACCACCAACAACAGAGAAAATTGGCCGCCCCACTGCCCTTAGGAAGCAGAGGTGAGGTGACAAGCCAGGCCAGGTGGCTCAGTCCTCACACATGGCAATGGTAAGGCCTCAGCCTCTAGGAGGCACCAAGACGATCCAAGAGGGTTGGCCCCACTGAGTTCTGAGTCCCACCAAGAACCCAATGGCTGCCAACCATGCTGAAAGAGGACATAGGATCACACCATCCAGTCCAGCCCTCAGTGCTGACCAATCAACCACAACCTCAGGATAGTCACCAGAACAGAGCCAGTGGCCACCAGGAGCCCTTAAGGAAGGCGCACAGACCAGGGGACAGACATGCAGATTGGTAACTGGGCCACAATCCGAATACCAGCAGCCCCGCACAGAAGCACCTTGTCTGGCTGAAATGGCCACAGCAGAGCCCAGCTGCCATGCGCAGCAGCCTGCATGGCTGGCCATCCCGCACAGAGCCCTCTGCAGTGTCTGCGGGTGAGTCACCTCAGGTACCTGAACTGCAGAGGTTTATTGTAGCCATATATTTAGTTTGTCTATGACAAAGTCTCAGTGCACAGCCCTGGCCTCAGTGGGGTCCTCCTGCCTCAGCTGGGACCACAGGCTGGTCTACCACACCGAGCCACCATCTACTTATCAGCTTTGAGACGCTAGGCAGTAAGTACCAGGCCTAACAGTAGAAGGCACACGTAACCCTACTCAGCCAAGTCGTAAGGACTACACTATTGTGTTCTTGATTTTGTCTACAAAATCCTTCACCGGGCCCGTGTGACCAAGTCATATGATCTAGTCACTGAAAGCAGTGTGCTGTGATGGCTAACAGGATGGACAGATGGGCACAGTCATCAGACTGCCGGGGCTTAAATGTCTGATTTTGTCACTCAGCTGCTGTGCAGCCCCAGGGAAGTATCTCAGCCTCTCTGTGCCTCTGCTTCCTCAACCACAAAATGAAAATAAGGAGATTCCCAGTTTCCATGTGCTGAAGGGAGGATGCCCAGCTCCTAAATCCAACAGCTTCTTTCCTGAGTCCTCCTCTCTCCCACCAGCCCCACCTACAATGGCTGAAACACACACACATGCATAAGCACACATAAGCTCATGCATATGTGCACACACATGCACACACATGCATGCATGCATGCACACACACATGAACTCACGCATGCATGCATGCACACATGTACACATTCCTGTGCTGACTTATCTATAATGCTTTCTCCTGCTCTGCTTTTGATATGAATGTTTGAGGTGCTGGATGTCTCAGTCGATAGAGCGTCTATCTGACATACACAAACCTGTATTCAAGCACCAGCACTGCATGAACTGGTAGAGGAAGGCACATCCTGACTCCCAGCACAGGGGAGGATCCGGAGGCTAGCCTAAGCTACCATGAAGAGTTCGTAGCCAGCCTGAGCTACATGAGAACTGTTTCTGCCGGCGGGCTAGATCCCCTCACATTCCTACCTTCAAAGCGGAGCAACTGTTGTGAACCAGGAAACCAGGTAGTACCAGTTCAACCCCAGCCCCACAGGAAGACATCTGGACCCACTCTTTCTGGCTCATGTATAAAGTCCGAATCACTGGTCCAAGCTAAATCCCTGCCATTCTCCATCCCTGTGTGGCCTTGAGCAGTGTGCACTGTGTTCCCCATCCTCTTAGGAAAAGGCATCCAGCCCTTGTGGGGTCACTACACAGACAAGTGAGAACATGCGCGTCCCTGCACAACTGCGGATGAGAAGTCAACGCAACCTCAAGTTAGAACCAAGTGGACAGAGTGAGGAGGTGAAGCCACCAGGGGCGAGGAGGGGAAAGCTGAGCAGGTGCCGCTGACCACGTCTCCCCCTTCCGTAAAATGTCCTCCCACAGGCTCGTGGTTTTAAATGCTTGATGTCCAGCCAGTGACACCTGTTTGGGAGTTTCCATAGCCTTTCATTGACAACCTAGCTGCAAGGAGCAGGCAATGGGGGTGGGTCTTGAGGCTTAGTGCCTGGCCCACTTCCTGTCTTCTCTCTACTTCCTGATAGCCAAGGTGGGGCAGCTGTCACATGGTATCCACAGCAGGCTGCAGAGAGAGATGAAGGCTGGTGCTCAACCTCCGTCCTCCCTGGGATGGCGCCACCCACATTCGGGATGGGTCTTTCTGAAGTGCTGTTTGTAGACCCCGTCAGATGTTTCACGGCAATTCTGAATCCAACCAGGGTGACATCACCCCACTCCAACCCCTGTACCGTTCCTTTCTTTCTTAGAGAAAGTGCACCCTTCACGAGAGTCTGGACTTCAGCAAGTGAGCTGGGTGGAGGACGGACATTTGCTTCAAACTCTCCCCAAGAATTTTGGGAGGTGTAGGTGTGTTGACAGAGACCAAGAAGACTCACCTTGCAAGGATAAGACCTCACAGAGAACACAGCCCCAGGAACAGAATTCTCCAGGAGCCTCTAGGGCTGCGAATGAGAACAGCCCCAGAGATCTCTCTTGACACAGAACATTATAAGCAACTGCTGTAATCCAGGTGCTCTGCGTCAGCAGTGAGCAGGGTGAGCAGACACTGAGCGTAGCTGGTGGTTAGGGAGTGAGGCAGAGAGGAGGCCAGTGCTCAGCAGGACGCCTTATCCGGTGTCTCTTTTCTGCTGCTGGTATAGAGCCGTTGAGGTTGGGCAAAGGGCTGGAGAGAAGGCTCAGAAGTTAAGAGCACTGGCTGCTCTTCCAGGGGTCATGCGCTCAGTTCCCAGCAACCGCATGGTGGCTCACAAGCATCTGTAATGAGATCTGGTGCCCTCTTCTGGCATGCAGGCAAACATGAAAACAAAACAGTGTATGCATAATAAATAAATAAAACAAATCTTTAAAAAAAAAATAGATGGTTCCTGTAGCTCACCATCTGGGAAGCTCGGTCTGATCATGTGACCCTGGCATCTTCTTAGCTTCTCCATGGAGCCTCAAGCTGCTTCACCCACCGAAAGCAGTCACGGGCACATGAGGGAAAGAAAGTACAGCCTTGCTGCATATCAACCTGCTCCCTGGAGGCAGCAAAGCAACTCTGAGAAAATGAGCCCAGTCCTCTGAGAAGACATTAATCCCTCTTAACCATGTCACCTCCCAAAGGCTGGCCCTCCCAACACTGCCTCCATGGTGAGTTGGCAGGGTGGGGGAGCAGGCTCAAACTCTAACACCAGGGTGGCCAAAGGGGTGGGGCTTGTTCCAGAAAGAAACCTTGACTGTCCCCAAGCGCTGACCCACAAGAGAGACATCACATGTCCAGGGCAGCAATTTAATTGCTTTGATCAGTGCTGGGAGGTTACAAAAGCAAAGCCCCGCCTCCACCAGGATGCCTTTCCCTCCATCCCCCACCTGCCTTCCAGGAGCACAGCCCCAGGCCTGGATACTGCAGGGACAGGCCTCCCAGAAGGAACCAGCTGTGCCCAGTCATCATACACAGCAGAGAAAAGCCTGTGACGGCCGAACTCTGACAGAAAGCGACCAAACTTAAACCTTAGGAATGACCTTGGCAGCCTCGAAGGCCATCAGCAAGGCTTCCTGCCCTCCGACCCTGCTCTGCTGAGGCACTGGAAAGGGCAGGGCTTTATTAGACCACCTAGGCCACGCCTGCCACTTTCTTCCAAAGCCCCTTCCAAAATAAGGAAGGAGAAGGGAGAGAAAACAGAGAGAAAGGAGTGGAACCTGCATCCCAAAAATCCTACTTTCATGAGCTGTGTGAATTATTTAGCAGACAGCTGAAAAGACCAGACTCAACAGAGGAATACAAAACCCAGCTTGCACCGCAGACACCTTCCCCGAAGCCCATGACAATGAAATGTGTTTTATGCCCCAGATCAACATGCCAGGGAAGGAGCTGCCGAGACAGGTGCCCACTGGGATCATTAGCCTCTTATCTCTCAACCCTTGCCACCAGCATCCAGATCCCCGAACCTGGGCAGCCTAGGGGGAGAGAGCTGAGAAGTGTCTATATTGTAAGTGTTGGTTAAACAACCCCACCAAATTCTTATTTGCTGGAGGTTTTAGGGAGCAGATGCAGGACTGGCAGGGATCAGAGCTGGCGATATCACTCTAGTTCACTCAGAGCCAACACGCGCAAATACACACACACACACACAAAGCTGCATTTGGTGCGTGCGCCTGGGCACGCGTCTCGCCTCTGCACCGTTCTCTTATCCAAGGTTCCTCGGACTCTGAGCTGACCAACGCAAAACCAGGCTTGGGGACCAGCCAAGAGAAGTCCGAGTTCTCCCAGAATCTGCTCATGGGTGTCTCTCCATGAGAGGGCTTGCTGTGAGTGAGTCTCCCCGCCTGCAGGCACAGGGGGCTGGGCAGGCAGCTCACCCACTGCAGGCTAGTGCAGTGGTTGCTAGAGAAAGGGCGGATGAATGCAGAAGCGACCATAAAGGCCAGCAGTGAGGTAGTGCTGCAGCTGTCAGGCAATAACTTAGATAGTTACAGCTGCCATCACCTAGCTCGTGCAAGGTTTTTAATATCTTTTGGCAGCTCTTGGTGTCACAGCACAAAGGGAGAGTTGGCACTTCGTAGCACACTTTGTTTGACATAACTGTAGGCAGGACCCAGCTGATACCTTCAGTGCTGGGGATGGGTTTGCTCTTAAGGTGCATCTGAGCAGATCAAATGCCAGGGTCCCCCCTCCTCTTTCCCCTCTCTCACCACTGCCCTGCTTCTGTGTAGGGCACATGACGCCCCTAAATCACACATTGGGCACCAGATTAGATGGATGGGAGGACTCGGCGGGTACTCAGCATAAGGTTGGCTCCGTAAGCGTTCAGCAGCGGAGAGGGGAATCGGGGAGCACAGCAAGATGCAGAAAGGAGGAATGGAAAATGTTTATGGAACTTCCCCTAGCATTGGGGAGAGACTGGTCCTGCTTTGCCCCTACGTCCAGAGACTACGGCAATGTCCACCAAGGCACCACCGTCCTGGTTCCTGCTCCGCAGGTCACACACCTCCTCCACATGGGAACCTAGCCTGTTCTGGGCAGCTCCTGCACATTTTGACTTTTCTGCGGACCAACAGCCAAGATGGCTGCAGTTTGCAGCCACTGTTCCCACCACAGAGACCCCTCCACCAGGCTGGGCATCCAGGTTAGTGGGGATGGTCATCTAAGACCCGTGGTACCGATGGATGTGGAAAGAGGATGAAGGCAAGGATGAGAGAGGATGAGTTTGGGGACAGAAGAAGGAGTGAGAGCCTTGGCCTGGCAGGAGTTTAATAGCAGACGGGGAATCATGGCTGTAGCCCCAGAACCCAGTCATTCTGGTTTCCTCTGATAGATTTGTCTTTGTGCTTCTCTCTAGAAGGTGGCTCTGGAGGTCGGTGGTCACCAGGAAGACACAAAAGGGAAAGTGTGAGGACAGCCGAAGCTGAGAATGAGCCCTGCAATGTCCTTTTCCTGTCACCATGGCAAACCCTGGTACCGTAATCTGGTTAGAGAATGAAACCATTCTTGCTCACATGGTTGAAGGATCCAGGTCATCCAAGTTTCCCTGTTTGTTTTGGGCTCATCAGGGACCAGCCCATCGTGGCTGGTCTACACGGACCCCATTCCATCATAAGCCAAGAACCAAAGAGAGGCCAGGGCCCCACAATCCCCTTTTGAAGGTACCTCCACTGATCTAACACACACACACACACACACACACACACACTAAGCCCCATCCGTTGAAGATTCCACCACCAAATATCACCTCCCTAGGTCCCAAGCCTCCTGCACATGGACCTGGGATACCTAAGACCTAACTGCAGCAGTTCCTGGCTGAGTTCATTGCTTGGACCACCGTGCAAAGTCCTGCACACTAAGCCACTGCAACAGAAAGTACTCCGCCCAGTGTCGTGGCTTCTGATCTAGACAAAGATGACAGTAGAGCTGATTCTTCCTAAGGACCAGGAGGGAAATTCTGGACCAGCCCTCTCTGCTGGCTTCCAGTGGGTTATGTGGAAGCTTTGATGCTATTTGGCTTATAGTTACACCACTTCAACCTTTGCCTTTATCTTCATGTGGTGTCCTGTATGCATATGTGTGTTTATGTATATACGTATGTGTATACATATGTGGATGTGTGTCTGTGCAATGTATTTGTACAGATATACAATATGCATGTACATGTGTATATATGTATGTATGCATGTGTACATATGTATGTAACTATGTATGTGTATTTGTATGCATGTGTGGATATATGTAGGAATATGTAGAGGAAGGACTTTTGCTTTGTTCACTGTTTGAGGCAATACTAGTCTATCATGGCAAAGAAGACTTGGTAGCAGGAGGCTTCGGGGCAGAGGGAGCACACAATGGCAATGTCTCATCTCCCCACATGCTCCACATGCTGGCAGAGCAGGAAGCGGGCCTGTCTGCCCCTAGTGTCCCACTCCTCCAGCGTGGTTACCTCTCAGAACCATCACTGTCTGAGACCCAGACCCGGACAAGGAAGGCCTAGCCCATTCCACGCTGACCTCCTCTTGACCAATTCTACCAACACTGCCTTGTTACCAGGGTCAGGATTCCCGCAGCTCAGCCGGTGCCACTGTGCACCAGGCACCACGCTGTCACGCTGGGTGTCATTCATAACCCTTCTGCTGTCCTGCAAGGTGAGTGAACTGTCTACATTTTACACAGGATGAGAACAAGACCCAGAAGGACCATAGAACGCACTAGGGCCATCTGATGCAGCATTTTCTCATTGAGGGCCTGGGGCTGGCAGCTGCCACATTCCTCCCCAGGGCCCTAGAGCCTAGATAGGGAATAATCCCTCCCGCTCCTGTATCCCATAATAGTCCGGGTAAGTCATCCAATGAGATGTTTTCCTCAGAGCCCCAAGGAAGGTGGTCCCTGGGGCGGAGCCCTGGCAGCCTGGGAGGTGGGAGTGTGGGACAGAGCAGGGCTCACCTTGCCTGGAAAGAATCTATTTAATCCGAGCTCTGGCAGAGACAGAACACTGGGCTTTATTACCACACCCGTTTAGCCCCCAGTGTTCTTCGTTATTTACTCAATAATGAATCAATGAAGAAGCCTGTGTGCTACATATGTGGAGTATACAAATGTCAGCTTTCACTCCCTTTTTAACAGGCGAGAGCAAGCTCACCAGTTGCGGTCCATAGGCAAAACACGGGTAAGATTCAGCAGGCAGCAGCAAGGTACCCACCCACCACCAAATCACCAAAAGAAACCTTTACTGGTCACTTAGGTTCATGCCTGGACTGTCACCAAGTCATATGACTGAGCTCAGCAAATCTCCCAGCATTCCTTGTGGAGGCATCACCCTCCCCACGCTACAGATAAGGAAATTGAGGGTCACGACCTGCAGGAAATGCTGGTCACCCTGGAGCTCTGCTTTAGTCTTCCTCCCTGGGGTTTCACTTAATCTGAAGGAAACCTGAATGAGGCAGATGTCAGAATCATGCTTGTCCGGTAGGAACTTGGGTTCCATCAGCTTAAAACAGCACCCCCGTGTCCACTTCCATGGCAAAGCTTCCAGTCACCAAAGGTGGCCAGAGAGGTCTACAGAGCCGGGTTGAGAAAAAAACGCAGTCCTTAAGAGATACAGAATCCTGGGCATATAGCTCAGCAAGTAAGGTGTTTGCCACGTATGCATGAGGACCGGGGTTCAATCCCCAGCTCTCACATCCACATCCAAACATGGTGGCACAGTCTTGCAATCTCAGAGCTGCAGTGAGAATTAACTCCTAGGGCTCCCTGACCAACCGCCTCATCTAATCAAAGTTCCAGATGAGTGAGACTCTGCTTCAGAAACTAAGGTGGGTGGAATGGCGCCTGTGGTTGACCTCTGACTTCCACACACATGTGCGTGCATGCATACACACGCACACACACGCACACACACACACACAGGGTTTGGGGGAGACCCTCCCAAATGTTTTTTCCATAGGAAAACCACAGATCAGAGCCCCAAATACCAAGTTAGAGTATTAAAATCCAAATAAACGCAGTTTCATTACACTCATCTGTCCAGATGCCCTGTCCACCAGCTTAGAGGTGTGGCCTCCCAGGTAAACGAGCCCAGCTGCAGGCTCTGTCACCTCAGATTGTCCACGCTTTACCCTCAGCTGTCTGCTCCCTGCCACAAAGGCAGCTTCCTGCAGCCCTGCTGGGCCGAACAGAGTCAGCAGCCTCCAGAGCCAAATGTGATGCAGCCACAGCCCCAGAAATGTACCACCTCCTGGGCTCGTGGAGTTCACCACCGTTATTCCCTTACTATCATTCAAAACAGACAGGAATGTAAAACACCAGCGGGAGCCAGGCCAGGACAGAAGGAACTGGAGCATCTCATAAAACTGTAGCTGTCCACAAACAGAAAGTATGAGAAAAAGCGGGGAAAAACAGTGGTTGAGCACACTCTGGCCCTCCCCCAAAACACAGATCACCTGAAACAACAGAACACCAAGGGATGCAAGAACACTGATCAGGGCGCCCTCAGGGCAACCTCGGAGAACTAGAGCATCCAGCACATGGTAGGATGAAGGCTTCAGCTTCCTTAGTCTCTTCTGGCAGGTGGTAGGGAGTCCACCAGCCACGCCCTCCCCAGCAGAAGAGAGTGGGTCCGGTTGGAGAAGCAGTTCAATGGAACTGCACACACAAAGCAATTTGTTCCCCAGCAACACAGAAGGGAGAAGGGCAAGGAGAAAGAGTGGAGGAGACAGAGAAGGGAAGGAGAAAGCAAGCTTCAGACATTCAAGAATTCTTGGTTCTCCCCAGGGAAGCTGCCATTGACCTATGGACCCCTGTCTCTGGGAACTCTCACTATCCCACAAAGGCATTTAAAGCCAGTTTCAACCTGAGCAAATGTCTAGTTCTAAAACAAAAAACATCCCAAGACGTTGAAGGCCACTAGCGTCCAACCTGGCTTTCCCAGACAAAACGATGGCGGATTTCTGCTTGGACAGGCAGAGTATTTGGATGCCCCAAACAGCGTTAGTATTTCCGGATGAGGAACCAATCCTTGCTCGGGTTCCTTGGGGCTCCAGCCCTGCACCCTGCTCTTCCCCAGTCGACCTCATTCTGGAGCCCTCTGCACTCTCTCCTCTGCACCTTCTGAAAAGAGGCTCCTGTCCAAGATGCCTAGCTTTGGAGGAACTAAACTCATCCTCTGGAAGGCAGAGTCTAACTGCAGGTTCATCTACCTAGATAGCTGCTTCAGAAACAGCAAGATCCAGGAAAACCAGCACCACTCCAGAGGTTCACCACTTCATCTCCTCATTCACCTCCACAGAGCTCAGCCATTCATTCTCACCTCCATGCTTGATCTGGCCTGGGTATAGGGAGAAGGGCAGAGTGAAAACAGGAGAGCATGAGACCCAAAGTCACTCACATCCACCTCACAGGGAGCCAGATACCATAGAATCAATCCTAGTTTTTATTTACGATAGTGAACCTCAGCCTTGCATGGAATCAGAAAAAAAAAAAATGTTCTCCCATGCTAGAATGTCTACCACCCTAAACCAGTATTAAAAATGGAAACTACTAAATATCTAACAATGGGGAGATCGCTAAGTGAATTCAAATCTTTGAATACAATGCAAAAATTCAAAATGCCATCTACAAAGATTTTTGAGGACTGGAGAAATCCCAACAACAGAATGTTTGGTTAAAGACAGAGTGCAGTTCCGTACAGCTGGGCAAAGACAGAAAATGTACACAGTACTAGATACTGTTTGGTCTGCCAAGAACCCATTTCCCCTTTCACTTCTAGCTCTGCTGAGAACCTCATTCACATGCACGTGTGTGTGCACACACACATGCACACACACACACGCACACACATCACTAGAGATGCTCTTATGCACAGTGTGACTGGCTCCTGGCCACACAGTCTCAATCCAGGGTGAACATCTGATCAGAGCCAGGACAGTTCTCTCTTTCCCCAGAGATTCTGGGATTGGAATTGAGGACAGCTTGGTCTCCACCAGTGGGAATTATTGGGATACCGTGCCTAGTCATTGCAGATGTAAGCCCAATGTGTCTCACCCTTCAGACAAGAGACTCTGGCAGCTGATCCAGAGATGGGAGGGTAA
Organism: Chionomys nivalis; assembly: GCF_950005125.1. NCBI lineage: Eukaryota > Metazoa > Chordata > Mammalia > Rodentia > Cricetidae > Chionomys > Chionomys nivalis. The sequence goes on from NC_080090.1 coordinate 10,007,186, forward strand.
AGTCAACACAGAAAGAATCCAGGGGCTGGAGAGGTGGCTCAGTGGATGAATCACTTGCTGTGCAAACATGAGGACCAGAGTTTGGATCCTGCACCCACATGAATGCCAGGCAGGCGTTACCTGCTTTTTAGTGTGCGGGAGTGGAGACAGGGGACTCCCCCAAGGCAAACGGGGCAGCTCTGGGCTCAGTGAGACCCTACCTTAATCTGTCAGATGAAGAGTAATAATAAGACATATGACATCATCTCTGCGTCCACATGCAAGCTCGCTCGTGTGCATGCATGCCCGCCTTAGAGGGTCTCTGCTGCTATGTTCACTCGTGTGCATACATGTCTGCCTTATAAGGTCTCTGCTGCTGTGTTCACTCGTGTGCATGCATGCCCACCTTACAGGGTCTCTGCTGCTATGTTCACTCATGTGCATACATGTCTGCTTTACAGGGTCTCTGCTACTGTGTTCACTTGTGTGCATGCCTGCCTTACAGGGTCTCTGCTGCTGTGTTCACTCATGTGCATGCATGCCTACATTACAGGGTCTCTGCTACTGTTATAAACACCATGACCAAAAGCAACTTGGGGAAGGGGGTTTATTTCTTCTTATCGTTCTTGAGCCACACTTCATCTTTGAGGAAGTCAAGGCAGGCACCTGGGAGCATGAGCTAATGCAGAGGCTGTGGAGGAACACTAGTTACTGGCTGATTCCCAATGGTGTGCTCACCTTGCTTATAACGCCCAGGATTACCAGACCCACAATAGTCTGGGTCTTCCCACATGAATCGCTAATTAAGAAAATGCCCCCACAGACTTGCCTATGATCAGAGAAAGGCATTTTTTCAATGATGGTTCCCTCCCCTCAGATAACTCTAGCTTGTGCCAAGTTGACATAAAACTAGACAGCACATCCCCATACACATGTATTCTTATATACATTAGACACATAAACACACACATGCACACACACGAGTCAGGCAGGGAATGCCCTGGGAGGCCATGAGGCACCCCATCATGCTATGCCTGAAGTCTGACCAGACCTCTGTACCTGTAGACCATGGGATAAATCGAGATACTTCTAATAAACCTTCCATCTTATCTCAGCGCTCTCAGTTGAGTTTCTGTCACTTGTAACCAAAAGAATACTAACAATTTACATCATCCAAACGTTCAGTTATCCACACATCTTCCAACCGCCTCTCAGTACTGTCAAGGGTAGCGTCTGGTTGCGTGGTTTTGCTTGCTTTGTTTTGTTTTGTTTTCTGGTTCTGTTTGAAATTTTGTAATATCTTTTTATGAACATTTGTATCATCTGACCGATGCACTCACCTCCAAATTTATCACTTTAATCCACTTAAATGCCGTATTTGCACAACATTAAGAGGAAACTTTGTCATCAGCAACCATTTATTAAATACATGTCTGTGTGTGTACATGTGTGTTTGATAGCAAACCTTCATATGAGACATAGAGAAGGCATTGGAAATGGTCCACTAAATGCCCCTGTTTATCAAGGACAGCTCTGATGATGCAGAGCTGAGAGCTCCTTCCTCAAGGCCTTCTGGGTTCCTTCTGGGTCCTGTCCTTGCTGTGTGCAGCCCTGTGTCATCCTTGGCCTGCCGACCGTGTCTCCCATTCCAGCACTCTGGGGGTAGCCACTGATGGGTTACCCCAAGGTCATCCATTACATGTGCCTCCACAGAAAGACTGCAGTCAGGGTGTATCGAAAACAAAAAGAAAAAAAGAAAAGAAAAAGGAAGAAAACATAGTGAATAATCAAAATGGATTACTATTCAGTCACTCAAAATACAATCTGGTCATTTGAAATAAACACAGAGAGAGAGAGAGAGAGAGAGAGAGAGAGAGAGAGAGAGAGAGAGATGGAACCAGAGATTATAATGTTAAATAAAAGAAGCTAAGGACAGAAAGGAAAGAAAAAAATGAGGCAGGTGCAGCAAGAAACACTGTTTCCGGCTCAACATGTGATGTGTTGAGATCACGTGTCTTTTCTTCACTTACTCCTCAAAACCACAGCATTCGGGGCTCTTTGGGACTTGTCTGTCCCCAGGAAGGTCTCCAAAGAGCTGTTCCCCCAAAGCCCTAAGCCTCCCTAGGGGAATGCGAACATTTGACTGCCACTCCCCCTAGTGGCGGCCTGATGAATCCTCCTCGGTTACTCTACCCACCCCACCCACAGGGGACAGGTTTCAAAGTGTGTTCCAGACCATCCTAGCGCTTCAGAAAAAGCCACCCAGGAGAAAAGGGGTGTAGCCTTGAAACTTGAAGACAGTGACCAGTCCGCTTTTTCAGTGAGGCCCCCATAAGTGTCAACCTGCTTGGGAAACCGCAAGACTCCGATTACGGTGAGCTCCATGTTGAGAACTTTTGAGACACAACCAGATAACTTACCTCTCGTTGGATGTGAACTATCACAGTATTTCCAATCTTTTAAATACGCGTTTATTTATGTGTGTGTGTGCGCCTGTGTATGTATGCACGCATGTGTACAGGGGTCCATGGAGGCCTGAAGAGGGTATCAGATCTTCTTAAGCAGGGGCAACAGGCTGTTGTGAGTCACCTGACAAGGGTGCTGGGAACCAAACTCATGTCCTCTGGTCGAGCAGTGTGGCTGGCGGTTTGATCCAGAATGTCCCTCATAGGCTCAAACTATGAATGTCTGGTTCTCAGCTGAAGGAACTGTTTGGGAAGGATAAGGAGCTGTGGTCTTGTTAGAGGTGTGTCGCTGGGGGTAAGCTTAGAGTTGTCTAACACACATACCATTCCCAGTTTCTCTCTCTCTCTCTCTCTCTCTCTCTCTCTCTCTCTCTCTCTCTCTCTCTCTCCCTGCCTCATGGCTGTGGTTTGAGATACAAACCTTCAGCTGCTGCTCCAGTACCATGCCTGCCTGTCTGCCACCATGCTCCCTGCCAGGATGATCATGAACTAACCCTCTGAAACTGTGAGCCCCAAATGAACTTTCTTCTATAAGTTGCCTTGGTCAGCAATAGAAAAGTGACTAAGGGAAGCAGGAAGAGCTCTTAACTGCTGAACCACGCCTCCATCTCCCAGCATTTCCACTGTTAGAGAAATTGATGCTCAGAGTGTTCAGTAGCCCATAGCCCATCATCAAGAGACAGAAGGATTCCCATCAGTCCCTGGTTAGTCCTGACTACACACTTTCCCACTCACCTCATCTGAAATAAATTAAATAATGAAAAAGTCAAATAACTTGCTTATGTCATGCAGAAGTCTGAGATCTGAACAGTGACAAAATCAAAGTCCCCATCCATGTTGTTCTTCCTGGTCCCTATGTCACTGGTCACAGGAAACAGGAAAGCAGGAGCGCTTCCCTAGGGGAGGAGTAGAGGGGATGGGATGGGCCACTGACGTGGGAGTTCCCTCTGTGTGCTGTGACTGCCATTAATGAATAAAGAAACTGCTTTGGACCTATAGCAGGGCAGAACTTAACTAGGTGGGAACAACTAAACTGAATGCTGGGAGAAGAAAGGGTGGAGTCAGAGAGAAGCCATGGAGCTGCTGCCGGAGATAGATGTGCTGAAACTTTGCTGGTAGGTCACGACCTCGTGGTAATGCACAGATTAATGGAGATGGGTTAAATTAATATATAAGAGTTAGCCAAGAAGCTAGAGCTAATGGGCCAAGCAGTGATATAATTAATACAGTTTCTGTGTGATTATTTGGGAGCTAAGCAGCCGGGAATCAACAAATGGCCTTCTTACAGCAGGCCACCATGTTGGGGAACCACAGGTACACTTCCTGGTGGCATTATGACATGCAGATGCTGCCTGTCTTTCTGAGACAAGCCTGCTTTAGCAGCAATAACACAGTCTGTAGGCATGCCCTGTCATCTGTTAAAAATGAAGATGATTACAAATCACATTGAAAATTTTTCTCCTTTTATTTATTATGGGAGGCTCACTCATGCCATGGCTCTCCTTCCACCGTGTGGGACTCTAGGGCTTGAACTCAGGTCATCAGGCTTAGCGACAAGCACCTTTACCCCTAAGTCATCTCACCAGTCTAATACCTCACGTTTTAAATGTCACATTTAAGCACATAATAAGTTTGGAAGTTATTCTGACAATACAGGTTTTGGGGATTTATCACACTGGTTTTGTATTTGGTTTTAATTTGTTATTTTGTTGTCATCTGATCCTGCTTCTGTCTCCTCCTCTTCCTCTTATTCCTCCTCCACCTCTTTGATTTGATAAAGTAGAATCCAAAATGATAACTTCCAGGTTCACGTCACTGGAAAGTGTGGCCTTCGGCACAGCTGGCTCCAGAGGTTTGCTGTTGAGCCTGAGTGAAAGGAGGTAGAATTGACTGCTAGAAACGCCTTGGTCCCTTTCATGACTGACACAGGCTTCCTTCAAACAACTGCACGGTGCTCAGAAACTAGGCAGAGCCATCCTTTCCACGCTCTCGTGGGGACCTGTGTGGAGTGTTCTTAGAGACTGGATCCTCCCACCTTTAGTGATTACCCAAGCTCCTCTTCCTCTGCTCTTTCTGTGAAAGCCACAGAAGGTCGTAGGGCTTTCAGAGGAATTTTTCTTAAAGGCTTAGCTCTTATGATGTCAATACACATAAATGCATGCATGTACGCATCGCTATTAATGGTCAGTTTCCCCAGTGATAACACTTTATACTGACCAAGGTTTCCCCTACGTCTGCTTTACAAATATATCTCTTAAAACTCTAAAATTAGCCTGGCAAAATACACACATTCAGCATTATAACTGCAGTTCAAGGTCAATTAAGCTACTACAGGGGGAGGGAGAGGAAAATATGGAGGGAGATGGATATGTACATATTTAAATTCACATTATGTGTGTGTGTTTGCAAGACACATAAAATGGCAAATAAGGAAACTTCACAAAAAATAAAAAGACAGACAGCTAGAGAGCCCCAGATTTTAATGCCACCCCCAAGGTAGAACAGGTGGCGAAAATATAATAAAACATGTTGCAAGGAACTTGTCATGAATTTTAAAAACAAAACCGCCTACAGACCAAATAAACCGCTCTGACACTGTGCTGAAACTGAAGTTCCCGAACTATTTTAAATGACAAAGCAGAAGCTCCCTAGAGAGGAGTCCAACAGAAATGGTTGGAGGGCAATTGCTGCTGAACTCGTACAGAAGGGAGTTTGGAGAGAGGAAGCAGCCTGCTCCCTCTGCCACAAAGGCCACGTGCAGATATCCACAGCCAGACCATGTGCAGGACCAAGGCCCGTCCACAAAGGCCCCTGGGAGCCCTCCCATGCTCCTTTGACCATTGGCGTCTCCATGCATATGTGACAGGAAGCTGGGCTCGGGCTCATAGGCAGCCATTCCAGGGGCCCTGTGTGAGACAGGCTGGGGACGATGGTTCTAGATAGCGCAGGTGAGCAACCCACCCTCCACGGTGCCCACCTTCCTATCATCCGTCTGTTTGGTCGCTGCAAGCAGCAGCCTGGGCTTTGTCCTTGGTCAGTATATGGAGTATATGAAGAACTCACATTTCCCTGACAGCAGAAGGACTGGTTGCTACCCAGAAATGACCCCGACTCAAAGCAGCCGGAGCAACAGCATAAACCTCGGCTCCTCCAGCACTGGGCTGACTGCAATACGCTGATTAAGATAATCTAGGTATTGGACATAGTGTGCACATCTGGAATCCCAGTGCTTGGAGGGCTGAGGGAGGTGGACCATGTGTTTGAGGCCAGCTGGGGGTATACAGCAAGATCCCATCTAAAAGAGGCTACAGGTACAGCTCAGTTGTAGGATGCTTACAGAATGCACAAGGTCCTGAGTTCAAGTCCCAGCACTGGAGGTAAAAAAGAATTACTCAAGGATGAGGGTTAGGAGGTGTGGGCACCCAGCCTCTTTCCCTCACGAGTTCAAACATCTGAAGGAGCTGAAAAGAAAAAAGCCGAGAGAGCTTACACAGTGAGCATGAAGCCTGCATCCATTCTAGACCAGCAAGCATGCACGAGGTCCTGAATTCAATCCCCAACCACCCAAAGAACATACACAAAGAAACCTGGTCCCCATGGTTTCCAGGATACATGCACATCGCATTCCTAAAGCACTGTTCACAACACCTACGTCAGTGCATGAACAGATGAATGGATAAAGAAATGTGACCTAGCTACACGACAATGTTGCATCCAGCTGAGGAGGAGACAGGGATTATGACATTGGCGGGGAAAGGAACAGACCTGGAGAATGTCATGTTTAGTGAAAGAAGCCAGACTTAGACAGATAGAGTACATTTTCTCTCATGTAGAAACTAGATTTTTTTTTTTTTTTTTTTTTTTTTTTTTTAGAAAACATGAAAACAAAGGCGGGGGACAACTTGGAAAGCAAGAGTCAGGGAAAGGACAACATTATGCAGATTGAACAGGAGCAAAATGCATGATATATAAGTATAAAAATATCACGGTGAAACCCATTATTTTATACACTTAGTGTATGCCAAGGAGACAAGACCTGCTCAAGGTGTCTCTGCAGGGATGCCAGGGGAAACTTCCTCTTAGAGCCTATAAGCCAGAAGCACACTGGCTGCTGGTGGCCAGCACAGCCTTCTCTGTGGGTTGCTCCCACTCTAAGGGACTTGTCCGGCTTTCATTTCCTATCTCTGTGGTAAAATACCCTGCAAGTGCATTTAAGGCAGAAAATGTTTATCTTGGCTCGTAATTCCAGGTAATGAATGTCCATCATTACAGTCAAGGCTGCCGGAACCTGAAGCAACTGGTCTTAACACATCATGATCACGAATAGTCAGCAATAAATTAATGGATGCTTATGTCCAGCTTGCTCTTTCTACTCTGATACAATTCAGGATCCCCTGCCCAGAGAATGGTACTGCCCATGGTGGGCAGATCTTCTACTTCAATTAATATTATCAAAATAATCCCTCATAGATTGACCCAGAGGCCAACTTAATGTTGACAATCTCTCATTGAGATTGTCTTTCCAAGTGATTTCATATTGTATCAAGTTAATAATTCAAACTAACTATCACATGGCTGTACTCCCAAACCCATTCCCTAAGCTAGGGGTCCAGGCTCTCAGTGCAACTGGTGGGCCAGATGTGGTACACCTTCTGTTTATATCAATAAAGTTTTATTGGAACATGGCCTCACCCATTTATTTCTGGTTGTCCACGCTGTTTTCCTGTGATACATATGGACAGCAACATGCATGGCTAGCAAAACCTTACATACTTATTTTGGGTGCCTTTCCAGAAAAAGTTCATAGACTGGCCTGGAACTCCACTCTAGTGTGTGGGTATACTATCTGTGCTTTCTATTGCAAACTTAAGAAAATCCTGCAATCCTCAAGAAGTATTTCCTGCTGATACAAGAGAAAAGGTCCTAAGACTTCCATGGTCAAAAGTTTTAATCTTCTGTCTCTTTGGGTCTTTGTACACTACCACCCTAGGGAGCATACCTAATAAACCAATTGTTCCATCCCTGGGTTTTCTAAGAAGTGTGGGCAGCATGCTTCAGAATAGCTATGGAAAAGGGCAGGTACTCCTATGAATTAATATTAGGACCTAATTAGCCACTGAACCCAGCTGATAACAGCCCACCATACTCCTTTGCCCAAAGAAAGCTCAGGTGGAAGAACGGAGAAGAGAAAAGGAAACAAATAGCTAATTATGATAAACTGGTTTCCTTGGTAACAGTGTTTATAGCGGCAGTGGTGCTGGCGGATGTTTAATGATAAACACAAAGGTTTGATGGGAGATTATAAGATGCCCACTGTCTCGAAGCTGGTTCTACTCTAGCAAAGGTAAAATCAGATGCAACTTGAATTTCATCCATCCTGGAGAACTCAGAGGATCTTTCTAGACTTCCACCTCAAACCTGTTAGTACTTTATTCCCTGAGGGCCAGAGGTTAGGAATGTGGAAACATATTTGCTGTGCCGATGGCTCTTGTGACAGTTCCACCCTCAGAGTTTCATGCAGGTGCAGATTTACTGCCCTGTGGCTTGAGGAGGGCTGTGCAGCGGGCAAGGCAGGAGGAAGCAGGCTGGGCCCCTCACTAGCTCATCAGCCGTCAGAGGCAACTCTGAGACTGCTGTTTGATATCTTTGGGGAAGTCTGTGTATAACTTCCTGAGAAGAATATTTTGAATAAAATATTTTGGGAAATTACGGATACTGTATTAATTACTATTGAACTATTTTGGGCAAGATACTTGAAAATAACTTAAAGGAGAAATTACTATTTTAACTCGAATTTCAGAGGTGTCAGAAAGGTAAGGCAAGCAGTGAGCAGTATATAATCTCATCCTCTGGGCTTCGTGTTTATCACATACATGACGTGTGTGCTGGCTTGTTGTGTCTCAACACAGCACAAGCTAGAGTCACTTGAGACGAACTGTGGAAAACACCTCACCACATCGGCCTATGGGTAAGCCTGGGGTGCATTTCCCGACTGATGTGGGAGGCCCAGCACACTGTGGGTGGTGCTACTCCTGGGCAGGTGGTCTTGAATGAGAAGAAAGCAGGTTGAGAAAGCCACAAGGAACAAGTCAATGAGTAGCCCTCCTCTATGGCTTTTGGTTTAGTTCCTGTCTTCAGGTTCCTGCCTTGAGTTCCTGCCCTGACTTCCCTCAGTAATGGGGTGTGACCTGAGAATTGTAAGCAGAAATAAAGCCTTTCCTTCCAAGGTTGCTTTTTGTCATTGTGTTTTATCACAGCAATAGAAACCCCTAATAAGAAAACATGTGTATTTATATACATATGTATGTATGTATGTATACATATGTGTGCACATATTGGAGGCAAGGGAGCTAGGCATCACCAGGCTGGTGCAGAGGTCCCAAATTCATGGAACATAGTATCTTGCTGTCCTTGGAAGGACAACCTGAAAGTTATGATTTTACACAACTCTAGACCTGCCTCGTGTCCTCCCATCTCCAGCTGTAATACATGTCACACATATATAGTTTGATTAGGTAATTTGCTTATATTATTTATTAATGTTATATATGGAGAGAGAGTGAGATGGGGAAGTTGATTATAAGAGATCAGTTTACATAAAAAATACCCAGGATCAGCCAGGTCAACAAGCTAAAATGTCCACCCAGACAGAACTCACATGGCAGCTCAGATCTAGAGCCTATCTACTGCAGAAGTCACAATATCACACACACACACATATGCACACACACACGCATATGCATGCACACAGTAGGATCAACTTTAAAGTGATATGCTTACTTTTCTATCATTGGATGTTTCAGCAAGAGAGTGGAACTTTGGGTAATAACATCAGGTTTGAGCAGGAGGAGAAGCAGGTGTTGTTTTGGAGATGATGGTGGTGGTGGTGGTGATATTAACAATGGTGGTGGTATTAGTGGTGGTGGTGGTGGTGATATTTATGGTGGTGCTGGTATTAGTGGTTGTGATGGTGATGGCATTAGTGATGATGGTGGTGGAGATATTGACAGTGGTGATGATATTTATTGGTGGTGGTGGTGGTGGTATCGATGGTGGTGGTGGTAATAGTGGTGATGGTGTTGTTTTGGACAGGGTCCCACACATCTCAGTCTAGCCTCAAACTCACCATATAACCTGGGATGACTTTGAACTCTGATCCTCCTGCTGCCACATCCTGTGTGCTGGGATTAAAAGTGTACATGGAGATATATGATCTTTTACTTCTTCCTCTGTAACTTTCTCTTCAAAATCCCTTATCTTCCAGTGTACAAAATAAAACTATCAATCTCCTCAAAAAAAATCCTAAACATCTGGAATATTAAACAAACAATCCTTCGCGTGTCAATGTCAATAACTGGTTCACTCCTACCTCAGAAGATGCTGGAAGACAGAAATAATGATACATATTCCCAAAACAAGCGTAAGGACTTACACTCAAAGAACGCCCTCAGAGGCCTGGACACTACTGCTGACAGTGTGGGACGGGCCCTTTGCTGGCTGCTGCTGAGATCCCGTGAAGGGGCTGGGTGGACTGAGCACTCATTCGTGACCATGTGTCCTGGCCGGGCCACTCAAGCCTGGTTACTCGATGACTGTTCGAAATGACAGGCCACCAGAACACCTCCCCATCTCATGGTGATTACAACTGCAATCTCTGCTTCCAAGACCCAGAATCACACACAGAGATGTGCACATAAGCACATACATACATATGCACACATACATGCACACATGCAGCCACACCCACATACACACAAGCACACATATATGTACTTGCACACACAACCACAACTCACATACATGCACAAACACACACACACATACACAGATCAGATCATCTCCATGCTGTGTACAAAGATCCCCTCAGTGGATTCTAAAAGCTCACAGACTGTCCTCACTATTTCTAGATTTGGTTGGCCAATCTGTACTTAATCGGCTAAATTTTTCTGTGCTGTTCTAGATGCTATGTCTCTAGCCAGCATTTGGCTGTTCATGCTGAAAAACTCTTCATTTTTAATTTACTTCATGTGTCTCTACTGCATTCAGGCAAGCATATTGAAGTGTTCAAATCCGGAACTGTTATCTACTCGTAAGAACTGATGAAGGAGACAGATGCCACTGAGTACTGGGGTAGAGATATCTTATTAGAGAGTTAATTATAAAAAGGTGTACATTTGCTTAATCAAATATAATCTTATAAGTAATAAAAATCAGTCAAATAAACTTTTGCAAACCTATATTTATTAAATTTTTTTAAATCTTGGCATGGTGGTTCAGGCCACAATCATAGGACTCAGAAGGTTGAGGCGCCACAATTAGGCCTGACTTGCTACACACTGAGACCTTGTCTCAACAAGAGTTGTGAAACACATTTCATTACAGTAAAAATAAATATCCACAGTGGTTCTCAACCTGTGGGTTGCAAGCCCTGTAGGTCACATAGCAGATGTTTACATTAAGATTCATAACAGTAGCAAAATTACAGTTAGGAAGAAGCAACAAAATAATGTTATGATTGGGGTCAGCACAGCATGAGGAACTGCAGCAAAGGGTCACAGCATTAGGAAGGTTGGGAACCACTGCTATAGAACTTTACCAACTAGAATGTAAATTTCCGTGTATGCATATGCATGAACATGTATGTAAAAGTATGTGAACCACTATACACATATATGACCATTTCATGATTTACATGTGTACATAGTGGAAACCCTGAAAGAAAGCACAGGAAGCCAGACTCTGGTCCATTTTTTTTCGGCCTTGAACATTTCTATAGTGACTATGTATCATTCTATAATCTGAAATAAAAGGTGTGTTTAAGAAATATTCCAGCTATGAATTCCGCTTCTATCTTGGGCCTTTTCCAACTCTATCAAGTCATCCTTAAGAAGCAAAAATCAATGAGACAGGAGAAACCTGATTTCTTATACGCTCCGAGGCAGCACTCTCTCCCCTCCTCCGTGTCCTACGTGTCTCCCAGAAGCATCCAGCTCCTTTGCCAAACCCCTCACCTGCCCTGCGCTGGATCACAATGGCACTATGGCACTCGTGTGGAGTATCAGCCACAAAAATGAAAGAAAATGTCATCTTTTAACATATAAAAGAAAAGTATCAATCTCATTCAAAACAATCCTGTGGTGGTTTGGAAAGAAATGGCCCCCAAAGGGAGTGGTACTACTGGGAGGTGTGGCCTTGTTGAAGGAGGAAGTGAGTCACCTTGGGGGTGGGCTTTGAGGTCTCTTTCACTCGAGCTTCCCTTAGAACGACATTCAGATTATTTCCTGTTGCCTGCAAGATCTAGGACTCTCTGCTACTTCTCCAGCACCATGCCTACCTGCACACCACCATGTCCCACCATGACAATGGACTGAACCTCTGATTTGTAGGCCACCACCCCAATTAAATGTTTTCCTTTGTAAGAGTTGCCCCATCATAATGTCTTTTCACAGCAATAGAAACCCTAAGACAAATCCTAAATAACCTACTGAGCACCCCCAGCCTGCAAAGACAGCAATGAATATTAGTAAACAGAATTCTTTGTATGCCAGTACTTGCACTTAGTTCTCTCCTACCTCAGAGGATGGGTAGACCCTTAAATCATATTTGCACAGCTAACAGGACTCATAAGAATGACCTAGTTCCCAAGACCGAGCCTTGCCTCCACACTGAGTTCTAGAAGCTGTTGCTAACAGTTTGAGAAGAGCATCTCCAGTCGTCCCTTGGAGTGGAAATCCACACTTCCCATGTCATCCAGGTCCCACCCCTGAGGATGGAAAGAGAGACTCAGGGTACCCAGGGGTCAGTCAGGGCTGGAAAAGACACCACCAGGAAGGGAAGGGCATGGGGCAGAGTCAGCCTACCTGCAGTTTGAAAACAATTCAATAAATACCCAAATTCTACGCTTACTGTGACAAGGTGCTTTTCTCTGGAACAGCAGGCAGTAGCCACTGTACCTGCTTTTACATTGTAGCATCCTTTACCACGTGCTCTTGGCCACACCTCCCTGGCTCACCAACTCAACCATCCCCAAGAGGCTTTGCTACAAGGGGCACAGTCTGCTTTTTACTTTAAAAAAAATACTGAAACACAGGCCCCGTTGTCTGTACATGGTCCACACCTCCGTATTTGATAAGATTTTCGGGTTTGCAAATGTGGGTTCAAACAAAACAGCTACAAACTACCTGGAGAGTTCCATCTGCTCCCCAGTCATGAGCCTCCATGGGTCTGGTAAATGCTAGCTTTAGACTGCAGACAGGGTCCTGCATGCAACCGTGCTAAGCTGCAGGCTCCAGAGACCTGTGCAAACCTGGGTCAGGGCGCATAGGATGTCATCTCTGCAGCTAGACCGTGCCCTGAAGCACCCCAAAGTGCCATGAAACCTAAATCCATCCTGATTTCTCTTTGCTGCCTTAGACCATCACAGCAGCTACGTGCTACCCTCATCGGAGATCAGTGGGACAGGGAATGAGCATTCAGCAAGAAGAACACCGAGGTTGTGCTCAAATCACACAATGCATTGATAATAATTCTTTTTTTTTTTTCTGAGATGGAGTTCTTCCATTACGTCCCTGACTAGCCTGAAATTCACTATGTCAACCAGTCTGATCTCAGAATTACTGCGATCTTCCTGCCTCTACCTCCTGCCCACTGAGATTGCAGCCATGCATCACTGTGGCCAGGTTACATAATTGTTTAAGAATAAATTAACTGATTCTTCCTCCCCTTAAGAAAGGAAACCATATACAAGACCCACATCTGGTTAAAAACAGGTGTTTTCCTAAGCTAATGGGAGTTTCTATGTGATGGACAGCTCCGTTCTGGCTCCCCTGTGGCTGTGATAAAATGCCTGAGGAGAGCAACTCCACAGAAGAAAGGTTTATTCAGTTCACAGCCTCAGGTTACAGGACTGTCTTGGTTGGGGTTTCTGTCGCTGTGAAGAGACACCAGGACCATGGCAGCTCTTGCAAAAGAGACACATGTCATTGGGGGTGACTTCCATAGTGGCATGCAGGCAGACATGGTGCTGGAGAACGAGCCAAGACTTCTACATCTTGATCCACAGGCAACAGGAAGTGGTCTGAGTGTCACATTGAGCAAAGCCTGAGTTCAAATCCTACCCTCTCGGTGACACACTTCCTCCAACAAGGCCAGACCTACTCCAATAAAGGCATACCTCCTAATAGTGACTCTCCCTATGAGCTTATGCCGTTTACAATCAAACTTCCCCAGGTACATAACTGAGAGGACGTCAAGACGTGAACACAAGCTGCCAACATCATCACATCCAGTCAAGAGCAGAGCGAAACGAATGTGTGCATGCTTGTTAAAAGTCCTCTGCCCAGGGAATGATGCCACTCACAGTGGGCTGAGCCCTTCTACATGGATTAACAAAATAAAGATAATCCCTAGAGACATGGCCACAGGTCAGCCTGATCTAGACAGTCCTTCACTGAGATTCTCTTCTGTGGGGATTCTATGTTGTGTCAAGTTGACAATTAAAGCCAGCCAGCACAACAGAAGAAGAGTGGCCCACGAGAGACAAAGCGATTTGCGTCCTAATCCCAGAAGAGCAACCTTGGGATAAAGACTAATGTATTGTCATCTTCTGAGTTTTCTCACAGCCCTTCAACTAATCCAATCAAAGTCACTCACTCATTCAACCCAAGTAATACCTAGTAAGTACTCTCTCCGTCAGTACCAAGTACCGTCTCATTTAATCCTCTGCAAGCCTGTCACACGGGGTCTGTTAAGTGTGGAGGAGGGAGAGAGTCAGGCTCAGTATGTAGCTTCTCTACTGCATCTACAAGAACATGGTTCCGCTTGGAAAGCCTGAAGATGGCGTTCACCGCATCAGTTGGGGATATTCTGCACGCTGTGGAGTTTCCAGCTCTCCTGACTTTAAACAACCTACCGATGCGATGCGGCATTCCTAGAAGCAGGAGGCGAGAAAAGCTCTGCCCCGGAGCCGCTTCTATCTTCTTTCCTCTGAGATTAGGAAAGTTTTCTTTGCATCTTCATTTTTCTATTGTTTTGAAAGCTAGTACTTTATTTGTATTATTATGCTAATCACCCAGACACTTTTACATAAATAACTACGTTTCCCTAATTATAAGATGTTTAAATGCTGCTAATCTCCACAATGGAGCATAAGATGTTTTTCTCTTGAAAACCAACAATCATTTTTCTTGTATCCTTTGTGAAATGAAGTGGGAAAAAGGTTTAGGGCAGCGAGAATGCCCAGTGAGAAAAAAGAGTTGAAGCCACGGCTGACAACCTGAGGTCCATCCCCAGAATCCACGCCATGGAAAAAGAGAGCCAACTCAAGCACTGTCTTCTGCCCCTAACAACTGTTCCATGGCACACAGACCTCCCTCCTCTACAACATACATTAAATAAATGCAATAAAAAGGGCTTTACATTAAGTCACCTCATTGCTGGTCAGAAGTAATTTCATTTTCATTTCTATCTGTGAAATACGAAAATTTAACCCTTGAGAGTTCCCAGCCCCAGCTGCTTTCGGTGTGCCGCTCAGTCTGTGTTCTGTGCCATTATCTTCTCCGTGCTGACATCCCACCCTGGTGTCTGCTGCGACTGGGATGCAGGGTGGACTCCAAAGTCCCCTGCTATAAGCTCTGTCCCCTACGGCACTATCGCGATCTTTCAGCAGGGGGATCTAGTGGGAGGTTTTATGTCACCAGAGTGTGTCGTCAAACAGGATCACAGGACCCTTATATCGTCTTTACCTTTGGTGACCTGGTCGTGAGGTGAATGGCTTCCTCAGCCACGCCCCACACACAGGGCTAACCAAAGGAGGACTGCGACCTTAAAAAGTGTGAGCCAAAATAAGCCTTCCTCTTTCTAACTCGGCTGTCTCAGGTATTCTTTTACAGTCTGGAAAACAGATTAACGCAATATCTATTAAACTTCATAAAAATGAAGAGTTTATCTATACTTCTCAGGGAAGGCTGATCGTACAGGTGGGTGGCATAATGTCCTCTGATACCACATCCATCTTTCCCCTGGATATCTTCCCCTGAGTGGAAGTGATATGTGGGACGGCTGGCCTTCCAGGGGATTCACTCTGGGACGCAACAGTCAGAGGCTGGGCTCTGACTCGGGACAAACTAAGGAAGGCTGTGCTTTCTTACTTTATTGTGGCCCCAGGAGACACACTGGGAAGCCGCTCTCGCTCTAGGCACACCATTCGTTCATTTCGTAAGGAGAGTGCCATGATGCCCGGGTAGAGGACAAGGGACAAGCTGTGGGAGTCAGCTCTCTCCTGCCACCGTGGGTCTTGATGCTCAGGCCATCAGTTTTGCATTAAGTGCCTTCCCCCACTGAGCCATCTTACCAGCCCCCATTCACATCTTTTTCTCCTTTTTAATTTAATTTTATTTTTTTTAAATATTTATTTATTTATTATGTATACAATATTCTGTCTGTGTGCATGTCTGCAGGCCAGAAGAGGGCACCAGACCTCTTTACAGATGGTTGTGAGCCACCACGTGGTTGCTGGGAATTGAACTCAAGACCTTTGGAAGAGCAGGCAATGCTCTTAACCACTGAGCCATCTCTCCAGCCCCCTTTTATTTTTTTTTTAAACAATCCTTTTTATTTTACATACTAATCCCAGGTCCCTCTACACCCCTCCTCCTGCTTTCCCCACCTTCCCCCGACTCCACTCCCCATCCATTCCTCAGAGAGGGTGAGCCCTCCTGTGGGGAGTCAACAAAGTCTGTCACATCACTTGAAGCAGGACCAGGCCCTCCTCCCTGTGTCTAAGCTGAGCACGGTACCCCTCCGGAGGGAATGGGCTCCAGAAACCCAGTTCATACACTAGGGATAAATCCTGGTTCCACAGCCAGCAGCCCCACAAACTGCCTACCCATTCAAGTCTCTTAAGAGAACACATCCATCGCCGTGCGTCAGCACTCATGATGCTTAGCACTGCAAACCTGGTCCAGGCATTGGGTAGGTCAGGTAGAATCAGACTCATCACCCCTACTCACCCTCCAAACAAGCAAAAAGGTCACGTGGTGAGAAGCGCTGTAAATGAGGAAAGGTGCCAGGAAATGGGGGTCACAGAAGTGGCTCGGACCTGTCCCTGTCTGGTGAGAAGAAGCGGAAGACACAAACATGTTCTTGTACCTAGGGCAAGAGGTTGGTTTAGGTTTTGTTTCTGCATTTGTTTGATGGGTCCTCATGTTGCCCAGGCTGGCCTCAAACTCACTACATAGTTGAGGATGATCTCGAACTCCTGATCTTTCTGCCTCTACACCTCAAGTCCTGGGACTGCAGGTGTGTGCCAACGCACCCAGCCACAAGGTAAATACAGACAGCAAGGGGCCTTTTCTGTGCTCCTCGGAGCTAAGTGCTGAGCCCAGGCTCCCTGCAAAGCACAGCAGCCCCAGGCAAACATTTCTCACAGTGACAAAGAATTCCTATCACAAGCCAGGTGTAGTGGCACACACTTGTAATCACAGCACCCTGAAAGCTAAGGACCAGAAGTTCAAGGCCAGCCTGGGCTATAGAGTGAGACTATTAAAGAAATCAGAATCCAGATAGTAGAGGCAAGTGTTGACATTCAGACCTCAGTTGTGCCCCTTCTTGTATGAGACTGGGATGAGTCACTTAATAGCTCTGTGGCTCAGTTTTACCAGATGAAAATGTCACATGCCCCCTTCACACTATTGTGACAATTAAATGAATTCAAGAACCTTGGCATAAGGCCAGATACCTTGACTCTGATGAGGAAAAAATGGGGAGTGGTCTTGAACTCGCTGGCACAGGAAAGGAATTTCTGAACAGGACACGGATAGCACAGACGCTAAGATCAACAACTGATAATGGATTCTCACGAAACCGAAAAGCTTCTATACAGCAAAAGCCACCATTATTCAAATAAAGAGACAGCCTACAAAATAAAAAAAGATACCAGCTAGCAATTCACCTATTAAAGGCTTGGTTTCCAGAATGTACAAGGAGCTCAAAAAATTAAACATCAAGAAAACAAACCAGTTTAAAACTGAAGCATGGATCTAAAGAGTCCTCAAATAAAATATACTAAGTATATTTTATTTTTATATATTATATTTTTATATACTGAAACAAAAATGACTGAGTAGCTGGGCAGTGGTTGTGCACGCCTTTAATATCAGCACTTGGGATGTGGAAACAGGAGAATCTCTGTGAGTTCAAAGCCAGTCTGGTCTACAGAAGAAGTTCCAGGGCAGGATCTAAAGCTACAGGGAAACTCTGTCTTGAAAAACCAAAAAAAAAAAAGTGGCTGAGTAATATTTTTGCAGTCAAGACATAACATAAAACTAAAAGCTTCAGCATCTTTACCCACGACAGAAATTAAAACTGAAACTACTTTGAGAGTTCATCTCACCCCAATAGAATGGTCAAGACCCAAGAAACAAACAATAACATGTGGGCATGGATGTGGGGAGAGGGGAAGACGTATTTGCTGCTGGTGAGAACACGGGCTGGAACCACCACTGTGGAAATCAGGCTGGAAGGCCCTGAAAATAGGTCAACTGCAAGACCCAGCTGATCCACCCATGAACAAGTTCCCAAAGACTCTGTATCCTAAGATCCAGCTGTGCCACTCTTGAACTTACTCCCAATGACTCTGTATCCAACCACAGAGATCTGTGAACTCTGCAAGTTACAACCTGCCTAACAAGAGACACTCACTTGTACAACAGTGGCACAAATGTAATAGGAGTAGCCAGTCACTTTCTGATGGTATCTAAGGCCCCACTCCATGACATGGAACCCATACCTGGCACTGTCATAGGCCCTAGGGGAGAATCCAGTGTTATTAATCTGCTAAGTAGTATTAAAATGATTCCTCATGACTTATTGCTACACCTGAAGATCAAAGCAGCCCTCAGTACTCACCAGAGAGGCAACCTTTGTAGTGAGAGTCAATTAACACTGAGACCACCAGCCAGTCAATGCACAGAGGACACCGAGGGGTGATATCTTGTGTATATATATATATATATATATATATATATATATATATATCACATCCACTCCCCAGGGCCCAGGGATCTTCAAGGAAGAGGAGGCGGGAAGACTGTAAGAGCCAAAGGGGCAGTACCAAGAGTACCTTCCAGATGCAACAGGGCAGCTGAATCTATAAATTCATGGAGATTGTGACATCATGCAAAAGACCCGCACAAGCCAAGCTCCAGCCAGACAAAATCTCAGCATTGAGGGGGAAGATAGGCATGAGATTCCATCCCTAACCAAGCAGCTGTTAGCATTAGATAGCTACTGGGAGAGGAAGAAACTAAAGAAAACTAACGATATGACACCCAGCAGGTCAGCCACACTCCAGGGCAGGCTCTATTCGCAAGACTAGTATGGTTATCCTTTACTTTACAGCTAATATCCACTAGAGTGAGCACACCATGTTTGTCTTTCTGGGTCTGGGTTACCTCACTCAGAGTGATTTTTTTCTAGTTCCATCCATTTATCTGCAAATTTCTTGATGCCATCATTTTCAATTGCTGGGTAATACACCATTGTGTAAATATACCACATTTTCTTTATCCATTTTTCTGTTGAGGAGTATCTAGGTTGTTTTCAGGTACTGGCTATTCTGAATAACGCTACTATAAACATAGTTAAACAAGTATCCTTGTGGAATGACTGAACATCCTTTGAGTAAATATCCAAAAGTGGTATCACTGGGTCTTGAAGTAGGTTGATTCACAATTTACTGAGAAACTGTCATATTGATTTTTAAAAACCTTTAAAAACATAATCAAAGGAAATCCTCAAAACAACACCTACCTTGTAGTAACTGCTCAATAAAGTATTAGCATCTTATCATTGTTAGGAGGGCTGAGGAGCTGGTCATGAAAGGGCTCTGAGGTTAACTCAGTCATCTCAGACTCTTGGTCCACATTCTTGCCCACTTCTCTCTGTCCTTTTTCTGTGGGTCAGCAAATGTCTCCATAGCGAGACAGCAAGAGGGCCCAGAACACATTTGAAGCCCAACCATCTCAACTGCCTGCTCACCGGGCAGTCTAGAAGTGGGGTAGTTGTTCTGTGTTTCATATTAAAACACAAGCATTGCCGGGCGGTGGTGGCGCACGCCTTTAATCCCAGCACTTGGGAGGCAGAGGCAGGCAGATCTCTGTGAGTTCGAGACCAACCTGGTCTACGTGAGCTAGTTCCAGGACAGGCTCCAAAACCACAGAGAAACCCTGTCTCGAAAAACCAAAAAAAAAACAAAAAACAAAAAAAAAAAAACAAAAAAAAAAACCCACAAGCATGTATTCATCTCCCTACTGAAGTCATCTGTCAGCCACTTGAGTATGAACAAGATCCAGACCTTTCTGTCAGAGCCACTCTTCACTGGGAAGATGGTGCGCAGAGCTTGTTGGGTATGCGAAAGGAAGAAGAGAAACAGAGGGAGCAACAGCACCAGGGTCTGTGGTCGTACATTTCAAACACAGCCTTCTCCCAACTCCACAGAATGGCTCTTGGCATTTGCGTATTGACACTCCCTTCTAGCCCAGGAAAGATGTCATCACTATGAACTCTATGCACACAATGTGGACGTGGAGACTCACTGATATCATGTGATTTCTCTAAGGTGGCTCAGCTGTTGAAGATGCTCAGTCCAGCTCTCCCGGGCACCTCCCTTCATCCTGCCCACGGCTCAGGCTCACCTCTCACCAGCCTGGGCACCGTGTGGCCCCAGTTCCCTCCCACCCAAAGCCACACAGGTGGAGGCAGACAGGCCTTGTGCTCTGCTTTCCTGCGTCAATCCATTCACTGAAGCACCCACAGCAGGCCCAGATGTGTCAAAATAAAGGGAGAGGGGAGGAAAGGTCATTGTTCCAAACCATTTGCAAGAATATCTGAGTTAAAAATGGAAGATTTGTCATTTGCATGGTGAAGGGAGGGGGCGAGGAAGCATTGTTAGGTGTTGGTAATGTAAAAACCGTAAGTATGCTGTTATTTATGTAATTAGTTATTGCTTTCATTATGGGTGCAGTCTTAATGGTTATAGTATTTATGTATAATTACCTTAATATTCACTGAAATTTCCAAGTAGCTCCCTAATTAACTGTCTCAAATATATAATTACATTGCATCTTTACGCAAGACTTGCCTAATTAATGTAGTTACACCACTTCTTTTGTGATGAGCATTATTAAATGCTCTTTGCATCCTTCTTCTGACTTCTTGTAATTCACGCTTTACAAAAATTAAGACCTCGAATTAGAAGCCTTCAGAAGCAGCTCAATCCCGCAGCAGAGCCGAGGCTCAGGGAGCTGCAGTGCGAATACAGCCTCATTAGGAGCCTCTCCTTGCACCGCTGTCCTACCTGGAGGTGAGAGCCTGGTCTGGGTGCAGGCTCATTAGCGCAGGCAGCTGGAGTGACAGCATCAGGCTCACCTCTTGCCAGTCCCCTCCCCAGGGAAGGCCACCCTGTGTCCCAGGATCTCTGCATGATGGTGGGCTTACTCCTACAACTTCTTCCACCAGGTACCGCTGAAGCCAGATCTCTGAGCTTTGATTTTCTAATATGGAAAAAGAGCCTGGCTCCTCGGGAAATTCTTCAAGGATTAAAGTTAAGTATGGCAGCTGACTCAGCTGGCAAAGTGCTAAGTTTGAACCTAAAAAATCCACATTTAAAATACCAGATATGAGAGCACACTTGTGATCCCATGGTTGGGGAGGTGGAGAGCCAGGAGTGAGAGCACACTTGTGATCCCAGGGTTGGGGAGGCGGAGACAATTTCATGGTGCTCACTGACCAGCCTATTTGATAAATAGTCAAGCCTATTTGATAAACTCCAGGCAGTGAGAGAAGCTGACTCACAAAATACAGAGGATGGAGCCTGGGGAGCAACAGCTGAAGCTGACCTCTGCCCTCCATTTGTATGCACACTCACTTGCACATGTGGGCACACATTCACATACATTTGAAAACAAGACTTGAAGAGCTAGTGAGCCTGAAGAACTCTGAAGTGTTCTGTGGATGCAGTATAGATGTGGGTGGTTGTGGTATAGACATGGGCAGCTGTGGTATAGACATGGGCAGTTGTGGTATAGATTGGGCAGTTGTGGTATAGGCGTGGGCAGTTGTGGTATAGACATGGGCGGTTATGGTATAGATGTGGGTGGTTGTGGTATAGACTGGGAGGCTGTGGTATAGACGTGAACAGTTGTGGTATAGACATGGGCGGTTGTGGTATAGACGTAGGTGGTTGTGGTATAGATGTGGGCGGTTACAGTATAGACATGGGCAGTTGTGGTATAGACATGGGCAGCTGCGGTATAGACGTGGGTGGTTGTGGTATAGATTGGGAGGTTGTGGTATAGACGTGGGCGGTTGTGGTATAGACGTGGGTTGTTGTGGTATAGATTGGGCAGTTGTGGTATAGACATGGGCGGTTGTGGTATAGACATGGGCGGTTGTGGTATAGACATGGGTGGTTGTGGTATAGATTGGGCGGTTGAAGTATAGACATGGGCAGCTGCGGTATAGATGTGGGTGGTTATTCTTAGAGCTTTTCTTTGCTTCTCCACCAGAGCAGTCTTACAGCCCATGCTGCCAAGCACGCCACCCCAAATCAAGCTCAGAACAAACCTCGTATCTATGGTGTCCTGAACACACCTGATGTTTTTTCTGAACTCAAAAGCTAAGCACAGCAGGGCCTGGCTGCTGTACAAACGGGAAACTAGCCCTACGTGTTCAACTTCTAGTTGTGTGCCTGGATAATCGGGCCAGGCTCAGCTAAGGAACTCTGGCTGGACCAGATTCAACTAGTTTTCTATCACAAGAGAGACGGCCAAGATCTTTTTTGTGTGCTTCTCATCTCAGACCAGGCTGGCCCTGTGGGGTTGATCATTTGGAAGCATTTGCAGCCTTAAGTAAACAGCTACAAAATCTGGACCTTTCAGAATGCCTCATGAGACAACCCAGATTCTAAGGCTGAGGTATCCGTGCTGCTGTTCATAATTCACCACGAGGCTTCCCGCCAATCTAATCACATATCAGTAGTGTGTCTCATGCATGTGTTCCAATGGGGACAAATGTAACCAGGTGCATGTGCTGACATATGTGTACACATTTGCAGTGGCTTATGAATGTGTTTATACACATACGTATACAGGTACACATGTGTGGGAACACAGAACACATGTTTATGGATACACGTGTGTGCTGGTCCATGTGCATCTATGTGTAAGTACATGTGTGCACAGGCGCAAGCGCACACACGTGTGTGTGTGTGTGTGTGTGTGTGTGAGCTTCAGGCACCATACATTTTATTCTTCAGGCTCCCAACACTTTATCTTTTGATTTGGGGTCTCTCACTGGCCTAGATTTCAGCAATTTAGGCTGGATGGTCAGGGAGCCCCCTGGGTCCTCCTGTCTCCACCTTCCCTATGCTGGGATTACAAATATGTCCCACCCAGCTTTTCTTATGGGTTCTGAAGATTTAATTTAGGTCTTTGTACTTGAAAATGGAGGACTTTGCCAACTGAGCCGTCTCCCCAGACAGTCCAGTCTGTTCTTTTGGAGGTAGAAATAGTTCCTCAATTAGTCAACAACCAAGGGCTTACTAGACATCTTCCTCAGACTTGGGACTGTGGAAGATTTCCACGAGGATTTTAGAAGATGTTGGTGACACCGACCACTCAGCACTGCCTGTGTCAGTGGAGGAAGCAGAGGCAACACACGAGAAACAACAAATGAGAAACAAGGGGAGCGCAAGCTTTGAGGTCCGCGCTCTACGCATTGGGCTAATTCCCAGAAACAAGAGTCAATGGGGTAAGAAAGAAAGCTAAAGAAGTAGGCAGGAATGGTGAGGCCAACAGGGGCCAGGCTGTTGAAGCTGGCCAGAATGACACTTCATGCAGAGGCAGCAAACGCAGAAGAGATGAGTGTAAGAGTCACACAGTGAGGCCTCTGGACTTGATGCAGGTGTCAGCAGAGAAGCAAAGGAATCCAGACAGAGTATGCCCAAGACCCAATCATAGTTACTTATTTACAATTAACATAAAGTTTCCAAGAGTCTAGGAACTAAGCCCTTCCCCTAGACAATAGTGCAGTCTTGTAAACTTAGATCTGTTATCAAGGAGGCTTTCTCAGCAGCTCCATGTGCATGTACACTCAGCCCACACTAGCCCCTTGCCCTGCTTCACTGGTCTCAGAGACACTACCATCCTGTGCTGTATGGTGTACTTCTGTCTGCATTTCCCCACAGGGCTGGGAGCTACTTAAGGAAAGGCTGGATCTATTTAGTTCCATGTTTGCCATCCCCAATTGCTGGGCAATGCCTGACACACAGCAGGCTCTCGGTAACTACCTGTTGAATTGGGTGAATGAGGAAATGGATGCACATCCCATGCCAGGAACCAATCATCTGGGTCTGGCAACACCAGAACAGCACTAAACGTGTTAACCAGAATAGCCATGAATGCTGGGAGAAATGCTATTGTGTTTCATGATAACTCAGTAAGACCACCACCACAGAGGCCAAATCAGACTGCCTATTCCATATTGCCACCCAGAAGATGACAGGGTGCCCATGGCTCTCATCTATCAATGCATTGTTGGAAGATCATCTGTCTTTCATGGAGGAGGAAACCAAGGCCAGAGGAGAAAGGGGACTTACCCGAGACCACTGGCTTGCTGAGGATAAAAGTGAGGCTCAAACCTGTCTTCTGGCCTCAGATCCAACCTTAGCTCCCATCACATTCACTGCTATGATGCACAGCCTGACTGAGTGGGAACTCTTGAGCCCCAGTGTGAATTGAGGTGTGTTCGCTGCTCCTTCCCAAGTTCTGAGATGATTGGAGAGACAACAGGGATACAGATGAAATTATCAGACTTGATAGTCTGAAGTCACACAATGCAGTGTCTGCCGGCCTGTCTGAGTGTCTGCAATACACCTTCCTTCCAGTGCAGGGGCATCATCACCCACTGTGACATGTCAAGACGTCATGCACAGGGTGCTTTGCTCATAAAGACGGAAACGCGATTCCATAAGCTGCAGCGGGATGGTTTCCCCAGGACGTGCAGCCCAGGACAAGACTGAGTGATTGTAGGAAGAGCTGTTCTAATGGTTGGAAATGTTGAGCGTTTATTTACCACACTTTGTAAGCTTGCCAAGAGGGAAGCAAGTGTTAGGCAAATGCTCTTCTCACACCATGAATGGACTCGGTGGCCAGCAGGGTGTCCATTCTTATGTGCATGACTTCCCATGTATGTAAGTGCACCGTGTGTGTGCCTGGTCCTGGTGCCTGCAGGGATGAGAAGACATCAGATCTCCTGGTACTGAAGCTACAGGAGGTTGTGAGCCGTCAGGTGATTGCTGGGAACTGAACTCAGGTCCTCTGCGAGACCAGGAAACACAACCACTAAGTTGTCGCTCCATCCCCAGATTCTCCTTGATTCACCCTATCACTAATCTTATACCTTTCTCATCAATAATTGTTGAGAGCATCTCTGTGCCCAGTGGTCTCCTTGGCAACAAATACAAAAGTATTCAATAATCACTTGGCACCTGCCGCAGCAGTGCTAACAGCCCATATATATTAACTCCCGACCTTGATTTTAGTCTCATTCTACCACTACCCTGGGGTGCTGACGAAGCCAACCTCCCACCCTCAGCTTCAAGAGCCTTGCTACATAATGAGAATTTTGGAGTCAGTCGGTCATTTTTTTTTTAAATTTTAACTTTTTGTTGATTCTTTGTGGATTTCACATTATACATCTCGATGCCACTCATCTTCCCATCCCTTCCATCTTCCCTCTGCCCTTGACACCCCCCCCAGGGTAAAATAAGATAAAATTTAAAGGAAAAGATAAGAAAAATCTCATTGTAGAAGCCATAGTGTGACACAGTGAGTCACACGGTCCTTTGGTCCATATATTGTTACTTGTAAGTGTTTATTACAATGAGTCATTGGTCTTGT
This sequence comes from Chionomys nivalis, assembly GCF_950005125.1. Classification (NCBI taxonomy): domain Eukaryota; kingdom Metazoa; phylum Chordata; class Mammalia; order Rodentia; family Cricetidae; genus Chionomys; species Chionomys nivalis. Next base: position 10,032,588 of record NC_080090.1, read on the forward strand.
TCGAGGTCTCTGGGTTTTGTTACATCATCAATACTGGGTTCTCACTGAGGCTGCTCTTGGATATCCTGTTCTTGTCCTGTGTCATGGAGATCCCAAACTTTGGATCTGCAGGACCGGCCCCTTCACATGCTCCAGCAGATCGTAGATATGATGGATAATGGGATGGGCCAACTCAAAGTTCTGGTTTTGGGTCTGGATGGTCGCTGGATTGGCCAGCCTGCCAGCTCTCCCTCGTCCTCAGTACCAGGATGAGCTCTCCAGCAGCACCTCCCAGCTAGTCCATCCTATGTAGTAAGCAGTAAAGGGTAGAGCCGATTCTCCTGCTTTCATGTCCTCACAGTCGGCTTGCCCACACCTACACCACCAGAGCCAGCTCTACTGTGTTGCCTAGGCAAGGTGTAGGGGGCCACTCTGCCTGCTGTTGCAGATGGTGAGAGGCAGGGCCAGCCCTCTTGCTCTAGTGACCTCAGGGACGGCTCTCCCAACTGCCACAGTCTCAAGGGTCATGGAGGGAGCTTCTCTTCCTTGCCCACACCACCATATGGTAGATGTGGGGCAGGGCCCCATCTGTGGCACTCACATTCTCAGCTAGCTCACCTATGCCTCCATCAACAGGTATTGCCTACTGTATTGCCCAGGTGAGGTGCAGGACCCACTCTCCCTAGTTCTGCACCTGGTGAGGGGTAGGGGCAGTTCTCATCCACCTCAGATGGCAAAGGGCAAGTGGGAAGGGCATCTTTCCCCTCTCCCTCACCACCATATGACAAAGGGTGCAGGACCAGCTACCCCACTCTCATGACCTCAGGGCAGGCTCACCTAGGCCTCCACCAGAAGGGTTGGCATGATTGTGGTGCCCAGGTGAGGTGCAGGGCCTTCTCTCCTGAGTGCTATAGGCATGAGGGGTGGGGGGCAAGGTGGCAATTCTCTCCCACCCTCACTGCATGACAGATGAGAAGCAGCACTAGCTCCCCCATGCTTACACGCTCGGGGTCAGCTCATACGCACATTCACCAGTGGGGTCAGCTCTACTGAGTTGTACAGGAGAAGGTGCAGGGCCTGCTTTCCCTAGTGCTGCATCCAATGAGGTACAGGGTCTGCTTTCCCGAGTGCTGCAGGTGAGGTGCAGGGTCCGCTTTCCCGAGTGCTGCAGTTAGTGTGCTGGGCTTGCTTTCATGAGTGCTACAGTCAGTGTGCTGGGCCAGACCACGGGTTCTCCTGACTTCAGGGCCAGCCCTCCCACCTGCCACAGGTGGTGAGGGGTGGCCCAGTCATTTTCAAACTCAGCTCTGAAGAGGTCCTAAAAATACTGAACTTCAGTAGTGAAAGTGAACTTCAAGTGAAAGTGAACACCCTTAAGTATATCTTACACCAAGTGTTAGCATATGAGACATCTTGAATGCTTTAATTCTAGTTCCTATAAAATCAGAAAATGTTTGGTGGGTGAGATGACTCAGTGGGTAGAGGTGCTTGCTGAACTGACATGTCTGTCAACCTGAGCTCAACCCTTGGGACCCATATGGTGGAAGGAGAAAGCTAACTTTTGCAAGTTGTTTTCTGACCTCCACATGGGCACATATATGACACACACATACATACACATTAAATAAATAAAATAAGAGGTATAAATGAAAATAAGTAATTTTCAATTAGAAAGTGGACTTTCAACTTAGGAAGTTAATTTTAATTATTTATTGTTATATATTGGAATCTCATAAGTAAAATAATTTGATAAAAAGAAGTAGAGTTGTAAAGATGGTTTATCAATTAAGAGTACTTGTTGCTCTTGCAGAGGACCAGGTTTAGATTCCCAGCACCCAAATGCTACCTTACAACCATCCCTAACCCTAGATCCAAGGGATCCAATGGCCTCTTCTGACCTCCAAGGGCACTACACATGCAAATAGTACACACGCCATATACCTGCTTGCAAGTCAAACCCTCATACACATAAAACTAAAAGCTTTGCTGTAGGAACTCCTTCAGCCAGTAGTCTTTAAGATACCATCCCACTTAGGTGTGGCCTCTTATAGTATGTAAAGTTCGCATGCATGCACGCACGAACTCTTCCCCCCCCCCTTTCTCTCGCTGTCTTTGGATTCGGTTCCTGTTCCCAATTTGTGAGGAGGACTGTGATCTGTGAGTCTACCCCCTAAATAAAGACCCCTTTATTAAATGCAATTCTGAGATATAATGTGGGATTATTTTGTAACTTCCACATTCGAAACTTTTCATCTATACTTTTAAAGGGAAGTATGCAAATGGCTCACGTGGACAACCTCTACATAATTGCACACTGCAAAATGCCTTCAATTCTGTGTGTAGAGAGCAGGGTGCCTGCCCACACGGTGATTAAAACAAAAGAAAGCAGCACAGTGAAAGGTCTCACAATTGTTCAAGCTATCCCTTTAGTCACCTGTGCCAACACATGCTCACCCAGAACTGAACCTTCATTTCAGTCTCCATTGCAGCTTGTGGCCACGTGATCAAATTCTAGCCCATGGATGACAGATAGAGGTAAAAATTAGGAGTGTGTGCGCACCTATTTTCCTTCTGTATTCACACACCCACTGTTTACAACACAGGCTGCCATTTTGGACTTTGATGTAGAAGCTACAGGATGGCAGAGGATCTTGGCCTGGCATAGATAAATTCTCTTCTGATTTAAATCACTGCCCCTTGGGGAATTTTCCAGCTCTCAGCCAGAACTCCTCCCGGAAACAGGCCATTATCATGCACTCAAGGTCCCTATGGAGCTGTAAGTTTTCCTCCACCTAGCTAGCCTCTTAAGGCCATGAGACCTTCAATTGGGCATTTTATTGAGGCTGTCATCAGATCACATAAGTGAAAATGGCCATCATGGTTAGCTCTTCCCCTGTGCATGTCTCTGAGACTTGGCCATACATGTTGGAAGTGAGAGTAGTTCAACCCCCGTCTAGCAGGACCCTGGCAGGGAGCTGCGCCATGAGGTCACACGGTCATAGAAGTTTTCATGTGATATCTCCTAGACACTTGTCACACCAAGACCCAAGAGGACCAGCACACAAGCACACAATCCCTTCCATTCTAGTTTATTTCTGCTGCTGTGATAAAAACACCCCGACCAAAAGCAGCTTGGGGGAAGAGAGAGGTTTTATCTCGGTTTAGAGTTCTAGGTCACAGGCATCACTGAAGGGAAATCAAGGCAGGAGCTCAAATATCCATAGTCAAGAGCAGAGAGTAGCAATGCTGCCTGCTTGCTGCTGACTTTCTGTATTCTTACATGGTTCAGAACTCCCTGCCTAGGGAATGGTGCCACCCACAGTGGGCTGGACCTTCTTAGCTCAGTTAACAGTCAAGACAATCTGCCACAGAAACACCCACAGGCCAACACGATCTATATAATTACTCATTAAGACTCTCTTCCTAAGTAATTCTAGGTTATGGGAAATGGACATTTAAAAGTCGCTGTCACGCCATTAGACTTCCAGCATGTCCTTACATATTACCTATGTATTCCACATGTGTAATTAGAATGTATGTGTTTATGGCCAGGCACAAATTTATTATAAATTAATGGACATAAGCAATAACTTACAAACCTTCCAAGATCTCGGGGACTCTTGCAGTGTCCGTGTATGTGTTTCTAAACTGCAGAAGTCAGCTCCTTTATCCTAAGCCCTGAGCAGTTAGGGCCTCTGATCTTTCACCCTGACTTCTACTGCCACTTCAGTGGGGCAGGAATGAGTGGATCCTGCTCAAGGAAAGCTGAGTTTCCCATACATTCAGTTTTGGTTTTAGGAGTGTGTAATACGAGGGGGGTCTGCTTGTTTGGGTTTATGTCCCCCCGTACCCCACAACTGTTTAGCCCCAAAGAAAATCACACATAGGTCTCCATAAATTATAAGCTGATTGGCCCATTAGCTCTAGCCTCTCACTGGCTAACTCTCACATCTTGATTAACTCATTTTTCTGATCTATGTTAGCCATGTGGCTCAGTACCTTTTTTCAGCAGGGCAGATCACATCCTGCTGCTTTGGTGGTCTGGGCAGGAGTGGGAGGAATCAACTTCCTCCTTTCCAGAATTCTCCTGTTCTCATTACATCATTTCTACTTCCTGTCTGGTTTTCCCGCCTATATTTCCTGCCTGGCCAATCAGCATTTATTTAAAACATGATTGACAGAATACAAATAATTCTCCCACACCAGGAGTGCATGTGTATGGTTCACAATCCCCTACACTGGTGTCTGGTAGACTCTGAGGAGGAGCACTCCTGCCTGGAGCACTCCTAATATAATCCAATAGAAGATTTAGGAACAGTTATTTCCAGGCTGGGGTGTAGCTCGGTTGGTAGAGTGTTTGTCTAGCACACACAAGGTCCCGGGTTCTATGCCTGGCATGGTATAACCAGGTGTGGTAGCCTGCAATGCCAGCACTCTGAGAGATGAGAAGTTGAAGGTCATCTTCAGTCACATAGTGAGTTTAGACCACCCTGTGCTACATGAGACCTTCTCAAAACAAAATTAAAAACTTCACTAAGTCCAAAACCACAGAATAGTTGTTCCTCAGTGCGGCATGGTGGCACACACCTAACTTGGGAAGCTGAGGCAGGAAGTCAAAGTTTGGCGCCTATGATCCTGTCTCTATAAAGAGAAAGCTAAAGAATTTTTTTAAATAAGCTGTTCCTCTAAATGTATAACTATCAGTTTGTGACCTGTGGCGGTAGAACAGAAAGAAATAAGCAGATCTGAAAGGCAGTTGGGAAGAGTATCTGGAGGCTCTGACTGAGGAGGAGGAGTGTGGGTGCAGAACCAGGAAGAGCCAGGGTAGGAGGCACACACCCTGATCCCCAGCCCACTGTAGGTCAAAATTCACCTCCTCCAGCCTTCAGTTTCTTTCTGACCATGTCCTGTGTCCTCTACCCACGCCACAGGAGTTAGCCTCATCTCCGTGAGTTCCTTTACACCCATGGTTAGGCTCCAGCCCTGCCTGCCAATGCCATCTGAAGCCAGCCTTTGGATAACGGTATGGCCCATGGTCCAGCAGCAAGAAGATACTGTCTACAGAGAAAGAACCCCCACAGCTTAGCTCTGCCATCAACCACAGCCCCCACAGAGCAGCTGACTAAATGCAGTCAGAGGGAACAGTTTACTTGCCTACAGGAGCTGGCCCGCACAGAATTAACTAGCAGGGCTCTTCCTATAGGCGTCACTGGGGCCAAGTTCCCTGGCATTGCCACCTCTGCCAGAGAGCTATTAGAGTCCATCGGAGTAGCATATGTCTCCGGTGGCATCTTTTATTTGTACGTACAGAGGAATATGGTCTCTACTGCCACTTGACTGGATCACTGTGTTGGTGGCGCATTTCAAAACCATGGCATGAGGCGGAGAAAAAGTATTTAAAAGAACCGTGAGTTCCCACACCTGAGCATCGCCCACAGGGAAGGCCCAGTGCTGAAGCTGAAAATTCAGCCACCATTGGAAACAGCCTGTGCTCCGGAGAAGGGGCACCTGGAAAAATGGGAACGTTTCCTTGTTTTGAGGTTTTGTCTGGTGGCACGTGTGTTCAGAAACGTGTGTGTGTGTGTGTGTGTGTGTGTGTGTGTGTGTCCACGCAGATGTGGAGGCTAGATATCAACCTTGAGTATCATTTCTCAGGAAACCATGCACTTTGAGTTTTAAGACAGGGGGCTTCTCACTTTGACCTGGACCAATGCTGAAGCTGGGTTGGCCAGATGACCCTGAGATCCTCCAGGCTCCCCTACCCAGTGCTAGGACACCACCACGCTCCATATTTTTATGTGGGCTTTGGGGACCAAACTCAGGTCCCCATGCCTACACGGTATGCACTTTGCTGGCTGAGCCATCTCCCCATTGAGGTGAGGGACATTTTAGACTGAAGTTGTTATGTCTCTCTTGGCTTTCCCAGCTAGTCTTAGAAACACTATTCAATCCATGCCTCCGGCCCATCATCCAGCCTGAAAGACATATATGGAATTTTCCTTCCCCCAGAACAGGAGTTTTCCATTGTCTTCCCCCACCATCACCTCCCCATATCTTATGAGACCCAGATAGTTACCAAAATAACCAGTAGCTGCAACATCTGGAAACCCAAACAGACACAGGAAAAGTACTGCAGGAGGGAAGGGCCATGAAAACAGGAAACACAGAGGGGAGATTGAAAAGATGTCAAAACAAGGTGGCCTGGCCCTGCAGCCAGAGAAGAGGTCAGAGGGGCCACAAGCTCGTCCACCACCCAAGCTTCTCATAGTCCTCAGAGAATCACCGGTGGCAGGGTCTCGTGCCTGAACAAAAGAGCCACCATGTTTTCATCTCTGCTTTACACAGTCACAGACTCCCTTAAAATCAAGTAACACTAACAATAGTGACACACAGGGAGTGACAGCACTCAGCACTGTGAGGTCACCTGTGCCCCAGTCTGGCTCCAGGGCCCCCAGAAGCCTCTCCATCCCCTGCGTCTCCTTATGATAAGCCAGTGACATTCTGCCTAGTTAGTTCTACAGTTAACATTTGACCAATCTAAACTAAAAATGGCAGGCAAGATGGTTCCATACATAAGGTCACTTGCCACCAAGCCTGACAACCTGCGTTTAATCCCCAGAACCCAGATGGTAGTAAACAGGTGATCCCTGTAAGTCAACCTCTGACCTCCATATGTGTACAGTGATGTGTGCGTGCACACGCACACATGCTCACGCATGCGCGCGCACACACACAGATAGATAAATCAGAAAATTTTAAAAATAAAAATAGTTTTGCCCACACCACATTAATACTTCTTTTCTGCCAGATTTCCAGCTCAAATCAAGGTGCTGCATCTACCCACAGCTAAGAGAAGCAGCACCCGGAGGTCTCTCCCAAGCAGGGAAGAGTTGGTACCTCCACAAAGTGTGGCTCATTCCCTGACAGGCAGAACTTTCAAAGTTAGAGGGATCCTAGAGTCCGTGAAGATCAGTCTTCTTAGACATGAATTCTCCCGATTCGTTACATTCCAAAAGAGAGATGCTTAGCAGCTCAGCAATCTGTAGAAGCAGCACATCAGCGGCCCTGAGGGCACTGGCTCACCTCCACCACTGCAACAAACGGCTAAGTGTTTATCTCTGTGTGTCTTCTTCAAACAGTAAGATACCAGTGCCACCATCTCTTTCCTCCTCCTGTTCCATGCACCAGGATGGAACAACACACTCTTATTTGGCTTGTCAGGTGGGTTCTCTAGCTAGTGAGCTGACCTCCTCTTGCTTCTGCAGCCTTCTCTCACAGGAGTCACCACTATCGTGAGACACTGTCTTCAAGGAATAAAAGTGTTCACAGCCAAGAGCTGGGCAACTGTGCCATGGAATTCTCACTGCTCTCCCCTGGGAAAGTCTGGGTGGTGAACAGGAGAATGTACCCGCTTCCTGTGACTTCTGGAGGTTTCTTCCTCAACCATCTAAGGTGGTCACCACCCTGCATGAGGGAAATGTGAAGAGCCCTCCATGGTTCTTTCTGGCTCCAGTGGTCACCAGATTGGTTTTTGCCAACAATCCCCCTTCCTTTGATCCGAAGAAGGATGAGGCCATTGCCCGGCCTCAGGGAAGGATCCCAGACCTTTAAAAGGCACATGACTCTGCCAGTGATGGGCCTATCCAAGAGACTTCTCCCTGGAATGTCAGGTGGAAGCCACAGAACCTTGGCCATTTCCGACAGAGTTCGATGGTGACATCTTCCCTCCTCTCCGAATCCCACTGGACAGTGGCTCCATTGTCTAACTTTCCCAGAGTCCAGCTATAAATGCATGCTTGTGTAAAGAAGCACAAGCCTAGGCCGAAACCCAGAAGCAAGCCAGTGGCTAGAGCATTCACAGTGGAGAGTCACGAGCTAAGTTGGGGATGAAGGGAAGTGGGGCAAAGCTAATCCAAAGCTTCGATGGATGAAGCAGAGTCTGGTAGGTTCCTGCTATATCCCATGGGAATCTCTTTCTTCGGGCTGTTTGAAGTAAGGTCTAAGGAGCCAGGGTGGACACAATGCCTAGTGTGGGAGGCTTCTACTTCCCGGGGCCCCCAGGGAGGCCCTCAGCCAGACTGGCGAGGAGGTCTGAGGGGAGCATTTCGGCACAAAGCCACCTCCCTCTTGAACCCTCCTCCCCTCAGGTTTCTTTGAGAGGGTGCCAGGGTTTCACATGCTGGCTTGGGAGCAGCCCCTGCCTCATGAAAGGCCACGCAGGAGGGGTTTTTGTTGCCTGCACTGCTGGGAGGGGTTGAGGGTCCAACGGTAAGACCCCCATGGGGAGAGACCTCAGACAGCTGTCTGCCAAGGCACAGAGGCACTTTCTTATTTTATGAGAAAGAAAACAAACAAACAAACAAAAAGATCTAAGGAAAGGGGAAAGAAAGGTAACCACGGAGATCATCCTAAGGAGCCTAAGACGGCCAACACCGCCAGCCGGGCAGTGGGACGCTCGGCTTTGTTCTAGTAGAAGATTGGAGGCTTATTTGGACCAGAAAAAAACAAAACCATCAACAAAATAATCAGATGGCCCTGGACTGGCTATAGAAGACTCTATCTCGCGCCTTCCATGCTGCTTGCTGGCTTCCTATGGCGATGAGAACCTCCCCCCAAGTCTGCCATTCTCTGAAAGTTGAGTTTTTGGCATGGAGCTGGGACCCTGGCAGTAAGGGATTAGAGGGTCTGGGGCCTGCTCCGGCCTTCTCCCTGCCTGTTCCACATGGAACAAAATACCTATTGCTGAATGGCTCACTGGGAACCTCCCCCAACCCCTCTCTCCACTACCATTATGCCTGTGTGTGCAAGGGTCCCCCAAAGTTTGGAGATAAGATGGAGGAAGTCTCACTGAACTTCCTGGGAGAGAAGAGTCACCACCACTGTCAGACCAGGACGAATAAACCCTAAGGGGCACGTTAAGTCACCAACACCGGTGCTGCTCCTGCCTGGCATGTGGAAGACCCCAGGTGTGAGCCCCAGCATACACACACAAAGCCAAAACTTAGCTCAGTGACAGCTCCAGAAAATGAAAAACCTGTGCTGCTTCGTTTGTTTTGTTTTATGTGGTCCAAGTGACACTCTGCCTGACAGAAAGGGCACTGTCACATGCCCAAAGGTGCAATTAGTACCTGTGCGCGTCAGGGTCCTAGACTAGGAAAGGGAGCACTTGCAGGGAGCACTCAGCTCCTCAAAGCATCCTCTGTGCAGCCAGCATCTGAAAAGGAAAGGTCACAGCAGGAAGGGACATTTTTCTCTGTAACCCTATTGGCTTGCCAAGCTCCTAGAATCAGCAGTTAGGCCAGGTCCATGTTTCCTAAGACCAAACTGGAAATTTACGTCCTTCTCAGCCCAAGTGGAGTCTACCTGCAATCTCTAACAAATTGGGTAGTAGGTAGCATAGAACAGCACAAGGAGACATAGAAAGGACATGGAACACGCATGCATATATGTGCATGCACAAACACACATGTAAATACACACGTGCACACCAAAATATACATGCACGTGCAAACATACATATATGCATATATGTGACATGTGTATACCCACATATACATGGACATGTGTGTACACACATGCACTCATACTATCCCCATTTCCACACACTGCAGAGCCCACCTAGCCCTTCCCCCTCACCCTCACCAGAGGGCTACACAGAACCACAGAGAGCTGATACATACTCTTAGCAAGTCGACACAACAAAAATGATTAATTCAAGGAGGGACAAAGGCTTTGCTCTCTAAAATCTCACATCTCACCTGCCCCACGATCATCAGCTTTAAAAACGGAAACTGGGCAGTGGTTATTGGTGGTGGTTTTCAGTGGCCACAGCGTTAAGTCCCAGAAACATATATTACAGTTTCCTGGTACCAAAGCATAGTCTGAGGAACACAGAGGTGATGGTTAAATGTGATTGGCAGCCAGGGAGCCTAAGTTTCAAAAACAACTTTTTAACAATTGAGGACATCTCTCAGTTGATAGAGAGCCTGAGTTCCATCCCCAGCACTGCATAAACCTAGCATGGCAAGCACACCCCTGCAATTTCTGTCCTTGGGAGGTGGAGGCAAGAGGATCAGGAGTTCAGGATGAGCTTCAGCCACATTGGCCAGCCTGGGCCACGTGAGATCGAATCTTATAAAAATAAATTTAGTCACTTGTTTTAAACAACAAATATTCTTTGTGTGCTTACTGAAGGCCAAGTGGAAATGGTGCTGATGTGGGCACCGCTTCTGCCTTGCTAACAGGGACAAAGGATGCACAATCTTATAGATAAAAATAAACAATATTTAAGATGAATAGAGACAGCCAAAAGGGAAGGGTACCACTCTCTGGTCCTTGGAGGGGAGCACAGTCTCATTTGAGGACTTGAAACTGATGCTAAAATCTAACCTACAGGAGAATCCAAGGCTTGGGAGGAGCTGGGAGGGGACTGGCAGGTGGGAGGAGCAGGAGCGAAGGCAAGGAGGAGAGAAGCATGGGAGAGACCTAGGTGAGTCAGCTTGGCCAGTCCTTCTCCAGGGCACCAGGAGAGTTCCCTCATCTGAGTGTGTTATCATTGCTTTCAGAGGTAGCGGCATCAGAATTTCTTCCCTGCCTGGGTCTCTTTTACTCCAGTCCCTTTCTCTCTTTCCCCCTTTGCCTCCCAGCACAGCGCACACAGGCACAGAGTGAAGGGGCTTCCCAGAGAAAATGAAGTCTTTTCTTCAAGATCTTAGGACCACCCGTAAGCCGGGCACATGACCAAACCCCCGAGAGGAATGTGTGAGTCGGAGGCCCCAGTGGCGGGGTAGACATGCCACCGAGTCCAAGATAAAAGTATCTGAGATCTGTTCTGCCTTGTTTGTTTTCTCCTTCCTCAGTTCTGTATGAACCACACTGGTTAATAATGTGCTTTTTTAAAAAAATAGATTTAGAGTCTGAGAGGTGAGAAACATATCCCGGTGGCTGACAAAAAGCATGACTTTTCTATCAGCAACACTTTCCCATCATCCATCTGAGCCAGCGCCAGCCTGTGCAGTCTTCCCTTCCCTGTATGTTGTGCGAACATTCAAAAGTTGGACAACAAGGCTTTAATTCAACTTGATCATCGTCTCAAAAGGAAAAATTAGAAGTTTGTTTTTTTTTTTTTTTTGTAAAGACAAAAAGCAAAAAAAGTGGAGAGGGGGAGAACAAAAATTGGGAGAGGCCAGACTCAATGGATATGATCTGAATGCATATTTGTGTTACAACCAATACAACCAGCATCAGAGAGGGACCAAGATCAAATAAACGGTGGACCCTGACAAAGGGAAGAATGGATGGTATTGGAGCCATCTGCTCTGGAGGACACCCAAATCTGTCTGAATCCGAGAGGCCAGACTACCAGCTATTCTAAGACGCCCCATTCCAAGAGTGCCCGACGCGGGGCCGCACAATCAGTTTCTCTCACCATCACTTTGGCTGCAAGTTTTTTGTGCAATTAAGTAATTTATTCCTTTCTTCAGCCTCCTGATTCTAATGAAGCCGAGCCACAAACAAGCCTCAGTTGTTCCTATTCAAGGAGCCTGATTGCATCTGGCCGTGATTGCTGAAAACCCTGAAGAGGAAGCAGGGAAGGGAAGCATATTGTTTGGGGGGTAATAGGTGAAGACCTGCCTCTCTTGACCTATAATACATTAGTGTCACCGAACATTTGGCAGCCTTCAGATGATTAGCAATGAAGATGAATCAAGCAAAAAAGAGGTAGGAATCTGCCTCCCCTGAATCACCAGCACCGCATACATTTGCATGCTGATTAGCTGTTCTTTTGTCTGTGTTCCTAATTATTGTGACACGTTATGTCTTCATCATGAAGATTCTGATCTGTCTTGTTCAAAATGCATGTAGAAAAAAGTGCTGTTTATTGATTCAACATGTAACTTTTATTTCTATGTTTGCTTTAATTAAATACATATTTGATTGCCTCTGCCTGCTGTCTTTTTTTCCTACTTTTTTTTTTTTTTGCTCTTATTTATTTCAGCTTGTTGACAAACACACAGGTAACCTTCCTTTATCAGGCTCCGAGCATTCGGGGCACGCTGCCTCTCTTGCTCAGCTTCCCTTTCTCTCCATCTCAGGGGTGTTCGCTTTCATTTCTTTGAGGAGGAAGAGAAAATGGGGAAAGTGAAGAAGCCAAGGTTTTGGTGACTGTGGAGGGATGGGGATGGACAGCCCGGGGCTCCAACCTGAACAGGAGCAGACGTTTGGTGCCTCGAGAGAAGGGCTTTTCAGGGGAACCCAGGCAGCAGAAGGGGTTATAAATAACATGGTCCTGTGAACACAGGAGTCTCTGTCATCCCCAGTTGTCTTCACACTTTATTGCAGACGGGGGTCTGTGAACTGGGCTATGAGCATGCCTGTGGCCTGGGTCAGGCCTCCAGGTCTCTGCTGAAAATCCGGGTAGACGGTCAGGCTGTTTGCCCAAAGCTGGACTTATGTCTATTTAGCCCCTCTTTCGAGAAAGGGAAGCTGAAAAGGAAAAACATCGGACCTCACACATTCCCCAAGCAAAGCAATCAGGAAGCCAATACCTCTAGGGACTGGGGGTAGGAGACAAAGAACTCTGGAAGGGTGAGCATGGGGGAGCATGTACCCCACTGTCTGCTGTGCCCTCTAAAAGATGGGATTCTTCCTTTGCTAGGAAGGGCAACGGGAGAGAGAGCAGAAAAGGAACAGAAAGGAGTTTGTTTCCTGTTCCAGCCAGTCCTAGTCCTGATGTCCTCCCAACCTCCAGCCAGGAACATGCTACACAGCTGTAAGGAACACAAAGCTCATTGGTGAATCCAATCAGGACCCTTAGAGAGGAAAAGAGTACCACAGAGGAGGAGCGGATGCAGGAGTAATTGAGAGCCAAGGGCCCATGCATGCCCAGAAAGCAAGCCCAGCCCAACAGAATGCAAATGGCTCCTCGCTGAAGAGGCATAATGCCCACGCTCTTCCTCTTAATGGGCAATGATTGGCTGGAAATGTAATCAACGGCTCTGCCCCCAACATCTATCCCTACGGGGAGGGATGACGGGATCCATATTCATGAGAACACGGGCCTGCAATGTGCGCTGGGTGCCGGGGGCGGGGATGGCCTAGAGGAGCTCAAAGGTCCTTGGAGAGCAATAATGAGACTCCAAGCGCAGAGCACAGGTGCCATCAGAGCCCCTGGCCCGCCCAGCCCTTCCCTTCCATATCAGACCCCTAGGTGGCCATGCATCCCTGAACCTGGGGCCAAAGAGAACTCAAATGCAGTGAACCCATGCTCTGTGCATGTATGTGTGGTGCCCCACACTCTGCCTCCTCCTTGAAGTGATTGTACTGGCCCTGGCCCACTCACAACACGGCACAGTCAGCAAGAGCAGGTACAGCCAAGATGGCAGCCAAAGACACAGGTATCACAGAGGCCCTTTGAAACTAATCTTAGAACCACATGCTGAGTTGACCAAACTGTTTGCTCTGCAAAGACAGCCGGCCTGACCTTGCTGGGCTGCCGTCTAATTGGTTTGCTGATGTTGCCAGCCTTCCCCCACACTTCCAGGAGATAAAGGATTCTCTTCATTCTAAGATCCTGTCCTCATTGTTGCTTAGTTACTTAAATGTCCATAAGGAAATGACGACAAAAGAAATGAAAAGAATTGTCCAATGTCCATTCTTAGCAACATTAAAAGCCAGAAATCTTCCAGGCTGCTTAACAGATAAAAATTTATGACCTGGGCTGGGCGGTAGTGGCACACGCCTTTAATCCCAGCACTCAGGAGGCAGAGGCAGGCGGATCTCTGTGAGTTCGAGACCAGCCTGGTCTACAGAGCTAGTTCCAGGACAGGAACCAAAACCACAGAGAAACCCTGTCTCGAAAAACAACAACAACAAAAAAAAAATTATGGCCTGTAACTTCCTCTAAGAAGTGTCGCCGTACACCGTTCCCTTTGCACTGCACAATTCTTGGGTCTATGATGGAGGAAGGTCATTGGTTAAATAATAAAGAAACTGCTTGGCCCTCATAGGTTAGAACGTAGGTGGGTGGAGTAAACAGAACAGAATGCGGGGAGGAAGAGGAAGTGAGCTCAGATGCCATTTCCTCTCCTCTCTGGGGCAGACACGATGCCGCTCCTCTCCAGAGCAGATGCAATGAAGCAAGCGGCCAGGTCGGACATGCTGAATCTTTCCCGGTAAGACTGATGCTACACAGATTATTAGAGATGGGTTGATCGGGATATGAGAATTAGCCAGTAAGGGCTAGAACTAATGGGCCAAGCAGTGTTTAAAAGAATACAGTTTGTGTGTTGTTATTTTGGGGCATAAGCTAGCTAGGCGACCAGGAGCTGGGGCGGCAGGAACACAGCCCACAGCTCCCACTACAGGTCTAATTTCTCATAGTGATTGTCCTCCAGTTCCTTCCAAACCAAATGCATGTTCCCAAGGGAAAAGATCACACATACATGCACACTGTGACTGTATTGAATTAGGGGTTTTAGACCCCCTGGACAGGAAACCCAGACTGAACTTATGTCCTGAACCCCAGGTCTGAGACTCTTCCATACACAACACAGGCAGTCCACTCAAACCCAAGAGTCAAAGATGCTAAATGAAGGAATGTAAGAATCAGCAGATAAAGTGACTAAAAACCACCTTATGGGGAAATTTCAGAGTGAGGAAAGTATGATCTGGCAGTGCTGAGGAGATGCCAAGCATCGGCTCAGATCTATAGAATGTACAAAGCCAAGAAGTAGCCACCCTGTAGACAAGAGACTGGGAGGACTCAGACGTGTCCATATATCTGCTGGCATAGCGTACTACCCCAGAAGGAGGATGCTTACACGGGGAAGCAATGCACAGTGGGGGGAGGCCCATGGGAGACTCAAACCTCCCTCCCAGTGGACCCAAATCTGCCCTTGAAACAAACAAACAAAAATGTCATTTTAAAACAATGTTAATGCCAACAAGTTCCCGTGGGCCCAGAACAAAAGGGATGGAGGAAAGAGAGACAGTGTGCTGGTGGCATCTGTGATTCCTGGCATGGGAAACACACCCTAAGTCAGCACAAGCAATTATGAGAAGAAGGCCACCTGTGTGTGCCACGGGTCCAGCGACTACCAGTCAAAATCGAGTCAAGGCGTTCAGGTGGCCTGTGCAAGCAGAAAGATTATGGAACTGGATTCACCAGCTCCAGAAAGATTTCAACCTATTGACAATTTGATTTTAAGACACTGACTGTGGGTCTTAAGTCACTAAGTTTGTACCAAATTTTTATACAGACACTAAGAGGCTAACACATCTCTGGCCCCAGGGCATCACACAGCTGTGCCTCTCTCCACAAGGCCCCTTTCCTCAACAGCTGTCTGTCCGACTATTCTAGCTGGCTCTTCTGTTGTTGCAGCAAACTTTGACAAGAAGAAACCTGGGGAAGGAAAGGGTTATTTGACTTACCCTTCGGTGCCACACTCTGTCACCAGGGAAGCCAGGGCAGGCACTCAAGCAGGAACCGGGAGGTAGGAACTAAAGCACAGACCACGGCAGGACGCTCATTTCTGGCTTGCTCTCAGGCACGCATTCAGCTGCCTTCCTTCTGTAGCCCAGGCCACCTATCTAGGGTTGACACCACCCACCCACAGTGGGTTAAGCCTTCTTACATCAATTAGCAATCAAGAAAATGCCCACGGAGAAGCCCACAGGCCAATCTGATGGAGGCAACTCTTCAACTGAGCGTCCCTCTTCCCAGGGAAGTTGGCAGGCAGGAACAGCCATCACTCCTACCTCCTCGTGTCTTTGGCACTTGGAGTGACTTTTCCTTCAGCATCTGTTTAAAACTATGACCTAGGGCTCGAAAGATTTCTCAGTGGTAAAGAGCACTTTCTGCTCTTTCAGGGGACCCCAGTTCAGTTTCTAGCACCCATGTCAGGCAGCTGCCTCTAACTCCAACTCTGGGGTGTCAGATGCCTATACCTGCTTCTGGTCTCTGGGGGTGCACACACACAATAGTATACTCACACACACACACACACACACGAATACATTATAAATAAATAATCACTATAATAAAGTAAAACTGGAATCCTCTTCTGCTGTGTCCTCTTTATTGTTCTGGTGTCTAATTTGCCTGACATATCTACTTATTTCTATTTCCCATCGCCAGTAAAATGTCCACTTCATTACACCCAGGGCTCACATATTTTACCTAAATTACCAAACCCACATCTAGTGCATACCATGTGCCAGGTGGATGATCACTCTAGTCCAGTCATTCCCTGTACCGTGACATGGATCTTTCTCCTAGGCAGGGCTCACAGCTACAGTCCCACGGGTGGCGATGACAGGTGTGAGGGGGACTAATAGGCGAAGACAGGAGAGCATGCTAACTCAGCTAACCACAGACGTTCTCCACACACATCCCTCCGGGGGCTCTCCAACATGCCAGGTGAACAGTGCTGATTTCTTACCGAGGTCACATATTATTGAGGACCAGAGGGGGATATTTACCAGTGACAGCAAACCAGTATCATCCCAAGAGTGACAAGGGACTTCAGGTCACCACCCTCTGCAAAGAAATGCCTGAAGCATCAAAGGCAGTGGGCAGTCAGGAGTGTGTACTTGGGATGTGCATGTGTGTGCATGTGTGTGTGCATGCTATGTGTGTATGTACATGTGTGTGCATGCTATGTGTGTGTGTATATGTGTGGGGATGGGGGTATGTGTAGGGAGGTGTACATGTCTTATGCACCTATGTGTTCAGTGCATATGTACACATGTGCACATGTGTAGAGTGATGTGCATGTTTGTATGCACCTATGTGTCCAGGTACATATGTATATGTGTGCACACACATGTGGAAATCCATTTACCTTGTTTTTGAAGCAGGCCCTCTTCTCTGGAATCAGGAGCTCATCTTTTGGGCTTGGCTGGCTGATCAGTGAGTCCCAGGGATCCTCCTGTCTCTACTTCCCTGTTCTAGGGTTGCAAGCATGTGACATCATCACACTCAGCGTTTAACATCAGTTTAAACTCAGTTCCTCACACATGCACAGCCAGCGCCTTACAGACTGCACTGTCTTCTCACAGATACCATATATATATAAACAATAACAAATCCACTGTCACCCACTGATGTGGACAAAGAGGTCACAAGTTTGGAAAAATGGAAAACTCCCCCAAACTCTTACACTTCTGCTCTGGAGCCAGGTCCTGCTCTCTTCCTCAGAGTCCCAAGAAGCATGGAACAGGTAGCAAAAGTCAGAGCAGGACAGGGGCCACAGGAGAAGGGATTGATCAGGGGCACCAAGAAAGGGCATGTCTAACCTCTTGCTCCCCAAAGACCAACTCACAGAGAGAGCTGAGGCCCTGTGGCACTGGCTCCCTGGGAGAAGCATAGTCACTCACCATGGGTCTCCTGGGAAAGACAGTTTCTGAGACATCTCCACTTGAGGGCCTGATGTCCCTGAGGAGAAAGCAAAGGAAACCCTTTGAAGACCACGTGACCGGTGGGACTGCCTTTGTTTTGTTTACGTTGCAATCTCAGTAGTAGAGCTAGTCAACAAGCAAACACTCGGAGACCCAGCGAGGTGTAAAGACAGATTTGCACCGGGCAGACAACTGCACATTCCGTTTATTTACCTCTTCTAACAAACCGATACCTGGGGTGACATTTATTAATAAACGGTGTTACCAGGTGCCTGATGCGTGGCTCACAGAAATTAATTACCCAGCCCATGGTAAAATCCTAACAAGCCCGCAGTGCTGTAACATTTGTGCTAATTGAAAATGAGATAAGTGCTGCGGGTACAATTTGCATTCAATGCAGTATATTAATTACTTCAGTTCTTTCGTGATAAACACACCTGACTGAGTCACTCTCGCAATTTACCGGGTAATAGAGTCATAAGCAGAGTCCCTCGGGGCCAAGGGAAGGCGCTGAGCTGTAGGCAAGATGGAGGCCTTGGCTCTTCTGGGTCCCTCCAGCAAGTTAGTTCAGGCTCCTCTTCCCTTATGGTGTCCCCAGGGAAGTGGAGACGAGACCCTGTCACAACATGGAACTCCCAGCCTTCAACGGAACCCTTCCTTTCCTACCACGCCAATTGTTCTAGATGTTCAGAGAGAGTGCGTCAGGAGGGCTGTATCTCAGCCCAACAATGACTCTAGTGTTCACTGAGTACGCCGTCTTCAAGGAAAGGCCTTTGGCTGGCCATTGCCCCACACTGCCCACACACCGACTCGATGGAAAGGGAATGAAGCCTGCATGGCAAGGGAGCCAGTCTAGATTTTTAAATCTTGGGGATTCACAGCAGGTTCGTGCCTGGAGGGAGGGTTCGAATGACACCTCCGGTATGAGATACAGACCAAGGGCCACATGGAAGGAATCACCTGGCTTCCAAGATGGAAGGAAGGAGACATGGAGTCACTATAGGTGGGAGTTCCCCGGCCATACCATGCCCAGGTACCCACAATGTGTCTGCCTTTCCTTCAGCTTCCTGGTAGTGTGTTCTCCTTGGTGTCATACACCAAACAGCCAGGGCAGCCGCTGTGAACTCAGTTTGCTGGGGCTATTGAGCGGCACCTAGGGGCCTTACTCCCATCCTGAATGTAACTCTTCTCAGCTGACTTCCTTGCTCATTCTGTCTTAGTTTCTGTTGCTGCCATGAAGCACCATGACCTGCAGCAACTTGGAGAGGAAAGGGTTTATTTCTCTTACTCTTCCATATCATTGTTCATCATCCAAGGAAGTCAGGGCAGGAACCTGGAGGCAGGAGCTGCTGCAGAGGCCATGGAGGGGAGCCACTTACTGACTTGCTCTTCATGGCTTGCTCAGCCTGCTTTCTTGTAGAACCGAGAACCACTAGCCCAGGGATGATCCCACCCACAATGGGCTCTGTACTTAATAAAATGCCTTGTACCCGGGCCAGCTGGCCTTGGTGAGTTCCCGATAGAACATCCCCATTGTCTCAGTGTGTGGGTGTACCCCTCGCGGTCCTGAGTTCCTTGCTCATGCTCTCTCTCCTTCTGCTCCTGATCCGGACCTTGAGATTTCAGACCGGTACTCCAATGTGGGTCTCTGTCTCTTTTCATCGCATGATGAAGGTTAATATTCAGAAGGATGCTTATATGTTTTTCTTTGGCTTCACCTTTTTATTTAGCGTCTCTAGGATCACGAATTATAGGCTCAATGTCCTTTATTTATGGCTAGAAACCAAATATGAGTGAGTACATCCCATGTTCCTCTTTTTGGGTCTGGCTTACCTCACTCAGGATAGTGTTTTCTATTTCCGTCCATTTGTATGCAAAATTCAAGAAGTCATTGTTTTTTACTGCTGAGTAGTACTCTAATATGTATATACTCCATACTTTCACCAAGGCCAGCTGGCCCGGGTATGAAAAAGCATGGGATAAAACCGGATTCACAGAACATAGCAGACAATGAGGACTACTGAGAATTCAAGAACAATGGCAATGGGTTTTTGATCCTACTGCACGTACTGGCTTTGTGGGAGCCTAGGCAGTTTGGATGCGCACCTTACTAGACCTGGATGGAGGTGGGTGGTCCTTGGTCTTCGCACAGGGCAGGGAACCCTGATTGCTCTTTGGGCTGACGATGGAGGGGGACTTGATTGGGGGAGGGGGAGGGAAAGGGGAGGCGGTGGCGGGGAGGAGGCAGAAATCTTTAATAAATAAATAAATAAAAAGAAAATGCCTTGTACACTTGTGTACAACCAGATCTTATGGAGCCATTTTCTCAGTTGAGGTTCCCTCCTTTTAAATGACTTTAGCTTGTCTCAAGTTGACATAAAACTAGCCAATACAGCCCCCTTCACCAGCTCACACAGACGCTCCAAGACCACATCATCCCCACGCTTGCTTCAAACTGACATTGGTCCCAACCTACAGCCTGCTCTCTTGGCTGTTTACTGGAGAAGCATCTGTGGCTTCTCTCTAGTTAGCACCCAGCCTGTGCGTGCAGATCCTTGCCTGTCCCCTCTGCCCAGCCAGGCTCCTGACCCAGCCTGTGCATGCAGACCCTCGCCTGTCCCCTCTGCCCAGCCAGGCTCCTGGGGCAGAGTCCCACACTCAGTATTTGTTGTTACAGAGTTTGTGACCCCTGGGAAAAGACCAAAGACTCAATCCAGCCAACAATTAAAGGGTTTATTGATTAGCTGCTAGCAGGATGGCAGCCTTAAAGCCCAGCACAGGCATGTTGTGAGAGGGGTTGCGGGGAAGGGCTTTTAATGGAAAAACCACAAGAAGACCTTCGATATCTAAACCAAAATGGTTCTGTTCTGCCAAGGTAAGTGGTTAAGGCAACTCAAAACAATTTTTGGGTGTCTGTATAAGCAAGTTACAGAAGCCAAAAAAGCAGTTAGTCCTACCATAACAAGTGAATAGTCACAGCTGGACACTTTTGTGGAGGGGGGTCACTAAGTCAGGGGTACTGGAAACTCCCCTTTTAGAGACTGGAGTCACAGACGAACAGCTAGTGGATACCAAAATGTATACCTAGCATAAAATGGAGCTTCTTTAGCCATCAGGGCATGAATACAAACTTACTATAATCCTGCAAAGTAGACAAACCAAAACTCGAGTTATGACCCAGTCAAAGCAGGGCGTAGACCCTGTCCTCAAATGAACAAGCTTTCAGGGGGCCCCAGCTCCATGCAGAGCGCTCAGAACAGCTGGGGCCCCTTTGAGACACGACCATGAAATCCTCTCCACCTGCTAGAGGGAGATTCAGCCTGCTTCCACACCTTCCAGGAGCCCAAGGGAAGGGGACCGGGTAAATACCTGCAGGACAGACAGACTAAGAGGGGGAAGCAGCAACTCCTCATGCTGAGAGGAACTTCTGAGCACAGCCACCTCTGCGTGTTAAACTGCAGAATTTCCATAGGGAAGTGGTTCCCAGCCGATAAGGTACCCCATGGGCATCAGAAAGAACTCCTTTCTCAAGCTCGTGTATCCCCCATGGCTGGAGCAGGATGTGTCTCCAGCTTCAATCAGCTCCTAAGGCAAAGGCCCCATGACCTGTACAACAGCCCTGGGTGGCCCTCCTTGGGGTATGCCAGGTTGGGATTGCTCCCTTCTACAGCCTTTCATGGTAAAGTGAACCCCGGTAAAGATCACCTGTGGAGACACAGGATATTGTACCCGCTCTCAGATCTAAATCCCTTGGAGCATGCCACATGGTCACTTCCACCCACACTAGATGCCACAGAGCCACCACCACCAGTTGCCGATGCCGTCAATTCTTCTACCAGGTTCTGCTTCCGTATGACGCACGATAAGGAAGCTCATGCTCTCCTGAGGAGAACAATGAATTTGCTCTGCATTCCGGGAAAAAGAACTGAACTGCTAATCTACAATGTCCTATTCATATAAACCGAATGTTTGTGCCCCCCAGAGTCATCTGCGGGAACCCCAGGATCTAATCTCAACAGGGGCTTTAGGAGAGAATTTAAGTTAAATGAGGTCATGGGGCAGGGCCCTGACCCACCAAGACTGGTGTCCTTAGAAGATCCATACCCTTTATCCCTCTTTTGTGATAAGTGTGAGAAGACACTCAAAGAAACTGTCAGAGAGAGAGAGAGAGAGAGAGAGAGAGAGAGCTCAGAATGATAAAACACCTTCATCTTGGATTTCTAGCTTCCAGATTTCGAGAGACATTTTCCATTATTTAAGCCACACAGTTGCAAGCATTTTGTTATAACAACCCAAGACCACCATCATGGTACTTCACTCCCCTGGAAAACGGGCCGCTCCAAAATATGGATGCACAACATGGCAAGTAAGTCAGGGCCAGAAGAAGAAGAAAGATGAGCAATGGACTAGAGAAAGCTTTCTCCAAAAAGTGTGAGAACCCACTATTTAAATGTACCTAGATCATCAGTTATACACATCTTTCGGTCTAACATACTCTCAGCTCAGGAACCAGGTTTGTCCCGTGGATCACAAGATAGATTTGGTCACACCTCTGCCCTCCCTTCCCAAGCAGGTAATCTTCCTCAGAAGCAAATGTCCACTGCACAGAAGGCAATGCAGCCAGGGACCTCTCTAACTTTACCCCCAGTTCCCGCTTTTGGGTTCACTCTGCCCCAGTCAAGCTGGTTGTGTGTATCTCCTCAGGTCATACAGAACACAGACCTTCCTCGGGGCCTTGGCCTTCAGTGCTCCTTGGGCTTAAAGGCCCTTTCCTCATTTCCCATCTGTCTCTACTCAACTGTTATGTTATTATCCAGGTCTTCCCTAATCATTCCCTACTAGTACAGTAGCCCACCCCCTCTCTTTTTCCTTTCTTCTCTCTCTCTCTCTCTCTCTCTCTCTCTCTCTCTCTCTCTCTCTCTCTCTCTCTCTCTCCCCACCCTATCTACTACACCTGCTTTCTTCCCCTTCACAACTCAAACTCTGTAGAGTTTGCCTCTCCCTGAAAACAAAAGTTGCATCGCCCTGAGGCTATGGCTCGGTGTGTTAAGTGCTTGCTGTGGAAGAATGAGGACCTGAGTTCTGTTCATCATCCCATTCCCACCCCATCTCCTACCCCATCCTCCATCCCACATAAAGCAGAACATGGCAATGCACATGCCTGAAAACCAGACTTAGGAGTTAGAAAAAAAAAAAAGCTAGTCTTGCCAACTGGGAGCTCCAGGGTCAGTGAGAAACTCTGTCTAAAAATAAGGTAGAGGGTAGTAGAGGCAGGCATCCAAAGATCCAGCAGTGTCAACCTTTGACCTACACACACACGTTTCACCTGAGTAGGAGCATCGTGTTCTCTTTCATATTCCCATCAATTTCATCAGTGCCTGGAGCATAAGACACTCAATAAATATTCCTGAAATAAATGAAAACATTCCATGATTAGCACAGAGTAGACTGAGCATCGTGACATGGTCGCACGGTGCTGGAAGCTGCTCATCTACGGCATCTACAGGAAGTTAGGGAGGGCGCTAAAGGCTCCACACCCCAGACACAGGGCTGTAGTCGGCCTCCATGCTTGGCTCTCATATTAATTCTATTTTACAGGCAAGAAGATTGACGGTTTTAGAGCAAGGTATCAGCACAAGCCCCCGGGGACAGAAAGACGTGATGTGAGTCAGGGTGTGGGCCCAGGCCCATCTCCTTCCAAAAACATGCTCCTCGCCACTCTGAATGCTGACACAGACCTGGAAATCACACGAGAGCCAAATGCATCTAAATTAAACCTTACCTGACACGTTTGCCATTCAAAGGAAGCTACAGAGTGTGGTGTGTAACTCAGCTGGCACAGTGTGTTTGCCTGGAATGCCCAAAGCCTTGGGGAAGTGCCCAGCACTGCTAAAGCCAGGCATCAGGGCACACGCCTCCTCTAACCCCTGCACTTGGAGAGTGGAGGTGCCAAGATCAGAACTTCAAGGTCATCTTCAGCTACATAGCAAGTTCAAGGTTGGTCAGAACTAGATGAGAATCTGCCTCAAGAAGAAAATTGTATGTGTGCGTATGTAGGGGAGGGGGAGAGGAAAGGGCGCATCATCTGAATCTTAACAAAAATAATGCTTTTCAGTAACTATCCCTCCCATGTATCTGTTTGTGATCAATACACCAGGATACACCACACTTCAAAAGATATGCTATACTTGGCTTTATGATAAAGTATGTGATATTCTGATGACTTTCTGTGTGAGTTACTTTCCTCGCTGATGTATTAAGATGCCAGACAGTAGCGACTAAAGAGGACGAGAGGATATCCACAGTCCACTGTGTTGAGACGGCATGGTAACTGGCCTGTGGTAACAGTCCTACCTGTGGAGGTAGGAGCTTTGCATGTGTCTTGTCTGGGTCTCTGTGGGTCCGGAAGCAGAGAAGGTGCTGGGAGCAGGGCCAGGGTTTGATATGGGAGTGTCATATCAATCTGCTGATTTCATTGGTTAAGTAATAAAGAAACTGCTTGGCCCTCATAGGTTAAAACATAGGTGGGTGGAGTAAACAGAATAGAATGCTGGGAGGAAGAGGAAGTGAGCTCAGATGCAGGGCAGCTCCTCTGAGAGACAGAAGCCATGCTCTCCTCTCCAGAGCAGGCGCGATGAAGCTCCGACCCAGGATGGACGTAGGCTAGAATCTTCCCGGTAAGCGCACCTTGGATGCTACACACATGAATAGAAATGGGCCAGGCAGTGTTTAAAAGAATACAATTTGTGTGTTGTTATTTCGAGTATAAAGCTAAC
The DNA here is from genome assembly GCF_950005125.1 of Chionomys nivalis. Lineage (NCBI taxonomy): Eukaryota > Metazoa > Chordata > Mammalia > Rodentia > Cricetidae > Chionomys > Chionomys nivalis. The sequence goes on from NC_080090.1 coordinate 10,056,743, forward strand.
CATGCGGGAGCCGGGCTATGGGAAGAGGCCCGCAGCTCCCCACTACAAGGGTTTATCTTCAGACCCAGCCTCATCGCCCCACCCCATGACAAACCTTAGCCAGCCCTGCCTCCTGCCCCAAAGAAGGCACCAGAAGCTGGAAATGCAGTGTGCAAAGATGTGAGTGAGTCTGCAGGGCACAGTTCACACTCAAACCAAGACTCAAGCTAGTGTTGCTCAAGCTAGTAAAAAATAGACTTATGGCCCCAAATCATACCAGTGAACGAACTCACCATCATGAATCTGATAAACAGCCCATCTGACTTGCCCAGCCTTAATACATGGGAAGCGCTTATCTTACTGCAACTTGATATGCCATGTTTTATTGATCGTCATAGGAGACCTGCCCTTTCCTGGATGGAGATGGAAGATGAGGGGATTGAGGATTGGGAGAGGAAAAGGGGAAGGGTGGGGTTGCTGCAGCTGAGATGTAAAATAAATAGATTAATTTTTTTAAAAACCCATCTGAGATTAAACTTTTACCAAAAAGACACATGAAGCTACAAGGGCTAAAATGAAGATTTAGTGTTGTTGAAAATTATCATCATTACATTCTTTGAAAAACAAACAAAAAATCAAGTTTTCCCCAGGCAGCTCAGCATTTTATCACAGCATTTAAAATCATTGTGATTGAAAATATAGAATAGCATAAGGGCTCTCTGACTCTGCCAAGGCTCCTGGCTAAATTGCTGGACTCAAACAGCAATTATACAGCATACATTTTAAGATCCATACTTGTTCCTACACCTCGCAGGAGTGGTAGGAGAAGCTGAGCAGGGGGCCCGAAGGCTGTTCCATCCAACTCTTGACTAAATTTGAGTATCACTCAGAACTGAGGTTTTCAAAAACCCTTTCTATGCCTTGGTGCCCATTTCAAGCTATTCAAAATAAAAATTGCTGAACTGAAGGTCATGTTATTCCACTCCCCTCATTTGGGGCAATCCATATAGCATGGGCAGCAGTCACTGGGACTGTATCCATCCCACACCCCCATCGAAATATTTCCCTATCTGTTAATGAAGAAAAAAATGGTGTAATTAAAAAATGTTCTAAAGCTTCTACAGTCAAAAAAAGTTGGTTAAAATAAGTTTTGCTGGATGGTAAGACCCTGTGCCGGAGACACCTCGTGCTTTGGTTGCAAGACAGAGCGATCAAGCTCAAATCGAACTGTAAACTTACTGCTGCCAGCTTCACAGCTCAAATCGAAATGTAAGCTCCATGCTGCAGCCCGCGTTCACAGCCTTCACAACGATGGGAAATGATAATGCAGGCTGTGAGGGGAGAACAGACATCTGCAGTTTTACCCAGCTTGGACCCAGAAAACTATGCTGCTGACCTGACAGGGAAGGTGTGACCCCGGTGCAATGGCGGTACAATAGTTAGGGAGGTAACCAACTGTTTCCTGGTCGTATCTGAGGCCAGCATCACAGTAGAGAATTCAGGCCTGGTTTCACATACCTGATCAGAAACCTGTGGATTAGAAAGCCATGAGGCTAATGGGGAAGCAGCCACTATTACTTGAATAAATAAATACATTGAGCCCACCCAACTGCCTTCTAAGTATTTACGTTTACACCCACAGAGTTGCATTGCTGCCAGCCTTACTCAAAGAAGCGTGCCCATTGCAAGGGTCAGGTGACACTGCAATGGCTCCCAACTGGCCAAAGTTCTGAGAATAAGATATTGTTGAATGCTCAGCTCTCTGAGCAATGGGGCAGCTGCATCACCCCCTAGATAAGGGCTAAGAAACCATCGCAGAAAAAGGGCAAAAAGAATGCAAGAGTCAGGAGAACACTGTAGGCTGTTCTCATACTGGTGTGAACTGGCTGTTGTACTCTTGAATAAGAATCAGGAGAACACTGTAGGCTGTTCTCATACTGGTGTGAACTGGCTGTTGCACTTCTTGAATTTTGCATGCAAATGGACGGAAATAGAAAACACTATCCTGAGTGAGGTAAGCCAGACCCAAAAAGAGGAACATGGGATGTACTCACTCATATTTGGTTTCTAGCCATAAATAAAGGATATTGAGCCTATAATTCGTGATCCTAGAGACACTAAATAAGAAGGTGAACCCAAAGAAAAACATATAGGCATCCTCCTGAATATTAACCTTCATCAGGCGATGAAAGGAGACAGAGACAGAGACCCACATTGGAGCACTGGACTGAAATCTCAAGGTCCAAATCAGGAGCAGAAGGAGAGAGAGCACGAGCAGGAAACTCAGGACTGCGAGGGGTGCACCCACACACTGAGACAATGGGGATGTTCTATCGGGAACTCACCAAGGCCAGCTGGCCTGGGTCTGAAAAAGCATGGGATAAAACCGGACTCGCTGAACATAGCGGACAATGAGGACTACTGAGAACTCAGGAACAATGGCAATGGGTTTTTGATCCTACTGCACGTACTGGCTTTGTGGGAGCCTAGGCAGTTTGGATGATCACCTTACTAGACCTGGATGGAGGTGGGTGGTCCTTGGACTTCCCATAGGGCAGGGAACCCGGATTACTCTTAGGGATGATGAGGGAGGGGGACTTGATTGGGGGAGGGGGAGGGAAATGGGAGGCGGTGGCGGGGAGGAGGCAGAAATCTTTAATAAATAAATTAATTAATTAAAAAATTAAAAATAAAAAAATAAAAAAGAATCAGGAGAAAACCATAGACTGTTGTCATCCCGGTGTGAACTGCTGTTGCACTCTTGAACTCAATCACAACAGCTGTGATAGCTGCACACAACTGAGCCCTTCCACACTCTGTCATGGATGGCAGGAGGGTCCATGAGGCCCGTCTCTCCCTGAGGCCTTATACGCAAATTATTGGTTGCTGGGGGAGGATGAAACATCTTCAGTGGTGTAGTCACTGGTAGGGTGTCCACACTTCAGCAAATGACCTATCACCCATGTTCCTGCAAACAAGCTTACTTACATTTGTGGCCCTAATTTTTTCAAACACACACACACGTGCACAATACATACAAATGAAGTGGAGGGGAGATTAGCTAGGAAGGAAAAGGGTAACCAGTGAAGTAAGAGGGGACAAGAGAAAATAAATATGAAAATACATTATACACATCGAAGTTTCATAATAAAATTCATTGTGTATAATTGATAGATGTCAACAAAAGTTTATTTAAAATGTATTTTGTATAAAGAAGGCCAGCAAGATTTCTCGGGCCCTTGACATGTTAGCAGAGGGAAGGATGGCCAGCAGCTGCAGCGTCCTGTTGCAGCAGGCCAGGAGTAAGAAGATCGTGTGCTGCAGCCCATGAGGGCAAACACCACAACTGCTCATCAGCTTTGCATCTCTGTGACAATATACCTGAATTGCCCCACTTGGATGGGCAAAGATGTACTGCAGCTCACAGCTTCCAAGCTTCAGCTTCAAGGTTGCAGTGGGCCCTGTTGTTCGGGCAGCTGCTGTAGGACAGGACACTGTGATGAGAGGAAGCTGTTCACCTCATGGCAGTCAGGAAGCAAGGGAGAGAGGAAGGGACTGGGGTCCAGTGTTGTCGTCAAGGGCCTAACTTCCTTCCACTGGTCCCTACCACTTCCAATAGCACCATTGGATTGAGACCAAGCCTGGAACAAAGGGCTTTTGGGGATCTGAGGTATAAGCAATAATTTAAGATCCAATGATAATAGGATCCAATTGAAATAGGAATTTCAATAAGGTAGAAAAAAGGATGTTGGATGCTTTCTTCATAAAGAAACGGCAACCATTTGAGGGGATGGATAGATTTAACTTGATTTAAACAGTACACTGCATATATATGTATCAAAACATCATATCACCCCATTTATATACACATTTTTATATTCCTGCATATCAGTTAAAATATGTTTACATTTTTTGAGACAGGGCTCACTATATAGCCCTGAATGGCCTGAAACTCACTATATAAACCAGACTGGACTTGAATTCAGAGATCTGTCTGTTTCCAAATAATGGGATCAAAGATGTGTGCTACCACAAAAAGACTAATTTAATTTTTTTTAAAGAGAGAAACAGGGCTGGAAGTATAGCACAGGGATTGTAGTGGTTTGAAAGAAAATGGCCCCCAAAGGGAGTAGCACTATTAAGAACTGTGTCCTTGTTGGAGTAGGTGTAGTCTTGTTGGAAAAAGTGTGGCACCATGGAGAAGGGCTTTGGGGTCTTATATGCTCAAGCCACATCCAGTGAGACAGACCACTTCCTGTTGTCTGTGAGCCAAGATGTAAGGACTCTCAGCTCCTGCTTCAGCACCATGTCTGCCTGCACACCACTGTGCTATCCCACCTGAAGACATTAGACTGAACATCTGAAAATGTAGCCACCCCACTGAAATGTTTTCCTTTAAAAGAGCTGCCGTGGTCACAGTGTCTCTTCACAGGTGTCTCATCACAGCAACAGGAACCCTAACTAAGACAGGGGTTAGAGTGTCAAACAATTGTGGTAACCAAAGTTCAAAAACCCAGAATGCACATAAATGCCAAGTGGGGGTAGCAGCCCTCTTGTAAGACCACCATTCAGGTGGAGATAAGGATGCCCCAGAGCAAGCTGGCTATCACCAAATGGTCATAATAGTGATCTCTGTGTTCAAATGAGAGACCCTGCCTCAATGAATAAGGTAGAAAAAATTCAAGGAAGCCTCCTTATGTCAGCCTTGGGACCTCCATATCCACACACACACATACACATGTTCAATTGCACCTGCACACACACACACATATGCCCATGTACACAACACACCCATGCATACATGTATGCACACCACATACATATTTATGGAGGAGAGGAGAAAAACACATTAGACAGCATCTTAAGTTCCAGGACAGGAATTCCTGGAACAGGACACTGGATGCTGTTATAAAAGAAAACTCTAAGAACTCTTCAAAGTCAAGAGTTCCCCAAATGCTCCAAGCCTCAGAAAACTTCAGTTTACTGGGTAGGGGTTGGATTAACCACCCCAAAATATCCTGATGTTTTCACTTCTGCTGTGAGTGAACACAACCTGGTTTGGACACCAGGTCTTCACTGATGTGATCAAGTGTTGGTGTCTTAGGATCTGCACTTAATCTGTGTCTAGGGTTACTTACAAAGAGAAGCCATGTAAAAACAGAGACACCCAGAGCAGCCCACAGGACCACAGAGGCAGAACGCGGCTTGAAGAGGCAGCGCTACCACCAGAAACTGGGGCAGAGAAGACAGGCAACTCACCAGAGTGTTGGAGAGAGTGCAGAAAGAGCTGACACCTTGACTTTGAACTTCCAGAGTCCAGAGCTGAGCAGAAGAGTGAGTGTCATTGTCCAATAGTGTGGACAATTCTGTATTTTGTCAATTATATTTTAAATAAACAGTGATTGGCCAGTAGCCAGGCAGGAAGTATAGGCAGGACAACCAGACAGGAAGTAGAGGCAGGGCAATGAGAACAGGAGAATTTTGGGAAGAAGAAAGCCCATTCTTCTGCAGTCCTGCCCACACACAGAAGAAGGAAGATGTAACTGCCTCACTGAAAAAGGTACCAAGCCATGTGGCTAACATAGATAAGAATAATGGGTTAATATAAGTTATAAGAGTTAATAAGAAGCCTGAACTAATGGGCCAATCAGCTTATGATTAATGTAGACCTCTGTGTAATTTCTTTGGGACTTAACAACTGCAGGAACTGAGCAGAACAGAAACCTCAGACAACATCTTTTGGTCAGCACTCTGGCAGGCCAACAGGAGTGAATTCAAATGGGGTACATGATACATCGGTGTGTAGCTACAGAACAGACACCATGCAACACACATACACACACACACACACATATACACACTACACACATACACTCTACACACACACTGCACACATACACACCACACACATATATCACACACACACTGCACACCACACATGCACTGCATACTGCATATCACACACACTGCACACACCACACACACAGACACACTGCATGCACACACTACACACATACTGCATGAACAAGCACACACATACTGAACAACACAAACAACAGGTGGAGGTGGAAGGAAGCAAAGAGAAGGAAATGTCTAAAGAGAGGTAGAAGCTTCTCTGGCCTGTGAGGTGACCAGAGATGACCACTTCAGAAAGGCAGTGGGTTCTAGGGACAAATGAAAGCACTTTGCTCCTGCTGTGATGAGACACTGTGACCAAAAGCAACTCAGAGAAGGAAGGGTTTACCTGGGCTTGCAGTTCCGGAGTGTTAGAAATTATCGTGGCTGGGAAGCATGGAACAAGCAGCAGGCACGGCAGCTGGAAAGCTGAACAGAAAGTTGAGAGCTCACTCCTCAGCTGGAGCACCAGAAGTCAGGCGTTTCACCCTCAAAGCCCACCGCAGGGACACATTTCCTCCAGCAAGGCCGTACCACCTAAACCTTATTAGACAGAAACACCAAGTGGGGCCAATATCAGATGCCTGAGACTATGTGGGACATTTCTCACTCAAACTACCACAAACACCATTCTAGAGTGTTAGTCTGCAGCACACACACGGCGAGAGGAGATCCACGTGTCTCAGAAAGTGTTCTTCCGCGAAGTCCAAAACCACCTGCCTTGAAGGAACCAGCACAGTCCCTGGATCTCTGGCCTAAACGAGCTTTGCAAATACATCTATTTTCCATCTTCATAACTGTTGGGTTCTGGAGCTAGCTTGCCCATCAAGAAAATAACATTTAAAAGAGAACAGCTAAACAATTAATAATTTGAAGTCAAGCTGCTTACATCTTCCTCCTACTGGGGAAAGGAAAGATCTCTCTGAAACTTTGGAATAGAAATCTCCCCTGGAAGGAAGGATGGTGAAGGGTTTCTTTGGGGGGAAGGGAGGGGAATCGGAACACCTTAACTTTTAGTGTGCAGTGCGCCTGTTAAACAGACCCACTAATGGTGTTATTGCGGCTAAAACCAGTGACTTGAAAATGTTGTGTACATTATGACTGTCATTATCCCCCAACTGTAAGAATGCTATGTTAAAACTAACTCAAAACACCTCGGGAAAGGTAATTGCTACTAATGGATCTGAAGTGTGCAAAATTGGACGTCATTACCCCCCTCCCTGGAGGGCCGGGGGTGCTGCTGGAGATGATAGGCGGGAGGCTCGCTCATCTTTCAATCAGGCTGCGGTTTGAGCAGAGGGCTGGGTGGCTTCCACACTGCAGCAGGGATACTTTGGGGGTCTAAGCACCCTTTGCTCACTCTTCTCCCTCAAGTTCAGGCTACTATAAAGGAAGTGCCTGGAGCAGAGGGCTCCCTCCAGCTGCCTTTCCCAGATCAGTTGCCACCAAACGAGTTAAGGCTGGCTGACCCTGAAATTCAAGAAGAAGTGACCCAGAATCAGAGGCTTATGAAAGACAAGTGGGTCACCTCACGCAGTCCTGTGAGCAGACGCCTAAGCCCCCTGAGAAGGGGGACTTGGCCTGTTCCCCGGGGAGTTGGACTCCTCCCAGTCTGTCTTGGTGCAGGGTCTACACTCATGATGCCGGCTCTCTTTGGCTGGCTACACTGCTCCTGGCTATGTTGAACCCCGTCTCCTCACCCGACACAACCCAAAGATCCTTTCCATAATTGCAGCCAATAGGATTTTTTAAGTCCTTGGTCCTTGATTGTTTTCCAAAATTTCAAAATGAATTCCCCACACACAGAGAGAGCAAAAACACCTTAACATGAGAGCATCTCTCCCTGTCCACATCGCCATTATATGGTACAACATACGTGTACTGCCCATCACATACGTACTACATAACACACATATACTGAACATACACGCACTGCACATCACACATGCACCTGAACATCTCACAAATATTGCACACTGCAGACACACCTACACATCACACATACCTTTGTACATCACACATATACTGCACAACACAAATACACACACACACTGCACACTACACACATACTGTACATCACACAAATATTGCACACACTGCACATCATGAAAGATAATGCTGACTAGGAATTTCATTTCCTTTTGCACTGCAAGTCCAACACTCAGGCAACTTTCCCTGCTCCTCCTAGACACAAAATAGGAGAGGAAGAAGAAGAAGAAAGGAGGAGGAGGAGGAGGAGGAGGAGGAGGAGGAGGAAGAAGACGAAGAAGAAGAAGAAGAAGAAGAAGAAGAAGAAGAAGAAGAAGAAGAAGAAGAAGAAGAAGAAGAAGAAGAAGAAGAAGAAGACCATGACCTAACCTAAGCCAGTTCTGAGGGAAAGAATACAGACTACATTCCAAACTGAGACTTTAGAAAAGTCTAAGCCGTGGGGCCGTGGGTGGTAGCACCCACCTGGATCCCAGCAGCAGTGCCTGAGTGAGCATGAGTGAGCAAGGGCAGAGTTCCGGGTCAGCCCGACCTACAGAGGTCCTGTCTTGAGGAGAAATCGTCCTCCCCATGTGTACAATGTGAGAAGGGGCACACGGCTTCTGCGGAGACATTGTTCGAGGCTCTGAATGCAGAACAAGCAAGGGATGGAGAAGGAGGCACCTGAGTGGTCAATGACTCTCTAGATGAGGCTGCAGCTTGGCAGAGGGCAGTAGAGAGGAAAGCAGCCCTGGCCCAGACCTGGCAGAGGACACCCTGTCCAGGAAGGCGAGGACCCTTGAGATGGACCATCTGCACATGCTATTTGTGTTTGCAAGAGAGGGCCTTACCGTGGAGACCAGACTGGTCTAGAACTCCCTACCTAGCACAGATGGAATGGACTCTGACCCCCCTCCTGCCTCCACACCTTCTGAGTGCTAGGCTGGAAGGCATGCAATGCCCAACCACTCAGATTTTTGAAATACACTCTTACAGGAAGCCTCAGTGTAGAGCCTGCAATTTAATCTTTTCTTTATCAATGTCTTTATTTCTTTGCTTATTCAAGACTTACTCATTTAGCTCCAGTTACTGTGACAAGTGTTAATGTTAGAACATGGTTTGCCAACAAACAAACAAGATATAACTGCTAGCAAACAAGCAAACAAACCACCAGGATCACGGAAAGCCAGTTGAACACAGAGGTCTGTCCAAGGTCAAGTCTGGTCCAATTTTCATAGGAAGAAAGATTAAGTATAGTATGATAGGGTAGGGTGCCATTTCCAGTAGGTGCTTGGGGATGTGTGAAGATAGTTGGAAGTACGTGAAGCACCTGGGGATGGGGGATGAAATGTGATGGGCGTGAGCAGAGAGCGTGCTTAGGCTTGAAGGAGATCAGCAGTGTCGGGGCGGTGGGCAGCCCCCAGGCTGAAGTAGGAGCATGACAGGACTCAGTTGGACCTCATAACTACCGTGAGATCCGGTATGCTTTTGCTTGTTCAGGGTTTTTAGACACTTTACTAAGCATATATTAATGTTAAAATAATGGGGTTCATTATGACATTTTCACACCTGTACATAAAGTACTTTGGTCATGACCATCATTACTCTTGGGCCGACATTCTGGGGTGCTCCCCTTTCTCTTCCCAAATAGTGCTCCTTTTACTTTTACAATTCAAAAAACAAGAATCTGGATTTCACAGATGAGTGACAATAGGTGGCATTGTGTGTCTGGCTTATTTTGCTTACCGTGACAATCTCCAGTTTCGCCCATTTTCCTGTGACCAGGATCATTTTATTCTTCACAACTGAACAGAATGCTATTTTGTATATGTATCCCATTCCGTTTACCCCCCTGCCAACGGCAACCTGGCTGATTCCAGAGCGTGACTGGAACAGATATGAGTGTGCATTGGAATCTTATTCCCAGGGAAAGAAGACATGGGGAGGTTCAAGCGGAGATGGAAGACAGTTCCCATCTGTTTATAAAGGGAATCAGGAACAGCCACATAGAGGGGACACCACTGTGTCGGCCCACTGTGCCGATGCAGGAGGATGGGTGAGTGAGACTCGATCAGGTTCCTAAGGGTTCTGAGAGAAGCCTGAGGGATGCCCTGCCAGGAATGGTTTGAGAAGAGGGCCTAGCATGGCTCTGAGTGGAAGGCAGAGATGGGCAGGCTCTGGTCCTGTCCTTCATCACAGACACGGGATCTTGTGCGATGCTTTTGCCCCTTCTCATCTTGCTTCATCACCAAGATGACAGTGGGCTAGAAGACATGTGACGCTTCTGTGAGCTCTCACATCTTTCCCGCTGTTGTTGACATGAGGAACATTCTACAGCAGGTAACTAACTTTCCAGCTACCAACTCAAGCATTCTGATAACTCAGATATGACCTGTGACAGTTCGTTGTATCAGCTTGGTGGGATTTAAAATCATCAAGTCACAAACCCCTGGACATGCCTGTGAGCTGCTGAGATAGGAAGACCCACCCTAAGCCTGGACTACACCACACCATGTGCTAGGGCCTCCTGGACTGAGTTAAAGAGAGGAGGCAAGGTGAGAATCAGCATCTGCGTCCTGACTGTGGGTGCCATGTGAGCATCTGCCCCAAGCTCCTGCCACCAAGACCCCAACATGAGCTACGGCAGCCTTGAATTGTGAACCAAAATGAACAGAAGGATCCTGTGCCAATGAGCAGCCAGCTTCAAGTCTCTGGTGATGGGCCTGAAACGTCATGTAGCCGGGAAACATGGTTTCCCAGCATCCAACAGGGCCTCTAATTGTACTTCAATGTAATGATAATATTTTATGGCTTCCCAGACATAAAATAGTTTTTGGTTTCGTATAGTTTGGGTTCCTTTTGGGGCAGAGGGGGATTCAAAACAGAGTTTCTCTACAGTTGGAGCCTACATGGGACATGCCAAAGGAGCCAGAACTCATCACTTCCAGCTTCCTAAGCACCTGCTGGTACTTGGTGACTTCTGAAGGATCCATCGCCATGAAGAAAGCATTTCAAACCCGAGTCCTTCCCACGGGAGAGACAGCCTGTAGTGATACTCAGAGCCCAGGCTAACTGGTCACCGCATGGTCTCAGAGGCTCAGGGATAGAAAATGGAAGTCAGGGTCCCCCGTGTTCCTCACCAATGCAGATACACACCCTACACCGGACGTCGCTGGGGGACATTGCTACCACATCCACACAGACTGAATGGCTGAGGTCACATCCACAGGGCAACAGCTGCCCATGTAGGAAGAAACCTGTTTATATAAAGACACCAACACCTCGGTACCACTTGTTGCACGGCATGCCTTAGCTTATCCTGACTAACAACTAATGAGTGAGCCCGTCTGTCCTGAAAGAATACCTGTTCCAAAGGCAAAGGCTGCAAAGGGTCTGTGTGGTCAGAAAAAGAAGAACTGCTCCAAAATACACACCTTCTGTATCACAGAACATTCTATGCTGAGCAAGGGGGTATTGTCAAAGAACACTTGGTAGCCGATAGAAATGCCAACATATTTGGTGAACAATGAAATGCAAAACTTGCCACACATAAGATCTCAACTTCCACAAAATCCATAGTATTAAAAGAGACTAGGAGAAAACAACGTCAGAACATTACCAGTGAGTACCTCTAAATAGTGACTTTTATTTTTTCTTTGAAGATTTCTACATTTTTTTTCAAATTCTTGTTTTTCTGTTGGCTTAGTGGCTGCACCTGAATCTAATGATATATTAACACGGTCTGCTCCCCCACAGCCCTGAAGTCAGCACCCTGGTTCAGACAGGGGCCTGAAGGGATTTCTGGTTCTGCTAGCACTGGCTTGGAGGCAGCCACCAAATGTAGGTTTTAACTAAGTCTCTATCATTCTATTTACCAATAAAATCTTAGGAGGTCAAGGGTCATTAGTGTTCAGTGTGTAGTGTTTCTATGAAGGGGATGCACTATTAATTAATAAGATTATTATAAATCATTTATAACCTAGATGTTAAATTACTTCTACAACCTTTTGGTAACACAAAGTTATGCTCCAGTTATCTCCTTTAAAGTCCCGAGGAGAAAAAGATCCTACGTTCAAGGTATGCTTGAACAAGCTGCTTGAACAATGGGGATATGACTCCGTTTTCCAGCACTTTTTGAGCACGTGTGAAGCCTGAGTCACATCCCTAGTACGGAAAACAGTTGGGAGAAAGTCTTTGTGTTATAAAAGTCAATGTAGAACTCTTATCCCCATTTCTAGCAGCTCACCGTGGGCTGGTCCCAACTCACCCTCCACCTCCACCTCTTCTGCTGCTGCTGCTGCTCCTCATCCTGCACCTTCTCCAGACCCTCCCCCACCTGGGCAGTGCATTCTCACACTGTTTTTAAATAGATATGGACCGAAGATCACTCCTAAGATTGGTAGATGTTTTTTTTACTTTAATACTTGGTCAAAACCTGGTTGGCATCACTGAGTGAAGAACCTCCTAATCTCCAGGGAAAAAAAGACAAATATTAACTAAGAATCAAGGATCGTCCTTAGAAAACATTCTCTGGGTGCTTTAGTGTGCTACTTTCTTTTCCTGTTCCTGTGAAAAAAATTCTTTGAAACAACAATTGAAGAGAGACAAGAGTTCTAACAGTGCTAGAAGCATGTAACTACAGCAAGAAAGACATAGCACGGGGCAGGGAAGGCAAGAAGTCAGGATCAGGGAAGACATGGCATTGGGCAGGGAAGGCAAGGAGGGCAGGGGTAGGGAAGGAATGGCATTGGGCAGGGAAGACACGGAGGCAGGGGCAGGAGGCTGTCTGGTCGCATTGCCTGCATCCTCAGGGAGCAGAGAGTCAACAGGAAGTGGGACTTGGCTCTAAAGCCTCAAGACATACCCCAGGAACCCACTTCCTACAGTGAGGCTCCATCTCCTCAAGATTCTACAATCATCCCAAATAGCATTACCAACTGGAGACCCAGTGTTTAAACATGTGCGCCTGTGGGGGGCATACCACATTCAAACCACAGTATTCCATCTTTATCAATTAGTTTGATAATCAAAACAGTGTCGAATATATATATGGGTTAAAATTTGATTGTGTGAAGATGCAAAATGTACAAACATAAGGAAGAACGTCTTTTTCTTCTCAGACAGGGTCTTCCTACGTAGCCCAGGTGCCTCACACCTGATGACCCCTCTCGGTCCAAGAGAGTCAGGATAGCATTAGTGCATTCATCCCAATGCTAGGACAAGGGCCTCTTAACAGCCGTCCTAGACTCTCACATGTCAACACCAACGGAACTTTTCTTATGTCAAAACTCTAGTTCTCTCAGCACCCCAATCTCACAGAAACATTCTAGGACTACTCCAGTCTCCTCCTGATGCCACCAAGGCTGCTGTGTCTACAGGTGTTGGTCCTCAGGCAGCGGAAGACATCTTGGAAGGACGTTATCAGGTCCCACCAAATAAAAACACTCTCATGAATACAAAGACTACATGCCTGCGTGCCACACTTCCACTCTGGCAAAGATCTGTAACTCGGGTTCCCTGGCACTCTTCAGAAGCAAATGCTAAGAACTGAGAGGGCTCTCCAAGAACGTCAGCTCACACCACAGACAAAGACCTGGACCTCCAGTTTATGGCCCAGATCCCAGGGACTCGCTGACCGTTGTGCTCGTGACCTCGCTGTCTCCTCATCTTACACTTCACATTCGCCTTTCCCTTTCAGACGCTTTGTTAAGATAAGATACTTAAAAATCAAAACAGAAATGTTAAAAAAAAATATACTTAAAAATCCCTTCCTCTGATAGCATTTGTCTATAAGCCCGAGACTACACCTCAGTTAACTGAAGGATTGGAAATGCTTCAGGCAAACTGACTGTATCGCATGCCCCTCTTGGGTTGAGGCTGAAACATTCTGACTGATCACAAGCAGTACCTTGGGGCTTCTGATAGTTCTGGTATCCATGTCACAATCACTCATCATGATTTCTCAGGTCACAAATGCTTCTGGAGCCACTCACTCAAGAATGATTGAAGTTCCACTACAAAGCAAAAGTCACAGGAAACGGGTAGCCAGTGAGTCTGAGACTGAAGCTAAATCACAGGGAGAATTATGTCATTTGGAGGAGTAAACAAATCTAAAAATGATTGATTGGTGAGACTTGCTATTTCTGGTGACTAAGTGGTGAGAGACCCCAGGAGACTGGAAATGCTCTGTTGTGGTCTTTGTGTTTTGGCTTCTGCACCTGTTTCTCTCATGCTTATGAAAAAAAACCAGATTTCCTAACCAATGATGGTCTTGTATCACTTTTCATAGAGAGACATAAAGATCTCTTCACCCCATAGGGGGCACAGATAGATCAAAGAAAGAATTTTGTCTAAACCCAGCTTGGTGAACCAATGAGTTTCCTAGGGTTGTTCACAGGAGCATGGCTGACTCAGAAGCTGCCCCATCACCAGGACACCTCACCACCACCGTGTCTGACGCACAGCAGCTACCCCACTCCAGAATCTCATCCTCAGTAGTTTACTTCATACATGGTCTTGGGAAAGAGGAGAGCTACATGAAGATCCTGTGAAGACCTCGTGAGTCCCAGGAGCCTCGTGGCCTCCCTGCTTCCCTCACAGCAGTGTTACTAGACTCCTAATTCACAGGGAGTCTCCAAAGGGTTGCTCTGCTTCAAGACACTGATGGTCACACCAGTCCCGGAGGAAACAGCTGCACTTCCTGTCGTAAGCCAATGACCATGGCCTTGCCTCTTCCGAGATCCATCTTGGGCCACCATAACCATAACTAAGCCTTTCCTCGATCCTCAGTGCAGATCTGTCTCAGGGCTTTTCTTGTGTCTCCTCACCACTGTGAATGAAGTGTGAAATGGTATCCAGGTTGGTTTCCTTCCAACCCTGCCATGGTTCACTGCTTAGCAACTGTGTCCCCCTTACAGACAAACAGCAAAAGGAAACTGTGAAAGATCAATTCCAACATAGCATGATGTCACGCCTTCCTACTGCGCAGTTTCTCTAAGGTGTTTCTATGATCTTGAGGAATCACACCTCCTAGTGAAAAGCCAGTCATGCCCTTCTTGGTCCCACTTGATTATAACCAATTCCCCTCAAAGAGATTTCTAAGAATGTCTTCAAAATGTGCAATTTTCTAAGAAAATACTCAGGTCTTGAGTCTTCTGAGATGAGGGATACTTAAAACTTTTTCTTCTTCAAACAAAACAGTTTTTCCCTGGCAGACATGCACGTGGCTCAGATATGATCAAGGACTGAAAAGCTCTGGTTTTCTCCTCCAAAATGACTCCATGAACGGCATCTGGTCCTCGCAAAGAGAGGCTCCCACGTCGCCGTCTTTATAATGGGGTAGGGAGAGAGGGGGAAGGCAGGGGTAATTTTTTCCCAATATGTTTGTCGTTATTATAGGTTATATATACAGAAGGAAAGTTAATTAAGCTTTTTTTAAAAATCCATCACACATCAATGGCTGCATTTTAATGAGCACAAAAAGTTGAGGTGTTTACTACCAATTAAAGTGGTTTTTAAATAAGCATTAATTAACACAGAAATTCAGAAGAAAGTTATACCTTGTCAAAGAAAGGCCAGTGCAGGCTATGCCCACTTCTGCTCCCATTCGTATTCAGATGGTAATTACCACCAACCCTATATTTTCCATAATAATGAGGAGATGCTGTCCTGTCCATCAAACAACAACACACACACAAAAGTGGTGGAATTAGAGATGCTCAACCTGAAGTAAACTTTTCAAAGGCTCTCCTTCTGGATCTCCCCTCATCCGTGTCAGAGGTACTCAAAGAAGAGCTTACTGAGTTGAAGGGATGAGTCTCTTTCTTTTATTCTCTGTTTTCAGGAAGCATGGCAGCGGAGTCCTCATTGGTCAGGAAGGAGCTGCTTAAGTCTACATCAGCAAATCAGAACAAGACCCCAGTGCCCTTCCAGAGGCTGCAGGCCTCCTTTTGTTTCTTTCTAATTGTGAGCTTGGAAAGAGCTGTCTCTCCTGGATGACGAGGAAGAGGTATTAGTTCTTTTTCTCTTTGCTATGACAAAATATGCAACCAAAACAAGTTCAGGGAGCATTTGTTTGGGCTCACAGTTCAGGGGGACAGTCCATCATGGTGGGAAGCACATGGCACTGGAGTATGAACCAGCGGTCACATGGCCTCCACAGTCAGGAAGCAGAGGGAGATGAACGCTGGTGCTCAGCTCACTTTTTCTCTATTCAGGCTGAGGCTCCCGCCCACGGAATGCCAACACCCACATGCCTGGTGTACCTTCCCATCTCAAGCAAACCAACCTAGACAAGCCCGCACAGGCACCTTCAGAGGTTTGTTCCCTAGGGGGATTTGAGAGCCTGTCAGGTTGACAGGCAACACTAACCTAGAATGAAAAAATGGCCGTCAACTAGCAGCCTGAAGGATGCTCTCGCCCTGGGAGGGGACTGTGAAGATGCTCTAAGTGGCAGGGCAGAAGGAAGCCCCGCAGCACTTCAGAACAAACTCCAGACTGACCCCTACCTCCTAAGTCGGAAGCTGGTGTCTTAGTGATGACCTTTTCTAACCAGGTTCACAAGGATGACACATCAGCATCATGGTTCCCGAGTAAACACTGAAAGAGCCACACCCCCTGGCCAAATCGCTCTGACCCACAGGACACAAAATTTCAGTGAGGTTGGACAAAGGAGGTCAAGAGATCAACATATACTACGTTCCAATCTGACTTATCACTATTCTAATATAAAAATGCCAAGAGAATAAAGGGTCCTCACCACTAAAATGTCCATGTGACCTAATACGTATGTTGAGTAGCTAGATTTTGGTTGCTCTGTAGTGGACACTTCGGAACATCTTGTGGCATGCAGTGAATGCATTCAACTTTAGCCATCAATCAAGAGCTTTAAAAGTGAGTCACTAAAAACCTTGACACAGAAGAACCAGGCACACACCTACAAGCCCAGCACTCAGGAGTTAGAGGCAGGAGGAGCATTGCATGTTTGAGGCCAGCACCCACTGAATTCTAGGCCAGCCAGGGCTATATAACAAGTCGGCCCTCCACCCTCCCTAAACAAATAACTCACTCTTGACCCAAAAGGAAGGAAAGTTTTTACACCTGCCAAACAAAGCTGGTGGGTATTTGGGTATTATCAATAGCCTCCTTTGGTCTCTTTGGGCCCCATTTCAGTGTAGATTCCTCTTGAACATTGTTGGCTTACATGGAGGGATCTTTCTGCACAGTAAAGCACCTCCTACTATAGCCATTTTAGTTGTTCAAGTTCTTACCAAGCAAGAAACTCTTAAGAGCCAAAGTTTTTAATCATGGTCAACCATTAAATAAGAAAAGACCAACTGCAGGGATCCACACAAAAAATATTTAAATGATCAGGTTGGCTGCACTGATGTAGGGTCAATTGCTTGGGGTGGGGTGTTGAAGAGAACACCAGCATTTCCCAGAGAGGGTTGGTTTCTCCCTAGGGTATAAAACAAAAATATATAGGTTGCTTCCAGAACACATATGTATAGAGGGGGAGGAGAGTCTACTCTTTGGTTCAGCCTAAGTGTTAAACTTGCAATATGCATAAATAAAGAGTTGGCTGAGAGCTCAGATGTACTGGTCCATGCCTGTAATTCCAGCTTAAGAGGATGAGGTGGGAAAATTGGGAGTTCCAAGCCAGCGATGGGTGAAGATGTGCTTTAGTTGCTAGATTTCACTTAGGATCCTGGCACCCATGTGGTAGCTTTCAAAGTTCTACACAGCAGCTGTCGTGGCAGTCTATTCAGAAGGGTTCTTTCTTTCTTTCTTTCTTTCTTTCTTTCTTTCTTTCTTTCTTTCTTTCTTTCTTTCTTTTTTCCTGAGTCAGGGTTTCTCTGTATGTAACCACAGCTGTCCTAGAACTTGCATTTGTAGACCAGGCTGGCCACAAACTCACAGAGATTCGCCTACTTCTGCCTCCCGAGTGCTAGGATTAAAGGCGTATGCTACCACCTGACTTGGAAGGGTTTAAAGAGTTTGTTTAGGGCCCGTGAGATGGCTCAGTGGATAAAGGCATCTGCCACCAAGACTGGAGACTTGAGTATGACCCCAGGACTGACATGGTGAAGCACAGAACAGAGGCCTGCCAGTTGTTCTGACTCCCACACGTGGGCTATGGCACATGTGTAAACACACAATCACATATACTCAATAAATCTGTCACGGGAATAAATGCTTTAAGTAAAAAAAAAATCAAATAAATATGTTTAAACAATCTTGCTCTGGCCAAAGGTAGTGGCACTGACAAGGGTAGTTGACTCCAGCACTCTGGACAGAGCAGGAGGGTCGTGAGTTCAAGGTTAGCCTGGGCTATGTGACAAGACCTGGTCTTTAAGAAATAGACAATGAGGCCACAATTGTAAGTAAATCATCCCATTTTCCTTGGGTTAAATATTTCTAGGAGTATCCTGGGGTTGCTGCTGTAGGCGTGGAAAAGGTAGAATTTGGCCATCTGCTGTGGATCTGTGGGAGGTGGGGTAGCCTGGGACTCATCTGTCACAGTGTCTAGCAGAGGAGTGGGACACAAGCCACAGTTAGGTGTTTAGGGTGTGAATGACCACCAGGCTTGCTCCCCTGACAAGCCCACCAGCTCATTCTCCCTTTGTGTCTACTGACATCCCCTAACTTGGGTGTAGTGAGGAGCAGCGGGCTGTGTTCCTACCCGGCTCCCAGCTGCCTGGCTAGCTTATGCTCCAAAATAACAACACACAAACTGTATTCATTTAAACACTGCTTGGCCCATTAGCTCTAGTCTCTTACTGGCTAACTCTCATATCTTGCTTTAACCCATATCTAATAATCTGTGTAGCACCACGAGGTGGTGTCTTACCAGGAAGATTCTAGTGTATGTCCATCTTGGGCTGGAGTCTCATTGCGTCTGCCCTGGAGAGGAGCAGCATGGCGTCTGAGCTCACTTCCCTTCTTCCCAGCATTCTGTTCTGTCTATTCCACCCACCTAAGGGCTGGCCTATCAAATGGGCCAAGGCAGCTTCTTTATTAACCAATGAAATCACCAGATTGACATGACCTTCCTACATCACTTGGGCCAACCGATTTGACATCTACCCTTGTCGGAAGGAGACCTAGCAAGAAACTGAGACTGGGCCAGCCTGAACCTCTCAAAATCAAACAAAATCCAAGAATACGATTCGATCTGGGAAGCCACAGGCTAGACTGACGGCTGTACAAAAGATCTATGTGCCTGCATCAGAGGCACACAACGCAGAGCACAGACACTCCGCCTCCCAGGCTGCCTCATGTCACCCCACTTTACATGGCCACTTCCCCCACGCTCACTAGAGCCCAATCTGAATATACAGTTGGTTCTGGTTCTTTTTGGAAAAGAGTGTTTCCTCCATGGAGTAGGCATGCCTCCTTGGTCATGTCTGGCAAAGTGAAAATTCCCTTTCTTAATCTCTCAGTTATGTTACACCCATTGTCTTGCTTTATTAAAATGGAAAGAACTCTCCCTTACGCATGTCCCATCCTGCCAGTTATGGGAACAGGAGAGATTGTGCCTTTCCACTCAATCTGGACAATGGAATGAGTTTCATTTTTATTTATGGGCTTCATAAATCCGTTTCACTTGCTGCTTTTCACGCCCCACTTCCACGCTGTTGTGTTGGGATTTCCCTCCCTGCCAGGCAATTAAACCAGAAACTCATGGAAGATTTTTTTTCTTTACAAAATTCTTTTAAATTCAAAATATACATAAATCATCTCCATTTCAGGTCCAATCTATTTAAGGGATGGAGCTTTGAACTCTTTGGACATCCAACCTGTCATGTTAATTCTGCCGTCGGCAAGTTTGCATTCGAGAGCCACAGGTTTGTTCAGAATTCCAGGGCGGAAAGAACTTTTTAATTTTAGATGTTTCTAAACATCTGAGAAGACGGTTGGGTGGCCTTGTGGCTGAGGGGCTCAGAGGACCATGAGGAGCTCGCGAAGCATTGTGGCCTGAGTTCAGAGCTGGGCCGAGAAACCCCCAGCAGAAGCAGTATTGGTGCCATGCTGCCCCCCAGAGATAATAAAGCTAGACAGACCACACCATGCAGCCCTCACCAGTGAGGGCAGGCAAAGAGACTCAGCCTCTCTCAGGACTTTGTGGCTCCACCAGAAGTTTCTGTTTCTCCAAATAGAAGAGACTTACACCTGATAAGCTGCACCCAGTAGGATTCCGCCGTAGTGCTGGGCACTCGCGGTAAAACTCAATGACTGGGTTCACACACGGCTCTGTCTTATACAACCATCAAGGGAAGAGAGTCAAAACTTTAGGCAACATGGTGGCTTGAGAGAGGAACATCCCCCATAGTCTCTGACATTTGAATCCTTGATCCCCAGTTGGTGGCATTGTTTGGGATGGTTTAGGACTGTGGTTCTCAACCTGGAGGTCATGACCTCCTTGAGAGTTGACCACCGCTTTCATGGGGTCACCTAAGACAGTTGAAAACACGCAGATATTGACATTACAATTGATAACAGTACCAAAACTACCATGATGAAGTAGCAGCAAAAATAATGTTATGGTTGGGGTCAGCACAGCATGAGGAACTGTATTAAAGGGTCACAGCGTTGGGAAGGTGGGAACTGGTGTGGTCTAGGGTGGGAACTGGCATGGTCTTGCCAGCGGAGAGAGCAAGAGCCTCTCACCATTTCCATTCTCTCTGTCTCATGCCTTTCTCCCTTCATGCCTGAGAGCCACATCAAGTGAGCTCTCACTTCCTGCTCATGCCATCAAGTTGTATCCCTCCGGGACACTAAGCCAAACAAACCCCTCTGTAAGTAGCCTCGGTTGTGGTATTTATCACGACCACAGAAAAGTAGTGAACACAGGAACATAGTCATCTGAAATTTGAAATCTGTGATGGTCCAGATACAATTTGAATTTTATTTTTGGCACGGTCTCATGCAGTCCACTCTCATACTTGCTTATGAAGCCAAGGATGACCTTGAACTTTTGGTTCACCTACCTTGGGTCTCATGTGTCCTGAGATTGCACCCATGAGCCACTATGCCTAGCCTGAAATTTATTTTGTTTGATGCTTTCTCTGATTGGATCACTCCATCCATCTGTCTTTCCTTGCCCCACCCCCACTGTACTGGAGCTTGGACCTTGGTACCTCATACATGCTAGGTAGGTATTCTTATGGTCAGATTTTAAAACTCCTCCTCCCCCCTCCTCCTCTTCCCCCTCCTCTTCCCTCTTGTCCTCTTCCTCCTTATCTCCCTCCTCTCCTTCATTGTACTGGGAATTAAAGCTAAAGGACCACACACCGTAGCAAGTACTCCACCAACAGTGGCATGCCCAGCCTGCTCTCCCTTGACGGCCCAACTGACTATTGACTCATGGGCATATACACGGCATGCTCCAATGTGCCAGTTAGTCTGCTCAGCCCCTTCAGCTCTGCCTCCACGGAATCCTCTGGTACCTAGTGTGCAGCAGAAGGCGCCTCGTGTTTGTTAGACTTTTCCCCTGGGATTCTCCAAACGGGAGGTGAGCCGGCTGCTTTCTCTGTCAAGCCACAAATTACAGGGCTGACCTTGGCGCTCGGGTTTACTAGTGGAAGTTCCGGTCCTCCCTCTTTGCGGAGCCTGTGGAGATGAGCGAGTGAGCGAGCGAGCATCTGTAGGTGTGTGTGGAACGCTGCTGACACGGCTGACACAAGTGTTTTGGTCCAGCTGGCAGGAATCTCCCTGGAGTAGAGATGGGTGGACCAGAGTGTGATGAGAATGTCACAGATGGTTAGGATCAGCCACCTCCCTCCGTTTCACAGTCACTTACCCGGTAGGGAGGGCACGGAGCTAGCAGGACTACCCCTCCGGGGCACTGCCACTTATGATCCTACCAAAACCAGCAAACTTGTATTCTGATTTGAACTTTTACTACCATGGATCTATCCTCCCTTCCCACCCCCTCAAAACTGAGCGATAGTGATTCAAATTCCGGAGGCCAAGATGAAATCCAGAGCCCCAAATGTGCCAGCCACAGCAGGATATGATGCCATAGAACTTTTTGCCTCAGCTGCCAGCCAGTCCCTCCATTTGCAATGCTGTGTAACATCTCAGGAAGCACTTAATTCCACCTCAGGGACGCTATGTGCCACAGCAAACAAGAGAAATAGTAGGTAGCATAGCACTGCCTAGCTCCCACTAGATCCCACAATGCACTGAGGTAAAATTCCTCAAAGAACAAAATCATGTTGGAAAGCACATCCCTGTCCTGAATAACACTGAATGGAGATGGGCCTGGACCCACGTGGAGACCCACGGCCATTTCAGAAAATTGTGTGGGTTGCACACTGGACAGGAGCCCCACTGAAGAGGCGCCTTTCACATCACAGACACTCCAGATGTTTCTGTTTACTGGGCAGTAGCGGCAAAGGCCTTGAGGAAAGGCTGGCTGCCTTTTTCTAAATTGCACAAATACTCCAATAAAAGAGACAGTCCTCTAGAAATGGGAAAGCGACAAGGTAGCCAGTACCTACTTTATATATATACATACACACATGTACACACACACATGCACACAAAAATGCATCATACACACATGCACACTACACATGCACACACAGACACCCACACATTCACACATGAACACACACATGCATACTCACAAATACTCACATGCATGTGTAAGTATACAAACACATATCATATATACATGCACACCCACACATACACCTATGTGTAAGTAACCCAGAAGTTCTTATAAATGTTCCTCAATGTAACAATTACCCTGTGAAAGTGCCTTCCTGGACACTAGTATCTTTCCATCCCACAGGCTTCTCTCCACCAACGACATGCTGAAGAACCCAGGCTCCTTTCCCTGGACTTCCCCATGTTGATGCTATGGACTGCACACACACACACACACACACACACACACACACAAAGTGGAGTTCAACTCATGCCCCTGTGTTGTATTCTTTGCCACCAGAAGAAAGGCCGGAAGGATGCACGCTTTACATCGGCATAATAGTGGGCGGGTAACAGCACTTGATTCTGTGTTGTCTGCTGTGATGTCCCCACTCAGTCTGGTCAACTAGACAGGCTATTCCAGAAGACAGAACATTACACGTTGCAGCTGCTCTGCTGAGTCGCTGTCACCTTGAGGGCTTTGCCCAGGGACAAACTAGGCAACTCTGATGATTGGAAGACTTGGAATTTTCATCTGTATGTTTAAGTATGAAACATAAATCTAAACTGGAAAAAAAATAGAAAAGCAATACATGGGAGGCTAGCAAGATGACTCCATGTACCCACTTGTTATCAAGGCAAACAACCTGAATTAGATCTCTGGGACTCACATGATCTCCACACATGTGCCATGACATACATACACATACACACAGATGATAGATAGATACATAGATAGATACATAAACAGACAAATAGATAGATGATACACAGACAGTAAGGTAGATAGGTAGATAAATGACAGACAGGTAAAATGTTTTGGGTAGCTAGAGTCAGGAGGATGAGAAGTTCAAAGGTTACCTTCAGCTATACAGCAAGTTTGAGACCAGCCTGAGCTATATGAGACCCTATCTTTAAAAAATACACAAACAGATAAATAACAAAGATTAAAAACACATCACAAATTTATTTAGACATGTCCCATTCAAATTAAGTGCTGCTTAAGTCTTAACCAATTCTCTCCAACTTCAGACTCTCTTTTCTCCTGGTCCCTGAAGTCGAGAGCATGGGTAATCCGAACTTTCTGCATTAACATCACCATTTTCTCTCACACACCACCATCTGTTCCTCCTAGTCTATCCTGGGTCGTTTACACACAGCAAACACTGCTTTTAGTTCAGTGGCTGGGATCCATGTCTGAAGGCTTGCTCTCTTTCTCATGAGTGGGAAAGTCATGCCTCTTTTATAAAGACAGAATCCCTCGAGGCTTGCTCACATCCCAAAGGTCTTTTAACGCTTTCTCGATGGGCATGAAGTGCCAGGTTCGAGTGATGGTGTACCCACACCTCCCATGCCTCCTGTGGTCACAGATCTAGACAGCTACTGAATTTGTTCGTGTCCAGCTGATATCTTTCTCTGCACCCCAGTTGTCTACAGTACATTTTCCACTTGGTTCCTTAGGACGAGACCATGGGAACTATCGTGTACTGTTTGGGTCCTCCCAGAACTTATGTGAACCCTAGCCCAGTGTGTGATGGTACCTTTGGAGGTAACTAGGAATGGATGAGCCCTCAACAAAATGACTAGGGACTCGCAGGGATCACAGGAGAGCATGCTTCCTCTTTCTGGCTCCCAAGTCAGGATAGAGGACAGCCCTTGGCTGACCCAACCATCCTCCCCCTGATCTCAGACTTCCAACCTCTAAAATGAGAAAATCAATGTCTAATCTTCATAAGTCATCAACTTGTGGCTCCTCGTTCCAAAAGCACAACAGAGAATGAAGGGATCCCTGAAGCCCAATCACTATGTCTTTTCTACTTAGCTAGAAATCAGGTTCACTTGACATACAACCTTTCTTTCCTTCTGTTTTTCAAATATTTCCGCTCACATTTTCCCCTCTCCATCAAATGATGGTAATGAGAAACTCATCCTAGTAAAACATCTGCTCTTTCTCTTCTCCTCAAAGCATTATTCACCCTTTCCTTACTGTCTCCTGGTCAGAATTCCCAGGGTGCAATGTGCCCTGACCATGGTCAACATTCCCAGGGTGCAATGTGCCCCAACCACAGTCAGCATTCCCAGGGTGCAATGTGCCCCATCCATGGGGAATTTCACAGTTTACTTTCAGGAGTGTTTTCTTGGGTTCGACTGGGTCACACTCCCTGTCCCCACTCCCCATTCTCTTTTTAATCTAAAAACAGTAGAGGCCATCTTTGCTCAGCTCAGTATCAGGTGTTTTCTTTCCATTATTATCACCATCAATTGCTATTTCTATGAAGATATGTCTTGCTTTTGTTCACTCTTTGGTCATTCTAGTGCAATTTTCATTTCTGGAGTTTTTATTTATAATTCTTTCCTGAATTGGCCTCTTATTTCCAAGTATTTTAATTATGGTCTTAATTGGGACGATGGCATAGCAATTAAGAGCACTGGCTGCTCCTCCAAAGGGCCAGGATTCAATTCCCAGCATCCGCATGTCAACTCACAACCACCTATAACTCAGTTCCTGGGCACTATACACTCAAGCACACACACACACACACACACACACACACACACACACAGCCATAATACATAACTATTCAATTATGGTTTCATGTCTTGTGTAATTTTCTCAGTGTCAGTTTTAATTTGGGACACATCTTTCTAGAATATGTTCATTGTGTATTCGACCATTATTCTATTTCCAATTATTTTTTCTTTTCTTTTTTCTCTTTGTGTGTGTGTGTATGTGTGTGAGAGAGAGACAGAGACAGAGAGACAGAGAAAGAGACAGAGAGAGAGAGAGCCTAAGCTGGCCTCATGCTCTTCCTGCCTCAGCTTGCTGAGAGTGAGGAGTATAGCTCACCATCCTCTTCCTTCTGAATCCCTTCCTGTGAGCTTTCCCTCCTCCTGATCTGTGGGGATAAATCAGGCTTTCTGGCTCCCTCTTCTGTTGTCTAAGTGTGGAAACATGCCTGACATCGGCTTCCTGAGACTGCCCTGAGCCTGCTCCTTGTCTCTAGCTCACTTTGGTTTTCTCCTCAGCAGTTTTCCCTTGGCATGGGGCCTTGAACTAGACAGCAGCTCGAAGGTGAATGTCCAGAGATCGAAGGCCAGCTACTGCCATCCCTTTCCTAAACTTTGTGCACTTACAAGTGGTAGAATGGACGCCTTCCTCCACATGCAGCTGCTGGCCCCAAGTGACCTGTGAAGACCCCCGCTCCATGAGCATAGGCAGAAGCTATGTCACATTGCCTTTCTCTCCCTTACACCATAATCTCTTGGCTGCCAGGTTTCATTTTCAGCTGCTGGCATCTGGGGTTCTGTGTGGTCACTGATGTGGAGAACATTGTCTGTGAGTTCCTCTTTGGCTCTCCAGTTGCTCTACACAGTGGCGAAGCTTGGAGCTCAAGCTAGTCTCTGCCTCCTCTTGGCTTCTGCCTCAGCTGGCCTTAGGCCACAGCTTTGTAAATAGCCCTTTTACAGCAGTGTGTTGGGAGGGAGGTCTGTGGAGGGGTCATGTGTGAAGCTCTGCTATCAGATGTCATCTGAAGGGTACCTGAGAGAAACTTCAAAAGAGACTTTACCTTTGCCCACAGTTTCAGAGGCTGTGGTTCGATAATGCTCTTGTACCCTGTAAAGATTTGTCACTCACATTGGTTTAATAAAATGCTGATTGACCAGTAGCCAGGCAGGAAATACAGGTGGAATGAACAGACTAGGAGAATTCTGGGAAGAGGTAGGCTCAATCTGCAGTCACCAGCCAGATGCAGAGGAAGCAAGATGAGAATGCCACACGGCTAAACACAGACAAGAATTATAGGTTAACTTAAGTTGTAAAAGCTACTTAATAATAAGCCTGAGCTAATAGGCCAAACAATTTAAAATTAATATAAGCCTCTGTATGTTTCTTTAGAACCAAACGGTTGTGAGACTAGGCGGGACAGAAAATCCACTGTGGTTGGCTGGTTTCTCAGCTCACGGTGAGGGAAGAGCATCACGATGGAGAGCTGCTCATAGCTTCACAGCCAGGAAGCAGAGAGAGGCAAGGGACAGGGCAAATCTGAGCTGCCCTTCAAAGGTATACATGACCATATCGATGCACTCCATCCCACCAGCCCTGCCTCCTACTCTCCATCACGCTCAGTCATACTACCAAATTATAAATCCATCCATCATGTCAGAGCTCTAATGACCCAATCACCTCCTAGTAGCTGGATCCATCAGCAGGGAACCAAGCCTTCAACACTTGCAACTCAGAGGTACTTCAGATGACGTGTTACTGAATGAGGTAGAGTTGCAACATTGCAGTGTCTTCCCTCAGTTTAGGATCAAGAACCCAACATCCCTGTGTTCGAGTCTCCACCCACCTCGTTCGCAGAGCCAGCTCCTGTGTGCTTTTGCCACACAAATGAGAATGGACCCTCTTCTCAGGACTTTCATGTCTCCATCTGCTAAACAGAGCACTCCCCTGGCTATAAAAATGTGTGAATGGTACTCAGGCTGTGGGGGTGAGGTTGTAGAGACATATGTCACCTGTCCAGCATGGCCTGCATCCTTGAAGGCAGAGCTATGCACCCCCCATGCTGTCCCTCCCTTCACACCCTGGACAGCAAGTGTCTTGACACATTCTGAGCCCTGGAGGGTCACACCTTGAAAGGAGCACTGAAAACCCTATGATGTGATCATTAATTAAAAAGGCCCCTGAGCCTCATCAACGGTGACAAGGGTTAATGTGCCCATGGTTGAGGGCTACCCTCAAAAATAGACCCTTCACGTAGAAGAAATGGCCTTCACTTCAAACGTCAACCAGCGGAAGACATGGAAGGGCTGCGTGTTTAAAATGCATTTTTTATTATTCAGCCTTCAGCAGAAATGTCACCTTTCTAAGGCAAGCTGTTACCATGCGCTCCCCGTGCCAAACGGGCGCCTCTGAGGAGCAGGATTTGATCTCAGCATTTCTAGTGATTTGTGTTTCTCTTTCAAGGAGCTCCATGCCTCAAGGCACCTGCGAGACTCACAGCGCAAGAAGGTAAGTTTGCAGGAGAAGCCAGCTCTGAAACATAAAACAGGGGCTGTGCTGAACAGGCCAGGAGCTCCATCAAAGCCAGAGCCCACAGTCCCCTGCCCAGTAATCCGGGACCCCTCCGCGCAGTGCATTGTTTTCTAGTGAGCACCATGGTTGAAACCATATTCTCAAAGAAACTGCGCTTTGTCACAAGGCCCCATCCGCAGGCGCGGCCACATGACAGGCCCAGAAGCAGCCAGCACAACTGCCGGCGATGCTTGCCAACAAGCCAGATGCTGCCACACATTGGCATCTGGGTCCTGGAACAGCAAGCATGTTCTCAGCCTGGCTAGGGATTCTGACCCCAGCCTCGGAAGGAGACAAAGACCGGGAAGAAAGAGCGGGAAGGAGGGGGGAGGTCGGCCTGTGCATGGTCTCTGGGTCATTTCCCTACCTTGGCCTTAGAGCCTCACCTGACAAAAGGCTCCTTGGAAAAGGACCGCAGGAGCTGCCGTGGGAGGGGGAGATAGAGACGGGAGCTGCTCTGGCACCTGGGAAGTGGGGATGGCTGATGCTACAGGAGACAGCTGCAGCGGGCAGCCTTCTCTCCCTCAGCCACGATAGCCCGCGGTGGGGCTAAGCTTTGGGACATGGCTCCAATCTGCAGCAGAGAGATGGAGTAGCCGTATCCACGGCTGTCGATCCTGCTCTCTGGGTGCCAAGGCTCCCCAGTGCCAGCAAGGCTGGTGAACTGATGGGAGCAGGAGCCAGACCCCACACTGTCGAGACCCTTGCAACCAGCGAAGGTGCAGAGGAAAGCTCCTGATTGCATGAAGGCCTCCACCCTAGGTGGTCACATAGATGGAGGCTGGGCTCGGGGTAGGGTGGGAAGTAAACAAAATAAAAACAAAGTTGCATTTCTTTCCCAAAATAACAAATTCTACCCAGCATCCCCCCCCCATTGTATTTCTGTACCTGAGCCCTAGCAGCAAGCCTGTGTTCAGAAGAGCTCTGCCCTTAGCTGCAGAGCCAAACACGGTCCCAGGAGCACCTCTCTGGGGCTGGGCACCACAGCCTCTACCCAGACCTACCTGGTACTCCTCTGGCCATCAGGTGTGGGGCACTTCGGGGACCTCTGGCCATTGCTAGTAAAACTGCAAAGTACTTCCTCCCTGTGGTGTCCTAGGCAATAGTGTCGTTTAGAAAGGCCAGTGCTACTATATCACAGCTGAGTCAGCACAACACGGACATGCGAAGTGACTGCTCACACTGACAGCCCTCCTGGCTGCTGTCTGTAGTTTTGTTTTTACAACACAAGGTCTCATGTAATAGAGACCGACCTGGAGCTTCTGCTCCTCCTGCACAGCCTTCCCCAAA
This sequence comes from Chionomys nivalis, assembly GCF_950005125.1. Taxonomy (NCBI): domain Eukaryota; kingdom Metazoa; phylum Chordata; class Mammalia; order Rodentia; family Cricetidae; genus Chionomys; species Chionomys nivalis. Next base: position 10,085,604 of record NC_080090.1, read on the forward strand.
TCTCTCCTTTTGTAAACAAAATTATCTGAATATTTTACAGGTGTTTGTCGAAAGTCAAATATATATAATAAGATATCTCAGATAATATATTCTTAATACCTTATAAAATATCCTTTTGCTAAACTTTTGAAATTGGATCCTCTATATTCCCCCCACTTTTATGCTTAAATCCACAACCTTGGGGCTGGAGAAACAACTCATTCCTAAAGTGCTCGTTGTTCAAGCACGAGGACTTGAGTTTGTATCCTTAGACCCACGCTAGCTCAGTGTGGTGGCACAGGCCTGTCGTCCCAGCCCTGGGGGCAGGTAAGGAGGTCCCTGGGGCTTACTGACCTAACTGATAAGTGAGACTGTCACACAGCCTAAGGTAGGTAAGTCCATGAGACAGCTCCGTGGGGAAAGCACTTTCTGAGCAACTACTGCAACCTGAGTTCCAGCCCAGAACCAAAGTAACAGTAGAGAGCGAAAACCAATTCCAGAGATGTCCTCTGACCTCCACACGTGAACACGCCTCCTCTGACCTCCACACATGAACATGCACACGCCTCCTCTGACCTCCACACGTGCACACACCTCCTCTGACCTTCACACATGTACATGCACACGCCTCTTCTGACCTCCTCACGTGAACATGCACATGCCTCCTCTGACCTCCTCACATGAACATGCACACACCTCCTCTGACCTCCACACATGTACATGCACACACCTGCTCTGACCTTCACACATGTACATGCCTCCTCTGACCTCCACACATGTACATGCACACGCCTCCTCTGACCTCCACACATGGCACATACACACACCCACACACACGATAATAAAGAAAACAAAATAAACAGATAGAGGGAGACTGAGATCACCCAACATCAACCTATGGCCTCTACATGTATGTGCACACACATGATGTATACCTGCACACACCTCTCTTTGTGCACACACACACACACACACTAATAAAAAAGCACACACCTCACAGTCGTGCTGTAAAATTCAATGCCCCCTTGCAAAATGTGAAATGAGCCAACCCAGGAAGTGTCTCCAGCTGAGGCCTACAGAGGTGGACAGCAGCCATGCAATGCTCAGAAGCCAGCGAGACTTTGGAGCCTTTGTGCTGTCTTGAACTGAACTTCAGCTGCAGCACCCCAAGAAGGAAGAGGAAACCCAATCATCCTAGAGATCAGAACTCAAGACCTCTGCCAGCTGTGCCATCAACTACAACAATGACCTGTGGAAGTAGGAGCTGAGTCAAAGCAACTGCAGTGAAGTGGCTGATCTCTCTGGGGACACAGACCACGTGCTCCTACCACGTGCTCCTACCACGTGCTCCTCAGTGAAGTGGCCCATCTCTTTGGGGATGCAGACACTCCTACCACGTGCTCCTGCCACGTGCTCCTCAGTGAAGTGGCCCATCTCTTTGGGGATGCAGACACTCCTACCACGTGCTCCTACCACGTGCTCCTCAGTGAAGTGGCCCATCTCTTTGGGGATGCAGACACTCCTACCACGTGCTCCTGCCACATGCTCCTCCGGGAAGTGGTTGATCTCTCTGGGGATGCAAACCACGTGTTCCCTACCACGTGCTCCTCGTAGAGGCATATGCCACCAGGGCCCAGCTTGGCTTCCTCTTTATCCAGCTGCCTACTTGTCTCCTATCAATCACCCTTTCCCTTTGATATGAGTACCGTCTGGACCAACTCCATGGATATGTCACAAAGCCTTCAAAATTAGGTGTACCCAGGGTAAGGAACTCACACCCATCCTAGGCCAAGGCAAGAGACTTTCCTGGAAGGGCACTGCCATAGGTCAGCAGGATGGGGATGGAGACCGGAACCTGCCTTTCTAACTATGCCCCAGACTGTTTTCCTAAAGCTTTGTATGTAGACACAATTTCAAACTCAGAGAAGCGTTGCAAGAAGAAAATTCACCATCAACCCAGAATGGAGGGCATTTTGAGAACCACTGAGTTATGTCAAAGGTCTGAAACAAACAGAAAGGAAACCAAGAACAAAGGTCAGGATATTATTGAACAAAAAGCAAACCGACAACCTAAGAGCAAAATGCTGAGGCCAGGCTGGACCCAGGGATTGGGTCTAGGGCTCTGAATGATGGAGCATCGTTATCAACCACAAATACACTTGCTTGATTTTCTTGGAGCCCCCCAGAGTGATAGATACTACAGAGACACTAGGCCCAGGTAAAAAAAGCAATTACTTGGGAAGGAAGTTCTAGACTTGAGAGGATTACAGCTCCCTCGCATTCTTCCCTGGCTCAGGATTCTGCCTCCAGCCAAATTTCTGCAGTGGACCCTACCTACACCCTGCCTCTAGTCTCCTTCCCTTCAACTACTCTCTGTTCTAACCCTAAAGTCATCTCTTCACACCAGCTGTTACCCACACCAGCTACTGATCGCCCTGCAACCTAGAGTGTGACATCCCAGGTCCCAGCATGGCCTTTAACCCAGCCCATGGACCTGCCCACCAGCTCCATTCAACTTGCCTTCTGTAGTACACAACAAATTCTCTATCTATCCATCTGTGTGTGTGTCTCTGCATGTATGTGTGCATGTTTGTGTGTGCAAGTAAATATATGTCACATTAGTACAGTTCCCACAGAGTCCAAAAGAGAATTTCAGGTCTGCTAGAGCTGGGGTTACAGATGGCTGTGAGCCACGGATGTAGAAGGAATCAAACTCGGGAGCTCTCAAAGAGCAGAAGCCAAGCACTTTCAGCCATGAGCCACCTCTGCTGTCCATCCGGTCATAGTCTTTACAGTCGTGTGGCCACCAAGGGACGTGCTACTGAGTAGGGTATGGTAGCCACCCAAGCCTCTAGGAATAAAAGAAAGATAACTACAAGAAAACAGTTAATCACCAATTCAGGGTTTTTATTAACCTTGCCTTTAAAATGTGGGATAATCTTCCTAGTTCATGGAGGGACACAAAAACCCGCCATGCTCTTACACAGGGCAGAGCTTGCTCCCTTCTCCCTCGGCAGCAAGGACCCACAGCAGTGCTATCTGATTGAGGCTGAAGGCCAATGAGAGAGAGAGACACAGCCAGCACACCACACTAAGATTCTCTACTGTATGCCACAGTCCTTGAGGAAATAGCTTGGGATGCCAGGCTCGATCACTTACAGCATTTACAAAACAGAAACCAAGTCCTTGAAAGATGTGTGTGAGTCCCGGCAGAATGGCAAGAGGGGCGCTTCTCAGCACCACAGCACTGGCAACTTGCAGGGCCAGGCATGTGGTGTGGGGACTCCGCTGTAGTGCTACTGGCCACCTACCTGGAATGCACACATGGCATGAGAGATTACCCACGCTTGGTTCCCACTGGCCCTGAAGTAAGTGCAAATGGGAAAAGGCTGAGGAAAAACCCAACCAAGTTGGAGCGATTTTAAACATGTTTGAATAAATCTAGGGAGAAGGCTCAGGGGGCAGAGGGCTTATCACACAAGAGTAAGGACCTGCATCCAGGCCCCCAGAACGCATGGGAAGCCAGGCACAGTGGCATGCAGCTGTATCCCAGGGACCCTGTGGGAGGAGGAAGACAGACTCCCAGAAGCTTGCAAGCCAGCTAGCCCAGTGTACATAGTGAATAACAGACCTGTCTCAGACAAGGTGGGAGGTGAGGAACATCCTTAACTTCCACACACCACACACATACACGTGCACATAAATGTGCACATACAATATACAAACTAAACAAGGCAGCCTGAACGGATTACCAAAATCCCAGAAAACCCCTACGAAGAGCAGGGGCCACCGGAGGGAGGTGCCAGTCAAAGGAATTACCACCAAGAACGATTCATATCCCAGGCTGCCGAAAAGATGGAGTGTACTCATACATAGACACAGTAAGTACTCATGTAAATGCAGGTTCATAAGTTCCACAACAGACACACATCCAAACATCACATCGTAGTCAATAAACACACGATTACCTTTCAATTCAAATAAAACTAAAGGAGTTTCATTATTATTAAGAAGTAAGTTAAAAAAATATCTGTCTTAAATAATACAAGCTCATGCCACAGTATCAGCAAACTTCGACCATGGCCAACACTCAGATGGCATTCTCTTTGCTTTTTGGAAGCATCAGTCACCTACCTGTGGGGTAAAGTCGGGGATCTTCATATCGTAGTGTGATCCACTGACAACCTGTCTGACAAAGTCCTCTACAAGAGCAGAGAAAAGTCAACCCTGGGGATTCCAAGTCAAAACACAAAGTCACGGGGAGAGGGATACTTGGGAATCCGCACATCTAAGCTCAGGACACCACTCGCAAGAGCCCAAAGGTGAACAGTGCAAGGTAGGTGAACAGACAGACATTTAAAGTCAAACGTGGTAAGCCAATGATGGAGCGCTATTAACAGATGGACAGTCGGCCAGGCTAGGGAGGACAGGCCGCCAATCACAGCCAAGTCAAGAAGACGGCTCCCCTTAGGGCTGAGTTTCACTCACCAGGTGAGTCACTTCACCAAAAGTGATATATTCGCAATGGGGCATGAGATGGCCTTTAAATGGAGACAGACGTGATCCACAGCATGGATGGGCCTTGGAAATGACACACTAAGTAAACAGACACACAAAAACACACAGCCTATGATTCCACTTACATGAGATACATGGTTCTGGCTCAGTTCTGGAGAGAGCGGTGCCAGCTGCACGAGGATTTATGCATGCTAAATGTCACTTCTGCATCGATGCCCAAAGTGGCTGAAGTAGGCTAGGGAGACGGCTCAGTGGGCAAGGTGCCTGCTACACAAACACGAGGTTCCCAGATCCCACATGAAAACACAGGCAACGTGGACCTGAATTCCCAGCACTGGGAAGGAAGAGATAGGATCCCTGAGGCTCACTCACCTCACTCACAGACAATCCAGATAAAACTCAGCGAGAGATACTGCCTCAAAAAATACAGCGGGGAGAAACAGAAGAAGGCACCATACTGGATAGTTCTATGTCAACTTGACACAAGATAAAGTCATCTGAGAGGAGCAAACCTCAGTTGTGAAAACGCCTCCATAAGCTCAGGCTGTGGCCAAGCCTGTAGGGCATTTTCTTAAATAGTGCCCATCCCACTGTGTGGTGCCACCCCTGGGCTGGTGGTCCTGGGTTCTATAAGAAAGCAAACTGAGCAAGCCATGATGAGCAAGCCAGTAAGCAGCTCCCCTCCATGGCCTCTGCATCAGCTCCTGCCTCCAGGTTCCTACCCTGTTTGAGTTCCTGTCCTGACTCCTTCAGTGATGAACAGTGATGGGGAAATTATAGTCAAATAAACTCTTTCCTCCCCAATTTACCTTTTGGTCATGGTGCCTCATCGCAGAAATAGAGATCCTAACCAAGACAGACACCAAGTGTCGACTTCTGACCTTCACACACGTGCACACACACATATGAACACACACACACATGCATGCACACATTCAAAATGATTGAAATGGCAAAACTTACTTTTACTCTAGTTTTTTTAAAAAATGGATTTGAAATACTAAGTGGTAATTTCTCTAACAGTTTTGACCCATATTCCAAGCCTCTTTGAGCCAACAAGGCATGAGCTGCAACCAAAGTCCGTCTCATGCAGCTGGATTTCAGGCATGTACACAGCATGGCATGAAGGATGGGCTTCACGCACAGACATTGAGTCCATTTTATTTCTAAAATAATTTGTGTCCAACATGAACGGTGTGTTTACACCAAGTGCAAGCCCCAACCAAGCATGTAGAAGGAGAAGTCACAGCTGTGGAAGTGTGTCCACCAACCGGCCTGGCAGCCATCTGTTTGTGTTACTGTCCTTCGAGCCCAGGGGTCCAAGTCACATGGAAGGTTGTGAAGTCCTGATTTTATGTCATAGGGCACTTCTGGAAGGAAGTTCTGCCCTGGCTGGCTCTGAGTGCTTACAGACTTCCTACCGACCCACACAGGAAGTCCTTCTGTGTCTCACCTGCGTGAGTTCCTGTCATGAGGCCAGGGGGTGGCGAGCCAAACCCAGCTCCAGGGACTGATGTCATCTTGACTGAGGTCTGATCTTGGTGACCTGCTATATCCCAACCTGGTATTGTGACAGCCCTTCAGCTGGGTTTCGGATTATAAAGGGACCAAAAAGGGGAAACGGGAGTCAAATAATAGAAAAAGGGAAAATGCTTGCACATTTCCTGTGTTTCAACAAACATTTCTGCTTCTGTTTTTCTTGATGGGAGACCTGGAAGTCAGCAGATGGATGCTGAGATGCTCCTGGGGCCGGGGTGGCCTCTCACACAGACTCAAAAAGCACATGCTTTAGAACGGAAGGAAAAATTCAGGGGCTGGAGCTCGGGACAGCGCTTGCCTAACATGCAGGCACAAGGTTCTGATACAACAAACACAAACAAAACACAATGACAACAGAAAATTCCAGTCATTTCTGGTGGCCTCTCACTTGGAAGCAGTGCCTTGTCCCACAAGAAGTTTGACAGACACTAACACTTAAGGCATCTCTAAGTTTTGGCAAACAGCACAGTGGCAGCAGAGCTACCTTAGCAAGATGACGTGGCATCACTAGACATGAGACAGGTGAGCATCAGGAGCTCAGCTCAGCATCACCTCACTGGGCTGTGAAACAGGATGTGTATACACGACAGACTATGGCTCCAGGTACGCCAGCCCATAGGAAAACAAACACCCTCGGCCACAGCAGCAGCAACTGTCCACCATCCACGAGAGCAGGAACAGAAAAGAAGGACTCTTCAAAACGAACCTTTAAATCTTAAGCTATTAATAAAGAAGCCATCCGAGTTTTAACCACATTTATTGGACATCGTGATTTCCTGTTACACTGGCAGCTTGGGGGATGAACACCCCTTCCCTTTTGTGTTAACAGAAGTGGGAAAACAGAGTCCAAGAGAATGAGCAGAGGATGCAGGACATGGAGCCGGGGGGAGACGAACAGGAGGTCAGGTGTGTTCCCAGGAGCCCTCAGAGTTAGCAGCATCAACCAGCAGGTTCAAAGCTGGCAAGAGTGTTTTTCCTCAGTTCCCCTGGCCCTGTCAGCACTGGGCATTCCTCCTCACGTTGTCAGCACCCTGGTGACACTGTCCACAGAGCAGATTAGTGTGTTACTCAGCAAATCCTGACTCAGTCAAGTAAACCAGTCTTGTTCAGCAGAAGCACCATCAGCTGTCAGCACAAGGCCCTCCAGTCACGTAAATGTCCCTTCTACACTTACAGCTTCCCAGCAGAGGAAACCCTGAAGTCACGTTACGTCACATCTGGGGGAAGGTGAGAGCAGAGCCGCTGCTGGCAAGGTTCACTGGTCTCGTGTCAGACGGGGTAAAGGAGTCTGTCAGCCCGCTGCCCCACTGTGTCCTCTAAGGCCTTGTCCCAAGGCTCTGGCACACCAGCTGAAGGAAGACTGGCCACTCCTGAAGTCCTATCACGAGGGGTCTGTCCTGTGACGAGCACTCCACGTGACATTCATCTTGTCAGTTCTGCCCAGTCCACTGGAGTGAAGAATGGGTGAGATTTGATGTCTTCAACACCAGCCACTCCGGCACCCAGACGCTCCAGAGGGTTGAACTGCAAGAGCTAAAACAGAAGCCTCTGTGAGTGACAGGAACACAGAAGCAATGAGAGGAAAAGGGGCTGTGAAGGGATGGACTTCAGGACCTTCAGGTCTGGCTGTGGTCACATCCCACCTGAGTGACAAGCTGGTCAACAGCTTTCCCTTATCCTCAAACAGGGTAACAGGATCAAGAGAGGTAGCTACTTTCTCCAGGACTCAGGAGCCTGGGAGCCCCACTGTCTTCCAGTTCCTTAATACTACACCACCAGGACATACGATCAAATCTGAACAAGCAAAGCTATGTCCCCAAACCACTTCCTCTGAACTGGCTGGTATATTTGATGAAATAATTTGATCCAGTGAATGAAATAGGTTATGGCTTGTTCAGAATTAGGAATTATGTATAAAATAAGAAAATAATGTCATAGGCAGTCAGATTTTTAAGAGTAAAAACAAGAAGCAATGAAGGCCCTGGGCATGCTGGGAGAGTATGCCTGAGACATGCCTGCATCCTCACATTCTGTGTCAACAGCTTCGCTAAGGGACAATTTATACACCATATAGACATCTACTGCAAGTCACAGGTCAACAGACTTGGGCACGGTCCAGTCCAGCTCCACGCCTGAAAAGGGGTGCTCCATGACATCTGCTCCCCACAACCTCAGCCCACAGCAGCCACTGCTCTGAGCCTGCCCTTCCCAGGCAGCTATGGAGTGCAGTACTAGGTGAGCCTTCGCGCTCTCCTTCCCCAGCACAGCGCCTGCGGGACTGAACCATCCGCGGGTAAGCACTGGCTTTTCTCCTGATTGATAGTCCACAATGCCTCTACCACTGTTGGCTAGTGGGCTCCAAGTTCCCAGTTCCGGCTGTACTGAACGACACTGCTGTTAAGAGTCATGTGTGTTCCTCAGGAGGACACGTGTTTCCAGCTGAGTTTATTCCTCGGATCAGAACTGCTCAGTCACACAGCAGGCTTGTATATAACTTATTAAGAAACTGCCAAACTGTCCCAATGTGGCCGTACCTGTCTACAGGCCCATCAGCAACGAGCAAGAACCCTGGGTTTTCTGCCTCCATACCCTCTGGCCTTGAGTGAAAGCAGCTCTAGAGGGCCCGTGCCTCTCGTGGTGGCTTTAATTGTACCCCCTGGGACTAACGACACTGATCATGGCTGTATGCCCTGATAACCATTCAGATAGCCTCTTGGTTGAAACAGCTCACCTTCCACCCATTTCCACACCAAGATGTATGTCTCACTTGGGTGACAAGAGTCCTGTATTCATCCTGAACACAAGCACAGACAGTGGTTTGCAAACATCTTCCCCAGCCCGTGGCTTTCCACTTTCTCCACACATCTCTGAAGTGCTCACGTTTTTAATGTTAATGAAGTCGACTTTATCAGTGTTTCTTTTATGGCTCATGCTTTGGTGTTCTATCTAAGAGCTCTGCCGTAGCCCAAGGCCATGTGCGGTTTCTCATGTTTCCTCTACAGGTTTGGCAGTTCTAGCTCGCCCACAGAGCCCTGTGAGTTTCTGTGAGTTAGTCTCTATGCGGGACGCAGTAAGGGTGGGGCTCAGCTGAGCACTGAGTCCCACGCATGTGTACAAAGCACACGACTGTCCTGATGACTGCAGTACAGGGCGAGCTAGTTCACAGCAGCGTTCTTCAAGAGTGCTCCAAATGCCAGGCATCTCCGCCTCTGTACGCTGCAGCTGGACATCTTTTCAAGCTGTGATTCCCCTTTTTCCTCTCTTCATTTTCTCTCTCACTGGTTTCTGTTGCTTCTGTTTATTTGGGTTTACTTTATTTGTATAGTTCTGTATTCATTCATTTTTTTAAGTAGGGACCCATTCTAGAGCCCTGACTGGCCTTGAACTCATGGCAATCCTCCTGCCTTAGCTTGCCAATTGTTGGGATCATGAGCATGAGCACCCATGCCCAGTTCTTTTCAGTGTCTGAGGTGCAAGCCTAGACTCCAATGTCAGGGCTCCTCCTTGTGTAAATGCAGGTGTAATAACGGTACTGGTCCTCCACAAGCCCTGGAGTGGGTTTCTACTTCTATATACAACAATACTGTGTTGTGATTCTTCTTAGGACTTCTTTGACCTGTAAGTTACTCAGAAGTAAGTATGGGGTTTAATCCCCAAATATCTGTAGATTTAGCTGACTCTTTGGGGGTTCGGAGTGCTTTTTGTTTTGAGCTGTTTTTTGTTTTGGAAGCAGGATCTCCTGAAGTCCAGGCTGGCCTATAACTTGCTATAAAGCCAAGGATGACCTTGAAACTCTGGCCTGCCTGTTGTTTGTTATTGATTGATTACTCCTCTGCTGTGGTCAGAATATGCTGTTAGATTTCAGCCTTTCTAATGATGGAGGTACGGGTGCAAAGCACACAGTCATCCAGAAGGCTGCTTTCAATGGGCATGGTGAGCATGTGCACTCTGCAGTCACTGAGCATGGTGAGCGTGTGCACTCTACAGACACTGTGTGTGCTGAGTGTGTGCACTCTGCAGTCACTGCACGTGGTAAGCATGCACATTCTGCAGTCACTGCATGTGGTAAGCATGTACATTCTGCAGCCACTGCATGTGGTGAGCGTGTGCACTCTGCAGCCACTGAACGTGGTGAGCGTGTGCATTCTGCAGTCACTGCACGTGGTGAGTGTGTGCACTCTGCAGTCACTGAATGTGGTGAGCATGCGCATTCTGCAGTCACTGCACGTGGTGTATACACTCTGCAGTCATGCACATGATGAGCGTGTGCACTCTGCAGCCACTGTGTGTGGTGAGTGTGTGCACTTTGCAGCCACTGCGCGTGGTAAGCGTGTACCCTCTGCCATCACTGCAGAGCCTCCATCTGTATCCTTATGTGTACATATACAGAGGATGTCCATGCATCCCCTACAGCCTGCTGGTGTCCAGAACTACCTAGATCAAATATGGAGGACTCCATTTGTTTTGCTGAACTATTTTTCCCTTCAATTCAGCCTTTTTGTGTACTTTGGGCTATTACCAGGTGCACTTCCTGTGCTGACCTCTCCTCCCGAGATGATGTCTGTCGTGTGCAGGCCCCTGCTCTAATGTCCATTGCTGACCTTTAGTGCCCTCCAGCTCTCAGGGTGACTGTGCAGTTCGCCTGTCCTTAACCTTTTTCTTTAGCCCATTTGTATCTGAACTCAAAGTTGTCCCGTCTACTTTTCCAGGTACTTCAATGACTTGTACTGTGTGTACAGACACTCACTTAGGAAGTTCCCACGGTTCCTTTAGCAGTTGCTGTAGAGATCACATAACTTATTACAATCTACTTCAGAATAGCACTAACTCAATAACAGGCAGAATTTTCTCCCTCCATGGCCCAATCCTGCCCACCTACTATTGCTAGGTACAGTTACCATTTGGTGTCCATGGGGTCCTGGTTCCAGAGTCTGCATGAATACCAAGATACATGGTTCTCAAGTCTGCAACAGTGCTCGAACAAGTCTATAAGTGGTGCAGGACAACTGTCTATATTCTGTCGATTATGTTTTAAATAAACGCTGATTGGCCAGTAGCCAGGCAGGAAGTATAGGGGGACAACCAGACAGGAAGTAGAGGCGGGTCAGTGAGAACAGAATTCTGGGAAGGAGGAAGCCCATTCCTCCCCAGTCCTGCCCAGACACAGAAGAAGGAAGATGTGACCTACCCCACTGAAAAAGGTACGAGCCATGTGGCTAACATATACTAGAATAATGGGCTAATATAAGTTATAAGAGTTAATAAGAAGCCTGAGCTAATGGGCCAATCAGTTTATGATTAATGTAGACGTCTGTGTGATTTCTTTGGGGCTAAATGGCTGTGGGACCTGGTGGGAGGACAGAAACTCAGACAACATATAAGCATGTCTCCCACACTCCAAATCATCTCAGATGACTTTAACACACAACACAAAGTGACAATGTGCAAATAGCTTCTGCACTGTGTAGAGAGAGGTGACGGGAAAAACACGCACACACACTTTTCTTTTTTCTGAAGCAGGGTCTCATACTGTGACTCAGATTGGCCTGGAAGGCCTCAGTATGTAGCCCAAACTAGCCTTGAACTATCGGTAGTTCTCCTGTCTCAGTCTTCCACATGTTGAGATTACAGGTATGAGATGCCAAGCCCTGACAGCCTACACACACACACACACACACACACACACACACACACACACTTGATCTGTTGTTTGAATTTGGGATTGAAAAATGGACTTACACCAAGAGCTACATTTATATCATATCTATACATGTCATAAACCCAATACCACCATCTCATAATTATCACTACATGTGTATTTTTTAAAACAGGTGGGGGAGATAAATGGAAAAATATACTTAGAGACTCTTTATGAACTTCTCTCAACCACTGCACTGTTCACAGCATGCTCAGACCTGAGCACCCAACCTGCCACCATCCCCTCCAGCCCGAAAGAGTCCCTAGCTCTTGGACATGTGCATCCATGGCTGGGAGCTACTTAGTCATTCTTTATCTGGGAGTGTCTTTATTTTACCTTTTATGAAAAGTAACTTTTCTGAATTCTAGGCTGACTGATTCTTCCCTTCAATACTATGAATGCTATCCTAGTATCTCTGGTTTCCGTTGTTTTCAACAAGAAGCAAAGCATCAGATGGGCCTTTCTCTTGCTGGCTTTACATTTTTCCTGTTTTTGCTTTTCAACAATCGGCATCAGTGTGCCTGCATGTGGCTCTCATTTTTCTACGCAGTGTCTACTAAGTTTCTTCTGTGTCGCTCCTGAAATAAGGGCTGTTTTCACCCATTATTCTTCAAGTATTTCTGCTTCTTTTCCCAACTTCCTCTTCTTCTGGAACTCTCACTGTATGTACATTGGTGCATTTGAAAGAAAAATATTGCCTCATAGACCCCTCTGGACCTGTTCATTATTCTTCATACATTGGAGCGTGTTTTCAGAGTGGGCCATTTCTTCCGACTTATCCTCCTGGTTATATTTTAGACATGTCAGCGTGGTCTTCCAGGGATTCCTCAGACATGTCAGCATGTTCTTCCAGGGATTCCTCAGACATCAGCGTGGTCTTCCGGGGATTCCTCAGACATGTCAGCATAGTCTTCCGGGATTCCTCAGACGTCAGCGTGGTCTTCCAGGGACTCCTCAGACGTGTCAGCATGTTCTTCTAGGGACTCCTCAGACGTGTCAGTGTGGTCTTCTGGGGATTTCTCGGACATGTCAGCGTGGTCTTCCGGGGACTCCTCAGACATCTCAGCGTGGTCTTCCAGGGATTTCTCAGACGTGTCAGTGTGGTCTTCCAGGGATTCCTCAGACGTGTCAGCGTGGTCTTCCGGGGACTCCTCAGACATCTCAGCGTGGTCTTCCAGGATTTCTCAGACGTGTCAGCGTGGTCTTCTGGGGATTCCTCAGATATGTCAGTGTGGTCTTCCGGGGCTTTTTTGGATGTGTCAGCGTGGTCTTCCAGGGACTCCTCAGACATCTCAGCATGGTCTTCCAGGATTTCTCAGACGTGTCAGTGTGGTCTTCTAGGGATTCCTCAGATATGTCAGCGTGGTCTTCCGGGGCTTTTTTAGATGTGTCAGTGTGGTCTTCTGGGGATTTCTCAGACATGTCAGCGTGGTCTTCTGGGGATTCCTCAGACGTGTCAGCGTGGTCTTCCAGGGATTTCTCACTTCATTCAGTGAACTTATCAGTGTAATATTTCAACCTGGTTTTCCTCAACTTTTCATTTTGTAATTTATTTTATTGTTATGACACCTTCCCTTAATTCTTTAAACACAGCCTATTTTGATTCTCTGGAAATATTATAGTAACTGGTGGGTGTTTTGTTAAGCCCAGATCTGGGGTCACCCTGAGACAATTTCCATAAAATGGTACTCTCTGCACAAGTCCCACCAGCTATGCCTCCACTACAGTCATGTGACATTTCCCTGAAAACCGAATGTTTCTACATGGTGTGCCTCCATAAACATTACATGGCTGTGGTCTGTGTCCCCATGAATATTACATGGCTGTGGTCTGTGTCCCCATGAACATTACACAGCCGTGGTCTGTGTCCCCATGAACATTATCACTGCTGTGTGGTCTGTGTCCCCATGAACATTACACAGCCGTGGTCTGTGTCCCCATGAACATTACACAGCTGTGGTCTGTGTCCCCATGAACATTACACAGCTGTGATGTGTGTCCCCATGAACATTACACAGCTGTGTGGTCTGTGTCCCATGAATATTATCATGGCTGTGGTCTGTGTCCCTATGAACAGTATCATGGCTGTGGTCTGTGTCCCTATGAACATTATCACTGCTGTGGTCTGTGTCCCCATGAACATTATCATGGCTGTGGTCTGTGTCCCTATGAACATTATCACGGCTATGGTCTGTGTCCCATGAACATTATCACGGCTGTGATCTGTGTCCCCATGAACATTACACGGCTGTGATCTGTGTCCCCATGAACATTACACGGCTGTGGTCTGTGTCCCATGAACATTACATTGCTGTGGTCTGTGTCTTTGTCTGGTACCCACTTCACTCAGTTCTGAAAGTCCACAGCCTCCCCTTTCCCCTGCACTGTAAAGTGCTGTGATGTCTCTGGTTGGTTGGTTTTGTTCTTTCAGCTGGGCTTCCCATGTCTCTATAGCTTAGCTGTCCACCAGTGACTCAGTAAAGGCTGTGTCCAAACACTCAGCCAGTCAAGCCTCCATCTCTTTCCACAGGTAGGAGAAGCCGTTCACAGTTCAGGCCCAAACAGTCTATGCTGGCCCACGGAAAGTTCCTATCCATTCCTGATGCTCAGAGCTTGTCCCTATAGCCTGGTCCCATGATGAAAGTAAGGAGAAACAGGTGGATACTGTAAAGACGATGAGGCAAGATGTCTTTGCTCCATGCTCAGCTGATTCCACGGTCACTGCACCCTTTAGTCAGTTTCAGGGACACTAAAATGACTTCCCCACTCCTGCCTGGTGCTGGAGCACTGGGGAGGGGGACTTGCCAGCATCATTGTCTACCAAAGGCCACTATCCAACTTTAGCCAAGAGTCCACTTTCTTCTTTATTTTTAATTTTTGCTCATTATTTATTAATTTAACTATCTATAAAATAAACAGCAACTGGTGTGCTGTTCATAAATAAGCAACTACTGTGTGTGCTAGTCCCTGGCTTTAGAATCCTTTCTGACAGTTGCGTGCATGTGTGTAACAACTGTGTGTGCTAGTCCCTGGCTTTAGAACCCTTTCTGACAGTTGCGTGCATGTGTGTAACTAATTTTGGCTCATTTCTAGTCCACAACTTCTAAGCCTTTCCCCTGCAAAACCAGCAGTTGCCAGATTCCTGCATCAGCAGCCCCATAATGCAAGCATGTGCCCCATCAAATTACAGAAGTCATGAGCCTCAACCCTGCCCTTCTACAATAATTAAGACTTGAGCATTGCACTTGTCGCAGGCAAGCCATTAGCCTAACTGGGTAACACGGGTGGACTTAGGCACTCAACCCACTGTAACTCTGCCGGCAGCCACCCTTTGTTCCTTTTGTACGGAAACTAGTAACCTGCTTAATAAGATCACACAGGTATTAGGTTGCCAAGCAGGGCTTGAATTCAAGCACATTGACTCCAGAACCTATAACACAACATGGCATCACAGTCCCTGATGTGTGATTAGAGTCTGAGAAGCCATTCCTTCACTTGGATGTGACCAGCCACATATTTCTACACAAGTACCTGGGATGTGGATACACATCTAATGTCGCGTCCACCCTTGTCCAGCAAGGATGACGCGACCACCGGAGCTCTTCTCACTGCACTTTTATTCAGGACCTTTCGACAATTGTAAAATCTCTCTCTCTCTCTCTCCTCCCTTTCTCCTCTCCTCTCTCCCCTGGGCAAACCTCTCCCAGCCCTTAAGTAGGCCTGGGCCGCCAACCTCAGATTGCCAGGTGGGCACTGCCCATAGGTTCACGCATATGCAAGCAGCTGACAGTCGTTGCGTGATAATAGCATAAGTCAGGCTTAGTTGATATTAGAAGTTGATTATCACAGAGAGCACTCGCTTTCGGGATCGCGGAGGGCGGGAGCCAGCACCATCAGGTGCGACTCCACGCAGCTCTCTACATTGCCATCAGGTGTGGCTTCATGCAGCTCGCTACAGTTCCCCCTTTTTGTTTTGTAAAGCTACAGGCAAGAGTAGAGGTCTGATCTCTGTTAAAAATGGAACATGTGCTAGTGTCCGTCCAGGTGTCATCCACCCAGCGAACACTAGACCTGTCCGGTGTCTTTTTACAGAGGTGGGAGTTAGACACCAACCCACATGCAATCAGACTTGCTCTTCTTGAGGTTGATGTATGCTTACCTCAAGTGCAGTGCGCAAGCCTCGCATCCTGTGCTCGCTTCTATCTCTTTTAAGATAGCCAAACTTGGGGAGACTGTCCT
Source organism: Chionomys nivalis (assembly GCF_950005125.1). NCBI lineage: Eukaryota > Metazoa > Chordata > Mammalia > Rodentia > Cricetidae > Chionomys > Chionomys nivalis. The sequence continues at coordinate 10,101,577 of NC_080090.1, forward strand.
GCTTCAATGACCGTGAAGGCCTGAATGATCATAACTGCATTGCAATGCTGTGAAACCCTTACGTGACAGACGCACCACAGGCATACCAGGGAGGCAAGCACCATTAAGCCTGTTAGGGCTCCTACTCCCGCCCACTCCTTCAGATGATCCATGGAGTGATCCAGGAGGATAGTCCTTCTGCCAGGCTGGTATCCATGCGTGTGGAATCTGCAGTCGCAATCGTCATCCGCAGCTTTTCCAGTTGTTTTCGAATTCACCAGACCAATTACCTAAAAGATATCTAGACAATTCTTTAGACAGATTAGCTGCATGGGTTAATCTTTCATACTGAATGCTGGTCACACACAGCCCTGGATGGATAGAAATGTCTGACAGACTAGGGTATGGACTTGCCTCTCTTAACATACCCCAGCTGCCATACCCCCGTGGCACATTCATTCTTGTCAGCTGAGTGCATGGAAGACACCTTCTCCTCGTGCACCTCTTTGGCTTCCCTAGCAGCTCAGCTGATCCTGCTTCTGCTAAGTGACCATATGCTGCATTCTCATGGGTTGTCTGATCTTACACAGGATTTAAAGATAAATGCCCATGACAACAGGCATTGAGATTGCCAGCAGTAGGGTTCCTAATCACCACTAGACCCAACCTCCCATTTGGGCTATGGTATTCTACCAACCCTTTGGCTAAAACAGTACACACAGGTACCTGCTCTTACAATAGGGCAGTCTCTTGATTTAAATTCGCTCTGTCGCAGACTCTTCAGCAGCGTGCAGAGCCTAAAACTGCCATTACCTTTTCCTTGCCCTGCAGCTACGCTGCGTTCTCGGGCAGCCCTGTGGGGTCTGTGCTCCAGCTTGTCTCAGCTCCAGCACTTGTTGCTTTGCTGATACTCTTAGCACTGCTGTGGCATCTGCCAGGCTAGGCACCGACTGCTGAGGCAATGTGCCTTCCACCACAGCCACCTAGCAAAACTCTGCTCCAGCTGCCTTTCTGCCCCAGCTGCATTCGTTCTGGGTCCAGACTGGTGCATGGAGTGGAGCAGAACTCAGGGAAGCAGGCTTGCTGCTCTGCAACCATTGAAGGGTCCCCACTTACACGTTTTAGGGAATTTGGGCGTTGTCAGTCTGTCTGGCTACTTCCTGCTGAGCGGGGACGTTGCATTCTTACTGCCATTTTCAGCTGCGCTTGGACACAGGTCGCGGCAGCGACTGGAGAGAGGAGGGGACTCTACCTCCCAACCAAGCTGGAAGGTGGAGGCGTGGCAGCGCAGAACAGCCCTGGTTGTGCTGCACTTCTATGCCCTGAGGCACACGCTGGGAGTGGCCTAGCGTTCTGGCCTTGTTGGTCCTCAAGGCAGGTCCTGGGTGTTTGCAGGTTTGCAGACCCTCAGCGCTGCTTGGCCTTGGAGCCGCAGCTGCTCACACTCCACTGCAAACTCAGGAGGTCTCGGTAATTCAAACCACATGAATCTAACTCCCTTCCTTAGTGTACCTTGTTCGGCGGCAAAATTCAGATCTCTACCAAGCTTGTCCCAGGATGACACGTTAAGATTGCCAGAGACGGCAAACCAAGGAGCAATTGTGTCACATTTAGTCAAAAACTTTTCCAGTGCGCTCCGTAACAGCTCGTTAAGAGTCAGAAAAATCAGGTGTGATGTTGAAGCGCCCATTCTAAAATCCCATTCTTCCTTTTATTTTTACTTTAAACCGTCCACTTTGGTCGTGGCTCTCACTTTGATCCGTCTGCTATAGTCGCAGCTCTCATTACCCCCACTCTCCCTTCTACTGGCGAGAGCAGAAAACCCGCTTTTTTCGCGGATCCCCAGCCTTTACCTGAGGATTATCCGGTGCACCCCCTGACTGCAGCAAGTTCTGGGCTCCACGGAGAGAGGTTTGGAGGATCCCCGTACGCGGCACCACTTGTCCCCGTACGGGCCACCAACTGTCGCGTCCACCCTTGTCCAGCAAGGATGACGCGACCACCGGAGCTCTTCTCACTGCACTTTTATTCAGGACCTTTCGACAATTGTAAAATCTCTCTCTCTCTCTCTCCTCCCTTTCTCCTCTCCTCTCTCCCCTGGGCAAACCTCTCCCAGCCCTTAAGTAGGCCTGGGCCGCCAACCTCAGATTGCCAGGTGGGCACTGCCCATAGGTTCACGCATATGCAAGCAGCTGACAGTCGTTGCGTGATAATAGCATAAGTCAGGCTTAGTTGATATTAGAAGTTGATTATCACAGAGAGCACTCGCTTTCGGGATCGCGGAGGGCGGGAGCCAGCACCATCAGGTGCGACTCCACGCAGCTCTCTACATTGCCATCAGGTGTGGCTTCATGCAGCTCGCTACAATCTAACCCCAGCATTGAGGAGGCAGAGACAGTAGGATTACTTAAGTTCAAAGTCAGCCTGCTCTTAAAGTTTTGGGCCAGCCAGAGCTACACGATAAGACCCATTTCAAAAGTAAAAAAATAAATAAAATACTAATATTTTTTACCTGAAGTTATTTTGTCTAGCATTCTAAATCATACTAGTACTGTGTGTGTGTGTGTGTGTGTGTGTGTGTGTGTGTGTGTCCTGGAACTCCCTCTGTAAACCAGTTTGGCCTCAAACTCACAGAGATCCACCTGCCTCTGTCTCCCAAATGCTGGGATTAAAGGTGTGTGCCACCACCACCCAGCTCTAGTACTGTTTATTAAAGCTAATTGTTCACAAAACTTTTATATCAGAAGTTCCTGAAATGTGAGTTTTTAGATTGATTTATTTTACGAGTGTTTTGCCCACATGTATGTATGTATACCACATGCATGCCAGTTGTCTACAGAGGTCAGAAAAGGGTGTTGGATCCCATGGAACTGCAATTATGGGTGGCCATGTGGGTGCTGGGAACTTAACTCAGGTTCTCTGAAAGAGCAGCCAGTGCTCAAAGTCCTGAGTCAACTCTCCAGCTTGCCAAGATGTGTTTTAAAGGCTATTATTATGAACATAATGGGAATACCTCAACTATATTAGACCCATTTCAAAGACTCCTCACACCTGCTGATTGAAATACACCAGCAGTTTAATGAGTTGAGCATCAACTATTCCTGTTCCTGGAGCACACGCACTACCTCAGGGAGGAGCTAAGCAGGCAAGCCTTTCTCTGTAACTGGATTTCCACCCACTCACTCTAAAATACGGCTTCAAATGTGAAATTCTGTGTTTGCTAGCATCCGTTCGATCCAGCTGGCTACTTCCCCATGTGTAGCCTCACCCACCAAACTGTGCTCAAGGTCCAGCAAAAGTCACACACGGTCCGGGACAGCTTTTCCAATACCTCCGCAGCACCTACTAGAGCCTCCTTATCGTGACTTCAGAACTCTGAGGTAGTTTCTGCCCATCTGAGCCCCTCCTCGCCCTGCCTGTGGACAGTTATCTGGTCTTCCCCACAGCTTCAGCACTATGCCTCACCCATAGTACTGCCAAATGGAATCAAAAACACTCCTTAGGAGAACACAAGGTGATTTTTCTCTTCATATGCCCCCCTTTTTCTTCTTTTAATTTTTATTTCCACTGATTTCAAAACATCCATATTCGTTGAATAACTTTAGCTCACTTAATTTGCCATTTCAAATCACTTGCTGTAAGACTCTCATGGGAGCGTAAGCACCTCAGAGCTGAGAGCCTCACAACAGAACACAACACAGTGCTCCCCCATCAGACTCTCGGCCTCAGGACAGAGGCAGAAGTGAGGAATCTTCTCCTGAATACACGCTCTCAGACACCCTGAAATCCTAAACCTCCTGAGCACACACGGGCCCTCGAAATGTTTCAGACTTCAGAACATTTGGGATGCCGAGTTTTTTTCATCAGGACTGCCTAGCCAGAACACTGTAGACACTACAGAACCCCACAGCCTGGAAAGCTCTGGTCACTACGACTTGTGTTGTTCAACACAGTTATTAAATACAGGAGAATTAGCAGGAGCAGCTCACTGGAGCTCAGATCTCTGAAACACTGCACCTAAATTCTCAACAGTCTCTCTTCACCACCACCAGAAACATATATATCACACATACTAAGTGACAAGGGCTCCAGGCCCGTCTGGGGCGGAAGCCCTCAGCGCTGACTTGACAATACCTCCCCACCTCTCCCTGTGCGAATGAGAATTAAAGAGGAACAACACTCAAACAGCTACACAGCACGATGGGGAACGGCAGCCCAGACAAGCCCAAAGTAATCTACTCTCACACCCCATAAATAGACGGAACAGACTCAATATAAGCCCCAACTTAATACAAAAATCAGTTCCAACAGTTTCAGCCCTTCCTCTGGTCCTACGAATGTGCCATGTTCACTCTGAATGTAACAGTACGTGAGTCTCTCCCACCCCCAAATAACTTCCTCATGGCTTTACTGCCGTGGGCTCTGCTGATCTGCAAGCCCGAGGTACTGACCCCGGGGGTCGATTCAATTACCTGTTGAATGAGTGAGCGAGCCTCCTCAGAAACACAGTCCGGCATGTTCAAAGTGGTGTGGGTATTTATTCCTGCAGGGTGACACTCCACCAGCGTCTGAAACAGCCAATCAGTTACATTTCTTATCCCGAGTCACATCACACCCTGCTATACCACGGGGCACACAGGCAGCAGCTACGGAGAGCTGACACCATCTAACATGGAGGCACAGCCGTCAACACGGCATCGCCGAGACAGATTAGGCTGTGAGCCTAGAGAAATCTGCAAGGAGCTGACAGTCACCATGCTCCCGTCACAGGCTTGTGCCACCGTCCCTTCTCCTTCATAACCAGAAAGCTGAAACGACACACAGGCTGCAAGGGGACTTGACAGCTTTGGAAGAACTGATGTTCTGGGAGACCTTTCCAGTGTGTAGGTTCTCCACCACCGTGCCTTAACGCGTGGACAGTCACATTTTACAGTTTGCCTACGAACGCCAGCTCCTGTGTGCTCCACGGTGATCTTACATTTCTAATCCACACCCTGAACAAAAGTGCGTCCATGCGAGGAGGCAACAGACACAAGACTCGGCTAAGGTCTATTAACCTCAAGCGTCAAGCTTAAAAGTTCCTAATCGGAGCGAGCGCACGCTGTCCCCATCTTAGAACAGATAGGGGAACGTGCGGTGTAGGAGGAAAAACACTACCTTTAATGTCAACATTAACTTTTTAAGACTGAATGTCCCCTGGATTCAGACAAGAACCTGAAAGAATCCAGAGGACTCTAACACATGCCGGTGACGACCCCACAGATGTGGTCTCGCTAGGTGGGCGGGGGAGGAGCCAAGCCTCTCGCTGGGTAGCTATGGTAAAGCAGAGGATTGCCAATGCCATCAATTGTTCAATGTTACAGGGCTTTTTTAAAAATCAGTATCTTGATAAATTCCTCTGCCTGCTTCTGACATTGAAGTTTTCCTCAGCCCCTGACTACAGGAAAGGCTAACGCGCTTGACTTGGAGTCAGGGTGGCATCTGGATGCGTGCGCTAGGTGTCTAGGTCACTGCATACCTTGCCAGTGAGAAGTTCGAAGAGGACAGCGCCCAGGCTCCACCAATCACAAGCTTCCGTTTCTTCTGTGACTGCTCCAACCTCTAAACACACCAAAAAAGGTTGATATTAAAATTCCAGAGGTCAATTAAACTTTCAAAATTAACATGTATTAGCAAGGTGACCTTGTTAATGCTGAGAGAGCAAATACTAAACACTCATGGGCTTTCAAATCCCTGAAAGTCCCTTCTCTCTTTGCTCACCTACTGGGGTTGCATTTTTTTCCCCGACATAGTCATACATTAAACGGAGACATTTGTTCTCTGGTTGACGGAGGGACACCTTCAAGACACTGTGCTTAAGGTTTCCTGAACCAACCAGATCAGCACTTGTTCCCTCTTTCAGATTCGAGGGAGCACAGCTGATTTCCCTGGTCAAATCATCTTTTGTTTTAGAAATAAAGACTTCCTGTAACCAGATGGCACTTCAAAAATTACCTAGGCCAGCATAATCACCCCGTTAGAAACCAGAGGCACACGTCACCCAATGTCACATAAGAGCGGATGACCTGCCTCTCCCTTCATCTCTCAGCTTCTTTCACTGAAGAAGGAGCCTGTGAAATGCGAGCCCACTCATTCTGAAGTACAGAAGAAATACTGCTTAAAGCCATAAGCGAAAATGCTAGGGGCTTAGAATAGCCAGAAACCACAGTTCTACCTGTTCGCTCCTGGAGGAACTCCGAAGTATCATCTTTCAGGTCGCTCCACAATAAGCACCGATTCTGAGGCTACAGCCACTACATCCTGCCTGAGACCTTGTTCTTCCATAATGATAGCTGATCAGTCCCAAGGCCTTGCAGGATCTGCCCTCTGACACCATCCCAACAAAAGCAGCTTGACTACAGGGAGCCTACGACTCGAAACAAAATATGCAGAAGTTTCTAGAGGGTCGGTGAGAACTTGAAAAGTGAAGCAAGCATAGGAACCCTGGTTTTAACCAACACTCTGCAGAGCCCTTGGGGGAGCCCTACACGACTCTCAGGACATCGAGCTTCAAGTCCTGAAGCAAGGGCTGAGTGACACTATCCCTCACGCAAAGTACCAGATTTGGGCCATTTCAGCAGCCTCTTGTTGCTTCTTTGGGGCTGCAAACAGTCTAAGCATAACTAGGCTCGTGCCACAGACCTTCCCAGCCTGTCTCTGCCTACAGGGCTTCACACCAACCACAACCTCTATTCGCTGATGAGCTGACCTCAGCTACGCAGCAGAAAAGAAACACACTAGTTTTTGCCAACTGTTTTCCAAGTAACTGAAAGACCACAATCCATTTAGCAGTTTGTGTAAACTGTAAAGAGCGTGCACACTGCAGGACCATGTTGAGTGACATCTTTACATAGGACTGAAATACAAACGCACACTGTTTTCAAACAACACAATTCTGATTAAAGAGAATGGAGTGATAGAATTGACAAACATTTTAGTGACCTGCCTCTGGGGTGGTGAGATTTCCAATACTCCTCAATGACATAAACATCTCATTGGCCTGATCTCAAGAGCGGAGTGAGATGGTGAGAAGCAGGCAGGTGTGCAGGACAGTACTTGGCGTAGGGAGGGCCCGGTGCTCCCTCCCACAGTTTCTACAAACTTGACATTCCCTGTTAGAAGGCTGGACCAGACACTGGAGGCCTGGCGTGAGTCTCAGATCTCTTCTGGAATGGGTGAGTTTGATCTGAGGATCTATGCGTTAAATTTTGCTCTGCACTCCCCAACTCAGGCCTTACTCTGCAGCCCTCGGGAGACACAAGTCCTGGGGGAGGAGGGCTCTGTGTCAAAGCTGCACCACCACACACAGAGTACTTCAGAAAAGTGCTCTGAGAAATGTTAGCCGGGGTGTGTGCTCCCAGAAGCCTTAGGAAACAAAGAGGAATGGTCACAGATGTGCAAGCACATGTGACCCTTTGCACACTTCCTTCCAGACCACATGGTGGCTTATACGATCACCTGTTCAGAATCCTTGCACAGCATCTCACGGCCAGTCAGTTACATTTAAATGTCTTGCTCCAGCATAGTCATGTAACCAGACCTCCACGCAGGGTCTCAGCCTACCCCATCAACCAGTACGAGCCTGGAAGCAGCATAAAGGTGCTCTGTATTGGCCCAAACGCTCCACAGACTCTGCCACACTGCTCTAAAAAGAGTTTCCCTGCCAGCACCCATAGGAAATGTATATTTTTTTCCTCTAATCCACTGCTTTCAGCATAGAGTTGGTGGCCATGTGTTACTTAGTTTTATTAAAGTTTTACCTGTTCAGAATTCAAGACCAACGGGACAGATGAGACACACACTTAGAATGCGCCGGCAGCACTCTGCCCTCTCCATGCACAGACACTGCTATACTAGACAGCAATGGGCACAGCAGTCATACAACAGCCCACGGTACTAGGCTAACTAGTGTGTGTATGTATGTATATAATTTTATGTATATATATATATATAGGCACCCTAAGTACTGGATTGTGTTCCATACTTCAATTGCACTTTGAATCTGCTAACGATATACAGAGAACTTATTTGCATGGAATAACTATAATAACTATGAAGATAGAAACATTATCTCTCTGTGAGCAGGCAGAAGGATGCCTGGCCCAGCCAGCTCAGAGAATGTGGAAGTCGGAAGATGCCTTTTAGGATCACATAACTTGTCTGAGGAGCTCCAGACTGGAGCCATGGATATTCCCATCTCCACTTGCAGTCTTGCTAAGATGGACCTGCACCACTAATGTAACACATTTTACAAAGACACCCCTGCAGTCAGACATCCCTGGGTGGAAATTCTCAGGTGGAAAATCACGAGACAGACTGGACATATCCTTTTCTGGGTTGTGGACTTGGCCAGCTAGTCCTCCAATGATGTGGGAGGTCCTTCTATATATGTGTTGCTTTTATTGGTTAATCAATAAAGAAGCTGCTTGAGCCTATGACAGGGCAGAACAGAGCTAGGCAGGGAAAACTAAACTGAATGCTGGGAGAAAGAAGATAGAGTTGGGGAGAATCCATTTAGCTGCCAGAGGAGACCTTACCGGTAGGCCACAACCTCGTGGTGATATACAGATTAATAGAGATGGGTTAATTTAAGATGTAAGAGATAGCCAGAAATATGCATAAGCTAATAGGCCAAGTGGTGTTTTAATTTATACAGTTTCTGTGTAATTATTTCAGATCTGGGCAGCTGGGAATGAATGAGCAGCCTCCGCCAACACTCTAAGAGCAAGATGCATCAACTTGAATGCTTTGAGATCCCTGGTCACGTCAACCAGGTGTTTGACAGGTAGATAGTTACCAACGATGCTTCAGCTGTGGACGGTGAGTGGGTAGTGATCCCCTGGGAATGAAAGGAAGCACAGTGGCCTCAAAGCCAATTCTTTCTCACCTTTGGGGGTTCATTAGCTCGACCAGGATGCACAGGCAGACGCTGCCGGGGACATTCTTGCACTGTGCCCCAGAGCTTTCTGCTGTCAATCCTCATTTCTTCTTCCATCCTTCCTTGATTGTCACCTCTGCCACAGCCTACCCACTTCCTTTCCTGTCCCCAACTCTGTACCTCTCAGACACAACGAGCTCCATCCTCTAAAGGCTCCCAGGCCTTACACTAGTTTTCAGTACTATGACAGTACAATATCTGACATTATTCAAGGGAGGAACAACTTGCTTTGGCTCATGGTTTGTAGTCTCCAGTCTAGGCTGGCCAGCTTCCTTGCTTATGGCTCCAAAATGAAGCAAGCCCTGGTGGGGGGGCGGGGGGCACAGTGAAGCAAAGCTCTCACCTCATGGAGATCAGGGAGCTGAGGACAAGACACATCTCGCCATCACATGCCTTCAGCAACTCACTTTCTCTGCCAGGATCCCAATCTCCAAACAATATCATCAACTCAGCACCCATAGGCGAGTCACTCACTGGCAAGAGCATCCAACCCAGCCGCTTCCCCACAGCCCAGCAGCTAGCAACCACACCTTAGCACACAGCCTCAGAGAACATTCCAGATTCAGATAGTAAGGGGCCTAAAGGGACTGCCGGCCACCTGAGAACCTGTGGGAAAGAATATAAAGGCCACTGCATTGTTTCGGCTTCTGACCGGAGGGGCTGGTGCATGAGGACCACTGTGAGCAGCTTGCAACACTCGGAAATGACTTTGCAACAAGCAGGGACTGATTGATGTGGCGTTGGCATCGTGAGCCACTGTGCCTGGTTTCCTAGGTGACTCTAATCTACAACAAAGAGTTCTGCACATAGGTAAGATACAAAGAAGAACTTTCTAGCAGATGGAGGTTCAAATGTTAGAACAAGTGAACTAAGTTCTCACTGAACTCCTGTTTCACGGGCTTTAAAAAAAAGTATCTCTCCTAATTATCAGAATGAATGATGTTGGTGGCCTTTCTAATACCCTTGAAAAACAATTGTTCCCAGATTAAGATTTTAAGATATAAGATGGAATTACACTGCTGAAAAGAAACTGAGGTTTTTGTGGTTGTCAAACCCACCGCTCTAAAACTGCTTTTCTTACAAAATCTTAAAAATATTAAAACTCTAGCACAAAGCAAGGGCAGTGACTTCACAGACAGCTACGAGACAGTTCGTACATTCACTGCAAGAACAGAATGTAGGCCGCTCAGATGGTTCAGCAGGTAAGAGGAAAGCCGGATGTGGTGGCTGACACCCACAACCCCAGCATTCCCGGATGAGATGGAAGACTGGCCTATCAGCCAGGGGCTCCCGTGAGAGCAGCACTGGATCCAAGACCTACACACTGCAGCACTCTCCCAGAGCCCACCACAAGACTGACCAAGGCTCTAATGTAGAGAATTAAGGAAATGCCACAGAAAGCAGGCGACAGGGAAGCCGGGACACCTTTTAGACCTAAGTCCATTTGAAAGTCCTTGGAAGCATGTCGAAGGCCATCCTACCGACTTCAAAATGGCTTTATTAGACACCCCAAAGGGTTGACTTCCCATGTGCTCCAGCACCACCACTCCATCCTGTCTCTGCAACTTCTAGGCTGGGTGATGTCCTTGTCTGTCACAAGTACAGTGGTCTCCCAGCACTGAGCAAAATGGCCAGCAAAAACTAACTTTCCACAAAAACATGACAGGACGGTGGCCACTAAGAATCAGAGGTTTTGTCCGTGCGTCACGGAGACAAAGGACGGGGCTCTGGCTCTGAGGCCGAGCACTGCTCTAAGATGAGGACCCCGGTGTCTTCCACCCCTTCCACCTCTAGTGCCGTTAATGCTATCTTCCAGAAACGAGCCTTCTACAGCGCTCATGAGCTATTCTCATAGCTCCCCCCTCCATTAGCTTGGATGCCACCGTTGACAAGCGTGCTCCAGTCTCCGTCTCTGCCCACACACGCCCTCCCTCCTCCCCTCAGAACTCACTGGTGGCCTGGGCAATGAAGGTGCACATCTCACAGTGTGAAGACAGAGCGGATGGGATTATATTTCAGCTCTTCAGAAAAAAAAAATTGATGACAGCATCTAGCATGTCCAAACAGTTAATAAACTCTAGAATTTCATTTAGTACAATCCATTCTAGTTCATACCTTCAGTATAGAATCTTAATTCCTACTAAAGATTCAAGCATCACATTCCCTGGGGTACAAACATGGATAGAACAGCAAAAACTACGGGACCAGGAGCGAGATGCCCCCTTGTCTTACTAGTGCTGACTGTATCCAGAACTCTCAACAAGTCAGGATAGTTTTCAGAAAAATAATACAGTCTGTAGTGGTTTAAAAAAAAAATGCCCCCCAAAGGGAGAGGCACTATTAGGAGGTGCGGCCTTGTTGGAGGAAGTGTGTCACCATGGGGACGGACTTTGAGATCTTTTTGTTCAAAGTTCAATCAGTGTAACTGTCAGCCAACTTCCTGCAAGATGTAGTAAGCACCCCAGCTCCAGCACCATGTCTGCTCGCACTCCGCCATGCTCCTCATCAAGATGATAACGGACTGGCCCTCTGAAACTGTAAGCAAGCCACGCCAATTAAACGTTCTCTGTATGAGAGTTGCCATGGTCATGGAGTCTCTTCACAGCAAAAGCAACCCTGACTAAGACATGGTCTCAGCAATGCAACTGCCCAAGGCTGAAACAGGGAACAGAGCTGCTTAGCTGTAGTGGCATTTCATTTGCATTTTAATAAATAAAACTTGCCTGAGGTCAGAAAAACAAATTAGCCTTCTCCCAGCCCAAAATGACTGTTTGACCTGAGTCCAGAGGTGTATACAGTGAGCAGTTCCTGAGACATAAAGGACCAGAAGCGGGAAGTGTGGACATACTTCTGAGCCCGTGGTGGTGGCAGGCCTATGATCCCAGAACTCAGAGGCTAAAGCCGAGGAGCACCAGTCTGTTTACAAAGAGAGACCCTAGGGCTGGAGAGATGGTTCAGTGGTTAAGAGCATTGGCTGCTCTTCCCAAGGTCTGGGAGACCCTGCCCCCACCCACCCCTAAAAAGAACTGGTCTCCAACCACAGCGCAGCAGCACAGAGGCCAAGCCCAGTGCACATTCACAGGCCTGAGGAAATGTGCAGACACTGGGGACCGAGCTGCTGGCCCAACACACAGAGTCAGTACCACCTACACACCTACAGGACCAGGCCTGTGACTCCAGGCTACGCAGTCTGAACTCAGTTTAGCAAAAGCTCAAGTCAAAAACAAAACCAAAGACAGAGCTAAAACTCTGCTGGGAACCATACTTGAAAATTGGGAAAACAAGACAATCAGGTTACCCTCACTCAGGCTTTGAAAGAAAACCACCTTCCGACAACGCTTCACACAGATGCGGCCACTGTGCGTTTCAAGCAGTTGTGATCCTCCAACATCCCAAATTCAGATTCGCCTTGCTCTTAAAAGATGGTAAACTGCCTTCAAGGGAGCGTTTCATGGCCTCTCCCAACACATGCTCTGCTCACCAGCTTTCTCTAAGACGGCAGGAAATCAGTAAATTTAAATTTTTCTTAAGAGAATTTTACATGTAGAAAACCTCTACTTTAGGGTAATACTTACATAGCCTCCTAGATCGAGGCATGGCCGCTCAGCCTATAATTCCAACCCTTAGTACTTCGAAGCAGGATGATTCGCAGGTTTGAAGCAAATCTAGGCTACACAATGAGTTCCAAGTCGTCTTGGCCTACAGTATGAGACTGTCTCAAAAGCCAAACACTCACACAGCACCACAACAACCAAGGGCATGGAGAAGGGTCACATATCTATAGATATATGAATATGCTAGATTGTTCTTAGCCACACTCTTAAAAATATGTAAAATTCTTAGAGACTTTACTTCTTTTCTTTCCTGGGGTAAAAACAAAACTTGATATATATAATAATAAAAAAGCAGAGGTCGTGGCAAGTAAACTTTTTAAATGATATTTCCATTAAATCAACATTCACACATCAAACAACATCTCACAGGTAATGTCACAAACATCTATCAGACAGATGGATCAATTTTAAAGCCACAGGCTCACACACTGCACTGAACGATAGCGTACTCTCTGGGAAAGGGAGAATACAGCTGTCTGATACTACAGGATGCTCTCTGGGAAAGGGAGAATACAGCCGTCTGATGCTACAGGATGCTCTTTTTTACAAATTGTCAAAAACAAAAACTATCTAAGTGTCTGACTTGGTGTGTGTGATGAGTGTGTGCATACCAGTGCTGACTACACAATCTAAGTGTCTGACTTTTCATGTGTGCATGTGCGTACATGCCAAAATTGACTACACTGTGTGCCTGCCCTTGTATATATACCTGCATGCATGGCTACATGCATGGTGGCTACACTATCTGTGTGTGTGTGTGTGTGTGTGTGTCACATGTATATGTCTGCATGTGTGCAGGTTACAGGTTGGACATCAGTCTTCCTTGTGGGCTCTCCACTTACTTTCTGAGACAGATCCTCAACGTACCCGAGATGGAGAGTTGGGTCAGCTTGGCCAGCCTGGGTGGCCAGGACTCTCCAGGAACCCACCTGTCTCTTCCCACACCCAGTGGTAGGGTGACAGAAATGTTCCACTGCACCCAGCTTTTTATGTGGGTGCTGGCAGTCCAAACTCAAGCCTTGTCTGTGCAACAGGAACGTTCCCAACTGAACCATCATCTCCACAGCCCCAAATAACTGGGTAGTCTTTGAGGTCCTAAAACTCCCTCTTGGAAAAACAACCAAGAAAAACACATTATCTTTTAGGATCCGAGAGAAACAATATAAAAATAAAGGCAAAATTTCATTAACTTAATATTAAGCACCATGCACACACTTATAACAGTGGGGGCAGAGGGAAGCTCACATATCTAAATTCTTCTAAGATTTTTAAGTATGTTGTAAAATTTAAAATAGTCAGAATTTCGTTAAGTTCTAACAAGAGAGCCGGGCATAAGCAATGCGCTTGGATAGTAAAGAAAGGTGGTTAATCAAGCCATCTGTCACTAGTGACATGTGAACCAAGGGAGCGAGCATCCTCTCCTGCTGTAGCATCCCTCAGCTAGCGCTGGGAAGCATTAGTCCCACGCTCCCACACAGACAAGCTCTCCCCGCAGCATCTGCTGCTAATTGAAAGGGACTAGAATTACAAAATCCTAGTCAATTTCTCTCGCAGCTCTGGCTGTGTGTAAAGATTTTCTATGCAGGGGCAAAGCATTAGTCTTCCACTACAGCTGACGACCAAAGAGCAGAGGGAAAGACGCAAGGAAGCATTTTTGTGTGCAACCTTGTAAGGACTCGGCCATAGGAAGAGGTCAGCGAAGCGTGTCTTGAGTTAGCTCAGTGCATTTTCATTCTATAAATACAACCAGTTGCCTATGAAGATCTATTAACAGCCTAGTTAGTCAACTGTCTATGTCCTCTGTTGGAGCAGTTTCCTTTGATATAACTTCAAAAGTAACTGTCAATATTATACCAATTATGTCTTTATTTCTGGCTCCCAGGCATAGTTCCTGGGACACAGGAGGCATTTAATAATGTTTGTTGAATACATATTCCAATTGCATCTCATAGCACTGGTCATTCGTGGCATTCAAAGTACCACAAATACCCAAGAATGTTTGTTTTAAGTGCCATGATCTATCTCAAGTCCTCCGCAATTTTACCCCTTGTCGACTACGAAGTTTAATGGCAGGTGGGACATAGGTTAGAGCCGTAGGAAATGGAGTCAAGCAATTGCTAACTACAGTACTGTGAGCTAGTTGATAGTGGCTTCAACTGGGGAGCGGAGGGACACCTAAAGCTCCCTCGCAGAGCACAGTGGCTGCTTCTGGGGGGCAGTTTTCTCTGCCGCAGGTGGCATGGGTCTGTGACAGGAAAAGGCTGGCCAACACCAGGCAGAAAGAAAATGGAGAAGTCCAGGTTTCCTGGCCCCGCCCAGTGTGAGGACCCAGCCCCTGGAGCTGAGAAAGCTGCGGCTAGCAGACTGGCTCTCTGGGGACCACGGCTCCCAGTGTTTTGTTTAGGGTTTTTGAAAATCGCAGACAGATACACTATCTAAGTTTGGGGTACTACTCTAGATACAGGAAAATATTTTCGTTGGGAGTCAGGGGTTAAGACAGAGCCTTACCCAAGTCTAGCTGACCATGAACTCAAGACCCTCCCGTCTCTACCTTCCACGCAGAGGGGCCACTGGGGCTAACAGGTTCAGTTTAGAGCCAAACTTTTTAAGTTCTCACAACTAAGACAAAAACTTACAAATGCAGGCAGAGCTTGTAAGAGTAAAGCTTAGCTGCACTGAAATGAGTGTGCCTGGGAGCACCCTGAGCTACACCCTCTACCCCAGTCTTCAAAGTCACATTTCATTACAGCTTTGGGTGGTCCCTCTCATACCTATAAACTAAATTATCACAGCTTAGCAGCTATTCACAGGGACCCCAGGGCCAATGGCAATTCATCTGGTCAGGTGAGGCTAGCCTACCTAAGTGATCACAACCGCAGATCTTAATCTGCAGACAGGCAGGCAGGCAGGCACATCCACCTCCCTCCACCTCCCCCACCCCCATGCCATACTGTGAAAGGAACATTTCGCTCCTGTGTCATATTCCAGAAGCTGTGTTTCCCAAGCTCTCCAGCACTGCTCCGTTGCTTTTGCACAAGGCACATCTGACACACGGGGCATAAGAACAGTCTGAAAACGTTCAGGTGCCCCAGAGTCACAGGGCTCTAACCTGCGAGTGTTACCCACAAAGACTGTGGCCGTGCCTCCCTCTTTCCTCCCACGGAACAGGGCGCAGCCCTTCTCCACCTCACACAGCCCTCTCTGAACTCACCTAAGGACTCCAGCCCCTTCCTGCCTCCTCTCCTAATTCAGCTGATGTTAGGTTTCTGCCCCCGCCCCCAGGGGCTCCTGTGGGGTGGCAAGCAGGATAGGAACAAGGCCTCACTAGCTGGCTCAGGCTAGGCTTCTCCCACTTGACTGGCAACCACGCCCTAAACTTTCCTGAATTATCCCTGAATTATCCACACAACTTGAATCAAAATACTTTTTGATTTTGCTTGACTCAGCACTCTGGGGCCAAAAATTACTTCTTTAAGGAGTTTATAGGTATCGGTACAAGTCATTTTCTTGGGAAATGAAATAAGGAACGGGTAAGTGCCATGTGGCTTCTGGGTGACTGATTACGATAATTCCTAGCGCTACACAGTCTTGCTTCCTCCCTCAGCCCACATTCCTAACAGGAGAAACCAACGGCATGCTCACAGCATCCACTCTGAATGGCCATTGGGCATCACAGTGCTCCCGGACCAAAGCCATCACAGGTGACGGATGAGAAGGCTGAGAGAAGCAGAGTGACAGGCGCTGCTTTCTCCTCACTGCTCTGGACAGGGCTAGTCAGGCCACGGGCGGCACACTCTGCTGTAAGCAGAGCTTCTGCAGCCCCGTCCTCCTTGCCGCCATTAACTTTTGAAAACCTTAGCATTTCCAACATTATCTGAATGGAGTATTTATGAAGAACTACTTGGAAGGAATAAGCCTTCGATGTGGCGTGGAGACGGAGACGAACAAGACTGTATAGGAAAGAAAAATAATAGTTTCAATGAAAGCAGCTGCTCAAAGGCTGCAGAACTTAATGGCTAAGATTCAGCACTCTAGGCCAGCAAGGCTGGTCCGTGGGTACAGAACTTGCTGCACAGATATGAAGACCTCAGTTCAAAACCACAAACACACTAAAAGTCAGACATGCTGAGGACAGCAGGGGAGAGAAACAGGAAGACACCCACGGGCTCCCTAGCCAGGCAATCCAGCCTAAGGCAAGTTCCGCATTCACTGAAAGACTCCCAAAAATAATGTGGGGAGCAATAAAGGGCACAGCAGACAGTCAACCTCTAGTCTCCACATGCACACACCCATGTATACAATATGCACACACACATGTATACATGCACACACACCCATGGATACATGCACACACACCCATGGATACAATATGCACACACATGTATACATGCACACACACCCATGTATACAATATGCACACACATGTATACATGCACACACACATGCGTACATGCACACACATGTGTACATGCACACACACGTACATACGTACACGCGCATGTACACACACATTCCAAGATTCAGCATTCTATCTTCTCTGCTAAATATCGGAGGCAAACGAAAGCCCCCTTTTTTCTTTACAGCAGCACCATGCTGCGGCCAGTCACGCCAACTGCAGCACCAAGGTCAGAAGCTTTACTCCGCAGCTTCTGCTTCCCAGGACCTCACCTCTGAAAACAACGCATGCATCAGATCCCAGGTTAAATCAACCTCTTAATGGTCCAAATCTGGATATCAGACTCCCCAGAGTCTGCATGCCGAAGGGCTGGTTCCTGGCTTGGCACTGCAGGAGGCCAAGGAACTTGGAAGAGCTGAGCCTGATGGGAGTCTAGGTCACTGAGGGTGTGTCCTTGAGGATTGTAGGATCCAGCCGTGAGGGGAGTTTCTGCCCCACACACTTCTGTCATGATGTACAGAAACAGTGCCAACTAAGCCTAAGCTAGAACCTCCAAAACTAAAAGCCAAAATACACCTTTTTTCTGTGTATTGACTTTCTCAATTGCAGCCACAGAAAGCAGACTAAAGCCACCCTCCCCACAGAATGCCAGGCTGTGTCTGGCAGTGTCTAGAAACAGGCAGCATGTCTCACCACTGCTGAGTGAACACTATCTATTGGCCACCCGGACACATTTCCTAATTCTGACAGCTGACATGTTTCTTATGACACACACATGTGTACAGCACTGGGCCACCAATGGCAGGAGCTGAGCTCTTCGGTGCCCAGTCACCATGGCCCCATTTGAGGATGACAGACCAAGTCTGGGTACATGTGAGGCGCTGGGGTCCTCTTGGGGTCTGGGAGGATCCCAGGGCAGCAGAGCCTCAAGCCCACCTGCACTCACTCTTCCTCTCCATGGCAGCAGATGGGCTTCTTCACCTAGACAGAAACAACTTCTGACCTGAGCCCCTTTCGCTCCGGCATACGGTGGAGAATGAGCGAGAAATTCCCACTCTTTCCTCTCCTTGGAAGAACAGCAAAGGATGAAAGACACCTGCTGAGCTGTCCAGAAAAGTACAAAACATCCACGTGCCAGGACCTACTGATCAAGTGTTGCATCTCAGCTCAGCACACCTTAGCCACAAACACAACTCAGCCTTGCTTTCCATTACTTTCTTCAGCAGAGGAAGAACGCCTCCGGGACCACAATCACATTCCCTGCCTATGTCCTCACTACTTCTGAATAGACAGCTTTAGTTGATGCCTTGTCCCTGTCTGCTAAAGTCACTCTAGGACCCTTACAGTTAAATAAACCTCATTTCTTTAAATAATTATGATTGCTGCTGAGAATCATGCATTCGAAAGTGTCTGGTTTCTTCCTCTAAATGAAAATGTTTTCAATAAAGCTCTCATTTCCACTGTAAATAGTTTATACAAAGATCCTATAGGTAAGCAAAAATATACACTTTTTTTACAAAAGTAAAAATATATACTTTAAAAGTCTTCCAAGCAAAATAATTCTTTTAACTCTGCTGGTAGGTGGGTTTTCACACTAGATGAGCTTGAATTCTAACTGAATTTTGTGTAAGAAGGGAGGGTGTCATGTGACTGACACAGATGATTCATTCCTATCAACAAATCTACTTACTACTACTCTTGAGTGCTGAAGGTCCTAGATAACCTGTCCAAGGTCATGTAGCTAGTGAATTCCGGCTCTGAGACCAGCAATGCTCAGTGGCACCAAATCTACACCATAGGCATCCGGTGATCTCCACATCTGGGGCCAGCGATGCTCAGTGACACCACAGGCATCCGGTGGTCTCCACATCTGGGACCAAGGATTCTCAGTGACACCAAATCTACACCACAGGCATCCGGTGGTCTCCACATCTGGGGCCAGCGATGCTCAGTGACACCAAATCTACACCACAGGCATCCAGTGGTCTCCACATCTGGGACCAGCAATGCTCAGGGCACCTGAATCTACATCACAAGCATCACCTGAAGCTACACCACAGGTATCTGGTGGTCTCCATACTTTCACACCTTCCCTGGGATGACTCTCCTATCAAACACCTGGCTATACTGCTGAGCACCACACTTGGCAAGAAAGAGATAGCAGGGAAACATATCATAGAGAAGGTCAAAGGGACTCCTGCCCTGAATGTATTCCTGGACTAACTGCAGGGGGCTGGGGGAGTGTGGGAAGGAAGCACGTGACTGTCATGCTCCACACTGAAGTCTGCAGTCGCTTTGCAGCATACTTCTGTGTGTTCCACTTTTTGCTGTCAGCTGTGAACTGTCCTCAAGTGTGAAATCGCCTGACCAAGGAAGCGAAGCTGTCATTTGACATCTGGGAGCGTGGAGAGGGGCTGCAGTGAAAAATACGGTGGGGCTTCTTCAACCCATGCACACGCTCACTATAAATTCTCCAGGACCATAAGGATTCTGCAAGAAATATCAATGTAGATTTCAAGTATTTAAAATTAAAGCTTCACAGCCAGGCGATGGTTTAATCCTAGCACTCGGCAGAAACAGGCAGATCTCTGTGAGTTTGAGGTCAGCCTGGTCTACAAGAGCTCCAGGACGGGCTCCAAAGCTACATAGAAACCCTGTCTCAAATAAATAAATAAAAACTTAAAGCCTCCTAATGGGGTGGAAAATAAGAGTGAGGGTCACACAGGGATCTGTCTGAGGGGACAATGGGAATGTGAGGGAGGATATTAGCTTAGTAACTAACGCATGACTGACCCTGCTCACTTACACACTCAATTTTCAACCAGCCTTTGTATTTCATGGGGTAAGAGTGTACCTTCTATTTCCTGCTGCCTTTGATGGTGAGAGTCGAGACTGCTAAGAAAACACTAACTGCAGCCCGCAACATCGTATTTGATTTTCTTATTACACTAAAAATGCCGTAACCAAAATTATTCTGTGCTACCAAGTGAAGAAATGTTTCAAATCCTTGGGCCAAAAGCTTGGAGAAGTTGTGGTTTCTGTAGCATTAGAAATAAAATCAGAGTTGCTACAACCAAGCAATCTGCAGAGAGGTGTGCAGCACCCTGGCTTCTCTCCCGGTGCTCCCAGGAGCTCCTGAGGGAGGGGGGTGCCTGGAGGGGGACCGTGCTGCGGCCCTGTCTACCTGACGCACCACTGCTCCGCTTTCTTCTCTTTCTGCCCTGGCACGAAAGGAACCATTTACAGTAAGTGATGCCTGTTTAGTAAGACCTTGCTGGATACCCGAAGGAGCAAGACGCCTCTGAAAGGACGCTTCTGAACACAGGGCTGGGTCTGGTGCATGAATTCGTATTCTCAAGACCCTCTTGATGGAGACGCAGCTGCAGCCATTTAAGGGCCGGCTTTTTCAGAGACGGAGACAGAGACAGCTCCGCGGTTTTTGTCTTTGTGTTGTTGGATCTGTTTTCTTTAACATAAGAGGGCAATTTATTTTTTAAGTTCTTAGTTTTATTGAGAAAACTTGTGAGCCCTGAACTGCCTCAGTGGTGCGCGTGGCTGGGGGGCTGTGACTTTACATCTAAGATCACAAAGTTGGCAGAAGCAATTCTTAAATAACAGAAGGTGATCATTTGCATTTCAAAATTTATCTATCTTCCCTTTCCCCTCAATTAGACCAAAACATGTTGATTCCCAGGTTTCTGTGAGTGTTTTCTGGTCTAAACTTATTTATAGAACAGAATAATGGCCCCCCTGCTAGTCTGGCATTTGCTCAAGTTTCTGTCCATGTAAATCGAATCTGTTACTGGAAATTTTTCTCAAAATATCAAGGCACAATCCACAAGATAAAAGGATACACTGATGGGATAAAGCACAGGCAAGTGGGTGATGGTTTTCGGACAAACAGGTGCTAAGGATTCCCGGGAAGGGGGAGGAGCAGGTGAGCTGTATAAGCAGAGAGCAGGCAAAGCTCCTCCTTGCCCTCTGACCTTTACTTTCTGCTGGATGGTCAGCACACACTGAAACACTGGCCCATTACCACTGCTCCCTCCCAGTGAGAAGGAAGCCGATCTGCTCACAGGCAGCACTGCTGGGTGGCTCTAAGTGGGCTCTGCACCTCACTTGCCTGCCTCTCCGGGCTTGAGGTTGTGTTAGCGGGAAGGACAGAACCACTCTTTGGTAAGGCTGCTCCCGGTCTGTTTCTCCTTGTTGTAACATTGATCTGTCCAAGGGCTGGAGGGACTCCCCTGCTGCTCGTGCACTGAGCAACTAAGCAGCTGGAAGGTGCAATTCTTTCATGCAAACAATTACAACAAAGCCTCTGTTTGGACTACAGTTTGGCTGGATTTTCCCCCCAAACACTGTGAAGGACAACAGCCTGGAAGAGGACTGCAGAGAGGAAAGAATCCATTAATGGTGCACTGCCACCTGCTGGCCAAATTGAGGAGTGGCACTCCCGGAGAAACCAAGTTAGGACTTGGAAACCGGTAAACACAGGCAGTCAGTACCTGAGACCAAGAGTGTATATGGAATAGTTTTATCCCGACATATAGACGCTCTCAGATGCTAAAGTGAGCTGGCCTTGATGTGCTCTGGTGGCAAAACAGCCCAACAGCCACTTTTCGGAAGGGAAACCCCAGCTGCGCAGGCAGCAACAGCATCCGGAACGGCAACACCACAGCCTTCAGCTCTAACACACAGCACTGGACCCCACTTCAGCATGGGGCACACTGCACTCACAGGGCCTCCCTGTCCTAAGGTGGTTCTAACACGCCCAGAATCCAGTGTAATTAATAAACATGCTCGTGCTAGCGGGCACCAAATTAGAACCTGTTGCCTATGAACTCGGGGTCAAGGGATTTCACTACATTTCTCCTGACTCCAGTAACTACAACAGTGTCATTTCCCGAGCAGCTGTTTGGGTACGAAGTCCGAGGATTTGCATTATGAGTTGAAAACTTGCCTTTCCTCAGCCCAGTCACTCTTAACAACGAAGGTTTCCCTAACAGTGATCAGCTCTTGGCATTCCTCATGATCATTTCCCACAAAGCTGAGCCCAACAAGGGAACAGCAACCCGGTGGTGAGCTAAGACAAGCTAAACCTAGTGCATGCTGTCTGCTCCATCGGCTGCAACACTTGGCGGCCAGCGGGCAGGTAATGACTAAACTCCTCCTCGAGAGACACATGCTTGGGACAAGAGAGGAAGCTGTGGACTTGGACAGAGCCCGCTTGCTCTGACAAGAGAGTAACTCAAATCCAATCTATAAGCTCAGCTATGGCTGCCTCCAGAGGCCCTGATGGCCACAGCAATACATCTGTAATGTTCAAAAATAACGAGCAGGCAGGAAGGGCAAGAGAGACTTGAGTCAAGTACACGGGCCCTTTTAAAGTAGGGGAGCGTGTTTATTATGGTCTCAAATATAGAATGTCTTAAAACATATTCCCAACTTCAAGAACAGTTCATCCCTGAAGGCATACTGCATCAAAAGAACTCATTTTATCCACTGTCAGCCTTGGGAATGTCACTGACATCTTGAGAAAACTTAATAAAGCTCACCCATGTGAAGAGGCTCAGGGGACCTACGGCCTTGCTTCAGACGCTTCAAAGAATGCAATGAGTTTCCGAAGATACATAAATGCTTTTAACAAGGGCAGTAAGTGTACACATGTGTGCATGTACACACACACACACACACACACACACACACCTCTGGGCCACAGACAGCTCAATCCCTTATGTTTCTTCTTTGGAGGGCTGAAGGATGAATGAGCAGACCCAACACATACGTCAACTGCCAGTACAAAACACAACTTGTACAGAGAAGGAAGAGCCACCGAGCCACCTTTTCAAGTGAAGCGTTTGAGGAGATTGCTCTAACCTGGGGCACAGTACATTCTCGCTATGGCATCGCTGTCACAGGAATCTTCAACCTCACTCCACCTGCTAAAATACGTTAGCTGAATGTGTCCTAAAAACAAAACGACAGGAGAAATCAAAACATTTTTCTCTTCCATTTTCTGCAGAAGCGAACTGTAATTACTCCTTTTGTAGCTAAAAACAGTATCATTAAGAATAATGGCATCATTAAGTACTAGAAGCTATTACTGGGGGTGAATTTGCCGCACTGATAATGAAGCTCTAGACAGGAAATGAAGATACTAATTACAAGATAAAACGCCTACTCAGTTAATTGGAAGCAACAGCGAATAAAAAGAAATGCATTTGCGCAAGTTCCTGACCTCCATCATTCAATAAGATGTTGTTTGGGTTCAGATCACGGCACACAATCCCCTCCCTGTGCAAGGCGTCAAGGGCTACCACCATTTCAGCTGCCCATCTCTGAATGCAGCCCTCTGGGATGAAGAACCTGGAGCTCACTGCTAGTTTCTTATCAAGGGCCTCAAAAATCTGGTGGATCTCCTTCTCTCCTCCCAGGGCTAGCACACTTTGCTCCTTGGTCTCAGAGTCTCTCTGAAACAGAGAGCGTGGTTCCTCTTTAGCCTGCTCTGTGAACAGTAACACTTCCTCCACTGTGGCACTGTCTGTGTGTGCACCTGAGCGTGGACTAGAGATGTGGCTTTCTCCCGTGTCATGTGCAGTGACCACTGCCTCCACTTGTCCCAGCCCTTCAGACTCAGGATATGAACTGGTTAACAGAAACTGGTCTCCTAGGCTACTGCGATCAACAGCAGCTGTGAACAACACCCCAAGATCTGCCTGAACATGGTGCTTAGGGGTCACACCACAGGCCAGGGACCTAGTGGGATCACTCAGTTCCTCTTGGCCTTCTTTCCCCAGGCCGTGGCACTGTTCAGAACTCAGCCTGAGGCATAAAACATCCGGGGCTCCCATCAGTTTACTTTCCAGCCTGCCCGCACCGGCCTGTGAAAACTTAGTGGGGTCCATTGCTGAAGCCTCTCTGGTTGGCTGCAGTTCACCAGGCAGGTTTACCAGAAGGTCGGGCCTTCCTTCCTCAGCACCACAGACATCCTCAAAAGCAGCTTCTTTGAATGAAATGACCGGAACGGAGTCATCTGAGCCCCTGCTGATGGAGTCCTGAGCGTCAGTCTGCCCCTTGCTTTCTCTGTCTCCATCTGCAAGGGTAAAGAGCGCTTTCAAAGGCTCTGGCTTCAGACTGTGCAGCTTCTCGCCAAAATCCAGTCCCAGGAGTTCACTTGTGCTGTCCTTACTGTCAATCCTAAAGAACTCCATAGGGCTGTTTTTCGACATGGTGAGGGAATGGGACGTCTGAGGGGAATAAGCTGCTCCTGGATCCTCATCACCAGGGAAGAACTTGAGCTGAGTGCTAGGGCTCACACTATCAACAGCAAGGGGTGCTGGGAAACTCAAAGCAGCCTGGGTATCCGCACTCTTCCCTTCGGGCTGTATGACAGACTCCTCATTCAAAGACCCCAGGTCTATCTTTTCCTGCCCGTACTCATTGCACAGCGTCAGGTAGCCAGCTGTGCACTCCTCCTCGGAGCTGGACCCTGAGTCAGGCCATTTGGGAGAGCTGTCCTGGCCGTCGTCTTCCTGGTTGCTGTCCTCTTGAGAACTCAGGGTGAGACTCGCCTTCAGTGGCAGGACCTTCAGCATGCCCCCCATGTCGCTCCCTCTAGACTCGAAGCTACTGCTGTCCTGGGGACTGGCACTTGGCTGCTGCAGGCAGACACGGTGCGGCAAGCACGGTTTCGTTTCCTTAGTGTCGAAGCTTTCCTGAGAACTTCTGTTTAGAAATTTACTGATGTAGGACCAGAGCTTGCCACCTGTGAACAAGTGCAACAGCAAGAATTAAGATCCACACTGGTCCATACTTAAGCCACGGGAAAAAAGATAAGTATTAATAATTAACGAAAAATAAGTTCATTAATATCAAAGATCCAACGTGTTGTCAGAGAAGTTAGTGCAATAAAATGTGACACTCTTCTCTAGAGCTCACTGCAGCTAAGTTCTACTGCTAAGTACTGCTGCTAAGTTCTATTGCTAAGTACTGCTGCTAAGTTCTATTGCTAAGTACTACTGCTAAGTTCTACTGTGAGTACTACTGCTAAGTACTACTGCGAGTACTACTGCTAAGTACTACTGCAAGTACGATACAAGGGCATCTCCTGATGCCAATTATTTTTTTAAAAATTACAACCTATTTCTTCCTATAAAGGGAATTAGTTGTAATCCCCACAAAGTTAAAATCTTTAAGTTAAACATTATTTAGTCTTCTGCTTAGGTCAAAACTTATCAATTAAAGACTTTTTTTTAAAGATAATTTGCTACTTAAAACTGTCCACTATAGTATACAGCGATCAACAGCACCGCTCCATTCTGAGGATGCCCAGTCCAGAACTGGAGGGGGATCTGACAGCTGGTATATAATTATGCCTTCATAAGCGACATGTTTATTTTACCATCTTCTGCCCCTGGTACATGTCATGTTTTTTGTATGAACAAATACAACTGGGGAAAATTAGCTGGGCAACTCTTCATAAGGTGTGCCCCTGAGAAAAGAACACCCTGGCAGTGTGTTCCCATACACACCTCTGGACCCAGAGCCCACTGATATCGCAGAAGTGAGACCACAGACATCAAATGGACATGAAATAACCCAATATGTCCCAACAATGCTGACTAGGTAGTTGCTTACTATAGATTTCTTCTTATTTTAAGCATTAAAAACTCAAAATTAGAGAGGTTGCCTAACTAGAATCTACATTTTAAAAAAAAAATCACAGAAACCATAATGGATTAAACACTTAATAATTAAAAATCATACCAAAAGAAAAGTTCACTAAACCTGGCGCCAACATCTCAACAAGTGGAGTTACAAATGCGCCCTCAGTGAAGACAGAGATGGCTCCCAAAACTGGGAAGTGAAAGGGGGTCAGGACAAGCGGGAGGGCTCAGCTGCTGCCAAGTCTGTGAGAAGCTGAGTTCAATCCCAGGGACACACAAGGGTAGAGAACAGCTTCTGCAACCGCCCTCCCTGCAAGCATACCACAATGTGCATGTCCACACACACAACAAATACATACATCAATTCTTAAAAAGAAGGAGTTAAAATGAGCCTCCCTACTTAAACAAAGAGGGTGAACTTTCAGATCGGTTTTCATCTGCAGTTGGGCATCATATACCAAGGCAGCTAGATCAAAATAAATAATCATGAGCAACTGACCACAAGTATAAAGTCATTAAACCCGTCCAGGAAGCTTCTACCTCACGGTTCCCTTCAAGGACTTCAGAAAGCCGCAAACCACCCTGCCCTGCACCCCACAAGGAGAGCAGTGCAGGCTGTGACTGCCAGTGTCAGTCCCAAAGCCTCACCTCTCTTTTTCTCTGCCCCACGCAGTAAGTTACCCCCACTTTGAGGACAGCACAGGCAGTCTCCTGCACGTCTCCTGTCCTCTGTAGAGTGCATTCAGGACTTCCGAGCTCCCTGTATACACACTAACATTTAAGGGTCCACCCTGACTTTCAATTGAGTGCCGCAATCTTTTGACAACAGTAACCACTGTGTGAGGCTGTGAAGGTGGAGCCTGGATTTCACTGGAGAGCCTAAGATGTTGGAGATGCCAGAGCTGTGGACTACCTGCCAAGGAGAGCTGCAGACCAGGTGTGGAACCAGCTCAGACAGAAATGTGCTGCAGTCAACAAAGCTGAAAGGAGTTGGAGAACTGAAGAGCCCTTTGACATCAGCTATGGAGACGTGGAGTTTGGAGTTTGCCCAGCTGGTTTTCAGTCTTAGTATGGGGCTTCCTCACTGGGCCTCCTTTCCTCCCTTTCGGAATGGTGACATAAATTCACCACCATTTTATTTTGGAAGTATGTGATTTGCTTTTTTATTTTGACTTTACAGGGGATTACAGTTAAGAGATTGCATGAATTCCAAAAGAGACTTGGGACTTTCAAACAGTGTTGAGATCCTGAAAGACTATCGGGACTTTTGAAGTTAGACCAAATGCGTTTTTGCATGATGATATGGCTACAAGCCTATGGGGAGCAGGAATTGGAATGTGGTGGTTTGAATAAAGAATGGCCCTCATAGGTGTATGATTTTGAATGCTTAGCTATAGCTGTAACTGGTCAGCCTCTCTCCCTCCTCCCCTCCCAGCTGGATCAGCATGTAACTCTCAGTCACAGCTATAGCACCATGCATGACATCATGCTCTAAACCATGATGACAATGACTAACCTCTGAAACCGTAACTGCTTTCTTTTATAAGAGCAGCCATGGTCATGGTGTCTGTTACAGAGCAGTGACTAAGACACTAAGAATTTAATATGTTTTACCAGCCTCTGAGAACGGCTTCAGCAGGCAGAAGTCACGCATGCCCTAAGCCATGTGCTACTCCTTCCCTCTCACACTGCAGCACTCTGTCATTTTACCGCTATCTCCTCTCATGGACAGCAAGACCTTCACAGCTGCAGGAAAGAATTCTACCTAGCTTTGTAAAACACATTTAATAAGTAGTTATTAAACTGAGCTATAAATATATGACATCTTTATAAGGTTTTTAAGAAGCTTTTGTTGAAAATGTCCGTAAATACAAATTGTATTAGGTATAAGGACTCATGCGCTCTTCCTATGATACAACATATGGCTTTACTGCAAAATTCTTAGCAGATACCCAATAGTAAGAAAAGCAGAAGGCACAAAACTCAGCGCCATCTCTGCTCCCACCAGAGACAGACACTACTGCCCACTCCTTTATTCTCAAGCTTTCACTCATGACTAACATGGCGTCGTACAAACATTTTCACGGGAAAATGAGTTTAAATGGCACAGCACGGCCACATGGCAGGTTTATAAAACAGCTAAACACTCCTTTGCTACTGAATATTCTCCAGTATAGTCTCCAGTCTTTTACTGTAAGAATTATTTAAAATAGTAAACCACTGGCCATCTCTAGACACGTCACCAAGCCAGGCCCCCGGAAGTGAGAGTCATCAAGAAAGAGACAGGTCCTCTATAGCCAGGCT
This sequence comes from Chionomys nivalis, assembly GCF_950005125.1. Taxonomy (NCBI): domain Eukaryota; kingdom Metazoa; phylum Chordata; class Mammalia; order Rodentia; family Cricetidae; genus Chionomys; species Chionomys nivalis. The sequence goes on from NC_080090.1 coordinate 10,129,513, forward strand.
GGCCTGCGACTGGCATGTAGATGAGAAGACCCTGGATCTCAATCCCCTGCCTCTAGCTGGGGCACAGGTCCTGAGATCACCACCATGTATGTGACAGTGGGCTGGGGAGCGTGAGTATCTCTAAGGTTCACGTGCTGGCTGCTGCATTGCCCTACCAGAATGCCCTCTGCAGGCAAGGAACAACACAGCAGCTCTGTCAGCAAGCTGCCTGGACTAGACATTAGCAATTAGTCATTTTATTAATCATCATACCATCCTGTTTAATTTCCACTGTTTTCACCATTGGGTAACAATCTTGAATGTGACTGTTGGTGTTTTTGGAACCTTCTGGGCTCACACAAGTTCCCTAACATGAATTATAAAAACCAGGTTTCCAGGCAGGAAAGGGGCTGTCCTGGCGCCTCCAGCTTCACTCTCGGCAGCCGGCATGGAGCAGAGTTCGATACAGATCACATGCTCTCCTGCACCGCTAACCGTGAATCACACAACCAGGACAAATCTTTCCTGCAACACTGAGCATGGTCTGCTTTCTTCAGAATCAAGACGCACCCTAACAAATGTACACCCCCAATCAACATCGTCATGACAACAACATTACCTAAAAACTGTAGGTCATTAAATCTCTAACATAAGTAGAGAATACCCGAAATATTGATCATTCGCACATCAAGCATAAGTGATATTTTCTAGACCCCTTTGAAGCATAGGAAATTGCAATTATTGAACCATCTTAAGCTACAAAATAGTAACTCATAACGTTTAATTAAACCCCTCTGTCTCTCATTTTAATTTATTGGTTTTCTACAAGACTGCACAGTAAATATGTGAACTTGCCTGAGTGGAATTAGAACTTGGATTTAACACAGATGATATTCCTAGAGCAATGGGAAAAGTCACCTTTGACCTAGAAATTCCCACTTCAAGACATCTGCCCTACAAATAATTATTAAAAACAAAACAAAATAAAAATGCACAAAGATACATACATGCAAGTAACTGAACAGTTCACAATGCAAGTAGGAGAGAAAGAGTTGCATCATGGGAAATGTGAAGTACCAATCTGCAGCCATGCATGCTCACCACATGCCTACCACCCTAAGAGACATGCATGTTCACCACACATCTGATACCCTAAGAGACATGCATGCTCACCACATACCTCCACCCTGAGACATGCATGCTCACCACACACCTCCACTCTAAGAGACATGCATGCTCGCCACACACCTCTACCCTGAGAGACATGCATGCTCGCCATGCGTCTGCCACCCTGAGTGCTGTACATATGTGGCAATTTAATCTTCTGTAGGTCCTACTAAGTGCATAGTCACCTTGTCTCTATTTTGCAAACAAAGAAACTGAGGCACAGAGGCTAAGCAGTGTGTCCAAGGTCACAGAACTGGTGACGGGGAGACAGAATTCACACTCATTGACTAGTCCTTGCTCTGTATTCCAGACTGGCTTTGAGTTTATAATCCTCCTGCCTCAATCTGGGATTTTGGGTACCACTACACCCAGAGAACTCTTTCTTCGAAAGAGAGAGAGACAGAGACAGAGTCAGTCCGTCCACCTCACTGTGCACTCTACCTAGCCCTGGCCTGGAACTCACTGTGTAGACCAGTCTGCCTTGGACTCACAGGTATGTGCCTGACTCTGCCTCTTGAGTCTGGGGTGCCAAGTGTGTGCCACCACACAGTGTACATGACCTTTTATAACACAGCTCTGTTTACACTCAGAAAGGTATCTCGTGTACATTGCTAAGATGACAAGCAGACCAGAGGCAACATTAAGACCTGTTTACATTAAAACACAAAAACAGGCATACCGGGCATGGTGGCTCAGGCCTGTTATCTCAGCACGATGGAGCTGGGGCACAGAAGGAGACTATGCCCATAGGAGAAAAGAAGCATCTGCTTCTAGGGCCAGGGCTGAGCATCAGCACAAACAGGAAGGCTCTCTTCACGTCTATGGAGCTAGAGTCCGTGTGCTAATAATTTGAAACTCAGATAATAGAAAGAGGTCTGGTGGAGAAGTTCCTTCACGGTCTGCTCTGCTCTCATAGCCTGGGCTTCTAACCTGCTCGTCCCTTTTATCCTGAGACCCTTCCACACACTGAGCATTCCGCTGGTCACCAGGCTTCCATCTCAGGGACGCTAACACTTACAGCCTTGACTGAACTGTTTCCCCGCCTTGCTCCCTCAAGCAGAGTTAAGGAGAGCATTAAAAAGAAGTGAATGCTTGAAGCCTGTCTTCTAAGCTTGCTCTTGGACACAGGACTGTAAGTAAGCTAGGCAAGTCTCTACCACTAAGACACCTGTGACTCCTGCGGCCCTCCTGACAACGCTTCTGTTGTAGCCACTTCTGTCTTGGTATTAATAAGCATCCCAAAAATTAGGAACTGGCTCAGTCAGAAAAGTGCTTGCCAGGCGATCTTGGAAGCCCTCATAGAAGCTGGGGGCAGTGGCGGTATGCTTGCTACCCCAGCACTTGGAGGATCCCTGGGGCTTGCGGGCTAGCCAGACCAGCCTCCCGGGCAAACTCCAAGTAAGAAACCCTGTCTCAACAGCACAATGTGGACAGCTCTCTACAGTTGACATACATGCACACACACTATCTCCAATTCCTATGTCCAAAACTGAAGCTCTGGTTTTCCCTACAACTTGCTAAAGGCCCCTTTTCAATGTTTTAAGCCAATGACCCCGGGAATCTTGTCAGTCAGTTCTACCTTTGAAATGCAAACAACAGAAAGTGAGTATGGGCACAGACTTTCAGATGCTAACAAACATCCTAACACCAGCACACAGCAGTACATAGCAGCACACACCAGCACACACCAGCACACACCAGCACACACCAGCACACACCAGCACACACCAGCACTGCTGTGGTCTGGACATGGACGAAGCGGGCCTCCCACAGATCACAGGCTACGACTTAGGTCCCAGTGTGGGGCTACTAAGAGATGGAGACCTTTGAGAGTGCTGCCAGCAGGAGCTCACCTTTGGGGAAGGAATTACTGCAGTTCTCAAGGGACCCTAGGCTCACATTCCCGCCTTGTCTTATAAAGGAGCCCAGCACTGTGCTGCCTTTCCCTGGGAGGTCACAAGGACCAAACAGACTCTAGTTCCATGGTCCCGAACACAACTTCTTGCTAAGGTGCCTAAGGCGTCTACTCAGGGCAACAGAATGGGCTAATGTGAGCACCAAGCACCATAATTCGGTATAGTTTGCTGCAAACCCTGCAAGTTGTTCTTGTACCTTTTTTCTGTTTGGTCACCAAGTACCACTTTCCACAAAGTAGCCACAGTGGCCCTTATGCTGACTCCTCTGCTTAGCATCCCCAACTATGGCTCCTCTTGCTCAGTCAGGTTCTCACAAACAGGGTTCTCACAAACAGGGAAAGTGGCCCGTGAGACACCATGGGCCCTGCTTTCCAGCTTCCCCCTACTCTGCTCAGCCACCCTCATCTGGCTGCTGCTCAGCCACCAAGCACACTCCTGGCTCCAGGCTTATGTGATTTTCTCTTGCCGAGGCACTCTTCCCCACAAACACACACTGTTCCTTCTCTCTCATCAAATGCCCGTTTCTCAGTATGGTGACCGCCAGTGAGAACAACTCCCCCATCCCTTGGCGTACTGTTCTCCCAGTTTCTTCCATCCGCGTGTCTTCTCCTGTGTGTTTGCTGTCTGCTCCTTGTGAAACACCGTGTGGGCTCCATGCAGGCAGACTCTTCTGTGTTATTCAGTGCTATGTTAGAACTATATCTGTGCCCCCAGAAAGCTCTCAAGAAGCTTCTAGCTGCAGTAAAAACAGAGAGTGAGAGACTCCACACATTCCAGATAGTTCTGTAAGGTCTGGGCAGCCAAATCTGTACATCATAAATACTTTAAGTTCAGCAGAACTATTTAAACTGACAACGTGACATTTTATAATTATTTCTTTAGGGGTGGGGGGTTGCCACGATGCATGTGGAAGGGGGAGGACAACCTGCAGGAGTTGGTGCTCTCCTTCTACCGTGTGGAACTGTGCACAACATCTTCATCCATGGAGGTACCACAAAAATGACCACAGTGGGTAAAAGAACACACACAGCTAGCAACCAGTTCACTCTACTGCTTGATCCAAACCTGGGAAGACCACACTGTCCGTCATCTTTCGCTGACTCTACATCAGCCCTTGCTCTGTTCTTAGCTCACTACAGCCCAGCTGTGCAGAACAGTTTGTGTCAACTGACATCAACCTAAACATACGGGGTTGGGGGGGGGGTCAAATAAGTAATTGCCTACATCAGATTGAGCTGTAGGTAAGTCTGTGGGGGCATTTATTTGATTAATTATGAATTTGGGAGAGCCCAGCCCATGGTGGGTGGTGCCATGCCTGGGCTAGTGGTCCTGGGCTCTATAAGAAAGCAGGCTGAGCAAGCCACGAAGAGCAAGTCAGTAAGCAGCACTCTTCTGTGACTTCCGTGCTGCCCTGAGTTCCTGCCCTGACATGATGCATGTAATCACAACATGTGAACGAACAAACCCTTTCTGCCCCTCGTTTCTTCTGTTAAAGCAACAGAGAGCAAACTATGACACCACCTCCACACAACAATGAGCGACCTTTTTAGTTTGTTTGTTTGAAATTGGGTCTCGTGACACCTGGGCTGCATCAGGAGTGACCTTCTCCTACTTCTGGGATGACAGCTAGTGAGTGACCTCATGGAGTGTGAGTCAGGCCTTACCCTGCAGGACCAGACTCCGCCCACTTCTCCACAGCCCTCAGCATCACTGCTGTCCTTCACCTACAACCACAACCCAACCACGGTCTCCTTTCTCGTTCATCAAACACTCTGTTGTCACGCTGCCCACGTGCAAATGGTAAGGGTTTCGTGACTCGGAACTCTCCCAAATGTCCCCATTTCAGAGTGGGCTCCTTGAGTCCATGAGCAGCCCCTTCACTGGGACCCATTAGGTCACCCTGTGTTAAGGATCAGACTGGAGGGCCCACTTGTATCTATAACTTCGTTGCTTTTTGCTTCCTCCTGTCTGACTCCACAGCAGCAGCTCGGGTTCTGAGAGGGCAGGCTCTTGCCCTGATTTCTTCGCTGGGAACCCAGCTCCCTGTGCAGCACACACGCAATCAGTCTGTTCAGACAGATGGACTGAGGGAGACTATTGCACTGACAGACGTCTACAAAGTTAAGTCACAGACATTGGAAAAGGAGAGATGTTCCTTCTAGATTTACAAGTCCATGACAGTCTTCAATCATGTTTCCCTTTGGTCAAGACAGCTTCCAAGAGCAGGAGACCTGACATCAGCGCACTGTAACCCTGGCACACCACATTAAAGCAGCATCAGCTACAGTCTCAGTTCTGAAAGGTAGGAGGGAAGATAGCAGAAGCAAAACAAGTGTAGCATGGGGAACCAAGAGGAGGGAGGCTTAGCTGCACACAGCGGCGGTAAGCGAGGGTCGGAGCTTCGCCGCAGATAATCTCCAACATGAATAATCCACACCGGGTAATAGAATATTGGCCATAATTACCTTCATCCTACTGACCTTGTTCTAAATTATTATGGATTATTACTACGCAAGTTATTTTGTTCCACACCAGAGGTGGCTGTATTCTGCTATCAGATGACATGACCTCTAATTCAATAATGTCTGTAATGCACTGGTATCCTCAGATAAAAGCTGTCTATAATGTCTGAACAAAGGTGAATTAGTTATCCAATTCACACACGCAATTAACTCTCTTAATACCTGTGAGACCGTGGAGCCCCTCTGAATTTCCTATTAAATACTGCATATGGAGGTCTCCCCTCCATCTGTAGTTATCTTGTGTGGACTTCATGATAACAATATTAGTACTTTATTGCCCCCATCAAAAATCTTGCATTAGTTATCATGAGAGACCTCATTCCAGAAAGAAGTACCTCTTTTTTTCTGAGAAAAGGGTATTAAATTCAAATGTTACACCTATTAGTAAAATAAAGTTTTGTATTCCCAATATAAAAGTAAGGATGCCTTCATGAAATATGGAAAATAATTTAAATTTTCTTCATTATTTTAAGAACAGTTGTTTACATACCAAAAGGCATTATACATTATGTGATTTTATATTTGCATGCTGTAGTCACCTAAATAAAAGAATATTTATTTAAATTCAAGTATTAACAGTAAAAACCAAATCAACATAGAGCCTTCTACCACTGGTTCCCTAGGAGGTGGCTGAGGGCAGAGCCCGCACCTCGGCTTTGTACTCGCATGAGGTGCCAACGGCTGTGTTCACGGGGCTCAGATCAGAAAAGTGAGGCAATGTCGAATGTTAAGCAAACATCCTTGCTTTCCCTGTAAAGGAAGCAATTAATTAATTCTGCAGGGGATGCTTTTTAGTCCGCTAACATAAGTGCAGCTTTTTAGTGCAGACAAGGGAACAGAACTCGGTCTCTAAATAAAGCCAGCTTGCTCAGCAGGCGCTCACATTAAAGTTCCCATCGTGTCGGGGAATTCCAGAGCAAAGGGCACGCATTAGGACTGTCCCACGTTCAGGTGGAGCTGGCTGGTCACCTGGGTCTTCCTCTTTACTCAAAACTCACAGCAAGGAGGTTGAGCAGGCTTATGAACCCACACCAGAGCACAGGGCAGGTGACGCTCTACCCTGGCCACAGTGGGACCGGCCAACCCACCTTCAGCATGCTGCAGCACGAGGAACACGGACTCCTCCGAGATGATGTACTTGTGCAGACACACCATGTTGGGCACGCAGCGGGGGATGATGGTCTTCCTGTGCCTGCTGCACTCGCTGCTCTTCCTCAGACCCTGACAGAGAACAAAAAGGTCAGTTGTACCCGCGGTTGCCTTTGGAGCCTGCTGTGTTCAGTGTTTACCAACCACGCTAATCTATCCGAGTTACTCGGGCTTCAGAGAAACCACTCATCTGCTGCTCTGTGCCCCTCAGTCCCCGGAGGCTCTGCTGATGGCATCTGGCGTGAATCCAGACAACAGAAGATGCCACAAAGCTGCCATTAAAATCAATTACGTGGGTCAGTGTTTTTATTAGCGATGCTCTCAAACTAAGTCATCAGGATGACATACAGTTATATCTCTGCGACCTCTAAGTTTGATTTTCCTTATGTACGTCTTTAAGGCAGCAACCAGTTCTAGTCACATTCTCCAGACACCAGATGCGTCCTGGATGAAGCAGCAACTTTTAAATTCTATTCCAAACACGAGCGACTAATGTCCACAAGGATGGGAGATTTTTCTGGTGTTAAACCCTGGTTTTAAAACCTGGGTAAACACCATTGGGTGTGGTGGCATGGAATGTTCACAAAAAGAGGCAGGCTTCTCACATGTCAATGTGACCATCTGTCATGCCTGACCAGCAAAAAAGGGGGATGCCCAAGACAAGCAGCCTCCCTTTTGGGTGCTAGGGGAATGTTCAGTCGGGACATATTTCGAATACATACTATCACAACCCATTCCAAAAACAATTTCGAAAGTTACTCATTTAACTACATACTGAATTCTGGCCAAGGAACAAGCCAAGGGCAGTTACCCCTTCCCACAACCCAAGGAGACCCAGTGCGACCCTCACGAGTCCCAAGGAACACATCTGAACACACTTGGTCCTCGGATACATTCATATCACACATTTTTTAACGTAAAACTTCCCAAATAGGAACTATAGCATGTTCATCAACTATGAAAAACAGAAATATAGATCACCATCAACATAAAACACTCAAATACCATGAGAAAACACTACTTTTTCTTTGAAGATCATGGGTTTTTTTTAAGTTTTTTAAAAATCTTTTTCTTTTCTCTCTTTCTTTCTTTCTTTTTTTTAAGACAGGGTCTCATTGTATAGCCCTGGCTGTCCTGGAACTCACTCTGTAGACCAGGCTGGCCTCGAACTCACAGAGCTCCACCTGCCTCTGCTTCCTGAGTGCTGGGATTAAAGGCGCGTGACACCACCGCCCGGCTGAAAGTCATTTTTTAAATTCACTAAATGTGCACGTTGTACTCACCTTTAAAATGAACGTCTGTTCTGTCCTTGTGTCCATTACAAGTAAAACCTGCACAGAGCACAGCAGCAGTTGTAACAAAACATAATAAAGCGTCGACTCTTTGAGAAGCTAAGAGTTCCCCCAAAATTCTAATCTCTGAATAGACTTTTTAAAAATCTTAACTCACAGGACCCGAACAGCCATGTCCAAAATAAATTTTATTATAATTTCCTTTTCTAAAAATGCCATAGCACAGAAACATCCCTGTTTCCTGGATTTATCTTTAGAATATACTCCTTGAAAGTCCAGGCCATCACTAGGCACGGTGCACACACAGCCGGTGCGTCTGGAAACTGGCCACAGAGGGAAGGCCAGAACAAGGCTATGGGCAGTTCTAGGTCAGCCTTGAAAGCAGGCGAAACCCCAAACCAAGGTGGAGTAGTAGGTTAGGGAGCAGTCAACAGTTTCCTCACATGGTAAATAGGATGTAATTTATTAAAACTGATGAAGTTCAACTTCTAAAATCTCTTAGCAACCCTCTGTAACATGATCTTAATAACTGAGACTTGAGCACCATCTCAGGCATCCTTTGAATATTGCTTCCACACTCTGGACAGGAGCCTAGCTCCCCAGTCCAAATCAGCAGCAAGTCCTGCATCCTGCTGACTCTATCCTCAACCTTTGCCTTGCCCTGTCTCCTTCCACTAAAGCCCCCAACGGAACCAGAACCAGCTCTGCCCAGCTGGCAGCAAAGGCCTCCCAGGAAACCCCCTGTTCCCCTCTGGACAGCTGTGGTCAATTCTCAAAACACTTTCTTTGTAAGTGCAGTTCAGCTGTATCCTGTCAGCAATCTGAAAGAAGAGACCCAACTCCATAAAGACCAGGACCATCTCACACACTGCCCCTCGAATGGCCATCCCTGCCACCCTGGGACAAGAAAATGGGGACAAATCCTACCACAGTGGTTTATTTCTGCTAAATACTACGGCAGAGATAGGCCACAAAGGCCAATTAGCAAATATCCGAGGCTTTGCAGGTCCACGAGAGTCCACTACCACCTTGGAAAGCACCATTTCAGCCAGCCAACAACCACAGCCTCAAATTGGGGAGAACTTCCACTATAGAAATCAGTGAACACTGCAAATGGGACTTTTCCCCAGCAGCCCCCACTGGAAGAGGCACAGCAGGCAAAAGTTGCCTCTTCGGCTTGGAAACAAGAGTGGTGAGGAGACAGAGCTGCAGGTGAGGGGGTGAGGTCGGGGTGGCAAGCTCCATCTTAGGCACAGGCATTACAGAAGGCTGTGACATCTTCTGCGACCACAGTGTCCCCTGAGTGCCTGAACTGCACTATTTAAGTCAACCTGTGTTACAACAATGTTTTCCACACAGACACCTCCAGATGTCCAGCAGAGTTCCCAAACTCAAGCTCCAAGTCTCTCAATTCTCCAACTACAGAATCAGCAGCCAAGTCAACAAGCCAACTGCACCTCCTGAGTCCTTTGAATCACCTCCTGCTCCTTCACCTACCTCATTTCAAGCATTTATTGTGTCGGCCATGGGTAATCAGTGTTAATCCCCTCAACAACCGCTCCACACATCGCCGACATTATGGCTCTGGGTGTGAGGCTATGATGAAAGATGATCATGGCGGCCACCATATGTGAGCATCTCAGAGATGATCCGGGGTCATGGTTGCTATCATTACTATTTCAGCTTCTCTCTGGAATGATCTCCCAGCCACTTATCAAACAACTACTCATCTTTCCACATTCAGCTCAAATCTCTCTCTCTCTCTGTCTCTCTCTCTCTCTCTAATACTAATGGCTCTTCCTTTGTCCTCCCATTTCATGTGATACCAACTTCAATTATAACATCTCAAACTCTTCAGTTTGGCTTTGTGTATTTGTCATCTCTTTATGAGTGTGTCACAGTGGGGTGCGTCCCCAGAAATGCTCACACCCCACGCCACACTCTATGCGTGGACTGTGCTGTGGTAGAAAGGACTTCATAGATCACCCGGGTCATCTGGGTGGGTTCTATCTAATCACATCAACTTCTAAAAGCGGAGACTACATCCTGACAAGAAGAATGGGAAGGACAGAGTGAAGTGGTGGAGAGGGGCGGTCTGGCTAAGATGTAGCCCACCCACAAAGGCAAGAACCAAAGGGGCACATCTAGTGGCTCAGAGACAGTCTGAGGGGAGCAGGCAAGGCTTAGGAGAAAGAGCAACCCTCAGCTGACGAGCAGCAAGGGAACAGCTCATTCCGACAACTGCAGGGGCAGCAGCCTGTTAGCCGAGTGCACATGGGGCAGGTCCTTCACAGACTGCAGGAGAGCGGTGTCACCAGTCACGTGAGGCCTGGGGCAGGCCTCTGACTTACACGACTTTAATGTTTATGTTTACTGTCTCCAGACAGCTGAATCTGCCATGACTGGCCATAGTGGCCATAGGTAGAAATGATGTTTCCCCATAAGCACACAGCTAGCAGGTTCAAGTCTAAGATCATAGAAGGCAGACAGCAAGGTGGGAATGGAACTTCAAAAAGCAGCCAGGAGCAGGGACTCCCCACAAAGACCCAACCTCAACGCAGGAGAACAACTCCGTCGAAATTTTCCTTCACGTCACACACAACACTGGGCCTCAGAGAGCTCAATCACGGGACACTCTCAACATCCTAAACAAGTGTGCATTTCTAGTCAACAGATGTTGAAGCTGAGAAAACGACTGTACCATGTTAACTGACCCTGCTCCAAAAAGAAGCTACCAAAGAAAGAAGGGAAAATCTGTACTGGAACAGTGAGCTCCGAATGAGCGCTCTCTCTCTCTCTCTCTCTCTCTCTCTCTCTCTCTCTCTCTCTCTCTCTCCTGAACTACTCTGCATTTGTGCAGACAATCTGCTGTTTACATCTGAATTTAGAACCTGTACAACATCTTCCAAGTCTGTACATCTGTACACACTTGGAATACTATAGGTAGGCATGAAGGCAGCAAGAAAAAAGGACATTACAAGGAAAGAGCAGCTCAGATGTGAGACAGAACGACAAGGTGGTAGGTGGCCATCCATCCACTAAACAGGAACCACCATGAAAGACTGAGGGAAAAAATCCTGGAGAAGGCCTCAGGAAGCCATCGGTCACTGTCACGAACTACTCAAGACAGAAGCCAGCTGGCTCCACGTCAATCAGATGACAGGGAAATGGGGTTGACAGAGCTGGACCTTTCTGAAGTAAAGATGACAGGAGGAAACACTGAAAGAAAGGGGATGTTGGACCTCAGTTCAGACAAAGCTTTGTCTTTTGTTACTTACACAGGGAGAAAGCTATCCTTTCTTAACTGCCAGCAGGGCTGCTGACACAGTCTCCAGAAAAAAAAAAAAAAAATGACCCTCCAAGGAACGGAAATAAACTCAGAGCCCTTGAGTCCTGAAGGTGAGAGCGCAGTGGCCCGTCCCTCTGGAAGGCTGGCGGACACTTGTGGGCTTTGGGGAGGCATCTGTGCTCCTAGCATCTCATCTGGGTTTACATCTACTCACAACTCTACGTCACTCCCCGGAGAGCCAATCGTGTTTGCATGAGATGGAGAACACTCTCTGGGGGAAAGGTAAGACCAGAGAATGTCATTTTCTTACTGGAAGCCCCTGGCAGGCAGAGAGAATACACCTGCAGGGTTGGAGGTGGGGCTCCTCTCTTTGCTAGGCCCATTGTCATCAAGCAGATCCCAAAAAAGGACAAATGAAGACGGACACAGGTGGCGGGAGCGGCAGGGTGAGGCAGCCTTTCTCCTCCCGAGTTTGCCTGTGACTCAAACAGCGTTCACATTGAGGTAATAAACACAAGAACATATGTGATTTTTTTTAAATGTGCCCTTTGACTGTCAATTTCTCCCAAACAGGTGTTGCCTAAATGATTATAAATTGGCCTCTGGGTACACCTCTTCAACTGAGCCATACAGGGCTGGTGATAATATAATTAGACCTAAAAACATCAGGCTGGTGAGTGCTCTCCATCTGTTTGGCGATAATGTTTAGTTAACAATAGTCTTTAAAAGAAGCACCTTCAACTTCCATTCTTGAAGTTATTTATAGCACCATTCTTAACACACCAGCACTCCCGCTAACAAGAGCTTTAGCCACTTGGAAATTATTAGCCATACGGCTGTACTCAAAGAGAAACGGCTTCATTTAACATCTGCATCTCTCCACGTTTACACGCTGCAGCCTCACTCAAGTCGAGTCCTTAATGAACAGTGGTACAGCATCAATATCATAGCTGCACACACCAAGATCATAAGGAGCCAGACATGTTTTTAATGCCAACAGTAGGCCAATCTGTAACGAAGCTGTCAGCATAAAGGACAAAATAACAGTGTCTTTAACCCTCAAATTGAATTCATTCATTTGTAGACTCAAACGCAATTTAAAAACTGCGCATGGGTTTGCTCACCTTCATAAAGACAAAAATCTAATTTGTACTAATTTGATACAATTGTCTTTCCAATAAAAGGCTCCTAAAACCATCTTTTATTTCATGATAAAACAGCTACTATTACTAACATTGTCATGAAATAATTACCTTGAACGGCATATCTTATTGAAAGAACACAATTAACATATTTCTCTCTTTCATTTTTCATACTTACATATCAGCACTATATTAACATATGGCCTAACAGAAAGGATCACTCCATCTCTGCCCACAGTAATACAAACCATGACTTGGGGAGGGGCAACTTAGGTTCCTGACTAACCTCATCTGTGCTTCAATGCCACCAGGACCATGACCCTCATCCACTCTTCCTTCATAGCAGAAGGGAAAGTCCCAAGTGGTTACAGTCTGCAGTTCTGCAAGCCAGAGTAGAGAGATATGCCAGCTAACCACACCGCACCTCTAACCAGAGTAGGGAGACATGCCAGCTAACCACACCGCACCTCTAACCAGAGTAGGGAGACATGCCAGCTAACCACACTGCACCTCTAACCAGAGTAGGGAGACATGCTAGCTAACCACACCGCACCTCTAACCAGAGTAGGGAGATATGTCAGCTACCCACACCACACCTCTAACCAGAGTAGGGAGACATGCCAGCTAACCACACCACACCTCTAACCAAAGTAGGGAGACATGCCAGCTACCCACACCGCACCTCTGCAAAGACAGGGTGGAGCCCACGGTATCAAGGGATGATTCTATTTTAATGATATGAACAAGACTAAGTCTGAAGAGAAGAAAAGAGATCTACACACACACACACACACACACACAGGCGTACACACACACACACACCAATTTCAGTGAAAGGGTAATACAAGCTCTCAGGGTGGGACTGTTGCCTATTGCCTGAATTTTTTTATTTAATTTAAAAGTTAACATCAGATTCTGCAAGTCTGAAAAATTAACCAAATAATCTGGAAGGAAATTCTTGCCTCCATATTGGTGGTAATGTGTAGGACTCCATGTTTACAATACCCTCGGGAGAGCCACACTGGACAAACACAGCCTGGCCCTGAACTGTGTCACCACAGCACTTACGCTGTTGGCTGGATGAGAGCCGAGTAAGCTTTTAGCAAGCTACACCACTGGGACACCCTTCTCTCTCCCTCTTCTCCCCACCCCACCCCCTCGGAAAGGAAGAGAGAACAAGAAAGAACCTACAGAAAACATACACACCACTTATCTCATAGTTCAGGTGAGAAAGACGTCACTACATGCAACACTCTCTTGAAAACAGGTCACACTGGACTGGACTACAATTAGGCAACTTTTTAGGTAATTTGTGTTGCCACATTAAAAGGTCACCCCTTGCAGAATCGGCTGGGTACAGCAAACCTCCAGCACTGAAACTTGGCTGTCCTCAGTAACATGACGGTGGTTGCATGCTCTCCATATTCTGACCTAAACACACCTCAGTTTGCATTCTGACAATTGCATGTTCCCACACTGACTGTTAACCCCAGAGAAAAGGGCAGGCATCAGACTCCTTTGACAGCAACCCTCTCTCACAAGCACCACAGAGACAAGCCATGATGTTTCAGTACACTGTCCTCAACGCTGACAGCGAGAGCTGAGCCACTGCACTCATCCAGAAGTTACAACCAGGAGAGCACGCCGGAAAGATGTTTCTCCGGGTGGATCAGCCGCCATCTGCCTTTGGCTTCCCAGAAGTTCTCTGATGAGAACAGAAGTCTGAAAAGTAAACGTGACCTGGATCCTCAACTCCAAGACATTCCTGCCTCCTACTCTCAAGAAGCTGTTTCAGCACAAATGCATCAGACTTCTGGAATTCACTCACAATATTTTTAAGTATCTTTAGATGGAACCAAAGTTTTCTTTGGGCTTGTCTTCCTTCCAACCTGACATATCACTATGAAGCGAACATATAACCCACAGAGCCCCCCCCCCCCCCCGTGAACAGGAGTCACAAGTCACCTGCTCCTTCAGACAAAGCAGAGTGGTCTTGAGGCAGGTTGAATTCTTCAATACCGTATTTAATCCAGAAATATCTTCCAAAGTAGAGAACAGCTTATCAAATCTACCAGAACTGTGTGAAGTTAGCATTCAAGAACTACATATTTTAGCAAGTAAAATTCCAAGTTCCTTAATTTAAAGTGTACAAACATCTGTGAGTTCTATTTCAGTCTACCTAATCACCTAGCTACTGCCTCCACTCCTGCCAAAGTCAAACTGGGACAAAAGAGAAGGAGCTGTTAGGAGGCACAGGCAATGAAAAATGAAACTGGTAAACAACTGCATTTCTAAGAAAACAACTCATTTCATTTTCTTCAAATGCCCAGGCAGCTGCAAAGGTTTTCGTATGCTAATTTTTTAATTAGAAGGTATTTAGGCAGTGGAAGCTTTCATATGCACTTCTGTTTCTTCATCAAACGTGAACTCCCCAACTTAGCATCAGTATAGCTGGTGGCGGCCTGAAGGTTTACCATCTGCTGCTCCCCAAAGTCACGGTGGCCACCTTCAGAACATATGCATCAAAGCCCAGAGATAAGAGACTGAAGAAATACTGCCTAAGTCAGCATAAGGGAGATGATAAAGCCAGAGGCAGGCAACGGGCAAGTTACCAGAAAACACTGAACACTGGGAGGAAGCAATCACATACAGAACAGCATCCAAGGTCACAGGCATGCCTCCAGCCAAACCAAGGGCGAGAGAAACACCACCGCTGAGGGGAGGCGAAGGCTTTTCTTTTCCACAGAAGGCTGATCATACTGAAAATCAACCTTATTCAAAATAAGCCTGCTCTGAGTAGGCTGAAATCTAAGGGTTAAGTTGTTTGCTCAGCCTATGAATAAGGACAGTAAAAGCAAGTGGTTTACACAGACACAAATAGTGCATGCTAGCAAGGACTTCTCTCCCAGGCACTGCAAGTCCAAACATGTCTCAAGGAAGATACGCTGCGGAACAAGTTAAACAAAGTACCAAATACAAACCCTGACATGTGACAACTGAAAGTACCCCTCCAGACACAGTGGCGCATGGTGGCACATGCCTGACAATGTCGTACTGGATGTGAGCGCCCCAGCGAAACAATTCTCACTTGTGAATGTTTAGGTACCTGATCATCACCATGATTTTTTTATTATTAATTGTAATAAATAGCTAAAAATAAAGCAAATGCTTCCAGAGTAATTTATCTCCCAAGAAATGCTGACACTCGTGAGGAATCATAATGTTATAATATTGGAAGGAAAGAATCTTGGTGCTTAGAAAACAGACTTGCAAAATAAAGGCCAATCTAGATGAGAGAGAGAGAGAGAGAGAGAGAGAGAGAGAGAGAGAGAGAGAGGAAAAGAGAGAGGAAAAGAGAGAGGAAAAGAGAGAGGAAAAGAGAGAGGAAAAGAGAGAGGAAAAGAGAGAAAGAAAGGGAGGGAGAGAGGAAGGGAGGAAGAAAGAGGCAGACAAACAGACATTATTACTTAGGGGGATAATCACATTTAGCTGTCATAGATAACAGTATTTGCTCAACTGTTTAACGCTGAATCTCTCAAAAATGTATTCACCTTAACAGAAATTTATCAATATAATATTTCTTTGGTTTTCATTTTTAACTATAGTTAAAAAATATACAATATAATTTTTAGAAAAAAATTATCAAAAACAAAACAATTAAAAATAAAATGAAGCCAGGTGTAGAGCACACCTTTAATCCTACCCTCAGGAGGCAGAGACAGGAGGGTCTCTGTGAGTTTGAGGCCAGCCTCATCTATAGAGTGACTTCCAGGACAATGAGAGCTACATAGTGAGACTCTGTCACCAAATAAAAGATGATGATGATGATGACGATGATGATGATGATGATATTAATGTAAAATGACATCAATAGCATCTTCTAAACAGAGTCTCAAAATGATAATTGGTGACTCAGTTTGTGTTAATGCTAATTTTTTTTAATTTGTATTTATTTTTTGTGCATGGGTGTTTTGCCTATATGGAGGCCAGAAAACTGCACTGCAGGCTTGCCTAGAAGCTGATCTTTTTGGTGTTTTGCTATGGGTATCAGGTCCCCTGTAACTGGAGTTACAGACAGCTGTGAGCTGCCATGTGGGTGCTGGGAACTGAACCTAGGTCCTCTGGAAGAGCAGTAAGTGCTCTTAACCCCTGAGCCATCTTCCAGCTCCTAGAAGCTGGTGTTAAGGAGGTATTTTTTCAACTGCGGCTCCCTCCTCTTCAGTGACTCTAGTTTGTGTCAAGGTGACACAAAGCCAGCCAGCACATACAGTCATGAAAAGATGTTAAATGGACGTCACGAAAGCAGAAAGCTCTGCTCTGCAAAGACCATGTGAGCACAAACCACTGCCCGAGAGCCAAACTCAGACAGACTCTGCAAACTCAGAAGCAGAAGCCTGACTTTAAAGTAGGCCAAACAGGAGTAAAGCTGGGGCCTGCCACCGTGAAGCCAGACAAACACAGACAGGAACTGTCTTCTCACTCACATCCAGAGCTAGAAAAATGACCTAGCAGAGGTCACCTGCAGAGCAGGGTTCTGAGGCTGGAGATGGCGGTAGGTGGGGCTGACAACAAGTAATTGTATAATTCAGAACAATTGATAAAGAAGCTTTGGGGTATGCTCAGCTGTTGCTGAGTTGTGAACTAAACACTCCATGTGGGGTGTACCCTGCTCACTGCACACAGCACCCATGTACTGAAATACTACACTGTGTCCCATAAATGCATGTACAATCATTGTATGTCCGTTAAAATTCTCCTGGGATGGAGCTGGGTGGTAAGGCATCTGCACAGCATGGAAGAAGCCCTGGGTTCAACACCAAAGGCTGAGGAAACTCAGAGCACGTGGCTCTCCTGCACAGCTGGTGGAAATGAGGACCTCCTCTGGAAGACAGCTGGACGGTTTCTTACAAAATTAAGTCTTCCCTCTCCATGTTATTGACAGAGGTTTCTGTCCCGCCTGCAGCCATTCAGTCCCAAAGAAACACACAGAGGCTTACGTTAATTATAAACTGGTTGACCTAGTAGCTCAGGCTTTCTTATTAACTAATTCTTATATCTTAAATTAGCCCATTATTCTTGTCTCTGTTAACACATGGCTTGGTACCTTTTATCAGCGAGGCATTCTCATCTTGCTTCCTCTGCGGCTGGGTGACAATTGCAGAATCACTCTTTCCTCTTCCCAGAATTCTCCTGTTCTTGTCATCCCACCTCTACTTCCTGCCTGGTCACCCTACCTACACTTCCTTCCTGGCTACTAGCCAATCAGCATTTTATTAAAATACAAATAACAAATCTTTACAGGGTACCAGACCATTGTCCCACAGCAATGTATAATTCAGCCATTATGTTCCTGCTTTCTGTCAAAGGAACTGAAAATACACCCACAAAGAAAATGCCCAAGAAAGGGACAGCAGCTTTCTTCATAACCACCGGAACGTAGAAACAACCAAGATGTCCTTCGCAGCCTAGAGAGTAAACAAACTATAGTACATTCCCATAAGACTGACGAGCCGGGCGGTGGTGGCGCACGCCTTTAATCCCAGCACTCGGGAGGCAGAGGCAGGTGAATTTCTGTGAGTTCGAGACCAGCCTGGTCTACAAGAGCTAGTTCCAGGACAGGCTCCAAAGCCAGAGAGAAACCCTGTCTCGAAAAACCAAAAAAAAAAAAAAAAGACTGACGAAAGCAGATCACGAAGAGATGAGGAAACCTCCATACACGTAAAAACGTAAAGGAAGGCAGACTGCCAGAGGTGCACACTGTGAGTCCAGCTGAGACACTGGAAAGGCAATACCATGGAGACAGGAAAATGACAAGCAGTACCACGGAGCAGGGAGAGGGTGGAGGGGTGGCCAGAGGAGCGGGGTAACACAACACCTGTGTGACACCACAGTGGTGTGAGCACAAGACATTATACATCTGTACAAAGATACACTGTAGGTAATAGCAAAAACGAACCTTAATATGAATGAAGATATTTAAAATTAAATGTTTTAGGGGCTGGAGACATGGCTCGGTAGTTAAAACCACCGGAAGTGGGTTCCCAGAACCTTCATTAGGCAGCTCACAACTGCCTGCAACCCCAGCTCCAGAGGGTCCTCCACCTTCTTTTAGCCTCTGCAGGCCCTGCACTCACACGCAGATGTATACATCATTTTTAAAAACACAGTAGTTTTACTTTTTAAAAGTAAAATTAAAATTTCACTACATTAGCACAGATCTGTGATCAAGCAGCCTCGGAGCCAGACCAGATCTGGCTAATGCCACCAGGCAGCATACATGACAGGCGAGCACACAGCAGAGCAGCTCGGATGGTTACAGCAAAGTGTTTGCCAGTTGGGAACATGGTCTGATCAGCTGGCCACCTACAGCTGACTGGAGCTAGGCTGCTGTGACTGGCTGAGACTCAGTAACTTGTGATAGAAATGTATGTGATAGTTTGGATTTTGAACACTTCCCAAATGCCCATGTGTTAGAAGCAGCTCAAAGTGATGTCGGAGGTAATGGAACTTTCAGTATAGGGGACAGGACCCAAGCTAAGGACGCGAGGGCATGAGTCTCCATCCTTGGATACCGGGCCCTAGTCCCTTAGCTAAGGAGACACAAAGGCAGGCAGGTAGGCAGGCAGCCTGTCCTGGTAGGCAGTCCACCTCATGTCTTAGATTCAGCCTGGGCTTTTCTTCTCAGCTCCTGTCTATACTGTGAGTCAGGGTGGGGTGGAGACAGATGCCAAGGCCATCAAGTCTCGCATTGCCCTGAGCTAGTTCTTTGGATGATACCCAGAGCAATCAACTCAGAACAGATGTGTATGTGCTCATGCATGTATGCATGTGCCCTTCCTACAGTATTCTTACTACATAGACTATGACATGCCCCTACCAGAGGCATAAGCTCTGAATCTTCTGGCTGAAGTGGGATGGCAGGCAGCTCTTTAGGACGCTAACCTGCTGTCTTCTCAGACTGCCAGCTCTTTGAACATTTGAGTTCTGGTTTCAGTCTGCATGAAGGGCAGCGCAGGCCACTTCCATCTCCACAAGTCAAGCAGCAAAGCCAAGAGCTCATGGGCGGAGACCTCCGAAACCATGAGCCAAAATCAGCCATTCCTCTTTTAAAACTGATTACCTCAGAAATTCTATCAAATCCCAGGAGGCTACATACACTATACAGCTAGTCTTTCAGTTAATTTATGCTCGCAGGTTGTCACTCCCAGGAGCCACACCAAGTAACACACCTTCCATCAGATCGGCACCAGCAGGAGCCATGATGATGGGAATCTCTCTGCTTCCCCGATCAGACTGTTACCAGCGGAAGCCATGATGACGGGAATCTCTGTTTCCTCTCCCTAGATCAATACCAGCAGAAGCCATGATGACAGGAATCTCTTTGGTTTCTCTCACTTTTGCTGCAATCCTAAAACTACTCTAAAAAATGGTATTTATATGTGTTTTCTTTGTTTATAAGTCATTTGACCAAATCCCCAAGTCTGAAGCAAATAACTGTCTCCCACCCTAAAACAAGACAAATGTAGGTTGTTCTGCAGTATATAACACAAGCAGTAACTATTTCACGCACAAAAACCCACTTAAAGTCTCTCCACTCCCAGACATCAACGGCTGGCCCTCAGAGGCACCTCTAGTGTCGGGGTGAGCCTCTATGAACAATACTGCCATCCCTGAGCCGGCTTTATGCGGTTCTTCAGATCCTAGGCCTACATCCCTCCTTCTGCACACCCGCTTCCACGGGCTGTGGTGTGACATCAGGTGCCTAAGGAGACAGCTAAAGAGAGGGTGAACACTAACACCCTGGGTCTACAGGCTCAGGTTCAGGCCGGGCCATTCAATTCCATACTGAGTTATTTATCCCGTTTCTCTGGTTGAATTCTGAAGTCTCCTCATAGTTAAGCAGTTAAGTTCAGATTAAATCTACCCCTTTCAAATCACAGTCTGCTATTACATTTCACTTCAGAGTCTTGTTTGCATCCTCTGAGCAAACCTAACTCTCTCTAGGCTTCTCTACAGACTCTCCCTGCCCGTGCCCTCCACAGACACGCCTGAATCTAGGTGAGATTCCTAGAAGCTAGAATGAGCTCCAGAAAGCAGCGGTCTACCACACACGGGTGGGAAACGGCAAGTGCGGGCCAGTCAGATGCTCGCTCACGATGACAACAGACACGGCAGCAACTCCCTGCCTGTCGATACATGCCTGGGAACTAGGCTGCCTGGGAAGCCTGACTCCCTTTCCAAAGCAAAATGCCTCAAAAGCAAGGAAGTTTTTAAAAAACTATTTTAAATTTTTTAATGAGTTTATTCTTTTATGGAAGATGAGGCCAAAGTTTGGTACTGGCTAAAATGTAGCATTTTGATATAATCCAGAAAATGTACTTAGTATAAGAATGCAATGTGTTCATTGTCCTCCCAACAGTAAAACCCTCACAAAACACAAAGGTATGACACTCATTGTCAAATTGGCGATTTCGTTGACGGCAACCTAACAGCTGCCAAGAATCCACAGGTGTGCTCTGTGGGAGATGTGACAATGGCGGGGGTGCTCTGATGGAGGCTGCAGGTGTACGCAGCCTCAACATCGCTGGAAGTCATCTAGCATCCACACACCTACCTGGGTCCCTCCAGCTGCCCTAGTATCCATGCTCCTACCTGGGTCCCTCCAGCTAGACAAAGAAGAATCATGTGCCAGATGGCACACTTGCACCATTGCCTAACAGGTGCCTGCCACCTGGCAGCATTCAACAGATGCTTCCTATGTTGGTAAGACAAAGGCCTTGAGGGTCTCCCTAAGGTCTCTCCTGAGGTGACATAATCTGGACCACAGAAGGCAACATGAGACTATCTCCAGGACTTCACTGCTGTTTACGGTCCGATATAAAACTGCTCTTACAGCCTTATTTCTAAAAATATCTCAAGAAATTGAGTCCTTTGGAACAACAACAAAAAAAAATCTATAAATCCAATGTATCGAGAATTTTGTAATAGGGTGCTAGATAGATAGGCATATCTTGTATGTAATTAAAAGTAGATTTAATTATCAATGTGTAAGCACTGGAATAACATATCAAAGCACAGAGCACTAAGTAATATTAATGTAACTAAAATGTGTGCCTCTCAAACATCCAGTTACAGGTAGTTTCTTAGAGGCAGCACTCTGAGATAGACCCTGTGCTGCAGGTCCACACAGCAGCCTGTGGGCTAGCTCATACCTCTCCACAGCACTCTGAGATAGACCTTGTGCTGCAGGTTCACACAGCAGCCTGTGGGCTAGCTCACACCTCTCTACAACACTGAGATAGACCCTGTGCTGCAGGTCCACACAGCAGCCTATGGGCTAGCTCATGCCTCTCTACAACACTAAGATAGATCCTGTGCTGCAGGTCCACACAGCAGCCTGTGGGCTAGCTCACACCTCTCTACAACACTGAGATAGACCCTGTGCTGCAGGTCCACATAGCAGCCTGTGGGCTAGCTCACACCTCTCTACAACACTGAGATAGACCCTGTGCTGCGGGTCCACACAGCAGCCTGTGGGCTAGCTCACGCCTCTCTTACAACACTGAGATAGACCCTGTGCTGCGGGTCCACACAGCAGCCTGTGGGCTAGCTCACACCTCTCTACAACACTCTTCTACTCCTCCGAAGTTACCAACAACTCAACACAGCCTGGCACTCTGAGAAACACTTCCCCAGCCTCTTACAGACATGCTCAAAGCTCTCATCTCAAGGAACATCCCCAGTCCAGTCACTGAACCTCAGGTTGCTTCATGCCATAACCAATCCTCCCCACCACCACTCACCACAACAGACGTTTGGAGAAACACTCTGTCTACCACGACTTCCTAGCACACTGTCCTTCCTACACAAAGTCTCATGTGGCTAGACACTAGTGCATCAGCTCAGAGGGAACCAAATACCAGAAAACAAACTCTGATAGAACTCTATGTCATCCCCAAGTCAACAACCATCAACATAATGGACACAAAGTCTACAATACAATGAGCAAAGTCCACAATACAAGTGTTTGTAAGGCAAGAATCTAAAGCCAGGTATGTGATTCTGTAGCTCAGAACACAGGCACCCAGGATTAGTGAAGTGTTCATTCTGCCCAAAAGGATCTGGACACGGTTAACAGCGACATCATTCTGGGGCTGGAGATCATGCACTGATCTCAAAGAGGACCCAGGTTCAGTTCCCAGCACTGAACCTGACGTTGGGCATCTCACTACTGCCTGGAACTCTAGGGTCAGGGCACTATCACTCACATGTACACACCTACACTTACAGACAGAACTGATTTTTCTTCTATTTTACAGTGGGGTAGAAGGATGTATGTCTGTGCACCATGTGTGCTCAGGATGCCACAGAGGTCAGAGGAAGGAATCGGCTCCCTAGAGCTGGAGTTACAGTAAGTTACGACCAAGTGTGGGTGCTGGGAAACAAACCCAAGGACTCTGCAAGAGCAGTAAGAGCTCTTAGCCACTGACCCTTCTCTCCAGCCCACAATCAGAATTTTAAAGGAACAGCTGACATAATAACTATTGAACAGCAAATTATAAAAAGCTGTTTTCTTCACATTTGCAAAGAGTGTCAGAACAGTTCATTCGTGTATGTGTGTGTGTGTGTGGAGTGTGGTGTGTGTGGTGTATATGTGTGGTGTGTGTATGTGGTGTGTGGCGTGTGAAGGCTGTATGTGAGGTGTGCATATGATCTATTTTAGCATATTGTAACAACCCTACAGTGAAATAACTCAGAATTATCAACATAGAAAACAATGCTTTGCTATGCTGTAAATCTACAAAGGAGTGCAGGAGGAAAGCTCCTGGTGATTAACAAGAACCTAATCACACAACACTGAGGCAAATCATGGAGACACAGAGGTGAAAGAGCATCACCCTGATACAGCAGCTGATATGTGGGTACCAGATCCACCATCGGATATCACCCTGATAAGCAGCTGATACGTGGGGACTGGATCCCCCATCAGATATCACCCTGATACAGCAGCTGATACATAGGCACCGGATCCCCATCAGATATTAGCATATTATCAGACATTTGCTGAACACCACAGGACCAGACAGAAGAAAAGCAACACATGGGTTGGAGAAATTGAGAGCACTGGCTGCATTGCAGAAGACATGGTTTCAGTTCCCAACACGCACACGCATACACACACACACACACACACACACACACACACACGGCAGCTCAGAAGCATCTGTAACTCCAGTTCCAGGGAATTTGATGCCTATTTCTGACCTCTGTAGGTACCAGGCACATACAAAGTACACAGACATATATACAGGCAAAGCATTCATACATATAAAAGTAAAATAAATAAGTTTATTTTTTAAAACAATATGAATCAGCACCTCAGAAACAGAAGGGACCCAGACCACAAGGACCACGGCATCCACGCCCTCACCTGCAAACTGACATCTACATTCTAATCCCCAATGGCAGGTGTTGCTGGAGGAGACCAGCACCCCCAGGTCATTAACAGGGCTAACATAAGCTGCCAGACAGCAGGATCCCCCAGGTCACTGACAGGGACACGCAGGGACAAGTTGGGAGGAAGGAAGGACACACAGGTGACCTGTTTTAACCTGCTACCTCCAACTCTAAGACAGTTTTTTAGAAACAAGTCACAGCAGGAGATGATTTGCCTCCTGACATATTCGGCACAAGAGGCAAACAGATAATTAAGTGACTTATAGTATATGCAAAAGTCTGAAAAATATCAGGATAATTGAGAACAACACTTCCTGACTGAATTGCATAAAAATTTCATGTTTATACATTAAGAATGATAGACATGTACATTGAAAATTTCCATTTGTTAAGCAATAAACACAATCACAATAATTTTGCCTTTAAAATGGTATAGTTTGGAGGCATCGAGAATCTCTAAAATTCTCAGGTGCAGTAGGTATTAAGGATAAATGAGATCATGACTTAACTATTCAGTTAATATTAACTAAATCCTTTTCATCACTATGGGGATTTTCTACTTCTGTAGCTTTAAAAATGGTGTTACTCACAAACTGACATATTCATTAGGCACAACTACTTGTATAAAATTTTACTGAGAATGGAATAAAAAAGGTTGATAGAAAACATGAACATCATACAATATGGTATGTTTTTGGATTTTTGTTTTGTTTTGTTTCCATTTCATATACTTTAGAACAATTTGACAAAACTATGCAAAAATGCAGTTTCCCACCATGCTGGCCCAGACACACAACTGGGCCACTGTGAGCAGCCTCCTCCACAGCAGTCCTTGATGCAACACACAAACATGCCCTGACACAGCATCTTGCCACAGGCCATTGCTTACACTGAGGCCTGCTCTTTTGCCATCACTGAGTTTTAGGAGCTCTTTGCATGCTCTGGATAACAGTCTTTGTATGTTCTGGATTGTAACAGTCTTTGTATGTTCTGGACTGTAACAGTCTTTGTATGCTCTGGACTGTAACAGTCTTTGTATGCTCTGGACTGTAACAGTCTTTGTATGTTCTGGACTGTAACACTCTTTGTATGTTCTGGACTGTAACAGTCTTTGTATGCTCTGAACTGTAACAGTCTTAGTATGTTCTGGATTGTAACAGTCCTTGTATGTTCTGGACTGTAACAGTCCTTGTATGTTCTGGACTGTAACAGTCTTTGTATGCTCTGGACTGTAACAGTCTTAGTATGTTCTGGATAGTAACAGTCCTTGTATGTTCTGGACTGTAACAGTCTTTGTATGTTCTGGACTGTAACAGTCCTTGTATGTTCTGGACTGTAACAGTCTTTGTATGCTCTGGACTGGAACAGTCTTAGTATGTTCTGGATAGTAACAGTCCTTGTATGTTCTGGACTGTAACAGTCTTTGTATGTTCTGAATTGTAACAGTCTTTGTATACTTTGGACTGTAACAGTCTTTGTATGTTCTAGATAACAGTCCTTGTATGTTCTGGATTGTAACAGTCTTTGTATGTTCCGGATTGTAACAGTCTTTGTATGTTCTGGACTGTAACAGTCTTTGTATGCTCTAGATTGTAACAGTCTTTGTATGTTCTGGACTGCAACAGTCTTTGTATGTTCTAGATAACAATCTTTGTATGCTCTGGATTGTGACAGTCTTTGTATGTTCTAGACAATAGTCTTTGTATGTTCTAGATAACAGTCTTTGTATGTTCTGGATAACAGTCTTTGTACGTTCTGAATTGTAACAGTCTTTTTATGTTCTAGATAACAGTCTTTGTATGTCCTAGATAACAGTCTTTGTATGTTCTCGATTGTAACAGTCTTTGTATGTTCTCAATTGTAACAGTCTTTCTATGTTCTAGCTAATAGTCTTTGTATGCTCTGGATTGTAACAGTCTTTGGTATGTTCTGAATTGTAACAGTCTTTGTACGCTCTAGATTGTAACAGTCTTTGGTATGTTCTGAATTGTAACAGTCTTTGTATGCTATGGATTGTAACAATCTTTGTAGGTTCTGTATAACAGCCTTGTATGCTCTGGATTGTAACAGTCTTTGTATGATCTGGATTGTAACAGTCTTTGTATGTTCTGGATTGTAACAGTCTTTGTATGTTCTGGATTGTAACAGTCTTTGCATGTTCTGGATACAGTCTTGGTAGCCGTCTTTTGAAGTATTTTCTCAGTCTATTAGACTTGTCTGTCATCCCCTCATAGCATCTTTCACAGTTACAAAGTCCAGCTTGTAACCATCTTGATGGCTAGACTTCATAAATCTGGAACTCAGAAAGGGTCGATCCTGAATTCTACCTTTCTCTTTCAATATTGCTCTGGCTATTTGGGGTCTTTTGTCCCTTCATATAAATTCTGGAATTAGATCACTGATGTCCATAAAATTACCTGTTGAGATTTTGAATCAGACTACACTGAATCCACAGTTCAGGCTGAAAAGAACTGACTTGCTCTTGACAAGGGTCTTCTTACCCATGCCTGAGACTCTCAATTTTTCAATTCTTTGATTTTTTTCATCACGATTAAATAGTCTTCCTTATATAGATAATGTGCATACTTGCTTACATCTATACATCAGAATTTAATTTGGGACACTAATGGAAATTATAGTGAATGTTTGGAGATTAGAGGGAGGGTGGGGTCAAACAGGATCTCATTATGTAACCCAAGCTATCCTCAAACTCAGAATCCTAGGTGTTGAAATCACAGGTATGATGGAGGTGGGTCTTGTATCTTATCTGTTGCTTTCATTGGTTAACTAATAAAGAAAACTGCTTGGTCCTGATAGGACAGAAAATTAGGTAGGCGGAGTAGACAGAACAGAATGCTGGGAGAAAGAAGCCGAATCAGTGAGTCACCATGATTCTCCCACTCCAGACAGACGCAGGTTAAGATCTTTCCTGGTAAGCCAGCTCGTGGTGCTACACAGAATATCAGAAATGGGTTAGATCAATATGTAAGAGCTAGCCAATAAGAGGCTAAAACTAATGAGCCAGGCAGTGTTTAAAAGAATACAGTTTCTGTGTAATTATTTCGGGTATAAAGCTAGCCGTGCTGGCGGCCGGGTGCCAGGAACGTAGCCCGCCGCTCCTATTACAACAGAGTGGCACCCAACGTGGTAACTAAATCCACTTAAAAACCTGAGAAGGCTTAAAAATAAGGGAGAGAGAGTTTAACACAGATTTTTGCTGTTTGTTGGTTGCTGTAGAGAGATTTCCTGATTCGGCAACAGCAGCAGGAAAAAACGCTGCCTCATTTTAAAGCACGGCTTCCTGGGGGCTGTACCGCCAGTGCAAACTCCGGCTTTAAAGCATTTCAATGGCTTTTATGGGACTGGATGTTTCTGTTCCGGCTCAGGATCGGGAGGAAAGTAGCTAAGACCATGCCCTTGGCTCAGCTCTTCCTGCCTGGGCAGATGGCGGAATCAGATTTAGTCAGGCGGGAGAGCATGGCGGATTCCTGTCGCCATACACAGAGATGTTTTCAGACTGCGCAGTGCTTTGCGTGTCAGATTTGGCTGTAACTTGGATGAAAAGAGTTTCTGTGCTGCACACTCAGTCTCACAATTAAACTGCTGAGTGTGGCTCCAATGTGGACTTGCTGTGTGCCTGGAACTGTTCACAGCTCAGGGGCACTAAATGGATCTGAAGCAGGAGCTGACCTCAGGAAGGAAGGATCATAATTACCATAACAACAGCGCAATTAAGGTTTAGACTGGCAGTAAACAGGCAGTACTGTATTACCCCTACATGATGCAACTTAAGTTTTTAAGAAGTGCTTAACATTTTAAGAAGTGCTCCTGGACAGTAAAAAATTACAGATACACAATAGGATGAATTCAGACATAAAAGAACTTTAAATGGATCACAGTGTTGGATGTGTACGTAGGCTTGGGACAGAGAAATAGAAAAAGAATATAGAGAATGAAGTTAATAGTTTTAAAAAAGGGGGTAAAGTCTTTAAAGAGACAGAGTACAGATAATTATAGATTAAGAGAAATAAAGAAAAATAAGCCACGTAAAAATAAAAAATTCACAGAGAGTCTGGATTCTTTGTATTATTGTGTTTTCTTTAAAATTTTTGACTGTGAAGGAGCTAAGTACAAAGAGACATTTCATTATATGGGCTGCCAAGAATGGATATCATAAGGGTATTATGACTTCAGAATTTGGGTCTAAGGACATGATGCTTTGGAAAGGAGTTTCTTCTTTTGTTTTCACAGAGGATGAGACCCTGTGGATTGTTTCTATCCCAATATGGTATGATAGACCACGCCCTCCTGAAAGGTTGCTGTGAACACCCTCAAAAAATTACTTCACTCAACTGCCAACTGAGATGACCCTGGCACGCAGGTTATACCATGAAAGACCTAATTAACAACGCCCCCATTCAGCAGGAAGCAGTTTGGAGAGAAAAAACTGTGTCCATGTTCCCATATATGGTTTATAAATGTTCTTTTACATTTAAAGGGGGATATGATAGATATGAATAATTTGCATTGGTGTGGATTTTAAGGTCAATTTTTTATATGTATATGTATTTCTGATCTTGATTAAGGTATTGTGATTGTGTAGTTCATTTAAAAATGTAATATATAATTAAGAAATATAGGTTGCTAATGGGTAATTATCAATAATAGTCAAATTTGTAGTCATGTTAGTTAGATTTTCTAGATATATAGAGATGTATTTCAGTTAGATAGGCATTCTTCATATCTTTCAAAGACTGCAGAATATGGCATTTAAATGTTTTAATAACTTAGGACTTTTCATGACAATGAGACACATCTGCTCCTGGCAGCACCAATCTACTTCAAGAGGAAGATGGACATCGAAGAGGCTCCTTATGGAGTTGGTTAGCCATTTGGGCACGAAACTGTTTTTGCCTGAACTGATGCATGAACTGGACACAAAGAACCCGCAGAAAAAGGACTGCTGAACTTGCCAAAATGTGAGACGGTCTTTCGGGGTTCCTGACTCATGAAAGAGTCTGCGAGACATTCTGCAGGATACAGCAGAAAGTGACTGAACTATCTTTGGAATTTTCTGCTTCATGGAAATGTCTGCTGGATACTATGGGCCTGTAGGCCAAAGATGGATGCCCCAACGGTACAGAGGAACTTTGGGTAACTGTCTAGGCAGCGAGATGTCTCTGTCATTTCTAGAGTTTTCTTATTTCTTGTTTGTTTAGGAAATATTATATCCTTCTGGAGTCTCTGATGGAGTTGAAGAATGGTTAGTTATAGCTTTCCTTAGTTATGATAAAGGATAAAATAGATATAGATATTGTAACTGTAATTCTTGCTTGATAACTGTTTTGTTATATGTAATTTTACTATGTTAAAGTTAAAGCCTTTCTTTTTTGTTTAAACAGAAAAAGGGGAAATGATGGAGGTGGGTCTTGTATCTTATCTGTTGCTTTCATTGGTTAACTAATAAAGAAAACTGCTTGGTCCTGATAGGACAGAAAATTAGGTAGGCGGAGTAGACAGAACAGAATGCTGGGAGAAAGAAGCCGAATCAGTGAGTCACCATGATTCTCCCACTCCAGACAGACGCAGGTTAAGATCTTTCCTGGTAAGCCAGCTCGTGGTGCTACACAGAATATCAGAAATGGGTTAGATCAATATGTAAGAGCTAGCCAATAAGAGGCTAAAACTAATGAGCCAGGCAGTGTTTAAAAGAATATAGTTTCTGTGTAATTATTTCGGGTATAAAGCTAGCCGTGCTGGCGGCCGGGTGCCAGGAACGTAGCCCGCCGCTCCTATTACAACACAGGTATGCACCACCACATCTGGCTGAGGCTTGGTGATCAAACCCAGGGCCTTGTGCCTACTGGACAAGCCTCTACCACTGAGTTATGTCCTCACCACTCGAGACTATTTTTTATTTCAGATTCTAGTTGATCACATAGGAAAGCAACTGATTATGTTGTATTAGGTTTGTGTCCTCCAGCCTTGATGCAACCATCCATTAGTCCAAGAGTCTGTCAGTTCTTTCAGATTACACGGGAACCTTCCTTCCCAATCTGCACACCACTAGTGCCCTTTTATATTTTTGGAAGGTTTTATAGAGGACTGGCTCAATGAATTCTGTAAACGTTATACTGAATTCTGCTCCAGTTGGGCCTACTGCTTGTTATTTAGGTGGTTAGTAAGTAGGGACTCAATCTCCTTAGCAGACAGATGTGCACTTCCCCGGATGGTCTGTTCCTTCTCTGCGAGTTAACGGCTTTGTCTCTTAGGAAGGTAGTGGAAAAATCATTTGGTGATTAAATTCATCATATCCGAGCTTTCTGCTGCACAAGGTAGAGTGCTATGCCTCCCTGGCTTCTCACACCAAGCTTTTTCTTCCTTAATTATCCTCTCTACAGGCTTAGTAATCTCACTGATGGTCGGAAAACTGGCCTTTAGTTTGGTTAATTTTCTTATTGATCTCTTGTTTTCAATTCCATTGATTCTAGCTTTTCTTCGTTTTGAATTTTTTTAACTCACAGGAAGTCGCAATATATCTCAAAGTGTCCTGTTTACTCTTCGCCTAGCCGTCTACGAGGAGAACCTATACAACATCCACACAACTGCAAGGTCAGGAATTTGACAAAGGTTCTTAACTGCTGATGAGGATATGACCCTGCAGGCAAGCTGTGCAGCAATGAACTTCTCCAGAAACTCTCAGCTCTTGATCTCAGCCAAACAGCCAATCCAGACCTCCAGTGAACTGTATGTGCGCTGTGCGCTGGGACACACAGAGCATGCTTACGCCTCCCACGCTTACAGCACAAGGCGCGGCACCTACACAGAGATGAAGGGAGCCCACCCTCGGCACCCACCAGTTCTCTCGTTTTTCTTCTGCCACCACACAAGGAAAACGTCTATAAGCACATCTGAGAGCAGAAGGGAATCTTCAAAGCTCTCTAGTACGAAGTCCACTAAATGCTTGGCTCCGACCACAGCATATCTCCACTGACATACCCACCATTGCCTGGATACCTCTACTGACAAGAAGCTCATAAGGTCTCAGATCTAGTCCATCTTTGGTTAAGACACCAGTCCCTCAAAGGTATGTCTATCTGGGCACTGGTGGTTCACACATTTAATCCCAGCACTCAGGAGGCAGAGCAGACTGCCTGGTTCCAAGACATCCTGGTCTACAAAGCAAGTTCCAGGGCAGCCAGGGCTACACAAAGAAACCCTGTGGAGGAGGAGGAAGAGGAAGAGGAAAAAGAAGAAGGAGGAGGAGGATTAGAAGAGGAGGAGGGGAGGAAGGTAGGAGGAGGAGAAGGAGGGAAGGAGGAGGAGGAAGAGGAGGACAAGGACAACGAGGAGGAGGAAGAGGACAAGGAGGACGAGGAGGACGAGGCGGTTTAAAAAAGCATGACAGAGCTCCAGTCCTCAAAGACCTGAAGTCTACACATATTTGGTCAGGTGAAAATGCCCTCTCTCCACATCTGGCCTTCCTTTAATAGAATTCTGAAGGCCTTCCTCAGCCTGACCATTTCTGCAACAAAATGGAGGCCTGTTTATCTATGCTCTAAGAGTCCTGGTGCTTCAATTTCTTGTTGCATAAAGGATTTTACGATCCCAACTAAGAAACAGAAGATCACTAAATGATTACTTCCTTCTGTCTGAACACTAAGAAAGCAAACAGCCACTGCATGACTGTCTGTCCCTCTCAATAGACACTCACTGTGGAAAGGTTCTAGGGAGCAGCCCCACGTTACACCAGTAGGTGTCGCTCTACAATGTATTTTAAATTCTTTTCAATTCACTCATTCAACACAGCATGGAGGGCCCATGGTGTGCGGGGCTGATTCTAGGCACAAAGAACGTGGTAAGAAATGAAACAGCACGACACTGATCTTGTGAAGTCCACAGTGTAGGCAATAATAAAAATACTTCGTTTACTTTCTAGATGGAGGTTAATGAAATGTATTTCCTAATGAGGTTCAATACAAAACTGAACTTGCTAAGTTAATAAACAACACAAGATAATTCACAAAAAGCAAACACTAAAATGAATAAGAATTAGAGAAACTGATGTCCCGACCAGCACTGTCATACCTTGTAGGTGTTTCCTAGATCTGAATTTATTCAACATCTTTCTCCCAAACCCCAAGTTTCTAAGACCTGTATTTAAGGTATTCCTTAATACAACAGAAAATCCACCTGCTCATATTTTAGCAGCAGAGATGCTATTGTGAGTTACAACTGCCTGCCAAGCTGACTAGTTCCCAGACACAGAGCTCCTTCGCACCACTTAGAAAATGGCATCTGAGAGACACTGGCTGACAGAGACAGACAGCGATGGACAGTGCCTCAACTATGGCAGAGGGATCCCTCCACTGCCAACGTCCGCTTCCTTTCATCTGTGGGGCTCCTAGCGATTACCAGAACTTCTTAGTGTGACTTGAGGCTCAGCCACAGTCATAAGATACAACTCTAAGGGGGAGGGAAATGGGAAACGGGGAGCAGTTGGAAATTTTAATTAAAAAAGAATAAAAAAAATTATTTTAATTTAAAAAAAAAAAAGATACAACTCTAAGAGGCATTGAGACAGCACAGGAAGATGGCATGTTCTCACCAAACCACAACACCCGAATCTACTAAATTACTGTCTGATTCAGTCTGCTCTTGAACAGAATGTTCTCCATGATGCAAAGGCCACAGAAACAGCCACAGAGTATCACAGGCTCTGTATCAACACAAAAAGTCCCACTGCATAGAGCTCTTTAAGCTCGGATTCATTGGCACTGGTTTATCTGGGACAATGATGTTTACTTCATGAAAGTTCTGACTCGATGTTCTTTCTGGGACACTTCAAACTGTGAGCGCTTGCCCAAGCTCCTCGAGCTGCACTGTGGATTGCTCAAAGGCACCACGGACTCACAAGAACACTTCAAAAGACAAGTGGCATTGGGTGACCCAAAACGAGCAACACTAAGGTGTTTTTGGAACAATGTCGAGTGGTCAAGAGGTCAAGATTCATTTATGTCAACATTAAGTGGCATTTTCCTTAAAGTTATAATGGCAGAATAATCTAGTATTTCCAAAGCACGCAAATTGGCAGGCTCAGTGTTGATAAACATTTGGCAATATTGATATGTCACCAAGCTTTATGTGTGCATGTGTGCATACGTACATGCCTGTGTGTGTGTGTGTGTGTGTGTGTGTATGTGTGTGAAGGGGCTCAATATACTGGGAAAGCAGTTTCTGGAGTCAACCAAGTTCCTCCAAGTTGGCTATGGGACTTCCGGGCAAGTTCCTCCATGTCTTTGTATCACTTTCCCATCCAGATGCAGATAATGGGATTGTAAGAGGGATTCCATAAACCACTTTATATAAATTCCTACTATGGGGGTGGGCACACAGTGGTGCTCATAAATGACAGCCACCAGGAATTCCATGCTTCCTTCTGACCATTAGGATGACTGTACTGATTAATGTTTAACAGCTGCAAATTCACAAATCTAACGGCACAAAGCGCACCATTCTACCACCACGCTTCAGAAAATTAAAACCCCTTACTCAACGGAATGCCAGCAAATGCACACCTTCTCCTTGGCACAATGTACTCTGCATGACCTTACTTGAATGCTGAAGCAAAGCTCCCCTGCTGCTCAGGCATTTTAAAGTGCAGATGCATTTGAGTCATTTTCCTTTTGTTTCATATCCTTAAGATCCAAAGCTTCAAAGACAGAATGTCAGCATGCAGCCGATTTATGACTGAACTCTTGAAGAGACGCTGAAGAATTACCTTGTCAATCACCCCAAGGACTCTGAAGGCCTTCAGCTCCTCGGCAGGGCTCCTTAGGTTCCAAGGGGGCCTTGAACTTAGTGATCCTGGAGGCTAATGGGAGATATCAAAGATTACACATCAATCAGGGAGGTACTTGAAGGAAGACTGCCTACTGAAGCAAACGTCAGGCCAAAGAAACTAAATTTATCATAAATCAGAGAAGGGAAGATAAAAGGAGAAAGTTACTGTTTGTCTGTAATATAAAATAAAAAATCAAAATAAAGAAAATCAAAAAGAAAAAGCAAGACAAAAGCGCAAGTAAATAAGCCATAGCATTGAAAACAGGTTTTTAAAAAGAAATATTAATGAGCTGCTACTGTTTTTAGAGATATCATGAAAATGTCTAACAATCGAGTAAGTGGGCCAGAGTCAACGACAACCTTGCATTTGCCCCAGACAGACCAGAAGTAATTTAGAAGAAGACAACAAAGAAAAAAATTAACAGATTCACTTGGAACAGAAGGGGCATAAGGTGTTATTTACCTAAAAACTTTAGTCCTGTAGTGCTTCTTTATAAAATGAAGGAAGTACTTAGATCTTTAAATAGATACCATATGTTTTAAGAAGAATCAGCATATTCAAGTTCAACCAAAAAAAATTCACCAAACAATGGTGGAAAAAAAAATAAATGCTCCATCAATATAACCAGCAATTATTAGAACAAAGGTTGGGGTGGTTTATGAGGGAAAAAAACTTTCTTCAAATATTTGAATATCTATGATGTGGAAAACAGTCTATTAGCTACAAAAAAGATCAATGAGCA
Organism: Chionomys nivalis; assembly: GCF_950005125.1. Taxonomy (NCBI): domain Eukaryota; kingdom Metazoa; phylum Chordata; class Mammalia; order Rodentia; family Cricetidae; genus Chionomys; species Chionomys nivalis. The sequence goes on from NC_080090.1 coordinate 10,164,012, forward strand.
TGAGAAAAGGCTGTTTGAGTGTACAGTTAAAAACAGTATTAACTTCCAAACTCCAGTCAGCTTTCCGCTGGCAGTAAGAAAAGCCATTAGAAGAGAAAGACTCGGGAAACCTCCAGAGGGCACTTACGTCCAGAAGAACCCGCAATTACTTCTCACAGTAAAACTGTGATTTCCCAAGGACGTCAGAGCACGTAAGGCTTGTCACACAGGGCAGAGGCCTTATCAACAAACTAGATAAGAACAGAGGAGTAGAGAAAGGACAGCGAAATACTCAAGCATGAAGAGGGAATTACCAAGACAACCGCTCTGGACATTGAGGTCCCTGGGAAGACTGGCATGGCCAGACAGAGCTCCTAAGAAGAACTGCACCCTAGTCACCTTTTGTGGGGGGAGGGTGCTGCAGCAGCAGAAGAGAGGGGAGAAAATGCCTGGGGGAACTGGTATCAGTTATAATGGGGAAACTACCAACTGGGAAACTGTCTAAGGAAAGCGCTTTTTACTGCCTTCAGTTTGTTTCCTTATCTCTGGGTGTAGCAAGCAAAGACTGAATCTAGCTCACCTGGAATGGAGATGTTGGAATATGGAAGGGGCATTTGGTTTGGATTGGATTTTGTAGACAGGCTAGCCTTGAGTTTGCTTTGTAGCCATGATTGATTTCAAACTCTGGACCCTCATGCCTCTACCTCTCACACGCTGGGATTACAGGTGTATACTACATTTGGCTAAGACTGTGTGTGTGTACATGTGGGTGTATATGTGTGTGCACTTGCATGTGGAGGTCAGAGGTCAACACTGGAATCCATCTTACTGTTGGAGGCAGGGGTCTCTTACTGAACCAAGTGCCTAGACTGGCTGGTCAGTACACTCCATGGATCTGATGTCCTGTGCCCACCTCCCCTGTGCTAGGATTATGGGCATGCAGTGCCATGCTCAACTTTTTACATCGGTGTTGGGATCCAGCGTCCTGACATTCTATCAACTGAGCCCTCCTCAGCCTCAACCTTTACGTTTTAGAGATACTTTAACTTGAAAAAGTATCTCCATTGTGCTAGATAACAATAATCTTTTTAGATGATATGATCTAAATTTCTTAAATGTCTCAACAAACATTATTTGATATCCCATTTCATTAGGAGCTAAAGTAGATGTCAGAAAATAAATGCATGCTGCCTTCTGAAAATCTAAGGAGAATGTTTGTGCATACAAATGTGTATCGTGATAGTAGTGTTAAACGTGGAACTATTAGTCCTTCTATGTGGTTTACAGCATATCACCTCATCTCTATCCTCCCATCCCCACAGACTGAGGTGCTCACAGGGAAAGTTGCTCTAATAATAGCTATTTTACTGCTGCATAAGGGGAAACGTGCAATAGTGAATTGTTTCCATCAGAGAGAGACAGTGGGATCCCAGACAGACCTCAGCTCCCTGCCCTGCTGACAATCCTCCTACCATACAGCACATAGACAAAAACTCTCCCTCTCTCTCTCTCTCTAACACACACACACACACGCCATGCTGCATTACCAAGAAAAAGTAATTTTGCTTGTACTTGTAGCAAAAGAGATCCCAAAGAAAAGTGATGTGTCACCCATTGCATGGCCCAACATGGCAGCCTGTCTTCTGTTCACGTCTCAGTTACTGCTCACTGGTCTCTCAGTTTCCAAAGAACACAGTTTACTTCACCTCTTACAACAGCAAAGAAAGAACTCCGGAAACCTCTACTACACCACTCCATGCACGGTGACAGACACAGCAGCGCTGTGGTTTGGACTGTGGATGTTACCCTTAGGCTGATGGCTCAGTCCCAGTTCAGCAGTGTTCAGAAGTGAAGGGAGGCGGCTGGGTCCTGAGGGATCTGACGTCACGAATAAATCCACCTATGGATTCGTAGCTTTAAAAGGGTGCTGGTTAGTACAGGTGATGGTGGCCCACACCTTTAATCCCAGCACTTGAGAGGCAGAGGCAGGTGAATCTCTGTGAGTTCAAGGTCAGCCTGGTCTACAGAGGGAGTTCCAGAACAGCCAGAACTGTTACACAAAGAAACTCTGTCTAGAAAAAACAAACAAACAAACAAGGGTGCTGTGTTAAAGGGATCTAGGGAGTGGACCTAAGTGGAGAAAGGGAGGTACGTCACTGGAGACCTGCCTCCCACACCTATGTCTACCATGGGCCCTCAGTCAGGATAGGACTTTGCCATAGGCCAGCAACAACAGAGCCAAGTGACCATAAACTAAAACCTCCAAAACCATGAGTCAAAATAAACCCTTCCATCTCATTCCAGCAATTAAAATGAAGACTGTACAAATCAGTAAGAGGCATAAATAGTCTGCTCCTGTGAGAGAAGCATTCGAAGCGGAGGACAGGGAAACAAAAGTCCAGACTTAGGGTCTGCGTCCACAGCCCTGGAATGGCAAGAGAAAACATGTGACTCTCCTTTTGTAAGCTGGGAGAGCAGGTGTTCTGTGTGCAAAAGGAGCCATAAGACAGAGCTGGGTGCTGATGGGAACAGCAAAAGCAACAGGCATGAAACTTCTCTCTATTCTTTAAATCACTTTGCAAGATTATGATCAGAGACAGAACATGAGAATTATGAAATAAAGGATCATTTAAAAAAAAAAACCTTGTATTGTTAGCTTCTGTGGGTGGGAGAGTCAGTTTTGAGGGTGTAGCCCCTGGTAGGTCTACCCCACGCCACGAGTACCTGGGCAGTACACCCCACATCCACAAATACCTGGGCAGCACACCCCACACCCACGAGTACGTGGGCAGCACACCCCACACCCATGAGTATACTGTAAAGATTTGTCAGTCATATTGGTTTAATGAAACTCTGATTGGCCAGTAGCCAGACAGGAAGTATAGGCGGGGCAACCAGACTAGGAGAATGAGGCAACCAGAGTAGGAGGAGGAAAGGCAGAGACCCAGTCACCAGCCAGATACAGAGGAAACAAGATGAGAATGCCTCGCTGAGAAAAGGTACCAAGCCACATGGCAAAATATAGACAGGAATTATGGGTTAATTTAAGTTTTAAGAGCTAGTTAGTAAAAAGACTGAGCTAACAGGCCAAACAAATAAAAAGTCCCTGTGTATTTCTTTGAGACTGAACAGCTGTTGGACCAGGCAAGACAGAAACTTCCATCTACAACCCTGTCCCAAAATGAATAAATAATAAACTCTATTACCAACAGTGGTAATAGCAGCACACTGATGGAGGAAGGTCATTGGCTAATAAAGAAACTGCCTTGGTCCATTTCATTGGCCACCCTTTAGGTGGGTGGAGTAAACAGAATAGAATGCTGGGAGGAAGAGGAAGTGAGCTCAGATGCAGGGCAGCTCCTCTCAGAGCCAGACGCGATGAAGCAAGCCGCCAGGTCAGACATGCTGAATCTTTCCTGGTAAGACTGGTACTACACAGATTATTAGAGATGGGATGATCGAGATATGAGAATTAGCCAGTAAGGGCTAGAGCTAATGGGCCAAGCAGTGTTTATATAAATACAGTTTGTGTGTTGTTATTTTGGGGGATGAGCTAGCCAGGCGGCTGGGAGCTGGGTGGCAGGAACGCATCCTGCAGTTCCCACAACAGCACACTGTGTCAAAGGAGCAGGGAACAATTTCCCAGGCAACAAAGCTGATGCCTGTCATGTAAAAAGTAAATGTTTCTCTTACATGTAAGGGGTACTATAGCAGATGATGTCATGATGGAATGGCTAGGGCCATCTATACCTGGACTAAACACAGATAAGAAGGTTTGATGACCCAACAGAGATGGCAAGATCACGCTGCTCAACTGGCCAAGACCCAGGCATCTGGGACACAGAGCTCCTGTGGAGCTCACAGCCAGTGCCCATTATCTGCAGTCAGCACATAGCTAAAATCTGCTTGCTATTTCTGTTCTCTAAGGCTAAGAGAAGACTGCCTGGCTTCTCCTAGAATTTTTTGTTTTGTTAGGTTGCTGGTTGACCTGCCCACAGTCTTTAACTCAGTGTTCTCAGTTTGTAGTCTCCACCTACCTGTAGGCACAGGATTCCTCAGACTACAGTGTTTCTGCACATCATCTGAGGGCCATCAGACTACAGTGTTTCTACACATCATCTGTGAGCCATCAGACTACAGTGTTTCTACACATCATCTGAGGGCCATCAGACTACAGTGTTTCTACACATCGTGTGAGAGTTATCAGACTACAGTGTTTCTACACATCATCTGAGGGCCATCAGGCTACAGTGTTTCTGCACGTTGTGTGAGAGTTATCAGACTACAGTGTTTCTACACATCGTCTGTGACTCTGGCTGGGTACTTAAGATCCCTGCAGGAAAAGAGAAAAAAAAATCCCTGCAGGAGGGAGGACAGGAGGCCAGCTAGGGTTATGCAGCAAAACCCTGTCTCAAAATAATATACCAGATAAATAAATAAATATCCAATAAATATATATCCAAACCCAGAACATCAATACCCAGCACACGGAGTCCCTGAGCACAAGCCCTCCTGCAGACTTCTAGCTTTGTAAACACTTCCGGAGCAAATGGCTAGCTCGATGACTCTCCCTTCAGTGGCTGGCCACCTGACCTTTAACCACTTGCTCAGTCCCACGCCTGCACCCTCTCACTGAGTTTAACATCTTCCCTTGACACCCAGCACATCAGCCAACAGACCAGCAAAGACATGGCTGTGCTCAGAACACCATCCGTGGCGACATTCACTTGCTCCTAGTAACTGCAGGATAAAATGGTATTTACATGCTTTAGGTCCTCCGTTTAGATGACTTACTGTCCCTTTACTAAACTTAATTGATTTTAAATTTTCTTTAGGCAAAAATGTTACCTTAAATCCTTCACAATTTGGAAAAATAAAAGCAACCTGTCTCCGCAGTCAAGATCTTACCAGAAACCCACCTCTCCAGTTTTCTTGGAGCCTTTTAGGTATAATGAATGAGACAAGGCTGGGAAAGTGTTCTATTGGTCTCTTTTCCTACATTTGTTTGCAAAGGATATGATTACAATATGATATGATTTCCACATTTTCCACCTAAGGGGGGGGGGGCGGACAGCCACTGCCCCAGAGGGGAAGGTGGAGACCGACAATGTTAAAGCCTTTTATCTACTGAGACAGCTACAAAGAGATGTTTGCACAAGGATTCACCAGAAGTCACATCTGCTCTGCACAGCACCTAAGGAAAAGGGCCGAGTCACTCACACCAACCCTCATCGTGCTAACTAAAATTCAGACCCAAAGACAGTCAAAGGAGAGAAACAACAGGTTCAGCAAGCTAATCTCAAGAAAATCTCAAGCCTACTCCTGAGCAGTGTGCAGACAGGATTCACAGAAAACACGCAAGCGGGAAATGAAAAGCAAATGTTTACCATGAAGAAAGACAGCATGTCTGCGCTCCCCTCCAGTTGCCCTCATGCAGAAACAAACAGTAACTCCCCATCAGATCAGAGCCAGCGGTCGCACCTTTCACCCCTTGGGACAATTCCCACCGCTGTCAACTCTGGACGCTCTCTCCAAGCTTTGCCTCCTGAGCTGCACAGCTGGCTTCAGTCCAGCTGTAAGGTTTGCACAAAGAGCAGCTGTGCTGTGCTCTGTGACGCTCCCACGTGTGTCTGGAGGGGTGCTACACATTAAGTCTTAAAAGACGCTGAATGAAGGAGCAGCCTGGTGCAGTCAGCTCTGCTCCTTAGACCTCAGCTTATTTCCACTACAAGTTATGCTAAAAGTGAGATTCCGACTCATCCACAGAGTGGTTGATTCTCCAAATCAAGAGCTACACAGGAGGCCTTGTGTTTATTTGTTATGACTCCACGTGTGTTATATGCATGTACAGAATGTTATAAACCATTAGAGTCAGTACGGACTAATAAAGTAATAATTTTGGCAATAAATCTTACAAAAAGACTCCATGGATAGTCGGGAGGTCACTGATCAGGGATGCACAAGGAAGGACAGAAGCCATAGGACGGGTGCCTTCATCAGTGTCCCCAAA